>NC_086444.1:337924358-339346858 GCF_028390025.1 Pseudophryne corroboree | reverse complement strand
GGGATAAGTTGCAACAACAATTTTTCAGTGAGGAGAAGGTCAATTCTCAAGTACGAATTGTGTACAGCAGAGTAATAGTATAGTCTCTTATTCCAGAATTTCTTACCCACCATGTATCATATACTGTAAATCAAATTCTGCCAATAATTGTGAGAAAGATGAAGCTTGAGCTTGTGATGCTGCACTAGAGTGCACGTCGAGTGAAGAGGATTTGTCTAACTGGGGGACAGGTGAAAGTTTAAAATCCATTATGAAGACTGCACCCTTCTTAACTTTTTGCAATTTTTGAAAAAAAAATTGAGGAAACGGGGTTGTCTGGTATTGGGCCATATAATGACGTGAGAGAAACATATCTAGAATGTATTTTACCAACCAAAATCAAGTATTTACCATTGCTATCCAGCCATTTACCTTCCAATTGGAAGCAGCATGACTTATGAAAGAGAATAGCTACCCCATTCCTTTTAAATGAATCACAAGAGACATATGATAATGGATAGTTGTTGTTAGAGAATTGATGACGGAAGTGCAGTGGGAAATGTGATTTCTGTACAGCAACAATATCAGCATTTTGATCTGCAAAATATTTCAGGGCTAAATGTCTCTTGCAGGATGAGTTAAGACCTTTTAGGTTAACATTTAGGAACTTCACCATGGCGAGCATTAAACACATTATGATATAAGACAGTGAAAGGTACCTGCAAATTTTTAGGTAAAATTTTATGGGCATGCACATACTCCACAAATAACAAACATCCAAAGTACATAACATATACTGATAAGAACATAAAGCAAAACAGATAATCATAAAAAAAGGGAAAACAGAAACAGAAATAGAGTCCATAAAGGAGCTAGAGATTCCATCCCCAGAGTTATGTGACAGACTGGTAATTGTGGGTGGGCAACAGGTCAGCCATAAGTACCCACCGTCAACTCCTAATTGTCAACATCAAATACAATTTGCAGTAATCCTACTTCTAGTAAAAAGTAAACATCACAGAGAAAAATAAAAAAAACAGACCGAGTATGAGAATCAATCGAGGGTATCAGAACAATGAGTTATATTAAAAGAGGAGTTCAAGTCATATACTTAAAGCGTTGGTAATACCCATATGTGTACATAAATGAAACCGGCTTGCATAAAAATAACCCAGAGAAATATAACCTGTCATAGCTTATTGAAAAGAGAAATAAAAAAAGTGATGCTAAAACATAATCACCATACTTTCTCGTAGTTGTATATTTAACTTGTAACCAAAGACCATTCTGCAGGTATTCTCTTAGGTGATGAAACAGACTGGTTATCGACAGATATGTCCCAATTGTTCAAAATCGCAGGGCCATCATCAGTAGTATAAATCACCATTGAATTACCATTACAGAGGACTATTATCTTAGTAGGAAAGCCCCATTTGTACTGTATGTTTGCTTTTCTCAGGGCGGATGTAATTGGATAGAATGATCGTTTCTTAGCTAAAGTTGCAGAAGAAATATCCGGGAAGAGCTGAAGAGAGTTTAGACATTCTGAAGTTGGTGAAGAAGGCAATGCAGCCCAAAGAATTCGTTCTTTGATATGAAAAAAGTGAACTCTTAGGAGAGTATCTCTACGGGCCTTGGCAGTGACCTGTTTGGATTTCAGAAGCATTCTGTCAATCAATACATCAGATATAGGCAGAGGTGTAGCTAGTCACCATGGTGCCCGGAGCAAGGGTATGTTTTGGTGCCACCCTCCCCTGTACTGAATTTGGGGCCTAGCCAACATGTGGTGGCATGTTACATTTGAAAAGAAAGAATATTTAAAAATCCTAAGTCAGGGGCTGGCTGCGCAAGGTGGCATGGTGCCATCTGCCCACCGGGCCAGTGTAATTTAAGTGTTCCAGGACAATTTTTGCATTGCATTCCCCGTGAAAAGCTGGGCCACTTGCTTGAGTCTGCCCCCCAGGCTGAAAGTTGGCAGCCAGTCCATGGGGCGGGTTCTAGACCTTGTGGAGCTCAGGGAAAAGGTGTCCTTTGGGTGCCCCCATGTTTAAAATAGGGTCAGTGAATGCCAAAGGAGCATGGCTTCGTTGGGAAAGTGCGTGGCCACAGAATAGTACTAATTCACATTACTCCGCAGTGTAATGCTCATTATTCACATTACACCACACAGTAGTACCCCTTATACATGTTATGCAACACTGTAGAGCAGCGCGACCTCTAAGTTTTTTGGCGCCCGGAGCTCGCGCTCCACCGAAGCCACCCTCGCTACACCCCTTGATATAGGTGTGTCTGGTAGAAGCTTCTGTAGCAAAGTCATACAACTCAGCATTTGTGACCGAGTCCGGAACGCCCCATATCTTTATATTATTTCTTGTAGAGTGATCCTCTAAATCAGTAATTTTCTCGTGGACAGAGAAAACTTCTTCTTGTAGAGAGTTGTGAGCGGTAATTAGGTCATTGTGCTATGCAACCAGCTCCGCCATTTTGGTTTCTATGTGATCCGTTCTGTTGCCAATCTCAAAGATGACAGAGCATAGCGCTTGAATATTAGACTTAAGTTCCGTGGCAATGTCAATTTTAAAAGTAGAGAGCATAGAATGTATAGAACGGAGTGTAAACACCAGGGTCCATCTATGGAGTCTATGGACTATTGCGGAAGTGTAACTGGGTATTGAGAGTTTGGAGAAGAAGCTTAAGTTTACCTCCAGATGACGATAAGCAAAAAAAAAAAGTGGACTGGTGGAGCCGATTTAGACCCCTTGATCTTTTTTGGAGGCATGTTAAGAGGTGACTAGGACACAGATTTTCAAATTATGCAAATGGGTGTATGATTACCAGTTCAGAGAACTATTCCAGCAGGAGGTGACAGGGATAGATGAGAAAAAAGTCACATTGTCAGAAACTTTGGTAGTGAAGAAGATAGCTTAATAGGCCACAGCTTTCAGTTATATCCACTAGATAGCAGAGTGGTAGGGACGATGCAAAGAGTCACACAGAATTGCTTTCCCGGTGAGTGTGAAAGATAGTGTTCATGTGACTATAAGAGTAAGATATGTGCATGGATGCATAAAATAAGGGTAGGGTTGAGGTCCACAGTGAAGCAGATGACATCCCTGACCGCAATCCGGATAAAGTGTAGTGACCCCTGGCCAGCCAACAGGGCACATAACTAAATCTATGTGAGGATTGGGGTCTGGGGTGCACCTTGAGGATGAGCTAGAAAAGCAGTAGATAATTAGCATCCACCCAATCTTATGGCACTTGCAGATGCTTGTGTCTGATCAGTACGTAGTACCACTGTGGGTGCGGTTAGGGCTTCCACAAAGGGCTATGATGAGGTTATTGGAATAGTCCACAGAGCACATAACGAGACCCAATCAGTGCGGTGAACGCCAGCTGGAAAATTTATATATGTTTCCAGCGGTAAGGGGGGCCAACAGAGAGCTTGTCGAGCATATAAAGCACAGTGTATGAAAGTGGAGGTGAGGGGAAATACTCTATCAATGATATATGATCTCTGTTTCTAATGGGCACTGACACACGGAAGGGAAGAGGTGATCCACAACCTGCAGAGCCTCCATGAGCGTTTCTCGGCTCCATGGATTTCACCTCTCAATAAGGAGGTTGGGGTAAGGGGAATGTTGAGGGGGCCCCTAGTATGACTGTTCAGTGCCTGGAACTCAAGCACTGGAGAGAGCAAGGAATATAAAGTGAAAGGAGATATATCCTTTATATAGGGGGTCATTCCGAGTTGATCGCTAGCAGCCGTTGTTTGCTGTGTAGCGATCATTGAAAAAAATGGCTAATCTGCGCATGCGTATGCACCGCAATGCGCACGCGTGTCATACGGGTACGAAGTCCTTTGTGGTTTTGCACTGGTTCTGGCGACGATTCCAATCGCACAACCGAACGCAAGGAGATTGACAGGAAGAGGACGTTTCTGGGTGTCAACTGACCGTTTTCTGGGAGTGTTTGTAAAAATGCAGGCGTGGTCGGGCGTTTGTTGGGCGGGTATTTGACGTCATTACCGTGTCACTCGTCGCAGCATTCATCGCACAGGATAAGTAACTACAGGGCTGGTCTTGTTTTGCACAAAATGTGTTTGCAGGTGCTCTGCTGCACAGGTGTTCGCACTCCTGCAAAGTGAAAATACACTCACCTGTGGGCGGCGACTATGCATTTGCACGGCTCCTAAAAACTGCTAGAGAGCGATCAACACAGAATTACCGCCATAATCAGGAGATGTGGAGAAGAGTGGTGGGCTCGAAGAGAACAAACTGAGGCAGTGTAGTGAAGGGTCGCTTGGCCAGAGCTTAAACTGTAGGCTGTGGCTGCATTCCATGTAGTAAGCCACAATCAGCTTTCACAACCAGGAGGCCTGTTTATTAATGGGGAGTCAGGAATCTCCAGGCGTGAGCTACTTCAGGTTGCTCAGATGCTGCTCCCCACGCACATCACCTGCAGGCGCTCTTCTCCATCCTGCCGCACACAGCAGGCTACGCACCTCGTGTCTTCCGATCTGGAGAAAAACCCTGTGCCCGGCCAGTGCAGTGCAAGAGATCCTGCAGCATTCACCAGTTCGGGCACTTACCAAGCAGATCAAGAGCAGGAGCACTGCACGTCGTCACCCTCCATGCGGAATGGAGGCCCCCAGTCCCGGAGCAGAAGGTAGGCCACAGTTTACAGGGCGGATCAGAGGTCCCTTCACCATTGTAGTTGCCACGAGCTGATGCATGGGAGGTAGAGGGTTTGGTAGAGTCAGGTTTATAGCCACTAGGAAAAAAATTATGAGGCCAAAACCCAGTTAAACCAGACTTCAGTCCGGATCTCTGACACTATGAAACGCCTCAGTATGGCCACCAAGCCATGACCCCCTATTAAATATTTTTTACAAATTAGTAATGTATTAGCAATAACCAGGGCCGGATTAACAATGGCGCAGATGGAGCTGCAGCTCCAAGCCCCCCGTTGAAAATTGGCCCACAGAGTTCCCTGCAGTGCAGGCAGCCAGTGCTGACAGGAAAAAAATATTTCCTCTCATCACGCAAGCAGCTCACTCACTTCCGGCTGCACATTCACCCCACCACGGCACTAAACCTGCCTTTCCTTTTCTGACCTGTATCCATCTGAGGCTCCGCCCCCAGGTCTGCCCTAAGCTCTGCCCCCAGGTACACCCGAAGCTCCACCCCTATTCAACTTGAAGCTCCGCCCCCTGCCAATCCAAAATGCATTGTTTATGCTTCCCATTCCTGCTGCAGCTTCCCAACAGAAAAATGCCTCATGAAAGAGGGGAAGGGTCTGGGGAGGAGCTGTTATCTTTTTGGTGACTCTCAACCCACACCAGGCCCTAAGGTCTCCCTTCCTCTGTAAGTAGTGTCTATGTCAGTAAGTTTTGTGTGTTGTGTGTGCGTGTGTATGTGTCAGTAAGTGTTGCGTGCGTGTGTGTCACTAAGTAGTGTCTGTCAGTAAGTTTAGTGTGTTGTTTGTGTGCATATGTATGTGTCAGTAAGTGGTGTCTGTGTCAGTAAATGTTGTGTGCCTGTGTCAGTAAAAGTAGTGTCTGTCAGTAAGTTGTGTCTGTGTCAGTTTTATGTTGTGTGTGTATGTGTGTTTGTGTGTGTGTATTTGTGTGTTTGTCAATAAGTAGTGTCTGTCAGTTACTGGTGTCTGTGTCAGTAAGTTTTGTGTTGTATGTGTGTCAGTGAGTAGTGTCTGTCAGTAAGTGGTG
This sequence comes from Pseudophryne corroboree, assembly GCF_028390025.1. NCBI lineage: Eukaryota > Metazoa > Chordata > Amphibia > Anura > Myobatrachidae > Pseudophryne > Pseudophryne corroboree. Next base: position 339,341,151 of record NC_086444.1, on the reverse strand, counting down.
TCTGTGTCAGTAAGTTTTGTGTTGTGTGTGTGTGTGTGTGTGTCAGGGAGTAGTGTCTGTCAGTAAGTGGTGTCTGTGTCAGTAAGTTTTGTGTTGTGTGTGTGTCAGTAAGTAGTGTCTGTCATTACATTTTGCATTGTGTGTGTCAGTAAGTAGTGTCTATCAGTAAGTGGTGTCTGTGTCAGTAAGTTTTGTGTGTTTGTGTATCAGTAAGTTGCGTCTGTCAGTTAGTGGTGTCTGTTTCAGTAGGTTTTGTGTTGTGCGTGTGTGTCTGTGTCAGTGAGTAGTATCTGTCAGTAAGTGGTGTCTGTGTCATTAAGTTTTATGTTGTCTGTGTCAGTAAGTAGTGTCTGTCAGTTACTGGTGTCTGTGTCAGTAAGTTTTGTGTTGTGTGTGTGTCAGTGAGTAGTGTCTGTCAGTAATTGGTGTCTGTGTCAGTAAGTTTGGTGTTATGTGTGTATATCAGTAAGTAGTGTCTGTCAGTAAGTGATACCTGTGTCAGTAAGTTTTGTGTTGTGTGTGTATCAGTAAGTAGTGTCTGTCAGTACATTTTTTGTCGCGTGTGCCAGTAAGTAGTGTCTGTCAGTAAGTGGTGTCAGTACATTTTGTGTTGTGTGTGTGTCAGTAAGTAGTGTCTGTCAGTAAGTGGTGACTGTGTCAGTAGATTTTGCATTGTGTGTGTCAGTAAGTAGTGTCTGTGTTGTGTGTGTGTCAGCACGTAATGTCTATAAGTAAGTGGTGAATGTGTCAGTAAGTTTGTGTTGTGTGTGTCAGTTAGTAGTGTCTGTCAGTGAGTGGTGTCTGAGGCAGTAATTTTTTCTGCGTTAGTAAGCTATATCTGTATCATGTGTGTCAGTAAGGGGTATCTGTATCAGTAAGTTGTATCTGTGTCAGTAAAAGGTGTGTGTTTGTAAGTATGTATGTGCTAATAAGTGTTATCTGTCAGTAAGTAGTTCTGTGTCAGTAAGGGGTGTCTCAGTAAGTGTGTCTTTGTCAGTAAGGGGTGTCTCAGTAAGTGGTTTGTGTCAGTAAGTTGTATCAGTGTCAGTAAGGCATGTCTGTCAGTAAGTTTGTATGTTCCAGTAAGTGGCATCTGTGTCAGTAAGTGGTGTCTGTGTCAGTAAGGGTTGTCTGTGCTAATAAGTGGTATGTGTCAGTAAATGTGTTTATATCAGTAAGGGGTGTATGTGTGTGTCAGTAAGTGTATATCAGTGTGTTTTTGTCAGTAAGTGTGTCTGTCAGTAAGGGGTGTCTACTGTATGTCAGTGTGTCAGTAAGAGTTGTTTGTATCTGTAAGGGCTATCTTTGTCCATTAAAGATGTCTGTATTGGTAAGTGGTATCTATTAGTAAGGGATGCCGGTGTCCAGGGGTTGCGGGGACTGCTGGACAGGAGTACCTGGCCAGGATAGAAAAGGGGTTACCTCTGGCTCCTGCAGTAGGGGCTGACACTGCACTTAAGCTCTGGCCCAGCCGCGCAGAGCTCATCTTCCAGCTTAGATGTGGCCCGGTAACTGCCCTCCCTTGTGCCCCCAGCCATATTGACAGCTTACCATTTTTTAATCTGTGGATGCCTGAGATGTCCCTGGGCCAGGAGAGTGCTCGGCAGCCAGCATCTTTTCACTGGTGAGGACCTTGGTATTAATGTTGCTGCCGAGAGGGGAATGTGTGTGTGTGTGTGTGTGGTGTGTGTGTGTATGTGTGTGTGTGGTGTGTGTGTGTGTGTGTGTGTGTGTGTGGGGGGGGGGTGTCCCTGAGAAACAGAGGGGAATGTGAGTGTGTGTGTGGTGGTCACTGAGAGATAGGGGAATGTAGGGAGGAGGGTCACTGAGAGACAGGTCAATGTGGTCATGTCACTGAGGCAGAGGGTAATGTGGTGGGTGTAACTGAGAGACATAGGGAAATATGGGTATGGGGGCAGCATATTCATGTGTGAGGCATTGTGGGTCAGGAGGGTTACCTATCTTTTTCAGTCCCAGGCTCCACAATTTCTGATGGCAGCTCAGTCCCTACCAGTAATATCCTTTTTCCACTAGCTTAAAATACCCGGGGTTTGCACGGGGGCGCGCATCGACCCGGGTTTTTTGGTACTGGAAATGACTGCCTCTGAAAAAACCCGGGTCAAGTGACCCGGGAATCCTACCAGAGTAGCTACCTGGGTTGGACCCGGGAATGACCCGGGTAAGGGTGTAGTGTAATGGGTTACCAGGGTCATCCGACCCAGGACCCGTTAACAGCATGTTAAGAGTCCATTCCTCCCTGCTATGCAAACAGCAGCGCTGGCCGGGAAAGTGTGTGCGGAGGCTGGGGGCAGCCCAGCAGCTTCCAGAGTGCTGGGCTTGACCCCAGCATGACGGTGGGCAGCATCACATTGGGGAAGGGGGGGGTGGCCTAACGGGAACGAGGCCATGCCCTGAGGGTCCCAATCTGCTGGTTTTCCCGGTGAATGGAGATGACGTCATCTCCAAGCACCATCCAGAAGCCACTGCACCCGGGTGCATTGGAAACGTTGACGACCCGGGAATGGAAAAGTGGAAAAATGGTCCGTCTCTGGTCAATTCTGGCTTGGAACCGTGTTCCAAATCCTGGGTCAGACCTGAGACTTCTAGTGGAAAAGGGATATAAGAGTGTTTGTGTCACTAAGTTATATCTTTGTCAGTAAAGGGGTGTCTGTTATTAAGTATGTATGTGCCAATAAGTGGTGTCTGTGTCTGTAAGTGCCATCTGTCAGTTAGTGACGTCTGTGTCAATAAATGTTTGTGTTAGAAAGGTGTGTCAGTAAATGTTTCTGTGTCAGTAAGTGGAATATGTCAGTAAGGGGTGTCTGCCTTCATACTGTAAGTGATTGCAGTGTCTGTGTCAGTAAGAGGTGTCTATAGGTGTCAGTAAGTGGTAAGTATCAGTAAGTCTGTGTCAGTAGGTGGTGTGTGTGTGTGTGTGTGTGTGTGTGTGTCAATAAGTGTGTCAATACTGTATTTCAGTAAGTGTCTGTGTAAGTACATGAGTCTACATGATGTGTCCACATACATCTTTGCTATATCCCGCCATGTATGGCACGGTTTTGCATGCCACTGACTCAGAGATTTAGCCATGCCTTGTGATTTTTCTTAATTTGCTTATTTAATATGTTACTTTATACATATTCTATTATGGCAAACAAAAATTTTAAAATCCATCCACTCGCTTCTCGTTAAAAACAGTTTAGCCGTGTTTTGTATGTTGTGCCAAATTGAGCAAAATTGCAAAGATGTAAGTGGACACATCTGTATATCTGTATTTGTGTCAGTAAGGGGTGTCTGTTGGTAAGCTGTGTCTGTCTGCAAGTGTGCCTGTGTCAGAAAGAGATGTCTGTGTCAGTAAGAGATGACGGTGTCTGCAAGAGGTGTCTGTGTCAATAAGTATGTATATCAGTAACTGTGTCCCATGAGCCCTCAGTTCCCTGTTTGCTCTGTTTAGCCCCTATCTCTGCTCCCCTTTCCCTATCTCCTCTGTATTGCCCCCCCCCCCTCTTTTCTAGTCTTTCCACACTAGCTCTGTTTTTCCCCATTGATTCTCCCCTTTCCACCTTCTTTGCATGTTGATACAGCTCTCTGTATCATATGGCGGTCACTGCGATGCTCTCTGTAGTAAATGCTGATCACTGAGATGCTCTCTGTATCTTATGGTGGGCACTGATTCAATGTATTATTTGGTGGTTACAAACTTTTTCTTGTTATAGCGCCACTATTAAGTGGCTGAAGGTAGGCACTAGCTTTGCGTCCATCGAGATAGCCACACCCATGGCACAGGCCACACCCTATTTAGACCACACCCACACCACAGTGGTCACACCCCCACATCATGAATCACACCACTGCAGCGCTCGTCACACCTCCTGCTGAGGCACACAGTAGGCCCTTGCTAAATTTCAGCTCCAGGCCCATGTGGACCTTAATCTGGCACTGGCAATAACCAATCTAACCAACTCGCAAGTACTATCAATAGAAAACAATCCAACACAAACATTTCCTGAGAATCATGTGTAGAATATCATTGCTCTAAAGTAGTTACTAAACAGCATAGGAAAAAACCCTGAAACCATGTGTAAAATAGCAACAGCAGACATTGATGCACCCTACACAAGTGCACATACCCCCTGCACATGCCTATTCTCAGTGCACAATATATTATATACATTTATATAATGTGATAGTATTAGAGATGTTAGGGACTCATGTGATGAAGTCACCTGGTCGCGGTAGATGGGGCCGCATATTTGCACAAATGTGTGCTAAGAACTTCACTTATTCTCCATGTTAATTGTGAGGGGTTATTTAAATGATTCTTACTATCAGTGTTCTTAGTGCTAGGAGTGTGCATCTGCATTTCTCTTCCCCCATCTAGGCTTCCCTAAGCACACATACGTACACACACACACACACACACACACACACACACACACACACACACACAGACACATTACACACTAAGGTTAATTTTTTGTCAGGTGCCAATGACCTGCCAGTATATACTTTTAGATTGTGGGAGGAAACTGGAGCACCTGGAGAAAACTTACACAAATATGACGAGAATATGTAAGCTCTACACAGTTAAGGCCAGTATATATATATATATATATATATATATATACAGTATATACACTTACACATATACGCTGTATACACACGTACCCATGTAAAAGAGGAAGACAGTTATGAAAAACACCCTGAATACATGAAATCAGAGAGAATTCTTCTTTTTCCTGTACTGTAATAAAGAAAATATTAGAATTTTCTTTGAGTTTGTTTTATATTTTTGTTGGTATTGACCATCAATCTTCAAAGATTTAATGCACAAGGGAGGTTACAGGCAACAATGTGGCTTAATTGAAAAGTTGAATGAAATGCTTTGTTTTCCATTAGAATTCTAGTCTTTTGAGAAATAAATATCAGCTGAGATACAGTATGAGTTTACTAGCAAATACACAGTTACTATTGTGAATTGTACAGATATTTGCTTGTAATAAACTACAAATTTTACATAAAAAAGCAGCAATTGTTTTAGATTATTATAAAGACTGGTCTAAATAAAACAGTTGGGGAGGGGGGGTAATGAAGTCCGAGTTGGCCAGAGGTGTAGGTTGCCGATCGACATATGGCTTTGCATGGTAAATGATTGCTGCATTTAAAAAAACATTTGAGTTCAGACAAAAATCCGCACTTCCAGCCAACTTGGACGGCATTACACCCTGCCTATTATTTGAACATTTTGGAAATAAACCTGAATGTGACTCTGACAGCGTTTTGGGTAGAGAGATCCCCTTGATCTTGACACATTCAGGACCACCATCATGTAGCACAAGAGGCCACATAAGGGCTAATGAGACAAGAGCATGCAAGTCTTTACTCGTCCCAACCTTGATAGTCCTGCCATAGATTAGCCACCAGAATGGAGATCTTGATTATATATATATATATATATATATCTCTGTATATATATATATATATATCTATCTATATATATATATATATATATGTACTAGCCTACAAATTGAAGGTCTACTTTAAATACTAGTCACCAAAATGTAGATATACTTTAAACACAAGCCAACAGATTGATATCTTCCTTGTATACTCTACACCAGAAAGGTTTCCTCATTATATATTAGATACAGTACTATTTAGGACCATATTGTAATCACCTGAGTGATAGGTAGTACCTATAGGGTTCTACTTGTAGATGATTCAACAATTTCTAATGGCAGCCATTGCTATCTGTAGACAGAAAAAGTTGTGCATGCTGCTTTTTTTAATGGATCACCTGCTTGTCCCAAACATTCATTTAATATAGGAATAAATTAATGTAAAGCTTGGCTGTGTTCATAAGGGAGAGAACTCAGCATTTAAAAAGAGGCAAAATAATGCTAGTGAGCACTTAGTTCAAACTCATAAATTGACATACAGTAATGCAATAAATCAAACATTCATTCCAGTTCTGCAGTCATTTTGCAATCAGCATCATTTTCCTAAATGATGCTGGCTAGTAGCATTTTGGCTGGAATGCCTGTAAGCGTGGAGACAGGAAGCCACAGCAGAGTTGTGCAGCCGTGAATCACACGAGAGCACAGAGTAATCAATTTTTTCTAACCTGGTAAGGGTGCTGAGGTTTAAATTAGAATTTTGCCAGCAGCTAATTAGCCATTCCATTTTTAATTACAGGTTGCGGGAACAGATCTGCTGACTGTAATTATTTTTAGTTCGGATGGACTAAATGGAAAATAAATGTGATTATGTATATCATGAAACATATGTTCAGTTGGGTTGCACAGTATGTATACTGTATCGGCCATAGTGTACCCAGTTAACTATGTATATGTACAAATACAGTAAAAAGTATACAGGTACGCAATTTTTGGACATTGTAGACTCATGTGGGTACATTTATTAAGCAGCATTTTTCAACACTTGTGCACTAAAGGAGCAATAATATTAAATGCAACCCAGTCATGTTACTGTGGCTCCCCAGAACTGTGCATGTGAACCTTTAAGAGACCTTTGTTGAAGCTCAACAGCAGCAGGAAAAGTGCTGGTGCAGGAGGAGTTAACTGCTTCCCGGGTTTCGGTCATGTGGCCTCATGAGAAAAAGCTGATAGGAGAGAGGCTACTGGGAGAAAAGAGGAGCGCTAAGAAGAAGGTGAAGAGCGTGATGTGTGCTGGCAGACAGAGGAATCGGAGCAGAGCCGGAGCTGTAGGCTGGAGAGAGAGCGCCGCAAACGCTGGGCGGTGAGAGCGGAGCTGTTAGAGAGAGCAGTGGAGTGTTTCCAGAGAGCGGATGTTGAGACGCCGCAGCCAGAGTCTCGGACACCGCCAGGCCTGGTGATAGGCGTGGACGCTGCCTCCATCTTGAGGGAAAGAGTGAGGATTCATTACAGCCGGGAACAACCACCTTGAAATTCTGTTCTCTGCTTGCTGTTTGAATTAGAAAGCCAACCACAGACAAGTGTACTTTTCAGCCTCCACCCAGTGGCGCAATCAGAAAAAATGTCTTATAGGCACTGTGTGCGCGCACCAAAAAAATGGCTGTGGCCAAATGCCACATGAGGCGTGATACACATATGGGGGGGGGGGGCAGATACACATATGACCCCAATAGTGCCAGATACACGTTGTCCCACAGTGCCAGATATACATTACCCCACAGTGCCAGATACACAAATGCCCCAGTGTCAGATATACATCGCCCTACAGTGCCAGATACACAAATGCCCCCACAGTGCTAGATACACAAATGCCCCCAGATATACATTACCCCACAATGCCAGATACACAAATGCCCCCACAGTGCCAGATACACATTGCCCTACAGTGCCAGATATACAAATGCCCCTCCAGTGCTAGATACACAAATGCCCCCACAGTACCAGATATGCATTGCCCTAGAGTGCCCCCCCCCCACCTGCTCACCGCTGCCTCTGTTGCTGAGTTCCACTGGCTGCTATGTGAGGGGAGGAGTGCGCAGCGCAGTGCCTCTCCTGCCCCTCAATGCTTGTGAAGTCTGGTCTCCGCAGCTCAGGTGGGGGGTATCTCAAATGAGGCGCCGGTTCGTTAGCCAATCAGAGCTTGCGGACCGGCAGCCAATCAGGAGCCATGGCTGCCAGTTCGCGAGCTCTGATTGGCTAGCAAACCGGTGCCTTATTGAGATCACCCCCCGCCGCCACCGGAGCAAAGACCAAACATCACAGAGAATTGAGGGGTAGGAGAAGCGTTGCGCTCTCCTCCCCTCACACAGCAGCCAGCTGGATGCAGGTATGGTGGACAGTCTGGCAGTATGGCTTACTGGCTGGGAATTTCTTACCGGTACACCGTACCGCCCCGTACCGCCATACTTGCAGCACTGCCAGCACTACATGTGTTACAAGCTAGCCAGTGATTAAGAAGGGTGCAGCCAGCAACGCCATATTGTATCAGCTAAGACCCATAGAAGGAGGGCTAATCCAGAACTGAGTTTATTACAAGTTCAAGAGAAATGTTTGTGCTCCAGAGCAGAGTTTAAACACAAGGATAAGAAACGTATACTGAGTTTGTGCAACAGATACAGCAGTTATTGCTGGAAGGACTGAGCTATGTAAACAAGTGTTAATCAAGCCCTTCAACTGAGGAGTAAATTTACTAAAGAGACTGAGGGGTAAATTTACTAAAGCTTCTAAAAGTGAAAAGAGGTGATGTTGCCTATAGCAACCATTCAGATTATATCCAGCATTTATCTATTACATCCTAGAAAATTATAGAATCTGATTTGTTGCTATGGGCATCATCACCTCTTTACCCCCCGAGTTTGTTCCATACAAGAGCCCTTCTATATATATATATATATATATATATGCAAACAGAAACGAAGGCGGCACTCAAAGACTTGCACAAAATGGTGAAAAAAGCTCCCATCTAGGGATGCTGTTTTAATGCGTGTGACGTTTCGGGGACGTATCCCCTTCCCCAGACAGTGATACAGTGCATCAATACAAGTATAAATACATGAATTAATTAGTGCCACTTACCCCCCTTCATAACTCCCAGCTGCGTGCATCACGGTGTCCCGAACCTCCCCCGTCCCGCACTTCCGGTCTCCGTGTCACAGAAGGTCAGGAAGTGACGTACATGGGCCGGTCGGTTGCCATGACGACGCGCCGTGAGCTGTCACATAGGAAGCAAAAAACATAAACAATCAATGAATTTAAGACATCTAGATACTAGATAAATATAATACACATTGTTGAACAACAATTCTGTGACATGCAATAAAAAACATGGACATACATACAAATTGCGCTAAACATAAGGTAGAATATGCCTGGTAAACAAAAACAATATATGAAAGGTGCAAGTGTGCAATACACTGTAGTAATTGTATTAAACTTTAGTAAATATTAACAAGGTTAAAGAAATCATATACATGAAATATTTGAGTGATATATGTTTACACCCCAGGTTTGGGTGCCACACTGTCCGGTGTACGTATTGTACTAGCACATTGCGCCTCACTCATCACTAATACTCTTAATTCCCGATATGTTAGGAAGATGAAATTTAACATACAGTAGGTATTCTTCAGGTGGGAAATAAGAAAACTTTAATTAGAATTAAGTAGAGAAAGACCACCTTTCTGTCAAAGTGACAGTTGCCCCACCCCTTTCTCTTCCTTTCTCATGGGGCACACCTCCTTTAATATTAAATTATAGTGTTTGATATCGCTTTTATATAAAATTTTATATAAAATTTATAGAGTTCGATATTAAACCGTATTAAAAGATAATGACTTTGAAAAGAGTGTCACGTAACACCAGTCGCAGAATACGCCATAAAGCTGTATCACAAACCAGCTTGTGATGAAAAAATTCACTATTTTGACTAGTCTGTACACTTTACATTACAGTGATATAGTTCACATGTTATAGTTCACACATTCCAGCAATTTAAACTTCATGCTTGGCACACATGGTACAGGTTTAAAAAGCATAATGACTAATGACCGTGTCCATTTTCTTAGATGCACGGAAGCATCACACATGGCACTTATTTAAAAAGCATATTGATTTTAATGACCATGCATGATTAAATTACACAACGTGTTAATGCAAAAGAACATTAGCGCCACCTACAGGTCTATGTATTGACTCAAAATGACATCTTAATTTTAAACTATTGTGCTTTTAAATAAAAAGATATATAAATATTAAACCGTATTAAAAGATAATGGCTTTGAAAAGAGTGTCACGTACACCAGTCGCAGAATGTCACGCAACGCAGCGCGTCAAATCAAGCGGATGAAAGATGCATATTACACAGTGTTAAAACCAGGTAGTTTTAGCGGCATTGATAAATATTATGGGTCGGTTAAAAATAAATTTAAAAGATCCGACGTAAGAAAGTGGTTACAAGAACAAGACGCATACACGTTGCACAAGCCAGCAAGAAAAAACTATAAAAGGAACATGATTTGCGTATCGGGTATAAACCAACAGTGGCAATGGTTTCGCTGATAGATCTGTCAAAATACAACGATGGTGTTAAATACATATTAACAATCATCGATATATTCAGTAAGAGGGTGTGGGGTGAAAGTCTGACCGCTAAGAATGCCGCAACAGTCGCTAATGCTTTTGAAAAAATATTCCAGCGGGGTGCCGTGCCGATGAAGCTACAAACCGATAATGGTAATGAGTTTCTAAACAGAAACCTAAAAAAGGTGTTAGAAAAATACGGTATAAATCATTTCACGACCAATAACGATGTGAAAGCGGCTGTTATAGAGCACTTCAATAGGACTTTAAAAGCATGCATGTGGCGCTATTTCACGGCAAAGAATACCTACAGATATATAGACGTATTACAAGACTTCATAAGCAGCTATAATAACACATACCATAGAACGATTAAGTGCGCTCCAAACGATGTGAATGACTCTAACGCATTGAGTGTCTTCAAAACGACCTACGGTGATTACTTTAGAAGTAAGAAAGCCCCTGTTTGTTTAGGAATCGGTGACCACGTCCGTATTTCTAAATATAAGGACATATTTCAGAAAGGTTACGAACAGAGCTTTTCTGAGGAGATATTTGTTGTACATAGTGTGAACACTAAAGGGCTTAAGCCGCTTTATAAGTTGGCAGATCTGTACGGTGAAGTTATAACAGGTAGTTTTTACCCCGAAGAGCTTCAAAGCATACCAAAAAACTATAACAGAGTTTACAAAGTGGAAAAGATTTTAAAAAATAAGACGGTCAGAGGCCGAAAATACGCGTTAGTCAAGTGGCGCGGGTACCCCACAAAATTTAACAGTTGGGTCGCGGCATCGGTGATAAAAGACATATAAAGCTCATCACTATCTAAACAAGACGAGCGATGGATGACAAGTCGTTCAACAAAGTTGGCTAGACCGATAGACTTTAATGGCGAATGGGAAGTAGCACTTACTGAGATACAATATCCGCACACGTGGAATACATTGGATTTACAAGATTGTAGACTGCAATTATCATGGGATGGAACGGCGGATCATCCGGTGGGGAGAGTCGCGAGTTTGTGCATTAAACCGGGTTTTTATGAAACAATCGAAGCGTTACTGAACGTAATCAACGCTGAAATTGTACAACTGAAACTGGACGTTGGATTAAGACTAACGTACGATCCGTTTGCACGCGTTGTAACATGCGACAGTCAGCTGACATGGATACTGGGTTTACAACCTAAAACTAAGATTTCTAAACCATGCACCGACATCAAAGGCGGCCAATATACGATGTACGTGTACACAGACATTATTGAACACCAACGGGTCGGGGATAGTTATGTACCGCTACTTCGCACTGTTGAAATGAAGGGTTATAACAATGAGGTGATCACAATACGATACGAGAAGCCCGATTATGTACCATTGTGCAAAACACATTTTGACACGATAGCCATAGAGATAAAGAACGACCAGAACGAGAACATGGCATTTCAGTTTGGGAAAGCAATCGTGAAGCTATACTTCAGACGCCGCAAAATTGAATTTTATTAACTAAGCAGAATGGTCGCTGTTAAAAATTATGGCGATCCGGGCCTCTACGCGCAATAATATAATTCTCAAGCCGGTAATGGATTACCAGGTTTTCACGGCAGTGCGTACATGTACGGCTGTGGTTTAGGTGGTATTTTTCGAAGTCTTTTCAGAAAAGCTGTACCTCTTTTCCGGAGAGGTTTAGAGTTAGCTAAACCGCATATGAAGACTGCGGCACGTAATATAGCGAAAGATGTTATCGGGCAAGCCACAACGGCAGTGGTGAATAAGATACACGAGGCGAACCAAGCAAAGCAAGACGGTTCAGGACGAATATATACAAGAAAAGGCGTGTCTAAAAGAAAACGGAAGCGTATGATAGCGCTTCCGCCTTGGGACATACCCTTTTTAAATAAAAAACAGAGACGACGTAACTCAAAGAAGAAGAGAAAGCCGAAGCGCTCCGTTGGTGATATTTTTTAAACATGTCTTTCATACACCACGAGTCCGTTGAATGTGCAAAAACAGAGCTGGATCTTTTTGACGTGCCCCTGACACAAACTAGCATAGAGAAAAGTCTATACGTCTAAATTCAACCTTTAGCTGCATTATCCGACACAGCTCCGCTTGAATTTTATATAGCAGCCAGTGGTGAACACTACTACGATCTGAACAACACGCTGTTGTACGTGACATGCAAGATCGTACGAACCGATAACACACCGATACCGCAAGGTGCGCGGGTCGCACCTATTAATTACCCAATAGCGACTTTATTCAACCAAGTGGATGTAACTTTGGGCGACAGGCTCATATCACAATCCAACAATCTTTACGCATACCGCGCGTACATTGAGACTATATTGAATTACAGCTCGGATGCATTGTCAACAAAACACACAACAGGCTTATTTTACAAAGATTCGGCTGGTGAATTTAACAACACAGCGCTGGACGGTCCGAATACGGGGTTCAAAAACCGAGCAGGAGCAACAGAGCAGAGTCGCACGGTTGAATTGCTAGGACCGCTTCACTGCGACCTTTTCCATCAACATAAACTAATTTTAAACGCCGTTGATCTGAAGATTAAACTAACCAGAAACAAAGACGCATTCTGCTTAATGTCGTCTGAAGCGGATGCCTTTAAAATACAGATCACAGCGGCATCCCTGTTCGTGAAAAGAGTTCAGGTCTCACCAGCCGTGCGGATTGGGCACGCGCAGGCGCTGTTAAACGGTAACGCGAAATACGCGATTGACCGCGTTGGGATGAAAATCTACAGCGTACCAACAGGCAGTAGAGTATTTAATCTAGAAAATCTATTTTTAGGTCAATTGCCGAAAACAGTTATAGCCTGTTTTGTGGATTACGAATCATTTTCAGGAATCCATAACCGGAATCCCCTTTGCTTTGAACATAAAAATGTAAGTTTTGCGTCCCTTTATCTGGATGGAACACCGCACCCCGCCAAACCATTTCAACCCGACTTTGAACGCGGTAATGCTGTAAGAGAGTATATGTCACTCATACAGATCACAAATAAGCAGAAATCTGACAATGGTATACTGATTGACCGCGAAGAGTACCTCAGAGGCTACACGCTATTTGCTTTTGACCTTTCACCAGAACAGGAGTGTGGAGAACACCTTTCCCTGATAAGAACAGGCAATCTACGTGCCGAATTCCGCTTTGCAGAAGCGTTGGACCAGACAGTCAATGTGATAATATATGCTCTATTTGATAACCTCATCGAGATTAATCAAAGGCGCGATGTGCTGTACGATTATCTATAAATGAAATAAACTAACACTACGCTGCTGAAAAAATGAACACATTACAGATAAACTGTATTCTGTACGCTGTGCAAAGCACACGACATATTTTTAAAGGAACGTATCCGTGCGATATGTTACCGGTCAGTAAACGGGCGCAATACCCCTGCGCGTTTGTAATCAATACGCATAGCAGCGGGCAGCCGGGTGAGCACTGGTTGGCCGCTTATTTTAACGAACAGCGTGTGTCACAACTGAGGGCTGGTGGTGACCAGGGGGAAGCCTCAGTTGTAGGGGCTGAGGTATATATGTGTACCTGGGAGGCAGTACAGGGTTCTTGGACATGCAGGGAACCTTTAGAACAAATGCCCGAAGGCGTGACCACGGCAACAAGGGAAAGTTCAAAGGTTTTATTAAACACAGTTCAGAGGAATACTGATGACTTGGTACTGGTAATAGGAAACACAGTTCAGAGAAATACTTGGGATCGATGACGGAACACCGATGGTGACTTGGAATCGATGCGGAACACCGATGGTTACTTTGGGATCATTGGTAAGCTTTGAGTGAAGCTGGGGTTCGCAGATAGAAATGCACTATTGTACTTAGAAGCACAGGTGAAGCATGAAGTGATGCTGGGGATCGCTGGAGACTGGCTGCTGGAAAGCCGGAGTTCAGACACAGGTGAATCAGGGTAGACTGTAGAGGGTTAATCACTGGAGTGTCGGGTTACACTGCAGAGTGTAATCACCAGGGAGTCAGGCTGTACTGCAGAGAAAGTCCATGGGAGAACTGCACACTGGAATCACTGAAGACAATTGAAGCACTGACATCTTTCCACCCCAGGAACAGGATATTTATACCTGCTGGGAAGCAGGGATTGGCTGGCTGATTAACCAGAGACCAGAGTGCAGCTGCTGTGTAATCAGGCTGAGAGCAGAGTGCAGCTGATAGGCTGAAAGGTAACATGTGATTAGGAAAACATGGCTGCGCCCATGGTAGCTTTTGGAGGGAAAGATTGTTTGTAACTTGAATGTGAGCTTTAACCATGAAGCTGCCAGAATCACAGTAAAGAGATTTGAGACAATGAGATGCAGCGTGCTGCACACAGACAGTGCAGATGGAATCCAGGCTTGGAACACTGGGACAGTCTCAGGAGGCATTTGGAAGGTAAATACTGATAAGGAATTACCTAGATCGTGACAGCGTGAATGTTACTTTTTTGATTCTTACGGGTTAGCCCCTGACAGCCCCCTATTCCCAAAAGCTATAATACATTTTTTAAACTTGAATTCAAAAAGTGTTTATCACCAAAATAAGCAGTTGCTAAATTTTAACAGCACCGTTTGCGGTCAATATTGCGTATACTTTATATTTTACATGTGTAAAAAATACAAATATGTGGATGTACTGGCCCGTTTTAGTGATGACACAAAAGAAAAAACTATAAAAGGAACATGATTTGTGTACCGGGTATAAACCAACAGTGGCAATGCGATTTGGTTTCGCTGATAGATCTGTCAAAATACAACGATGGTGTTAAATACATATTAACAATCATCGATATATTCAGTAAGAGGGTGTGGGGTGAAAGTCTGACCGCTAAGAACGCCGCAACAGTCGCTAATGCTTTTGAAAAAATATTCCAGCGGGGTGCGGTGCCGATGAAGCTACAAACCGATAATGGTAAAGAGTTTCTAAACAGAAACCTAAAAAAGGTGTTAGAAAAATACGGTATAAATAATTTCACGACCAATAACGATGTGAAAGCGGCTGTTATAGAGCGCTTCAATAGGACTTTAAAAACACGCATGTGGCGCTATTTCACGGCACAGAATACCTACAGATATATAGACGTTTTACAAGACTTCATACGCAGCTATAATAACACATACCATAGAACGATTAAGTGCGCTCCAAACGATGTGAATGACTCTAACGCATTGAGTGTCTTTAAAACGACCTACGGTGATTACTTTAGAAGTAAGAAAGCCCCCGTTTGTTTAGGAATCGGTGACCACGTCCGTATTTCTAAATATAAGGACATATTTCAGAAAGGTTACGAACAGAGCTTTTCTGAGGAGATATTAGTTGTACATAGTGTGAACACTAAAGGGCTTAAGCCGCTTTATAAGTTGGCAGATCTGTACGGTGAAGTTATAACAGGTAGTTTTTACCCCGAAGAGCTTCAAAGCATACCAAAAAACTATAACAGAGTTTACAAAGTGGAAAAGATTTTAAAAAATAAGACGGTCAGAGGCCGAAAATACGCGTTAGTCAAGTGGCGCGGGTACCCCGCAAAATGATACATGCTACCTATTATAGTCTGTTACCTAGAGTTGATTTGTTTTGGGTTTTTTTAATTCACATTCAACACCATTCTTATATATCAATCCCATTAGTTTACCAAGTTGCAATCTTACAGATGCGCTAATGCACTGTCCTAGCATAATTGGGCAATTTATTATCGGTTTTCATATGTATGTCAGTGTGAGAATACGGTATCTTATTTAAACGCTATATATTTATCATATATATTATCATTCTGGAACACATAATACTGGTGCAGATAGTCAGATTGCACATGATCACATAGTATTATTTGTTTAAAAATTATACCAAAATTATAGGATAAATATCCAGTGGAATTGCCCTGGGGATTATCACAAACTTGGGTTGGTGATACATGCTACCTATTATATAGCCTGTTCCCTAGAATTGATTTGTTTGTTTGTTTTTAATTCACATTCAATACCATTCATATATATCAATCCCATTAGCTTACCAAGTTGCAATGTTACAGATGCGCTAATGCACTGTCCTAGCATAATTGGGCAAAACAACTATTCGCACAACCGTCGCTGAAACGGCGAACGAACAATTTGCAACGCCCTCGATCGGACATAACAGCCTAAAGAAGAATGCTAGTCCGTTGGCTATGTGGATACATCACAGCTGTATCAACCCGAACAAACGCAGCCCGCGTCGACCAAAAATGAATGATTTTGCCCATCAATTTGTTAACTAGTTATGCCACAGAGGCATGTAGTGCCTCGTGGCTCATTGTGGTCATTAGTTCCTAGATCAGCCTTAAAACGTGGGGAAGTGAACCTTCAGTCCTCGAGCTGTTGTTGAACTACACATACCAGCATGCCCTGCAACAGTTTTGCTACATTGTTGATGTAAGCATTTTGTTATATCAATGTGTTAACTAGTTATGCCACAGAGGCGTGTAGTGCCTCATGGCTTATTGAGGTCATTAGTTCCTAGATAATGGATAGGCAGAATTCTAATATTCCACCATCAATTTGTTAACTAGTTATGCCACAGAGCCATGTGGTGCCTCATGGCTCATTGTGGTCATTAGTTCCTAGATCATATCCAATTCGCCCATGAATTTGTTAACTAGTTATGCCACAGAGGCATGTAGTGCCTCATGGCTCATTGTGGTCATTAGTTCCTAGATCATCTTTAAAACATGGGGAGGTGAACCTTCAGTCCTTGAGCTGTTGTTGAACTACACATACCTGCATGCCCTGCAACTGTTTTGCTTCATTGTTGATGTAAGCATTTTGTTATATAAAAGTAGTGCCTCATGGCTTATTGAGGACATTAGTTCCTAGATAATGGAAAGGCTGAATTCTTATCTATATTGGTAGAGCAGAGATAATGGCAGCTGCCATGCGCAGCCAAAAGGTACATTTTAATAATAAAGAAATTGTAAATATATATGTATACATATAGGAAACAGGCCTGAAAATGACCTTATTTTAAACATGTCATTTGTGATTTTACAGCAACAAAGCTCAAGGTATGTCAATTCAAGGATAATTAAAAATCTATGGGGTTCTGATACAGTATATACTAAAACATTTGCTACCCCGCTGTTATATAATATAAATTAGAATTTTCTAAATGCTGTTTAATTCGTAATAAAATCAAAATATCTATATAGTTTTGCTATTTTTCCCGATTCTCAGGGGCAAGTATATGTGTGTGTATATATATATATATATATATATATATATATAATTATGCCCTGCAGAAGTTTTACATCATTGTTTGTGTAAGCATCATTAGGCAGGGATAACCCTGTTCAAACCCAGTTGACCAAAATGTTTTGCTTCACTGGTTGTGTAAGCATTTTGGTATGTATTCACTAATCAGGGATAACCCTGTTCAGCCCAATTTACCAAAAGGTAAGTAACCCTCTAAATGATATGTTTTAATCATTATAAACAGAAACTAATATTCGGCCGCCCATCAATTTGTTAACTAGTTATGCCACAGAGCCATGTAGTGCCTCATGGCTCATTGTGGTCATTAGTTCCTAGATCATTTCCAATTCGCCCATCAATTTTTTAACTAGTTATGCCACAGAGGCATGTAGTACCTCATGGCTCATTGTGGTCATTAGTTCTAAGATCATCGTTAAAACATGGGGAGGTGAGCCCTCAGTCCTCGAGCTGTATGAGGTCTGGACATGTCACGATGTAATATACAGTAATATATGGTGCTCAGCTATATAAACGGTTTAATACACAGTAATATGTGGTATGCTTGCAGCGTTATACACGTTGTAATACCCAGTAATATGTGGTCTGTATAGAGTGCTATACACTCTGTAATACACAGTAATATATGGCATGTATGCAGCGATATACACACTGTTTAATACACAGTAACATATGGCTTGTATGCAGCGATATAAACTGTTTAATACACAGTAATATGTGGTATGCTTGCAGCGTTATACACGTTGTAATACACTGTAATATGTGGTCTGTATACAGTGCTATACACTCTTTAATACACTGTAATATGTGGTCTGTATGCATCGATATAAATGGTTTAATACACAGTAATATGTTGTATTTGGTGTAAATCTGTTTTCGTTAATATACAGGTCTGGAGATGTCACGCTGTAATACCGACAAGTCTGGTCATGTCTGCTTGCAATCAAAGTTCAGCGATCGGCCACAATAAAGATAAACTTTTTAGTGCTATTTAACACACAGTAACATATGTCATGTATGCAACGATATATAGGTTGTAATATACAGTTAAGCTTTTTAAATATTCTTCAATTTAAAACCAAATACGCTGTTTCTACATATGTTTGCAAAAAATAACGTGTGAGAATGTCATTTTTAAATTTGTGCTGTCATCATTAATCATGCATGGCCATTAAAATCAATACGCTTTTTAAATCAGTACCAGGTGTGATGCTTCCGTGCATCTAAGAAAATGGACACGGTCATTAAAATCAATATGCTTTTTAAACCAGTATCATGTGTGACATAGTATGATTTTTAAATAGTACCATATGTACCATGCATGAAGTTTCATCTGCTGGAATGTAAGAACATTTTGTATTACTTTAAAATATATCTTTTTTCTTTGTGTGTGTCATATGTGACATTCTTTTCAAACAATTATCTTTTAATACAGTTTAATATCGAACTCTATAAATTTTATATTAAATTTTATATAAAAGCGATATCAAACACTATAATTTAATATTAAAGGAGGCGTTACCCAGGAGAAAGGGGTGGAGCAACTGTCACTTTGAAAGAAAGGTGGTCTTTCTCTACTGAATTAGAATTTTAATAAACCTCCCCTAAGGGGATGAAAAAGAGGTTGACATAATGGTGTCATTACTGATGCGTGGCTTGCATTGCGGGGGCCTAATTCAAGGTTGATTGCAAAACAACATTTTCCTCTAACGGGCAAAACCATGTGCACTTCAGGTGGGGCAGGTGTAACATAGTAACATAGTAACATAGTATCTAAGGTTGAAAAAAGACAATTGTCCATCGGGTTCAACCTATTTGTGGTCTCCTATGCACGATTATTTTGTATAAAATGTTGACTGAAGTTGCTGACT
Source organism: Pseudophryne corroboree (assembly GCF_028390025.1). NCBI lineage: Eukaryota > Metazoa > Chordata > Amphibia > Anura > Myobatrachidae > Pseudophryne > Pseudophryne corroboree. The sequence goes on along the minus strand of NC_086444.1, from coordinate 339,321,977 downwards.
GCCGTTCCGATTATCCCCTCTTTTTTATAATAACCATAGTGCGTGACTATGCCCCGTAACCCTGGATATCCTTATCCATTAGGAATTTATCTAACCCATTCTTAAAGGTGTTGACTGAGTTGGCCATTATAACTCCCTCAGGCAGGGAATTCCAAACACGTATCGTCCTTACCGTAAAAAAGCCTTTACGCCGTATTGTGTGGAATCTCCTCTCCTCTAACCTGAGCGAGTGTCAACGAGTTCTCTGTGTTGATCTAACCAAAAACAGGTCCTGCGCAAGATCTGTATATTGTCCCCTTATATATTTGTAAATGTTGATCATGTCCCCTCTTAATCTCCTCTTTTCCAGTGTAAACATGCCTAGTCTTGCAAGCCTTTCCTCGTATTCCAGCGTCTCCATACCCTTAATTAGTTTGGTTGCCTGCCTTTGAACCTTTTCTAGCTCCAGGATATCCTTTTTGTAGTAAGGTGCCCAGAATTGTACACAGTATTCAAGGTGTGGCCTCACAAGTGATTTATATAACGGGAGTATAAAACTCTCATCCCTAGCATCGATTCCCCGTTTTATGCATGCTAATATCTTATTAGCCTTCTTTGCTGCAGTCCTACTTTGGGTACTACTGCTTAGTTTGCTATCTATGAGGACACCTAAGTCCTTTTCCAGTACAGAATCCCCTAATTTTACCCCATTTAGTAGGTAGGTGTTATTTTTGTTCTTGTTACCACAGTGCATTACCTTACACTTGCCTGTATTGAATCGCATTCTCCATTTCACTGCCCAAGCTTCTAATTTAACTAAGTCATTCTGAAGCGACTCAGCATCCCCCTCCGCATTTATAACTTTACAGAATTTGGTATCTGCAAAAATTGACACCATGCTCTCTAGACCTTCTGTTAGGTCGTTAATGAAAATATTGAACAATAGCGGTCCTAATACTGAGCCTTGCGGCACACCACTTAGCACTTCAGTCCAAGTTGAAAAAGATCCATTAACCACAATGCGCTGCTCCCTATTATCTAACCAGTTTTTGACCCAAGTGCATATTGTGCTTCCTAGCCCTGATTCTTGTAGCTTGTAGATAAGTCTCATGTGTGGTACAGTATCGAATGCTTTGGCAAAATCTAAAAAGATTCCATCCACCTCTTTACCCTGATCTAGGTTTGCGCTTACTGTTTCATAAAAGCCAAGTAAGTTGGTTTGACAGGATCTGTCCTTCATAAACCCATGTTGATTCCTTTTAATGACCTTATTGACTTCAAGGAACTTCTGAATACTATTTCTTAGAATACCTTAAAATACTTTTCCCACTATAGATGTAAGACTAACTGGTCTATAATTACCTGGTTCAGCTTTACTTCCCTTTTTGAATATAGGCACTACTTCCGCTATACGCCAGTCTTTGGGAACCATACCTGATATTACTGAATCCTTCAAGATCAAAAATAGCGGTTTTGCAAGTTCAGAATGAAGCTCCATTAGAACCCTTGGGTGAATACCATCGGGACCTGGTGACTTATTAATCTTTAAATGTTTTAATCGGTCACAGACTACTTCCTCACTTAAATAAGTACCTATCAGTGGGATATTCTCATTATTTAGATTATGTTAGTCCCTGAATTGGGTCCTCTCTAGTAAATACTGTTGAAAAAAACTAATTTAGTGTGTCCGCTATGTCATTATCATTTTTGCTTAAGACTCCCAACTTGTATTTTAAAGGGCCTATACTCTCCTTCTTTAATCTCTTGCTATTAATGTATTTAAATAATTTTTTGGGATTCGCTTTGCTTTCCTTTGCTACTAGTTTTTCAATTTCTACTTTAGCAGCTCTTATTTCCTTTTTGCATATTTTGTTACATTCCTTATAGTGCTGAAATGACTCTGCTTCCCCGTCAGATTTGTATTTTTTAAATGCTCGCCTTTTCTTGCCCATAAGTTCCTTTATCTTTTTGTTAAGCCACATCGGTTTATGATTTTTATTCCTTTTTTTGCTGCTCGTAGGAATAAATTTGAGTGTATTTTTAGCTAGCAGGAATTTTAGTACCTCCCATTTCTCCGTAGTATTTTTCCCTAAAAACAAACCTTCCCATTCAATATCCCTGAAAAATACCCTCATCTTATCAAAATTTGCTTTGCTAAAGTTTAGAGTCCTAGTTGAGCCAGTATAGGGCTGTTTATGGAAACTGATATTGAATGTGACCATATTGTGGTCGCTGTTTCCTATGGGTTCCCCTACTATAATACCTGATACCAAATCCCCATTGTTTGTTAATACCAGGTCTAAGATTGCATTGTACCTAGTTGGTTCCTCAATTATTTGAACTAAGTAGTTATCATTGTGTGTTTAAAAACATATTGCCCCTAGCAGTATCACATGAATCATTTTCCAGTTTATCTCTGGATAGTTAAAATATCCCATCACTACTATGTCTCCTACTCCTGCTGTTCTTTCAATTTGCTTTAGTAACAATTACTCATCAGATGCGTTGATACCAGGTGGCCTATAGCATACACCCAATACTAACTTTTTTATTCCTTTTTCCCCGCATGCAATTTCAACCCATAATGTCTCGACAGTGTCTACAGTCCCCTCCTGAATATCTTCCCGTATATCAGGTTTTAAGAACGGCTTTACGTAAAGACACACCCCTCCACCCTTTTTATTTAGTCTGTCTCTCCTAAACAGTGTATAGCCCTCTAGATTGACTGTCCAATCATGAGATTCTTCCCACCAAGTTTCAGTAATGCCTATAATATCATACTGTTTGCTTGCTGCAAGTATTTCTAGTTCACCCTTTTTACCAGTAATGCTTCTGGCGTTTACATACATACAACTAAGATAAGTATTTTCCCTTGCATTAGGGACATCTCTCACCTTATGTAGCAATGATGACCTGTAATAGTCATTGGTTAGTGCTTTGGTAAAATCTCTTTTAGTACCCATGTTAGTAACCTTACCGCCTGCTTTTACCCTCCCCCCAACTTCTCCCCCATTTCGTTTACTACCGCCATCCCGTCTATTCTCACTACATGACCCGTAGTTTCTAGCTAAACCCTCCCCCCAGGCTCCTAGTTTAAAATCTCCTCCAACCTTCTAACCATCCTTCCCCCCAGCACCGCTGCCCCCTCCTCAGTCAGGTGCAATCCGTCACGACAAAAGAGATGGCGCCTGACTGAGAAGTCCGCCCAGTGTTCCAGGAACACAAACCCCTCTTTCCTGCACCAATCCCTAAGCCACACATTTACCTCCCTAATCTCCCTCTGCCTCCCTGGACTAGCGCGTGGCACGTGTAGTAATTCCGAGAATATTACCTTAGATGTCCTTGCCTTCAGTTTGTTTCCTAAGTCCCTATAGTCTTTCTTAAGGACATCCCACCTTCCGCTAACTTTGTCATTGGTGCCAACGTGCACCAAGACTGCCAGGTCTTTCCCATCCCCTCCCAACAATCTATCTACCCGGTCCGCGATGTGCCGTACCCGAGCACCCGGGAGATAACAGATTGTACGGCGATCACGGTCCCGGTAGCAGATTGCCCTATCTGCCTTCCTGATGATAGAATCCCCTACCACCACCATCTGACTAGGTACCTCACTATCTTTTATCCCAACCACGCCAGAGGGACCGCTCCTCTGGATGCTAGAGGGAGCAGTCTCCTCCAGCACCATCATTTCTTCACTATCATCCTCCGATTCCTCGTCCCGTCGGGCAAATTTGTTCAGGTTTGATAGTTCGGAGATGTCGAGCCTCCCCCTCTTTTTCTTCCTTCTAACTGTGACCCAGCTGGCTACCTGATCATCATCCTCTTCTACCAATGACCCCTCCCGCAACTCCTCCACCGTTCTGTATAAACTTCTTTTGAGATTGTGAATCTCCCTCAGTCGCGTAACGGTTTGCTCTAGATCAGTTACCTGGGCTTCCAGGGCAACCGTTCGCACACACCTCATGCAGATGTAATCACACTGGGCCGGTAGCTCCAGGTGTGCATACATCTTGCACGACATGCACTGAGTGAGGTCCCCAATCACAGCCCCTCCCATATTGTTTGTAAGGTCTAACTCCCTGTTACTCTCAAAGAAAAAGCAGCAAAAATAAAAAGTAGAAGACAAACAATCTCAATAATACAATAATTAAGCTGGCTTATACTTATCTATCTTTGTGCGGTTCTTGGTCCTTCACTTTTATGCAGCCGTAGTACTCTCTCCTGTGGCACCTATACTCCACTTAGCAGTTGCAGTTGTTCCAGCTCACTGCACCTCCTTTTCACTCGGCTTCCAGCTCCTGCAAGTAAAAAAATGCCCCTCACACACGCACAATCACAGCCCCTCTGCTACTCCAAGTAATAGACCCTCTCACTCACTCACAAGGTCAGCCCCTTGCAGCCTCACTAGAAGTTTAATGGTACTGCAAATATGTGTGTTCCTTATTGTGTATTATAAAACTCACCTTTTTCTGTATTCTAACTCACCTTTTGCTGTTACCAACTCACACTTACAAATCCAAGCAGCACTTTAAAATACAAGCCCTTACAAAGAGCAAGCTCCAAAGAGTCTAATCACTGATAATATAGGCTTAGCCAGCTGCTTTAGTCAGCCCCTCCTCCTCCTGATTACTCACACCTGATTCAACCCCCTCCCTCTGGCTTTTCACCTCACACTTTTTTTTCCCCTCCAAACCCCCCCCCCCAGTACAGATAGAAACACACACAAAAAAACAGTATATATACAAACAATCAGATTCAGATTAACTTTCTCTCACAATATTACTATCCCTATATGGATAGACAGAGAATAATCAGAACTCACCTTTTGCTGTTACCAACTCACACTTACAAATCCAAGCAGCACTTTAAAATACAAGCCCCTACATGTGCAGAGAAAGTTAGATTTGGGTGGGTTATTTTGTTTCTGTGCAGGGTAAATACTGGCTGCTTTATTTTTACACTGCAATTTAGATTTCAGTTTGAACACACCCCACCCAAATCTAACTCTCTCTGCACATGTTACATCTATCCCTCCTTCAGTGCACATGTGGCCCAATTCAGATCTCATCGTTGTTGTGCACACAGCAGCCGAATATCGAATGAGTGCAAACAGCGAGAGAATGGTGCAAAAATTTAGATCACACGTCATACGCAAAGTGATTGACAGGTAGTGACGTTTGGGGGTGGTAACTGAACATTTTCTGGGAGTGTCAGGAAAAAATGCAGGAATTCCAAAGCATTTTCTGGGAGGTTGTGTGTCATCAGCTCCGGCCCCGACCAGCCTGTTTGTATCGCACTTTAGGAGTAAGTCCTGGGCTACGCACAGATTGCACAGTATGTAAAAATCATTCAATGATGAGTGAGTTGCAAAAGGATTTGCAGATGTCCGCTGTCTGGCAAAGTTTTCACATGGCGTACACATGAATTCGCACACTACCACCGGGTGAGTTTTCACTTTTCCTGGGCGGTAACTATCTGATCGCAGACCTCTGCAAATATGCATTCAGGGCATTCAGCACAGTGATCAGGTATGAATTAGGGCCATGGTTTTGCCCATTAGAGGAAAATGTTGTTTTGCATTTAATGTTGAATTAGGCCCTGTAAACAATAACGTCCAAACGGACAATCTGATAAAAAAAATTTGGATTGCACCTCCTGGTTTAGAATTTACTAAACTACAAAAATGCAAAAACCTGACTAATTCTCTTACTTTCTGATATGATACCAAGATTTGGGGAAAAAACTGAGAAAAAAGGAATCTGTATTGTTTACGCACTAAGGAAAGAAATCATTTTCATAAAATGTAACCTTTATTATAATATATTTAAAATAGGATAAGGTGTATTATCCCAGACTACAGTGAAACATAGAGGTTAAAATCGCAAAGACTAACAAATATGTGAATGTAGAAGAAATAAAAAATTTGAATAACGTATTAAAAAACATGTCCACGTGTGATTACTAATGTATAACACTACCCGGTCACCATGATTATCGGTGTATTACCACCAGTTGGTCGCTAGATTAGTGTAGTAGTGTTGTCTAAAACTGACTCAGTTTCTAATATATTAATCCCACTGTTCAAATTATCAGTCTCCACAGTATCCTGTCACACGTAACCCAGCTACTCGTCAGAAATGCCTCGGACGATAACATCTATGTGGAGGCTGTGAATATAAGTGGGTACAAATATATTAGAGATGTGCGGCGGGAACTTTGGATAACATCTGTGTGGAGGCTGCGAGTATAAGTGGGTACAAATATATTAGAGATGTGCGACGGGCACTTTTCGTGTTTTGGTTTTGGTTCTGGTTCCATCCTCGTGTTTTGGATCTGGATTGGTTTTGCCAAAACCACCCTTTCATGTTTTAGTTTTGGATCTGGATGATTTTTAAAAAAAAAAACACATAAAAACAGAATTTGGGGGTAATTTTGACCCTACAGTATTATTAACCTCAATAACATTAATTTCCAGTCTATTCTGAACACCTCACACCTAACAATATTGTTTTTAGGCAAAAGGTTGCACCGAGGTGGCTGTATGACTAAGCTAAGCAACACAAGTGTGCGGCACAAACACCTGGCCCATCTAGGAGTGGCACTGCAGTGGCAGACAGAATGGCAAATTTAAAAAAATAGGCCTCAAACAGCACATCATGCAAAGAAGAAAAAGAGGTGCAATAAGGTAGCTGGATGGCTGTTATGCACACCAGTGCCAGCAGGAAAGTACTGGTGTCAGAACTGTTATGCACTCCAGTGTCTGCAGGAATGTACTGGTGTTTGAACTGTTATGCAAAACAGATGGACTCACAGACAAACTGGGGGATATGACATAACGTACACAGAAGGTGATAGGGTAACAAAATACACACAAAGTGAACAGAGAAGCCCAGAGGCTAAGGAACTGGGTATCTCCCTTGTATTAGAACTGCTAAGATGGAAAAAGCAAGATGTTGTGTTTTAATACGTAGAGTACCCGAAATGCTGTTGCTAAGGGCAACAGCAAAACCCTAAAGGGTTACCAACGGGTGTGGCAGTAAACTCCTTGGTCAGAGATGGAATGATAGACACAAGGAGAATCTCCACAATCCAAATTCTCACTTGCAGTGCACAGGTTTTAGCTTACTGCCACTAAACTGACCCCTGACACCTAGCACAGTGAGACAGGATTAGACAGGCAAGTCTTAGAATACAGCCGCAAACTTGCTAAGTTCACAGGGTAGTAACAGAACCCCAGCAAGCTAAACGACTGACTCCAGTCTTACTGCTAGGTCTGGATTGGCAGAGTGTAATACCAAATTCCCAGGCCTATTTGCAGTAAGCAACAAACAAATACAAAGCTACACAGTACTGGCTAACGTTCATGAACTGACTAACCAACAAAGATTCAGCAGCATCTGCTTACCCTGAAAAGAGGCCTTATAAAGCAGGTGCTGTCCACGCCCCACTCAGACCTCACAGACTGTGAGCACAAAAACCAGCACCGGATCCCCTGCCGTGCACAGAGCCTATAACCACTGCACAGCAAAAGACCCGAACCGGAGTATCAGCTGCGCTCAGGTTACTCCACTAGCACTTGTCTCCCGGTTGCCATGACGACGTGGCAGCACAGGGCAGGAGACCCTAACAGTACCCCCCCTCTGACGAGGGGTCAAAGAACCCCTACCACCGGGTTTATCGGGGAACTGCGAGAAGAAAGAGCGTATCAGTCTGGGGGCATGAAGATCACAACTGCGCACCCACGACCGCTCCTCCGGGCCATACCCCTTCCAGTGCACCAAAAATGACAGCCGACCCCGAACCACCTTGGAGTCAAGAATCCTTTCAACAACAAACTCCCTCTGGCCACGTATCAGAAGAGGGGAAGGTCTTCCACTGGTAGAAGGATTACTAATCGCCCGTTTTAAAAGGGAACAATGAAATGTTTTATTGATACCCAAAGAACGGGGCAGATCTAACTGAAATGCCACCGGATTGATAACCCTGGTGATCTTATAAGGGCCGATGAACCGGGGCCCTAACTTATGAGATGGCTGTCTCAACTTCAAATTCTTGGTAGACAACCAGACGAAGTCTCCTAATTTGAAGCTGCAGGGTCTTTTCCGCTTATCAAAAACCCTTTTGGTCACTAATGACACAGACACAAGGGCTTTCTTCACTTTCCGCCAAATACCTCTAAGGACCGAAACCACAGAGGAACCACCAGGCGTGGAGTCCACGGGGTCAAAAGAATTGGCCTTAGGATGATGCCCATACACACAAAGGAAGGGAGAGATCCCTGTAGCAGAGTGAGCCGCGTTGTTATAGGCAAACTCCGCCATGGACAGATGAGCAACCCAGTCAGTCTGACACTTGGAGACATAACACCTGAGGAACTGCTCCAAGGACTGGTTCACCCTTTCAGTCTGCCCATTAGACTGCGGATGGTAGCCTGACGACAAGCTGACAGAAATCTGGAGATCGGAACAAAATGCCCTCCAGAATTTGGCCACAAACTGGGATCCGCGGTCAGAGACCACATCAAGTGGCAACCCGTAGAGACGCACAACATGCAGCATAAATAATTCAGACAGGCGTCTGGCTGATGGCAGCCCAACCAGTGGAACGAAGTGCGCCATCTTCGAAAACCTGTCAACGACAACCCAGATGGCTGTCATCCCCGAGGATTTGGGCAAGTCCACCACAAAATCCATTGAAATGTGGGTCCATGGCTTAGATGGGATAGAGAGTGGATGTAATGGGCCAACAGGAACCCCTCTAGGAGTCTTATTTCGGGCACAGATGTCACATGCCCGAACCCACTGATCCACATCCTTAGCCACCGAGGGCCACCACACCGCCCTAGATAGCAACTCCCGAGTTCTGGCAATACCCGGGTGACCTGCCGACTTCTTGGCATGGAATTCCAGGAACACTCGCTGTCTTAACCTAGGAGGCACAAACAAAAGACCTACCGGAAGGTCTGGAGGAGCCTGCTCCTGTGCTCTAAGGACTAATGATAAGAGGTCCTGGGTAATGCCCACTTTAATACATGATGGGGAAACAATGGGCAACGGCTCCTCGGTGGTCTCCTGGATTGGAGCAAAACTCCGCGAGAGCGCATCAGCCTTGATGTTTTTTGACCCAGGGCGATATGTTATCAAAAAATTAAAGCGAGCAAAAAACAAAGCCCATCGTGCCTGCCTGGCATTGAGACGCTTCGCTGACTCTAAATATGCCAGATTCTTATGGTCAGTGAGAATTGAGACCACAAACTTAGCCCCCTCAAGCCAGTGTCTCCACTCCTCGAGTGCATCCTTAATAGCCAACAATTCCCGGTTACCCACGTCATAATTCATCTCGGCAGGCGAAAATTTACGGGAAAAGTAAGCACAGGGATGAAGGCGATTATCAGACACTCCCATCTGAGAAAGCACTGCCCCAATACCCATCTCAGAGGCATCCACCTCCACCACAAAAGGACGCTCTGGATCTGGGTGTCGCAGCACCTTGGCCGAAACAAATGCCCTTTTGAGACGGGCAAAAGCCGCTTTAGCCTCACAAGACCAGTGAGCAACATCCGCCCCTTTCTTAGTGAGTGCCACCAAGGGCGCCACTATAGACGAAAATCCAGCGATAAATCGTCTATAAAAATTCGCAAAGCCCAGGAAACGCTGAAGCGCCTTCAAACTAGTGGGCTGCACCCAATCAAGGACTGCCTGTACCTTGGAACCCTCCATTTGGAAACCTTCTGGGGAGATAATATATCCTAGAAATGCGATTTGCTGAACTTCAAATTCGCACTTCTCCAGCTTTGCCCCAAGCCGGTGGTCTCTGAGTTTCTGGAGGACTAAGCGTACATGCTTCCGATGTTCCTCCAGGGAATGGGAGAAGATTAGGATGTCATCTAAGTATACAACTAAGAATCTATCCAAATATTCCCTGAGCACATAATTCATGAAATCCTGGAAGACTGCCGGGGCATTACAGAGCCCAAAAGGCATCACCAAATATTCATAATGCCCTGAGTGGGTATTAAAGGCAGTCTTCCATTCATCCCCCTCTCTTATTCGGATTAGATTGTACGCACCGCGTAGGTCAATCTTAGAAAAAATGGTGGCAGTACGAAGCTGGTCAAACAAGACCGAAATGAGAGGCAGTGGGTATGAGTTTTTAATCGTGATACGGTTCAATTCCCTGAAGTCGATGCAGGGTCGCAACGAACCGTACTTTTTACCCACGAAGAAGAACCCCGACCCAACTGGAGACTGTGAAGGTCTGATAAATCCCTTAGCCAAGTTCTCCTGAATGTACTCTGCCATAGCCTGAGTCTCAGGACGTGACAGGGAGTACAACCTGCTCTTGGGAAGCTTAGCATTTGGCAACAAATCAATGGCACAGTCATAGGGGCGATGGGGAGGTAGTACCTCTGCAACTTTTTTGGAGAACACGTCCGCAAAATCTGCATAACACCCTGGCAATCCTGGCAAATTTAGCTGCGAGAGCCTGACTGGAAGGCTCAAGCAACTCCTGAAACAATCAGTACCCCAACTAAGAATCTCCCCAGAGACCCAGTCAAATTGAGGATTGTGGGCCCTTAACCAGGGTAACCCCAACACCAATGGGGCAAAAGTACAGACAGTCACAAAAAAGGACAATTTTTCAGAGTGTGTGGCTCCAATAAACAAAGAAATCTGGCTAGTGCAAGAGGTAATTTTACCTTGGAATAATGGTTCCCCGTTTAACCCACAAATCTCAATTTCCGATGCCAAGGGTACTAAGGGAACAGAGTGTTTCAGGGCGAATTGGCGGTCCATAAAAACCCCGTCGGCCCCACTGTCCACAAAGGCCTCAGTCTTGACAGTTTGACCGAGGATCTTCAAGGTCACCGGAATGATAAAAGTCTTCTTGGGAAATTCTGACTTCTGGCCTGACAGGATATTTCCCATCACCCTCAGGCCCTGAAGTTTTCCGGCTTTTCTGGGCATGATACTACCACATGACCTTTATTCCCACAGTACAAACACAACCCCTGCTGTCTCCTCCGCGTCTTCTCACGCGAGGAGAGGCGGGTAGCCCCAATCTGCATAGGCTCCTCAGAAAATTCCTCAGAGTCTGAGGTTCCCTTGGGAAGGAAGGAAATCTCAGTCTCCCTTTCAAGCCTACGCTCTCTCAGCCGTCTATCCACCCGGATGGATAACTGCATGAGCTGATCCAAGCTATCAGGCAAGGGATATTGTACCAGTTGGTCCTTTATCTGGTTAGAAAGACCTCTTCGGTACTGGTGTCTCAGGGCTGGGTCATTCCACTGGGTATCATGGGCCAACCTCCGAAACTCCGTACAGTAAACCTCAACTGGCCTGCGCCCTTGCTTAAGGATCGAAATCTGAGCCTCGGCTGAGGCCGTCTTGTCAGGGTCATCATACAACATGCCCAGTGCCGTAAAAAAAGCATCAACACTTTTAAGCGACGGACAGTCAGGCTGCAACCCATATGCCCAGACCTGTGGGTCTCCTTGTAGCAAGGAAATCACTATGCCCACCCGCTGAATCTCCGACCCAGAAGACTGAGGCCTAAGCCGGAAGTATAGCTTGCAGCTCTCCTTGAAACAAAAGAACTGCGAGCGATCTCCAGAAAAACGATCCGGGAGATTTACTTTCGGCTCCTTATCCCCTGCAGGTGCTGCTGCTGCGGGAGCTCCGCCAGCAGCCTGGGAGGTGTGCATTTTAATGGACAAATCATTAAATTGTCGAGTCAGGACCTGCACCTGATCGACCACCTGTTGCAACGTATTTTGAGGGGTATGCTCCATATTCCCACAAAATTTCAACAGGAGTATTAGGCTGCTGAATATGTTATGCACACCAGTGCCAGCAGGAAAGTACTGGTGTCAGAACTGTTATGCACTCCAGTGTCTGCAGGAATGTACTGGTGTTTGAACTGTTATGCAAAACAGATGGACTCACAGACAAACTGGGGGATATGACATAACGTACACAGAAGGTGATAGGGTAACAAAATACACACAAAGTGAACAGAGAAGCCCAGAGGCTAAGGAACTGGGTATCTCCCTTGTATTAGAACTGCTAAGATGGAAAAAGCAAGATGTTGTGTTTTAATACGTAGAGTACCCGAAATGCTGTTGCTAAGGGCAACAGCAAAACCCTAAAGGGTTACCAACGGGTGTGGCAGTAAACTCCTTGGTCAGAGATGGAATGATAGACACAAGGAGAATCTCCACAATCCAAATTCTCACTTGCAGTGCACAGGTTTTAGCTTACTGCCACTAAACTGACCCCTGACACCTAGCACAGTGAGACAGGATTAGACAGGCAAGTCTTAGAATACAGCCGCAAACTTGCTAAGTTCACAGGGTAGTAACAGAACCCCAGCAAGCTAAACGACTGACTCCAGTCTTACTGCTAGGTCTGGATTGGCAGAGTGTAATACCAAATTCCCAGGCCTATTTGCAGTAAGCAACAAACAAATACAAAGCTACACAGTACTGGCTAACGTTCATGAACTGACTAACCAACAAAGATTCAGCAGCATCTGCTTACCCTGAAAAGAGGCCTTATAAAGCAGGTGCTGTCCACGCCCCACTCAGACCTCACAGACTGTGAGCACAAAAACCAGCACCGGATCCCCTGCCGTGCACAGAGCCTATAACCACTGCACAGCAAAAGACCCGAACCGGAGTATCAGCTGCGCTCAGGTTACTCCACTAGCACTTGTCTCCCGGTTGCCATGACGACGTGGCAGCACAGGGCAGGAGACCCTAACAATGGCTAAGCTAAGGGACACAAGTGTGCGGAACAAACAACATGGGATGTGCTTGAATTTGCACAGATGTAATACATGCACAATATTGGTGGCACAGGGGAGCGTACCCGTAAACCACACACACATGGCAAAGCCTGTAAAATGTATTTGGATAATAATAACCCTTTTATTTGGAGCTATTATAATAATATGCAGCACAGGTGAGCGTACCCCTACACCACACAGGGCAAACCCTGTAAAAAATATTTGGATGATAATTTAAGTAATGTATATAAGCCTTTTATTTGGAGTAAATAATATACAGCACAGGACAAAACCACTGGACTTATGGCAGCACACGACACCACCACTGGACTGATGCAGCACAAGACAGCACCACTGGACTGGACTTATACGGCAGTACCCCTGGACTTATACGACAGTACCCCTTGAGTTGTATAGCAGTGTCAGACAGGATGGCACTTTAAAAAACTAGGCCCCAAACAGCACATGATGCAAAGAAGTAAAAGAGGTGCAAGATGGAATTGTCCTTGGGCCCTCCCACCCACCCTTATGTTGTATTAAATGGACATGCACACTTTAACAAACCAATCATTCAGCAACAGGGTCTGCCACACGACTGTGACTGAAATGACTGGTTTGTTTGGGCCACCACCAAAAAAGAAGCAATCAATCTCTCCTTGCACAAACTGGCTCTACAGAGGCAAGATGTCGACCTCATCCTAATCCTCCTATTCCTCACCCCTTTCAGTGTGTACATCCTCCTCCTCACAGAGTATTAATTCATCCCCACTGGAATCCACCATCACAGGTCCCTGTGTACTTTCTGGAGGCAATTGCTGGTCAAGGTCTTCTGGAGGAATTTATAATTCATTTTGATGAACATCATCTTCTCCACATTTTGTGGAAGTAACCTCCTACGCCAATTTCTGACAAGGTTACTGGCTGCACTAAACACTCTTTCGGAGTACACATTGGAGGGGGGGCAACTTAGGTAAAATAAAGCCAGTTTGTGCAAGGGCATCCAAATTGCCTCTTTTTCCTGCCAGTACATGTACGGACTGTCTGACATGTCTACTTGTATGTTGTCACTCATATAATCCTCCACCATTCTTTCAATGGTGACAGAATCATATGCAGTGACAGGAGACATGTCAGTTATCGTTGCCAGGTCCTTCAGTCCAGACCAGATGTCAGCACTCTTTCCTGACTGTCCTGCTGGTCCAGCAGGTGGGCTAGGAAATCTTATCCTTTTCCTTGCCGTCCCAGTTGCGGGAGAAAATGAAGGAGGAGCTGTTAACGGTCACGTTCCGCTTGAGTTGACAATTTTCCCAACAGCAGGTCTTTGAACCTCTGCAGACTTGAGTCTGCCAGAAAGACAGATACAACATAGGCTTTAAACCTAGGATTGAGCACGGTGGCCAAAATATAGTGCTCTGATTTCAACAGATTGACCACCCTTGATTCCTGGCAATGCAAATAAAGGGCTCCATCCACAAGTCCGACATACTTTGTGAAATTGCTCTGTCTTAGCTCCTCCTTCAATTTCTCAGTTGCTTCTGCAAAAGCCTGATGAGGGGAATGACCTGACTCAAGCTGGCAGTCTCTGAACTGACTTCACGTGTGGCAAGTTCGAAGCGTTGGAGAACTTTGCACAAGATGGAAATCATTCTCCACTGCGCTTGAGTCAGATGCATTCCCCCTCCTTTGCCTATATCGTAGGTGGACGTATAAGCTTGAATGGCCTTTTGCTGCTCCTCCATCCTCTGAAGCATATAGAGTGTTGAATTCCACCTCGTTGCCACCTCTTGCTTCAGGTGATGCAGGCCAGGTTCAGGAGTGCTTGATGGCGCTCCAGTCTTTGGCACGCGAAGGCTGAATGCCGAAAGTGGCCCGCAATTTTTCGGGCCACCGACAGCATCTCTTGCACTCCCCTGTAATTTTTCTAAAAATTGTGTACCACCAAATTAATTGTATGTTCAATACATGGGACGTGATGGAATTTGCCCACATGTAATGCACGCACAATATTGGTGGCATTGTCCGATATCACAAATCCCCAGGAGAGTCTAATTGGAGTAAGCCATTGTGCGATGATGTCCCTCAGTGTACGTAATAGGTTGTCAGCAGTGTGCCTCTTACGGAAAGTGGTGATACATAGCGTAGCCTGCCTAGAAACAAGTTGGTGTTTGCGAGATGCTGCTACTAGTGCCGCTGGTGTTGTTGCTGCGGGAGGCAATACATCCACCCAGTGGGCTGTCACAGTCATATAATCCTTAGTCTGCCCTGTTCCACTTGTCCACATGTGCATGGTTAAGTGGACAGTGGGTACAACTGCATTTTTTAGGACACCGAGGACACTTTTTCTGATGTCTCTGTACATTCTCGGTATCGCCTGCCTAGTGAAATGGAACCTAGATGGGATTTGATACTGGGACACACTACCTCAAACAATTCTCTAAGTCCCACTGATCTAATGGCGGATACCGGATGCACGTCTAACACCAACATAGCTGTCAAGGCCTCAGTTATCCGCTTTGCAAAAGGATGACTGCTGTCATATTTCATCTTCCTGACAAAGGACTGTTGGACAGTCAATTGCTTAGTTGAAGTAGTACAAGTGGTTTTCCGACTCCCACTCTGGGATGACGATCGACTCCCAGCAGCAACAACAACAGCGGCAGCAGCAACTGCAGGTGTACCACTCAAGGATCCTCCAGAGGAATCCCGGTTAGGAGAGGACTCCTCAGTCTTGCCAGTGACATGGCCTGTAGGACTACTGACGTTCCTGTCTGAGAAGGAAGTTGACATTGAGGGAGTTGGTGGTGTGGCTTGCAGGAGCTTGGGTACAAGAGGAAGAAGGGATTTAGGTGTCAGTGGACTGCTTACGCTCTTACCCAAAGTTTCACAACTTGACACTGACTTCTGATGAATGTGCTGCAGGTGATGTACAAGGGAGGATGTTCCTAGGTGGTTAACATCCTTACCCCTACTTATTACAGATTGACAGAGGCAACACATGGCTTGATACCTGTTGTCCGTATTTGTGGAGAAATAATTCCACACCGAAGAGGTTGCTTTTTTTGGTATTTTTCCCAGGCATCACAATGGGTTTCTTCATCCCACGGACAACAGGTGTCCTCCCGGTCCCTTATTTAAACAAACCACATCACCATCAGAATCCTCATCGTCAACTTCCTCCTCAGCACCAGCAACACCCATATCCTCATCCTGGTGTACTTCAACAGTGACATCTTCAATTTGAATATCAGAAACTGGACTGTGGGTGCTCCTTCCAGCACTTGCAAAGGGTGTGAAAATGGTGGAAAGAGCCACCTCTTCCCGTCCAGTGTTGGGAAGGTCAGGCATCGCAACCGCCGATACACTTGGACTCTCCTTGGGGATTTGTGATACCATCTTAGAACGCACAGTTCTTTGCTGTGCTTTTGTCTGCTTTACTCTTATAATTTTTCTAGTGGGAGGATGAGGGTTTCCATCATCATGTGATGCTGAACCACTAGTCATGAACATAGGCCAGGGCCTCAGCCATACTTTGCCACTCTGTGTCATAAATGGCATATTGGCAAGTTTATGTTTCTCCTCAGACCATTTCTATTTATTTTTTTGGGTCTTTTTACTGAACTTTGGCTTTTTGGATTTTACATGCCCTCTACTATCATTTTGAGTATCGGCCTTGGCAGACAACGTTGATGGCATTTCATCATCTATGTCATGACTAGTGGCAGCAGCTTCAGCACTAGGAGGAAGTGGTTCTTGATCTTTCCCTATTTTATCCTCCAAATTTTTGTTCTCCATTATTTTTCTGGAGTTATATAACAATGGGGGTCATTCCGAGTTGATCGCTAGCCAAAAATGTTCGCTGCGCTGCGATTAAGTTAAAAACCGGCACTTCTGCGCATGCATATGCGGCACAGTGCGCATGTGCGACGTACTTTCACAGCGACCAATGTATTTTTACACAAGGTCTAGCGAAGCTTTTCAGTCGCAATGTCAGCCGCATAGTGATTGACATGAAGGGGGCGTTTCTGGGTGTCAACTGACCGTTTTCAGGGAGTGATCTAAAAAACGCAGGTGTGCCAGGAAAAACGCAGGCATGGCTGGGCGAACGCAGGGCGTGTTTGTGATGTCAAATCCGGAACTGAATGGTCTGAAGTTATTGCAAGCGCTGAGTAGGTCTGGAGCTACTCTAAAACTGCACTATTTTTTTTGTAGCCACTCTGCGATCCTTTCGTTCGCACTTCTGCTAAGCTAAAATACACTCCCAGAGGGCGGCGGCTTAGCGTTTGCACGACTGCTAAAAACTGCTAGCGAGCGATCAACTCGGAATGACCCCCAATATGTGGTACAGGACAGCGTACCTCTACACCACACAGGGCAAACACTGTGAAAATAATTTGGATTAAATATTAATAA
This sequence comes from Pseudophryne corroboree, assembly GCF_028390025.1. Taxonomy (NCBI): domain Eukaryota; kingdom Metazoa; phylum Chordata; class Amphibia; order Anura; family Myobatrachidae; genus Pseudophryne; species Pseudophryne corroboree. The sequence continues at coordinate 339,304,802 of NC_086444.1, read as the reverse complement.
CTCCTGTATTTGGAGTAAATAATATAAAGCACAGGACAGCACCTCTGTATTTATATGGCAGCATCAATGCACTGGACTTATACGGCAGTACCACTGGACATATACGGCAGTATCACTGGACTGAATTTATATGCCAGTACCACTGGAATTATATGGCAGGATCACTGGAGTTATACGCCAGTACCACTGGAACTATACGGCCGGATCACTGAATTTATATGCCAGTACCACTGGAATTATATGGCAGGATCACTGAATTTATATGTCAGTTCCAATCAAGTTATACGGCAGGATTACTGTATTTATATGCCAGTACCACTGTAATTATATTGCAGGATCACTGGAATTATACGCCAGTACCACTGGAATTATATGGCAGGATCACTAGATTTATATGCCAGTACCACTGGAATTATACTGCAGGATCACTCGACTGATACGCCAGTACCAATTGTATTATATGGCAGGGTCAATAAATGTATATGCCAATTCCACTGGAATTATACGGCCGGATCACTGTTATTATACGACAGTAACCCTGGACATATAAGGCAGTATCACTGGACTGGACTTATACGGCAGTACCACTGGAATTATATGGCAGGATCACTGGAATTATATTGCAGGATCACTGGAATTATATGGCAGGATCACTGGATTTATACGCCAGTACCACTGGAGTTATATGGCAGGATCACTGGAATTATACGGCAGTACCACTGGACATATACGGCAGTACCACTGGACTGGATTTATATGCCAGTACCACTGGAATTATATGGCAGGATCACTGGAATTATATGCCAGTACCACTGGAATTATATGGCAGGATTACTGGATTTATACGCCAGTACTACTGGAATTATATGGCAGGGTCACTGGAATTATACGCCATTACCACTGGAATTATATGGCTGGATCACTGTACTTAAATTGCAGTACCACTGGAATTATACGGCAGGATCACTGGAATTATACGGCAGTACCACTGGATTTATATGGCAGTACCACTGGAATTATATGGCAGTATCACTGGACTGGATTTATACACCAGTACCATTGGAATTATATAGCAGGATCACTGTTCTTATACGCCAGTACCACTGGAATTATATGGCAGGATCACTGGATTTATACACCAGTACCACTGGAATTATATGGCAGGATCACTGGATTTATACGCCAGTACCACTGGAATTATACAGCAGGATCTCCGGATTTATATGCCAGTACCACTAGAATTATACAGCAGGATCACTGGAATTATACGCCAGTACCACTGGAATTATACAACAGGATCTCTGGACTTTTACACCAGTACCACTGGAATTATACGGCAGGATAACTGGACTTATACGCCAGTACCACTGGAATTATACGGCAGGATCACTGGAATTATACACCAGTACCATTGAAATTATATGGCAGGATCACTGGATTTATACGCCAGTACCACTGGAATTATACGGCAGGATTACTTGATTTATTCGCCAATACCACTGGATTTATATGGCAGGATCACTGAAATGATACGGCAATACTACTAGATTTATACGGCAGTAACACTGGATTTATACGGCAGTACCACTGGACATATACAGCAGTATCACTGGACAGGATTTATACACCAGGTACCACTGGAATTATACGGCAGGATCACTGGAATTATACGTCAGGATCACTGGAATTATATGGCAGGATCACTGGATTTATACGCCAGTACCGCTGGAATTATACAGCAGTATCACTGGAATTATACAGCAGTACCACTGAATTTATATGGCAGTACCACTGGACATACAGTATACGGCAGTATCACTGGACTGGATTTATACACCAGTACCACTGGAATTATACGGCAGGATCACTGGATTTATACGCTATTACCACTGGAATTATATGGTAGGATCACTGGAATTATATGTCAGGATCACTGGAATTATACGGCAGGATCAATGGATTTATATGCCAGTACCACTGGAATTATACGGCAGTATCACTGGAATTATACTGCAGTACCACTGGATTTATACGGCAGTTCCACTGGACATATACGGCAGTATCACTGGACTGGATTTATACGCCAGTACCTCTGGAATTATACAGCAGGATCACTAGATTTATACGCCAGTATCACTGGAATTATACGGCAGGGTCACTGGAATTATACGGCACGATCATTGGAATTATACGGCAGGATCACTGGTCTTATACGCCAGTACCACTGGAATTATATGGCAGGATCACTGGGACTATACGGCAGTACCACTGGATTTATACGGCAGTACCACTGGACATATACAGCAGTATCACTGGACTGGATTTATACGCCAGTACCACTAGATTTATACGTCAGTACCACTGGATTTATATGCCAGTACCACTGGAATTATACGGCAGGATCACTGGAATTATACAGCAGGATCATTGGAATTATACAGCAGGATCACTGGATTTATACACCAGTACTACTGGAATTATACGGCAGGATCACTGGAATTATACGGCAGTACCACTGAATTTATACGGCAGTACCATTGAACATAGACGGCAGTATTACTGAACTGGACGTATATACGCCAGTATAACTGGAATTATAAGGCAGGCTCAGTGGAATTATACAGCAGGCTCACTGGATTTATACGGCAGTACCGCTAGACATATAGGGCAGTATCAATGGACATATACGGCAGTATCACTGGACATATACAGCAGCACAGGGACACCACAACTGAACTGATGCAGCACAACACAGCACCACTGGACTGGACTTATACTGCAGCACAGAACATATGGTAGCAGAGGACACATCCACTGTGACTGGACTGATGCAGGACAAGACACTACCAATGTGCTCATGCAGGACAACACAGCACCACTGCAATGGACTGGACTTAAACAGCAGCACTGGACATATGGCAGCAGAGGACACACCACTGTGACTGGATTGATGCAGCACAATACACCACCACTGAACTGATGCAGCACAACACAGCACCACTGGACTGGACTTATACAGCAACACTTGACATATGGCAGCAGAGGACACAACCACTGTGACTGGACTGATGCAGCACAAGACACTAACACTGAACTGATGCAGGACACTGAGGACGGAGATACGTCCTCTCTCTCTATACTCTCCAATGCCGGAGTGAAAATGGCGGTGACATGCAGCTTCTTATATGGAATCCAAACCCCGTGAGAATCCGACAGTGGGATGATGACATTTTGCCTCGCTCTGGTTTCCATGTCAGACGGGAAAACCTGAGCCTGACTCGGATCCGGGCTCGGATGGTGACGTTTGGGTGGGTTCGGTTCATTTCTCAGGGAACCGTACCTGCTCATCTCTAAAATATATCAGTTGATCTCCAGTTAAAGGTTACTGCAATTGTTAATACCTTCGAATTTTATTACTGGAAGTCCACTATGTGTATAGTCAGGCTTCCGTTCCCAACATTCCACAGAGACAGCACTGACTAAAGTGGTTAATGATTTGGTTACTATTAAGTCTAAAGGCCACTACTCACTACTTATTCTTCTAGATCTATCTGCTGCATTTGACACTGTAGACCACTCTCTTCTCATACAGACACTACAATCCCTAGGTCTTAAAGACACAGCCCTTTCTTGGTTCCTATCGTACCTATCTAATCGCTCCTTCAGTGTTCGCTTCTCTGAATCTACCTCCTCTTCGCTACCTCTTTCAGTTGGAGTACCGCAAGGCTCAGTCTTGGGTCCTCTGATTTTCTCTATCTATACCTCATCTCTTAGTAAACTAATCAGCTCTTTTGGTTTTCAGTATCATCTGTACGCAGATGATACTCAAATCTACCTATCCTCCCCTGACTTGTCCCTATCTGTACTGGACCGTGTCACTGAATGCCTTTCTGCCATTTCATCCTGGATGACATCTCGTCACCTCAAACTGAATATTTCAAAGACAGAGTTAATTATATTTCCACCGGCCAATAGTAGGTACCAACCTGATATCTCTATCACTGTTGAAAACTCGACTATCTACCCTACCCCACAAGCTCGCTGCCTAGGTGTCATCCTTGACTCTGATCTGTCCTTTGTTCCCCACATTCAATCTGTCTCAAGATCATGTTACATGCATCTAAAACACATATCCAAAATACAACCATACCTTACACAAGACACTGCTAAAACTCTAATCCACGCTCTCATTATCTCCCGCATTGATTATTGCAATAGTCTCCTAACTGGTCTTCCCAAAACGAGTCTCTCACCACTACAATCCATTCTGAATGCAGCGGCGAGGCTTATCTTCCTCGCTAGACGTTCATCGTCTGCAGATCCACTCTGTCAGTCCCTCCATTGGTTACCTGTACTCTACCGCATTCAATATAAAATACTTTTACTCAAACACAAGGCCATTAACCAAACTACACCAAAGTACATCTCTTCGCTTATCACAAAATATCTCCCAACCCGACCTCTTCGCTCTTCACAAGACCTGCGTCTCTCATCCACACTCATTACTCGCTCCCACTCACGACTGCAGGACTTTCATCGGGCTGCACCCACTCTGTGGAATGCCCTACAATGCATAATAAGACTCTCCTCTAGTCTCCAAACCTTCAAGCGTTCCCTGAAAACTCACCTCTTTAGGCAAGCGTATCAAATTCCAGAACCGCCCATATAACTTTCATAAACCTTCCTATCAAATTGCATCCACTCTGTACACTCCACACATATCCTCACATGTCTTCTCATTCTATGCAATAGATAGGCATATGTACACAAGGAAAGGTGCTATTTCCCTATAGATTGTAAGCTTGCGAGCAGGGCCTTCCTACCTCTATGACTGTTATCACCCAGTTTGTTATTGTTATTTCAAATTGTAAAGCACAACGCAATTTGCTGCTCTATATAAGAAACTGTTAATAAATAAATAAATAATAATAGTCCCAGTCTAGAGTCAGCTATAATGTAAGGAACTTCAATATGTCGGAACACCTCACACTCACTGTATATACCATTAAAGGAATAATCCTTATTTATTTGGCTAAGAGTGTAGGTGAGGTTGCTTTAAGGGGTATAGCAATCCCTATTTTAGTATGGATCAACCAGCGTGCAAAATAGTCCTTATTAATCTTTATCTATTTAGCTAGAAGTGTAAGAAGAGTAGCTTTTTAGGGGTGCAGCAACCCCAATTATAATATAGAGCAACCGAAGTACAAAGAAGCATTTACTCTTTACTCATCCATGCTGAATTCTAAAACTGGGAATTAAGTTATAGGTATCTATATCCAAATATAAATTTCAGTGGGATATGCCGAGGTGGATTTGTGTCTGTATTTAATCAATAAGTGCCGATTTAATAGATGTAAAGATCGCTGTCAGTCATAGATTGTGATGTTAAATTTACTTAGTAATACTTCAAGATGGTCAATCACGCCAAACATTTGCATGTAAATTATATTACTTGCCTGATACTGAAATCACAGTAGTATATTATATTTAATCCATAGTACTAGCTGTGCCTCCCACTAAATAATATGGTTTATTGAGCTATAAGGTAAATCATATACAATTCCCAAAGGAGTTTTATTCATGCATTTTTATTGGAATATATCCTATTATTTCCCTTATATAAAATACATTTATTAAATGGCTGTCACAGTCTATATCCTCATACAGTTCATTGACAGCAAAACTGTGCTTTCAGGTTATATATATTCTGCAAGTACTGTAGATGTTACAATACTGTGTGTTCTAACATTGATTATATCATAGCTAGTTGTTCATGTAGATATTTACAAAGTTTGCAACAAACTGTCAACATTTAGATGCCGGAAAGCAGCTATACGATCATACAGGACACTGAAGCAGCTACAACTGAGATAGTGTGTTTAAATACAATGTTGCAAACTTTGTAAATATCTACATGAACAACTAGCTATGATATAATCAATGTTAGAACACACAGTATTGTAACATCTACAGTACTTGCAGAATATGGGTGTGGTATTGAAAGTCGACAGTAACTAGGTCGACAATGTCTAGGTCGACCACTTTTGGTTGACAGTAACTAGGTCGACAGGGTGTCTAGGTCGACAGGGTCTTTAGGTCGACATGTTCTAGGTCGACAGGTCAAAAGGTCGACATGAGTTTTTAATGTTATTTTGGTGTCATTTTCTTCGTAGAGTGACTGGGAACCCCAATTAGTGCACCGCGTCCCCTTGCATGGCTCGCTTCGCTCGCCATGCTTTGGGCATGGTGCCTTCGCTCCGCTACCGCTTCGCTCGGCACAGATTACCGATTCAATCGTAGTCCACGTGGATCGTTAAGTATGAAAAGGTTAAAAAAAAAAGAAAAAATTGTGAAAAACTCATGTCGACCTTTTGACCTGTCGACCTAGAACATGTCGACCTAAATACCCTGTCGACCTAGACACCCTGTCGACCTAGTTACTGTCGACCAATAGTGGTCGACCTAGACATTGTCGACCTAGTTACTGTCGACTTTCAATCCGGATCCCAAATAGTATAACAGAGTTTGGACTCTATGCCTGAACTTTGGATGTCATTATTATTGAAAGCCCAAATAGCTAAAAATGAAGTCTTTCATATAGTTGAGAGTAACAGGTAGATATTAGTATAATGTACTGTATTAGCAGGTGTACATATTATGTCTCCTGCAGCTTGGTATGATTTTCCTATTGATAAAGGCTGACCATGCCCTCTAACCTGAAAGCTTCCCTCCTGCAGCCTAAACCTAAACCTACCCCTTGGTGCTTAACTCTAAGTCCCCCCTGGTAGTGCCTAAACCTGGCTGTCTACTCACTTCATCCAGCATCCTTACAATCAAGATCCTGTCTGTCGAGATCACGGAGCCGGTCTCCCACCCAATTCGAGCCATCATCGCCGCCATTTTCAGGGGTGTGTGGATTCCAGTACTGGGATCTCAACCTCCGTGATCCCAAGTCATGAAAGTCGCACCAGAATTTTTGTTACACAATACCACTGGGAAGTGAGGCAGAAATCGGAGAGTAGTGTGCTTACCGAATGAGACGGGGCCTGGCAGTGCCTCCTCCTGGCCCTGTGGTGGGTGCAGGCGGGCAGGTGGCGGTGGTACTGTGGGGGGAAAAAAAGTATCGGAAGTGAAGCTGGCAATTTGTAACATGTACTGTACAGTATCCAGGACACATATACAGTAGTGTAACGATGACAGTCACACCAGTGTATAAATTATACCGTATAAAATATACAGTATGTACAGTAGTACAGTATCTCTCCTTCCTACCCCACACAGCCCAGTATTGCCAGTGCATGCATGATAATGTAGCAGATTAATAACAGCAATGCATGAAAGAAAAGCCAGCCAGCCGGCCACAAGTCGGGACCTCACTGTTGCCCTGCACTTTCTGGCCACTGGATCTCACAGGAAGTGTCCCACCCTCTCTCCCATCTGGATTGTGGGAAGTTATCTGGGCTGGTCAGGACAGGGGGGTGGGACACATTGAAAATACTGTATAAATCATTATGGCCCTCATTCCGAGTTGTTCGCTCGCTGCTAATTTTAGCAGAATTGCTAATAGGCTAAAATCCGGCAGTTCTGCGCATGAGTATGCACAGCAGGGCACACGCGCTAAGCAATTTTACACAAAACTATGCTTTTTTACTCACTGGCGAACAAAGCTTTTCAATCGCTCTGCTGATCCTAGTGTGATTGACAGGAAGTGGGTGTTTCTGGGCTGAAACTGGCCGTTTTCAGGGAGTGTGCTAAAAAACGCAGGTGTGCCAGGTAAAAACGCAGGAGTGGCTGGAGAAACGGAGGAGTGGCTGGCCGAACGCAGGGCATGTTTGTGACGTCAAACCAGGAACTAAACGGACTGAGGTGATCGCAATCTAGGAGTAGGTCTGGAGCTACTCAGAAACTGCAAGGAAATTGCTTTCGCTAGCAATTCTGCTAATAATAGCAGAATTGCTAATCTTTCGTTAGCAATTGCTAATCTTTCGTTAGCAATTCTGCTATGCTAAGATACACTCCCAGAGGGCAGCGGCTTTGTGTTTGCATTTCTGCTAAAAGTAGCTAGCGAGCGAACAACTCGGAATGAGGGCCAATGTACACTACTGTACTTGACAATACTTACAAGCTCGGCGGCGCCTTTCCCACCTTCTATGCCGTCGTGCTTCCAGCCCTGTAAAAATATATATACAGTATACAATATAATGGCAGCATACTGTACAGCCAATGAAATTCAACACTGACAGCATCTTTATGACATCACAATCAATCAGTGGCGTCACAAGGCGGGTGCGGGGGGTGCGGCCCGCACCCGGGTGTGACACCTGGAGGGGGTGACACCAAATGTCAGCTCCTCCGTAGTGACAGGACCCAGGTGCTGCAGTGTGAAATTCCGCTACAGCACCCGGCTCCTGTCATAGCAGAGGAGCCGACAGCACACTGAGACCGTCTCTGGGGGAAGCCCAGCATCTCCGGAGATGCTGTGCACGCCCCCAGAGTGACGATACCAGTATCCCCGCGAAGCCACGCCCCCTAGCTGTAAAGGCCACGCCCCTTTTTTGCCGCGATCGCGGCAGTACATCAGGGGTGCGCACCGGGTGTCACCACACCTGGTGACGCCTCTGCAATCAATGGAATTGTTCATTCTAGTACCTAATCACTCGGAAGGGCATAGTGTACTGTACTATCTTCAAAACTTAAGGGGCACATTTTTAAATGTGACATACACTTATAGTACAAATACAGTACAGTACAGAAGATCCAGGGTATTAGACAGAACACTACCTTTATGGACATTGTGACACACATTAGCATTGCCCTTATAAACATTATGACACACATCAACATGCGGCCCTCCCACCCTTAACCATCTCAGTACTGTTCATTACAGTATAAATTGACTTCATGACAGATGATGCAGCACTCACATGAATCCATCTTATTCACGTCACATCACAGTAGTGCAGTTTATTCACGTCACGTCATGTCACAGTACAACCCTTAATTCACGTTGTCACACAGTAGAGCACCTTATTCATGTTACTGTACAGTACATCACAGTAGTGCAGTAGTATATTCACATTACGTCACAAAGTAGAGATCTGCCACAGTCATGGACCTTATAACACATTATGCAAGAGTAATGCACCTCATAACACATTAGGCCATAGTAATGTCCCTTAGAATAATTTCTGCCACAGTAACATCCCTTAGTGTAAATTCTGCCAAAGTAATGCCCTTAGAATACTATGTGAAACACAAATCTCCTCTACAATACAATCTGCCACAGTAATGCCCTTAGAATACTACAGTATCTGCCACAGTAATGCCCTTAGAATACATTCTACTGTACCACAGTAATGCCCTTAGATTACAATCTACTGTACCACAGTAATGCCCTTAGAACACAATCTACTGTACCACAGTAATGCCCTTAGAATACAATCTACTGTACCACAGTAATGCCCTTAGAATACAATCTACTGTACCACAGTAATGCCCTTAGAACACAATCTACTGTACCACAGTAATGCCCTTAGAATACAATCTACTGTACCACAGTAATGCCCTTAGAATACAATCTACTGTACTGTACCACAGTCATGTCCTTAGAATATTACAGTATCTGAAACACAAATGTCCATTAGAACACAATCTGCAACATGAATGCCCCTTAGAACCTCACCATACAGCACCTGACTGTCATTTACAGTACATAAAGGCAAACAGTAATGCTGCTATGGTTGTAATACAGAAGATACTGTAGACATTAAAAATACAGACAGTCATTTGATCGACAGTAAAAGGTCGACAGTCAAAAGGGCGACACTCAATGTTTGAAAAAAATTTTTTAACCCCAATATGTGGAAAGGAGTCAAGGTCGACATGGAAAAAGGTCAACATGAGTATTTTATGTTTTTTTGGTGTCGGTCTCTTCATAACGTGAACAGGAACCCCAATTAGTGCCCTGTGTCCCCTCACCATGCTTCAGGCATGGTGCCTTGCTGTGGTCGGCACAGGTTACTATTCACAATCGTAGTCCACGTGGATCGTAAATAACTGTATAAACAAGTTTTTAAAAAAGAAACCAATTTCAAAAACTCATGTCGACCTTTTGCCATATCGACCTAATGGCCATGTCAACCTATATAATGTGTCAACCAATTGGTGTCGACCTAAGGTGTGTCGACCTAGGCGGTGTCGTTTTTGACATGTATAGTAAATGCAAAAAAACTTGAAAAATGTATTTAAAAAAACCTTGACCTTTTCACCCTAGATAATGTTTGTACCTTGTTTAACCATTTGCTTACCACAGGTACTGTACAGATCAGGTACCTGCTGCTACAGCAGACCCTGTTTTATACAGTACCTGTAATTACAGTAACTTAAAGTACAGCAATCTACTGTACTGTACTTACAGTCACGAATGGCCTGCAGGCATTTTGGGGTCCTCCGGACAAGGTCACACCATCGCTTTTGGAGTGACCTGACCGTCCAACTCCAGTTATACATCCAGAGGATCTCTCTGCATGCCCTCCAGTACGCTCTCACCTTTTCCTTGTTGCTGGTGAGAGCTTGGTTCTGCCAGCAAACGAGGAGTCAGAGCTCACCCAGTGAATCCGGACGGTCCCTGGCAGCCATCATATACCGTAATCACAATGAGCATCTCAGACGTCGAGCGTCTCAAACGTCGTGCATCTCAGATGTCATGCGTCCCAGATGACGTGTGTTCCAAGCAGCATGCGTCCCAGACATCCCATGTTGTTAATCTTGCACCCAGGATGCCCCAGGATGGTTTTGATTACTGTATGCCTTTTCTTTGAACATGGTATTTACCACTGCCTCCCCCTACACCCATCCCACTTCCCCCTTCCCCCCTGCGAGCCTACATAGTTTATACAGTAGACAGGGAGGAAGGTCAGGTTACAATAAATGTACAACACAATACTACAGTATACTGTATATGAAAATCACATAGGTCCTGAGTGCCGGATACTGTTTGGGAGAAATTTTATATATATATATATATATATATATATATATATATATATACTGTATATATATATATATACTGTATATATATATATATATTCACAGAGCGGCGGCACTCCAGAGTGAGTGTAAAAATCTTTAGTGAGTGACTTAAACATGGAGCTGACGTTTCAGTGCTCATAGCAGAAAATAAATAAATAAAAGATGTATCAATATGAAAAGTGCAAGTAACTTACTTAAATAGAGCAGGATCTTTAAAAGCAGTGGTAGCCGGGTCTGAATCACGTCTCTCCGATCTTCCGGTAGCGGGCATCACTTCCTGTGACATCATCCCATCGATGCTGGTGTCAATGTTTGCTGAGTTACTAGATAACAAAACATGGACGCTAGAGATGCCTCCCTGGCCCCCACTGCAGGCAGAGGAACCACATAGACATGTGCACAGCCTATCTTTATCCTCCAGCCTGATAGCTTAATATAATTTGATAAACTGCCCTGAAGAGGCGAGTTTTCAGGAAATGCTTAAACTTGAAGGTTTGGAGTTGAGAGACTGGTAGGAGAGTCTTATTATATGTGTGGATGACTGGATGTAATCTGTGACAGATTGCAACATGATTTTGAGTCAAAACATATTGAATGTGGGGAACAAAAGGACAATTCAGAGAGTCAAGGATGACACCACCTAGGCAGCGAGCTTGTGGTGATTATTGTATAGAGTTAACAGTTCAGTTCAGGGCAACATTCAGTGACGTGGACCAATACAGATAGTCACAATAAATCTGGGGAGGAACATTGTCCACATAGACTGATTATGAAGTAATTCAATGGGCTCGGCTGTACCAATAATATAAAACACTTTTTTAATCCTCCAGATTCCGGAGACGTTCGCTGCACAGAAAATAGGCTGGGAAAAAGATAAACCAAGACAACTCTTCTAAATGTGATTGCTTTGGCTTCAAAGTACCATCCAGATACAAAAGAACAACAAACTAAAGAGAGAGCTCTAGCCTTGTGGATAGGTCGTAGTGGTCTGTCAGCCCGGACAGTGGCTGCACAACATCTCTTTGTCATGATAATCACTCAGTTGAGCTAAATAGCTATATATTATCATATAATGATATGCAGCCTTATGGCTTAATTGTTTTTGGAGTAGTAGTACTACTGTACTACTACTTACTTGTATCAGGATCAAACAGGTTGTATTTTTCTAGTGATTGATTTTTGTATTCTTTAATTAATAATACTGTATTTTTATACAGTTTTATCCATCCTCTCTGGCGGCTGGCCCTAGATTTACTTGTGCTTCGCAACAACTCTTATCATGAAAATCACTCAGTTGAGCTAAATAGCTATATATTATCATATGATGAAATGCATCCTTACAGCTTAATTTTTTTGCAGAAGTACTGTACTATTACTTGTATCAGCCAGTTTGTATTTTTCTAGTGATTTATTGTATTCTTTAGTTAATACTGTATTTTGTATACATTTATATCAAGCCTCTCTGGCCCTAGAATAGATTTACTTGCAACAAGGTGCAATGCCTCATGCTACATCACAGGTTTTTGCCTGCCAAGCAGGTATTTTTCTGTTGTCATGTTACCGGGCACTGGGCAGGGAGGGACCCAAGTGATCATCAGGGCCCATTGCAACAGGGGAGGCAAGGGTCAGAAGAGAATATAAAACAGTTTGTTTTATCAGTATGTAAATGTACTAGTATGTATACAGTATATGTACATTACTTTTTACATCTTGTTGTGTGAACTTTGTGAACTTCAACTACTACTAGTACTTTAATTAAAGAACAATTGTATTCTTGAATTGATATTTGCAGAAAATAAATTACCTGCTGTGAAGGAAATATCATTGTGTTGAACTTGTTTGTTACCTAGAGTACTAATCACATAGTCAAAGGTATACAAAGTACTCAAGGGAATAATAGAGACATGTTCTTCATTAAACTGCAGTTATGACTAAAACATTGGGGGTAATTCCAAGTTGATCGCAGCAGGATTTTTGATAGCAACTGGGCAAAACCATGTGCACTGCAGGGGAGGCAGATATAACATGTGCAGAGAGAGTTAGATTTCGGTGTGGTGTGTTCAATCTGCAATCTAATTTGCAGTGTAAAAATAAAGCAGCCAGTATTTACCCTGTACAGAAACAAAATAACCCACCCAAATCTAACTCTTTCTGCACATGTTATATCTGCCTCCCCTGCAGTGTACATGGTTTTGCCCAGTTGCTATCAAAAATCCTGCTGCGATCAACTTGGAATTACCCCCATTGACCAAAATTAGACTAAAATGTTAACTGAGATCCACAGACTAAATCTTGACTAAGACAAAAAGAAAAAAATTAATAAAATTTTACTTTTAATTTAGTCACATTTTAAGAAAGTGACTAAGACTAAAACTAAGCTTAAAATTCTTTACAAAATTAACACTGGCAGTAGGTGAGGAATGCTGCAAAGATAAATGATGATTATTACACTAGCAGCATTACCTAGCTGCTTCTCATTGCCAGTTTGAGATTCAACCCCCCCAGCTGTACTTCGTTCATTAGTGGGTTTTATTATGTCAAGTTGCAGTTAAGACACTACCATTTCATGGTACGACACTTCCTTGAATTACTTATGCATTACCTAAACACACTGCTTTTGGCCAGAAGCATATGTAGAGATATTACTGTGTTTGGCGGTTGCAAATATCTTAAGATACAAATGAGTCAGCATGCGCAGATGTTATTAATGCTGACCTAACATGGGGAAAAGGTTACAGTGTAAAAATACAGTTTTTAATTACTTTTTCTGATTATTTTACAGCCCTATCAGGAAAACAAATGAACCCTAAACAAGTCATGCCTCCCTGAGGAAGTAGCTGGTAAGTGCAAACAATACATGCTTTGGAGGCTTTCTGACTTGCCTATTTACAGATCTCTTCTCACTACAGAACATTTACATGTTGCTGAACTTTACCTATAGTTAGTCTACATTTAAGTGCAATCATTACGCCATCACCTGTAATAGAAATTTCTCCTGTCATACAGCAACACAACATTCCAAACCCCCAACAAGAGAGCCTGGGCTGGAGATGGTGTTATCCATTACCAATTTCTGAAATACTCAAAGTAAGTTTTTGTCAGGCAAATGTTGGTATAAATGAGGCAGACCTACCGCTTACATTATTCAACTAATGTGGCTACTAACTGAATTGCAGCTGCATCTGCTCAAAATTCAGGAGCATAGGCTGTCAGATATAGATTTGTCCTCATACACATATCCTTTTGCACCATTTGGCAGGCAATGCATGGAACGACTTAGTGGCTCTGCCATGACTAGCACTTCCCAGACGTTTGTACTTATGTCTGAATTTAATTTCTTATTTGCATTGTATCAGCATATATTGCTTATAGTGTCCTAGGCATATAGGATTAGTGTTTACGCAAAGGAATCGGTACAAAGTCGCAGATTAAGCACCACAATGCATTGCATGTTGCATGGTGCGGTTCACTCATGTTGGTTCTCAGTCTTAGACATTTTTTATTTTTTACCAGGTTAGCATTTGCATTGCACACAGCAGATGCATACAATTCCTGCGACTGTGTCCAGGGTACTCGTGCATTGTACTTTTGTTGCATTAGTGATTCAAATAGATGCATATTCGATAAAAAAGTGTGAAGAAGACACATAGCGCAACTTAGTCACAAAGTCCATGGTGTGTCAAAGTCTTGTTTGTGGCTAATTTTATGTGGACATACCTGTATACTGTACATAACTATGTCAAGAGGCTTAATAGTCATGCAGCGTCATTGACTACATATGTTATAGCTTGCTTACTTGTTCAGACACCATCACAATCGACCAGCAGCATTCCAGTTTCATGATCTCCAACTCAACATGCAGCGGCAATGGTGCTCACACCAAAGGAGGGCACAGCAGATGTATCTGGTTGGTGGCTCTCATTCCACTGTTTCGAAGAGAAGAAAATAAAAGTAATATTATTGTGGCTAAAGACTAACTTTATTTTCTTTAGGATATTCCTGATTATAGATTTTTTTTATATTTATGTTACAATGCTGCAAATTGTGTAGTTGATATTTGTTTTATAATGTTTAAGGCAGAGGTTCTCAAACTGTGTGCCGTGGCTCCCTAGGGTGCCTCGGGACACTTGCAGGGGTGCCCTGGGTTGGTGGTCCAGGACCAATTCAAATTATTCATGGTCAATATAATAGGCTAAACCAGTGCTGGTGGCTGCCAGTCATAAAACATGTGGTCAAACAGAAGCAAATCTTGTCCCTCACCACACAACTGACCCTAAGGATGACATATATAAACGCAATCTACTTAATGTAATATTTCTTTCTA
This sequence comes from Pseudophryne corroboree, assembly GCF_028390025.1. NCBI lineage: Eukaryota > Metazoa > Chordata > Amphibia > Anura > Myobatrachidae > Pseudophryne > Pseudophryne corroboree. The sequence goes on along the minus strand of NC_086444.1, from coordinate 339,289,447 downwards.
AATTTCTCAATAAGAAATTTTTGGCCTAGGGGTGCCGTGAAAAAAATTCTGATATTCTGGGGCGCCGTGATTCAAAAAAGTTTGGAAACCACTGGTTTAAGGTGTATATTGTGAGATTTTTAAAAAATATTTTTTTTTGTGCTGTATACTTGTAGCTTTTACATTTTTGGCATTTTAAAAAAAAAATTTGTCTTTGAAATTATTATTGCATGTGGCTTACTTTAATACACCCCAAAAATATTTCCCAACCAACACATGTACTTGTAGGGTAAACGTTACCAGCACTCAAAAATACTGAAAACACGGCTCACTGTAGCTGCAGAGTTAAAAAATAACTGAACCAACAATAATTACACAAAAAGTAGTTGTTAAATACTGTCCTTATAACCTGCCTCCAACCTCCCTCTCTACTGTGCTACCCACCAGATGGCAAAACGACCACTGCAGGGTCACTGTCTACTACAATGCCAAAGTGTGCAGTTTGGTGCAATGCAACATACAGTATTATATAGTGAACAGCAACACATCACAATATCAGACACCTTTTCAGGGGTGTAGTATGAGTAGCTGGCGACCGGGATCCAAGTGGCCAGCATACCGGCGCCTGGATCCCGACCGCCGGCATGCCGACAGCTGGGCGAGCACTAATGAGCCCTTTGTGGGCTCACTGCGCTCGCCACACTATATATTTTCCCTCCAGGGGGGTCGTGGACCCCAAAGAGGGAGAATATGTGTCGGTATGCCAGCGGTCGGGATCCCAGCGCCAGTATGCTGATCCCCGGGATCCCGGCCGGCGGCATATTGAAGACCACCCCTTTTCAGGACTGTAGTGGAGCATGCCACCAGACTTATCACAACACCTGAGCCTATAATTATAGTTAGATTTAAACTCAAGGAAGTTACATTATGAAATTGATCTGCATGGCAGCAATATTAGTATTTATTTATTTATTTATTTATTTATTTTTGGCCTGATATAAACATTGCCTGAAATAATGTGATTTCACACACAAGTTGTTTCTAGCTGGACAATTACTGTATCTCAAAAACAATTTCTTTTAATTTATAGATGATAGGTACTGGATCTCCATACACTGAAAAATGTTGTAAAAAGATAAGCATACAGAGAAAAAAATATTCTAAAGTATAGAACTAAAAGCTCACAAGGTTAATGTTTTAACGGCCCAAAAATAAGCATTTGAATTGATTTCAAATTAGAGGTCTTGGTTTATTGATTATTCAACTATAGGGGGAGTGAATGGTTAACCTAGAGGTTAGAGAACATCTCCATCTCAGACAATGCTTTAATTTGAAGTGACAAAAAACATGCCATCAGGTGAGTGGAGAGCTGTAAATCAAAATAGCAAGCTGCGCTAATAATATGTGAAGTAAAAAAGCTGCTCAGTTTGGTAAGATGATATATAAATATGATATTAACGAACGCTGAAAAAAAAACATTTAAAGCACAAAAGTAACATATTTATAAAGGAGATAATGTTTTAAGCTGTTTCTTGAATTTGTTTTAAATTGGACAGGTGTCTTCTCAAGCAGGTAACACGGATTAATAATGCCTCTAGCCCTAACTCTTACCCTAACCAGTGGTGTCTTTGGTGTTCCGATTCCACTGTATTGGAAGGTCCCGGCTGTGTGGCAACTGATCGTTGTGAGAAAGCCATGGCAGCTTGGATCGGCCGTGGCTGAATAGCGGCTGGATTCCTCAGTGCAGCAATGGCCGCTGGTAATGTCAGATACCGCCTACGGGAGCAGACTCAGGGGCAGATGTATTAACCTGAAGAAGGCATCAGGAAGTGATATGTGCAAGGTGATATGTGCAAGGTGATTAAGGCACCAGCCAATCAGCTCCAATATGTAAATTAACAGTTAGGATCTGACTGGCTGGTGCCTTTATCACCTTGCACATATCACTGGTTTATCACTTCCTTATGCCTTCTCCAGGTTAATACATCTGCCCTTCAGTTCGTGAAGGGCTGTTTGTGGTGGACCCATACCGGTTCCATCGCATTTCGTAGCTAAGGGCTACTTTGTCAAGGATATCTGTGTCTCTCTCTGCACAGATATAACATGTGCAGAGAGAGTTAGATTTGGGTGGGTTATATTGTTTCTGTGCAGGGTAAATACTGGCTGCTTTATTTTTACACTGAAATTTAGATTTCAGTTTTAACCCACTCCACCCAAATCTAACTCTCTCTGCACATGTTACATCTGCCCCCCCTTCACAGTGCACATGGTTTTGCCCATCTGCTAACAAATTTGCTGCTGCGATCAGGTCTGAATTAGGCCCATTGTGTATAACATTCTATTATTTAAAAATACTTTTGAAGTCCCCATATAGAGTGCTATTCTTTGCGGCTACAGTCTGGGCTCCCTTTCTCTAACTAGTCACTAAGCCATGCAACATTATTATGTTGCAACATCATGATGGCTCATTCCCTGCCTACTGCAAAAAGCCAGACTTGGAGCAATAGGGAGAGGTGAACAGCAGCAGGAGACAGCCAAATGCACCCCATGTGTATCATGTGTTGTGCCAGGTAGAGGCAATATAGGATGGAGCAGCAGTCGTGTCACCAGAAGGGCATTGCACAGAATATGTGTGAGCTATATAAATAACTGGCAATAAATAAATAAATAAATAAATAATAAATTTGCTTTTAAAATGAGCATTCACTATAAGATTTCAATGACATTCTAAAAACCTCTCTAATACAGAAATTACAAGTTGTATAACTCCATCTCATGCTTGACAAAAACAGCTGAAACAAAGACAAAAGCATAAAATATGTGAGTGGAAACAGGAGAAAGCACATATCAGGTGCAGAGATGAAGCTGCAATCAGACAATCAGACGGAGTTAGATGCTATCGTTGTCGTCGTCATCATCATCATCATCATCATCATCATTATAATCGTGTATTGGCACCCACAATTGATACAGGTTTTTACAGCTGTACATGGCCTGCATCTGTTTGTAGTTAAATGGACAGTACTGTTCTTACTGTACTCAAGGCCAGATTAAAGCCGTCACCACACCAAGGCTAATATACTCATAGCTTTTCTCTCATGTCCTAGGGAATACTAGGATGGTAAGAGTTACCATGAGGTATTGATGGAGTCCATTGGAGCCATGGCACTTTAAAAATTCTTCAGTGTGCTGGCTCCTCCCCTCCATGCCCCTCCTGCAGACTCAGTTTAGAAAAATGTGCCCAAGGAGCCGGGTGCATTCTCTGGAGCTCCAGAGAGTTTTCTTCAAATCTTTAATTTAGTTTATTATTTTCAGGCAGCCCTGGCTGGCACCAGCAGTCTGCCTGCGTCATGGGACTTAGGGGGGGTGGAACCGGACCAACCTCTTGAAGGGTTAATGGTCCGAATCCCCGCTGACAGGACATAGCTCCTGAGGTGTTGTTTCGCATTACCCCCAGGGTGTGCGCACACTCCAGCAGCATGCCGCCACCCCTAACAGAGCTGAAGACGCTGAAGTTGTGAGTACAGAAACCATGGTCCCGGTTACAATGGTGACATAAAGGCATGGCGGGCACTCGATGCTGCGGGCTGCAGTGCCTGCTGCAGATTCCCACACTGGTGCTAAGTTAACGCAGTAAAGGGATTTTAACCCCGTTTTCTTTAAGAAAAGACTGTTTGCCAGTATAAACTTTGCAGGGACCGCACGCCATTAAGGGAGCGGTTCTTCCCGGTGAGTGAGACCAGCAGCTCAGTGGCACCATTTCCTGCTGCATCACACTACAGGCTGCATACAGGGAAGCACTGCTCCTCCAAGTACCCACAAAAACTCCTTGATACTGATACCAGGGGTTTTTGTAGAAAGGGGGAAGCAATATATTGTATGTATATTAGTGATGAGCGGGTTCGGATCCTCGGAATCCGACCCGCCCGAACTTCACCTTTTTTTTACACGGGTCCGAGCGACTCGGATCCTCCCGCCTTGCTCGGTTAACCCGAGCGCGCCCGAACGTCATCATCCCGCTGTCGGATTCTCGTGAGACTCGGATTCTATATAAGGAGCCGCGCGTCGCCGCCATTTTCACACGTGCATTGAGATTGATAGGGAGAGGACGTGGCTGGCGTCCTCTCCATAATAGAAAAGACTAAGTCTAAGAGTGACATTGTTATAATTGTGGGGAGGATTGGGGACGGGGAGCAGCTGTTAGGGAGTACAGTGCAGGGTTTTGATTATATCACCAGTGATTTTAATCCTTTGTTTCTCTGCCTGAAAAAAAACGATCCACCATATCTGTGGCTGTGCTCACTTAGTGTGCTGCACTGCTGCATGATATATCTGTGCTGAGTGCACTGCTCTGCTCACACTGCCTAATTGTGGGGACTGGGGAGCAGTTATAGCAGGAGTACAGTGCACAGTTTTGCTGACAGTGACCACCAGTCCAGTATACGTTGTCTGCCTGAAAAACACTGTGGTGTTTTTTTTTTTCTTTCTTCATGCTAGTTTGTTTAGCAGTCTGCTGACAGAGTCCACCAGGTCCGTTATACAGTATATTATATATATATAAGCAGCAGTACGGTAGGCCACGGCTGTACCTACCTCTGTGTCGTCAGTGCACTCGTCATCCATAAGTATAAGTAATACTATACTATCCATCCATCCATCTACATTGTATACCTGTGGTGTTTTTTTTTTCTTTCTTCATACTAGTTTAGCAGTCTGCTGACAGTGTCCACCAGGTCCGTTATACAGTATATTATATATATATATAAGCAGCAGTACGGTAGGCCACGGTTGTACCTACCTCTGTGTCGTCAGTGCACTCGTCGTCCATAAATATAAGTAATACTATACTATCCATCCATCTACATTGTATACCTGTGGTGTTTTTTTTTTCGTTCTTCATACTAGTTTAGCAGTCTGCTGACAGTGTCCACCAGGTCCGTTATACAGTATATTATATATATATAAGCAGCAGTACGGTAGGCCACGGCTGTACCTACCTCTGTGTCGTCAGTGCACTCGTCGTCCATAAGTATAAGTAATACTATACTATCCATCCATCTACATTGTATACCTGTGGTGTTTTTTTTTTCTTTCTTCATACTAGTTTAGCAGTCTGCTGACAGTGTCCACCAGGTCCGTTATACAGTATATTATATATATATAAGCAGCAGTACGGTAGGCCACGGTTGTACCTACCTCTGTGTCGTCAGTGCACTCGTCGTCCATAAATATAAGTAATACTATACTATCCATCCATCTACATTGTATACCTGTGGTGGTTTTTTTTTCGTTCTTCATACTAGTTTAGCAGTCTGCTGACAGTGTCCACCAGGTCCGTTATACAGTATATTATATATATATAAGCAGCAGTACGGTAGGCCACGGCTGTACCTACCTCTGTGTCGTCAGTGCACTCGTCGTCCATAAGTATAAGTAATACTATACTATCCATCCATCTACATTGTATACCTGTGGTGTTTTTTTTTCTTTCTTCATACTAGTTTAGCAGTCTGCTGACAGTGTCCACCAGGTCCGTTATACAGTATATTATATATATATAAGCAGCAGTACGGCAGGCCACGGCTGTACCTACCTCTGTGTCGTCAGTGCACTCGTCGTCCATAAATATAAGTAATACTATACTATCCATCCATCTACATTGTATACCTGTGGTGTTTTTTTTTTCTTTCTTCATACTAGTTTAGCAGTCTGCTGACAGTGTCCACCAGGTCCGTTATACAGTATATTATATATATATAAGCAGCAATACGGTAGGCCATGGCTGTACCTACCTCTGTGTCGTCAGTGCACTCGTCGTCCATAAGTATAAGTAATACTATACTATCCATCCATCTACATTGTATACCTGTGGTGTTTTTTTTTCTTTCTTCATAGTAGTTTAGCAGTCTGCTGACAGTGTCCACCTGGTCTGTTATACAGTATATTATATATATATATAAGCAGCAGTATGGTAGGCCACGGCTGTACCTACCTCTGTGTTGTCAGTGCTCTCGTCGTCCATAAGTATAAGTAATACTATACTATCCATCCATCTACATTGTATACCTGTGGTGTTTTTTTTTTCTTTCTTCATACTAGTTTAGCAGTCTGCTGACAGTGTCCACCAGGTCCGTTATACAGTATATTATATATATATAAGCAGCAGTACGGTAGGCCATGGCTGTACCTACCTCTGTGTCGTCAGTGCACTCGTCGTCCATAAGTATAAGTAATACTATACTATCCATCCATCTACATTGTATACCTGTGGTATTTTTTTTCTTTCTTCATACTAGTTTAGCAGTCTGCTGACAGTGTCCACCAGGTCCGTTATACAGTATATTATATATATATAAGCAGCAGTACGGTAGGCCACGGCTGTACCTACCTCTGTGTCGTCAGTGCACTCGTCGTCCATAAGTATAAGTAATACTATACTATCCATCCATCTACATTGTATACCTGTGGTGTTTTTTCTTTCTTTCTTCATACTAGCTTAGCAGTCTGCTGACAGTGTCCACCAGGTCCGTTATACAGTATATTATATATATATAAGCAGCAGTACGGTAGGCCACGGCTGTACCTACCTCTGTGTCGTCAGTGCACTCGTCGTCCTTAAGTATAAGTAATACTATACTATCCATCCATCTACATTGTATACCTGTGGTGTTTTTTCTTTCTTTCTTCATACTAGCTTAGCAGTCTGCTGACAGTGTCCACCAGGTCCGTTATACAGTATATTATATATATATAAGCAGCAGTACGGCAGGCCACGGCTGTACCTACCTCTGTGTCGTCAGTGCACTCGTCGTCCATAAATATAAGTAATACTATACTATCCATCCATCTACATTGTATACCTGTGGTGTTTTTTTTTTCTTTCTTCATACTAGTTTAGCAGTCTGCTGACAGTGTCCACCAGGTCCGTTATACAGTATATTATATATATATAAGCAGCAGTACGGTAGGCCACGGCTGTACCTACCTCTGTGTCGTCAGTGCACTCGTCGTCCATAAGTATGAGTAATACTATACTATCCATCCATCTACATTGTATACCTGTGGTGTTTTTTTTTCTTTCTTCATAGTAGTTTAGCAGTCTGCTGACAGTGTCCACCAGGTCTGTTATACAGTATATTATATATATATATAAGCAGCAGTATGGTAGGCCATGGCTGTACCTACCTCTGTGTTGTCAGTGCACTCGTCGTCCATAAGTATAAGTAATACTATACTATCCATCCATCTACATTGTATACCTGTGGTGTTTTTTTTTTCTTTCTTCATACTAGTTTAGCAGTCTGCTGACAGTGTCCACCAGGTCCGTTATACAGTATATTATATATATATAAGCAGCAGTACGGTAGGCCACGGCTGTACCTACCTCTGTGTCATCAGTGCACTCGTCGTCCATAAGTATAAGTAATACTATACTATCCATCCATCTACATTGTATACCTGTGGTATTTTTTTTTCTTTCTTCTTACTAGTTTAGCAGTCTGCTGACAGTGTCCACCAGGTCCGTTATACAGTATATTATATATATATATAAGCAGCAGTACGATAGGCCACGGCTGTACCTACCTCTGTGTCGTCAGTGCACTCGTCGTCCATAAGTATAAGTAATACTATACTATCCATCCATCTACATTGCATACCTGTGGTGTTTTTTCTTTCTTTCTTCATACTAGCTTAGCAGTCTGCTGACAGTGTCCACCAGGTCCGTTATACAGTATATTATATATATATAAGCAGCAGTACGGTAGGCCACGGCTGTACCTACCTCTGTGTCGTCAGTGCACTCGTCGTCCATAAGTATAAGTAATACTATACTATCCATCCATCTACATTGTATACCTGTGGTGGCTTTTAGTTGTGCGCAAAATATGGAGAACAAAAATGTGGAGGTTAAAAAAATAAGGAAAGATCAAGATCCACTTCCACCTCGTGCTGAAGCTGCTTCCACTAGTCATGGCCGAGACGATGAAATGCCATCAACGTCGTCTGCCAAGGCCGATGCCCAATGTCATAGTACAGAGCATGTAAAATTGAAAACACAAAAGATCAGTAAAAAAATTACCCAAAAATCAAAATTAAAAGTGTCTGAGGAGAAGCGTAAACTTGCCAATATGCCATTTACGACACGGAGTGGCAAGGAACGGCTGAGGCCCTGGCCTATGTTCATGGCTAGTGGTTCAGCTTCACATGAGGATGGAAGCACTCATCCTCTCGCTAGAAAAAAGAAAAGACTTGCGGCAAAAGCACAGCAAAGAACTGTGCGTTCTTCGAAATCACAAATCCCAAAGGAGAGTCCAATTGTGTCGGTTGCGATGCCTGACCTTCCCAACACTGGACGGGAAGAGCTTGCGCCTTCCACCATTTGCACGCCCCCTGCAAGTGCGCCTCTTTTTTTCTTTGCGTCATGTGCTGTTTGGGGAGTATTTTTTGGAAGGGCCATCCTGCGTGACACTGCAGTGCCACTCCTAGATGGGCCAGGTGTTTGTGTCGGCCACTAGGGTCGCTTAGCTTACTCACACAGCTACCTCATTGCGCCTCTTTTTTTTCTTCTTTGCGTCATGTGCTGTTTGGGGAGTATTTTTTGGAAGGGCCATCCTGCGTGACATTGCAGTGCCACTCCTAGATGGGCCAGGTGTTTGTGTCGGCCACTAGGGTCGCTTAGCTTACTCACACAGCTACCTCATTGCGCCTCTTTTTTTTCTTCTTTGCGTCATGTGCTGTTTGGGGAGTATTTTTTGGAAGGGCCATCCTGCGTGACATTGCAGTGCCACTCCTAGATGGGCCAGGTGTTTGTGTCGGCCACTAGGGTCGCTTAGCTTACTCACACAGCTACCTCATTGCGCCTCTTTTTTTTCTTCTTTGCGTCATGTGCTGTTTGGGGAGTATGTTTTGGAAGGGCCATCCTGCGTGACACTGCAGTGCCACTCCTAGATGGGCCAGGTGTTTGTGTCGGCCACTAGGGTCGCTTAGCTTACTCACACAGCTACCTCATTGCGCCTCTTTTTTTTCTTCTTTGCGTCATGTGCTGTTTGGGGAGTATTTTTTGGAAGGGCCATCCTGCGTGACACTGCAGTGCCACTCCTAGATGGGCCAGGTGTTTGTGTCGGCCACTAGGGTCGCTTAGCTTACTCACACAGCTACCTCATTGCGCCTCTTTTTTTCTTTGCGTCATGTGCTGTTTGTGGAGTATTTTTTGGAAGGGCCATCCTGCCTGACACTGCAGTGCCACTCCTAGATGGGCCAGGTGTTTGTGTCGGCCACTTGTGTCGCTTAGCTTAGCCATCCAGCGACCTCGTTGCAAATTTTAGGACTACAAATAATATTGTAAGGTGTGAGGTGTTCAGAATAGACTGGAAATGAGTGGAAATTATGGTAATTGAGGTGAATAATACTATGGGATCAAAATGACCCCCAAATTCAATGATTTAAGCTGTTTTTTAGGGTTTTTTGAAAAAAACACCCGAATCCAAAACACACCCGAATCCGACAAAAAAAATTCGGTGAGGTTTTGCCAAAACGCGTTCGAACCCAAAACACGGCCGCGGAACCGAACCCAAAACCAAAACACAAAACCCGAAAAATTTCCGGTGCACATCACTAATTGTATATACATAAAAACTTGTTACCTTATTAAGCACTGCTTTAGCTGATAGAGGCAATGGTGTGCCAGTTCTCTCCCTCTCTATCTCACTCCATCTCCACGCTGGATCTCTGTGTTATTCACTGCTCCTGTGTGTGTTCTGCTGTATAAACATATCTGGACATGTCAGTCCTGCAGCACAAAGTTTTCTCGCTCTCCGGGGGGTCTCTGCTGTGTACGCAATGCAGTCTTCCTTCACAAGGAAGCAGCATACAGGGACCTGAGTGGCTGGGTTCAATAAAAGGTATGTTGTCTAACATATCCTCTGAACTGGCTGTTTAAGAAATCTATGGATGATTTTCTTTCTCATACTTCTGATCTCAGACCTGTCTCTCAGCCCCCTCTGCTGGTTTCTCAGAAACGCACATGAAAGAGACAGTACTCTGTCTCAGGGTGTGAAAGCCCTTATACTGTATATTCTATTAGGGAGGTCCTGATTATCCCTGATAAAGAGGCAGAACCTGAGGAGGAGTTGTTTTGTAATATAAAACAAAAGTCTACTGCCACCTTTCCTGCCCCTGAGGAATTAAACACACCTTTTAAAGAGGCATGGGTTAATCCTGACAAGAAATTTCAAATCCCTAAGTGGTTGCAAAACACCTTCCCTTTCCCCTTTAGGATAGGAAAGTGTGGGAGAATCCTCTACCTGTGGATACCTCAGTGTCCAGGCTGTCACGTAAGATTGTGCTGCCTGTAGCTGGTGCTATATCCTTAAAAGACCCTGCTGATCATAAGATTGAGACTATGCTCAAATTCATTTACACTGCAATGGGTGTCACACAGAGACCCACCATTGCTTGTGGTTAGATCACAAGGGCCATTGTTAAACCTCCTCCTGCAACATATTCAGGATTCGGCTAACTTCATGAGTGAGGCAATCAAGGAGACACTTCTCGAATCAGCAAGAAGCTGCACCGATACTGCTCCAGGGCAAGGGATACACAGGCTGCAGCGGTAGTCCCTTTGATGGCACAGTGGATTTACCAGTTCATCTTTCTGTTCCCTCTGATTCCTCTCATTCCCAGGGTCCTCAAGGGACTAAAAAGGGAAAGCGTTCAGGCAATTCTAATTGCCCTGGATTGGCCACCCCGGGCCTGATATGTGAACCTCTTGGCCATTTCCCACAAAGAGCCCTAGTCTATGCCACTTCAGGTAGATCTTTTTCTGCAAGGACCATTCGTCTATGAAGACTTACCATGGCTATGTTAGACGGCATGGAAGTTGAGAGGGAGATTTTAGCCAGAAAAGGAATTCCTGGAAAGGTTGTCTCAACTATGGTCCAGGCTCAGAAGGTTGTCTCACCTAAGCATTACCACCACATCTGGAAGAAGTATGTTTCCTGGTGTGAAAGTCGATGGTACTCTACCGTGGATTTTCATCTGGGAAGGTACTTGCTCTTCCTGCAAGCAGGAGTGAATATGGGCCTTCGTTTGGGATCCATCAAGGTTTAGAGCTTGGCCTAGTCTATTTTCTTCCAAAAACAGTTGGCTGTTATTCAAGAAGTCCAGACATTCCTAAAAGGTGTCCTTCATATTCAACTACCCTTCACACATCCCATGGCACTGTGGGATCTCAGTTTGGTCCTGACTTTTCTCCAGTTTGACTGGTTTGAACCATTACACCTGGTGGACATGAAGTATTTGACTTGGAAGACTGTCATGTTGTTGGCCTTGGCCTCAGTGAGGCATGTCTCGGAATTGGGGGCCTTATCCTGTAAAAGCCCTTCTCTGGTGTTTCACAAGGATAGAGCGGAGCTCAGAACTCATCCACAGTTTCTGCCTAAGGTTGTGTCTGCATTTCACATCAACCAGCCGATTGTGGTTCCTGTGTTGTCTGACACGTCAGTTGCCTCAAAATGCTTGGATGTTGTTCGGGCTTTGAAGGTGTATGTCAAGAACTGCTCGTCACCGGAAATCTGATTCCCTGTTTGTTCTCTATGACACTACAAAGATTGTCTGTCCTGCTTCAAAGCATTCCATTGCTGGTTGGATCCAGATGATTATCCAACAAGCTTACTTTTCGGCAGCCTTGCCGCTGCCGAGTTCTATTCAGGCCCACTCAACAAGGTTGTGGGTTTGTCCTGGGCAGCTGCCCGTGGTGTCTCGGCTTTGCTGCTACTTGGTCTGGTCTGGTTGGTCTGGTCTGGTTGGTCTGGTTTGAACACTTTTGTCAAGTTTACAGGTTCGATACCTTGGCTTCTGAGGACCTTCAGTTTGGATGCTCAGTTTTGCAGGGGTCTCAGCACTCTCCCACCCATTCTGGGAGCTTTGGTACATACCCATGGTAACTCTTACCATCCCAGTATCCCCTAGGACGTGAGAGAAAATAGGAATTTAATACCTACCGGTAATTCCTCTTCTCCTAGTCTGTAAGGGATACTGGGTGCCCACCTCTGTGCTTCAAATTTTCCTGCAAGAGTTGTTCTTGTGTGTTTACTGTTTTGGTCTGCTGTTGCTGTCCCTAGTTTCTAGTTGTGGATTGCATTGCTATCCTCTTGTTATGTTGTGTGCTGGTTCGATTCTCACCACTTTTTCTTATCTGTTTTCCTCCTCTCAAAGTATGTCCATCTCCTCGGGCCCAGTTTGCCTAGACTGAGTCTGCAGGAGGGGCATAGAGGGGAGGAGCCAGCACACTTAAGAATTTTTAAAGTGCCATGGCTCCAATGGACTCCATTTATACCCCATGGTAACTCTTACCATCCCAGTATTCCCTACGGACTAGGAGAAAAGGAATTACCGGTAGGTATTAATTTCCTATTTTTCCCCTTTTATGATGTAAGCATATAATGCCTGATTATTAACTTATAAGTAAATTAAGTTACTGAGTCTCAAGATCCACACAAAACAGACAGTAAGCCAAAACTATTAAGCTAAATTAATTTGCGATGAACAATATTCAGTTATAACGTCACATGATGGCAACAACCGGCAGAAAAAAAAACCCAAAACCTTTACCACTAGTCTATTATTCCATAACTTACTAGAGTGTGATAAAGCTACATATAAGAGTGTCTTACTACAAACCAAAGCAAAGGCCAAATCATGGACTGATCAGTGTTAACCATATAAAAAAGGCTAAAGACCACACCAAAACAAATTTTAAAACGTCAAGAATTAACTCTAAAATATATTAAGATAGTTTAGGCTACTGAGCCAATTCATTCTCTCTTTCCAAGATATTAGAACTCCAAAAACAGCACCCAGAGCAGGGAACAATCTGACATGACCGGGCCCTGTAGCAAATCATGGCACGTTACACTGTTAGACTTAAAAGCACTGTGAAGGCCCTAATGTTAACCAATTAATTGGCAATAGTACTACGATCCACCACCAGACTACTGTTTTCAGTAATGAGGAGCTGATCCTCATAAAAGTGTGCAACTCCAAAAAGGAAGAAGTGCTCAGTAATTGCAGATATATTTACTCCCCAAAAAATCACATACAGTATAAATGAGAGCCATAACTAGACTTTTTGGTGCCCTGTGTCAGAGAGAGAATTGGTCCCCTCCCCCATTTTTCCAGTGGGGACATAAGGCGCATGCCTCATGGGGAAGGGGCATGACAAGATGGATCCCAGAGAAAGCCCATGCTATGATGCCCCTTCCCGCATTTTGGGGGTCATTCCGAATTGTTCGCTCGCTGCCAATTTTCGCAGTGCAGCGATCAAGTGAAAAAATGGCAAAAATGCGCATGGTACGCAGCGCGCATGTGCTAAATACTTTCACACAAAATTTTGTAGATTTACACAAGCTCGAGCGACGTTTTTTCATCGCTCGAGTGATCGTAGTGTGATTGATAGGAAGTGGGTGTTTCTGGGCGGAAACTGCCCGTTTTCAGGGAGTGTGCTAAACGCAGGCGTACCAGGTAAAAACGCAGGAGTGGCTGGAGAAACGAGGGAGTGGCTGGCCGAACGCAGGGCGTGTTTGTGACGTCAAACCAGGAACTAAACGGACTGAGGTGATCGCAGTCTAGGAGTAGGTCTGGAGCTACTCAGAAACTGCAGGGAATTATTTAGTAGCAATTCTGCTAATCTTTCCTTCGCTATTCTGCTAAGCTAAGATACACTCCCAGAGGGCGGCGGCCTAGTGTTTGCAATGGTGCTAAAAGCAGCTAGCGAGCGAACAACTCGGAATGAGGGCCCTTATACTGTATATAGTACACACAATTATAGACCACTGCAAGAAAATGTATTTTGCACACATCCTCTTTATAAGAGGGTACAGAAAACCGAACTGGGTGTCACTGGCGCTTTATCGATAGGACGTAGGTTTGAATTCTAACAACAATTCACCCCACAACTCCCCAGAAATGATGCTTAATCACTGGATGGTGGGTGCAACCATATGATGGCAGGGTATAAAAGATGGCATTCAAATGACAATGTGAAAAAAAGCATACAAATTTATTTAAAAACATGAATAATAAAATACATGACTGATGAAAGTGCAAAGTGAACTGAAGAATTTCCAAAAGTGACTAGTGCTTAAATATGACAGGAAAGAAGCTCTCACCCTCTCCCTGTGTTGCGGTGGGCTAGTTTATAAAGTGAGAGCTTCTTTCCTGTCATATTTAAGCACTAGTCACTTTTGGAAATTCTTCAGTTCACTTTGCACTTTCATCAGTCATGTATTTTATTATTCATGTTTTTAAATAAATTTGTATGCTTTTTTTCACATTGTCATTTGAATGCCATCTTTTATACCCTGCCATCATATGGTTGCACCCACCATCCAGTGATTAAGCATCATTTCTGGGGAGTTGTGGGGTGAATTGTTGTTAGAATTCAAACCTACGTCCTATCGATAAAGCGCCAGTGACACCCAGTTCGGTTTTCTGTACCCTCTTGTATCATTGGGAATTGGTGTTTTCTTCCCCCCATTGAACAGTGTGTCTGGGCAGCTTCTTTCGATTTTACTGCGCACATCTGATACTGCATCCACCCGTTACAGTTTGTATAAGTATCTTGAAAACATCCGTACGTATCAGCCTGCAGCAGGGATGTTCAACTTTAGGGAAACAAGGAGGAATTTATCCAAAGGATTCTTTGATGAACCTATCATTGATTCCAATGTAGAGGATGAAGACCTTACCACCATTTTGAATAAATTAGAGAAATTAATGGTTAAGGAGAATAGGATTTGGTGGGAAGTGACCACGCTAGAATATTATCTAGCGCACCACCTAATCCCAAAAGGTCTTAAAATCATCAAAAAATCTTCTTTTACCAATGATAACGAGGAGTTCGTTACAGAATGGAAGAAAATCCTAAATCACTGTAGTTTTTCCTTGATGGAATTAATAATAAAAGAAAGGAAGAACAACCTTATAGAGGTGAATAAAGATATTGAATCTCTAAAGATTCTAGTAGATCCATTTGTGGATGCAAAAGAGGTGAAGGAGAAGGAAAAGGTCATCATAGAGAAATTGGAAAAAGAAACTAGGGAATTGAAAATAAGAAAGAGAAGGAAGCTCCTGCGAGATTCGGAAGAATCTCAAGAAGTATCTAAACCCCAATCCCCAGTACAAAAAATACAAAAAATTCCAAAAACCAGGGGATATTATAAGGGGGCAGGAGGGAAGTTCACTCCCATATGGCGTAAAAGACTTATGAATTCACAGTCAGGACCAACAGGGAAGGAGGGACATACTCAGGAGGAAAACTTAGACCTACAGAGAGGGCCCAAATATAGACATAAATCCCAGAATAGAGAACATATAAAGAGACCCATTAGAAGTAGGGAAGAAGAGTACACGAAGACCCCAAGGAGAAGATATGGAGAGGCCCCCTCATCCTCGTCTTGGGATAATGAATGGACCGATACTAGGAGGTTCAGAACCAATCCAAGGAAAGGGGATGGTTTACGTAATGATCGAGAATACGTGCAAAGGGATAGGAATGTGGGAAATGTGAGATCCGGTTATGTATCCACCCCACAATCCAGTCGTTCTTTTTTAGAGAGAGGACACTGGATCCCAAGAAGGGAGTAAACACATCAAAAAACACACGTACAAAAAGAGGGAAGAGAGGTGGAAGGAAAAAACCTAGACCCAAATCCATCATAACCATCAAGGAAGGGCCTTATCCAAAGGACATGGTTATTAGTGGTGGATCTAGTTGTGACATTGTGCAAAGTAAAATCTTTAACCTGAGCACTCATGTGTTAACTCCAGAGGAACAGAGTGTACTTCTAAAGGGGTTGAAGTTTGCATCGTCAAGTGATCCTAACCCGTTTGAATTATTTGTGGATCTTCAGAAGTACATTCGCAAAATCTCCCTAAAAAAATTCTTTATGGGGAAAGAAACCACCCAAGAAGAGAATCCCGTAGAACAATCAAAATTTAGGAAGAAGTCACACTTTTACCCCAAACATGTGAAGGGAGGCAGTATTGATTGCTTCAATTCTATAGTTTCTAAAGAACTAAGGAAAATTCCTCGGACCAAGAAGAAAAATCTAACCAGAAAAGAATTCCTAGCTGTACAAAACCTACAGAAAAATAAAGATATTGTAGTGAAACCCGCGGACAAGGGGGGGGGGGGAGTAGTGATCATGAATCAAGAAAACTATGTTAAGGAGATAGAGAGACAATTGGGCGACAAATACACATATAAGAAACTTAAATCTGATCCTTTCCATAATATCATCAAGAAAGTGGAGGATCTAACACAAAAGGGCGTGGATTATGGAGTCATCACTGAGGATGAAAAAAACTTCATTCGCATAGATGAACCATCCACGCCAACCATTTATGTGTTGCCCAAAGTCCATAAGGACACCTCCAACCCCCCTGGGCGCCCAATCATCACGGGCACCAATAGTGTTACATCCAACTTGTCCGCGGTGGTGGATTCATTTCTGCAGCCACTAGTTGCTAACACTCTGGCATTTCTAAAGGACACAGGAGATGTCCTTAGAAAACTGGATCAGGTCGATTGGAGCTCAGACTGTACTCTAATGAGTGCGGATGTCAGCTCATTATACATGATCATTGATTGGGACAAAGGAAAACGAGCAGTTGAGTTTTTCCTTGACATGAGTTCATACAATAGCACCACCAAGGAATTCATTTTGGATTCCATAGACCTCATTTTACGTAATAATTATTTTTATTTCCAGGGGATCTATTACTTGCAGATCAGGGGAACCGCCATGGGCACCAGGTTCACCCCCAGTTATGCCAACCTCTACATGGCCTACTGGGAAGCTTCCACGGTGGACCCTCTGAGAGAACTGGGGGCGGGCCTGGTATGCTGGAGGCGGTTCATTGATGACATTTTCATGATCTGGAAGGGTAGTGAAGGATCCCTTCAGGAATTTCAGACCATGCTGAATCAGAACCAGTTCAACATTGTCCTCACATGTACTCAGAGTAAAGAAGAATTGTCCTTTCTGGATCTGAGTATATATATAGAGAATAACCAGATCTGCACGAAAACTCATCGGAAGCCCACGGATTCAAATGTGTATTTGAATATAAACAGTGAACATCATTTTAGATGGTTAGAGAACATCCCTGTTGGGCAGTATAAAAGATTAAAAAGAAATTGCACGAACGGGGACATCTTAGAACAACAGATGGACGAAATGACCAACAGGTTCCGTGAGAAAGGATATGACGAAACTGTTCTGGTGAAAGCAAAAGAGAAGGTGCAGAAAATAGAAAGAAAGGACCTTTTAGTGGAAAAAGAAAAAGTGAAACAGGGAGACAATCCATATCAATGGGCCTTTATCACCAGATATGGTGGTTACCATAAGAAAATCGAACACATCTTTAGGGAAAACTGGCGTATATTAAAAGATGACCCGGTGCTGGGTGAACATCTGCCCAATAAACCGGTGTTCATCTATAAGAAAGCCAAATCCCTTAAGGACCAACTGGTACAGAGCAGCCTAACAGAAAATATGGGAGTCAGAAGTTGTAATAAGGGCTTTCACCGTTGCGGGGCATGTCTCATGTGCCGCACCACAAGTAAAAAGGACATACCACGTAAAATTACTGAATTTGAAGTGAATGGCTCTAAATATAAAATCAACGACTTCATTACCTGTCACTCCCGGAACATTGTGTATCTGTTGGAATGCCAATGTGGATTGATCTATATAGGGAAAACATCGCACCCTTTGAAAACAAGGGCAGCAGAGCACATATATAATATAAGAAAGGGACTAGAGAGTCACCCCCTGTCAGACCACTTTAGAATCAAACATAATAAATGTGAAGGACACCTAAAAAGATTTCTGGGACTACAACAAGTTAAACCAAATTGGAAAAACAAAAATCTGGAGAAACGACTCGCACAGTGTGAAATGAAGTGGATTTTTAATTTGGAGACTTTAAAACCAAAGGGGCACAATGCCGACTTTGAGTTAAAATGGTTTTTAAATTAATCTTTTTTATATGCAAATATGTATGTCCCCCTTCGTTTTTCATGCTGTCTTTATTATGAGTTGTGTAGACTTTCTCTTTATCTTGTCTGTATTATTATGTTTTTATATTATCTTATACATCCAGACATGATCTTAATTATTGTCTTTTATTCATTTTTATCTCTCTTATGTCACCAACCCCATAATGTTTGAACACTGATCCTATGGAGCAAATAAGGGACCCCACTCTGGTAATAGGGATGGACTAGCTGGGAATACCAAGTACCACGAAGAGAGGTTGGGAGTGGGTGTTCCCGGCTGCTTCCAACTAATTACATGAAAGTACTGGATCCCTGAAGTAAGATGGCGGAAGAAGAAACAGCGTCCTGCAATGAATCTATAAGATCTTGCGAGAACGTTTGGAGTATCTGTACCGCACGTCCGTCATTTCCGGGGTGTTTTGGAATGCATAAGCTCATACCACAGGAAGTCAAGTGAAAAAGCACACGTGACTTCCGGCTAGCGGTAGCGGAAGTCACGGAGATCGACGGAGATGGATATAATAAACACTGCCAAATAAGAGTGAGGGAGTGAATCATCTTATGAATGTAGGGATCATGTGAACTGGATGGATATGGGGAACAAATAAGTAGAGAGACCGGAACGCATCTAGGTCACTTCCGCTGACGGAGACCGGAAGTGACGTCATGATCAATTGAATAGATCATTTCATCAGGTATAAAAGATGGCTCAGGACAGCTAGCCTCATCCAATTCTTGAGAAAGGTTCTTGGGAACCGAAACGCGTTGTCTTGGACTGAGGACTGATACATGTGGACTGAAGGTGAACTTATGCTGAAAAACTGTTTGCGGTGGTGCTTGGCTATTTCAGCCTAGGACCACATCAGCTTATTTATAAGCTAGCCCACCGCAACACAGGGAGAGGGTGAGAGCTTCTTTCCTGTCATATTTAAGCACTAGTCACTTTTGGAAATTCTTCAGTTCACTTTGCACTTTCATCAGTCATGTATTTTATTATTCATGTTTTTAAATAAATTTGTATGCTTTTTTTCACATTGTCATTTGAATGCCATCTTTTATACCCTGCCATCATATGGTTGCACCCACCATCCAGTGATTAAGCATCATTTCTGGGGAGTTGTGGGGTGAATTGTTGTTAGAATTCAAACCTACGTCCTATCGATAAAGCGCCAGTGACACCCAGTTCGGTTTTCTGTACCCTCTTGTATCATTGGGAATTGGTGTTTTCTTCCCCCCATTGAACAGTGTGTCTGGGCAGCTTCTTTCGATTTTACTGCGCACATCTGATACTGCATCCACCCGTTCCAGTTTGTATACACATCCTCTTTATACCACATTCATGCACTTAACTTGAGAGCTTGTTATTCAGTTACAATACCCTTTATTAAATAACACATTTCAATATACTGCCATACTCAAGATTCAAACCTATAAACTGTTGAATTCTATTCAAACACCCTACTCATTGAGCTATTTGATGCTACATAAAACCATGAACACTATATGAAGCTACTGGTACTTTGTGTAAAAATAATCAGCATTGCAATTGAGCAGATCTATGTAGTGTGCAGCCAAACACTACATACATCTATAGATCTGCTCAGCTGCAATACTGATCATTTTTTCACAAAGTACAAGGTAAGCTTCAATTAGTTAGAATTCTGTAGCTTAAGCCCCGTAGACATGGGGAGAGATGTGTGCTGAGCGATCTATCAGTAATCATTCAGCACACATCTCCCCCCCGCTCAGCACAGCGCGATGTGTGCTGACCGAGGGGGGAGGCGGGGAAGGGGGCGCTCATTTCACTCAGGCCAATCTAGCACTGGGGATACACATGGGGAGATTTGTGCTTAAGTACTAAGCAATATAGTCAGATTGCATAGAATTTAAGCACTGATCTCTCCATGTGTACCCCCCTTTAGAATTATCTACTTTTCTATGCAAGGACAGATAGCTCGATGAATAGATTGTCTGACTGCAATGCCACAGGCAGTGGGTTTGAATCCTGGGCATGTCAGTATCTTGAAATGTAATAAAAGACAGTGTGACCGAATAACAAAGAAATCTCAAGTTGAGTTAATGAATGTTGTATAGTATTAGCGACAGAAGGGGTCAGGGTAGAAAACAGAGGCGGTCAGGAGATGTTGGGTTTCTAAAAGGGGGAAGCTGCAAGTGAAAGTTATTAAAACAGATCACCGCCAACAATTCCCCCTACCCTTCAGCGCTATGTGTGGTGCTCCCTCCGTACACATCTAGTTATGGTCCTGGTAGAAAACACATATGAGCATATGAATAAATAATAAATTACATTATTAAAACCACTAAAAATATATATGCAATTACTCAATTCTTGCTCCTTTCTTATGAGTTCCAATGTTGAAGTGTCTCCACCACACAATATATTACACATAAAAGATGTGTCATGGGTTAGATGCACACCTGTCCACATTCAGGCAATCATATTTAGCAGCCAGCTTTGCTGCTTTCTCAAGTGCCCTCAACATTTTGCTCCTCCAAATGCTTCAAATTGCCTGTAATTTAGGGGAAGTTCTGCCCCTCAGTGGCATAATCTGTTATGAGTCACTGCAGCAGCTAATTTCTTTTTGTGTTTGTGGCTGTCTCCTAGCAACCTGGAAGTTGGCTACTGTGTGTAGCAGCACACCTGTTTGGGAATGCGTAGTTACCTGACTCCAACCTGTTGTTTCTTGTGAAAGTCAGGAGTCTGGTGGATGTGCAGCAGCACAGCTGCAAATAGTTGGTAATTAGGGGAGGCTGGCTGTTCTGTGACTCTCATTGACTCTAGTCTTCTATAAATGTGTAGTCTGTCTCTCACTCCTTGCTGGTCATATTTCCTGGTTGCAGCAGGAGCCCTTGGCGGTCATTCCAAGTTGTTTGGTCGCTAGCAGTTTTTAGGAGCCGTGCAAACGCATAGTCGCCGCCCACGGGGGAGTGAATTTTCACTTTGCAGGAGTGCGAACGAATGTGCAGCAGTGCACCTGCAAACACATTTCGTGCAAAACAAGACCAGCCCTGTAGTTACTTATTCTGTGTGATGATTGCTGCGATGAGTGACGCAGTAATGACGTCAGATACCCACCCAGCAAACGCCCGGCCACGCCTGTGTTTACCAAACACTCCCAGAAAATGGTCAGTTGACACCCAGAAACTCCCACTTCCTGTCAATCTCCTTGCGTTCGGCTGTGCGATTGGAAACGTCGTTTGAACCAGTGCAAAATCACAAAGGACTTCGTACCCATATGATGCACGTGCCCATTGCAGTGCATACGCATGCGCAGATTAGCCGTGTTTTTCACTGATCGCTACGCAACGAACAACGGCAGCTAGCGATCAACTCGGAATGGCCTCCCTTGTCTCTAGGTTCTAGTAGTAGTAGTAGTCGTAAAAATCTTTGCTTATTTTGCTACTGACCTCAGAGTTTTGTGTTTAGTGTGTATTGCTTGTTCTCCAGTCTTTTGTCCTAGTGCAGTTCCTATCCTGTTTGGGTCTTTTGCTCCATCTGCATTGATTCTGGTCACTCAGGGGTTGAGCTCATACTACCGCCAGTGGCATAAGTCCTGGTGGGCACCCCAGTACCGGTAGGTGCACCTAGCCTTATGGGAAAAGTGGCTCTTATAGGCATGAAGACCTGCTGGTAGGTATGATGAGTCTCAACCCTGGGTGTACAGGAGTAACTGTCTAGAAGAACTCAGTGAGCTCTTCCCTCCTTGGAAGGAGAACCATTGTTAGCTGTAATGATTTAATTAATATGCCACATTCTGCCTACATTCAGTAAATATTTTATTTACTGAGATCATTGTAATGGTAAACAAAATCCACCCATGTGTATGCATATAGTGCCAGATGTTTAATTTAGAAATTAAAGTGGGATATATTCTGATTTCTAAAACACCATAAAACACGGAACAAGACATGTCTAATACTGTTGTTTACATGATAAATTAAAGAGCTGAAATATCAATGTATTTTTAACATGCATTTATTCATTTTCAGGCCTCTGCGATTATGCTATTGTTTAGCATCTATCAATATGTTAAGATAAATTGCTTAGGAGTTACCAAGTATCTGTAAAATATTAGG
Organism: Pseudophryne corroboree; assembly: GCF_028390025.1. Classification (NCBI taxonomy): domain Eukaryota; kingdom Metazoa; phylum Chordata; class Amphibia; order Anura; family Myobatrachidae; genus Pseudophryne; species Pseudophryne corroboree. Next base: position 339,267,306 of record NC_086444.1, on the reverse strand, counting down.
CTTTTGTGATGACTTATTAATAATCCTTCGCATTCCAGAATCATAGAAAACAGAGAGGATCCTTTCTTTTAGAATACATTTTGAACTGTTCACTTGCAAAGTTGAGAAATATTTGCAGATGGTACAACAGCTTCCAGTGGAAAGCATCTACATTTACTTTTAGTGGTGTTTATAAGGTAATATCATCTCACATGGATCATGTTGAGGCAGCTTTAGTACAACTGTGGGACGCACTATTAAATGACAGATTGTATTTACACATTACTTCACTGTCTGAACATTGACATGAAGTTAGGAGTCAGTATTGACAGGATGGTCTTTCAATATGCATTTCAAGCCCTGTACCACTTATGGACCCTCTTGTGGGGATCCTTCAGGAGCACATTTAGGACACAGCCAGGCTTTTGCATGGAGGTGATAAAGAGGAACCCTATCAGCCCGTGAAACTGTAGGAATCTAAAGTCTTATTGATTTGACGAGAACAGGTTTGAGAAGGTCTCTTGAATCCGTTACAGGCGGCGCAAAAAATGTAAGATGTACAGTCAGGAACCTCAACAACTCAAGGCCACATTTGGAGCCATTACCAATCTCTCTGCTGGGTGTTTTCAGGCTGATTCATTGTCATATCAGTTTTTTGATCCATAGATTCATGTAATTTTTTTTTTTTACATTACCATGGCAACTACTACTAAACCGGGATTAGAAATATACAACTAAGAAGGTTGAAAAGGAATTGCTCACATAATGTTTCTCAACAACAAGCATCACAAACGCTGAAAGCTTTAGAAGACAGTGGTTATCTGAAGAATGTAATGCAGATAATGTATTTTGAGGTAAGAGTATTTGATAGAGACATACTAAAAGCACGTCTTTCCTTACAGATAAAAAAACAATGATATGAAGAACTGCATTTGTATCAAAGTACAGTAGCTCACTATTTAGTCAACATCTACAGCACTGAGACTTTCTCACCCCTATGCTGAGCCCATTTTCACATTTTTTTTGGCTGGTTACTATCCAAGCTTCAATATCAGTCATTTTCTATGCAGTACCCAGGCAAATGATATGTTGTTGTTTGCCACTATACTGACAATATATCCTCATATGGCAAAGCAAATACACTGAAAATATAGTTATTTATGTATTTATTTAATTTGCAATGAGATGAACTAAAAACAAATGTGCAGACCAGTGCGGATGCCCACAGAACTAAAAACAAATGTGGGTATGTTTTTCTATCCACCACCAATAATTGCGATTCTGGCTTTGGTAATAATAAACCTTTCCAAAACAGCAAAAAGTAAGGTTCTTTACACAGGTTTTCAGAGTAAAATCAACACTTGAACATTTTAATTCCTTTTTATGTTGATAGTTTTAATGAAATGCATAATGTTTGTAAGATTAATATAAAATAAATGTGTAAAAACAATTCAGGAATCCATGATTCCAGACAAATCCATGGTTATTGTCTAAACATTAATAACCTCAAAAACCTGTTGTTTCCAAACTACAGTATTGGACAGTCAATTGCAAAATATTGTTTGCAAGGCAGGGGTGTTTCTAGGGGTCTGTGCGCCCCTGGCCAAGTAAGGAACTGGCGCCCCCACCTCCCCCACCCAGGGACACAGAGGAGGGAGTTACAGATAGGCTGAGGTCAGGGTCACTGAGAAGGAATTACAGGGAGGGTGCGGGTAGGGACAATGATATGGAGGGCTTACAGGGAGGCTGAGGTCAGGGACACTGAGGGGCAATTACAGGGAGGGTGTGGGCAGGGACACTGAGGGAGAAATACAGGAGTGTGCTGACAGGGACACTGAGGGGGAATTACGGGGAGGGTACAGGCAGGGACACTGAGGTAGAATTACAGGAGGGTGTGGGCAGGGACACTGAGCGGGGAGTCACAGGAAGATGGAGGTCAGGGACACTAAGGAGGAATTACAGGGTGGGTTTGGGTAGGGAAAATGAGAGGGAGGGGATACAGGAAGGCTGAGGTCAGGGATTCTGAGGGGCAATTACAGGGAGGGTGCGGGAAGGGACACTGAGGAGAAATTACGAGGAGGGTGCGGGCAGGGACACTGAGATGGAATTATGGGGAGGGTGCAGGCAGGGACACTGAGGAGCAATGCCGTAACTAGACATTTTATCGCAGTGTGCGAGAAACAGCCCCAGTGCCCCCCCACCACATTTAAAATAGGGCCAGTGCGTGCTGTAGGTGTGCGCCAAAACTATAGGGGTGTGGCTTTATGTGTTAGGGGCGTGGTAACAAAATAATACCAATTCATATTACGCTGCACAGTGGTCTCCATTAATCAAATGACGCCACTTACACACATTACGCCAGGTAGAGCTCCATTTTACACATTACTCCAGGTAGAGCCCCTATTACACATTACGGCAGGCAGAGCCCCCTTTTACACATTACAGCAGGCAGAGCTCCCTTTTACACATTACGGCAGGCAGAGCTCCCTTTTACACATTATGGCAGGCAGAGCTCCCTTTTACACATTACGGCAGACAGAGCTTCCTTTTACACGTTATAGCAGGCAGAGCTCCCTTTTACACATTACATGTGGTTCTCTGTCCTCAGTGCCTATGTACTGTGGGCCGAGAACACTTGGCACACACCTAGTTATGGTGGCCCTGTACGAAAATCATGAGAACTCGGAGGTAGGCAATGTCTGCTCTCCAGCTATGGTGGAACCACAAGTCCAAGCATGGTCTATCATGTAATGTCCATCAGGGCATGATGGGACTTGTGGTTCCACAGCATCAGGACCCAGGCACTTCTCTCCTCTCACCTTTCTAAGGGCTACCATGAAGAGTCCCTACCACTTGCTGCTGTTCTGCTCACCCAGTTGTAGTTGTGTGGCTGCTGCATGATCCTGATCTCATGGGACACTGTCAATCCATTGCCCGGAGACCAGGCCGCTCACTGACAAGCACAGGCTGGGGCAGAGGGGCTGCTTAGGTGCAGTCCAGGAGCTCACTGCCACTGTGTGTTGTTGTAGATCTAGAGATTTTCATCCGGCATGTCCCCTGGGAGTACAGGTCTAAAGGAGTGCAGAAGATCGTCACTGTAACCACCAGGCAGGAGGGAAAGGACATGACTGCCGGGTTGCCATTGTATACATTGCATTTTAACTCTATCAGGAGTAGGTGCAAGGTGAGGGGAGGATCAGGCACTACAGTAACCCGCAGCTCACTTTAACCTAAGGTGGTGGCGGCGGCGGAGGGAATTAACCTCTTGTGGAGGGGGGGCGAGTGGTCTGACTGTACTGTAAACTCATGTTTCCGAGGGTGGGGGCAGGGCTTTACTGCCTGTGGCTGCACTTTAACTACCGCAGGCTCACATTGCATTGCGGAACTACGGGTGTTACCAGCGGTACTGCACCCACAGTGCATGTACGCTGTGTGCCAGGCACCGCTGGCACATGCCTAGTTATGGCCTTGCTGAGGAGGAATTATGAGGAGGGTGCAGGCAGGGGCACTGAGATGGAATTACAGCAAGGGTGCCTGCAGGGAGACTGAGGAGGAATTACGAGGAGGGTGCGGGCAGAGACACTGAAATGGAATTACAGGCAGGGTGCAGGCAGGGAGACTGAGGGGGAATTACGGGGAGTGTGCATGCAGGGAGACTGAGGGGGAATTATGAGGAGTGTGCAAGCAGGGACACTGAGGGGGAATTACAGGGAGAGTGCGGGCAGGGATATTGAGGGGGAATTATGGGAAAGGTGCGGGCAGAGACACTGAGAGGGAATTACAGGAGTGTATGAGCAGGGTCACTGAGGGGGCAGTTATAGGGATGGTGCAGGCAGGGTCTGGATGGGGCACCGAGGGGATATATGCACACATACATACAGTTAAGAACCCCTCTCTAGGTGTGATTGCACTACATGTCCCAGCAAATCCAATTGACAAGGTGTTCTGGGAGTTGTAGTCTCAACACAGCTGGACAGGCAGTCACTGGTCTAGATACCTCTCCATACAGAGCTCTATGTAACCTTTGAACCAGACTGCCAGGATAGACCATGCACTGCTGACTGGTACTGATTGTATTGGCTGTTTTGTAGTGACAGACTGTGTGGGACCAATGAGAAGGGGAGCAGATGAGGAAGAGAAGGTGCCTCGCCCCTCCCCATACCTGGAAGTGCCCCGCTCCCCGGCTATATTCACCATCATTGTGACTGTAGTCACAGAGAGTGTCAGAGTGCAATATGCTTCTGAGAGTCCGTCAGTGGATGAGCACTGCTAAGGGATGTACTCAGTGAGAACTACTATGTCATTCTTCCCCTGGCGTGGGTGGCACTGCCGGGCGGCACCACCCTCTTGGGCGGCACCCTTGGCAAGTGCCATCCTGGCCAATAGGAAGATACACCCCTGTGTAAGGGTTGGGTATGCGTAACTGGAGGTCAGGAGACACATTACCGATGTTGGGTTCCCGGCTTTCAGATGCCTGGGGGTTCGGGGAAGGCAACGACGCCCCTTGCAGGCTCATAGGAATTGTCTCTGTTAGTCGGCAACCCAGCTGTCAGGACTGTTAGGGGGGGGGGGGGCGGGATTCCGGCATCAGTATTGTGACCGGTGGTCTCCTAACTGCCGTTCACGTAATTACCTCCTGTTTGTAATGCTGATATGTTATCACTAAATTGGCTGCCACCTAAACTGTAATACCTACTGTATTCATACTTACCTGTTGCTTCATTCCTAATGTCACAACAGAGATCAATCGAAATGTGAAAAAGTTAGGATATAACATTATAAGCTTTGTAAGCTGCAATGTTTGTTACATTATGTATATTCTTGATTGCAAGTGCCAATTGCAATATGTGGGAAGGGGCACCAGGTCTCTTAAAAGTAGATTTTGGTGGAAAGGAGAAATATCATTAAGAAGCTACAAACCTATAGCTAGTTGAAACTTGTCGAGCTGTATCAGCTAAGTAATCCTGCAGAGGTGAAAATCATAGTAAGGGTTGAATAGATAATGAAGAATGTTTGTGAGGGAGACAGATTGAGGCAGATTCATTCGAAAGATTCTTTCAGGATGTTCAGATTAAAACTCGTGCACTAAGGCAGTGGTATGTAATAGATTGTAATGATTTATGAATATATTATTATTATTTTTAAAAATATTCATATATTATTAAATATTTAACTGGGGGGGACTTGGGATGACCTTACTTCTAATACTGTGTATTATTATAAATAGTAGCAGCTGAGTCGGACGGATCTCTTTGCACCAATGCTAATAGCGAGTTTTAGCGTACAGCGCAAGTGCAGATGCAAATTTATACTTTTACTTATCACCGATTCCGAGTTAAATCTATCTTTGCCGGATCTGTCTTTCTGTGAAATGGGCATTTCGGAGCTGCTTTGTCTTGTGGATGTCACAGGAGTGTCGTGGATGTTTATCTTGAGTTCATTGATATATCCTACAGGGATGGTGGTCACAATATGGCACAGCGAGCGACCACACAGAGTGTTCATAACCAGCTTGCTGGGTTTATTGATCAACAGCAGGTAACAGAGTCACAGCTGTAATACATAAACACAGTGGTAATGGAGGTGTTAAAGGCAGTGGTATCAAACTAGTGATGTGCACCGGAAATTTTTCGGGTTTTGTGTTTTGGTTTTGGATTCGGTTCCGAGGGAGTGTTTTGGATTCGGACGCGTTTTGGCAAAACCTCCCTGAAAATGTTTTTGTCGGATTCGGGTGTGTTTTGGATTTGGGTGTTTTTTACAAAAACCCCTCAAAAACAGCTTAAATCATAGAATTTGGGGGTCATTTTGATCCCATAGTATTATTAACCTCAATAACCATAATTTCCACTCCTTTTCAGTCTATTCTGAACACCTCACACCTCACAATATTATTTTTAGTCCTAAAATTTGCACCGAGGTCGCTGGATGACTAAGCTAAGCGACCCAAGTGGCCGACACAATCACCTGGCCAATCTAGGAGTGGCACTGCAGTGTCAGACAGGATGGCACTACAAAAAACTAGTCCCCAAACAGCACATGATGCAAAGAAAAAAAGAGGTGCACCAAGGTCGATGGATGGTTAAGCTAAGCGACACAAGTGGCCGACACAAACACCTGGCCCATCTAGGAGTGGCACTGCAGTGTCAGGCAGGGTGGCACTTCAAAAAAATAGTCCCCAAACAGCACATGATGCAAAGAAAAAAAGAGGCGCAATGAGGTAGCTATGTGACTAAGCTAAGTGACCCAAGTGGCCAACACAAACACCTGGCCCATCTAGGAGTGGCACTGCAGTGTCAGACAGGATGTCAGATTTAAAAAATAGTCCCCAAACAGCACATGATGCAAAGAAAAAAAGAGGTGCACCAAGGTCGCTGGATGGCTAAGCTAAGCGACACAAGTGGCCGACACAAACACCTGGCCCATCTAGGAGTGGCACTGCAGTGTCAGACAGGATGGCACTTCAAAAAAATAGTCCCCAAACAGCACATGATGCAAAGAAAAAAAGAGGCGCAATGAGGTAGCTATGTGACTAAGCTAAGTGACCCAAGTGGCCAACACAAACACCTGGCCCATCTAGGAGTGGCACTGTAGTGTCAGACAGGATGTCAGATTTAAAAAATAGTCCCCAAACAGCACATGATGCAAAGAAAAAAAGAGGTGCACCAAGGTCGCTGGATGGCTAAGCTAAGCGACACAAGTGGCCGACACAAACACCTGGCCCATCTAGGAGTGGCACTGCAGTGTCAGACAGGATGGCACTTCAAAAAAATAGTCCCCAAACAGCACATGATGCAAAGAAAAAAAGAGGCGCAATGAGGTAGCTGTGTGACTAAGCTAAGCGACCCAAGTGGCCGACACAAACACCTGGCCCACCTAGGAGTGGCACTGCAGTGTCAGGCAGGATGGCAGATTTAAAAAATAGTCCCCAACAGCACATGATGCAAAGAAAAATGAAAGAAAAAAGAGGTGCAAGATGGAATTGTCCTTGGGCCCTCCCACCCACCCTTATGTTGTATAAACAGGACATGCACAATTTAACAAACCAATCATTTCAGCGACAGGGTCTGACACACGACTGTGGCTGAAATGACTGGTTGGTTTGGGCCCCCACCAAAAAAGAAGCAATCAATCTCTCCTTGCACAAACTGGCTCTACAGAGGCAAGTTTCCACCTCATCCTCATCCCCCAATACCTCACTCCTTTCACTGTGTACATCCTCTTCCTCACAGAGTATTAATTCGTCCCCACTGGAATCCACCATCACAGGTCCCTGTGTACTTTCTGGAGGCAATTGCTGGTAAATGTCTCCACGGAGGAATTGATTATAATTCATTTTGATGAACATCATCTTTTCCACATTTTCTGGAAGTAACCTCGTACGCCGATTGCTGACAAGGTGAGCGGCTGTACTAAACACTCTTTCGGAGTACACACTGGAGGGGGGGCAACTTAGGTAGAATAAAGCCAGTTTGTGCAAGGGCCTCCAAATTGCCTCTTTTTCCTGCCAGTATACGTACGGACTGTCTGACGTGCCTACTTGGATGCGGTCACTCATATAATCCTTCACCATTCTATCAATGGTGACAGAATCATATGCAGTGACAGTAGACGACATGTCAGTAATCGTTGGCAGGTCCTTCAGTCCGGACCAGATGTCAGCACTCGCTCCAGACTGCTCTGCATCACCGCCAGTGGGTGGGCTCGGAATTCTTAGCCTTTTCCTCACAGCCCCAGTTGTGGGAGAATGTGAAGGAGGAGCTGTTGACGGGTCACGTTCCGCTTGACTTGACAATTTTCTCACCAGCAGGTCTTTGAACCTCTGCAGACTTGTGTCTGCTGGAAAGAGAGATACAACATAGGTTTTAAATCTAGGATCGAGCACGGTGGCCAAAAGGTAGTGCTCTGATTTGAACAGATTGACCACCTGTGAATCCTGGTTAAGCGAATTAAGGGCTCCATCCACAAGTCCCACATGCCTAGCGGAATCGCTCTGTTTTAGATCCTCCTTCAATGTCTCCAGCTTCTTCTGCAAAAGCCTGATGAGGGGAATGACCTGACTCAGGCTGGCAGTGTCTGAACTGACTTCACGTGTGGCAAATTCAAAGGGTTTGAGAACCTTGCACAACGTTGAAATCATTCTCCACTGCGCTTGAGTCAGGTGCATTCCCCCTTCTTTGCCTATATCGTGGGCAGATGTATAGGCTTGAATGGCCTTTTGCTGCTCCTCCATCCTCTGAAGCATATATTATTTATTTATTTATTAACAGTTTCTTATATAGCGCAGCATATTCCGTTGCGCTTTACAATTAGAACAACAGTAATAGAACAAAACTGGGTAAAAACAGACAGAGGTAGGAAGGTATATAGAGGGTTGAATTCCAACTCGTTACCACCTCTTGCTTCAGATGATGGCAGGGCAGGTTCAGGAGTGTTTGCTGGTGCTCCAGTCTTCGGCACGTGGTGGCTGAATGCCGAAAGTGGCCCGCAATTCTTCGGGCCACCGACAGCATCTCTTGCACACCCCTGTCGTTTTTTAAATAATTCTCCACCACCAAATTCAATGTATGTGCAAAACATGGGACGTGCTGGAATTTGCCCAGATGTAATGCACGCACAATTTTGGCGGCGTTGTCCGATGTCACAAATCCACAGGAGAGTCCAATTGGGGTAAGCCATACTGCGATGATGTTCCTCAGTTTCCGTAAGAGGTTGTCAGCTGTGTGCCTCTTATGGAAAGCGGTGATATAAAGCGTAGCCTGCCTAGGAACGAGTTGGCGTTTGCGAGATGCTGCTACTGGTGCCGCCGCTGCTGTTCTTGCTGCGGGAGGCAATACATCTACCCAGTGGGCTGTCACAGTCATATAGTCCTGAGTCTGCCCTGCTCCACTTGTCCACATGTCCGTGGTTAAGTGGACATTGGGTACAACTGCATTTTTTAGGACGCTGGTGACTCTTTTTCTGACGTCTGTGTACATTCTCGGTATCGCCTGCCTAGAGAAATGGAACCTAGATGGTATTTGGTACCGGGGATACAGTACCTCAAGCAATTCTCTAGTTTCCTGTGAATTAACGGTGGATACCGGAAACACGTTTAACACCGCCCAGGCTGCCAAGGCCTGAGTTATCCGCTTTGCAGCAGGATGACTGCTGTGATATTTCATCTTCCTCGCAAAGGACTGTTGGACAGTCAATTGCTTACTGGAAGTAGTACAAGTGGTCTTCCGACTTCCCCTCTGGGATGACGATCGACTCCCAGTTGCAACAACAGCAGCGCCAGCAGCAGTAGGCGTTACACTCAAGGATCGATCGGAGGAATCCCAGGCAGGAGAGGACTCGTCAGACTTGACAGTGACATGGCCTGCAGGACTATTGGCTTTCCTGTCTAAGGAGGAAATTGACACTGAGGGAGTTGGTGGTGTGGTTTGCAGGAGCTTGGTTACAAGAGGAAGGGATTTAGTGGTCAGTGGACTGCTTCCGCTGTCATCCAAAGTTTTTGAACTTGTCACTGACTTCTGATGAATGCGGTCCAGGTGACGTATTAGGGAGGATGTTCCTAGGTGGTTAACGTCCTTACCCCTACTTATTACAGCTTGACAAAGGCAACACACGGCTTGACTCCAGTTGTTCGCATTTCTGTTGAATTAATTCCACACCGAAGAGGTGATTATTTTTGTATTTTGACCAGGCATGTCAATGGCCATATTCGTCCCACGGACAACAGGTTTCTCCCCGGGTGCCTGACTTAAACAAACCACCTCACCATCAGAATCCTCCTTGTCAATTTCCTCCCCAGCGCCAGCAACACCCATATCCTCATCCTGGTGTACTTCAACAGTGACATCTTCAATTTGACTATCAGGAACTGGACTGCGGGTGCTCCTTCCAGCACTTGCAGGGGGCGTGCAAATGGTGAAAGGTGCAACCTCTTCCCATCCAGTGTTGGGAAGGTCAGGCATCGCAACCGACACAATTGGACTCTCCTTGGGGATTTGTGATTTAGAAGAACGCACAGTTCTTTGCTGTGCTTTTGCCATCTTAACTCTAGAGATGAGCGCCGGAAATTTTTCGGGTTTTGTGTTTTCGTTTTGGGTTCGGTTCCGCGGCCGTGTTTTGGGTTCGACCGCGTTTTGGCAAAACCTAACCGAATTTTTTTTGTCGGATTCGGGTGTGTTTTGGATTTGGGTGTTTTTTTCCAAAAAACCTAAAAAACAGCTTAAATCATAGAATTTGGGGGTCATTTTGATCCCAAAGTATTATTAACCTCAAAAACCATCATTTCCACTCATTTTCAGTCTATTCTGAATACCTCACACCTCACAATATTATTTTTAGTCCTAAAATTTGCACCGAGGTCGCTGGATGACTAAGCTAAGCGACCCTAGTGGCCGACACAAACACCTGGCCCATCTAGGAGTGGCACTGCAGTGTCACGCAGGATGTCCCTTCCAAAAAACCCTCCCCAAACAGCACATGACGCAAAGAAAAAAAGAGGCGCAATGAGGTAGCTGTGTGAGTAAGATAAGCGACCCTAGTGGCCGACACAAATACCGGGCCCATCTAGGAGTGTCACTGCAGTGTCACGCAGGATGTCCCTTCCAAAAAACCCTCCCCAAACAGCACATGACGCAAAGAAAAAAAGAGGCGCAATGAGGTAGCTGTGTGAGTAAGATAAGCGACCCTAGTTGCCGACACAAACACCGGGCCCATCTAGGAGTGGCACTGCAGTGTCACGCAGGATGTCCCTTCCAAAAAACCCTCCCCAAACAGCACATGACGCAAAGAAAAAAAGAGGCGCAATGAGGTAGCTGTGTGAGTAAGATAAGCGACCCTAGTGGCCGACACAAACACCGGGCCCATCTAGGAGTGGCACTGCAGTGTCACGCAGGATGTCCCTTCCAAAAAACCCTCCCCAAACAGCACATGACGCAAAGAAAAAAAGAGGCGCAATGAGGTAGCTGTGTGAGTAAGATAAGCGACCCTAGTGGCCGACACAAACACCGGGCCCATCTAGGAGTGTCACTGCAGTGTCACGCAGGATGTCCCTTCCAAAAACCCCTCCCCAAACAGCACATGACGCAAAGAAAAAAAGAGGCGCAATGAGGTAGCTGTGTGAGTAAGATAAGCGACCCTAGTGGCCGACACAAACACCGGGCCCATCTAGGAGTGTCACTGCAGTGTCACGCAGGATGTCCCTTCCAAAAAACCCTCCCCAAACAGCACATGACGCAAAGAAAAAAAGAGGCGCAATGAGGTAGCTGTGTGAGTAAGATAAGCGACCCTAGTGGCCGACACAAACACCGGGCCCATCTAGGAGTGTCACTGCAGTGTCACGCAGGATGTCCCTTCCAAAAAACCCTCCCCAAACAGCACATGACGCAAAGAAAAAAAGAGGCGCAATGAGGTAGCTGTGTGAGTAAGATAAGCGACCCTAGTGGCCGACACAAACACCGGGCCCATCTAGGAGTGGCACTGCAGTGTCACGCAGGATGTCCCTTCCAAAAAACCCTCCCCAAACAGCACATGACGCAAAGAAAAAAAGAGGCGCAATGAGGTAGCTGTGTGAGTAAGATAAGCGACCCTAGTGGCCGACACAAACACCGGGCCCATCTAGGAGTGTCACTGCAGTGTCACGCAGGATGTCCCTTCCAAAAAACCCTCCCCAAACAGCACATGACGCAAAGAAAAATTAAAGAAAAAAGAGGTGCAAGATGGAATTGTCCTTGGGCCCTCCCACCCACCCTTATGTTGTATAAACAGGACATGCACACTTTAACCAACCCATCATTTCAGTGACAGGGTCTGCCACACGACTGTGACTGATATGACGGGTTGGTTTGGACCCCCACCAAAAAAGAAGCAATTAATCTCTCCTTGCACAAACTGGCTCTACAGAGGCAAGATGTCCACCTCATCATCATCCTCCGATATATCACCGTGTACATCCCCCTCCTCACAGATTATCAATTCGTCCCCACTGGAATCCACCATCTCAGCTCCCTGTGTACTTTGTGGAGGCAATTGCTGCTGGTCAATGTCTCCGCGGAGGAATTGATTATAATTAATTTTAATGAACATCATCTTCTCCACATTTTCTGGATGTAACCTCGTACGCCGATTGCTGACAAGGTGAGCGGCGGCACTAAACACTCTTTCGGAGTACACACTTGTGGGAGGGCAACTTAGGTAGAATAAAGCCAGTTTGTGCAAGGGCCTCCAAATTGCCTCTTTTTCCTGCCAGTATAAGTACGGACTGTGTGACGTGCCTACTTGGATGCGGTCACTCATATAATCCTCCACCATTCTTTCAATGTTGAGAGAATCATATGCAGTGACAGTAGACGACATGTCCGTAATCGTTGTCAGGTCCTTCAGTCCGGACCAGATGTCAGCATCAGCAGTCGCTCCAGACTGCCCTGCATCACCGCCAGCGGGTGGGCTCGGAATTCTGAGCCTTTTCCTCGCACCCCCAGTTGCGGGAGAATGTGAAGGAGGAGATGTTGACAGGTCGCGTTCCGCTTGACTTGACAATTTTCTCACCAGCAGGTCTTTCAACCCCAGCAGACTTGTGTCTGCCGGAAAGAGAGATCCAAGGTAGGCTTTAAATCTAGGATCGAGCACGGTGGCCAAAATGTAGTGCTCTGATTTCAACAGATTGACCACCCGTGAATCCTTGTAAAGCGAATTAGGGGCTCCATCCACAAGTCCCACATGCCTAGCGGAATCGCTCCGTGTTAGCTTCTCCTTCAATGTCTCCAGCTTCTTCTGCAAAAGCCTGATGAGGGGAATGACCTGACTCAGGCTGGCAGTGTCTGAACTGACTTCACGTGTGGCAAGTTCAAAGGGCATCAGAACCTTGCACAACGTTGAAATCATTCTCCACTGCGCTTGAGACAGGTGCATTCCACCTCCTATATCGTGCTCAATTGTATAGGTTTGAATGGCCTTTTGCTGCTCCTCCAACCTCTGAAGCATATAGAGGGTTGAATTCCACCTCGTTACCACTTCTTGCTTCAGATGATGGCAGGGCAGGTTCAGTAGTTTTTGGTGGTGCTCCAGTCTTCTGTACGTGGTGCCTGTACGCCAAAAGTGTCCCGCAATTCTTCTGGCCACCGACAGCATCTCTTGCACGCCCCTGTCGTTTTTTAAAAAATTCTGCACCACCAAATTCAAGGTATGTGCAAAACATGGGACGTGCTGGAATTTGCCCATATTTAATGCACACACAATATTGCTGGCGTTGTCCGATGCCACAAATCCACAGGAGAGTCCAATTGGGGTAAGCCATTCTGCGATGATCTTCCTCAGTTGCCGTAAGAGGTTTTCAGCTGTGTGCGTATTCTGGAAACCGGTGATACAAAGCGTAGCCTGCCTAGGAAAGAGTTGGCGTTTGCGAGATGCTGCTACTGGTGCCGCCGCTGCTGTTCTTGCGGCGGGGGTCCATACATCTACCCAGTGGGCTGTCACAGTCATATAGTCCTGACCCTGCCCTGCTCCACTTGTCCACATGTCCGTGGTTAAGTGGACATTGGGTACAACTGCATTTTTTAGGACACTGGTGAGTCTTTTTCTGACGTCCGTGTACATTCTCGGTATCGCCTGCCTAGAGAAGTGGAACCTAGATGGTATTTGGTAACGGGGGCACACTGCCTCAATAAATTGTCTAGTTCCCTGTGAACTAACGGCGGATACCGGACGCACGTCTAACACCAACATAGTTGTCAAGGCCTCAGTTATCCGCTTTGCAGCAGGATGACTGCTGTGATATTTCATCTTCCTCGCAAAGGACTGTTGAACAGTCAATTGCTTACTGGAAGTAGTACAAGTGGGCTTACAACTTCCCCTCTGGGATGACCATCGACTCCCAGCAGCAACAACAGCAGCGCCAGCAGCAGTAGGCGTTACACGCAAGGATGCATCGGAGGAATCCCAGGCAGGAGAGGACTCGTCAGACTTGCCAGTGACATGGCCTGCAGGACTATTGGCATTCCTGGGGAAGGAGGAAATTGACACTGAGGGAGTTGGTGGGGTGGTTTGCGTGAGCTTGGTTACAAGAGGAAGGGATTTACTGGTCAGTGGACTGCTTCCGCTGTCGCCCAAAGTTTTTGAACTTGTCACTGACTTATTATGAATGCGCTGCAGGTGACGTATAAGGGAGGATGTTCCGAGGTGGTTAACGTCCTTACCCCTACTTATTACAGCTTGACAAAGGCAACACACGGCTTGACACCTGTTGTCCGCATTTCTGTTGAAATACTTCCACACCGAAGAGCTGATTTTTTTGGTATTTTCACCAGGCATGTCAGTGGCCATATTCCTCACACGGACAACAGGTGTCTCCCCGGGTGCCTGACTTAAACAAACCACCTCACCATCAGAATCCTCCTGGTCAATTTCCTCCCCAGCGCCAGCAACACCCATATCCTCCTCATCCTGGTGTACTTCAACACTGACATCTTCAATCTGACTATCAGGAACTGGACTGCGGGTGCTCCTTCCAGCACTTGCAGGGGGCGTGCAAATGGTGGAAGGCGCATGCTCTTCACGTCCAGTGTTGGGAAGGTCAGGCATCGCAACCGACACAATTGGACTCTCCTTGTGGATTTGGTATTTCGAAGAACGCACAGTTCTTTGCGGTGCTTTTGCCAGCTTGAGTCTTTTCAGTTTTCTAGCGAGAGGCTGAGTGCTTCCATCCTCATGTGAAGCTGAACCACTAGCCATGAACATAGGCCAGGGCCTCAGCCGTTCCTTGCCACTCCGTGTGGTAAATAGCATATTGGAAAGTTTACGCTTCTCCTCCGACAATTTTATTTTAGGTTTTGGAGTCCTTTTTTTACTGATATTTGGTGTTTTGGATTTGACATGCTCTGTACTATGACATTGGGCATCGGCCTTGGCAGACGACGTTGCTGGCATTTCATTGTCTCGGCCATGACTAGTGGCAGCAGCTTCAGCACGAGGTGGAAGTGGATCTTGATCTTTCCCTAATTTTGGAACCTCAACATTTTTGTTCTCCATATTTTAATAGGCACAACTAAAAGGCACCTCAGGTAAACAATGGAGATGGATGGATACTAGTATACAATTATGGATGGACTGCCGAGTGCCGACACAGAGGTAGCTACAGCCGTGGACTACCATACTGTACTGTGTCTGCTGCTAATATAGACTGGTTGATAATGAGATGTAGTATGTATAAAGAAGAAAAAAAAAAAAAAACACGGGTAGGTGGTATACAATTATGGATGGACTGCCGAGGGCCGACACAGAGGTAGCTACAGCCGTGGACTACCGTACTGTACTGTGTCTGCTGCTAATATAGACTGGATGATAATGAGATGTAGTATGTATAAAGAAGAAAGAAAAAAAAACCACGGGTAGGACTAGGTGGTATACAATTATGGATGGACTGCCGAGTGCCGACACAGAGGTAGCTACAGCCGTGGACTACCGTACTGTACTGTGTCTGCTGCTAATATAGACTGGTTGATAATGAGATGTAGTATGTATAAAGAAGAAAGAACAAAAAAAAACCACGGGTAGGTGGTATACAATTATGGATGGACTGCCGAGTGCCGACACAGAGGTAGCTACAGCCGTGGACTACCGTACTGTACTGTGTCTGCTGCTAATATAGACTGGATGATAATGAGATGTAGTATGTATAAAGAAGAAAGAAAAAAAAACCACGGGTAGGTGGTATACAATTATGGATGGACTGCCGAGTGCCGACACAGAGGTAGCTACAGCCATGGACTACCGTACTGTACTGTGTCTGCTGCTAATATAGACTGGATGATAATGAGATGTAGTATGTATAAAGAAGAAAGAAAAAAAAAACCACGGGTAGGTGGTATACAATTATGGATGGACTGCCGAGTGCCGACACAGAGGTAGCTACAGCCGTGGACTACCGTACTGTACTGTGTCTGCTGCTAATATAGACTGGTCGATAATGAGATGTAGTATGTATAAAGAAGAAAGAAAAAAAAACCACGGGTAGGTGGTATACAATTATGGATGGACTGCCGAGTGCCGACACAGAGGTAGCTACAGCCGTGGACTACCGTACTGTACTGTGTCTGCTGCTAATATAGACTGGATGATAATGAGATGTAGTATGTATAAAGAAGAAAGAAAAAAAAAACCACGGGTAGGTGGTATACAATTATGGATGGACTGCCGAGTGCCGACACAGAGGTAGCTACAGCCGTGGACTACCGTACTGTACTGTGTCTGCTGCTAATATAGACTGGATGATAATGAGATGTAGTATGTATAAAGAAGAAAGAAAAAAAAAACCACGGGTAGGTGGTATACAATTATGGATGGACTGCCGAGTGCCGACACAGAGGTAGCTACAGCCGTGAACTACCGTACTGTGTCTGCTGCTAATATAGACTGGTTGATAATGAGATGTAGTATGTATAAAGAAGAAAGAAAAAAAAAACCACGGGTAGGTGGTATACAATTATGGATGGACTGCTGAGTGCCGACACAGAGGTAGCTACAGCCATGGACTACCATACTGTACTGTGTCTGCTGCTAATATAGACTGGTTGATAATGAGATGTAGTATGTATAAAGAAGAAAGAAAAAAAAAACCACGGGTAGGTGGTATACAATTATGGATGGACTGCCGAGTGCCGACACAGAGATAGCTACAGCCGTGGACTACCGTACTGTACTGTGTCTGCTGCTAATATAGACTGGATGATAATGAGATGTAGTATGTATAAAGAAGAAAGAAAAAAAAACCACGGGTAGGTGGTATACAATTATGAATGGACTGCCGAGTGCCGACACAGAGGTAGCTACAGCCGTGGACTACTTTACTGTACTGTGTCTGCTGCTAATATAGATTGGATGATAATGAGATGTAGTATGTATAAAGAAGAAAGAAAAAAAAACCACGGGTAGGTGGTATACAATTATGGATGGACTGCCGAGTGCCGACACAGAGGTAGCTACAGCCGTGGACTACCGTACTGTACTGTGTCTGCTGCTAATATAGACTGGATGATAATGAGATGTAGTATGTATAAAGAAGAAAGAAAAAAAAAACCACGGGTAGGTGGTATACAATTATGGATGGACTGCCGAGTGCCGACACAGAGGTAGCTACAGCCGTGAACTACCATACTGTGTCTGCTGCTAGTATAGACTGGATGATAAATAATTATATAAAAAATATATATATATCACTACTGCAGCCGGACAGGTATATATTATATAATGACGGACCTGCTGGACACTGTCTGTCAGCAGAATGAGTTTTTTAATTTTTATAGAATAAAAAAACACCACACAAGTCACACGACGAGTGTACTTTTTCAGGCAGACATTCAATCACAATATACTATACTGGTGGTCAGTGTGGTCAGGTCACTGGTCACAGTGGTCAGTGGTCAGTCACACTGGCAGTGGCACTCTGGCAGCAAAAGTGTGCACTGTTGAATATGTACTCCTGGCTCCTGCTATAACCTATAACTGCTCCCCAGTCTCCCCCACAATTAAGCTGTGTGAGCACAGTCAGATATTATACATAGATGATGCAGCACACTGGGCTGAGCACAGATATGGTATGTGAGTGTGACTGAGTCACTGTGTATCGTTTTTTTCAGGCAGAGAACAAGAACAGAACGGATTATTAAATAATAATAAATTATAAAACTGCACTGGTGGTCAGGTCACTGGTCATCAGTCACTAGTATAACTCCTCCTAAGCTCCAGTAAGTAAATGAAGTGTCTCACTCTCACTCTCCTATCTATTTTAATTTCTAAACGGAGAGGACGCCAGCCACGTCCTCTCCCTACCAATCTCAATGCACGTGTGAAAATGGCCGCGACGCGCGGCTCCTTATATAGAATCCGAGCCTCGCGAGAATCCGACAGCGTGATGATGACGTTCGGGCGCGCTCGGGTTAACCGAGCAAGGCGGGAAGATCCGAGTCGCTCGGACCCGTGTAAAAAAACATGAAGTTCGGGCGGGTTCGGATTCAGAGAAACCGAACCCGCTCATCTCTACTTAACTCTTTTAAGTTTTCTAGCAGGAGGATGAGTGCTTCCATCCTCAGGTGAAGCTGAACCACTAGCCTTGAACATAGGCCAGGGCCTCAGCCGTTCCTTGCCACTCCGTGTCGTAAATGGCACATTGGCAAGTTTACGCTTCTTCTCAGACGATTTTGATTTAGATTTTTGGGTCATTTTACTGAGCTTTATTTTTTGGGATTTTACATGCTCTCTACTATGACATTGGGCATCGGCCTTGGCAGACGACATTGACGGCATTTCATCATCTCGGCCATGACTAGTGGCTGCAGCTTCAGCACGAGGTGGAAGTGGATCTTGATCTTTCCCTATTTTACCCTCCACATTTTTGTTCTCCATTTTTTAATGTGTGGAATTATATGCCAGTAATATATCAATAGCAATGGCCTACTACTATATATACTGCGCACAACTGAAATGCACCACAGGTATGGATGGATAGTATACTTGACGACACAGAGGTAGGTAGAGCAGTGGCCTACTGTACCGTACTGCTATATAGTATATACTGGTGGTCAGCAAACTGCAAAACTGAAATGCACCACAGGTATGGATGGATAGTATACTTGACGACACAGAGGTAGGTAGAGCAGTGGCCTACTATACCGTACTGCTATATATTATATACTGGTGGACAGCAAACTGTGCAAAACTGAAATGCACCACAGGTATGGATGGATAGTATACTTGACGACACAGAGGTAGGTAGAGCAGTTGCCTACTGTACCGTACTGCTATATAGTATATACTGGTGGTCAGCAAACTGTGCAAAACTGAAATGCACCACAGGTATGGATGGATAGTATACTTGACGACACAGAGGTAGGTAGAGCAGTAGCCTACTGTACCGTACTTGTATATAGTATATACTGGTGGTCAGCAAACTGTGCAAAACTGAAATGCACCACAGGTATGGATGGATAGTATACTTGACGACACAGAGGTAGGTAGAGCAGTGGACTACTGTACCATACTGCTATATATATAGTTATACTGGTGGTCAGCAAAATTCTGCACTATCCTCCTACTATATACTACAATGAAGCACAGATATGGAGCGTTTTTCAGGCAGAGAACGTATAATACTGGTGGTCACTGGTCACTGGTCAGCAAAACTCTTCACTGTCCTCCTACTATATAATACTGCTGGTCCCCAGCCCCCACAATAAAGCAATTAGCACACTGAGCACAGATATTTGCAGCACACTGAGCACAGTCAGATATGGAGCGTTTTTCAGGCAGAGAGCGTAGATATTTGCACTTGCAGCACACTGAGCACAGTTATTTGCAGCACAATTTGCAGCCCACTGAACATAGTAACTGAGAGGACGCCAGCCACGTCCTCTCACGATCATCTCCAATGCACAAGTGAAAAATGGCGGCGACGTGCGGCTCCTTATATAGAATACGAATCTCGCGAGAATCCGACCGCGGGATGATGACATTCGGGCGCGCTCGGGTTAACCGAGCAAGGCGGGAGGATCCGAGTTGCTCAGACCCGTGAAAAAAAAGGTGAAGTTCGGGCGGGTTTGGATCCCGAGGATCCGAACCCGCTCATCACTATATCAAGCACAGTGTAATGGCGGTGGCTATAACCGATATCTGGATGTCTCAAAAGCTAAATACCTGTACTGTGTTTTCACACAGTACTGTGACACTTCACACCAAGGGTTCCCAAATTCGGTCCTCAAGGCACACTAATAGAATTAATGTGCCCTATTGTGTAGGAGTGCTCTGTAACAGAGTTCCGTGCAATTGCATGTCATGCATATGCAGTAGCAAGGGTCCAACCCTCCAACAAATTCCAAAATAAAAAAGCGATGGCCACCAAATGCTGTGTTTAACAGTTGACACCCTGCACATAGACCCTCAAGCTGACCTGATCGCATGCTGCAACTTTTTGCTGCCCATGCGATCAGGTAGACGCCGCCTATGGGGGAGTGGATTTTTGCATAGCAAGGCTGCGTTCACTTGTGCAGCCGAGCTATGCAAAAAAGTTTTGTGCAGATGAGGAGTAGGTTTGGACTTACTTACCTGTTGCGATCACTTCAGAGTCTCAGGTCCTGGAATTGACGTCAGACATCCGCCCACCAAACGCCTCAAAAAACACCTGCGTTCAGATCTCCACTCCCTGAAAATGGTCAGTTGACGCACTGCAACACCTTCCTCCTGTCAATCACGGTGCGATCGCGGCACCAATAATTTTCTTCTTTAATTCAGTCGCTGCCCGGCGATCCCCGTCGCCAGGCAACGACGCGCCTGTGCATTGCGCTCGCTGTGCATGCGCATTCTGGATCCGTTTGCATGGCTGCGAAAAAAAGCAGCGTGCGAATGGGTTAGAATAACCCCCATAGTACTGTATATAGAAAACATACAAATGGAAAAAGTCCACAATGGGATGCTTAACAGGCTATATAATTCTAGATTGTTAGTTCTTTCAATTATTTTCCATGCTCACCTTTATTAGTGGAAGGTTTGTTTATTTTTCTCCTTTATACCTCCAAGAAATCATATAGAATGTGTTCCTCATAGCGTAATACGGTAACAGTTTATTTCCTTACAAAACATAATACTCCATTAGACATGGTACTGCGTACCAAAGAAGGTCTTAAAGGAGGCAAATTTCAGGCATGGCGGCATAACAGATCTTTATTCCTGGGTACTTCACCTCCCTCCTTGAACATCTCCCTCACATTAAGAAGATTTACTAAGCCTTGGAGAGTGATAAAGTAGAGGGAGATAAAGCACCAGCCAACCAACCAACCAACCAACCAACAAACCAACCAACCAACCAACCAACCAACCAACCAACCAACCAACCAACCAACCAACCAACCAACTGTCATGTTACAGAGTTTGAAAAAATTACAGTTAGGAGCCGATTTGTTGGTAAATTATTTCTCTCCACTTTATCACTCTCCAAGGCATAGTACATCTGCCCCATTCAGTGGCGTCAGAAGGTGGGTACGGGGGGTGCGGCGGGTGCGGCCCGCACCCAGGTATCACCCACGGAAGGGGTGACACCAAGTGCTGGCTCTTCTGCAGTGACAGGAGCCGAGTGCTGCAGTGTGATAATCCTCTGCAGCACTAGGCTCCTGTCACAGAAAAGAAGCCAGCACTACACGCTGCCTAGTCTCCGGGGGCAGCCAGCATTTCAGAGGAAGCTGGATACACGCACCCCCCGGAGTGAAGAAGAGGAGACACGCACAACCACGCCCCTTTTAACTAGACCACGCCCCTTTCCGTCCGCCCACTGCTCCAGCGGGGTGAGTGTGGGAAGAGGGAGTGGGGGTGGGGGGTGTAGTGATGCAGAGTGCGCACCGGGTGTACCCACACCTGGTGACGCCTCTGGCCCCATTGAAGGTTTTCAGACCCGCTCTCCTCCGCCAATGCATTTCAGATATCTATCCTACCTCCAGGGGAGTAGCCAGAACTTTGTGGGCCCCATAGCAACATTTTGAAGGGGCACAAGTCCCAATGCTTCTACAGAGAAATTTCACTGCAGCAGTTAATTGTATGCCCTGTAATAGTGCCCTAGCTCATTTTCTGAAGCACAATAGTGCCTTAGTTACTGTTATGCCCTATAATAGTGCCCTAGTTTGTTTAATGAGCCATAGTAGTGCCCTAGTTCACGTTATGTTACATTGTAGGGCTCCCAGCAGGGGCAGATTGTCCATAGGGCTCACCGGGAAGATTCCTGGTAGGCTGACTTGTCAGTGGGGCCTGTTTTGTGTGTTGTCACCACCCACATGACAGGCAGCTCACCGCACTCAGTACACTGCATTGTTCCTATTCATTCTGTTATTCCATCTCTGCAGTACAGCAACTCTGCCATACAGGGATGCTGCCATGGCTACACAGTATGTTACACCTCTTGTGCTGCCCATGTCGGGCCACTTCTACAAATTTGACAGGGCCACTTTTAGTACCCGATCTGCCCCTGGTCTGGTACAACTGCAGTAAAAGAAGCCATATGAGGAGGGATCCTGCCCCCACAACACACCCCACCCTCATTAGGGCTTCTTCCATAAATTTACTGGGCTGGTTTTCCATCCCAATCCGCCCCTGGCTCCCAGTACACATTTTGTGACACAGTACCCCCAATTCACATTATGACATACCGTGTTAGGGCCCCTATGTACCAGCCATTGGTGAAAAATGTATATAACACATGTAACTTTTGACAGGTGTATGGTAGCTATGCCCTTGTCTTCCTCAATGTGTGGGGGGATACTACCCTGGGATCTCTTATATACCCCAGAGTTGGTCACATGTTACATTCAGGTGTACAGATAATTAACCCCTACTGTAAATCCAGCTAATTATTAGAAATAAATAAATAAAATCTCCTTTAAACCCAAATATAATAAACAAACAATAAAAATATGCAGTTACAAAACCTGTACTGGGTAAATTTCACTAATTTCTGGAGGTACAAATAACATACTTTTGTAGGTCAGAAAGCCTTCTATCCAGCTATTACATAGTTCCATTGTCTTTCTGTCAGTATCCATGGTTACTTCCGGTGGATGGAACGCAGCCAGAAATTGTACATGGAACAAATATCTGGAAGTCACCTTATCAAAAATCGTGTCTGTCAGACATTATAGGTATCCACAGCTACCTCTGGTAGATGGACCGCAACCAGAAGTGATAAATGAAACACATACCCAGTAGTCACATGGCCAAATAGCGTCTCTGTATCGGACTTTAACAGCTTGTCTTCTTTACAGGACTTGTGTCAAGGGGCAATCATGACAAACACACACCTGTAACTGAAAAAAAGCATATAAATACTACTGATAATAATCAGAACTTCCAAATTAGATTCCAAATCGAGGAAAAACCTCATCATCTTAGCGTCGGATTCTCGTGGGTTTTGGATCATATATAAGGGACCTATGGTGGTGACTCAGCGCCATTTTACTTTGTTCTCAGGCATGCCTTTGTGTGCTGTGCTGTACTCTGCTGGTTCAAATGGCTGTGCTGTGTCCAGACTCTAGACAAGTGGGTGTACTGTGTTTATATGAGTCTCTGTGCTGTGTCCATACTCCAGACAAGTAGCTGTGCTGTGTCCATTCCATACGAGTGGCTGTGCTACGTCCAGACTCCATATACAAATAACTGTGAAGTGTCCATCTAAAGTGGCTGTACTGTGTTCATTAAGTGGCTGTCCAGTGTTCATCCACAGTGTTGGCAATGCACCAGTCCAGCATCCATCTGCTCCAGTGCTGCCAGTGCACCTGTCCAATGTCCATCCATTCCAATGCTGTCAACACACCTGTCCAGCATCTATCCGCACCAGTGCATCTGATGAGCCTGTGCAATATCCATCCACTCCATTGCTGTCAACACACCTGTCCAGTGCCCATCTGCTCCAGTGCTGATGACACACCTGTTCAGTGTCCATCCACTCTAGAGTTACAAAAAGTAAAAAAAAAAAGTAAGAAAAGTAAAAAAAAGTTAAATAAAGTGAAAAACGTGAAAAACTATTTTTTCTTTTGTGCCGTACCCCACTGTGTATCCCTAACATTTAAGTTCTGTGACAACACAGACCATACCCCACTTTGTTTCCATAACATACAATTATTTTGACTTTGTAGGCCGTACCCCCACTATGTTCACATAAGCAGTGTTATTTGTGAACATAGTTTAAAAAAAGTTAAAACAAATAAAAAAGTTAAAAACATATACTGTGACTTCACAGGCCATACCCCACTGTGTAATAACATACAAGTTCTGTGACAATGCATGCCATACCCCACTGTGTATCCATAACATACAAGTACTATGACTTTACAGGCCATACCCCACTGTATATCCATAACATATAAGTACTGTGACTCCACAGTGAGTGGTGATTTTTTTTTAAAGTTTCAAGTAAAAAAATAATACTAGTAAACTGTTGTTTTTTTACAACTTGAGTGTGTTCATCAATATGGATCATGACAATTAGTTGAGAGAAGAGCTGAAGTTTCTGCCACCAGTTATGATGATACAAGTTCTTCAACATCATCAACTAAAGCCAATGCCCAAGGACATAGAGGGTTTAAGTCAGGGTATCTGAAATACAAAATCAATATTTTACAGTAGCAAAGAAAAAACACCTCTAACAAAGGGAAAGGTTAGTGCAAAAAAACATAAAATTGGCATCTTGGCATTCACCACACACGGTGGCAAGGTAAGACCTAGGCCTTGGCCTTTATTTATGAGTAGTGGTTCTGCATTTGTCAGTGAAGCATCATCTTTGACTTCTCATTAAGATGGAAGATCATTTCACACAGAGTCTAGAAGAAGTGTAAAAGTACAACCACTATGGCAGTAGAACAAACTGTGCTCAGAACCATCACACATCCCTAAGGAGAATCTAGGGGTGTCCATGTGAGACATTTCTCACACTGTCCTCATAGAGAAGCCTCTTTTACGGCCTTCCAACATTTCTGCACCATCTGCACACGTGGGAAGCAGTACAAGTAAAGATGGCGAAGAGGACATAATAGAAATTGAGGATGCTTGTGTGGAAGTTGAAAAGGATGAGAGGGATATGTGTTACTACTATTATCTGACAATGAGAATGAAGTTGATGATGTTGTTTGTGTAAGTCAGCCACCAGTGGCTGCAGTTCTTGCCTGTTATAAAAAGAATGCCACTTTGATGCCTGGGCAGAAGACCAAAATAGCCACCTCTTGGGTGTGAGATTATTTTTACTAAAATCCTGCACTGTTTGTGAAAGCATCTGCTCCATTTGTGAAGCCAAAGTTAATAGAGGTAGGGATGTTAACCATTTAGGCACTTCCTCCATGTTACATCATTTGCTGCGAGTTCATGATTTTTTTTTACATCACCTATAACAATAGGGCCTTCAATCTAACAACATGTGTGTGGTGTGACACAAACTAACTCTTCAAGCTTTATTAACACAACAGCACAATGCCTATTTATCATCGGCAGAGACTCCTACTTATCAGAAGTTAACTAGCCCTTTTTCTAGACCAGGATGCTGCAGTATTGGTGGGTAGTAATTAGGGAGTGTGTCTGACAGCCCTCCACACTAGAAGCTCTGGCTAGGTGTGTGGAGCTGGACTGCTTCTCCACACTAGGGCTATAACTAGAGGTGGGGAGATGCACAGATGGCCTGTCTCTGGAATCATTTCTCCATCGGCCTACTGCCCAAAACAACTCAGAGGCTCAAGCTTTTACTGAGGTACACATTATTGATCTGAGCCTAATGCCCAGATCACCTTAACTCCCAAGCTCAGGCTCTTTTTGGCCTGCCTATCTGAGCTGCAAAGGGTGTAGTGACCTGGGCCTAGTGCCCAGAGTCACCCTATACAACTAAGATGTGGACCACACCTATATTAAAAGGGCCTGGTGCCCCCCTTAACTGACTACAGGCCTAATGCCGTATGTTTAGTCACGGGCCTGGTGCCTGACTATCAGGGGTTCTTATCTAATGGCTTGGGCCTAGTGCCCAAAGCCACCTATATTATATGATGGGGGCCAATCCTCGCACTGTGCCCAGGCCTATTGTCTTTTCATGAGCCCTCAGGCCTTGTGCATGGCTGCCCTGGTGCTCTAGGGAGGAGTTAAAGGTAGGAGGAGATTGCCCTCTGCCGCCTACCAGCACTGTTGGAAGAGGCTGTGGAACTTCATCAGCTCTTTTTCTTCCCACAAACCACTGCACTCTTTGGTCCTCCCCTTCTAGCAGTGTCCCCACAATCCGTCATCATCTTCAGAGCTATGTTGCCGCTACCAGGTCTTCAGCCACTGCTGCCAGGTCTGCAGACACCACTGAGCCTTTTCTTCTGCTGCTGTATCTTCCTCCGTCTTCAGTAGCTCTTCTCTGCTCCCTCTCCGGCACCCAACTGACTACTCCTGCTTGGCAGCGCATAATATAAGACATTGGGATTGGGCGGGGCAATGACATAGCGAGCCCTGATTGGCTCGCCGCGGCCACTCCTGATTGGACGCAGATCTCCGAGCTGTAATTGGCTCTCGCTTGGAGCAGGATTCAAAATCCATGGGTCTTATTGGAGGCAATATCCTCGGATATCTTTTTCCATTAGAAATTTATCGAACCCATTTTTAAACGCATTGACTGGGTCCACCATTACAACCTTCTCTGGCAGTGAATTCCATATTTGTATTGCCCTTACAGTGAAGAATCCCTTCCTGCGTCGAGTACAGAATTTCCTCTCCTCAAGCCTTAGTGGGTGTACGTGCGTTTTGTGTAGAAATCTCTTAATGAACAAATCACCTGATAGCTCCGCATATTGCCCCCTTATATGTTTGTAAATATTAATCATATCTCCTCTTAGTCATCTCATTTCTAGTGTAAACATATATAACCTAGAGAGCCTCTCCTCTAAGTCCAGTGTCTCCAACCCCTTTATCAATTTGGTAGCTCCTTATATTAAATTGATAAAAAAAAAAAAAGATAGTAAATACCACACCCCAAAAATTGTAATCAAAATGATGAGCCCTTGAATAATGTGAAACCTACATCTCCCTATGATGTACTATTAGATTCTAATGCTGCTACAAACCCTTTCCTTGGTGTACATCAGTGTGTCCGAATGTGGAAGAACTGAGTGTCTGTAGATGCTGCATTACCTCCTGGGGTGTGTTTAGATACCCTATTGCTTGTACCATTTTATAGAGGTGGTAGGTGCAGTGTCCCCTTATGGTACAGTAGGTACAGTTTGTTCATCTAAGATGGTCTCCTATGTGAGCGGCTGTGTGTTTATGTATGCAACCCCTTTTATTGACGCACCCACAGCATACCTGTGACATACCCATAAGTTACAACATGTCTGTTTCTTTTTAACCACTTCTCTGTTACCTCCCAGTCACTGTCCACAAAACCCCTTACTGTACATAACTGCTACTGTGTGCTACTGTGCACAAAACATTTCCTGCCACTCTGTACCAACAAAATTAGGAAGACGAAAAATATTGTTCCACTAAGTCTGACATCACTGCCATGTCCAAATCACAATCACTCCCTGTCTTTCTGTTCTGGATAGTGCTATTAATAAATACAAAAGTTGCATTTACCATGTAAAATACTATTAAATTCAGACAAAGATACAAAATAAAAGTACATATGTGTCCTCATGCAGTATGGCTTCAGTGGTGCAAAACAGCTACTCTCCGCCACGCTAAGCATCTTTCCCACTCAAGGGTCCTCATTCCGAGTTGTTCGCTCGGTAATTTTCTTCGCATCGCAGTGATTTTCTGCTAATTGCGCATGC
The DNA here is from genome assembly GCF_028390025.1 of Pseudophryne corroboree. Classification (NCBI taxonomy): domain Eukaryota; kingdom Metazoa; phylum Chordata; class Amphibia; order Anura; family Myobatrachidae; genus Pseudophryne; species Pseudophryne corroboree. The sequence goes on along the minus strand of NC_086444.1, from coordinate 339,240,025 downwards.
GCAATGTTCGCACTGCGACTGCGCCAAGTAAATTTGCTAAGAAGTTTGGTATTTTATTCACAGCATTACGAGGTTTTTTCTTCGTTCTGGTGATCGGAGTGTGATTGACAGGAAGTGGGTGTTTCTGGGCGGAAACTGGCCGTTTTATGGGAGTGTGTGAAAAAACGCTGCCGTTTCTGGGAAAAACGCGCAGTGGCAGAGTAAGTGTCGAGCTACTCAGAAACTGCTTAGAAATTTCTATTCGCAATTTTGAGAATCTTTCGTTCGCAATTCTGCTAAGCTATGATTCACTCCCAGTAGGCGGCGGCTTAGCGTGTGCAATGCTGCTAATTCACATAAATAAAACAACAGGAAGCGACAAAAGTATTTACATAGATTACACTGAAAAATTTGATGTGTGGCATTTGTACATCTATGGGGGTCATTCTGAGTTGTTCGCTCGTTGCCGATTTTCGCTATACTGCGATTAGTCGCTAACTGTGCATGCGCAAGTTTCGCAGAGCGCATGCGCTTAGTTATTTCACACAAAACTTAGGTATTTTACTCACGGCATAACAAAGCTTTTTCATCGTTCTGGTGATCGTAGTGTGATTGACAGGAAGTGGGTGTTTCTGGGCGGAAACTGGCCGTTTTCTGGGAGTGTGGGAAAAAACACTGGCGTTTCTGGGAAAAATGCGGGAGTGTCTGATGAAACGGGGGAGTGTCTGGGTGAACGCTGGGTGTGTTTGTGACGTCAAACCAGGAACGAAACTGACTGAACTGATCGCAATGTAGGAGTAAGTCTGGAGCTACTCAGAAACTGCTAAGAAATTTCTATTCGCAATTCTGCTAATCTTTCGTTCGCAATTCTGCTATGCTAAGATACACTCCCAGAGGGCGTGTGCAATGCTGCTAAAAGCAGCTAGGGAGCGAACAACTCGGAATGAGGGCCTATGTGCGAATGAGACTGAGTTTGTGTACGCAGTGCTATGATGCAGCAGCTGCGGATTCTTCTCATGCCAAATTCCACTGTGCTTCATCTGTGAATCTGTACGTGTTTAAAACTAATTCATGTGTGGTTAAAGTCGCAGCCCAGCATCTCCTGTGGTGTTTCACTACAGCTGCGATGCGAATAAGAAGTACAATTTAAAGAAAACTACAGTACACTACTGTACAGCTCTTGGTATCGTATGGCCGTATGACATATACACAGAGCCGGATTAACCTAGGGGTGACAAGGGCGGCCGTCCCGGGGCCCCCACACATTAGGGGCCCCCACAGTCTGGTTTATAAATCGGAGCAGTCTCTCTCAGTACACGGAGCTCCTCGGCGGCTGCTGACAGAGACTGCTCCAATTTAAAACGGGCCTGTGGGGCCCCTAACGTGTGACTCAGTAATGCATGCCGGCGGCTCAGTCAATGTCTCGCGTGATTTCACTTCACTACCCCGCGAGATACTGACTGAGCCGCTGGCGTGCGCTACTGTAAAGCTGCTGCTCCGTATGTGGGTGAGTATGTGTGTGTGTGAGTCATTGTGTGTGTGAATGAGTGTGTATGTATGTGAGTGTGCGAGTGCCCATCGACCCGCCCGTGCACGGGAAGGGGGGGTTCTTTGGTTGCAATATTTAGTGGTGGAGGCCCCCACACATTCGTTGCCCGGGGCCCCGCCAGCCTTAATCCCGCCCTGCATATACTGAAGATGCTAGGTGTATGAGGACTCACCTGTAATAATGAAATGCAAATAAATGCATAGGCCTAAATCCAGTGAATTCCACTTTAAAAATCAAATAAGTATTTTCTTTCCTGTAGTGGACTGAACGTAAGTATCAATGAAATAATGTGAATAGATTGCAGAGGCCACACTAATAAATTACAGTATTTTATTTTAGGGAGAAAGATCAAGACACACGCTGATAGTGATTATCCTAGTTATCTATTTTGAAACAGGGGCCAAGTACCTGCAACATGTATGCAGCCTGACAGGTGTATGTAGGGGTTCACTACGGCTGGCCGGCGGTCGGGCTCCCGGCGACCAGCATCCCGGCGCCGGGAGCCCGACCGCCGGCTTACCGACAGCTTGGCGAGCGCAAATGAGCCCCTTGCGGGCTCGCTGCGCTCGCCACGCTACGGGCACGGTGGCGTGCTACGTGCGCCACACTATTTTATTCTCCCTCTATTGGGGTCGTGGACCCCCACGAGGGAAAATAATTGTCGGTATTCCGGCTGTCGGGCTCCCGGCGCCGGTATACTGAGCGCCGGGAGCCCGACCGCCGGCAAACAGAAGACCACCCGTATGTAGAGATCTGGCTATATCGCATGCTTGAACATGCCCTTACTGTACTTGACCAGTACTTGCTCACTCCCTCTTCTGTTCCACCTCTGTAATTGCTAGGAAGTGTAAGAACATTTATATGTGTATGCGCGGCTTGAAAAAACATATTTTAAAAGAGAAATTACATGCATGTCCAACTATCCATAAGGTCCCTAGTGCTCAGCAAAGCAGGGTCCCATTGCATTGCAAGCTCCCTGGAAACTCATATAGGAAGGATAAAGTTAGTTATCCTTAACTGAATATAGGGGGTTATTCAGAGTTGTTAGCAAACCAAAAAGTTAGCAATTGGGCAAAATCATGTTGCACTGCAGGTGGGGCAGATGTAACATGTGCAGAAAGCGTTAGATTTGGGTGGGGTGTGTTCAAACTGAAATCTAAATTGCATTGTAAAAATAAAGCAGACAGTTTTTAGTAGAGATGAGCGGGTTCAGTTCCCTGAGAACCGAACCCCCCCGTACTTTACACTCTGAGTCCAGCTCAGGTTTTCCCGCCAGACTCGGAAACCAAAACGAGGCAAAACGTCATCATCCCGCTGTCGGTTTCTCAAGGCTTTTGGATTCCAGATAAGGAACCTGGCGTCGCTGCCATTTTCACTCCAGTCCTGGAGAGTGTAGTGAGAGAATGTGTCTCCTCAGTGTCTGTGTGGGAAAGTGGTGTGACATGTGGGGTGGTGACCTGCACCATTCCAGTGGTGCTGTCTTGTGCTGCATCAGTCCAGTCACAGTAGTGCTGCCATAAGTCCAGTGCTGCTGTATAAGTCCAGTCCTGTGGTGCTGTCTTGTGCTGCATCAGTCCAGTGGTTGTGTCTTGTGCTGCATCAGTCCAGTGGTGGTGTCTTGTGCTGCATCACTGCAGTGGTGGTGTCCTGTGCCACCATAAGTCCAGTGATGGTGTCCTGTGCTGTCATAAGTCCTGTGGTGCTCCCATATAATCAAATCCGGTGGTGCTGCCGTATAAGTCCAGTCCAGTGGTGCTGCCATATTAGTCCAGGGGTACTGCCGTATAAGTCCAGTGGTGCTGCCATATAAATTCAGTCCAGTGGTGCTGCAAAATAAATCCAGCGGTACAGCCATATAAGTCCGGCGGTACTGCCGTATAAGTCCAGGGGCACTGCTGTATAAGTCATGTGGTACTGCTGTATAAGTCATGGGGTACTGCTGTATAGGTCCAGCAGTACTGCCGTATAAGTTCAGTGGTGCTGTATAAATTCAGTCCAGTGGTGCTGTCTTGTGCTGCATCAGTCCAGTTACTCCAGTGGTGGTGTCCTGTGCTGCCATAAGTCCAGTGGTGCTGCCGCATAAGTCCTGTCCAGTTGTGCTGCCATATAAGTCCAGTCCAGTGGTGTTGCCATATAAGTCCAGGGGTACTGCCATATAAGTCCAGCGGTACTGCGGTATAAGTCCAGGGGTACTGCCGTATAAGACCAGGGTTACTGCTGTATAAGTCAAGGGTTACTGCCGTATAAAAACAGGGGTACTGCTGCATAAGTCCAGTCCAATGGTGCTGACATATAAGTCCAGTCCTGGGGTACTGCTGTATAAGTCCAGGGGTACTGCTGTATAGGTCCAGCAGTACTGCCGTATAAGTTCAGTGGTGCTGTAAAAGTCCAGTCCGGTGGTGCTGTCTTGTGCTGCATCAGTCCAGTCACTCCAGTGGTGGTGTTGTATAAGTCCTGTCCAGTTGTGCTGCCATATAAATCCAGTCCAGTGGTGTTGCCATATAAGTCATAGTGTACTGCCATATAAGTCCAGCGGTTCTGCCATATAAATCCAAAGGTACCAGGGGTACTGCCGTACAAGTCCAGTCCAGTGGTGCTGCCATATAAGTCCAGTCCAGTGGTGCTGCCATAAAAGTCCAGCAGTACAGCCGTATAAATCCAGCGGTACTGCCGTATTAATCCAAGGGTACTGCCGTATAATTACAGGGGTACTGCCGTATAAGTCCAGCTTTACTGTCGTAGAAGTCCAGTGCTACTGCTGTATAAGTCCTGGGGTACTGCTGTATAAGTCCAGGGGTACTGCCATATAAGTCATGGGGCACTGCTTGTTGCCATATAGGTAATTGTTCACACTTAATATAATATTAGGGTAGTGGATATTGTCTGAATTAAAATATAATTCATTATAAAAGGTGATTTTAACCATAGTGAATAGTATAGGTATAAATATATATATATATATATATATATATACACACTGTATATATATATATATATATATATATATATACACTGTATATATATATATATATACACTGTATATATATATATATATATATAGTAAGAAATAGAGGCATTAGGTTGGTATATGTATAAGTTAAATGTTTAGGTAAGTTACAAAACTACATTGTGTAAATGTAGAGATATATTTGTGTTTTATGTCAATATTAAGAGTCATTGTGTAGAACAGGTTTTAGGCCATCAATGATAATAGGTATGTGACTGAGAGCTCTTTTGGTCACTTGGACACTGGAATTCACAGGTGTGCTTACAGTAGATTGAAATCAAGCTTCAGAATCCCTTTGGCAATCATAAAACTGGTTTGTCTATTGTCCAGTATAGGCCAAGCTAGGGACTATAAATTAGCTACTAAGAAAAGAGATCACATTTATTGATAAAACATGGTCTAAACTAGAGATGAGCGGGTTCGGTTTCTCTGAATCCGAACCCGCCCGAACTTCATGGTTTTTTTCACGGGTCCGAGCAGACTCGGATCCTCCCGCCTTGCTCGGTTAACCCGAGCGCGCCCGAACGTCATCATGACGCTGTCGGATTCTCGCGAGACTCGGATTCTATATAAGGAGCCGCGCGTCGCCGCCATTTTCACACGTGCATTGAGATTGATAGGGAGAGGACGTGGCTGGCGTCCTCTCCATTTAGATTATAAGAGAGAGAGATTTACTGGAGTTTAGGACTAGGAGGAGTACTGTAGAAGTGTAGAGAGTGCAGAGAGTTTACTAGTGAGTGACCACCAGACAGTGCAGTTTATTTAATATATCCGTTCTCTGCCTGAAAAAAGCGATACACACAGTGACTCAGTCACATACCATATCTGTGTGCACTGCTCAGGCTCAGCCCAGTGTGCTGCATCATCTATATATATTATATATCTGTCTGACTGCTCAGCTCACACAGCTTATAATTGTGGGGGAGACTGGGGAGCACTGCAGTGCCAGTTATAGGTTATAGCAGGAGCCAGGAGTACATAATATTATATAGTGAGTGACCACCAGACAGTGCAGTTTATTTAATATATCCGTTCTCTGCCTGAAAAAAGCGATACACACAGTGACTCAGTCACATACCATATCTGTGTGCACTGCTCAGGCTCAGCCCAGTGTGCTGCATCATCTATATATATTATATATCTGTCTGACTGCTCAGCTCACACAGCTTATAATTGTGGGGGAGACTGGGGAGCACTGCAGTGCCAGTTATAGGTTATAGCAGGAGCCAGGAGTACATAATATTATATTAAAATTAAACAGTGCACACTTTTGCTGCAGGAGTGCCACTGCCAGTGTGACTGACCAGTGACCTGACCACACTGACCACCAGTATAGTTAGTAGTATACTTATATTGTGATTGCCTGAAAAAGTTAAACACTCGTCGTGTGACTTCACTTGTGTGTTTTTTTTTTTTTTATTCTATAAAAATAAAACTCATTCTGCTGACAGACAGTGTCCAGCAGGTCCGTCATTATATAATATATAATATATACCTGTCCGGCTGCAGTAGTGATATATATATATTTTTTATATCATTTATCATCCAGTCGCAGCAGACACAGTACGGTAGTTCACGGCTGTGGCTACCTCTGTGTCTGCACTCGGCAGGCAGTCCGTCCATAATTGTATACCACCTAACCGTGGTTTCTTTTTCTTCTTTATACATACATACTACTACGACATCTCTTTATCAACCAGTCTATATTAGCAGCAGACACAGTACAGTACGGTAGTTCACGGCTGTGGCTACCTCTGTGTCTGCACTCGGCAGGCAGTCCGTCCATAATTGTATACCACCTAACCGTGGTTTTTTTTTCTTTCTTCTTTATACATACATAGTTACATAGACATCTCTTTATCAACCAGTCTATATTAGCAGCAGACACAGTACAGTACGGTAGTTCACGGCTGTGGCTACCTCTGTGTCTGCACTCGGCAGGCAGTCCGTCCATAATTGTATACCACCTAACCGTGGTTTTTTTTTCTTTCTTCTTTATACATACATAGTTACATAGACATCTCTTTATCAACCAGTCTATATTAGCAGCAGACACAGTACAGTACGGTAGTTCACGGCTGTGGCTACCTCTGTGTCTGCACTCGGCAGGCAGTCCGTCCATAATTGTATACCACCTAACCGTGGTTTTTTTTTCTTTCTTCTTTATACATACATACTACTACGACATCTCTTTATCAACCAGTCTATATTATTAGCAGCAGACACAGTACAGTACGGTAGTTCACGGCTGTGGCTACATCTGTGTCTGCACTCGGCAGGCAGTCCGTCCATAATTGTATACCACCTAACCGTGGTTTTTTTTTCTTTCTTCTTTATACATACATAGTTACATAGACATCTCTTTATCAACCAGTCTATATTAGCAGCAGACACAGTACAGTACGGTAGTTCACGGCTGTGGCTACCTCTGTGTCTGCACTCGGCAGGCAGTCCATAATTGTATACTAGTATCCATCACCATTGTTTACCTGAGGTGCCTTTTAGTTGTGCCTATTAAAATATGGAGAACAAAAATGTTGAGGTTCCAAAATTAGGGAAAGATCAAGATCCACTTCAACCTCGTGCTGAAGCTGCTGCCACTAGTCATGGCCGAGACGATGAAATGCCAGCAACGTCGTCTGCCAAGGCCGATGCCCAATGTCATAGTACAGAGCATGTCAAATCCAAAACACCAAATATCAGAAAAAAAAGGACTCCAAAACCTAAAATAAAATTGTCGGAGGAGAAGCGTAAACTTGCCAATATGCCATTTACGACACGGAGTGGCAAGGAACGGCTGAGGCCCTGGCCTATGTTCATGGCTAGTGGTTCAGCTTCACATGAGGATGGAAGCACTCAGCCTCTCGCTAGAAAAACGAAAAGACTCAAGCTGGCAAAAGCAGCACAGCAAAGAACTGTGCATTCTTCGAAATCCCAAATCCACAAGGAGAGTCCAATTGTGTCGGTTGCGATGCCTGACCTTCCCAACACTGGACGTGAAGAGCATGCGCCTTCCACCATTTGCACACCCCCTGCAAGTGCTGGAAGGAGCACCCGCAGTCCAGTTCCTGATAGTCAGATTGAAGATGTCAGTGTTGAAGTACACCAGGATGAGGAGGATATGGGTGTTGCTGGCGCTGGGGAGGAAATTGACCAGGAGGATTCTGATGGTGAGGTGGTTTGTTTAAGTCAGGCACCCGGGGAGACACCTGTTGTCCGTGGGAGGAATATGGCCGTTGACATGCCAGGTGAAAATACAAAAAAAATCAGCTCTTCGGTGTGGAGGTATTTCAACAGAAATGCGGACAACAGGTGTCAAGCCGTGTGTTCCCTTTGTCAAGCTGTAATAAGTAGGGGTAAGGACGTTAACCACCTCGGAACATCCTCCCTTATACGTCACCTGCAGCGCATTCATAATAAGTCAGTGACAAGTTCAAAAACTTTGGGTGACAGCGGAAGCAGTCCACTGACCAGTAAATCCCTTCCTCTTGTAACCAAGCTCACGCAAACCACCCCACCAACTCCCTCAGTGTCAATTTCCTCCTTCCCCAGGAATGCCAATAGTCCTGCAGGCCATGTCACTGGCAATTCTGACGAGTCCTCTCCTGCCTGGGATTCCTCCGATGCATCCTTGCGTGTAACGCCTACTGCTGCTGGCGCTGCTGTTGTTGCTGCTGGGAGTCGATGGTCATCCCAGAGGGGAAGTCGTAAGCCCAATTGTACTACTTCCAGTAAGCAATTGACTGTTCAACAGTCCTTTGCGAGGAAGATGAAATATCACAGCAGTCATCCTGCTGCAAAGCGGATAACTGAGGCCTTGACAACTATGTTGGTGTTAGACGTGCGTCCGGTATCCGCCGTTAGTTCACAGGGAACTAGACAATTTATTGAGGCAGTGTGCCCCCGTTACCAAATACCATCTAGGTTCCACTTCTCTAGGCAGGCGATACCGAGAATGTACACGGACGTCAGAAAAAGACTCACCAGTGTCCTAAAAAATGCAGTTGTACCCAATGTCCACTTAACCACGGACATGTGGACAAGTGGAGCAGGGCAGGGTCAGGACTATATGACTGTGACAGCCCACTGGGTAGATGTATGGACTCCCGCCGCAAGAACAGCAGCGGCGGCACCAGTAGCAGCATCTCGCAAACGCCAACTCTTTCCTAGGCAGGCTACGCTTTGTATCACCGCTTTCCAGAATACGCACACAGCTGAAAACCTCTTACGGCAACTGAGGAAGATCATCGCGGAATGGCTTACCCCAATTGGACTCTCCTGTGGATTTGTGGCATCGGACAACGCCAGCAATATTGTGTGTGCATTAAATATGGGCAAATTCCAGCACGTCCCATGTTTTGCACATACCTTGAATTTGGTGGTGCAGAATTTTTTAAAAAACGACAGGGGCGTGCAAGAGATGCTGTCGGTGGCCAGAAGAATTGCGGGACACTTTCGGCGTACAGGCACCACGTACAGAAGACTGGAGCACCACCAAAAACTACTGAACCTGCCCTGCCATCATCTGAAGCAAGAAGTGGTAACGAGGTGGAATTCAACCCTCTATATGCTTCAGAGGTTGGAGGAGCAGCAAAAGGCCATTCAAGCCTATACAATTGAGCACGATATAGTAGGTGGAATGCACCTGTCTCAAGCGCAGTGGAGAATGATTTCAACGTTGTGCAAGGTTCTGATGCCCTTTGAACTTGCCACACGTGAAGTCAGTTCAGACACTGCCAGCCTGAGTCAGGTCATTCCCCTCATCAGGCTTTTGCAGAAGAAGCTGGAGACATTGAAGGAGGAGCTAACACGGAGCGATTCCGCTAGGCATGTGGGACTTGTGGATGGAGCCCTTAATTCGCTTAACAAGGATTCACGGGTGGTCAATCTGTTGAAATCAGAGCACTACATTTTGGCCACCGTGCTCGATCCTAGATTTAAAGCCTACCTTGGATCTCTCTTTCCGGCAGACACAAGTCTGCTGGGGTTGAAAGACCTGCTGGTGACAAAATTGTCAAGTCAAGCGGAACGCGACCTGTCAACATCTCCTCCTTCACATTCTCCCGCAACTGGGGGTGCGAGGAAAAGGCTCAGAATTCCGAGCCCACCCGCTGGCGGTGATGCAGGGCAGTCTGGAGCGACTGCTGATGCTGACATCTGGTCCGGACTGAAGGACCTGACAACGATTACGGACATGTCGTCTACTGTCACTGCATATGATTCTCTCAACATTGATAGAATGGTGGAGGATTATATGAGTGACCGCATCCAAGTAGGCACGTCACACAGTCCGTACTTATACTGGCAGGAAAAAGAGGCAATTTGGAGGCCCTTGCACAAACTGGCTTTATTCTACCTAAGTTGCCCTCCCACAAGTGTGTACTCCGAAAGAGTGTTTAGTGCCGCCGCTCACCTTGTCAGCAATCGGCGTACGAGGTTACATCCAGAAAATGTGGAGAAGATGATGTTCATTAAAATGAATTATAATCAATTCCTCCGCGGAGACATTGACCAGCAGCAATTGCCTCCACAAAGTACACAGGGAGCTGAGATGGTGGATTCCAGTGGGGACGAATTGATAATCTGTGAGGAGGGGGATGTACACGGTGATATATCGGAGGGTGATGATGAGGTGGACATCTTGCCTCTGTAGAGCCAGTTTGTGCAAGGAGAGATTAATTGCTTCTTTTTTGGGGGGGGTCCAAACCAACCCGTCATATCAGTCACAGTCGTGTGGCAGACCCTGTCACTGAAATGATGGGTTGGTTAAAGTGTGCATGTCCTGTTTTGTTTATACAACATAAGGGTGGGTGGGAGGGCCCAAGGACAATTCCATCTTGCACCTCTTTTTTCTTTTCTTTTTCTTTGCATCATGTGCTGATTGGGGAGGGTTTTTTGGAAGGGACATCCTGCGTGACACTGCAGTGCCACTCCTAAATGGGCCCGGTGTTTGTGTCGGCCACTAGGGTCGCTAATCTTACTCACACAGTCAGCTACCTCATTGCGCCTCTTTTTTTCTTTGCGTCATGTGCTGTTTGGGGAGGGTTTTTTGGAAGGGACATCCTGCGTGACACTACAGTGCCACTCCTAGATGGGCCCGGTGTTTGTGTCGGCCACTAGGGTCGCTAATCTTACTCACACAGCTACCTCATTGCGCCTCTTTTTTTCTTTGCGTCATGTGCTGTTTGGGGAGGGTTTTTTGGAAGGGACATCCTGCGTGACACTGCAGTGCCACTCCTAGATGGGCCCGGTGTTTGTGTCGGCCACTAGGGTCGCTAATCTTACTCACACAGCTACCTCATTGCGCCTCTTTTTTTCTTTGCGTCATGTGCTGTTTGGGGAGGGTTTTTTGGAAGGGCCATCCTGCGTGACACTGCAGTGCCACTCCTAGATGGGCCCGGTGTTTGTGTCGGCCACTAGGGTCGCTAATCTTACTCACACAGCTACCTCATTGCGCCTCTTTTTTTCTTTGCGTCATGTGCTGTTTGGGGAGGGTTTTTTGGAAGGGACATCCTGCGTGACACTGCAGTGCCACTCCTAGATGGGCCCGGTGTTTGTGTCGGCCACTAGGGTCGCTTATCTTACTCACACAGCGACCTCGGTGCAAATTTTAGGACTAAAAATAATATTGTGAGGTGTGAGGTATTCAGAATAGACTGAAAATGAGTGTAAATTATGGTTTTTGAGGTTAATAATACTTTGGGATCAAAATGACCCCCAAATTCTATGATTTAAGCTGTTTTTTAGTGTTTTTTGAAAAAAACACCCGAATCCAAAACACACCCGAATCCGACAAAAAAAATTCGGTGAGGTTTTGCCAAAACGCGTTCGAACCCAAAACACGGCCGCGGAACCAAACCCAAAACCAAAACACAAAACCCGAAAAATATCAGGCGCTCATCTCTAGTCTAAACGACTTCAGGCAAAATGTGTCAATACAACAGAACTTTGGATGAAAAGACATTTTGAATTTTAAAATACTCTCCATGCTTGAGGCAGAGTGGGCCTAGTTGGGCATGTCACGTTTAATGACACCATGCCTCCTTGAGCAAGACAAGCCAGCTCAGTTCACCTTGGAATGTAAATGGCAAACCTATAATTAGCTATTACATTGAAAACACTATGAGAATATACCAGCAGATGGTTAAATTATAGGTATATATACATTAGTTTAGTCAGTGGATGCGGAGTTAAGAAGAAGCTGAGTGCAGGAGGCGGGATGTCCACACATAAGAAATTATATTAGGAGGGTAACTATGTACTTGCAAGTATACACGTTACATTAGTAATTGTCTAAGTTTGAGAAACTGCGTTATGTTATGTTTGTTCTATAATTAAGGAAGCATAGATATTATTAGTATATAAATCACTACTGTGCATATCTTATTCTGTCCGATTTGATCTGCCTGTAAATAAAGAATCAGATGATAAGAGCTGTGAATTCCATGTTTGAACTCACTTTAGAATCATAATTTAATAATTCATATGTATGAGAACTGCATATATGTATCAGCTACCTAGTCTGTAAGACTGACATATTGCAGATATATATAATAAACGTATATTATAAAATATACATATATTATTATTGAAGAGTCCACTTTTCAATAATTGGAACCCCAGACATTAATATAAAGATATTAATATAATACAAGATTCCATAAATCTACACTGCTGTATAAGTCCAGTGGTACTGCTGTATAAGTCCACCGGTACTGCTGTATAACAGTGGTGCTGTCCTGTGCTGTATATTATTTACTCCAAATAAAGGGATTATTAATATTTAATCCAAATAATTTTTGCAGGGTTTGCCCTGTGTGGTGTAGGGATACGCCGCATATTGTTATATAACTCCAGAAAAATAAAGGAGAACAAAAATTTGGAGGATAAAATAGGGAAATAATTATTTCCTCCTAGTACTGAAGCTGCTGCCACTAGTCATTACATAGACAATGAAATGCCATCAACGTTGTCTGCCAAGGCCGATGCCCAATGTCATAGTAAAGGGTATGTAGAATTCAAAAAGCCAAAGTTCAGTAAAATGACCCAAATTTTTTTTTCAAATCGTCTGAGTAGAAATGTAAACTTGCCAATAGGCCATTTACGACACGGAGTGGCAAGGAATGGCTAAGGCCCTGGCCTATGTTCATGACTAGTGGTTCAGCTTCACATGATGATGGAAGCCCTCATCCTCCCGCTAGAAAAATGATAAGTGGGCAAAAGCACAGCAAAAAACTGTGCATTTTAAGATGGTATCACAAATCCCCAAGGAGAGTCCAAGTGTGTTGGCAGTTGCGATGCCTGACCTTCCCAACACTGGACGTGAAGAGGTGGCTCCTACCACCATTTGCACACCCTCTGCAAGTGCTGGAAGGAGCACCCACAGTCCAGTTTCTGATAATCAAATTGAAGATGTCAATGTTGAAGTACACCAGGATGAGTATATGATGTAGTTGAGAAGGAAGTTGACGAGGAAGATTCTGATGGTGATGTGGTTTGTTTAAGTCAGGCACTGGGAGAGACAGTTGTAGTCCGTGGGATGAATTAGCCCATTTTCATGACTGGGCAAAATACTAGAGATGAGCGGGTTCGGTTTTACTCGGATTTACCAGAATCTCCTTATTGGCTATCGGACGTCACGTGTTTTGGATAGCCAATAAGAAAAATCCAGAAAATAAGAAATGGCGAAAATTCTGGCATAAAGAACCGAGTAAATCCGAACCCACTCATCTCTACAAAATAACAAAAAAGCTACCTCTTCGGTATGGAATGATTTCTCCACAAATCCGAAAAACTGGTGTCAAGCCATGTGTTGCCTTTGCAATTCGTAATAAGTAGGGTAAGGACGTTAACCACCTAGGAACAGCCTCCCTTATACGTCACCTGCAGCGCATTTATCAGAAGTCATTGTCAAGTGACAATTAAATTAAATTAAATTAAAGTGAAGTACATTGTCAAGTATGTGCTGTTTGGGGCCTAGCATTTAAAATAGCCATCCTGTCTACACTGCAGTGCCACTCCGAGATGGGCCAGGTGTTTGTGCCACACACTTGTGTCGCTTAGCTTAGTCACCCAACGACCTCGATGCACCTCTTTTTTTTCTTTGCATGATGTGCTATTTGGGGCCTAGTTTTTAAAAGTGCCATCCTGTCTGCCACTGCTGTGCCACTCCTAGATGGGCCAGGTGGTTGTGTCGCACACTTGTGTCACTTAGCTTAGTCACCCAGAATGTTATTGAGGTTAACAATACCGCAGGTTCAAAATTACCCCCAAATTCTGTGATTTTAGCTTTTTTTATGTTTTTCTCAAATCCAAAACCAAAACCTGAAAGGGTGGTTTTGACAAAACCAATCCAGATCCAAAACACGAGCGGGGATCCAGATCCAAAACCAAAACACAAAACACAAAAAGTGCCCGCCGCACATCTCTAGTATTTACTCTGCACAGAAACAATATAACCCACCCAAATCTAGATTTCTCTGCTCCACCTGCATTTTGCCCAATTGCTATCTTTTTTGGTGTGCTAACAACTTTGAATAACCCCTATAGCCAGGTAACACCGCTGCTGTGTGATTCTTTTGTACTTGTACGATGGGGTAGGGCCTGACATGCGGGGTAGACTAGCCCTGTGCTGGGTGTGTCCCCGCATGTCAGGGAAGCTGATCGTAGATGTGCTAAATTTTGCACATCTACGATCAGTTTGAATTACCCCAATGAACGAATGGCTGGACCATGAACATTAATCCATCTGTTAGAAGTGAGTGTGCATGAGATTAAGCATTTAATTAGACAGCCTAACAAAAATGGTTTAGTTCAGTGGTTCCCAAACTTTTTTGAATCATGGCACCCTAGAATATCAGATTTTTTTTTCACGGCACCCCTAAGCAAATAGTTTCATATTGAAACATTTAGAAATAAATATTAAATTAAGTAAATTGTCTTTATAGGTCATCCTTAGGGTAACTTATGTGGTGAGGGACAAGATTTGCTTCTGATTGTCAATATATTTTATGATTGTCAGCCATTAACACTGGTTTTGCTTTTTACATTGACCATGCAGAATTTTAATTGGTTCTGGACCACCAACCCGAGGCGCCCCTACAAGTGTCCCAAGGCACCCCAGGGTGCCATGGCACATAGTTTGGGAACCACTGGTTTAGTTGGCAAAGATATTTGAACAAATTTTGGGGTTACGGAATTAAAAAATGAAAGTAGTTTTTTTTTTTAAATCGGTTCTAGTCCTTGAGATATTGGATACCCTCAATTAATAGAGAACTTAGTCATAATAACACGTGCATATGGGAATCTTCCAGAACATTCTTGAAAGTAAGACTGCCGACAGCTGAGAAATTTGCATTGCCTGTTGTGTTTTTTCTTGTTTCTCATCTGTGTAACTCAAAAGTTAGAGCCAATCTTACAAATCTGATGACATATTAAGAATCAGCACCACAAAGTTATTCCAAAATCGTTCTAATACTATTGGCAATAAAATGAGTGTCGATTAGTGTAATAGATTATATCACTAAAAAGCCACTATTTTCAAATGGTTACTGTAGTAATCTTGTCCTGCATAGTGATTTTATTTACATTCAGTTTCTGTTTGTCACCACTAAGTTTCAGTGCATTGTTGTTATTACACCAACGTTACTACACCAACGTACATCTCTTTGCTTATCACAAAATATCTCCCAACCCGACCTCTTAGCTCTTCACAAGACCTGCGTCTCTCATCCACACTCATTACTCGCTCCCACTCACGACTGCAGGGCTTTCATCGGGCTGCACCCACTCTGTGGAATGCCCTACCATGCACAATAAGACTCTCCTCTAGTCTCCAAACCTTCAAGCGTTCCCTGAAAACTCACCTCTTTAGGCAAGCGTATCAAATTCCAGAAACGCCCACATAACTTTCATAAACCTTCCTATCAAATTGCATCCACTCTGTACAATCCACACATATCCTCACATGTCTTCTCATTCTATGCAATAGATAGGCATATGTACACAAGGAAAGGTGCTATTTCCCTATAGATTGTAAGCTTGCGAGCAGGGCCTTCCTACCTCTATGACTGTTATCACCCAGTTTGTTATTGTTATTTCAAATTGTAAAGCGCAACGGAATTTGCTGCGCTATATAAGAAACTGTTAATAAATAAATAAATAATAATAAATATTACACCCTCCAACATTTTATACATAAAAATCGGTTCAAATTAGGAAAGGGGCGTGGCCACGGGTAAAGGGTCTGTGGCCACGCCCCTTTTCCTATACTTTCAATGGAAGTATGGAGAGCCAAAAATCGGTACAGACCTTTAAAAAAAGGTACTGTACCTGCCTAAAAGGTACAGTTGGAGGGTATGGTATATTTGTGAGAGGAGTGTCAAGCCTTTGGTACAGATCCACTCAGGATGCACAGCAACATCATCATGGAAATGTCTTTTCAGTACCTGAATATATAAAATTAACTTGAATGTAAAAAGGTGGATCTAAAGGTCAAATGTGAGGTTGATTAAATAACATTGCACATCAGGAAAATCAAATCATCTCCCACTGTTATGTAACTAGCATGCAGTATTTATTTATGGATTAGCAGTTATAGTTTACAAATGTATTTAATACACCCATGAGAACTAATGTAAGTAATTCACTAATTACTGCATGTAGACCTAATGAGTGGTTAATAAGCATGTCTGGCTGCAGGGGATTTAGGAGATGGGCGCATGTCTACTTATACAACCTACAGAGTACAACAGATTTCTTCAAGAGCGATTACTACAATAAACTGCATTACACACTAGAGACCAGTATACACAGAACTGAACTGACAGATCACTATAAACATTACAGTACAAAGCTTATTTCATAATGTTTAAAGTGTATTTCTAGAACAAAGCTTCAACAGAAGACATCTTTCCCAAGCAGCAAAAATGCCAATGCCATTCCTTCCCCTTTCATTTTATTATGAACCTATAATTGTTCATTGTCTACATTTATAGTGCAGTCATGCAACCTTTTCTACGTCCAAATGCAGAAATGAGATTTCAAGTTGCATATTTAAATGAATTGAGCTTTTATGTAGGCTTACCATACTTTACTTTTAAACCTGAGTGGAGCTCTGTCAGGTGCCCTCTAATGGCGGCGGTGGCACCACTGAGGTGAGGAGCAGCGTTAGCCATATATATATATATATATACTGACGACGGCATCCCAGCTTCGGAATGCCTCTTGCGGGCTTGCTGCACTTACCATGCTGCGATCTCGGTGGCGACCACAATCTATGGGTGTCGTGGACACCCACGAGTGGGAATTGTCCCTGTTGGTCGGCATGCCGATCACCGGCATACTGGAGAATGTTTGTATCTGGGGACCTGTAACAGACACCCCTCACCAGATAGTCACCCAAACAAGAGGTCCAAGGCCAATTAGTAAAAAATTACTAATGTCACTTCCACACACAGCAAAAATCCTCCAGGATCTACTCTGTGAGATTTATTGAGGAAGTGATATTACTTGCATCTTTGTGATTGTCAAACCAGCTATATATTCTTTGAGTTATATTTTCTTTGTGGATTAACATCTGAATCTGAAACAGTCTTGATTACAAGATTTAGATATCATATCCAGGAAATTTATCAAAATCACCGACATACGACTGTCAACACCCTAAAGGGAACTATAATCAATAGCCCCCATAAGGGACCTTATTAAGGATCAGTTATCTTTAAGGTAGTTTTTATAAACACCAATACAGCACTACCAGTATCCCCAAAAGAAACCATGAATTAAGCTCCTATCAGGAGCTTGATTAGAGATCTAATTATCCTTACATTTAAGGTTATGGCTTTTATACATTAACCTACTGATGACAAATAAGCCTGTCTTCTATTTTCGGTAGGCACCCTTTTTTTTTAGACTTTCTCATTCCATTCACAAACCTTTGTTTTTTATTTAGGACATCAGTCCTTTTTAAACAAAAAATAATTTTCCTTTATTTCCAAACAAGTTACCCCTGATGAAGTCGATAAGACGTTTCGTTGGATTTATCAGTCAGAAGTTCTCAACCTTGTTTGTGAAGATATTCCCTCTCGAGCTCACACCTTGTAAGAGGTGAGGGAATATCTAAAGTTAACCACAAACGTATTGGTTGTATGGTTGTATTTTATTGACATTTTATAAAAATCTTGTGAATACCATATGATGAATTATATGAAAAATTCCATCTGTTCAAATGTATGCTATTAAAATAATTTTTTACTAATTGGCCTTGGGCCTCTTGTTTGGGTGGCTATCTGGTGAGGGGTGTCTGTTACATGTCCCCAGATACAAACATTCTCCAGTAACAACTCATGCCTATAAAAATAACGCTGGAAGAACCTGTGTAAATACACTCTATTCAGCGCACTTGGTAAATAGTTTTTATCTTGTATGCTATTGAGGCCTTTCAACAGGGCTCTCCCATTGTGCTGCTCCCAGTTTGGCGCAAGATAAAGATACTATTGTGTTTTATATATATATATATATATATGTATATATATATATTATAATACAGGTTGAGTATCCCTTATCCAAAATGCTTGGGACTAGAAGTATTTAGGATATCGGATTTTTCCGTATTTTGGAATAATGGTATACTATAATGAGATATCATGGCGATAGGACCCAAGTCTAAGCACAGAATGCATTTATGTTTCATATACACCTTATACACACAGCCTGAAGGTCATTTAATACAATATTTTTAATAACTTTGTGTATTAAACAAAGTTTGTGTACACTGAGCCATCAGAAAACAAAGGTTTCACTATCTCACTCTCACTCAAAAAAGTCCGCATTTCGGAATGTTTGGATATGGGATACCCAACCTGTAATATGTAGGTCAGGTATATATGTAAATCCCTTAAAAGATTTAGGGATGAAGGGGCGTGGCTTGGTGGCCAATCTAGATGGACGTGCAGTGCAGGAGCTCCTGCTAATTTAACTAATATTAGCCCTCTTTGTGGTGCCAGCCAGCCCTATTCCGCTCTCCCCAGCTGCAGTGTACACCTACCGCATGGTGAGACGGGTCACGGAGCCGGGGGGCTGTTAACTCAGACCCCGCGGGTTGTGGCCTCCTCGCCATCTGCAGCTGGGACCTCGGTTGCCTGATCCACACCACGACCGCGGAAGTGCAGAATCGGCGACGAGGCCCGTTCCTCCCTGACCGTGGCGCCGCTGGTGAGACGGGACTCACCCAGCGCGGCTGCTTGGCGCGCCCGTGTGAAGGGCTCTGCTTCCTCCTGACCAGCAGTCGGACTGCAATTACAGGTGGCGGCGGCCACCTTCTGAGAGCCCCGTGCAGAGCCGCAACGCCGAGAGAGAGCAGGCAGCTACAGGAGGGAACCCGCTGATCCACGCTCGTGCAGCTTGGACTCCAGGTACTCTGCATTGCATGCTGCAGTGGAAGGTGCAGTGGGCCATATTAGGAGACTTTCTTCACCCTCTCCTTCCCTACTCTGTGCCCTACATCACTGAATGAGGTAATGCTACAATACATTCAGAAACCCTGCTGATCCTTTGTCTACACCTGAGCTACTCTGTGGAGTAATATTCTATACTCTGCTAATCCCTGTATTATCACAGTTGAGCAGACCCCCCAGGCACAATTGGAAGTGGGTGGGCGCACTCTCAGCCCTCGGCAGCCGCAGTTATTGCGAGAGACCTCCTGCCTGTGCTCCTGGCGGCGGCCATCTTGGTACTCCCAAACAGTGGGTAAAGAGATTTCCCCTGTATCAGACCCTGCTTTGCAACCAGCGCTTCCCAACATCTCTACTTGCCTCTGCCTCTCCCCATCGGTGTGCCTGTTCACCCACTTCTCTGAGGCCCTGTACAGCTGTGACCTCGCTCCGCAACCTTACTACCCGCGCCCTATCAGAGCTCCGGTACTGCGGCCTCCGGTTCTGGAACCTGCCCACAGGGGACATATAGACGGCGCGGAGGATTAGTGGTGGTCTGCCTCTCTCTACTGCCATTTGCTCCTGTGTCGGGGTGCACCCGTTGAATTGTTCCTCACGATATAGTGCTGCTGGAACCAACATCCCTGTCTCTCGGCGTTAGAGGCAACTAGTAAGATGAAGTGCCCTATCCGTCCTTAGCTTCATTCCCCCATGACAGATTTTCTCCTCCCGGGTGTGGAGCTGATCCCTATGCTGTTTTAACTCATATACGCCCCTGACCACATTTTCAAGCTAATTACCCTACGACCCTCCTGGTGCCTCAGGGGGTAGACTCCGAAATGTGAGTGCTGCACACTCCCTTCACAGCCACTTCTGTTTACTTAATCAACATGTATTACTTGCCACTGTGACTGAGTGCTCCTGTTTCACATATATCCTCTGTTCGGTCCCAGTTTTGTTGGTACGCCTCTTTTCATTATCTGGATACTGTTATGATTCCAGCACTCCTGACCAGAGGAGATCTTATGACAATGACCAGAGCGCTGGAATGGAATGCTGGTAACGGGAGCAGGAAAGACTAGTTGCCCCTGGCGCCCTAACTCTATTGTCTCACCCGTGCTATCGGAAATCCCTTGCGAGACTATGGTTTCTTGAGCCCTTGGCAGCCACGTTTGAAGGGCGGATTATGTCTGCCCAACTCCGGTGCCCCCCGGTCTTAATGAGAGACAAAGGGAAATCCGAGGCAGGATGATAACAAGAGGACCTCTGACTGACAACAGGCCAGGGGCAACAAGCTAACTAGCAAAGACCTGAAGTATGTGCGGAAAAACCGCCAGGGAAAAGGACAACCAAAAATCCACTTGTCCAATACTGCTACCCAGCACCGCCGGATACCAGAGTGGACCTGTGGAAGCGGAACCCTCCGCAAAATGCTCCAAAACACAAATAATGAATGGTAAAGCGGCCAAGCCGCAACACACGGCAAAGCCGCGACTCACGAACACCACTGGATGTTAAACGGTGATCAGTCAGGACTCCAGGAACAAGATGACAACTTCCGAGTACAGGACTACTGGAGACTGGAACGACCGGATACAGCAAGACTGGAAACAGACTCTCAGCAAACAAGGACAGCATGCAGGAAGCTATTACCGGCGTCTGTGAGAAGCCCTGAGAGTGCATATAAACAGGAGTCCTCCAATCAGCTGCTGACAGGGCTGATTACATAAATGCCATGCAGCTGCCTTGCTGCACGGCCAGGAAACAGGTGCACAATCATTTTAACTGGACCCAGCAACGGGGAACGCGGTCCGCCAGTGGCGTCCCCGTTGCTAGGGTCCGTGCGGCTCAGTGCGCCCGGCGTCTAGCGTTGCCAGGGAGCCGGCGGCTGTACGCGTACGGCGTCCCTGGTTGCTAGGCGCCGGGCCGCACCGACGAGCGGACCCCGGCGCCTAACAGTACCCCCCCCTTGAGGAGGGGTCAAGGAACCCCTAAAGCCAGGCTTCCGAGGAAATTCCCGAAAAAATGCCCTCTTGAGCCTCGGGGCATGAAGATCCTTATCCAGGACCCAAGACCTTTCCTCTGGACCATAGCCTCTCCAGTGAACCAGAAAATAAAGCCTGCCCCGGGACAATTTGGAATCGAGAACCTTCTCCACCAGGAACTCCTGTTGTCCCTGTACATCCACTGGAGATCTTCCCTGAGAGATCTTCCGAGGAAATCTACTGGAAGAAACGTATGGTTTCAACAGGGAGCAATGAAACGTATTTCCAATCCGGAGAGATCTTGGTAAACGTAACCGGAAAGCAACTGGGTTGACTTTTTTAATAATATGAAATGGTCCAATAAATTTGGGTCCCAATCTAGCTGAGGATTGTCGAAGTCTAATGTTACGAGTCGACAACCATACCCTATCTCCCACCTTAAAAGTGCAAGGACGTCGGAGCCTGTCAGAAAATTTTTTCTCTTGAAAGGCCGCTTTTCTGAGAGCAAGGTGCACTTTTTTCCAAATGGCTCTGAGATGGGAGGTTAAGGTTAGCGAGGAAACTGAGGAATGTTGAAAAAAAGAATTAGCTCTGGGGTGAAAACCAAAAACTGAAAAGAATGGAGACACATTAGTGGAGGAATGACAAGAATTATTGTAAGCAAACTCCGCCAATGGAAGAAACTCGGACCAATCATTCTGGAGTTTGGCTGAGTACAAACGCAAATACTGTTTCAATGATTGGTTAACTCGCTCGGTTTGCCCGTTGGATTGGGGGTGGTAACCGGATGTTAATGACAATTTCATCTTTAATGAAGCACAAAAACACTTCCAGAATTGTGCAATGAATTGTGGACCCCGATCAGAAACAAAACTGCCAATTCTTGGGCAGATGGCAGTCGGGGAAGAGCAATGAAATGAGCCATCTTGCTAAAACGGTCCACTACCACCCATATGACTCGGAATCCGGCTGAAAGGGGAAGGTCTACCACAAAATCCATGGAAATATGAGACCATGGCCTGAGGGGGATATTTAAGGGCATAAGTTGCCCGATAGGCAAGGAACGGGGAACCTTATGCTGTGCACAAACCTGACATGAAAAAACAAACTCCTTAACGTCTTTAGAAAGACCAGGCCACCATACTGAGCGGGAGACTAACTCCAAAGTCTTAGAGATCCCCGGATGCCCGGAAACTTTGTTATCATGGAACTCAGTCAAAACAGTAGCTCTCAAAAACTCAGGGACGTAAAGACGACCAGCAGGAGTATTTCCAGGAGCTTGGTGTTGAAGCTGTTTTAACTGGGTAAATAAATCTTGTGTGAGGCCTGCCCAAATGACTGAAGATGGAAGTATGGGAGTAACAGGACTGTTATTGTGAACCGGAAGAAAACTGCGTGACAGGGCATCCGCCTTGGTATTCTTGGAACCTGGCCTGAAAGTGATAATAAATTTGAAACGAGTAAAGAATAAAGCCCAACGAGCCTGCCGGGCATTCAGCCGCTTAGCTGATTCGATGTATTGCAGGTTTTTATGGTCAGTCAATACTGAAATAGTATGTGTTGCTCCCTCCAGCCAATGCCTCCACTCCTCGAAAGCCCATTTTATTGCCAGTAACTCCCGGTTACCAACGTCATAGTTGGATTCAGCGGAGGAGAATTTCCTGGACATAAAGGCACAAGGATGTAGTTTCAGAGACTCCGGATCCTTTTGAGATAGGATAGCCCCCACTCCAACCTCCGAGGCATCAACCTCCACAATGAAGGGCAATCCTGGATTGGGATGTATGAGGACTGGAGCCGAGACAAAAGCTTGTTTCAAGGCCCGAAAGGACAACTCCGCTTCACGCGACCAGTTGGTAGGATCCGCTCCTTTCTTTGTCAGAGCCACAATGGGAGCAACCAGGTCGGAAAAAGAATGAATGAACCTCCTATAATAATTCGCAAACCCTAAAAAGCGCTGAATTGCTTTTAAATTGGTGGGTTGCGCCCAACTAAGGATGGCCTGGAGCTTCTTAGGTTCCATTAAAAATCCCCGAGGGGAAATAATGTACCCTAAAAAAGATACCTCCGTGACATGAAACTCACATTTCTCCAGCTTGGCATATAGATGATTCTCACGTAACTTTTGAAGAACCTGACGCACCTGGGTAACATGTTGTTCAATTGAGTCAGAATAAATCAGGATGTCGTCTAAGTAAACGACCACGAATTTCCCTAGGAAGTCACGGAGCACATCGTTAATGAGGTCCTGGAAAACTGCTGGAGCGTTAGACAAGCCGAACGGCATCACCAGGTACTCGTAGTGACCCGACTGAGTACTGAAGGCCGTCTTCCACTCATCTCCAGACTTGATTCGGATGAGGTTATATGCTCCTCTTAGATCAATTTTAGAAAAAATCACAGCCGAACGCAGCTGATCAAAGAGGACAGAAATCAGCGGCAGAGGATAAGTATTTTTTACTGAGATTTCATTCAGGGCTCTAAAGTCAATGCAAGGTCTAAGCGAGCCATCCTTTTTCTCCACAAAGAAGAAGCCTGCACTTAAAGGAGATTTTGATGGCCTAATAAATCCTTTCCCTAGGCTCTCCTTAACATAATCATTCATGGCCGCAGTTTCTGGCCCGGATAAAGCATATAACCTTCCCTTTGGCAATGCGGCACCAGGAATTAGCTCAATAGCACAATCATAAGGCCGATGTGGAGGCAGAATGTCTGCATTGCCCTTGGAGAACACATCAGCAAACTCTTGGTATTCCACGGGAATGAGTTCAGGAATGGCAGCTGCTATTCTGACTGGAAACGTAATACATTCCTTATCACAGAAGGTACCCCATTGTGAAATCTCCCCCGACCGCCAATCAATGGTGGGATTATGAAAGGCCAGCCAAGGGTGACCCAGAACCACTGGAACTGCTGGGCAATGGGTAAGGAAGAACTCAATTTTTTCAGAATGAAGAGCTCCTACCGTAAGTAGTACAGGGGGTGTACAGAGGGAAATAACCCCATTGGACAGTGGACTCCCATCTAAGCCATGCATGGTGACACACCTACCCAAAGATAACTGAGGAATGCCTAAGGCCTTAGCCCAAGTTAAATCCATAAAGTTTCCTGCAGCTCCACTGTCAACAAAAGCCGACACCGAAGAACTGAGGCTGCCAAAGGAAACTTTAGCTGGGACTAAAAGGGAGTTATTCGAGGAGATAAGCTGCAGACCTAGGTGAACCCCCTCACAATTCACCTGGTCGAGGCATTTCCCGACTTGTTCGGACAATTACGAGCAAAATGTCCCTTACCCCCACAGTACAAACAAAGACCAGAGTTTTGCCTTCTGGCTCTCTCTTCAGGAGACAGCCGGGAGAGACCCATCTGCATGGGCTCCTCTACGTCCTCAGGAATGGAATATACACATGGAGTTGACCTGACAGGTGCTCCTTTTTCAGCCCTCCGCTCTCTGAGACGACGATCAATCTTAATAGAAAGCTCCATGAGTTTATCGAGAGTCTCAGGAGCGGGATACTGAAGGAGACTGTCTTTTATAGACTCTGATAAGCCGAGGCGAAACTGACTGCGCAGGGCTGGGTCATTCCAGCCCCAGTCGTTCGACCAACGTCGAAACTCCGTACAATAAACCTCTGCAGGATTCCTACCCTGTCTGAGAGCGCGCACCTGACCTTCAGCGGATGCCTCTCTATCAGGGTCATCATACAATAGCCCTAAAGACCCAAAAAAGGCGTCTACTGACAACAAGGCCGGATCCTCTGCTTTTAAACCAAATGCCCAGGTCTGAGGATCCCCCTGGAGCAAAGAAATAATAATCCCAACCCGCTGAGATTCAGTACCCGAGGAGATCGGTCTTAAACGAAAATAAAGTTTACAGGATTCTTTAAAATTAAAAAACTCTTTCCTATCACCAGAAAAACGGTCAGGCAAATGCATCTTTGGTTCAGGGACTACCTTCGGGGAAGTTCGCAAAAGATCTTCCTGCGACTTCACCCGAAGGGAAAGATCCTGAACCATCTGAGTAAGTTCTTGATTCTGGCTGACTAAGAGCTGACCAGGATTTGGCCCTAAACCTGTTGGATTCATGAGGCCGATAAACTCTTACAAAACTGAATGAGAAAAAAATTAAACCCCGTTTAATTTTAAGTTTTGGTGGGGCCGGTAATAATGTTATGATTCCAGCACTCCTGACCAGAGTAGATCTTATGACAATGACCAGAGCGCTGGAATGGAATGCTGGTAACGGGAGCAGGAAAGACTAGTTGCCCCTGGCGCCCTAACTCTATTGTCTCACCCGTGCTATCAGAAATACCTTGCGAGACTATGGTTTCTTGAGCCCTTGGCAGCCACGTTTGAAGGGCGGATTATGTCTGCCCAACTCCGGTGCCCCCCGGTCTTAATGAGAGACAAAGGGAAATCCGAGGCAGGATGATAACAAGAGGACCTCTGACTGACAACAGGCCAGGGGCAACAAGCTAACTAGCAAAGACCTGAAGTATGTGCGGAAAAACCGCCAGGGAAAAGGACAACCAAAAATCCACTTGTCCAATACTCCTACCCAGCACCGCCGGATACCAGAGTGGACCTGTGGAAGCGGAACCCTCCGCAAAATGCTCCAAAACACAAATAATGAATGGTAAAGCGGCCAAGCCGCAACACACGGCAAAGCCGCGACTCACGAACACCACTGGATGTTAAACGGTGATCAGTCAGGACTCCAGGAACAAGATGACAACTTCCGAGTACAGGACTACTGGAGACTGGAACGACCGGATACAGCAAGACTGGAAACAGACTCTCAGCAAACAAGGACAGCATGCAGGAAGCTATTACCGGCGTCTGTGAGAAGCCCTGAGAGTGCATATAAACAGGAGTCCTCCAATCAGCTGCTGACAGGGCTGATTACATAAATGCCGTGCAGCTGCCTTGCTGCACGGCCAGGAAACAGGTGCACAATCATTTTAACTGGACCCAGCAATGGGGAACGCGGTCCGCCAGTGGCGTCCCCGTTGCTAGGGTCCGTGCGGCTCAGTGCGCCCGGCATCTAGCGTTGCCAGGGAGCCGGCGGCTGTACGCGTACGGCGTCCCTGGTTGCTAGGCGCCGGGCCGCACCGAAGAGCGGACTCCGGCGCCTAACAGATACTTCCCAGACGACGAGGAATGCCTCCAAAAAAGAACAAGGATCAGGTGCCTCCCAAATTCTCCTTTCCCCCCCAGAAACCCCTCCAAATTTCCCCTTTACAAAGCGCTCTCTCTCCATCTACCATGCCGGACCCTGGGATGTCGAGTCTCCTGTCCTCCACTCTCACGGTTTCGGGAGTTGACTGTGAATCTGATGCACCCTTGACAGTGAGATCCCTTTGCCAGATCTTGGCTGCTTTCAAGTCGGAACTCTCCAAAGACCTAACCTCTGCTGTCCGGGAGGTTAAGATCGAGCTGGTGGCAATAGGGAACAGAACTGACCACCTGGAATGCAAGGTTGAAGAACTTGTCGCATCCCATAACGAGCTAATCTCCTCCCATGATCTCCAGCAACAGGAGCTGGACCAGTTTAAATCAAAGTTAGCGGACATGGAGGATAGATCGCGACAGAATAACATCAAGATCAGGGGCTTCCGGACTCGGTCACCAACTCTGAGCTTGAACCCTATGCCACAGCTCTATTAAAGAAACTCCTTCCCACTGCGGACTCTGCAGAGCTCCTGATTGACCGCATCCACCGCCTCCCCAGACCACGCACCGTTTCTTCTGATCACCCTAAAGACACCCTCCTCCGTGTCCACTTCTTTCCTATTAAGGAACGTATCATGAGCGCCGCTAGAGAATCCAAAAATTCAGATACCTTAGGGGGTCTTCAAATTTTTCAGGACTTCTCTGCTGCCACCATTGCAAAGAGGCATACCTTTACACCCATCACTCTCGCCCTCAGATCACATGACATCACGTACCGCTGGGGATTCCCTGATAAATTGATAATTACCTACGAGGATTCTACGTACATCGTATCCTCCCTAGATGCGGGAGTCAAATTGTTGTCGGACTGGGACATTACCATTCAAAAGTCGGCTGCACCACCTCGTACTACTGCTGTTCGCCATGACTGGTCTAATACCTGAGCTATATGATTGTTTTGTTGGGTACTACCAATTGCTCTTTGGCCCTCTGCGGCTTTAGACCCCTTCCCCTCTACTGAGATGGGAAGCCCCATTGATGTTGCTGCTCATTTCGTTTATCTATTCGTATCCAGGTTTATGTGTTACAGGTTCACTCTTTTTCTTGTTTTTCGATGGTTCTTATTCTATAATGTTATTGGTTGTCATCTGGATTTGTCTTATTTGTTAAGGGGCGCTATTATGTCTTAGTAATACTTCCAGATGATCTTGTACTCTCGCCCCCTATGCTCTTATCCATGCCTTTCCACGTGATTTACTATACATGTTTGCATTTTTTTCCCAATTTGTTACGATGAAGTGCTCCATCAGCCCGCCTCCAATTTTTTCTATACCTCTGCAAGTTACCATATTTTTTTCTCCCTCCCCTGCAGTAGTCATGCAGGTCCAATATGCCGGACCTCTCTTATTTTTTTATTTTTTTGTTCCCCCAATCCCTGGTTCAGACACTTGCCCCTCTCCCTTCCGAGCTCCAAACTCCTCTCTTTTCTTCATTTACTGTGGTACTCCGATTGTTTGCAAGTTCCCACCTACAATGCTCTGTATAGATTTCTTCCTTTCATTTCTGACATGTATCTCCAAAGTTGAACCTTGTCTCTCTTAATGTTAAGGGACTGAACTCACCTAACAAACGCAGGTTGGCACTCTCATTCTTCCAACAACAAAAAGCTGATGTAAACGCATTACAAGAAACCCATTTCACCTCTGCTAACTCTCCCCTTTTTAAAAACAATAACTTTCCCATAGGATACTTTGCAAATGGCCCGTTCAAACGTAACGGGGTGGCTATCCTGTTTAGCAAACATGTTTCCTTTGTTCTCCATTCTCAGATCTCGGACAAAAGTGGCAGATACCTGATTTTAATGGGCCTACTTGACGACAAACCCGCTACACTAGTTTGCCTATATGCCCCCAATTCTAACCAAGTACCATTTTTACGTAAACTGTTCCTCACAATACGTAAATCGCTTAAAGGCTCTCTGGTCATACTGGGGGATCATAATCTAGTTTTTGACCCGAAATTAGATAAATCTCGCCACCCCTCCCACCCCATCCCACCTGCTCAATTCGGCCCTTCCCTAGCCTTCCGCAATTTGCTCACAGAATTCGATCTATATGATATATGGAGAACCCGAAATCCCACGGGTCGGGAATATACATTCCATTCCTCAGTTCACAACTCCTATTCCAGAGTAGATCTAATTCTGTGTGATAAATGGTCTCTACAGAGGACTTGGGATATAGATATCCTTCCGATCACCTGGTCCGATCACGCCCCCGTCCTCTGGAAATGGAACCTTCATGACACCCAGTACCCTTTGCGACAGTGGCGCCTCTCTCCTTACCTCCTGAATAACCCTTTGTCCAAGAAACTTATCCTTGACTCCATAAACTCCTATCTAGCTACTAATTCCCCTCTAGACACCTCTACTGTGAACCACTGGTGCGCCTTTAAAGCGGTTACTTGTGGTGCTGCTATTCATGCTGGTGCCACCCTCAAAAAACAGGCCCTCCAATTGCAGTCGAAATTAGAAGGTGAACTGATTGATCTCGAAGCAAAGAATATAGCTAATCCCTCTAGACTTCTTAAAAAAGAAATATCTAATATACGTAGCCATCTCCAACAACTGCTGCTAGCTCGCACCCAAGCGGCATTGAATAGGATGAGGCAAAAATTTTACCTTCTAGGTAATAAACCTGGTAGACTGCTGGCCCGCAAACTACGAGCCCAACAAGCTAGAAACAATATCAAATTCCTCTACTCTCCCTCAAAACAAAAGGTCTTAAACCCTAAGGACATAACAAACCTATTTGCACAATACTATGCCAAACTTTATAACTTGCTGACAGACTCCTCGACCCCCAACCCACACCTCTCTCTATTTCTTCTTTTCTAGATGATCTTCCCTTTCCTACTCTCACCCAGGAGCAGTTGTCCACACTTAATGCCCCATGGTCCCCTGCTGAAATCGCCGAAGCTATTAAGACCTCTCCCCAAAACAAGGCCCCTGGTCTGGACGGGTTTATTGCTGATTTCTATATTTCATTCCACGATATTCTTACCTATTTGACTGCCCTATTCAACATGTTCTCCGGTCTAGGCACCCTCCCACCAGAATTGTTAGAAGCACGCATAGTCACCATTCTCAAACCTGGCAAGGATCCGGCCTACGTACATAACTATCGACCTATAGCACTGCTCAATTGTGACATTAAACTGTATGCCAAGTTGATTGTGACACGTGTTAACCAATTTCTTCCATTGCTGGTGCACCCGGACCAAACTGGTTTTGTGCCTGGGAGACAAGCGTCAGATAATACGCGCAGAGTATTTAACTTGATCGACTCACTCTCAAATGATCAGGGCCTTCTCTTGCTATCCTTGGATGCTGAGAAGGCCTTCGATAGGCTGAACTGGACATATATGCGTGAGGTTCTTCTTCGCTTTGGCTTTAGAGATCGTATCTTGTCCTCGGTTTTGGTGCTATATAGCTCCCCCACAGCCCGGGTGCTCAGCAATGGATTCGTCTCCGACGCCTTTCCGATTACAAATGGTACCAGACAAGGGTGTCCCCTTTCTCCCCTAATATTTATCTTATCAATTGAACCCCTAGCCATCTCAATCCATAACAATCCTCATTTTCCAGCATTGCAATTTGGATCTTCCCGACACAAATTAAGTCTCTTTGCGGATGATGTTCTCCTTTTCATTTCTGATCCCGTCAACACTCTTCCTCTCTTACACTCTACTTTAGATGCATATAGCCAGGCTTCTTACTATAAGTTCAACACCACTAAGACTGACGCCTTACCCATCAACCTTTCCCACTCGTTGCCAGCCCTCCAATCCTCTTACCCATATAACTGGCAGAACCATATGATAAAATACCTTGGTATTAACATCCCGACCCACACTCCTGATGTTTTCACTTCCAATCTTTCCCCTCTAATAGAGACGCTTGAGGCTCTTACGAAATCCTGGGTCTCCTATGAGGTCTCCTGGCTAGGCCGTATGGCTGCATTTAAAATGTCTCTTCTCCCCAAACTAATGTACCTGTTCCACACAATCTCATATAATTTTCCAAAGAAGGCCCTCCAGACCTGTTCCTCAATAATGACTAGATATGTTTGGTCCTCGAAGCCGCCTTCCCTGGCACATTCTAAATTAGTTCTACCTAAAGCACTAGGAGATCTATATCTGCCTAACATCTTCCTATATCAGGAAGCCTGTCTTCTGGCTTCTCTTAAACACTATTTCGATGTCAACACCCAGATAGGCTGGGTGGACCTTGAACAGACTCGAGCCCACTCGCTCCCTCTTGCAGACCTATTCCGCATACCCAAAATGCTCTGACCTGCCATTCCACATCTGCTTCCATCCACACAAGCTGCACTAACATCCTGGGACGAACTATCTGCCACTCTACAGACCCCCATCTGTTGTCTCACTCAGATCTCCATTACTACACTCACAAGGATGATACCCCATCTGAATCTTTCTAAATGGAAATACGCAGGTATATCATGTCTAGGTGCTCTACTCGACGGACTTTCTCTGTTGCCCATTCCTGCTCTTCAACTTAAGTTCTCCCTACCTGCTTCAGAACTGTTTCACTACTTGCAAATCGCACATTGGTGGAGATCGATTCCCAATACCTCGCTGTCATCGGACCCGACCTCACAACTGATTTTCTCTCGTCTCTCCTTAAATAAATCTAGAGGTGATATCACGTTCTGGTATAAACTACTGATTACTCCTATTTCCCCTCCAAATCTAACGCACAATTGAAATGGGAATCAGATTTAGGCAGAACGCTATCTCCGATTGATTGGCGAAAAATCTTCTTAACCTCCCACTCCATGTCCCGATGCCTGAACCATACCGAGATGCACTTAAAACGAATCCACAGAATATATTTGACCCCCGACCAATTGCACAGATTTTGGCCCTCCTGCAGTAATATATGTTGGAGACTTTGTGGCTCTGTGGGACACATTTTCCACATATTTTGGTCCTGCCCACACCTTCTTAAATATTGGTCTGACGTTTTTGACCTGATTAATAGAGTTCTCGATACACACCTAACTACGGACCCTGCCATCACGTTATTACATATTGTTCCCTCCTCTGTCCCCCCCTCTAGCAGATATGTATTAGGTCATATTTTACTTGCCGCTCGCTCTAACTTGGCCCAACTCCGGAAACTCCCTGAGCCCCCCTCTTTACTAAAAGTACACAAAATGAACCACCGCTTTCTTATGGAAACTGAATATATCCGCCCCCCCCCCCCCCCCCCTCCCGACAGCACACCTTCTCCCAGGAAAAATTGGTCTCTGTGGCAGCAGTTTGTTATGGATGGCAAGGGCTCTCATTACTTCCGTAACCCCTCTCCGGACAACCCTCCTCAGGCTAGTTTAATTGAACAACCGGACAGTGAGTAAAGAGTTGCTGTGCCAGCTTACTGAGATTCCCCCTCAAATTATTTCAGATCAATACTATCTCCTTCTCATTCTAGGGTATCAATGGATCCTCTGCACATTCCTACATACCTTCCTCCTCTTTCTTTTTCTCTAACAGCCTTTGTTCACTGTGCTGGAATTTAAGTTTCCCTTTGTAACACTATTGGTACTCTTTTGCTCTCCTCGCACCATAGTTTTATGATCTCTAATTTTACATCTATACCAGATGGGTGTATTCTGCCCCTATATTTCTTGAGAAGCTTCTCTTGATTCCTCTCTAGCCCGTGTGAGTACATGCACTCTAGATTTACTGGATGCTCTCCCCCCTTCCCCCCTCCTGTGCCCCTCCTTTTTATTTATGTTTTTTTGTATGACAATATACTATGCTGTATGATGTAAAATTTTATATTTTTCTCAATAAAAAATTCTTGAAGTTAAAAAAAAAAAGATTTAGGGATGCAGCAAAATAGTCCTCTCTTCTACAAGACCGCAGCTCCTCTTCCTTGCTGAATATCCCTTGAATCCCACAGGGCTGAAATACCTGTTACCAATAGATGGATATGGGGTGCTCCATAGTGCAGAAAAGTATTTTATTCTTAGACACAGATCTCACACACAAAACTTTAAATTCGGATAGCCTGTACCCTGAAACAAAACTCTATGGACTGGCTACCACAAGGCTTAATGATATATGCATGAACTGCCGGAGGGACAAAGTGGCTCTCTGTGTATCCAATCAAGTAGCGTCACCTGGCCACACCCTAACATGTTTTGTCGTCAAATATCTATATATATTATAGATGCAAATAAAAAAAAATAATGTTTACAACAAAGTCTTTGACTTAAGTGACTTTCTCTCTCTCCCCAGCACTCTCTCCCATTGGCTTAATTCAGAACTGATCGTAGCAGCAAATTTGTTAGCAGATGGGCAAAACCATGTGTACTGCAGGGGAGGCAGATATAACATGTGCAGAGAGAGATAGATTTGGGTGAGTTGTGTTCAAATTTAAATCTAAATTGCAGTGTAAATATAAAGCAGCCAGTACTTACCCTGCACAGAAACAATGTAATCCACCCAAATCTAACTCTCTCTGCACATGTTATATATGCCCCCTCCTACAGTGCGCATGGTTTTGCCCATCTGCTAACAAATTTGCTGCTACGATCAGGTCTGAATTAGGCCCCATATGCAGCTAGTGTGAAACAGTCAGATCAGTATTTTTAATGAATTAGCAGCAGGCTGTAACATCTCACTGCATTGCAGCACACAAAGGAGTCATTTGGTCCATGGGGTAGCCTCTAGTGGTCGCTGGCGCACATAACAGAGGTGAGGAGCAGCCTTATCCTCTTATTATATAGGATATATATGATGGTGATACAGTCGTGACAGACTTGCACACTTGAATCTATTTATGATGGAAACTGTATCTCATATCTTTACAGTATGTAATTTCATTCTCTCTGTCTAAATTACCAGACACACTGTGTTTCTACTGATTGTTCATGGAGATGATGATCTAAAAGTAACTGAGTATCATTGCCTTAATGTTACCAAACCAAAGAGTGAAATTCAGGATAGTAATTGTTCCACCTGTTCATGAATAGTGTGTTTTATAAATAACCTCAGATATAAGTGTAAACTGCTCTCTAAAGATAAGAGTCAAAGAATGTATGCTATTTCGTTACTCAATACGATGGAAGTTTCTCAGAGGTGTCTAAATCCATTAAAAAGCATTGGCCTATCTTGATTCAGACCCTACTCTGGGTGCAAGCTTTAAAGAGCCTCAAATGATGGCGTACAATTGGGAAAGGAATCTCCAACAGCTCCTCATGCATCCATCTAGAGATCTGACATCACATGACAATATATGGCTAATGACACAAAAACCCGGGTGTATTAAATGTGTTGGTTGTGCTACATGTCGCATTATGATTCCTGGAGCGAACTTCCCGCACCCACAGAATGGTAGTTCTATTCGGATCCATTGCAAATAACATTGTTTAATGGATTTTGTGATCTATCTATTTATATGCACATGTGGTCTGGTGTATGTGAGTATGACCACATGTAAGTGCCACGAGAGAATGTCAAACAACCGAATTTCGATTCAGTAAGCATTAGCCATGGGTACGTACTATGGATAAGCCAGTTAAAATCACTTTTTGTGGTTGGGACACCAAGTAGCATCTCTTAGGTGTCATATCATTGATTGGGTACCACCCCCTATCCATGTGGGAGATTGAACTTTAATCTTTCAAAAACTAAAGGCAAGATGGATCTTTCATCTGGGTACTGTTGCATCACAAGGCTTGAATGAGTGCAATCTGCTCAATGGGGCCAATTCAGTAAGGATTGTAAAAATTACAAATTTGCAAAAATTGCGACCATTCAAAATTAAAAAAATAACCAAATTTATGTGGGTATGTTTTGTTAACAAAAAACGTGTTGGTTTGCTTAAAAAGCATTAAAAAACTGTTAGGAAGCTAAAAGACATTAAGCAGATCCTACAAAACAAAATGCTTGGAAATGTTAATTAATATTTGCTTTTAAAAAATAGTGTGGTTGTCAAACCTCGATTGTTAGTAAGTTTAAAAACAATTAGGTTACTAACCTATATTTTATAAATAAACATGTGTTACAGAGTTTAAAGCTCCCTTACATGTTTAGAAGTTTCAGTACAGCTGAATGAAGTGATTTGTGGTCTGAGGTGTGAGCTTCTTCAGCTGGGTGTCATGAAGCAATGATTGCAGTATACATCGAACATTCTACAACTGAGGTCAGCTTGTACAATTTTTAAGGTAGACCTGTAGTCACTCAAACTGCACACCATAAATGTGCGATCAGTTGTAAAAATTGCTTATGCACGGCCCACCGAACATCAGCCTTCGCCCCACAACACGCCCCTGCTTGTAGCTTTTGCGAGTCCAGCCCTTTAGTACGCTCCCTACACGCCTACTTTTCGTAGTGCATAAGCAGTTTTTGCTTCGTCTCAGTAGTTGCTTTTTTTCTCAGTTTTTGTGGTATTTTGCGATTTTCCGCATTATCTGCGATTTTTGCTGCTTTGTGATCCTTGCCAAATTAGGCCCTATATCTTTTTACGATAAAGCCTACATATCAAGTTTTATAAAAGGATTTTTTTGTTTTCTTTTATCAATACACTCTTTCTATATATATTTCTTCAATAAACCTTGTCTTTAGATTTGTTTGTCATTTTGGTTTTGTATTGGCGCTATGGTTTTGCATTTTATTGTGTATACAGTGCATCCGGGAAGTATTCACAGTGTTTCACTTTTTCCACATTTTGTTATGTTACAGCCTTATTCCAAAATGGAATAAATATTTTTTTTCCCCTCAAAATTCTACACACAAATCCCCATAATGACAATGTGAAAAAAGTTTTTTTGCGATTATTTTCACATTTATTAAAAATAAAAAAACGAAGAAATCACATGTACATGAGTATTCACAGCCTTTGCTCAATACTTTGTTGATGCACCTTTGGCAACAATTACAGCCTCAAGTCTTTTAGAATATGATGCCACAAGCTTGGCACACCTATCTTTGGGCAGAATTCCCCATTCCTCCTTGCAGCACCTCTCAAGCTCCATCAGGTTGGATTGGAAGCTTCGGTGCAGCCATTTTTAGTTCCCTCCAGAGATGTTCAATCAGATTCAAGTCTAGGCTATGGCTTGACCACTCAAGGACATTCACAGAGTTGTCCTGAAACCACTCGTTTGAAATCTTTGCTGTGTGCTTAGGGTCGTTGTCCTGCTGAAAGATGAACCAGTCTGAGGTCAAGAGCGCTCTGGAGCAGGTTTTCATCCAGGATGTCTCTGTACATTGCTGCATTCATCTTGTCCTCTATCCTGACTAGTCTCCCAGATCCTGCTGCTGAAAAACAGCCCCACAGCATGATGCTGCCACCATCATGCTTCACTGTAGGGGTGGTATTGGCCTGGTGATGAGCGGTGCCTGGTTTCCTCTAAACATAATGCCTGGCATTCATGCCAAAGAATTCAATCTTTGTCTCATCAGACCAGATAATTTTGTCTCTCATGGTCTGAGAGTCCTTCAGGTGTATTTTGGCAAACTCCAGGCGGGCTGCCATGTGCTTTTAACTAAGGAGTGGCTTCCTTCTGGCCACTCTACCATATGGGCTTGATTGGTGGATTGCTGCAGAGATGGTTGTCCTTCTGGACAGGGACATGCAGTGAGCTAAATGGCTCAGGAGGCACTGGTTAGCACCAGAGCCAGATTTACAAGCAATATATGAGCCAAAGGGTTCATGTGGGCATTATACACAGGTGCACTAGTATAAATTCCTGGAAATTTGGTGAGATTTGATCAGACGAGTGCGGAAAAGATACACAGGTGAGGCACTGCCTCACCTGCCATAGACTTTTTACACCAGAGTTTTGGCTATAAAAATGATTAGAATAATGCAAAGAATATATTTCAAACATATTCTTTGTATTTTTCATATACTTTATACAGTCAAAACTCTGGCACAAGCGTTAGTATGACAGGAAAGGCTCTGCCTCACCTGCCTCACCCCACCGCACGTCACTGCTTCTGGAAGGTTCTCCTCTCTCCACAGAGGAATGCTGTAGCTCTGACAGAGTGACCATCGGGTTCTTGGTCACCTCCCTTACTAGGGCCCTTCTCTCTGACCGTCCAGCTCTAGAAAGAGTCCTGGTGGTTCCGAACTTCTTCCATTTACAGATGATGCACGCCACTGTGCTCATTGGGACCTTCAAAGCAGCAGATATTTTTTTGTAACCTTCCCCAGATTTGTGTCTCGAGACAATCCTGTCTCGGAGGTCTACAGACAATTCCTTTGACTTCATACTTGGTTTGTGCTCAGACATGCACTGTAAAGTGTGGGACCTAATATAGACAGGTGTGAGCCTTTCTAAATCAAGTCAAATCAACTGAATTTACCACAGGTGGACTCCAATTAAGCTGTAAGAACATCTCAAGGATGATCAGTGGAAACAGGATGTACCTGAGCTAAATTTCGAGCTTCATGGCAAAGGCTGTGAATACTTACGTACATGTGATTTCTTAGTTTTTTATTTTTAATATATTTGCAAAAATCTCTAAAAAAAACTAACCTTTTTTCATGTTGTCATTATGGGGTATTGTGTGTAGAATTTTAAAGGAAAAAATGTATTCCATTTTGGAATAAGGCTGTAACATAACA
Organism: Pseudophryne corroboree; assembly: GCF_028390025.1. Taxonomy (NCBI): domain Eukaryota; kingdom Metazoa; phylum Chordata; class Amphibia; order Anura; family Myobatrachidae; genus Pseudophryne; species Pseudophryne corroboree. The sequence continues at coordinate 339,203,238 of NC_086444.1, read as the reverse complement.
AAATTTGAAACAAGTGAAGTGCTGTGAATATTTTCCGGATGCACTGTATATCCACAATTCTGTGGTTTTTCTATGTGAGGTTGTAGGTTATTTGAGGTGGTTTCCCTTATGTCGGACTTCGGATATCCCACTGAAATACTTGATCGGCTAATATAGGTTATTTTTGTACCTTTACATGTTATTGCATTGTTTCCCTTCGAGTTAATCTATAATATTCAGTGCATTTTGTTTTCTATAGGCATACACCTTTAAATATTCAGCTATGTCTCATTGGTGACATGCATGGCCAGGATAGACAGTGCACTCTGGGAGCATGGAAGTGATGATGCTGTGTCTATAGTGCTGACTACCAGAACAGGAATTGACATCATGCATTCCACCGGTCCGTGGTTACATGCATGGCGATAACCAGCATTGCTTCTTGCTTGTTACCGTTGGGACATACATAGTCCGGTAAGCTTTGCTCATGCACCACATGTTGCGGGATATATTTAGTGGCTATGACCTAAATATATAAACAGTAAAAGGTTAAAGAAGGAGAACCTAGGCCCACTAAAAGATGAATTGGGAGCTTTGATAAACGATGCTAAAATAAAAGCTGAAATACTGAACAAATTTTTTTCCTCAGTACTCACCGGGGAGGATCAGACGGTGAAAGTAGTGCATAACAATAATGAAGGTAATGACTCTTGGCTTGATTCTTGTTTAAGTGAGGAAGTAGTCCTGGAGAGACTAAGTAACATAAAGATTATAAATCACCAGGCCCAGATGGTTTTCATCCAAGGGTTATTATGGAGCTTAGGCCGCAGCTAGCAAAACCTCTATACATGATTTTCCATAGTTCAATTACATCAGGCATGGTGCCAAAGGATTGGCGCATATCTGAGGTAGTGCCTTTATTTAAAAAGGGAACTAAAAATAATCCTGGTAACTATACACCAGTTAGTTTAACCTCTATAGTGGGTAAAATATTGGAAGGTATTTTGAAGGATAGCATACAGGATTATCTGCAGGTTAATAAGATTATTAGCAAAAGTTAGCATGGGTTTGTAAGGGACAGATCATGTGAAACTAACTTAATCAGCTTCTACGAGGAATTGAGCGAGAATCTTGACCAGGGAAATCAGTGGATGTGGTGTATTTAGATTCTGCAAAAAGCTCTTGATACTGTGCCTCACAGGAGACTGATCATCAAGTTAAGGGAACTTGGCCTAGGATATACTATTTCCACATGGATAGGTAATTTGCTGGATAACAGAGTATAACGAGTAGTGGTCAACGGGATGTTCTCCAGTTTGGCACCAGTAGTCAGCGGAATACCACAAGGGTCCGTACTTGGCATGCTACTGTTCAATATATTTATCAATGTTCAAGGAATAGGCCTGGAAAGCACAGTGTCAATCTCTGCAGATGATACTAAACTGTGTAAGGTAATTAATTCAGAAAGCGATGTGGAGTCTCTACAGAGTGACTTATTTAAACTTGAAAACTGGGCGTCTAAATGGGGAATGAGGTTCATTATAGAAAAATGCAAAGTTATGCATTTTGGGACTAAAAACACATATGCATCCGACACTCTAAAGTGTGAAAATATTGGGGTAACTGTGGTGAAAAAAGATTTTGGGATGCTCATAGGTAATAGGCTTAGTAACAGTACACAATGTCAAAATGCAGCGGGAAAAAAAGCAAATAAGGTACTTGCGTGCATAAAACGGGGCATTGAGACAAGGGACGAGGATGTAATCCTGTCACTGTACAAATCATTGGTACGTCCACACCTTGAATATTGTGTTCAATTTTGGGCACCATATTATAAAAAAGATATCGGGGAACTAGAAAGAGTTCAAAGGCGAGCTACTAAACTGATTAAAGGGTTAGAGACACTGTAGTACGAGGAAAGGCTTACTACTGTAGGTAAAATATGTATACACTAGAAAAGAGGCATCTAAGAAGAGATTATTAATATATTGTAAAGGGACATTACAAGGAGTTAGCAGGGGATCTGTTTATTAAAAGAACTCTGTATAGGACACATAGACACTCACTGAGGTTAGAGGAGAGAAAATTCCTTACACAACGTAGGAAAGGGTTCTTTACAGTAAGGGCAATAAAGATTTGGAACTCCCTGCCGGATAAGGTAATAATGGCAGACTCTGTAAGTGCATTTAAAAACGGATTGGACATATTTTTAACTGGAAAACATATCCAAGGTTACAGCATTTAGCATAGTGACATTAATATCTGGGGGTGTTATAATCATAGATGTCAATTGGCACTAAACCATTACTTCAGCAGGTGCATATGAACAGCTGAACACAGTATAAAGGTTGGACCCGATGGCCATTTTGCCTCTTTTCAACCTCACTAACTATGTAACTTTGTAACCTGTGTATTGTAATAAATATTGATCAGTGAGTATGATTGGGACTATGGGCACCTGTGCGTTCCAGGGTGGCATTTGGATATGATGTTTTCAGATCATATTTGGATTCCTCTGTGTATATCAGGGGCCTGTTAGGCAATGTTTGTTGCTGTATTTCTGTAGAAATGAGGATGGTCCTGGTTGGACCAAAACATTGAGATAACCTCCTATCATCTTCATATGTAAGGAATAAAACTATAATCTTAATTATGTGCAACAAATCCTGATAAGTGCCTTTTCCTGTTTCTATATATATGGATATTCCGATTGGACATCGCAGGTGTCATCATGTGAATGATGAGAGCGAGACCTAGTGTGGACTGTATATATATCCAGGAAGGGAGGGTACGGGAGGGCAAGGTCGTGGAGTGCACGTTGTGTTCCAACCGGCGTCGCTCCCAGAAAGCACAGGGACAATGAAGATGGAGCACGTGTTGTGTTCCACCCGATACCAGTTTCCGGGCACATTAAAATCAAGGCGGAATGCAGATGTGCATTCCACCTGACTCTGCATGAGGGAGGACAGTGGGCCAACAGGAAGTGTGGCCCCGTGCCTCATTTGTTTCCACAGTCCTGTTTTAAGTTAAAATGATTTAAAACATAAGACACACATGCGTCTTATCTACAAGCTACCGGAAATAGGGCTAGGGAGCACAATACGCACTTGGGTCAGTAATTGGTTAGATAATAGGGAGCAGCGCGTTGTGGTCAATGGGACATTTTCAAATTGGACTAAAGTACTAAGTGGTGTGCCACAAGGTTCTGTACTTGGACCACTTTTGTTCAACATTTTCATCAACGACCTAACAGTAGGTCTAGAGAGCATGGTATCATTTTTCGCAGACGATACCAAATTGTGTAAGGTTATAAATACGGAGGGGGATGCTGAGTCTCTTCAGAACGACTTAACTAAACTGGAAGCATGGGCAGCAAAATGGAGAATGAGAGTCAACACAGACAAGTGTAAGGTAATGCACTGTGGGGGCAAGACCAAAAATAACACCTACATACTAAATGGGGTAATATTAGGGGATTTTGTACTGGAAAAAGACTTAGGGGTTCACATAGATAACAAATTAAGCAGCAGTACCCAAAGTAGGAGTGCAGCAAAGAAGGCTAAGAAGATATTAACATGCATAAAATGGGGAATTGATGCAAAGGACGAGAGTATTAAACTCCCATTATATAAATCACTAGTGAGGCCACATCTTGAATACTGTGTGCAATTTTGGGCACCATATTACAAAAAGGATATCCTGGAGCTAGAAAAGGTTCAGAGGCGGGCGACCAAACTAATCAAGGGCATGGAGACGCTGGAATACGAGGAAAGGCTTGCAAGGCTAGGCATGTTTACATTGGAAAAGAGGAGACTAAGAGGGGACATGATCAACATCTACAAATATTTAAGGGGGCAATACACAGAGCTTGGGAGGGACCTGTTTTCTATAAGATCAGCACAAAGAACACGTGGTCACTCACTTAGGTTAGAGGAGAGGAGTTTCCGCACATTGAGGCAAAAAGTTTTTTTCACAGTAAGGACAATACATGTTTGGAATTCCCTGCCTGAGAGAGTACTAACTGCAGACTCAGTCAACACCTTTAAAAAATGGATTAGATAAATTCCTATTGGATAAAGATATTCAGGGTTATGGTGCGTAGGCATGCATTATAGTTAATATAACTAGTCCTAACATAAAAATAACTAGTCCTATAATAAGACTGCACAGGAGACCACAAATAGGTTGAACTCGATGGACAATTGTCTTTTTTCAACCTTAGTTACTATGTTACTATATTACTAATGTAAAACACAGATAGGAAAATGGAATGGGATAAATAATATACCAATGGTATTTTTTTTTCACTCATAATGCTATATGAATGAAGTGGTTGTGACATAACCCGAAATACTGCAACCAACATGAACATGTAGAAAAATACTCAATTATCTTGTAAAATTACAATTGCTTCATCATTGTACTGTATGTGTGGTTTGCCTAAATATAACATGCATACTACGCATGGTACTGTGAGGGTGTTTAGCAGCTGATAGTGAAATAAATAATTGTGTCAGAAAACTACAAAAAGTAAATAAAAAATAATTGGCATTTTTAGTCAAAAGAATGGGAAAATTAATTAATTAATTTTGCTATTCCAGAGACACCCATTTATGATTGATGTGTGAAGGCAAACATAAAGCTGTGCCATCTCCATAAACAAGCAATGGCAATAGAATGGGCAGCATTGGTTACTACTACAAATTTTATAGAAGGCTTGCTTATTTCATCATTTATTTATTTATTTATTTATTTACTAACAGTTATTTTACGCTTATTCTGTTGTGCTTTATAATTGGGAACAAATCAATAATAAGACAAGACTGAGTAATAGGAGATTTTTTTTTTTATGAAGTGGCTAGTTATCAAGTGGCAGCTCAAAACAACAGCAGTGTTATACCTGTATGTCATTAGTTACATCTTTAACTGATATTCAAAATTGACTCCTGTCTCTCCTTCTCGTCAACAGGTAATTATTGCAAACCATTGCTACTTTTTTAGTAAAGATCTACTTGGTGGTGGTGATTCCAAGTTGATCGCAGCAGGAAATTTTTTAGCAGTTGGGCAAAACCATGTGCACTGCAGGGGGGGCAGATATAACATTTGCAGAGAGAGTTAGATTTGGGTGGGTTATATTGTTTCTGTGCAGGGTAAATACTGGCTGCTTTATTTTTACACTGCAATTTAGATTTCAGTTTGAACACACCCCACCCAAATCTCTCTCTCTGCACATGTTATATCTGCCCCCCCTGCAGTGCACATGGTTTTGCCCAACTGCTAAAAAATTTCCTGCTGCGATCAACTTGGAATTACCCCCGGTAATTATTGCAGACCATTGCTACTTTTTTAGTAAAGATCTACTTGGTAATTATTACAGACCATTGCACATTACATTGCATGTTTAGAAAATTGTTTTAAGTGGATTAATATCTGTAGTGTGCAAAAACTTATAGTGATTGACTGGGGTTTACAAACCTCACATTTGGTAGTTGATTAACAGCTTTTGGTGGGAGGGTTGCTGTGTGGGGGAGGGGGTTGTAATCAGAAAGGACATGTGTTTGTAGACTTATTTACGCAGTATAGCATAGGACGCCAGGCCTATTAGGACGCTGCAGTGGCTATTTTATGAAGTGGCTAGTTATCAAGTGGCAGCTCAAAACAACAGCAGTGTTATACCTGTGTTAAACCTAAGGAAAACAGAAGGTAAACAAACTTACAAATTAACAGAAGGACTGCATTACAACCAAAAAACTCTGGAACTTTATGTGGCCTCTCCTCGCCTCAAACATGAGAACACCAAGACCAGGCTTACCACCTCTCTGGCTGAGAACATCAAGTCTGCCCCTGGGCCTAACCATCAAGATGAACAGGGAACTGTGGGGGCACAGCACCAGGACCAGGCTCAGCAGGGACATCCCCATTGCTTCTGAGTATGCCCCCCACATTCTCCTACCCACCTGTACTAAGATCTGATCAAAATGTTATCCCAATCTTACTTCTGCCACTAGTTGCCTGCTATTGTGTTTTATTTTCTTTTTTTTTCTCTTCATTGCTCCCTTTCACCCCACCATGTGTTTTTCCTGTAATGTTTACCTCCACTGATTGCACACCTTTCCATTGTGCCCTACATGCAGGGTACATCATACTACTACATAAGCATCAGTCTTCCCATATATGAACTTGGCCCTTGTATGGCTCACCTCCCACAGTGTAACCTTCAAAGTGCGCCCAACATGGCTGCCCCATATGGTACACTTGTGGATGGGATGAAAAATACATAGGCCTGATGGTTTTGATGGAACCCTACTCTGAGCTGTAGGACTCTGAAATCACCCCCATTTTGTGTCATCTCTTCTAGGGGTGGACTATTCCACCCTGGGTAATCCTACGCTGAGCGCCCAAGATGGCTGCCGCACCTGGTACCTTGTGAGGGTGGAATACACAACCCTTGGAAGTTATTACCCAAAATGCCTACACCAATCATGCATTATGCTTTCTGTGTGCTTAGGGTTTTCTTTTATGTCTGTGTTGCTTGTCTATTGTTGTATTACTCAAATCCTCTGTATCATGTGCATTGTTTTTGATATCTGTAAAGCGCCTTGAGTCCTGTTGGAGAAAAAGCGCTATATAAATAAAATTATTATTATTATTATTATTATTATTATAATAATAATAGGCAATAAGGTAAGAGGGCCCTGCTCACAAGATTATAGTCTTGCTGGCGCACCAGAGGTCCACAATTCCTGTTTCAGTTCAATGCTTGAACTCTTGAACTGTTTCCAGTCCTAAGTACACCATAAATCACAAGTCCAGTCTCTATTCACAGGCTATAAATTCTACAAATATACAGTGTAATAGTGAAAAGACTGCAGAGCTTTCAACATGGCTCCTTCATACAGGAGGAAACAACCTTTCTAAGAAATCAGTTCATCAAATTTCCTCCCTGCTAGAGCTTCCAAATCAACTATAATTTCTGTTGTGTATTGGAAATGTCTAGAACCTCCTCTGTAGGCAACACTAGTGCAATAACTGTGTGTCATCATCCTCTTCAATTATGTGTCCATGGCCAAACAGCTGTAGAAAGGTCAAGGACCAGTGTGCTCAATGCCAAATGTTAGCTGATATTAAAGCTTGCCTCCATTATATTCTGGGAGAGTGTAAATGCAGGGTTTAAAGTAAGCCGGAATGGGGCGGAACTGCGCTCTGTCAGTTCCACTTGGAGACGGAATGCAATTCTGCCTCCTCCGGCTCACCTAACCCGATGTATGCATGGCGCCACATGGAGATGCCGGCCGCCCGCTGAGATTGTGTAACCAGCGGGCGCCCGGCTCTCTCTCCACAGCAGAAGCTGGCGTCAGGAGATCACTATTGAGCTCCGGCTCCCAGCTCTGTCAGAGTGCGCTATGGGAGAGACGTCGTCTCTCCCATAGTGCCCAGGAGCAGACGCCGGAAGGACTGCAGCAGTCGGACACGAGAGCGGGGCTTGGTGAGTTTTGGTGGGGGGGTGGTTTCTGTATGTTTCAGTGAAAGCAGCACTTCCACTGGGGGCAAACTACAAGGATGCTAACTACTGGGGGCATTACTACTGGGGGGAATTACTACTGGAGGCTAACTACTGGGGGCAAACTACAAGGGGGCTATCTACTGGGGGGCATTACTACTGGGGGCTAAACTACAAACAGCAAACTACAAGGGGCTATCTACTGGGCATTACTACTGGGGGCTAAAATACAAAGGGCAAACTACAAGAGGGCTATGTACTGGGGGGCATTACTACTAAGGGCTAAACTACTGGGGGCAAACTACAAGGGGGCTATCTACTGGGGGCATTACTACTGGGGCTAACTACTGGGGGGCATTACTACTGGGGGCTAAAATACAAAGGGCAAACTACAAGGGGGCTATCTACTGGGGGGCATTACTACTGGGGACTAAACTACTGGGGGCAAAATACAAGGGGGCTATCTACTGGGGGCATTACTACTGGGGCTAACTACTGGGGGGCATTACTACTGGGGGCTAAACTACTGAGTGCAAACTACAACGGTGATAACTACTGGAGCAAACTACAAGAGGGCTAACTACTCTGGACAAACTACAGGAGGACATTACTACAGGGAGGCTAAACTACAGGGGGCTAACTACATGAGGGCTAAACTACTGGGGGCATTACTACAGGAGGCTAAACTACATGGGGCAAACTACATGAGGGCAAAACTACAGGGAGGCTAAACTACTGGGGGCATAACTGCAGGGGCTATAACTACAGGGGCTAAACTACAGGGGGCATTACCACTGGGGGCTAAACTACAGTGGGCTTTGTGTATAAGGGACACTAATGTGTGTATAACATGAATAAGGGACACTACTATGTGGTGTAATGTGAATAACATTGTGCTACTGTTTGGCATAATTTTAAGTGGGGATACTATTGTGTGACCATGCCTCTTTCTTTCTGAGACCACGCCAATTTTTTGGGGTGCGCTCCTACGGTGCGTGCAATACATTTCTTTCATGGTCGCCAGGGGGAGGGGGGGTGAGTTCCACCACCTCTCTAGGACCCCTTTAAGCACTGTGTAAATGTATTCTGTGCTTCACCATCTGGCAATTGAATAAATGGATCTTGGTCTGGTGCATGTCTTAAAAACATCCCGATTGATATTATAGTTCCAATGATTTTGTGAGAAACTCAACTGAAGCCCAGGCCTAATCTTCCAGTACCAGTGCACAACCTTACTAATACTCATGTGGCTACAGTATGTGAGCTAGTCCGTGAAGCAAGTGGTGGAAATCCATCCCTGAATATTGAAGACAGTTATAACAACAAAGGTATAACAACTCTAAATGAATGCCAATAATTATGAAATTAGATGTCTGATAAAGTGTTCATGTGGTGTACTCATTGAATAGTGATCAAACTTAAAAGGGCATCCTAAAATGTACTTTTTTTAAATATGTATTTACACTTAGTTATGATGCCACATTTAAACTCACTTTTAGCCCATTATAAATATTTGCTTCCCGGCCTTTCTCTCTGGTTCACATATTCTGTTAGGTACCATGGCATTCCATAATCATTGCGCTTTCTAGTGAACATTCTGGGTAACTACTTTTTCCCCTTTTCACTCAGGAATCTCATGAAGAATGGTTTCTGGGCATGATGGTCCCATAAAGCATTGCAGGGGGTGCAGGCAAAAACAATGTTAGCGGCCACAGAGGGACAAAACTGGGCATCCATAGCCTGTTGTATGGTGACTTCATGCAGACAAACAGTGGTAGCTGCTCAATCATTCCTGGAGATAATTATATATCAGGTGCTAAAAAAAGGGGGGGGGGTCACAAACAAACAGAGACAGAGGGGGGGGGGGTGCTCCCCCCCAGTATCCTCACAGTACACCAAAAATTACCTGTAACAATACCTGAACCTATCTGGTAATAGAATTTCAGAGAAATTGGTCACATGCATTTGCAAAGACGTGTTTAGCTTCTGGCCGCGTCAAGGCTTCTCCGATATCAGCAGTCCTAATACTACATAATAGCAGTGCCCACCATAGAGCCATGTGATTTGTCTACAGTAAGGCCTTATGATAAAGGCTCATGCAAAAAACGCACATGGTGGTCTCATGTCTTGAGTGCTTATGGAGAGCCTGCCGAGCATTGAACCCTTAAAGGGCATATGGTTTCACAAAAGCAATCTGACCACACAGAAGAATGCCATCTGAGTCAATTTATTGTGGAAGGCAAAGAAAGACTTTCTTGGAGGAAGAGGGCCAGCCATGCAGGACAACACAAGTCAACAGTTGGCAGAGGTCGTCCTTGAGTGTGGCATCATGGGGCATCTACATATACCTAGAGGAGAGAACATCAAGTTCCATTATAAGAATCATGGACACCAGAGTCCGGGAGGTGAGCACATGATAAGGCATCAGTGACATGGAGGACCATGCCCCTTCATTGTATACCATATCCAGGTGGTATATTTGAATCTTGAGCATGAAATGTTGAATTCATGTGGAGGCCATATGCAGGGGTTTGTGGAGAATGGTGTTCAAGGATTGGTGGTCTGTCTCAACCAGTACTGGACACCCATAGATGAACTTGTGACATATTGGAAAAACAATGACTAGAGCCAACAGTTACTTTTAAATTTCAGCATAATGCAGCTCAGTCTTTGTAAGGGCCCCGGAAGCTAAACCAATTGGTTTGTTACACTCCAGACAGAAAACACCAAGACCATACTTGGAGGCATCAGCAGAGATCACATACACATCGGGCTGGAAGTGAGCATAGTCCTGAGGTGAGAAATAGCAGCAACATGGCAGTCTAACCAATGCCACACAACATTGTTGTGCAAACACTGATGAACAGGGGCTTTGAGCTCACTGTAGTGTGGCAGAAAGTTTGAAAGGTAGTTGGTCATACCTAAAAAGTGCTGTAGACTCACTTTATCTGTGGAGGTATGTATGTGTTGGATAGCTTGTGTCTTGGCTGTATCCGGACTGGGATCCGGTCTCTAAGTCGCCAGTAACTAGGTCGACAATGTCTAGGTCGACCACTATTAACTAGGTCGACAGTAACTAGGTCGACAGGGTGTCTAGGTCGACAGGGTCTTTAGGTCGACATGTTCTAGGTTGACAGGTCAAAAGGTCGACATGAGTTTTTCACAATTTTTTTCTTTTTTTGAACCTTTTCATACTTAACGATCCATGTGGACTATGATTGGAACAATAATCTGTGCTGAGCGAAGCAGTAGCGGAGCGAAGGCACCATGCCCGAAGCAAGGCGAGCGAAGCGAGCCATGCGAGGGGACGCGGTGCACTAATTGGGGTTCCCGGTCACTCTACGAAAAAAACGACACCAAAATAACATCAAAAACTCATGTCGACCTTTTGACCTGTCGACCTATAACATGTCGACCTAAAGACCCTGTCGACCTAGACACCCTGTTGACCTAGTTACTGTCGACCAATAGTGGTCGAACTAGACATTGTGGACCTAGTTACTGTCGACCTTCAGTACCACACCCATCCGGACTATAGATCTACCCTAAAAAGGTCTACAGTCAATAGGTCTACCACTAATTGTAGACATGCATTAGGTCGACAGGGTCAAAAGGTCGACAGAGTCAAAAGGTCGACATGTAAAAGATAGACAGTTCAACAGGTCGACAAGGTTAACAGGTCGACATATATGGTAGACACAAGTTTTTTGTTTTATTTTTAATTTTTTTCATCTCTTTCATACTTTACCATCCACGTGGACTACGATTGGGAATAGTAACCTGTGCTGAGTGCAGCGGTAGCAGAGCAAGGCACCTTGTCTGAAGTTATATGAGGGGACGCAGTACACTAATGGGGCATGTTTGTGGCACAAAAGTTATAAAACACACCCAAAAAATAATAAAAAAATTAGTGTCTAAAATTTCGTGTCAACAATTTCCATATTGACCTTTAGACCATGTCAACATTTTACCCTGTTGACCATTCCTTCTGTCTACCTATGCTATGTCGATATTTTGACCCTGTCGACCTTTTGACCCTGTCGACTTAATGCATGTCTACCATTAGTGGTAAACCTATTGACTGTAGACCTTTTTAGTGTAGATCGAATAATCCACACACCCCCATGGCAGGATCAAATTTACCACCCTCTAAAGTTAGAAGGTGGCCAACATAAAGAACCTCAGTTGCTCTGAAATTACAATTGTCAGGGTTCAACTGCATGTCGATTTTGTTCTAGGGACTCAGCAAAGGCGCATGTTGAGTTTTTCCATGGTGCTGCCCCAAATTAGGATGTCATCCACAACAAACTCACAAAGGAAGAGATGATCCTATACTTCACTGCCAGTGCATATGCTGTAACAAATTTGGAAGAAGGCGTACCTGCCCAAAGGTATCATTAACATGGTGACCATGGATAATTCCTTGGCCGATGTGATCTACCAGAATCCATGTTTGGCTTACTGTGTAGTAAATATCTTTGAATTTGACATATCAGCTATTTCTTGCTCCACTGTTATGAGGGGCTATGCAGTTTCATCAGAGCTTTGTTCACGTGTACAAAGGAAACACAGATGCATACCGAACTGCCTTTTTTTTTACTGTAGCAGCCATAGCCAAACACCACAGTGTGGCTTCTACCACTGGCACAATGACGCCCAATGCTGTCATGTGATTTAACACCACTATAATCTTGTACTGTACTTCAATACAAGAGGCACATGTATGGAGCACATACTGTAGGAGAGGCAACTTTGTGCTTGTGGCATATGACTGGGAGTTTCCTAATGGTATTACAATTAAACAGATCAACAGTCTTAAACTCTGGAACATCCCGTTGAATGACATGCACATCAGCACTTAAAGATGTTATCTCCAGTTTTACGCTGTCTGACGATAGCAAACTGCAGCAGGAAGTTTGTGGATTGCAGTGTGGTCACGCCCATGGTCTTGATGACCTGGCCACTATAAGCAATTAGATTCAGAGTGTGATAACAGTCAGTACAGTAGGTGTTTTGCGATTTGTGCACTGGTGGAGTTTACATGATATGATATTACACTTGGTATATGAGTTTATGTAATATGATGCTTTTATTTGATGGTGTTATTTGTCTCCTTATCTATTATGGTGGTAAATATTTCACTCTTTTCAGGAAAAATTTAGGGACCCGATGTCCGTTTTTCCCCCAATTTTCCAGTATCAATACCAGAATGGGCTCATAGGTTTTATTGCTGGCGATTCTTTTGGTGGGGGACCACACACTTTGCTAATCATAGAAGACACCAAAAGCTGCACTGATCATACTGATCAGTGCAGTGGTTTGGGACAATATGCCTCTCTCACTCTGGACTATTTATTTTGTCTATTGTGGTACAATTTCAATGCGATCTTGATCGAGTTGCTAAACACGATCCTTAGCAAATGTGTGATTTGTGTGGGTACGATGTTTGGTCCAATGGTGGATAGCATCTATTTGATGTTTTCGTCGTGTTTGAAGTGCAACTTGGCTGCAATTTTGCCTTTATTAAATTTTTCATTTGTAAAATTACACCCAAATTGCAAACACCAAATCTGGAAAAATTGATATTTAGTAATTTTACCCCTGCAGCTCAAGTGAATTCATAGTCATTTTTGAGAGTACTTGTCCTGTGGGCAATTTCTGCATTGGACCTTCCGTCACGCCAGCACATGGAGAAATCTCTGGCCCTTTGCCAAAGGTTATTGTGCATATCTCTGGGAAATGGCTCTGGTGCTTTACAGTGGAAATAGAATATAGGGAGTAATTCTGAGTTGATCGCAGCAGGAACTTTGGGGGTCATTCCGAGTTGTTCGCTCGGTAAAAATCTTCGCATCGCAGCGATTTTCCGCTTAATGCGCATGCGCAATGTCCGCACTGCGACTGCGCCAAGTAAATTTGCTATGCACTTAGGAATTTTACTCACGGCTTTTTCATCGTTCTGGCGATCGTAATGTGATTGACAGGAAATGGGTGTTACTGGGCGGAAACAGGCCGTTTTATGGGCGTGTGGGAAAAAACGCTACCGTTTCCGGAACACGATCCTTAGCAAATGTGTGATTTGTGTGGGTACGATGTTTGGTCCAATGGTGGATAGCATCTATTTGATGTTTTCGTCGTGTTTGAAGTGCAACTTGGCTGCAATTTTGCCTTTATTAAATTTTTCATTTGTAAAATTACACCCAAATTGCAAACACCAAATCTGGAAAAATTGATATTTAGTAATTTTACCCCTGCAGCTCAAGTGAATTCATAGTCATTTTTGAGAGTACTTGTCCTGTGGGCAATTTCTGCATTGGACCTTCCGTCACGCCAGCACATGGAGAAATCTCTGGCCCTTTGCCAAAGGTTATTGTGCATATCTCTGGGAAATGGCTCTGGTGCTTTACAGTGGAAATAGAATATAGGGAGTAATTCTGAGTTGATCGCAGCAGGAACTTTGGGGGTCATTCCGAGTTGTTCGCTCGGTAAAAATCTTCGCATCGCAGCGATTTTCCGCTTAATGCGCATGCGCAATGTCCGCACTGCGACTGCGCCAAGTAAATTTGCTATGCACTTAGGAATTTTACTCACGGCTTTTTCATCGTTCTGGCGATCGTAATGTGATTGACAGGAAATGGGTGTTACTGGGCGGAAACAGGCCGTTTTATGGGCGTGTGGGAAAAAACGCTACCGTTTCCGGAAAAAACGCAGGAGTGGCCGGAGAAACGGGGGAGTGTCTGGGCGAACGCTGGGTGTGTTTGTGACGTCAAACCAGGAACGACAAGCACTGAACTGATCGCAGAAGCCGAGTAAGTCTGGAGCTACTCAGAAACTGCTATGAGGTGTGTAATCGCAATATTGCGAATACATCGTTCGCAATTTTAAGATGCTAAGATTCACTCCCAGTAGGCGGCGGCTTAGCATGAGCAAATCTGCTAAAATCCGCTTGCGAGCGAACAACTCGGAATGACCCCCTTTGTTAGCAGTTGGGCAAAACCATGTGCACTGCAGATATAACATGTGCAGAGAAAGTTAGATTTGGGTGGGTTATTTTGTTTCTGTGCAGAGTAAATACTGGCTGCTTTATTTTTACACTGCGATTTAGATTGCAGATTGAACACACCACACCCAAATATAACTCTCTCTGCACATGTTATATCTGCCTCCCCTGCAGTGCACATGGGCCCTCATTCCGAGTTGTTCGCTCGCTAGCTGCTTTTAGCAGCATTGCACACGTTAGGCCGCCGCCCTCTGGGAGTGTATCTTAGCTTAGCAGAATTGCGAACGAAAGATTAGCAGAACTGCTAATAAATAATTCTTTGCAGGGGGCGTGGCTTGGCAGCGGAGGAGAGCAGTCGCAGCTTCTCACAGCTCCTGCTTCTGTGTCACCTATATCCCTCCTAGCCCGCTCAATACTGCTATTTCAGCCCCCTCCACCTCTCTCCTACTCCCCTCTTGTTCCCCCACTGCTGAATACCTGCGGCCGCGGAGTCGGGGAGCAGATTGGATGCTCCCGCGGACTGCGGCCTACAACGTGTGTACAAGCCGGGGCCTCAATTTGGGAGCACGCCCGCCGGACCTCCGGACGTTCCGAATTGGCGGCGTGCAGACCCGTTCTCTATCTGACCCGGGTCGCTGGCCGCAGCTGGTCTCCCTTGGCCCGCGACAGCAACCATCGCAGGAGGACCCGCTACAGGAAACCGCACTGTGCCTTGCCTTGGTGACGGCAGAACCCCGCGGGACCCGGCGGCCATCTTCCCGCCACTGCTACAGACTGCTTCGTGGAGTCGGAGGGGAGGACGCCACTGCCACATAGCCAGCCTGGGATCTGGTAAGGTGTTCCTCCCTATCCCACCTCCTACACCTCTGACTGCTGTCCGCTGACCTGACCAGCGTGGAGGACACCGGCGGGTGCCTCCTGCCTCCCCCCGCGGCCGCCCGATGAGCCCGACTTCTGCACCTATATACTGGCCCCTGTCACCTCGTCCCTTCAGCCAGCCACCTTCCCTCCACCTGGAGACTGCTTGGGGATCCTACGAGGGTGGGATACGGGAGCCGCACTGTAGCCATTGGGACCTACCGATGGTGCGGTGAGGAACTCTCCCTCCTCCGCTCTATATATATGCATGGCTCGACACCCTCATTGCCTCTAACCCCACAGCTATTTATATTAGAGCTTGGGCCCTCTGCTTCCAGACTGCACTGGAGCTGCAGAACCTCCTCAATAAACCTCCATTAGTCCTACGCCACGGCTGGGGGCCCCATTACTGACCCCTGCTACTGGATGCTCGGAGTTGCCCTCCGGCGCCAATGGGCCTCACAGAGAGAGTCGCCCCATTCTAGACATGTCTTCTCCTCGTGCCTGACCTCCTCCGTGGCTGTATTCAACGCTGAGCCTGACGTGATGTGACGGCGTGTTGGTCCGGCGCTTCGCATGTAAGACCCGATACGCTTGCGACATATCTTGCTCTCTGTACGCCCTTACCAATGGTGGCATCTCTACGACTGCATGGAAAAGTTCCTGAGTCCTTCATCAATGACCTCTACTGGGGCTCCATTGCCAACCTGTGCTGGAACTCCTGGTGGCAACTCCTCCGACTCTGACTGCTCGACCTCGCGCTCTGCATCCCGACGCACACGTAGATCCAGACCACCCGCAGAACAGCCGAAGATGAAACACAATGATTTGGTGGCTGTTTTGGGTCCCTTGTTGGACGAAAAAATTGTCTGGCATCAAGGAGGCCTTTGAATCCACGCTGACCCAACTCAGCCAACACTCTACTCGCCTAGATAAAGCAGAGCAGCGAATATCCACGCTGGAGGACGACCTATCTACAGCCCAGCGAACCATACATGCCTATCAATCCGAAATTGCTGACCTATCAGAGAAGATCGACGACCTTGAAAATCGTAGCATATGTAACAACCTGAGGGTCATCGGCACCCCGGAATCGGTCAAGGGGCATGTACTTATGGATCTCCTCGCATCTGGCATCCCGGAGCAATTAGCCATGAATCTTAAAGGCGTCCCACTACTTATCGAGAGAGCCCATAGGCTTGGACCGGAGCGAAGGAACCCCAGTGGGCGGCCCCGTCCCGTCATCATGAGAATCTTGAAATATGCTGACAAGATGAAGCTCCTCGATCATTATCGTAAAACGGCCTCCTTATCTTACAACAGAGACCGTCTCCTCATCTTCCAGGATTTCTCCGCCCTCGTAGCTGCCAAATGTAGAGAGTTCGCTCCTATTTGCAAGCACCTTTTCGACACCAAAGTCAGGTTCTCCCTCCTTTACCCAGCCCGCCTCCGAATCTTCGAGAATGGTAAACCGCTGTTCTTTGACGACCCAGGAGAGGCAAGAATGCACTTCTCTTTACCTAATACTTGACTGTTATTGTCATATGCTTGCTTTTCACTCATCACCGGACCTTTCTCTACTTTCGGGTCTCAAGTGTGGGGAGCCGTGTCTGTGAGACATGACTACCCCTAGTTCATCTACTTCCAGTTTTATGTTTCTGATATTTGTAGCAATGTTTCTTTGTTTTTTTATTTCTTTTCTAATTTGTTGTGTCTGCCTGGCCTGGGGTCTCCTCCCCCTCCTGGGTTACCTTTCCCCCGCTCGCTGGGACGGGATGAGGCCCTGTTTTGTCTTTTTCGTAATCACCATGTTCTTTCCGACTGTAGGTGTGGGTTGATATGGCTTCTCCAGCCACCCCACACTCCCATGACACTGGAGTCTCTAACACTGCCCCATTGCGCATAATCTCCTGGAATGTAGAGGGACTTAACCATCCCGTTAAAAGAAAGAAAGTAGCCTCACACTTAAAACGTATGAACCCCCAAGTAGTGTTCCTTCAGGAGACACATTGGCTAGATGACCCTCGGAACTCCTTACGAGCTCCTTGGATAGGGGAATGTATATCGGCCCCATATCACACCAAATCTCGAGGAGTGGCCATTATTTTTCACGCTAGCTTACAACACTCGATTAGTAGGAAACATATCGACCCGGATGGCCGGTTCGTCTTGCTTGACACATTGATTGACAATACTGTATATACTTTTCTTAATGTGTATGCCCCCAATGTTTCCCCTGACTCTTTTTTTGCAGCTCTTCTACTGGTGCTCCTACAATGGGGCGGCCACAATTTGGTTGTGGGTGGCGATTTCAACTTGGTGTTCGACCCATCCATGGACAGATCTCGAGTGAGTACCTCTACCTCTGCTCCCACCTCTCAATTGCTGACTTCTTTCTGTACGCAACTAGACTTACTCGACCCCTGGCGCATCTTTCACCCGACTCAGAAAGATTTTTCCTTTTACTCTCATCCCCACTCGTCCCACTCTCGCATAGACTACATCTTCACCTCAACATCCCTCTTTCCTAGGGTTACACACTCATTTATCGCAGACATCATCATCTCTGACCATGCTCCCATTTCAATAGACATCCGGCTTAACCTGCCTCCTCGCACTGCCCCAAGCTGGCTCTTTCCAGCATACCTCCGCCACTCTACTGACTTTCTTCTCCACCTCAAACAATCTTGGCTCAATTACACCCTGGACAATACTGATCAGTCACTAGACTTCCCTCTATTTTGGGGCGCAGCTAAGGCGGTCTTGAGAGGTCATGTCATGTCCTACACACATTCCAAGAGGAAAAATTTTTCCTCGCAGCTGCAGGCTCTGAGCACGTCGCTAACCTCCTCGTATCGGAATTATAAATGACATGACACTCCAGCCCACAAAGAAGCGTATCTCTCAGCGAGACTCATATACGACACTTTCCTCACTGAACGAACTCAGCTCTCTTATGATTACCAAAGGAATAAGTTTCACAGGTGGGGCAATAAGTCGGGTAGATTGTTGGCGAACTTGATTAAGGGACCCAAGTCACGCACTTGGATTAACACCATAGCTGTCTCAGGTGCATTGACTTCAGACCCTGAATCTATTTGTTCTGAATTTATGCATTTCTATCGTTCCCTATACACTAAAGGCCCTGATGACCCCACTGCTAACTACTCCTTCCTTGATGCGGCTGACCTCCCGGCTCTCTCCCAGGAATAAAGAGAACTCCTAGACAGCCCAATCACTGCCGAGGAGGTTATAGATACTATCAAGAGCTTGCCCAACAACAAGAGTCCTGGCCCTGATGGCTTTAGCGCAGAATTTTACAAGATGATGCGTGATGAACTAGCGCCCACACTTACATCCCTCTACAACCACATTCTCTCTTCTAAACAAACTCCAATTAGGTTTAATGAAGCCAAGATAATTGTTATAGTGAAGCCTGGTAAAGATCCCTCCCTTCCTGGCTCCTACAGGCCAATATCCCTCCTGAACCAAGACTTCAAAATCTTGACTAAATTAATGGCCACTCGCCTACAACTATGTCTCTCTCAAATCATATCCCCGGCCCAACTGGGCTTACTTAAAAATAGACAGTCTGTTAAGGGCATCAGGGCAGCCCTGGCCGCCGTCACCTATTCCCGCTCTCACAATCTAGTTGATAATATTTTAATTATTCTCGACGCTGAAAAGGCCTTTGATAAGATCGCCTGGCCTCACCTTGATCGAGTCTTACACCATCAACACTTTAGAGACAAATTCTGTGGTCTTGTCACCTCCATCTATACTAACCCCACCGCCCAGGTGTTGGTTAACAATATCTCCTCCGCCCCCTCTGCCCTCGAGAGAGGAACCAGACAGGTGTGCCCTCTCTCTCCCCTACTTTTCAATCTAGCCCTTGAACCCTTTATACGATACATTGTAAACTTGAATAATTTTAAAGGCATCCAAATAGGCACTCAGGAACTAAAAATTATAGCGTTCGCGGACGACATCCTACTTCTCACTTCAAACCCCAAACAGTCCATTCCGATACTGCAGGAAACTATAACCTGCTTTTCTTCCTTTGCGGGATTCTCAAATAATTTTGACAAATCGGAAGCTCTAGCCATCTTTCGGCAGGCCACGGTTGGCTGGGAACCCCCCTTTCCGTTTCGATGGGCCCCCACCCACCTCACTTACCTAGGGATTCAGTTTCCTGCGGACCCCTCCCTCCTCTATTCCCACAATGTCCAACCTATACTTACCAAAATTCAGACTGAGCTTGGTCTCTGGCAAAATCTTCCCCTCAACCTCTTAGGACGCTGCAATCTTGTCAAAATGGCAAGCTTTCCCAAACTGCTCTATGTACTTCAAATGATCCCCATTTTGCTTACAAAATCGGACTTGTCCCTTCTTAACTTACATATATCTAAGTTTATATGGGCCAATAAACGACCCCGGATAAGTTTCCTCAAACTATCCCAATCAGTTCAAAATTGGGGGTTAAATTTGCCCAACATAGAGCAGTACAATAGAGCCTGTCTTCTTCGCATAGCCATGGACTGGCTCAGTGCTAGGAATATCTTCACCGACTCACAGCTAGACTCTCAACTATGTGCCCCTCTATCTCTTAGCTACATCTTACACCCAAGTAATACCACTCTGAAGGAACCTCATTTAGACAATACCCTCTTAACCTCTGCTATTCTGGATTGGAAGAGATCTAGAAATTTATTGAATATACACGCCCGTCATTCTCCGTTTCTCCCTTTTCTGGGGAACTTAGACTTTCATAATGGCCACGCTTCCTTTCCTTTTAATAGATGGCATATGGCGGGTATCACACACGTTCGTGATCTCCTTAACTCCTTACACGAACCACTCACTTTCATTGAGGCCATGGATAAATACATTAGCCCTAGCCATAGGTTCTACTTCTTCCAGGCCTCTCACTATATCCGCTCGGTCTTGACACAACTTGATAAAAATGATTTCCTCAACCCCCTAGACACGCTTATGCACTCCGGCACATATTCCATTTCGACTATTTACGCCCGAATCCGCACAGACATCGTTCCCTCTGTTGACCTATTACAACTGGAGAAATGGTCATCTCAACTCCCCTCTATGTCCCCGGAAGCAGTGTTGGATTCTTTTAACTTATCTCTGAAACTTATTTCAGCAAGTATATACCAGGAAATGTCATACAAGATTTTGCACAGGGCTTACATCTCCCCGAAACAAGGTCACCTGATGGGCATCTCTGAGTCTGCAGCATGCATCAAATGCTCCGCGCCAGTAGCTGACATTATGCACTGCTTCTGGCATTGCCCTCATATACAAAAATTTGGGGGGGAATTACAGACATATAGCTCCTCTACACTTGGCATTGATTTTCAATGTACTGCACCTTGGGCCCTTTTTGGTTACCTCCTAGATAAGCCAGACATTCCCTCTTCTGACAAAAAATTAGTGACACTCTTATCAGCTGTGGGGAGGAAGGTTGTTCTTCAACAATGGATACACGACACTCCCCCCTCCCTAACCATTGCCACCTCTAGGCTGCTCTTTCTCTTTACCATGGACTGGTTGGAGACCACTCTTGATAAAGAGACTCTGACCCCTGCAATGTTCCAATGCTGGGGAAAGTTTATACACACACTGCCCACTCCTACTAAAATTGCCATTCAACACTGCTTCCATCACACCACGTGGTACTGCCTTCAACTTTTGGATCATAGACCCCCCATCTCCCTCCCATAACTCAGTGCTGCAAACACCCTCTCCCTATTCTCCACACAATTCTTCGTTCTTTCTGTTTCTCTCTCTCTCTCTCTCTCTCTCTCTCTCTCTCTCTCGATCTCCTCCACCTCCCTCTACCCCTTTTCTAACTTCTCTCGGACCTCCACTGCCTGAATCTTTCCCTTTTCCTGGCTCGGACACTCTTTCCATGGATGGGTCGGTGGCCCCCCTGGCCTAGGTAGACACTGTTTTTGCTTGTTATATTTACTTCTTGTTTTAATTTATGTTATGCACCCTTCCTGTTGTAGGACGCTTGTATGTAATTATAGCTTCTATATCTACTTAGACCAGTTGCTATTTTGGTAGAGGTGATTATATCAGCCTCTTATTATACTGAATTTTCCGTACAATGTTCTGGTCACCTTTTTGGTAACTATGTTATTTGTTTGAAAATGGAAAATGTGAGGTATTTTTGAGATTATTCAGGTACCCAGTTTTAACTACCTATGGGTGGGCTTTTATTTCAATATACCGGGCCCTGTATCTACTGTGCATATTGATTATTTGGCTTGTTTCATTACCTCAATAAAATATATTTTGAAAAATAATTCTTTGCAGTTTCTGAGTAGCTCCAGACCTACTCCGAGATTGCGATCAGCTCAGTCCATTTAGTTCCTGGTTTGATGTCACAAACACGCCCTGCGTTCGGCCAGCCACTCCCCCGTTTCTCCAGACACGCCCGCGTTTTTCCCTGACACGCCTGCGTTATTTAGCACACTCCCGGAAAACGCTCAGTTACCACCCAGAAACGCCCCTTTCCTGTCAATCATTCACCGATCAGCAGAGCGACTGAAAAGCACCGCAGGATCCATAGCAAATCTACTAAGTTTTTAGTTACGTAACTAAGTGCATGCGCGCTGCGTGCCTTGCGCATGCGCATTTAGCAACAAATCGCAGCATAGCGAAAATCGGCAACTAGCGAACAACTCGGAATGACCCCCATGGTTTTGCCCAACTGCTAACAAAGTTCCTGCTGCGATCAACTCAGAATTACCCCCATAGTCTATGAGTGCAGAGTGAGCAGTTTTGGGGCCCATGTGCATTGCACCTCCATTACTTTATAGTACCTGAATTACTGTGTACCAGACTTTGCTTTACTACTGACTGACTATAAATTTGCTGAATTACTTTGTACTAGTAAAGGGCTTGCATTTGACCACTGTTCTGTGTGCTGGTGAGTTCCCAGCATGCAACTGATCACTGCTCTACAGTAGCTACAACCTGTGTGCACTACCTCTTGGCTGCAAAACTGACCTTAGATTGTAACCAGATCTGCATTTACTATTACATTTACTTTATTGTATAAGTATATACAATATCTATCTGGCATTGCCTGTTTGGAACATTAGTACTAAGATTTATAATCATATATTGGCTTCCAGCCACTGGGAACCATCACCACTGTTATCTGTGCTAACTAGTTCAATAGAGTATGACACAATACTTTCTGGTATTGCTATTGATATTTGTATTTAACTGTGATTTCTACAGTAGAATCTGCTTGTACTGAGAGAAGCTGTGATGCAAAGTATATCTCACCTCAGCCCAAGAGGTCATGCAGAATTCAATAGCTGCTCATCATAAAAAATGATTCAAAACAGAGAGCTCTGTTTGACTGTTTTACCCATAGTTATGTATTGAATTAGCCTGGACTGAATGAAGTAAAAACTGTTAAGCACCAAATTATTTTTTTAACTTTAGTACGGGAACATTAAACTTGGAAACATTAACCAGCTACAATGGATCATGTTGTCTGGTACCGTATAACTAACTACTGTTTAGTATTATTACTTATTCAAAATATGGATTCAATAAATGTGCAATATAACATCAGTAGGCGATATGGTCATTAGGTCAACAGTCATTAGGTCAACCACTATTGGTTGACATGCATTAGGTCAACATGGTCATTAGGTCGACATGTACTAGGTCGACATGGAAAAAGGTAAAAATGAGTTTTTCACATTTTTTTACAAAAATTTAACTTTTTCATACTTTTCGATCCACGTCGACTACAATTGGGAACTGTAACCTGTGCCGAGCGCAGTGAGGCACCTTGCCTGATGCGAGGGCACACGGAGCACTAATTGGGGTCTCCCGTCACTTTACGAAGAAAACGACACCAAAAACAGTAAAAAAAACTCATGTTGATCTTTTTCCATGTCGACCTAATACATGTCGACCTATTGACCATGCAACCTAGTGACCATGTCAATTAATAATGGTCAACCTAATGACTGTCGACCTAAGTGTGGTCGACCTAAAGACCCATACCCCATCATTGGTAGTACCACCTCCCAGTGACTTCAGGCCAAGAATCACGAGAAGTCTTTGGGAAGCAAGGTGTGGGTCTTGCAAGATTAGAGGTCAGTGACAAAGACTAACCACATCAATATTAACCATTTATTTAAGAGAAAATTTACATTTGATTAAGTATTGTGCTGGAGGAGAGATGAAAGTGTGCCTGAAACTGTTAGGATTTATGCAGGATGAGAAAGGCATGGGAAATGTAAATCTGTTAACTAATGTTACTGGATTTAAACATCAACATTCATGTGTTGGAGGAAGTCAAAGTCATGTAAATAGAAAAGAGTTGTACTGGCACTTAACTTTTGTTTAACATCTGTAAGGCACCACATAAAACATCCGTGGTCAGATATTGCAAATTTACATGCTATATAGTACGATCTTCTACAGCCATGACCGAGTGCGGGCTTTTATTATGTATTGAAAAGGTGACAAAAGTTTACTATTTTATGAAGAGTCGGTACAAGTTTATTATTTTAATAAAACATGGGCACAAGTTTATTATTTTATTTAAAAAGGAACATATTTTGTATAATTACCCTGGTACCCATAGCCCAGCAGTATGAGAGTGGGCCCAATGCTGAAATGCTGCATTTTCATCTCTCACTCCCCCCCTCTCCCCTCCCCTAGAAGAGCAGGCCCTATGTTGTATTAAAGAAAGGTGGGAACTATGTGTTTTTACATGTTTGTAAGGCTGGATACACACTTGCTGATATATCATTCATACAGCTTACGGACAATATTTTAGATGGACCATTGTCTCCTGTGTATGGCCAATACGTCTGTGAATGATGTTGTTCACAGACATATCACGTCAGCTGTTCAGCACAGCATATACCAATATATCTTGTGGATATTAGTGATGAGCGGGTTCGGATCCTCGGAATCCGATCCGCCCAAACTTCACCTTTTTTTTACACGGGTCCGAGCGACTCGGATCCTCCCACCTTGCTCGGTTAACCCAAGCGCGCCCAAACGTCATCATCCCGCTGTCGGATTCTCGCGAGACTCGGATTCTATATAAGGAGCCGCGCGTCGCCGCCATTTTCACACGTGCATTGAGATTGATAGGGAGAGGACGTGGCTGGCATCCTCTCCGTTATAGTAGAACACAGAGTGACTTAGTTAGTTATAATTGTGGGGAGGATTGGGGACGGGGAGCAGCTGTTAGGGAGTACAGTGCAGGGTTTTGATTATAATATACCACCAGTGAGTTTAATCCTTTGTTTCTCTGCCTGAAAAAAACGCTCCGACCACCATATCTGTGCTCACTCAGTGTGCTGCACTGCTGCATTATATATCTGTGCTGAGTGCACTGCTCTGCTCACACTGCCTAATTGTGGGGACTGGGGAGCAGTTATAGCAGGAGTACAGTGCACAGTTTTGCTGACAGTGACCACCAGTCCAGTATACGTTTGTCTGCCTGAAAAACACTCCTGTGTTTTTTTTTTTTCTTCATACTAGTTTAGCAGTCTGCTGACAGTGTCCACCAGGTCCGTTACACAGTATATTATATATATAAGCAGCAGTACGGTAGGCCATGGCTGTACCTACCTCTGTGTCGTCAGTGCACTCGTCGTCCATAAGTAATATAATGCTATACTATCCATCCATCTACATTGTATACCTGTGGTGTTTTTTTTTTCTTCATACTAGTTTAGCAGTCTGCTGACAGTGTCCACCAGGTCCGTTATACAGTATATTATATATATAAGCAGCAGTACGGTAGGCCACGGCTGTACCTACCTCTGTGTCGTCAGTGCACTCGTCGTCCATAAGTAATATAATACTATACTATCCATCCATCTACATTGTATACCTGTGGTGTTTTTTTTTTCTTCATACTAGTTTAGCAGTCTGCTAACAGTGTCCACCAGGTCCGTTATACAGTATATTATATATATAAGCAGCAGTACGGTAGGCCACGGCTGTACCTACCTCTGTGTCATCAGTGCACTCGTCGTCCATAAGTAATATAATACTATACTATCCATCCATCTACATTGTATACCTGTGTTGTTGTTTTTTTCTTCATACTAGTTTAGCAGTCTGCTGACAGTGTCCACCAGGTCCGTTATACAGTATATTATATATATAAGCAGCAGTACGGTAGGCCACGGCTGTACCTACCTCTGTGTCGTCAGTGCACTCGTCGTCCATAAGTAATATAATACTATACTATCCATCCATCTACATTGTATACCTGTGTTGTTGTTTTTTTCTTCATACTAGTTTAGCAGTCTGCTGACAGTGTCCACCAGGTCCGTTATACAGTATATTATATATATAAGCAGCAGTACGGTAGGCCACGGCTGTACCTACCTCTGTGTCGTCACTCGTCGTCCATAAGTAATATAATACTATACTATCCATCCATCTACATTGTATACCTGTGTTGTTGTTTTTTTCTTCATACTAGTTTAGCAGTCTGCTGACAGTGTCCACCAGGTCCGTTATACAGTATATTATATATATAAGCAGCAGTACGGTAGGCCACGGCTGTACCTACCTCTGTGTCGTCACTCGTCGTCCATAAGTAATATAATACTATACTATCCACCCATCTACATTGTATACCTGTAGTAGCTTTTAGTTGTGCGCAAAATATGGAGAACAAAAATGTGGAGGTTAAAAAAATAGGGAAAGATCAAGATCCACTTCCACCTCGTGCTGAAGCTGCTGCCACTAGTCATGGCCGAGACGATGAAATGCCATCAACGTCGTCTGCCAAGGCCGATGCCCAATGTCATAGTACAGAGCATGTAAAATCCAAAACACAAAAGATCAGTAAAAAAATGACCCAAAAATCAAAATTAAAAGCGTCTGAGGAGAAGCGTAAACTTGCCAATATGCCATTTACGACACGGAGTGGCAAGGAACGGCTGAGGCCCTGGCCTATGTTCATGGCTAGTGGTTCAGCTTCACATGAGGATGGAAGTACTCATCCTCTCGCTAGAAAAAAGAAAAGACTTGCGGCAAAAGCACAGCAAAGAACTGTGCGTTCTTCGAAATCCCAAATCCCAAAGGAGAGTCCAATTGTGTCGGTTGCGATGCCTGACCTTCCCAACACTGGACGGGAAGAGCTTGCGCCTTCCACCATTTGCACGCCCCCTGCAAGTGTTGAAAGGAGCACCCGCAGTCCAGTTCCTGATAGTGAAATTGAAGATGTCAGTGTTGAAGTACACCAGGATGAGGATATGGGTGTTGCTGGCGCTGGGGAGGAAATTGACAAGGAGGATTCTGATGGTGAGGTGGTTTGTTTAAGTCAGGCACCCGGGGAGACACCTGTTGTCCGTGGGAGGAATATGGCCATTGACATGCCTGGTGAAAATACCAAAAAAATCAGCTCTTTAGTGTGGAAGTATTTCAACAGAAATGCGGACAACAGGTGTCAAGCCGTGTGTTGCCTTTGTCAAGCTGTAATAAGTAGGGGTAAGGACGTTAACCACCTCGGAACATCCTCCCTTATACGTCACCTGCAGCGCATTCATAATAAGTCAGTGACAAGTTCAAAAACTTTGGGCGACAGCGGAAGCAGTCCACTGACCAGTAAATCACTTCCTCTTGTAACCAAGCTCGCGCAAACCACACCACCAACTCCCTCAGTGTCAATTTCCTCCTTACCCAGGAAAGCCAATAGTCCTGCAGGCCATGTCACTGGCAAGTCTGACGAGTCCTCTCCTGCCTGGGATTCCTCCGATGCATCCTTGAGTGTAACGCCTACTGCTGCTGGCGCTGCTGTTGTTGCTGCTGGGAGTCAATCGTCATCCCAGAGGGGAAGTCGGAAGACCACTTGTACTACTTCCAGTAAGCAATTGACTGTCCAACAGTCCTTTGCGAGGAAGATGAAATATCACAGCAGTCATCCTGTTGCAAAGCGGATAACTGAGGCCTTGACAACTATGTTGGTATTAGACGTGCGTCCAGTATCCGCCGTTAGTTCACAGGGAACTAGACAATTGCTTGAGGTAGTGTGCCCCCGTTACCAAATACCATCTAGGTTCCACTTCTCTAGGCAGGCAATACCGAGAATGTACACGGACGTCAGAAAAAGACTCACCAGTGTCCTAAAAAATGCAGTTGTACCCAATGTCCACTTAACCACGGACATGTGGACAAGTGGAACAGGGCAGACTCAGGACTACATGACTGTGACAGCCCACTGGGTAGATGTATTGCCTCCCACTGCAAGAACAGTAGCGGCGGCACCAGTAGCAGCATCTCGCAAACGCCAACTCGTTCCTAGGCAGGCTACGCTTTGTATCACCGCTTTCCAGAATACGCACACAGCTGAAAACCTCTTACGGCAACTGAGGAAGATCATCGCAGAATGGCTTACCCCAATTGGACTCTCCTGGGGATTTGTGGCATCGGACAACGCCAGCAATATTGTGCGTGCATTACATCTGGGCAAATTCCAGCACGTCCCATGTTTTGCACATACCTTGAATTTGGTGGTGCAGAATTATTTAAAAAACGACAGGGGCGTGCAAGAGATGCTGTCGGTGGCGAGAAGAAATGCGGGCCACTTTCGGCGTACAGGCACCGCGTACAGAAGACTGGAGCACCACCAAAAACACCTAAACCTGCCCTGCCATCATCTGAAGCAAGAGGTGGTAACGAGGTGGAATTCAACCCTCTATATGCTTCAGAGTATGGAGGAGCAGCAAAAGGCCATTCAAGCCTATACATCTGGCCACGATATAGGCAAAGGAGGTGGAATGCACCTGTCTCAAGCGCAGTGGAGAATGATTTCAACGTTGTGCAAGGTTCTGCAACCTTTTGAACTTGCCACACGTGAAGTCAGTTCAGACACTGCCAGCCTGAGTCAGGTCATTCCCCTCATCAGGCTTTTGCAGAAGAAGCTGGAGGCATTGAAGGAGGAGCTAAAACAGAGCGATTCCGCTAGGCATGTGGGACTTGTGGATGGAGCCCTTCATTCGCTTAACCAGGATTCACGGGTGGTCAATCTGTTAAAATCAGAGCACTACATTTTGGCCACCGTGCTTGATCCTAGATTTAAAACCTACGTTGGATCTCTCTTTCCGGCAGACACAAGTCTGCAGAGGTTCAAAGAACTGCTGGTGAGAAAATTGTCAAGTCAAGCGGAACGCGACCCGCCAACATCTCCTCCTTCACATTCTCCCGCAACTGGGGGTGCGAGGAAAAGGCTACGAATTCCGAGCCCACCCACTGGCGGTGATGCAGGGCAGTCTGGAGCGACTGCTGATGCTGACATCTGGTCCAGACTGAAGGACCTGCCAACGATTACTGACATGTCGTCTACTGTCACTGCATATGATTCTGTCACCATTGAAAGAATGGTGGAGGATTAAATGAGTGACCGCATCCAAGTAGGCACGTCAGACAGTCCGTACGTATACTGGCAGGAAAAAGAGGCAATTTGGAGGCCCTTGCACAAACTGGCTTTATTCTACCTAAGTTGCCCTCCCTCCAGTGTGTACTCCGAAAGAGTGTTTAGTGCCGCCGCTCACCTTGTCAGCAATCGGCGTACGAGGTTACTTCCAGAAAATGTGGAGAAGATGATGTTCATTAAAAGGAATTATAATCAATTCCTCCATGGAGACATTCACCAGCAGCAATTGCCTCCAGAAAGTACACGGGGACCTGAGATGGTGGATTCCAGTGGGGACGAATTAATAATCTGTGAGGAGGGGGATGTACACAGTGAAAGGGGTGATGAATCGGACGATGATGATGAGGTGGACATCTTGCCTCTGTAGAGCCAGTTTGTGCAAGGAGAGATTGATTGCTTCTTTATTGGTGGGGGCCCAAACCAACCAGTCATTTCAGTCACAGTCGTGTGGCAGACCCTGTCGCTGAAATGATGGGTTCGTTAAAGTGTGCATGTCCTGTTTTTACAACATAAGGGTTTTTGGGAGGGCCCAAGGACAATTCCATCTTGCACCTCTTTTTTCTTTCATTTTTCTTTGCGTCATGTGCTGTTTGGGGAGTATTTTTTTGAAGGGCCATCCTGCGTGACACTGCAGTGCCACTCCTAGATGGGCCAGGTGTTTGTGTCGGCCACTAGGGTCGCTTAGCTTAGTCATCACACAGCTACCTCATTGCGCCTCTTTTTTTCTTTGCGTCATGTGCTGTTTGATGAGTATTTTTTGGAGGGCCATCCTGCCTGACACTGCAGTGCAACTCCTAGATGGGCCAGGTGTTTGTGTCGGCCACTAGGGTCGCTTAGCTTACTCACACAGCTACCTCATTGCGCCTCTTTTTTTCTTTGCGTCATGTGCTGTTTGGGGAGTATTTTTTGGAAGGGCCATCCTGCCTGACACTGCAGTGCCACTCCTAGATGGGCCAGGTGTTTGTGTCGGCCACTAGGGTCGCTTAGCTTACTCACACAGCTACCTCATTGCGCCTCTTTTTTTCTTTGCGTCATGTGCTGTTTGGGGAGTATTTTTTGGAAGGGCCACCCTGCCTGACACTGCAGTGCCACTCCTAGATGGGCCAGGTGTTTGTGTCGGCCACTTGTGTCGCTTAGCTTAGCCATCCAGCGACCTCGGTGCAAATTTTAGGACTAAAAATAATATTGTCAGGTGTGAGGTGTTCAGAATAGACTGGAAATGAGTGTAAATTATGGATATTGAGGTTAATAATACTATGGGATCAAAATGACCCCCAAATTCAATGATTTAAGCTGTTTTTTAGGGTTTTTTGAAAAAAACACCCAAATCCAAAACACACCCGAATCCGACAAAAAAAATTCGGTGAGGTTTTGCCAAAACGCGTTCGAACCCAAAACACGGCCACGGAGCGTTCGAACCCAAAACCAAAACACAATATCCGAAAAATTTCAGGTGCACATCACTAGTGGATATACATATGTATTTATATTGGGGATGAGCGGGTTCGGTTCCTTGAGAACTGAACCCTACCGAACATCACGTCCCGAGCCCGGATCCGAGCCCGGCTGGGGTTTTCCAGCCAGACTCGGAAACCAGAGCGAGGCAAAACGTCATCATCCCGCTGTCGGATTTTCACGGGGTTTGGATACCATATAAGGAGCCACGCAGTGCTGCCATCTTCACTCCTATCCTGGAGAGTGTAGCGAGAGGACGTGTCTCCTCAGTGTCTGTGCGGGAAAGTGGTGTGGAGACCTGCTCTTATGTGTCATTCCAGTGCTGTTTTGTGCAGCATCAGTCCAGTGGTGGTGTCTTGTGCTGCATCAATCCAGTCACTGTGGTGATGTCCTGTGCTGCCATAAGTCCAGTGCTGCTGTATAAGTCCAGTCCAGTGCAGTGGTGTTGTGCTGCATCAGTCCAGTGGTGGTGTCATGTGCTGCCATAAGTCCAGTAGTGGTGTCCTGTGCTGCCCATAAAGTCCAGTGGTGCTGCTGTATAAGTCCGTTGCAGTGGTGCTGTGTTGTGCTGCATCAGTCAAGTGGTGGTGTCCTGTGCTGCCATAAGTCCAGTGGTGCTGCTGTATAAGTCCAGGTGTACTGCCGTACAGGGCTGCCATCAGAAATTGGGGGGCCCGGAACTGACAAAATAAACAGGGCACCCTCAAAGAAAAAGATTTTGCCAAAACCGCTCCACCCCTATGTGATGTCTCAAATTGTGACGTTACATATAGGTGGAGCTTTGCAGATCTACAGGAATGATTCACAGAGAGCTGATGCACAGGGAAGGATTATTTTAAGAAGTCCTCCCTGCGCATCAGCCTGATGTTGTTGTGCAGCCTGGTGGCACTCTCTAGGTATCAGCGGTAGGAGCCAAAGGAGGACCACTCTCTCTGTAAAGGACCGGGACTCCAATACCCACAGTCCCCCCTGATGGCTGCACTGCTGCCATATATGTCATGGGGTACTGCCATATAAGTCCTGGGGTACTGCCGTATTACTCCAGGGGTACTGCCGTATAAGACCGGGGCAACTGCCATATAAGTCCAGTGGTACTGCCGTATAAGTCCAGTGGTAATGCCGTATAAGTCCAGAGGTACTGCTGTATAAGTCCAGTGGTACTGCTGTATAAGTCCAGTGGTACTGCCGTATAAGTCCAGTCCAGTGGTACTGCTGTATAAGTCGATTGGTACTGCCATATAAGCCCAGTGGTACTGCCGTGTAAGTCCAGTCCAGTGTTACTGCCGAACAAGTCCAGTGGTACTGACGTATAAGTACAGTGGTACTGCTTTATAAGTCCAGTCCAGTGGTACTGCCATATAAGTCCAGTGGTACTGCCGGATAAGTCCAGTGGTACTGCCATAAAAGTCCAGTCCATTGGTACTGCTGTATAAGTCCAGTGGTACTGCAGTATAAGTACAGAAGTACTGCCGTATAAATCCAGTGGTACTGCTGTATAAGTCCAGTGGTACTGCTGTATAAGTCCAGTCCAGTGGTACTGCCGTATAAGTCCAGTTGTACTGATGTATAAGTCCAGTGGTACTGCTGTATAAGTCCAGTCCAGTGGTACTGCAGTATAAGTCCAGTGGTACTGCCATATAAGCCCAGTGGTACTGCTGTGTAAGTCCAGTCCAGTGGTACTGCCATATAAGTCCAGTGGTACTGCTGTATAAGTCCAGTGGTACTGCAGTATAAGTCAAGAGGTACTGCCGTATATATCCAGTGGTAATGCCGTATAAGTCCAATCCAGTGGTACTGCTGTATAAGTCCAGTGGTACTGCCCTATAAGTCCAGTGGTACTGAAGTATAAATCCATTCCAGTGGTACTGCCGTATGAGTCCAGTGGTACTGCTGTGCAAGTCCAGTCCAGTGGCACTGCCAAATAAGTTCAGTGGTACTGCCGTATAAGTCCAGTCCAGTGGTACTGCCATATAAGTCTAGTGGTACTGCTGTATAAGTCCAGAGGTACTGCCGTATAAGTCCAGAAGTACTGACGTGTAAGTCCAGTTGTACTGCCGTATAAGTCCAGTGGTACTGCTGTATAAGTCCAGTCCAGTGGTACTGCCGTATAATTCCAGTGGTACTGTCATATAAGTCCAGTGGTACTGCCATATAAGTCCAGTCCAGTGGTACTGTGGTGTAAGTCCAGTGGTACTGCCATATAAGTCCAGAGGTACTGTCATATAAATCTAGTGGTACTCCCGTATAAGTCCAGTGGTACTGCACTATAAGTCCAGTGGTACTGACATTTAAATCCAGTCTAGTGTTACTGCTGTATAAGTCCAGTGGTACTTCCATGCAAGTCCAGTCATGTGGTACTGCCGAATAAGTCCAGTGGTACTGCCAAATAAGTCCAGTCCAGTGGCACTGCCATATAAGTCTAGTGGTACCGCCATATAAGTCCAGAGGTACTGCCGCATAAGTCCAGAGGTACTGCCACATAAGTCCAGAAGTACTGCCGTATAAGTCCAGTTCAGTGGTACTGCTGTGTAAGTCCAGTGGTACTGCTGTATAAGTCTAGTCGTACTGCCATATAAGTCAAGTAGTGCTGCTGTATAAGTCCAGTCCAGTGATACTGCTGTATAAGTCCAGTGGTACTGTCATATAAGTCCAGTCCAGTAGTACTGCTGTATAAGTACTGTGGTACTGCTGTACAAGTCCAGACCAGATGGTACTGCCATATAAGTCCAGTGGTAGTGCCGTATAAGTCCAAAGGTACTGCCGTATAAGTCCAGAAGTACTTCTGTATAAGTCCAGTGGTACTGCCGTATAAGTCCAGTCCAGTGGTACTGCCGTATAAGTCCAGAGGTACTGCTGTATAAGTCCAGTGGTGCTGCCTTATAAGTCCAGTGGTACTGCCGTATAAATCCAGTGGTACTGCCGTATAAGTCCAGTGGTGCAGTCCTGTGCTGTATACTATTTACTACAAATAAAGGTTAATTTTTTTTACAGGGTATGCACTGTGTGGTGTAGGGGTACGCTATCCTGTGCCGCATATTGTGTTATATAACTCAAGAAAAATAATGGAGAACAAAAATTTGGAGAATAAAATAGGGAAAGATTAAGAACCACTTCCTCCTAGCGCTGAAGTGTCTGCCACTAGTCATGACATAGACGATGAAATGCCATCAACGTTGTCTGCCAAGACCAATGCCCAAAATCATAGTAGAGGGAATGTAAAGTCCAAAAAGCTAAAGTTCAGTAAAATGACCCAAAAAAATAAATTTAAATGGTCTGAGGAGAAACGGAAACTTGCCAATACAGTATGTCATTTATGACACAGAGTGGCAAGAAACAGCTAAGGCCCTGGCCTATTTTCATGACTAGTGGTTCAGCTTCACATGATGATGGAAGCCCTCATCCTTCCACTAGGAAAAATATAAGAGTTAAGCTGGCAAAAGCACAGCAAAGAACTGTGTGTTCTAAGATGGTATCACAAATCCCCAAGGAGAGTCCAAGTGTGTTGGTGGTTGCGATGCCTGACCTTCCCAAGACTGGATGGGAAGAGGTGGCTCTTGCCACCATTTGCACGATCTCTGCAAGTGCTGGATGGAGCACCCACAGTCCAGTTTCTAATATTCAAATTGAAGATGTCACTGTTGAAGTACACCAGGATGAGGATATGGGTGTTGCTGGCGCTGAGGAGGAAGTTGATGAGGAGGATTCTGATAATGATGTGGTTTGTTTAAATCAGGCACTGGGGGAGACAGTTGTTGTCAGTGGGATGTACAAGCCCACTGTCATGCCTGGGCAAAATACCAAAAAGTCCACCGGTGTCAAATTATTTCTCCACAAATCTGGACAACAGGTGTCAAGCTGTGTGTTACCTTGGTCAATCCGTAATAAGTAGGGGTAAGGACGTTAACCACCTAGGATCATCCTCTCTTATACGTCACCTGCCGCATCAGAAGTCATTGCCATGTTCAGAAACTTTGGGTAAGAGCGTAAGCAGTCCACTCACTACTAAATCCCTTCTTCCTCTTGTACCCAAGCTTCTGCAAGCCACGCCACCAACTCCCTCAATGTCAATTTCCTCCTCAGTCAGGAACATTAGTAGTCCTGCAGGCCATGTCACTGGCATGACTGACGAGTCCTCTCCTAACCGGGATTCCTCTGGAGGATCCTTGAGTGGTATGCCTACTGCTGCTGCCGCTGCTGTTGTTGCTGCTGGGAGTCAATCGTCAACCTGGAGGGGAAGTCGAAAGACCACTTGTACTACTTCAACTAAGCAACTGACTGTCCAAAAGTCCTTTGTGAGGAAGAAGAAATATGACAGCAGTAATCCTTTTGCAAAGCGGATAACTGAGGCCTTGACAGCTATGTTGGGGTAAGATGTGCATTTGGTATCCGCCATTAGTGCAGTGGGATTTAGACAATTGATGGAGGTGGTGTGTCCCCAGTACCAAATCCCATCTAGATTCCACTTCACTAGGAAAGCGATTCCCGGACTGTACAGGGACATTAAGAGAAGTGTCCTCAGTGTCCGGAAAAATGCAGTTGTACCCAGTGTCCACTTAACCACGGACATGTGGACAAGTGGAGCAGGGCAAACTAAGGACTACATGACTGTGACAGTCCACTGGGTAGATGTATTGCCTCCCGCAGCAACAACAGCAGCGGCACCAGTAGAAGCATCTCACAAATGCCAGCTCGTTCCAAGGAAGGCTACGTTGTGTATCACTGGTTTCCGTAAGAGGCACACCACTGACAACCTCTTTTACGGAAACTGAGGGTTGTCATCACACAATGGCTTACCCCACTTAAACTCTCCTGGGGATTTGTGATATCGGATAATGGGGGTAATTCCAAGTTGATTGCAGCAGGAAATTTTTTAGCAGTTTGGCAAAACCATGTGCACTGTAGGGGGGACAGATATAACATTTGCAGAGAGAGTTAGATTTGGGTGGGTTATTTTGTTTCTGTGCAGGGTAAATACTGGCGGCTTTATTTTTACACTGCAATTTAAATTGCAGATTGAACTCACCACACCCAAATCTATCTCTCTCTGCACATGTTATATCTGCCTCCCCTGCAGTGCACATGGTATTGCCCAACTGCTAACAAAGTTCCTGCTGGGATCATCTCAGAATTACCCCCAATGCCACCAATATTGTGCGTGCATTACATCCGGTCAAATTCAAGCACGTCCTATGTTTTGCATATACAATTAATTTGGTGGTGCAGAATTTTCTGAAAAACGACAGGGGCGTGCAGGAGATGCTGTCGGTGGGCAGAAAAATTGCGGGCCACTTTCGGCATTCAGCCACCGCGTGCCGCAGACTGGAGCGCCAGCAAATACTCATGAACATGATCTGCCATCAGCTGAAGCAAGAGGTGGTAACGAGGTGGAATTCAACCCTCTATATGTTTCAGAGGATGGAGGAGCAGCAAAAGGCCATTCAAGCCTATACATCTGCCTATGATATAGGCAAAGGAGGGGGAATGCACCTGACTCAAGTGCAGTGGAGAATGATTTCCATCTTCTGCAAGGTTCTCAAACCCTTTGAACTTGCCACACGTGAAGTCAGTTCAGACACTGCCAGCCTAAGTCAAGTCATTCCCCTTATCAGGCTTTTGCAGAAGCAGCTGGAGACATTGAAGGAGGAGCTAAAATGGAGGATTCCGCTAGGCATGTGGGACTTGTGGATGGAGCCCTTCATTCGCTTAACCAGGACTCACGGGTGGTCAATCTGTTGAAATTAAAGCACTACATTTTGGCCACCATGCTCGATCCTAGGTTTAAAGCCTACGTTGTATCTCTCTTTTGGCTTACACAAGTCTGCAGAGGCTCAAAGACCTACTGGTGAGACAATTGTCACCTCAAGCGGAACTTGACCCGACAACAGCTCCTCCTTCCTTTTCTCCCACAACTGGGGCTGCAAGGAAAAGGATAACATTTCCGAGCCCACCCACTGGCGGTGATGCAGGGCAGTCAGGAGCAAGTGCTGACATCTGGTCCAGACTGGAGGAGCTTCTAACGATTACTGACATGTCTACTGTCACTGCATATGATGCTGTCACTATTGAAAAAATGGTGGATGATTATATGGGTGACAGCATCCAAGTAGGCATGTCAGATAGTCCGCATGTATACTGGCAGGAAAAAGAGGCAATTTGGAGGCCCTTGCACAAACTGGCTTTATTTTACCTAAGCTGCCCCCCCTCCAGTGTGTACTCTGAAAGAGTGTTTAGTGCAGCCGATAACCTTGTCAGCGATCGGCATAGGAGGTTACTTCCACAAAATATGGAGAAGATGACTTTCATCAAAATGAATTATAATATCCTAGAGGAAAACCTTTAGCAGAAAGTAAACAGGGACCTGTGATTGTGGATTCCAGTGGGGACAAATTAATACTCTGTGAGGAGGAGGATGTACACAGTGAAAGGGGTGAGCAATCGGAGGATGAGGACGAGGACGACATCTTGCCTCTGTAGAGCCAGTTTGTGCAAAAAGAAATGAATTGCTTCATTTTTGTTGGGGGATTAATTGCTTCTTTTTTAGTGCGAGTCCAAACAAATCAATCATTTCAGGCACAGTCCTGTGACAGACCCTGTTGCTGAAATGATTGGTTTGTTAAAGTGTGCATGTCCTGTTTATACAACATAAGGGTGGGTGGAAGGGCCAAAAGAACAAATCCATCTTGCTCCTCTTTATTTTCTTTGCATTATGTGCAGTTTAGGGCCTAGTTTTTAAAAGTGCTACTCCTGTCTGCAGTGCCACTCCTAGATGGGCCAGGTGTTTGTGCTGCACACTTGTGTTGCTTAGCATAGTCATCCAACGACCTCGTTGCACCTCTTTTTCTTCTTTGCATTATGTGCTCTTTCGGACCTAATTTTTAAAAGTGCCATCCTGTTTGACACTGCAGTGACACTCCTAGATGGGCCAGGTGTTTGTTCCGCCAACTTGGGTCACTTAGCTTAGTCATCTATCTACCTCATTGCACCTCTTTTTCTTCTGTGCATTATTTGCTCTTTGGGTCCTAGTTTTTAAAAGTGCCATCCTGTCTGACACTGCAGTGCCACTCCTTGATGGGCCAGGTGTTTGTGCCGCCCACTTGGGTCGCTTAGCTTAGTCATCCAGCTACATCAATGCACCTCTTTTTCTTCTTTGCATTTGTGCTCTTTGGGGCCTAGTTTTTTAAAGTGCCATCCTGTCTGACACTGCAGTGCCACTCCTAAATGGGCCAGGTGTTTGTGCCGCCCACTTGGGTCGCTAAGCTTGGTCATCCAGAGACCTCGGTGCATCCTTTTTTGCCTAAAAACAGTATTTTGTTGTGTGAGGTGTTTAGAATAGACTGGAAGTGAGTGGAAATTAATGTTATTTAGGTTAATAATACAGTAGGATCAAAATGACACCCAAATTCTGTGTTTTAGTTGTTTTTATGTTTTTTTCAAAAATCATCCATATCCAAAACCAAAACCCGAAAGGGTGGTTTTGGCAAAATCAATCCAGATCCAAAACACGAGCAAGGATCCAGATCCAAAACCAAAACACAAAACACGAAAAGTGCTCGTCGCACATCTCAAATATATATACAATACAATGTGCAATACCTACTGTATAATGTGCTAAAATTACCAAATATTTTGATAGGTACAAACATATAATACAATTTGTGAAGTTATCCATTTGGAAAGAGGCTGCTATTTTCCAAGTGATGTCCTTTGCTAGTGAGGACCAGAGGATAAATGTAAAAAGGTGGTCTTGGGGAGTGCCAATTGGATTAGCAACCACTCTGTGTCCTTGATTTTGTTACCAAGAGCCTTTTTTGAAAGGTGTAGACAAGGAATGATCATCCAGGTTTGTCTAAAATGATACCTTTGTACGAGAGTACACAAAATATGATCAACCACTGAATTTGTTTATTTTCCAATAGTATATAGTTTTATTAAAAGATCATAGTTAAAAAGGTTAAAACAAAAATCTTCCATCTTATATGAATCGTGGCCTTTGTGGGTCAGATGTTCATTAAGCTTGCTGTCACCCCAGGATTGGGGGAGCTCATTGACTATTCATTCAACCCACTACGTTCACGTGAAAGTATCGCCCAACACATTTCATCGATAACAACTTCCTCATGGGTGCTAAGTGTTTATATGTGAATATCCCTTCTAAACAGTGTATAACCATGGAGGATAATGCATACAGAATGCTGCTTTTCCTTATATTCTTATCCAAATAATGGATCACACTTTGATAGGCCAATTCCCATCAATATTAAGTTAGTAGTGTCTGTAAACTCAAGAGAACAGAGTGGTTGCTAATAGATTTGGTGCTCCCCAAGACCACCTTTTTACATATAGGCATATCTAACTATGTGTAAGGTTGGTTCACCAACAGAACCATGTGCCATTCAAAGGAACCACCAACAATTACATAACTACCAGTTCCTGTGGCAAGACATGTCAGGCAGCAGATTGGTAAGTGTGTATACAGAATTTGTTTGTTTAGAACAATTACCAAATTGTTGGATCAGAGAACACATTGGGCGGATAGACGATCCATTGTTCAGGTGTGTTCCCAGTATGAAGGGCCAGATAACAGCAAGCTCACCTATCACACCCACCTCTTTTTTGTAGCAAAACCAGCAAAAATTACATAAGTGGCTTGTATGAGTCAACTGCAGCAAGAGTCTGCAACAGTATGTGTCCTGAACTAACTGGACCAAGTGACTTAGAATGAAATACTGTATTATCAGCAAGAGTATACTGTATAATGGTTCTCATTCAGGTTCAGTAGCAGATTCTGCACAGCATGCGTATGGCGGGCAACGATGCAATCTCAATTGAGTTGTGATTGCATCGCTGAATAAGGGAAACTCCCTGCCTGCGCAGCCTGGCTGCGAATGCAGTGGGACTGCTACCATTTTCCCCATCATGCGGTCACCCTGAAAATGGTATGGACCTATTTTCGCCACACCATTCCCGCAATGCCACGTCGCCACCCACGTCTGCCCCACGAATGCCGCGCTCATTTTACTGAAATGCAATCGAATCTCCCTGCCTGCACCGGTGCAGTATGGGTCCAGTGCATGCGCACTGGGCCAAGATTCAGGAGTATGCGATCGCATCTCAGATGCGTTGCATACTAAGTAAGGCCCACTATGCACAATTATAGCTGTCTTAGATTTGCAAAGTAGGATAGACAGATGTACAAATAGCTTATTTATGAAAATACACATATAATAATGGCAGTTATCCTGCACTATGCAAAAGTCTGTCCCACCTCTTTCCCAATGGCCATTTACTCTTATAAATCTCACTGACATATTTAAAAGATTAACTTGGCTTCAAATCCATAGCTGTTCAAGATTAATAATTAAAAGGTCAATTCTCCTTGATCAAGTTCTCTTTCCTCTTCTGCTTGAAGCGGTAATATATAATTAAAGTAAAAGTCAAACCACAACTGCCTAACTAAAGATTTAATTAAGTGATGCTTAAACTGTAATAACAAAACACAATTAAAATAGAAATGAAATGAAGCAATGCTTCCAAAGAAATTGGGTTTTCTCCATTGTTTTTTGTAAGGTTTCATTTTCCTGAGATGTACTTCTATTTACATAAGACTTAGTGGTATAAAATGTGTATATATTTAATACCACTGCTGAAGAACTAATTTCAGAAAGAAAACACAAAATATAAAATAATAACAGTCACCAGTTCCAGTAGGAGGCTAAGAAAAAATATAAATAAAATACAAATAATATTTAAACAATAATATAAAAATACAACACTCTATTTCTTTCTTTCTCTCTCTCTCTCTCTCTTTATATATATATATATATATATATATATATATATATATATATATACAATGGTGTCGGCGGCACTCCTGAGGACGAAGTTAATAAACTTCCAAACGTTGTTATTGCTAACCTGCTGTTGTATTTCCTTATTACCGGAGTGCCGCCGACACCATTGTATGTTTGACCCGTTGCTGTGCGGGTCTAGGAGGGCACTGGAAAGTTACTGTGTTTGCTGGGAGTGCTGCTGGAAATTTTTGCTCTCTCTCTCTCTATATATATATCTACTATATAAAAGTGAAAATTTATCTCTCTGTCTTGCTATACAAATCCACAGTTTACAAACGAAGATCATGAAATTTGACGTACAAGCGTATAAAAAAAAACACAGCGGAGGCAACTACAAAAATTAGAAATCCCTAGCACCCCTGGGGGAGGGGGGGGGACAGCAGCACAGAGTGTATCATTAGACAGCATAACTCCAGAATTGCTGGAGCCATGTACTCACAAATTGGTACACATATGATTTACAATCTGGAAACAAACACTGGTGGTCATTCCGAGTTGTTCGCTCGGTTATTTTCTTCGCATCGCAGCGATTTTCTGCTAATTGCGCATGCGCAATGTTCGCACTGCGACTGCGCCAAGTAAATTTGCTATGAAGATTGGTATTTTACTCACGGCATTACGAGGTTTTTTCTTCGTTCTGGTGATCGTAATGTGACTGACAGGAAGTGGGTGTTTCTGGGCGGAAACTGGACGTTTTATGGGAGTGTGTGAAAAAACGCTACCGTTTCTGGGAAAAACGCGGGAGTGGCTGGAGAAACGGAGGAGTGTCCGGGCGAACGCTGGGTGTGTTTGTGACATCAAACCAGGAATGACAAGCACTGAACTGATCGCACTGGAAGAGTAAGTCTCAAGCTACTCAGAAACTGCACAGAGAAGTCTTTTCGCAATATTGCGAATCTTTCGTTCGCAATTTTGATAAGCTAAGATTCACTCCCAGTAGGCGGCGGCTTAGCGTGTGCAATGCTGCTAAAAGCAGCTTGCGAGCGAACAACTCGGAATGACCACCACTGTTGGGGTAAGACACCCCAAGCATCCCTAGGGGCGAGGCAGCAGCACAGAGTTTTTAAGCTGACAGCATAACTCTGGAATGCCTCGAGCAATTTACAGCAAAAGCAGCCATTTACAACAAACTTGGTACACATATGACTTACACTCTGGGAACAAACACTGTGGGGGACAGACACCCCTAGCACCCCTGGGGATGGGAAAGAAGCACAGAGTATGTCAGCAGACAGCATAACTGTGGAAGGCCAGGAGCACTTTACACAAAACTTGGGACACATCTGACTTACAATCTATCAACAAACTCTGTGGGGCTTAGACACCCCTAGCACCCCTAGGGGGTGGGCCTGCAGCACAGAGTATTTCAGGATATAGCATAACTCATGAATGCCTAGACCAATTTTACACAAACTTGCTACACATATGAATTACAATCTGGGAACAAAACTGTGAGTTTAACACACCCCTAGCAACCCTAGGGATGGGGCAGCAGCACAGAGTTTTTCAGCAGACAGCATAACTGCAATGCCTGGAGTAATTAACACCAATCTTGGTACACATATGACTTACACTCTGGGAACAAACACTGTGGGGGTAACACACCACTAGCACCCCTAGGGGTGGCCCAGCAGCACAGACTATTTCACGACATGCATAATATGTCAGTGATGATTTTTTTTTATTTCAAAACTTTTTATTTTCACAAATAAATGCCAGATACATAAATAGGAATACATAGTGTCAAAGTCGAAAAATATTGATATACATATCCATTGTACTAACTCCTCATGCACATGCACACTGCTCGTGCACCCGGTCCCCCGTGCGTACACATACCCGCAAGTTGCGTAAGAGACGCTCCGGCGACTCGTGCGCATGATATGTGTATTTACGGCAGAGTTTGTGAGCGTGTAGCGTGCGACTCGAACGTAGCATATTTAACCCAAATAGTGCATTTTGTAGATATAGTTCCCTTAGATAATGTCAGCGAGTAATGTTAGTTTAAACAGTTCCTGGACAGAGGGATTCGTCTTTGCATGATAGGAAGGGTCAGACAAAGGTTGATAGGTGATGTCTGGTATCCAGCTGTAGGGTATTTTTAGGGTAACATTTCGGTGTTAGTTAGGAAAAGATCGCTTGCTCCTGCGTATAGTTATGTGCAGAAGTAGAATATAGATATAAAATTGTATTTAAAATATATTACGAATGGGGAGGGGACGAGAATGGAACCCAGTCACACATAAATTTCCCACAGACTGAGATACAATGGCCTTGTTTACACTAAGCTTTGAGATTCTATGAAGAGGGCATACACCTTTGTTTATGAATAGGGCCAGGTTTCTCTCCAGAATAATGAGTGCTGAGTTGCCATTGTCTCAACTGAAAGAAAGGGACAAACAAGGGTGAACAATGCCCAGGAGCAGAGTATGTTTGGAAGATCAGAAACAATAGCTAACCACAACAAAACCAGACAGATAGGAATTTAGAATACTAACATTCCTAGTCCAAAATCCATGGAGATAGAGGTATTCATTTATATATATATATTATATATCTATATCTATATATAAGTGAATAAATATATAATTCCTAACAAATTGTAATAGCAGGAGTGTGTATATATATATATATATATATATATATATATGTGTATATATATATATATATATATATATATATATGAATATGTGGATATATGAATATCTTGAAGATTGAGATAGATAGTAATATCATGTGTGGGTTCATATTGTTCAGAGTCACGTGAACATTAATCTGGTGGGAATAAGAACATTGTTAAAATTTACCTCATTAAGATATTAATAATACCGGATTTATGTTTAATGTGATGGGTTTAAACTGATTAGGGGGCGGGAACTCCACATCCCAAGTCCTAGCCATCGCCCACTTCTTGAACTAACCAATGGTCCCCGGTGCAGGACATGTCCCACCCCCTAACCAATGGAAGAAGAGCACACAGTGTCTATTGTATTATGTCTTGAGCTACTGAATAAAGAGCGAGCAGCAGGCCAGGTCACTATCAAAGACTCTGAAGGCTTTCTACCTGATAGCTGAGGACTGGTCCAGTACGCGCTTGCGAACGATTCCCCACGTATGTATATTCTCTGTAGCCATTATTCTCTATTATTCTGTTTAGATTTCCTTGTTAGCCTGTAGTGTATAACTTGTATCTGTTTACCCCTTTTCTCTGAATAATCCACTGCGGTGTTAGAGCCCAGTGGTTTACCACAAACCGGTGTTGTGTTTTCACTTTCCTGCAAAGGGCTTTCATAGCGTATTAATCGGTATAAGGTGTATAAGCATTGTTAAGGTGTAAGCACTGCGGGTACTTCATGCCGCCAGCGCTACTTAAGGTTTTAAAGGTATTACATCGTTGCAGTACTAGGCTGCTAAGGTTTAAAGTATAAGCATATCCTTACATTGTTTCATTACTTAAGGTTTACTGTATATCACTCTGTGTGCGTCCGCGCCGCGTGTGCGTCGCGCCCACGGCACAGCGTCTGATACACTAAGTGTGTATCCATACGGTACTCAGTACGCAAATAGCGTACTTAGTACGTAGAGTGTGTAATTAGTCTAGCGGCCATAGCGGCTCCACGGTAATAGTGTATAGCTTTATGTTTTAAGGTAATATTTGACATTATCAATAGCGTATACGGAGCATTGTTATGATCCCTGCATGGCAGGAAGAAAAATCCAGCAGAGCCAATTACAGGTGAGTAGTATGTACTAGTAACGTGCTTTTACATAGGGTAATGTCAACCAGAACATATCAAGATACATTTAGGACTATGTTTCCTTTTACATAAACAATAATTAAAAAACAATAATTATAACAACGATATAAAAGTGAAAAGGGGGGGGGTGTAGACAAAGACATACCATGGGAAAAGGTGAAAAGAGGAGGGGAGGAGGGGGGGAAGAAATATGTAAAGCCACCTAGCAACATAGGATATATTGATACTATGCCATATAGATGAACTAGTTTCGGTGTCAAGAGAGGATATGTATTTACTCCATTTTGAAACAAATTTGTCGTATTGTGTGCCTGGACATAGTGGAAGTGTTCTTTTGTCAAAATAAATTAGTTGAAGCAATTTGCATTTGAGTTCCTAGAGGGGGCAGATTTCTTGATCCAATGTATGAATATGAGTTTCTTTGCTAAAGTTATGGTAATAATGAGGAAGGGTGAAGCACAGTGGTCAGAGGGGAAAAGGTTCCATTCTCTAAAATTCAGACATAAGCAGGCTAGAGGACTTGAGTCTAACCATAGATTCATAGCTGAATTAATAAACAATATAACTTTATGCCAGAACTTTAGGATTTTGGAGCAGGACCAGAAGCAGTGAAAGTACTTTGCATTTGCCATAGTGCATTTAGGGCATGAACCCGATTCCGATAAAACCATGTGCCTCCGTTGAGCAGGTGCAATATAAAGTCTTTGTATAGACTTAAAGTGAACCTCCTGCAAATAGGCTGAGTGGAGGATACTCATAATCCCATGGGAATGGGAAGAATGAAGATCGGCTCGAGTGAACGTGGG
Organism: Pseudophryne corroboree; assembly: GCF_028390025.1. Taxonomy (NCBI): domain Eukaryota; kingdom Metazoa; phylum Chordata; class Amphibia; order Anura; family Myobatrachidae; genus Pseudophryne; species Pseudophryne corroboree. The sequence goes on along the minus strand of NC_086444.1, from coordinate 339,158,571 downwards.
GATATCTTCCCTCCAATTTCACACAAGAACCTCAAGGTGGTCATCAGACTGGAGGTTAAGAAGAAGAGAGTATAAGTGTTTGGTTTTGAATTTTCATGTATAGAGGGAATGTAGGAGTGCATCTAGGGGGTGAGTATGAGTATGTATAGCAATTGGGGGAGGTAAGGTTTGAACAAAGTGTCTCGCCTGTAGATATAAATAAAAATGGGAGTTAGGGAGATTGTAGGGGTCTTTGAGAGAGGAGAAGGGCATCACGCAGCCTCCTGGGTCAAACAGTTTAGTGGCTAAGTTGAGCCCCTTTTGGTGCCAAAGACGGAATGCAGAATTAGAAAGAGATTGTGTGAAATTGTGATTACCCCATAACGGTACAAAGGACGAGTATGTGTGTGGTGACTTGAGAGATTTGTTGAGTCTGAGCCAACTATAACTATCCCTAAAAAGAACATAATTAAAGATGTGAGAGGGTATAAGTTTAAATGGTGTAAGTAGCAAAGCTCCCAGCGAAAATGGGTAGAATATGTTCTGTTCGAGGGTCTTATCTATATATGCTGAAGTATCCATAAGCTAGTCAGCAATAATTCTAAAATGTGTTGAGAATGCGTATGCTGTGAAGTTCGGGATACCTAAACCACCTTTGGTTTTATGATGATATAGTTTCTTTATGGCCATTCTTGAGCGCTTTCCATTCCATAGAAAGGTAGACATGATTTTTTTCTAGATTAGAGATGTCACGTCTTTACATGAGACATGGTAGCATTTGTAAGGAATAATACATTTTTGGGAAGACTATAATTTTTAATACAGCTGTTCTACCAAATAGAGAGAGTGGGAGTTTGGACCAGGAGTCCAATTGGGTGGAAATTTTAGCAAGGAGAGGGAGAAAATTTGCAGAGTAGAGTAAGCGAGGATTGTTGGGGATTTGGACGCCTAAATATTTAATTTGGGAGGTCTGGATATGGAATTGAGAGACAGTCGGAAGTGAGCGTAGAACATGAGATAGAGTTGGAAAGGGGAGAAGTTCCGATTTGGAAATATTGACTTTATAGCCTGAAATTGGACTAAAAGAATCAATTATATCCAAACGGCTGGGAGGGAATTTTGCGGATCAGAAACAAAAAGGAGCATGTCGTCCGCAAAAAGAGAGACTTTCAATTCATAGGATAAAATTTTGATACCTTGGAATTTATGACATGATCGGAGGGCGATGGCAAGGGGTTCAATTGCTAATACAAATAGAAGGGGGAAAGAGGGCATCCTTGTCTAGTTCCTTTAAGGATCGGGAAAGGTGCTGATAAGAAGCCATTGCAAGAGATCTGGGAAAAAGGAGAAGTGTACAATGGTTTGATAAAGGAGATAAAAGCAGGGGGGAATCGAAATCTCTCCACGGTGAGGAATAGGTGCGACCAATGTACTAAATCAAAAGCTTTTTCAGCATCAATTGAAAGTATGATGTTTCCATTGGCCGCACATGTTCCCTTGCAGCATGTCTCCACTGCAGCCAGAACTTTGCGAATATTTGTAAGGGAATATCTTCCCTTAACAAATCCAGTTTGATCTTGATGGATTAGGGAGGGGAGGAGTGGATTTAGACTAGTTGCGAGGACTTTAGTAAGAAGCTTATAGTCACAATTTAATAATGAGATGAGCCTATATGAACCAGGGCGAGAGGGGTTCCTACCAGGCTTAGGCAAGGGTTTAAGTATTGCCGAGTTAAAATATAAGGGGAGGGTTCCATTGAGTAAGATATAATTAAAAAAGGATACTAGGACTGTACTAATCTTCGATTCCAACAACCTATAGAAATCCCCGCTAAAGCCATCCGGGCCCGGGGTCTTAGCTGGTTTCAGGGATTTGATAGCTTGTTGTATGTCAGTAAGAGTAATTGGTTGCGTCAAAGAAGAAGCGAGTTCAGAAGAGAGTTGGGGATAGAGAAGAGTGGACCAGAAAGAGTCAGAGGAGTACGTATGTTGGGTAGAAGTGGCAGAAGCCGAGGCAACTGCAGTGGGTCGGGGGTGTGAGTAGATATCAGTAAAATAATCTCGCATTATATGGGTGATTTGCGTATTTGAAGTAGTATGTGATCCATCAGGGAGGAGTAAGCGGTGTATTCTCATTGGTGGTCTGGTACCATTCAAGATATTGGATAAGAGCTTGCTAGTCTTATTACCATACTTATGGAAGCGGTAGTTGGAAGTAAACTGGTGTTTGTCTGATATAGATTGAAGTATGTCTTCAAATTTTGTTTTTGCTGTTAGATATGAATCTCTATTAGCGGATGAGGGGTTTTGGCTGAACTCCGAGTATGCCTCAGTGAGAGTTTGTTGCAATGATATATATGATTGAGAATATCTCTTTTTTTCCTTAGATTCATAAGTTAGGATGGTATCTCTCAGTACAGCCTTTGCCGTCATCCAGAATAGAGATGGGTCAGAAGCAAGGAAATGTTTGTTAGATTCATAATAGTTGTCCCAGGAGCTATCTAATAGTGCTATGAATTTAGGGAAATTACTTAAATGAGCCAGGAATCGCCATGTTCTATGTGGATCTTTCATTCTGAGTTTTTATAGTCAACCATACAAGTGCGTGGTCAGAGACTACTATCAGTTCCATACCAGAATCAGTAACATGCGTGAAAAGAGTAGAGGAGAGTGAGATATAATCGATGCGGGAAAGAGTGTGGTGGGCAGCAGACAAGCAGGAATATTATCGCTCTGTTGGGTTTAGAGCTCTCCATACATCCACCAATTGTAGGGAAGAGAAGAGAAAAGGGACACACAGTTTAGGTAAGGAGATGGGTTTATTTTTAGGGTGAGACCTGTCTAAGAAGGAGTTGGAAATCAGGTTGAAGTCTCCGCCTAGGGTGAGGTTGGAGGAAGCATGAGGAAGTAAACCTGTTAAGAGAGTCTGGAGGAAAGGTTTGGAATATGAGTTGGGCGTGTAAAGATTGCATAAAGTATATGTTGTTGAATATAATTTAATAGACAGCATAAGGAATCTGCCGTCTGAATCACGTTCAGTAGTCAAAATTTCCAGTGGGAGCGATTTGGATGCCAGTATGACTCTGGATTTATCCTCTGGATTTTGAGTTGTAAGGGGAGGATGCTAGTAGACGCCAATTAAGCATCTGGAGCTTAGCAGTTTCTTGTTGTGTGAGATGGGATTCCTGAATAAAAACTATGTTGAGTTTTTGTCTATGTAAGTAAGTCAGTACCTGGCGGCGTATGGCAGAAGAATTGAAACCACCCACGTGGATCGAGCCGATCTTCAACTCAGTCATATCTGGCATAACTGGACATGTAGACATCTCATCAGTAGATGCAGGTAAACAGTCATTAGAGCATAGACCATCTCAAAGTAAAAGGGAGGTAACAAGAGGGAAAAACATGAGGGGGGTACAAGACAAGTGCATAACTAGTACAAAACATTTAAAAACTATTACTCGTGGCCTCTTATCGTGGGGTTTAGGGGGGGGGGGACCAACTCTGTGAGCCCTCTCAATCACTAAATCTCTGCATTCCGACTCAATCTTCAATAGTCTGGGGAGTGTATTGGTGACAAATGCCATCAGATCAGAACCCTTCACAGATTCCGGTACTCCTACTACACGAATATTGCATCTCCTAGATCGATTTTCGATATCATCAAAAGAACATTCATAAAGCCACAAGCACTGACATCCACCTGCTCCACGAGGCGCTCTGAGTGAGCCGCCAGTGACGTCATTTCCATAGCAACCTGTTGGACACAGCGGCATCGGAAACTACAAGCCGCAGTCAGCCCACACCATCAGCTGGAAGAGCACCGCTGGCCGAGACAGGGACCTAGACAGGGTGAGTGCAAGCACTGGAGGTGGTTCTTACTGGAGCACGGCGGACTGGTTTTGTTACCCACATCATTGTCTCAAAAGAGGCTGTAAACATATATCAATTAACTTTCTTTTTTACAGGTGCCACTCACATTACACAATACATTTATAGTAAGCGCTCTCTATCACACACATTATATACCATTTTCATTAGATGAGCTGCTACATATAGTAATATAGCGCAGTGATTATCATTTTTCATTTTATAGGCTTTGGTGAAAGCTAAAACAATTTGCACATAATCCATTTTAAACCAGATCTCGAGAGGTTAACCCAGCTTTACAAGACAAACATGAAATGAGTGTTGGTGCTACTGTGGAGAGTGTATCCTCCTCACCCTTGCCTCTCTTAGACATGATAAATAAATCACACACCTGTACAGTGTTTCTACACAATTTGTGACTGTAATCACTTTAAATTTTGTTAAAGTGACATACAATCCGATCCCTCTCTGCTTTGCACCAGCATTGAGGATCGGAATACACAGAAGACTGACATAATTATTAGAAAAGTCAGTAATGACACTAGCAATCAGTCACAGGTTATACATTAGTATAATAAGCATTATGAGCACATAATCAACTACAGATATATTTCAGGTATGTAGGAGAAATATATTACTGCATTACCTTATATAGGAGTTTAAATGTATTCAGTCGCACCGCGAAAGAATCAGCAGTAATAGTCTACAGACTCATATGCACCAGGCTCTTATCAAACTATTCGTACTCAAAGGTAGATAGAGACTTAGTGCTGTATCACTGGGCTCAGGAGAGTGGGATACAGGGAGACTTCACCCCGCTTCCAGGATCGATCAATACGTTAAAGAACGCAGAGTGGATCCAGATGCTATTAGTGGACACAGTCACCCTATGAACATACAGTGAACACAGACGCCAAAGTGAACACTGATGTACCAGCCACACAGCCGCCTATGCTGCGACTGGGTCCTTTCAGATGCACAGCATCTCAGACAGAATCGGGAAATCAGTTCATGGCGGGAAACTTGGAGTAAACTGGTCATGAACCGGGGGAGGGACGACCAAGGGATCATCTTCCTCCCCACTGCTGACATCAGTCCTAGGGATTGCGGTTCATACTACCCCTGGAGCCTATGATCCCTGAGGTCTAGTGCTGGTGCACCCGAGGTAGCATCAGTGACTGTTCGGTATGCTCCATCCCGAACAGTGTGGCTGTGTCTTGCGTTTCCCCCACTAAGCGGAACCAATGCCTTACCTTCTCCCCGTGCTCCGGCCACATCCTGGTAACATCCGCTAGATTTGCTAGTACATCCTACACAGACGCCCGCTGAAACAGCACTGTAGACATGAGTAAGCATTGTCGTGACCTGGCGGGTAGTTGTTGGAGGGACTCTTTCCAAGGTATGTATAAGACACTTTTTAAAAAGATCGCTCAAAAAACATAGTAAGACTATAAAAATTAAATAAAAAATGCTTATGGCTGATAAAAACGAGCAGCCCACTGACCATGGTCCAGCTCCTGCCACACCAAACAAAAAACTGATTTGCCTGAGCAAGAGGCGGGGATATAGGGACAGGCCTATTGCATGCTGGAAGGCCTAAAGCTTTGATCGTTTGGTGCCAATCCGCTGTCGTTACCTTATTTCTAAAGTTATCCTGTGGATATTCTGTGGACCCTGCCGGAGAAAAATACGTGAAAAATTCTTCATAAATAAAAACAAACACAGGATGATATAGGTGTTAAAAATAAGTATAAGGTGGTGATGCCCCAGAGTGGCCCAGCCAGAGCAATCCAGGGAGCCCCACACACCAAAAGTTCACCCCCAAACTGACTTTATAATTGAAAGGATTTTACCTATGGCTTGTGTACAGTCAAGGATGAATTGCGTAGGGTAAGGGTTCTTGTGCTTTGTTCAGCTTACTTTGGGTCCCAAGATCAAGAGCTCACACAGAGGCTGGCGGCTTCTACCTTTTATGGTCAGATTCTGCACCGATTTTTACAAAATTGATGTAAGGTTAGCATGTTTAAAAAAAAATCACTGTAAGTTTTTGCTCTATGTTAGATAAAATATTTTTTAACATCATCTAATATTTGGCCTTTGGCCTGGCAATTGGGTGATCTGTCTTTGGTGTGAGTGTATATTTTCGGATAACCCCAAGGAGCAATATTATCTTTTATGAACTTGTCTGATGACAAGTATAAAGGCTTCATTCTGTCTTGGCAAAGAATTTAAGGATTACCTTGAAGACACTCTGTATTTACTATCTTTGACTTATTCATTATTATATTTGTTTAGATAAGCACAAATAATATTCCATTATCCACCTTTTATAAAGTGCCAATTATCTTATTAAAATCACTGTTGCATCCCTTCCATTTTTCTGTGTGTACTGTATGGATAGATAGATAGATAGATAGATAGATAGATAGATAGATAGATAGATAGATAGATAGATAGATATGGTATATGTTCAAGATCCTGGCTGTTGGTATCCTGGCAGCTGAACTATGCAAGGGAGGAATCCTGACACCTGTCAGAACACCAACGATGGAATCCAGAACAGGATCCCAACAACGGAATTCCAACAGATGGAATCCCGAAGGTAGGTATAGACGGGAGGGTTAGGGTTTGGCTGCTGGAGGTGAGGTGCTAGGATTAGGGGCCACTCTGGTGGGTCAGGTTTAGGCTGTGGGGAGGGGGGTTAGCGTTAGACACCACCGAGTGGGGGTGTTAGGTTTAGGCACTATGAGGGAAGGGTTAGGGTTAGGCTGTGGAATAGGGGGAGTTAGGTTTAGGCACTAAGGGGGAATGTTAGGGTTAAGCACTAAGGGGGAGGTTAGGATTAGTCTGCAGTAAAGGAAGGTTAGGGGGGAGATTTTGAATATTCACCTCACCCCTGTCGTAAGCTTCACCATCGGGATGCAGTCATCCTGTCCGCCGGGATCACATACATATATATATTTAATTAAGCATCCACACAGGGACAAGATCTGTGACATTAGATTTGTCCTGACATGCAATACCACACATGTAGTGTATATAATTGTGTGTCCTTGTGGCTTATACTATATCGGTCAAACTACCCGCAAGTTCAAGGAACGGATGAATGCCCACAGGTCGGCGATCAACATGACCCTTAACGGGAAAAATATTGATCAGCCGGTATCCCGACACTTCAAGGAGGCAGGTCATTCCCTTGAAGATCTAAAATATTATATAATTGATCATGTGTCGGAATCCCTCCAGAGGGGTGATCGGGGTAAACAATTGTTGATAAAGGAATCCCGGTGGATCATCCGTTTCGGAACTACCAAACCTATGGTTCTTAATGAAAAAATTAATTGGAACAGTATGCTTTAGTATGGTTACTGACATTATGTATATGTAACTTTGTTTACGGTTACATATTATTTTTTTGCTATAAGTATACATTTCTGTTATAGGTATTCACTGTTTGTATCACTTGCTCCTGCTCTAGCTTATCGCCGTGGTATTTTGTGATTCATGTATGTTTTAAATGTGTCTGTTTATGTTTCCCTTTCCAACAGCCCTCCCGCCGCAGCCACTGCGGGACCTCCAGCTGGCTGGATTGAACGCAAGCATCCGGCGGGTGGAACGCACTCTGTGCAGTTCCCACAGCAACGGCGGCCGCGCAACGGGTAGTACAGCAGTGGATACTTCCGGTGGGCGTGCTGTTTGAGCGCTGGATGGAGCGGGAATCGGGGGACCGGTAAGGTAATTATGTACGTGATTGTGTTTATTTATTTGCTGTAGATGTTGTCCTGAGGACATGGCAGAAGCTCCGAAAATGTTTGTACAACAACATCCAATACAAATGTCTTTTTGCACCGTTGACAGTCTCTGAGTGCCATCTCTGATACCACTAGCTATATATATATATATATATATATATATATTAGATATGAGCAGGTTTGGTTCCAAGAAAACAGAACCCCCCTGAACATCCTGTTCTGAGCCCGGATCTGAGTCCAGCTTGGGACTACCCGCCAGACTCGTAAACCGGAACAAGGCAAAATGTCATCATCCCACTGTCGGGTTCTCATGGGTTTTGGATTCCTTATAAACAGCTGCACATCACTGCCATTTTCACTCCGGACTTGGAGATTGAGGAAGACAGACCTCTGTCTTTCTGTGGGTGGTGGCATTGGGTGGGGTTAGTGTGTGCTCTGAAGGGGTACTGCAGCAATCACTGTGGTGTATCTATGCTGTGGTGGGGGTGCTGTCCTGGCTGTCACTGGTGTTTCATGTGCTGTTACAGTTGCTGCAGCTGTTTATGGGTGTAGCTGTCCTCCTGTATGCTTTAAAATATAGGGGTGCTGCTGTTAAAATAACATTACACTGGCACTGTATGCTGTAGAAATTCAGGGGTGCAGTTGTTAAAAATTAAAAGCACACTGCTCCTGTATGCTTTAAAATATAGGGGTGCTGCTGTTAAAATAACATTACACTGGCCCTGTATGCTGTCAAAATTCAGGGGTGCAGTTGGTAAAAATTAAAAGAACACTGCTCCTGTATGCTGTAAAAATATAGTGGTGCTGCTTTTAAAATAACATTACACTGGCCCTGTATGCTGTAAAAATTCAGGAGTGCAGTTGTTAAAAATTAAAAGCACACTGCTCCTATAAGCTGTAAAAATATAGGGGTGCTGCTTTTAAAATAACACTACACTGGCCCTGTATGCTGTAAAAAAAATTCAGGGGTGCAGTAAAATCAATGTACACTGGCCCTGTCTTGTATGCTGTAAAAAGTCTGGGGTGCAGTGAAAATAAATGTACACTGGCCCTGTCTTGTATGCTGTAATAATTATAGGGTGCAGTGAAAATAAATGTACACTGGCCCTGTATGCTGTAAAAATTCAGGGGTGCAGTGAAAAACGGCGTATTGAAGTACTTCAAAGAAAACAGAATTATCATAAGTATAATTCGCCGTTTTCTTTTTCCTACTTCATGGCAGCCACACTATGGGATATACCAAAGCTTAATTATGGGAGGGAAAACAGAAACAATTAAGCTGATGCTTAAATACTTATTTATATCAAAACCTGTTCCAAGACCTGGTTTCCAAAGTGAGATTTTACAACATCCAAAGCATAATGTTTAGAGGAAGTACTGTATGTATAGAAGACCACGTAGCTGCTGCACAAATGTCCTTGACTGCCACTTGTGCCTTCCTGGCCCATGAGACGGACACTTCCCTAGTCGAGTGTGCCTTAATTTTATCCGGAACCTCCCTGCCTTCTTCTTGATAGACGAACGTAATCAGTTCTCTAAGCCACCTTGCAATTGTCTGTTTAGTTGGAGTACAACCTTTCCGGGCTCCCACTGCTACTACAAACAAACTCTTTGTCTTCCTGAACACCTTGACACTTTCCAAAAAGCGATTGGTCTCACAAGATCCAAAGTATGCAACCTTTCCTCTTCTTCATTATTTGGATGAGGAAAAAATGATGGTAGAATGATCTCTTGATTAACATGAAACGTCAATACCACCTTTGGTAAAAAAGACAGATTTGTCCTCAAAAAAATCCTATCAGACAAAATCTTCAAGTACGGCTCTTCCACCCAAAGTGCTTGCAATTCTCCAACTCTCCTTGCAGATGAAAAAGCCATAAGGAAGACCACTTTCCATGTCAGAAATCTGACACCTATCTCATGCAACGGCTCAAAGGGACGGTTCGTTAATGTATTCAGGATTAGACTCAGATCCCCAGGCTGCACTATTGACCTAACTCGCGGCCTCACTCTCCTTACGGCTAGACAGAATTTCCTTACCAAATCATCATCAAATAATTTTCTGTCCAACAGAATACTCAAGGCAGATATTTGTACCTTTATTGTTGAAACCGCTAGACCTTTAATGAAGCCATCATGAAGAAATTGTAAAACTTAAGCCGTTTCGGCTTTCGACACATCAAATCTATCCTTTGCCCAGGTAGTAAAGGTTTTCTATGCTCTGTAATAAATGTCAGAAGAAACTTTCTTTCTGGCCTGTAACATGAGTTAAATCACTGATTCAGACAATCCTTTCTTTCTCAATAAATTCTGCTCAATTTCCATGCCATAAGTTGAAGACTCTGAGGATTTGGATACTCTAGAGGCCCTTGGTGCAACAACCTCGGAACCAATGGCAACCTAACATCTTCCCAACTGCCATTCTCTGAAAGGTTGGGAACCGAGACCTTCTTGGCCAATAAGGTATTACCATTATTACTTCCACTTTTTCCTCCCTGATCTTCTTTAGTGTCCTGGCTATCAATGGAAAAGGTTGGAACACATAACCTAGACTGAATTCCCATCTCAGGGATAGAGCATTCACTCCCTCTGACATCGAAAAGAACAGAGGAACCTTTGAATTCTGATTGGTAGCCATTAACTCTATTTCTGGTTGCCCAAATCTTTCCACTATGAGCTGGAATATTTCTACATTCAATTCCCACTCTCCAGCTTGTATATATTTTCGACTTAGGTAATCTGCCAACACATTGTCTTTGCCAGGGACATGTAAAGCTGTTAAAGATTTTAGATGCTCTTCTGCCCAGTGCATGATGTTTGATACATCTATCATTATTGATTGACTTCTCGTCCCTCCTTGGCAATTTAAATAAGCCACTACAGCAGCATTGTCAGAAAAGACTTTTAGATGATTCCCTTTTAGTTGATCTTGGTACTTGAGCATCACCATCCACACTGCTCTCATCTCTCACCTGTTTGATAAATACTTTGCCTCCCATGGCGACCATCTTCCCTGACAACTTTGTTGCAACAGGTGTGCACCACAATCGGTCAGACTTGCATATGTTGTTAAAACCTGAGATTGGGGTTATAGTAATAATATCCTTTGCTCGTAATTGCGACTGTCCTTCCACCAGGATAAGGATTCCTTGTTCTGTTTCCTCAGCCTTACTTGACAATGCAAAGGCACCCTTCTTTTTGAATATCTCAGTGTATCTCATTGTAATATCCTCATCCCCCACTTTGCCCACGGCACCACTTCTATCACGGAAGACATAATTCCCAAAAGTCACAATGCCATTTGTAACGGAACCCTGTTCTATTTCTGGAACAAGAGAGCAAGATCCTGAATCCTTTTGCGCCTTTCTTCTGAAAACATAATTACATACTGACAGGTATCTATATAGACCCCCAGGAACTGCAAATCCTGAACTGGTTTCAATCGACTCTTGTCCCAATTGATTAACCAACCGTGCTGCTGTAGGAAAATCAACACTCCGTCTAACATTTCTTGAACTACTGACTCCGATTCTCCTGCAATAAGTAGATCATCGAGACAGGCCCAAATAGCTAACCCCTTCTCTCTGAGGCAAGCTACCAGTGTCACCAGGACTTTTGTAAAAATTCTTGGAGAGGACGTGAGACAGAACGGAAGACAAGCAAACAAATGCTCTCCTTCTACTGTGAATCTCAGGAACTTTCTGTCTTCCTTCCTGATTGGAACATGAAAATAAGCATCTTTAAAGTCTGTTGACGCCAGGAAGTCTCCCTTTTTCTCTCCTAACAGTATTGTCCTTAAAGTTTCCATATGAAACTTTCTCTTCCATATTCTCCGGTTGAGATCTCTCAAATCTAGTAATGTTCTGACTCCACCAGACAACTTCTTCATCAGGAAAAGACGAGAATAAAAACCATATTTTCTCTCTAAGAATGGAACCACTTCCACTGCCTGTGAAGAGCACAGGTTATCTAAACTTTCCTGCAAAGCAACCACTTCTTGGTTCATAAGCTGCGATTATGACCGAATGAATCTGTCCTTCTTTGGCTTTGTTAGGAATTCTATCTGATAACCATCCGACACAATGTCCAATACCCACCTGTCTCAAACATTCTCCTTTCCTTGTGCCAGGAACTTGAAAATCCTGCCCCCTACAGGTGTTAATGTAGGAGTACTTGCACTGTCATTGCCTTTGATTACCTCTTCTGTATCATCTCCAAAAGGACTGACATGACATGCTGGCACCGTATCTATCTTCATAATAGTGTCCAAATCTGTCTCCATAAGGACGTCCCAGCCTATACGCTCTGAATTGCCTGAATTGTTGTCTTGAATATAAACCTAAATATATACCATGCATATCTTGAGGTAATCTCACCGATTTTCCACCAGACATCTTCTGAATCATAGTCTCCAGCTTGTTCCCAAACAGAAGCGACCCTTCATAGGGAAGTGTGACTAATCTGTTGTTGAAGTGGGTATCTGCTGCTGATGACCGTAACCACAGCACTCTTCTGGCCATAATGCCTGAGGTCATAGATTTAGTTGAGAAATCCAATATATCAAGAGAATGCTCACAAAGATAATCTACTGCTCTCTGAATAACACTCAAATTTCTCAAAATATAATCACTAGAGTTTTTTTCTTGCACATCAATTTGCATAGTGGTACACCATATGCACAGAGCTCTGTACACAGATGCTATAGCCTCCCCAGACTTCAAGGAAGTAGCAATGTACAATTTCTTTAATGCATTCTCAATCTTTTTATCCATAGGATCCTTCAATATAGCACCATCCTCTAACAGAATAGTAGTTCTTATCGTTACCTCTGCAACTGCTGCGTCAACCTTTGGGATATCACACCAGGCGTTTAATTTCTCATCAATAATGGGATACATATGATTAATCCTTTTAACACTACCAATTCTCTTATCCAACTGCTGCCATTCTTTATGCACAACGGTGGTCATTCCGAGTTGATCGCTCGCTAGCAGTTTGTAGCAACCATGCAAACGCTATGCCGCCTCCCACTGGGAGTGTATTTTAGCTTAGCAGAAGTGCAAACGAATGTATCGCAGAGCGGCTACTAAGTTTTTTTGTGCTGTTTCAGAGTGGCTCAAAACCTACTCAGCGCTTGCGATCACTTCAGACTGTTCAGTTCCTGTTTTGACGTCACAAACCCGCCCAGCGTTCGCCCAGCCATGCCTGCATTTTTCCTGGCACGCCTGCGTTTTTCCGAACACTCCCTGAAAACGGTCAGTTAACACCCAGAAACACCCACTTCATGTCAATCACTCTGCGGCCACCAGTGCGAATGAAATGCTTCGCTTGACCCTGTGCAAAACTACATCTTTCGTTGTGCCCATACGACGCGCGTGTGCATTGCACCACATACGCATGCACAGAACTGCCGTTTTTTTGCCTGATCACTGCGCTGCGAACAAATGGAGCTAGCGATCAACTCGGAATGACCACCAATGGGCCTAATTCAGAGTTGATTGCAGCAGTAAATTTGTTAGCAGTTGGGCAAAACCATGTGCACAGCAGCGGGGGGGGGGGGGGGGGGGGGCAGATATAAGAGTTAGATTTGGGTGGGGTGTGTTCAAACTGAAATCTAAATTGCAGTGTAAAAATAAAGAAGCCAGTATTTACCCTGCACAGAAACAAAATAACCCACCCAAATCTAAGTCTCTCTCTAAATGTTATATCTGCCACACCTGCAGTGCACGTGGTGGGGGGGTCATTCTGACCCGATCGCTCGCTGCAGTTTGTCGCAGCGCATCGATTGGGTCAGAACTGCACATGCGCCGACGCCGCTGTGCGCCGGCGCATGGCAGTTGTCGCTACCTAGCGATCACCTCTGAGACAGAGGCGGTCGTTGGGCGGCAGGGGGCTAAAAGTTGGCATCTCACGCAGCCGCTGCGGCCAGCGGCAGCGACAAACAACTCCCGGCCAGCCGCAGGAGCTGCGCTGGCCGGGAGTTACTCCTGGGCATCCCCCCCCCCCCCCGCATGTCAGGGAAGATGATTGTAGCTGTGCTAAGTTTAGCACAGCTACAATCAACTCGGAATGACCCCCATGGTTTTTGCCAACTGCTAATAAATTTGCTGCTGCGATCAATTCTGAATTACCCACACAGTGGGGTATATTTACTAAAAATCGTATTTTCCCGTTTGAGGTCAAAGTTCAATCACGAATGACATCGAAAGTGTAAATATGCAACTTTTTGAATTTAGTACGACTAATTTACTAAGCTGCCATATTCTGCATTTTCGGTTTTACCGTTGTCGATGTCATTCGTTTTTTTAGGCATTGTTTTACGTGAGTGACTTGTAAAACACTGCCGACTTTAATACAATGAATCTCGGCCGGATCTGAGAGATCCGTGCTGGGCTTCATTGTGCACCTTGTTTAAAAAAAAAACAGTGTTAAAATAAATAAAAAAAACTGCGTGGGGTCTAGAGATGAGCGGGTTCGGTTTCTCTGAATCCGAACCCGCACGAACTTCATGTTTTTTTTCACGGGTCTGAGCGACTAGGATCTTCCCGCCTTGCTCGGTTAACCCGAGCGCACCCGAACGTCATCATGACGCTGTCGGATTCTCGCGAGACTCGGATTCTATATAAGAAGCCGCGCGTCACCGCCATTTTCACACGTGCATTGAGATTGATAGGGAGAGGACGTGGCTGGCGTCCTCTCCATTTAGATTAGAAGAGAGAGAGAGAGAGAGATTGACCTGATTTACTGGAGCTTAGGAGTACTGTAGAAGTGTAGAGAGTGCAGAGTTTACTAGTGACTGACCACAGTGACCACCAGACAGTGCAGTTTTATTTAATATATCCGTTCTCTGCCTGAAAAAAACGATACACACAGTGACTCAGTCACATACCATATCTGTGTGCACTGCTCAGCCCAGTGTGCTGCATCATCTATGTATATATATCTGACTGTGCTCAGCTCACACAGCTTATAATTGTGGGGGAGACTGGGGAGCACTGCAGTGCCAGTTATAGGTTATAGCAGGAGCCAGGAGTACATATTATATTAAAATTAAACAGTGCACACTTTTGCTGCAGGAGTGCCACTGCCAGTGTGACTGACCAGTGACCTGACCACACTGACCACCAGTATAGTTAGTAGTATACTATATTGTGTGATTGCCTGAAAAAGTTAAACACTCGTCGTGTGACTTCACTTGTGTGGTGTTTTTTTTTTTATTCTATAAAAAACTCATTCTGCTGACAGACAGTGTCCAGCAGGTCCGTCATTATATAATATATATACCTGTCCGGCTGCAGTAGTGATATATATATATTTTTTATATCATTATTTATCATCCAGTCGCAGCAGACACAGTACGGTAGTTCACGGCTGTAGCTACCTCTGTGTCGGCACTCGGCAGTCCGTCCATAATTGTATACCACCTACCCGAGGTTTTTTTTTCTTTCTTCTTTATACATACATACTACTACATCTCTTTATCAACCAGTCTATATTAGCAGCAGACACAGTACGGTAGTTCACGGCTGTAGCTACCTCTGTGTCGGCACTCGGCAGTCCGTCCATAATTGTATACCACCTACCCGTGGTTTTTTTTTCTTTCTTCTTTATACATACATACTACTACATCTCTTTATCAACCAGTCTATATTAGCAGCAGACACAGTACAGTACGGTAGTTCACGGCTGTAGCTACCTCTGTGTCGGCACTCGGCAGTCCGTCCATAATTGTATACCACCTACCCGTGGTTTTTTTTTCTTTCTTCTTTATACATACTACATCTCATTATCATCCAGTCTATATTAGCAGCAGACACAGTACAGTACGGTAGTCCACGGCTGTAGCTACCTCTGTGTCGGCACTCGGCAGTCCATCCATAATTGTATACCACCTACCCGTGGTTTTTTTTTCTTTCTTCTTTATACATACTACATCTCATTATCATCCAGTCTTTTTTTCTTTGCGTCATGTGCTGTTTGGGGAGGGTTTTTTGGAAGGGACATCCTGCGTGACACTGCAGTGCCACTCCTAGATGGGCCCGGTGTTTGTGTCGGCCACTAGGATCGCTTATCTTACTCACACAGTCAGCTACCTCATTGCGCCTCTTTTTTTCTTTGCGTCATGTGCTGTTTGGGGAGGGTTTTTTGGAAGGGACATCCTGCGTGACACTGCAGTGCCACTCCTAGATGGGCCCGGTGTTTGTGTCGGCCACTAGGGTCGCTTATCTTGCTCACACAGTCAGCTACCTCATTGCGCCTCTTTTTTTCTTTGCGTCATGTGCTGTTTGGGGAGGGTTTTTTGGAAGGGACATCCTGCGTGACACTGCAGTGCCACTCCTAGATGGGCCCGGTGTTTGTGTCGGCCACTAGGGTCGCTTATCTTACTCACACAGCGACCTCGGTGCAAATTTTAGGACTAAAAATAATATTGTGAGGTGTGAGGTATTCAGAATAGACTGAAAATGAGTGGAAATTATGGTTTTTGAGGTTAATAATACCTTGGGATCAAAATGACCCCCAAATTCTATGATTTAAGCTGTTTTTTAGGGTTTTTTGAAAAAAACACCCGAATCCAAAACACACCCGAATCCGACAAAAAAAATTCGGTGAGGTTTTGCCAAAACGCGGTCAAACCCAAAACACGGCCGCGGAACCGAACCCAAAACCAAAACACAAAACCCGAAAAATTTCCGGCGCTCATCTCTAGTGGGGTCCCCCCTCCTTAGCCAAACCAGCCTCGGGTCCTGGTTGCAAAAATATGGGGGAAAAAATTATAGAGGTTCCCCCATATTTAAACAACCAGCACCGGGCTCTGCGCCTGGTCCTGGTTCCAAAAATACGTGGGACAAAAAGCGTAGGGGTCCCCCGTATTTCTGAAACCAGCACCGGGCTCCACTAGCCAGATACATAATGCCACAGCCGGGGGACACTTTTATATAGCTCCCGGCGGCCCTGGCATTACATAACCAACTAGTCACACCTGGCCGGGGTACCCTGGAGGAGTGGGGACCCCTTCAATCAAGGGGTCCCCCCCCCCTCCAGCCACCCAAGGACCAGGGGTGAAGCCCGAGGCTGTCCCCCCCATCCAAGGGCTGCGGATGGGAGGCTGATAGCCGTTGTGTAAAAAAAATAATATTGTTTTTAGTAGCAGTACTACAAGTCCCAGCAAGCCTCCCCCGCAAGCTGGTACTTGGAGAACCACAAGTACCAGCATGCGGAGGAAAACCGGGCCCGCTGGTACCTGTAGTACTACTACTAAAAAAATACCACAATAAAAACATAAGACACACACCTTGAAAGTATAACTTTAATGCATACATACACACCTCCATATACACATACTTACCTTATGTTCACACGAGGGTCGGTCCTCTTCTCCATGTAGAATCCATGGGGTACCTGTGGAAAAAATTATGCTCACATACTCCAGTGTAGAAGCATCTTCTTCTTTTAATCCATTTGTAATCCAGGTACTTGTCAAAAAAAACCCGACCTCGCACTGAAAGGGGCCCCATGTTTTCACATCGGACCCCTTTCCCCGAATGCCAGAAACCCCCCCTGACTTAAGTTTAAGAGGGTTCCATCAGCCAATCTGGGAGCGCCACATTGTGGCACCCTCCTGATTGGCTGTGTGCTCCTGTACTGTATGACAGGCGGCACACGGCAGTGTTACAATGTAGCGCCTATGCGCTCCATTGTAACCAATAGTGGGAACTTTGTGGTCAGCGGTTGACCGAAAGTAACCTCACTTATGTGTGTTACAGTTGCCAGGTTTTTATTTTGTGATAGTGTAGGACCTGCATGAAGGTGGGGTACCTTGGCGAGCAGTGTGCAGGCTTCCGTGCTTTGGCCAATTCACTAACTAAACCCCCATCATTTATTCATTTATTCCTAGATGTTATGAGGATAAGAGAGCTTATTTTGGTGAGTGCTGAACTTTCTGTTTCTATATTTTTGAGTAGGTGGCCATGGGCTACATACACCCCACCCTATAAGTGGCGAATGCGGACACTGCACCCCACTTCTGGGGTGGCGAGTGCTGTGGTTTTCTATTTGTTTGTATATATATATATATATGAAATTATATAGCACTGATACTGCACTCTTCACTGTATTCTTAGTACAGTTTAGAAGTAATACACTTATACAGGTTCGGACGCTAGTTTCCCTGAAGATGCTCCTCTGCCAGGATTGGACCCTAAAGTAGGTAAATGTTACAAATGTATCAACAGGAGTGCCAATGTTAGGTATAGCTTTTGCTGTTAACTGAGTATCCTTACTATAAAGTGTTTTCTTGGTACAACTAAATAACCATTCTGTATATTTATTTAAACATATATCATAAAAGCAATAACATTTTTAAAAATGTTAGATTTTCCAGTCCACACAGTACACCAATACATTGCTTTCTTCAATTATCAGTGTGTGCCTTATTTTGGCTAGAGATTCTTGTTGACTTCAGATATAGCAACATGTAAATCACCCCATGCATTTCATCAATATTTACTTCATCAGGGGTGTCTTTAAAAAGAACAGAATAAACACTGTCACAGTACAAACTTATTTTTACAAGTTATTTAATTAACCAGAGGTTTAAAAACTTTTCACAAACTATCTTCAACAGTGGTTTTCCAGACTAGTGACGGACAAGTGCCCAGAAAGAGGCAAGGAATGCATTGAGGAAGTGGCTTTGAGCCGCAGGTGGAATGCAAATGGGTTGTTAAACCCATTTTCAGTAAATATTTAAGTACACAGAACCACCAATATAAGAAATGTTTTAGAAAGATTTAGCTTTTTATAACAAGATGAATAAAGTGTATTTACCTACTAAATTATGCAGTTTAAAGGTTTTAATTGAAACACTCTGGTTAAAGATAGACAGGAAGTAACATCTAGGGGAAGGGCGTATAAATAGAACAGCCATGAGGTCAGACACTCATCGTCTAAAGGACCTTTGAAGTAGAAGGAACAGGAAAGAGAAAGATATCTACCACAAGGTTAGTTAATGTAGCATTTAATCACATAATGCACGTGTTTGTAATTAGCACTAAATAGGCTAGCTAATGCAGCAAGTTATATGATATATTTACATAATCATCACAAAATGCACGATTAATATTACACACCCCTGTAGTTATGCCCCAGTACAGATGCCCCTGTAGTTATGCCCCCAGTACAGATGCCCCCTGTAGAGCTGCCCCTTGTAGAGCTGCCCCCTGTAGATATGCACCCAGTACAGATGCCTGCTGTAGCTATGCCCCCTTTAGTTATGCCCCCAGTACAGATGCCCCCTGTAGTTCTGCCCCCAGTACAGATGCCACCTGTACAATCTTCCCCCAGTACAGATGCCTCCTGTAGTTATGGTCCCAGTAGAGATACCCCTGTAGTTATGCCCACTGTAGTGCTGCCCTCAGAACAAATGCCCCTGTAGTTATGTCTCCAGTACAGATGCTCCCAGTAGAAGCTGCCCCATGTAGTTATTCCATTAGTAGTTTGCCCCACTAGAGCTGCCCCCAGTACAGATGCCCCAGTGCAGATGCCCCTGTAATCATGCCCCCAGTACAGATGCCCCCAGTAGAAGCTGCCCCCAGTAGTTATGCCCCAGTATAGATGCCCCAGTATAGTTGCCCCCAGTAGTTATGCCCCCCAGTAGAGCTACCCCAGTACAGATGCCCCCTGTAGTTATGCCCCCAGTACAGCTGCCACCAGTAGAAGCTGCCCCCTAGTAGCGCCACTTCACACACCAAAAAAATAAAAAAACAAAAAAAACACAATACTCACAAGCCCCACTCCTGCTTCCGGACCGCTGACCTCCGCCTGGCGCCCGCTCCTTGGATAATTGGGAGACACATCATGACGTCTCTCCAATAGCGCCGCATAGCTGCACACAGCTGGAAGCTGAAACTCAGGAGTGAGCTCTGGCTGCCGCTGAGGAGAAGATGCCAGCGCCCGCTGGTAACAGAACCTCAGTGTGCGCCTAGTATCCCCATGCTCACATTCTGGATTAGGTGAGCTTGAGGAGACGGAATTAATTGGATCTGATGGAACGCAGTTCCGCCCCATTCCGACTCACTTTGACCTCTGCATATATATATATATATATATATATATATATTTATCACTGAATACACGTACCAGTAATGTTAAGTATGTTAAGTTAGTCATTGCAATTAGGAATTTCTCACAGTTAAGACACATTCTTTTAGAACATAATATAAGGGAATTAACAAATGTAATATGCACTAAAATAATGACTGTATTGTCCAATAAGTCTTTACCTGGACCAACTATTTTAGAAGGCACAGATCAGCTCAAGGAATATTACACTTAATTAGTAAGTTTATTTAAGTTATAATAAATGAATTAGCAAAATGTAAAAGTTATTTATGAGCGATCTATGTCCGTTTGGTAGATATCAAGTGGTGTCCCTTTGAAATCACATCAAGGGAAATTCTTCTTTCCTCAAAAGCATATAAGGCCATTAAGTCGAGATAAGTAAGTGAATTTATTAGGTTCCATTCACATTTAAGATCAGTTTCAATTAGATGCACTTACCAATGAACATTATTTGACCAATAGGAACAACCTGTTTGACAGCCATTTGGCCCAGGTAAATCATTTCCACTGGAAGCTAGAGATCAGTAAGTGTTTATATATCCAAAAGTCCCACTGTTGGTTCCCACACTATCACCCATTGTTAATGTATTCTGGAGTATTACCAGCATATGTTGAGCAATGTACGATTCTGTAAGTACAATATTGTGATATAATATTGGTATTAGCAAGGATCGGCTTAAAAATCCGTCTTAAAGATCAGTCTATAGGTTATAAATATCTGAATTACCCCACCCACAGGAGTTAAGAATGTGAATATATTTAATAACAGTCTGAATTAATGTTAATTATGAAACGGTCCAAATGGTGGTACACTGATTTCTTCTTTGTCCTCCTCTTTATTCATTCTGTCATCCTGATTCCATATGTACTATAGATAGAAAATTGTATGTACTGTATATCTGAGTCTAGATCCATTTAGAATGTATAGTTAAACCATGAAATATATTTACAAATCATAATAGTAATGTCATATGCCATCTAGATGTTTACAAACCAAATAACCTGTGTTTAAGATAGTTTGTGAAAAGTTTTTAAACCTCTGGTTAATTGAATAACTTGTAAAAATAAGTTTGTACTGTGACAGTGTTTATTCTGTTCTCTTTAAAGACACCCCAGATGAAGTCGATATTGACGAAATGCATTGGGTGATTTACATGATTTACATGTTGCTATATCTGAAGTCAACAAGAATCTCTAGCCAAAATAAGGCACACACTGATAATTGAAGAAAGCAATGTATTGATGTACTGTTTGGACTGGAAAGTCTAAAGTTTTACATTTTTTTATTGCTTTTATGATATATGTTTAAATAAATTCACAGAATGGTTATTTGGTTGTACCAAGAAAATACTGTATAGTAAGGGTAATCAGTTTACAGCAAAATCTATACCTAACATTGGCACCCCTGTCGATACATTTGTACTAAATATATATATATATATATATATATATATATGCAAACAGAAAGTTCAGCACTCACCATAGCAAGCTCACTTATTTTCATAACATCAATAAATAAGTGATGGGGGTTTAGTTAGTGAATTGGCCAATGTACGGAAGCCTGCAAACCACTCGCCAAGGTACCCCACCTTCATGCAGGTCCTACACTATCACAAAGTCTCATTGACCAATTCACTAACTAAACCCCCATCATTTATTTATTGATGTTATGAAAATAAGTGAGCTTGCTTTGGTGAGTGCTGAACTTTCTGTTTGTATATTTTTAAGTAGGTGGCCATGGGCTACATTCACCCCACCTTATGAGTGGTGAGTGCAGACACTGCACCCCGCTTCTGGGGGTGTTGAGTGTTGTGGTTTTATATTTGTTGGTATATATATATATATGTAGATAGATTCACACACACATACATACATACATACATACATACATACATACATACATACACGTATTCATAGATATGGTAAAAGTTTTTTTTTGTCAGGTTATATAATGAGCTTATGCGCTGTATGTTATGTTACTATGCCCTGTGTTCTGAGTAAATGGAGTCCTGGATGCATACTCAGACATAAAAGTAGACATGGAAATAATGACACAATAATGGCATACATAGCAATTACATATGATGCATGTAAACTTCCTAGAGAAAAAGCCTTGGGAAACTACAGGACTTGTCTGCACACACAATGGATGTTCAATAGTCCTATTACTGCTGTGAGTGTGACTGAGTCAGTGAGTGAGTGACACATTACAGTGTGTGAGTGTGAGTGACACATTATATGTGTATAACTTTAATTTTGAAGGACTTCCTGGTAAACTAATTAGACTTACAACAGGACATGCTCCACCCGCCGCTGCCAATCTTCGTCAGGCTGCAGTTTTCGGACGGGTATTCCCCAGATTGATGCTGTCAAAAGGCTGGCACTGAGGAGACTAATCCGCCTCCATTTCTGCCCCGTCCCACCTGTGATGCTGCCCTGCTCAGTGCTGTAAAGGCGGATACAACAGGCCAAGTTCCGCCCGCTGTATGTTAAATATGTCAGGTTTGCAGGGATAGGCTGACTCTATTCCAAAGGGCCCTAGGCCTCCTTGCTTAGCTTCTCACTCTCCTTAGGGCTACTCCTTTGAGGTAAAAAGGTAAAGATTTTTGCACAACAATTAAGGTCACTGGGAGAGCTGTCAGTACCCTCTACCCAGCAGATACACAGTTGATGACTATCAATCTTTCCTTAAATGCTGTTTAGCATCAAAATATATTTGTCTCCTTTCCTCCTATTGCTCTTTGAGAGAGCCAATGTTTAGTTCAAATTGCTCTGCAACTGCCACTGCAAGGAAGTTCTGGAAAAGAGCATTGTGTCCTCCCCACTCCACGATTTGGTTTCGCCAGCACCATGCATTCTTTATAGCACCGGCTGGGTGGGCTGTCTTAAATCTCCTCTGTGAGGGTGGAATTATCTTACCCCTTTTAACCCCTTTGTAGGTGGAATTTAGAAAAATTCCTTCTTAGTGGGTGCCTACGTCACAAAAGCAAGCTACTATCCAAATTTAAAATTCCTAGTCCTTATGGTTAATGAGATTTTGTGATGAGTCAGTGGTATTTGCCATATATATATATATATATATATATATATATATATATATATATATACACACACACACATACACACACAGTGTATATATATATATATATATATATATACACACACACACACACACACACACACACTGTGTATATGTATATATATATATATATATATATATATATATATATATGAAATTATATAG
This sequence comes from Pseudophryne corroboree, assembly GCF_028390025.1. Classification (NCBI taxonomy): domain Eukaryota; kingdom Metazoa; phylum Chordata; class Amphibia; order Anura; family Myobatrachidae; genus Pseudophryne; species Pseudophryne corroboree. The sequence continues at coordinate 339,135,610 of NC_086444.1, read as the reverse complement.
CACTGATACTGCACTCTTCACTGTATTCTTAGTACAGTTTAGAAGTAATACACTTATACAGGTTCGGCCGCTAATTTCCCTGAAGATGCTCCTCTGCCAGGATTGGACCCTAAAGTAGGTAAATGCTACAAATGTATCAACAGGGGTGCCAATGTTAGGTATAGCTTTTGCTGTTAACGGATTATCCTTACTATAAAGTGTTTTCTTGGTACAACTAAATAACCATTCTGTGTATTTATTTACACATATATCATAAAAGCAATAACATTTTTAAAAATGTTAGATTTTCCAGTCCACACAGTACATCAATACATTGCTTTCTTCAATTATCAGTGTGTGCCTTATTTTGGCTAGAGATTCTTGTTGACTTCAAATATAGCAACATGTAAATCACCCCATGCATTTCATCAATATTGACTACATCAGGGTGTCTTTAAAGAGAACAGAATAAACACTGTCACAGTACAAACTTATTTTTACAAGTTATTTAATTAACCAGAGGTTTGAAAACTTTTCACAAACTATCTTAAATAGAGGTTATTTGGTTTATGTACATATAGATGATTTTCCAGACTAGTGACGAACAAGTGCCCTGAAAGAGGCAAGGAATGCATTGAGGAAGTGGCTTTGAGCTGCAGGTGGAATGCAAATGGGTTGTTAAACCAGGACTGTTTCTAGCCAATTTGGCTCCCAGTGCGAGATTTAAAAATGCGCCCCCCCCTTGACATAACAAAAAGTGTGCCCCCAAAGGGGGCGTGGTCTCTGTAACATGGGCGTGGCCTCTGTAAAATGGGTGTGGTCTCATCTGAAAAGTCTACCTTACACCCCAGTTTTTGACCTTGCAACAACAGATCATGGTGAGCACAGGTAAAAAATTAAAAAATATATATTATGCCATACACCGCAATGTCCTCGATACATTAAATCCCCATTACGGCAGGCAAGAGTCCCCATTTTACACATTACAGCAGGCAAGAGTCCCCATTTTCCACAATACGGCAGGCAAGTGTCCCCAATTTCCACAATACAGCAGGCAAATGTCCCCATTTCACACATTACGGCAGATGTCCCCATTTTCCACATTACGGCAGGCAAGAGTCCCCATTTTCCACATTACAGCAGGTGTCCCCATTTTCCACATTACGGCAGGCAAGAGTCCCCATTTTCCACATTACGGCAGGCAAGAGTCCCCATTTTCCACATTACGGCAGGCAAGAGTCCCCATTTTCCACATTACGGCAGGCAAGTGTCCCCATTTTCCACATTACGGCAGGCCAGCTGGGAACTCGGGAGGAGGGAGGAGGGGGAATCACAGATCACAAGAAGTGCCGCGGCGGGCGCCCCGTGCAGTTGCACGGCTCGCCCGCCGCAAGAAACGGCACTGTGTTAAACCCACTTCCAGTAAATATTTAAGTACACAGAACTTGGCCATGTTAGCATATATATATATATTACTACTCCTTCGTCTTGTATTGTAGATCTTTTTAACTCCCGGCTCTGGTGCTTAAATGACTGTTTACAACAGTCTGGCTGAGGAAGCCGCTGATCGTATGTGCAGGCGGAGAAACGCATTTTAAAGACCCTATAGCTCCTACAACCTTTTCTTATTTGGGAACACCACTGGTTCGATGATTGGACAATTCATCTTGGACCTCCAGATAAGGCTTGTTGTAAACGGTCATTCAAGCACCAGAGCCGGGAGTTAAAAATATCTACAATCCAAGACGAAGGAGTGGTCATATATATATGCTAACATGGCCATGTTAAACAAATACTGCTGTGCATGAGTAAGCCTGATATAGGCTAAAAACTGTTCTAACTATTGCTCTGCATGAATAAGCTTTATAATATAAACCAAGCCGCTTCAGATGTCTGCATGCTAAACTTACTAACCAGCTAAATAAACAGAGGAACTTTATACTAACAGCACGATTAGTGCATAGGAACATTGAAACCTATAAAAGTATTCTCAATTGCCTTGCATGATAAACATCTAATCAGGACACTACTGCTTGGAAATCTTGCATGCTGTTTATCAAAGAACTGCAGACAGGGAAGAATGTGCCTTATTGTCAGCTGCTGAGTAATAAGTGAATGCATGTTTACTCTCTGCAAGGAGAGTTTATGGGGCGATATTGTTATCAAGTTTCTATCTGTGCTACTAAAAACATAAATGATTGCCAATTGTGCTGTTTGAAATATAAGTAATAATTGTTGTAATGCTATACAAAAGTTACATTTAAGAAACTTTAGAATGTGCCAGCGTGATATTGTTACATGTTTGCCATGTTGAGCTAGTGATAAATTGTCACAGGTTTTTTATAAATCTGGTGTAGGAGACATAGGGAAGGATTTTTAAGAAAATAAAAAAACTTTTTTTAATAGAGTCTGTAAGTGCTGTCTGTATTTGTGTGTGTTTTTGGTCAAATAGTTTGAAAGGGTAGACAAGTCCCTTTTTGTTGCAGTGAGCGGCATACAGACCGATATTTTAGAATTGAATTTAAATTAACTATTAATTTAAGCCAATTTTTAATAGCGCCAGGGGGTACACTTGTTGTATATTCCTGATTAGCCTGGGTTAGCCGAATAGTAATCAACAGGAGCGATCATAGGCAGGCAAAGTTCATAATCTATATATAGTGTAATTCCTTACATTCACATACGAAAAGTAACCTAAAAATAAATATCTATTCAATGTATGGTATATTTATGTAGCAAACAGCTGTGATATAAGCATTCAGCTGTTATTAATAAACACAACTATAAATCAAAGTAATCTGTACCTGTGCACAAATCAGAAAGTGATTCATCCTAAAACTTTGCACTTCATTAATTTATCATTGATATTTTGAAATGTACTGCATTTCCTATAATAAAGTAAATGTGTTATTAAATTGTCGAGCTAGTATATATATATATATATATATATATAAAAACACATTTTTTGGATTTTATATATATATATATATATATATATATATATATACACACTATATATATATATATATATATATATATATACACACAGTATGTAGTATATAGTGTTTATGTTTTTGTATTATTATTATTATTTTTTCATATTGATCTTCTTTGTATCTATTAGTCTCAGTTTCTGCCTGTGAGCAGTGGTGCTGGACTATTTATGTAAATATAATTTGCCAGCAATTGCTATGACCAGTATTAAACTGTTGTTTGTCAGCAGTGCAGGTATTTATCTGCTTGCTAATGCATAGGTATGCATCCATAATTCAGTGTTGTAAGTTTGTCACAGTTGCCCGGAGGCAAGATAAATATGGGTGCCCCCACATATCTCTTAGCAGTCATACCCAGGATTAGAACCCATGACCTGTTACACTGACAGCAGACACCTTATTGAAGGAACTATTTGCTCCTGTACAGGAAGCATGAGAATTCTAACTATATGAAGTTACGTGTAATTGTCAGAGATGTAAATTCATATAGTTAGAAATCTCATATTTCCTATACAGGAGCAAATAGCTTCATCAGTAAGATGTCTGCTTCCAGTGTAACAGGTCGTGGTTTCTAATCCTGGGTATGACACTTGTAAAATATGTATCTACAGTATAATAAAAAGGGTGTGATCTGTAAGGTGCAGGGACCAGTGAGGAAGTCGGCCGCTGAAAATATAGCGACAGCTACTGTATCAATTAACAATTCAATGGAGTCACAGAATTAGAGGAGAGGTGCCCCCTTCAGAGCAGGAGCCCGGTGGCAGATGACTCCGTTGCCTCCCAGAGTTACTCCTCTGATCCATATACAGATTCAGCCACAGTACATAAATAGAGTCTGTGCAGAGAATACTAGTTTTAAACAATTTAATCTAATGAATTGTTTCTAAAGTTGCAGATATTTGGAACAAGCTGTAGAGCAAATTACAACAAAACAAAAATAAATTAAATTAAGTCTATTCTTCTAAAACTTATAATACCAGAGGGAATCAGAGGGAGGGGGAGGAGCATATCCTTGAGATGTGATTAACCAATGACTCAGCTGGGTACAGTCAGCCCTTCATTGCTTTTATGGCACCTACTGTAGGTAGGGGATATGAGGAAAAAAATGCCTAAAGTATTAGTCAAATTGACATAATTGAAACGTTGAAAGAGGCATTCTGTAAAATGGTAAAAGGACACAGTATTAATACAAATAATGAACTGTTTAATAGTCTAAAACCCACAGAGTATACTTTATGTTCAGTAATACAAAACACTCTAACACCTTATCTCAGCTATGAAAATTCTTAATACACAAAGGCATGTTAAAGCAATGTATGATGAGGATACAAAAACACTCATGGCCATAACTACTTGTGTGCCAGTGGTGCGTGGTACACAGCGCAGTCGCCCTGAGGGTGCAACTGCCCGCATCCCCATTCCAAGGGGCCTAAAGTCAGCGGCATTGTAATGAGTCAAACTGACTCATTACGAGCCGCCTGTGTGTGTTGCCACCGGAGCGAGGAGAGGAGAAGCTCAGGGGGCAAGGGAGGAAGAGTGGGGGGGATGCTTGGGAGCACCAGCAGTGCACTGTAATTGGTGCTATTACAGTGTGCTACTGCTGCTCCTGAGTCCCCTTTCCTCTGTCAGGTCTGTAACTGTGTCTGTTCCTGGAGGGGGCACTAGTGGGTCAGTGGTGGTGCGGTGGAGGAAATGGGGAGGCTGCAGTAAGTTCCTGCGCATGTGCGCAATGATGTTTTATTTAGCACACAGAGGTATGAACAGCAACTGGAGCAGATGGCAATACAAATGGTTTTTAGCAAGGAAACTGACAGAGGTAAAATAACAGTCAGAGGTAATGGGCTGGTCTGGAAACCAGCATGATTAGCAAACAGCGATGATCGGCCTGGAAGCTGATGGCGAACATCGATGGCCGTCTTGGCAGCCGATGGTAAACAGGATCAATATGCTGTAGGTAAGTAATGCAACCGATGGCAGTACATACAGGCGATAAGTAACTCCAGTAATCGGTCTGGAAACCGACAGCATTAGATTCACACAGTCAGTAGGAATGCACAAAGTCCACAGAGCCAAGCAAGGCTATAGCAGGAGACAGTTGCTAATTACAAGCTGATTGTTTAAGTGCTGGATGCAATAGCACAGTGCTGAATGCAGATTAACAACACACAGGTGAGAATAGTAAGGCAGCACCTGGAGACAGGGCCGTTTCTAGACAATTTGGCTCCCAGTGCGAGATTTCAAAATGCGCCCCCCCCATTGCTATAAAAAAAAATTGCGTGCCCCCCCATATAGCTATAAAAAGAAAAATCATGCGCTCGCCGAAGGCATGTGCGCTCCCGACAAGGGTGTGTGGCCTGGTTAAAATGGGCGTGGTCTCACTAAAGTGGGCGTGGCCTCGTCTGATATCATCACACCCACCACAGGAAAAAAAATAAAAAAATAAAAAAGTCTTCATTTTACACATTACAGCAGGCAAGTGTCCCCATTTTACACAGCGCGGCAGGCAGGTGTCCCCATTTTACAGAGCGCGGCAGGCAGGTGTCCCCATTTTACACAGTGCGGCAGGCAGGTATCCCCATTTTACACAGTACGGCAGGCAGATATCCCCATTTTACACAGTACGCAGGCAGGTGCCCCCATTTTACACAGTGCGGCAGGCAGATATCCCCATTTTACACAGTACGAAGACAAGTGCCCCCATTTTACACAGAACGGCAGGCAGGTGTCCCCATTTTACACAGTGCGGCAGGCAGATATCCCCATTTTACACAGTATGCAGGCAGGTGTCCCCATTTTACACAGTGCGGCAGGCAGATATCCCCATTTTACACAGTGCGGCAGGCAGGTATCCCCATTTTACACAGTACGGCAGGCAGATATCCCCATTTTACACAGTACGCTGGCAGGTGCCCCCATTTTACACAGTGCGGCAGGCAGATATCCCCATTTTACACAGTACGCAGGCAGGTGCCCCCATTTTGCACAGTGCGGCAGGCAGATATCCCCATTTTACACAGTGCGGTAGGCAGGTATCCCCATTTTACACAGTGCGGTAGGCAGGTATCCCCATTTTACACAGTGCGGCAGGCAGGTGTCAAGTGGGGGGGGAAGGAAGGGGGAGAGAGAGAAATAGAGATAATACTTACATCTTCCCGCTCTTCGGGTCCGGCCGCAATCACGTCCCTTGCCCCGGCCGCCTCCTCCTTCCAGGCTTATCTCCTCTCCTCCCTCTTCCCGAGCGCTCCTGCTTGGGGGGCGGGGCTTCGCAGAATGACGTGTTTGCGTCGTGACGTCACGACGCAAACGCGTCATTCCGTGAAACTCCGCCCCCCGAGCAGGAGCGCTCGGGAAGAGAGAGGAGAGGAGATAAGGACAAACAAAGTGCCGCGGCGGGCGCCCCGTGCAGTTGCATGGCTCGCCCGCTGCTAGAAACGGCACTGCCTGGAGAGAGTCTCTTACTGCATGTAGAAGTGGTAGCAGACTGTGGAAGGAATTGTAGCAGAGCTGGATGGCTGGTTCCTGTAGTTCCCTGGAGAAACAGGAGCTCGGAAATCACCAAAAACATGAGACTGGAGCCAGGAGACTCTGTGCACTGGGTGTGACGCGTTGTTCAAGGTGATGAGACTGAGCCGAAGTTATGCATTTATACCCCTTGGTCAGCAGGCATTGGATGCTTGAATCATGTCTGCAGACACAGCACAGGATTGGTTGTTACAGGTCACCTGACCGCAAGTGTCATGGCAGCGCCCATGCTGTACAGATGGCGGGCACACAGCGTGGTACATGCTGGATGGACTTCAGGGTACACAGTGATAATGGGTACTGCACTCCGTGGACAGGGTACTCATGCAGCAACAAACTGGGTCCGGGACCTCCAGAGGCCTGCACACCAGTGCGCTGGTAAGTCATATACCACTGAACGCTTCCTGACATCATCCTTTTCCTCCTCCTCCTGCCTCGGATCTACCAGCAGCTGCACTGAGGAGCCTGAGCCAGTGGAGAGATAGCCAGTAAGCATGTATCTATCTATCTCTCTACCTACTATATATCTATCTATTTATCCAGGGCCATAACTAGGTGGCACACAACGCATATGCATGTCGTAATGTGTAAAAGGGGGACTATACCTGCCGTAATTGGTAAAATGGGGACTCTACCTGCTGTAATGTGTAAAAGGGGCTCTGTCTGCCATAATGTGTAAAAAGGGGACTTTGCCTGCCGTAATGTGTAAAAGGAGGCTCTACCTGCTGTAATGTGTAAAAAGGGACTCTGTTTGCCGTAATGTGTAAAAAGTAGTGATGTGCACCGGACATTTTTCGGGTTTTGTGTTTGGATTCGGTTCCGCGGCCGTGTTTTGGATTCGGACGCGTTTTGGCAAAACCTCCCTGAAATTTTTTTTGTCGGATTCGGGTGTGTTTTGGATCCGGGTGTTTTTTTTACAAAAACCCCTAAAAAACAGCTTAAATCATAGAATTTGGGGGTCATTTTGATCCCATAGTATTATTAACCTCAATAACCATAATTTCCACTCATTTTCAGTCTATTCTGAACACCTCACACCTCACAATATTATTTTTAGTCCTAAAATTTGCACCGAGGTCGCTGGATGACTAAGCTAAGCGACCCAAGTGGCCGACACAAACACCTGGCCTATCTAGGAGTGGCACTGCAGTGTCAGACAGGATGGCACTTCAAAAAAATAGTCCCCAAACAGCACACGATGCAAAGAAAAAAAGAGGAGCAATGAGGTAGCTGTGTGACTAAGCTAAGCGACCAAAGTGGCCGACACAAACACCTGGCCCATCTAGGAGTGGCACTGCAGTGTCAGACAGGATGGCACTTCAAACAAATAGTCCCCAAACAGCACAAGATGCAAAGAAAAAAAGAGGCGCAATGAGGTAGATGTGTGACTAAGCTAAGCGACCAAAGTGGCCGACACAAACACCTGGCCCATCTAGGAGTGGCACTGCAGTGTCAGGCAGGATGGCACTTAAAAAATAGTCCCAAACAGCACATGATGCAAAGAAAAAAAGAGGTGCACCAAGGTCGCTGGATGGCTAAGCTAAGCGACACAAGTGGCCGACACAAACACCTGGCCCATCTAGGAGTGGCACTGCAGTGTCAGGCAGGATGGCACTTCAAAAAAATAGTCCCCAAACAGCACATGATGCAAAGATAAATGAAAGTAAAAAGAGGTGCAAGATGGAATTGTCCTTGGGCCCTCCCACCCACCCTTATGTTGTATAAACAGGACATGCACACTTTAACAAACCCATCATTTCAGCCACAGGGTCTGCCACACGACTGTGGCTGAAATGACTGGTTGGTGTTGGGCCCCCACCAAAAAAGAAGCAATCAATCTCTCCTTGCACAAACTGGTTCTACAGAGGCAAGATGTCCACCTCCTCCTCATCATCCAATTAATCACCCCTTTCACTGTGTACATCGCCCTCCTCACAGAGTATTAATTCGTCCCCACTGGAATCCACCATCTCAGGTCCCTCTGTACTTTCTGGAGGCAATTGCTGATGAATGTCTCCACGGAGGAATGGATTATAATTAATTTTGATGAACATCATCTCCTCCACATTTTCTGGAAGTAACCTTGTACGCCGATTTCTGACAAGGTGACCGGCTGCACTAAACACTCTATAGGAGTACACACAGGAGGGGTGGGTAACTTAGGTAAAATAAAGCCAGTTTGTGCAAGAGCCTCCAAATTGCCTCTTTTTCCTGCCAGTATACGTACGGACTGTCTGACATGCCTACTTGGATGCGGTCACTCATATAATCCTCCACCATTCTTTCAATGGTGACAGAATCATATGCAGTGACAGTAGACGACATGTCAGTAATCGTTGGCAGGTCCTTCAGTCCGGACCAGATGTCAGCACTCGCTCCAGACTGCCCTGCATCACCGCCAGCGGGTGGGCTCGGAATTCTTAGCCTTTTCCTCGCACCCCCAGTTGCGGGAGAATGTGAAGGAGGAGCTGTTAACGGATCACGTTCCGCTTGACTTGACAATTTTCTCACCAAAAGGTCTTTGAACCTCTGCAGACTTGTGTCTGCCGGAAAGAGAGATACAACATAGGTTTTAAATCTAGGATCGAGCACGGTGGCCAAAATGTAGTGCTCTGATTTCAACAGATTGACCACCCGTGAATCCTGGTTAAGCGAATTAAGGGCTCCATCCACAAGTCCCACATGCCTAGCGGAATCGCTCTGTTTTAGCTCCTCCTTAAATGTCTCCAGCTTCTTCTGCAAAAGCCTGATGAGGGGAATGACCTGACTCAGGCTGGCAGTGTCTGAACTGACTTCACGTGTGGCAAGTTCAAAGGGTTGCAGAACCTTGCACAACGTTGAAATCATTCTCCACTGCGCTTGAGTCAGGTGCATCCCCCCCCCTTTGCCTATATCGTAGGCAGATGTATAGGCTTGAATGGTCTTTTGCTGCTCCTCCATCCTCTGAAGCATATAGAGGGTTGAATTCCACCTCGTTACCACCTCTTGCTTCAGATGATGGCAGGGCAGGTTCAGGACTGTTTGCTGGTGCTCCAGTCTTTGGCACGCGGTGGCTGAATGCCGAAAGTGGCCCGCAATTCTTCGGGCCACCGACAGCATCTCTTGCACGCCCCTGACGTTTTTTAAATAATTCTGCACCACCAAATTCAATGTATGTGCAAAACATGGGACGTGCTGGAATTTGCCCAGATGTAATGCACGCACAATATTGCTGGCATTGTCCGATGTCACAAATCCCCAGGAGAGTCCATTTGGGGTAAGCCATTCTGCAATGATGTTCCTCAGTTTCCGTAAGAGTTTGTCAGCTGTGTGCCTCTTCTGGAAAGCGGTGATACAAAGCGTAGCCTGCCTAGGAACGAGTTGGCGTTTGCGAGATGCTGCTACTGGTGCCGCCGCTGCTGTTCTTGCTGCGGGAGGCAATACATCTACCCAGTGGGCTGTCACAGTCATATAGTCATGAGTCTGCCCTGCTCCACTTGTCCACATGTCCGTGGTTAAGTGGACATTGGGCACAACTGCATTTTTTAGGACACTGGTGACTCTTTTTCTGAGGTCTGTGTACATTTTCGGTATCGCCTGCCTAGAGAAATGGAACCTAGATGGTATTTGGTACCGGGTACACAGTACCTCAATCAAGTCTGTAGTTGCCTGTGAATTAACGGTGGATAACGGAAACACGTTTCTCACCGCCCAGGCTGCCAAGGCCTGAGTTATACGCTTTGCAGCAGGATGACTGCTGGGATATTTCATCTTCCTCGCAAAGGACTGTTGGACAGTCAATTGCTTACTGGAAGTAATACAAGTGGTCTTCCGACTTCCCCTCTGGGATGACGATCGACTCCCAGCAGCAACAACAGCAGCGCCAGCAGCAGTAGGCGTGACACTCAAGGATGCATCGGAGGAATCCCAGGCAGGAGAGGACTCGTCAGACTTGACAGTGACATGGCCTGCAGGACTATTGGCTTTCCTGTGTAAGGAGGAAATTGACACTGAGGGAGTTGGTGGTGTGGTTTGCAGGAGCTTGGTTACAAGAGGAAGGGATTTAGTGGTCAGTGGACTGCTTCCGCTGTCATCCAAAGTTTTTGAACTTGTCACTGACTTATGATGAATGCGCTGCAGGTGACGTATAAGGGAGGATGTTCCGAGGTGGTTAACGTCCTTACCCCTACTTATTACAGCTTGACAAAGGCAACACACAGCTTGACACCTGTTGTCTGCATTTGTGTTAAAATAATTCCACACCACTTCCGGGTACGGCGCCGATGCGTGCAGCAGCAGCAGTGTGAGCTCCGTGTGCCGCCCCAGCCCGCGCTAACTCTCACGCTGCACATAGCGACACAGCCCGCTCCCAGACCCCTCACTTGCCTGTGAGAATACCTCTGGCACCTGATGGAACGCTTTCTGGCCGCCCCAGAAGCGGCTAAACCCCTTAAACAACGTTCTGCAAAAACGAAAGGGGATTCCAAGATGGCCGCCGGACAGCAGACACAGCCGCAGCAGCAGCCAGTACACACAGAACGTGAGTTACATACCTTATCTGACTCCTCTGTGAACACAGTTCTCTCTGCACATGCTGTCCCCTCAACACAGAAGTCTAATAAGACCACAGAACAGACTGAAGGCCCCATTACATACTCTGACATGGTAAAGGCAATTCAGGACTCCATTAACCCTATCATGGAATCTCATGCTGCAAAAGTCACGCAGGCAGTACATGACATCAAATCACAGTTTAAACAGCTTTCCAAACGGGTGCAAGCTAACGAACAACGCCTTGGGGAAACTTTTCATGACGTCGCTGATTTAAAGGAACAGTGCGCCTTTCTCCAGAAATCCCATTACCAGCTTCTTAATAAGGTCGACGATCTCGAGAACAGATCACGTCGAAATAACCTAAGAGTGGTTGGGCTGCCTGAGACACTTAAAGGGCCAGCACTCTTTTCCTTCATACAAGACACGCTGCCTGATCTGCTTGACATTCAAGATTCCTGAGCAGGTATGATTGTGGAGAGGGCCCATCGTATTGGTCCGGCAAGGTCTACACAGGATTCCCGACCCCGGGCCGTTATATTCCGTTGTTTGAACTACATCCATAAAGACACTATCTGGTCTGCGTCTCGACGTAAGCGGAATTTACAATGGAACGACGTGAGGATTTTTATCTTCCAAGATTATTCGGCAGAGGTGGCCAGGGCACGGCGTGAATTCACCCCACTTTGTTCCCGCCTAGTCAAAGCAAATAGAAAATTTGCCCTCATATACCCGGCCCGATTGCGTCTGTTCAAAGGATCTTCATTTACCGACTTCTCCACCGTGGCTGATGCGGAAGCATATATGTTGGAAGAGGAGAACGGCCGTTCTTCACTACACCTGCCTTCAACGGACTCGACTTCTGATTGTTAACCACGGTTGCAGAGTTCCTTAGCGTGGTTCTATCCTACTTTAATGGCGATTATTTTATTGCTTTAATAAGCCTGTTTATGTTATAGCCGTTACTCACTAGAGGTTCTTGAAATTGATTGTAGGAGGAGGCGCCTCTCTTACCGATTTAATTGCTAGGCCGGGTGCCATTTCACCGTTTAATCCCATTTTAAATGGGATGCTCACTTTAAGGCGCCTTACAACCTAAAATTCTCTGTATGTTGTTTTTAGTTATGTTTTGTTTATGCCATATATAAGCTATGCTTACTGTTTCACAGTACCAGGGCTGGGGCAAGCCTGGAGCTCTTATCTGGTTCCCCATTTGGCGAACCATAGGTTTATTTAAATTATTTTTGTGCCCGAAGTGCACTTTTGATGTTCACCTCTTGATCCACTTTTTCTGGATCCTCTGCTTTACTTCTCCCCACCCTCTCCACCCATTGTTCTCTCCTCTATGTGTCTTGTCCTGTTGCTTCTATTTGTCCAAGCTAGCAATGTATTTGGTAGATATGACAGTATTGGTTTTACTTATTGCCATAACTCGTACCTCTTTTCAACAGTATTATGACCAGTTTAAAAATTGGCACATATAATGTAGGTGGTTTCCACTCCCCCATAAAGAGGAAGAAAATCCTACTTTACTTGTCTAAACTGCATGTAGACGTTGCATTCCTCCAGGAGTCTCATCTCCTTCCCCCTGAGATTGACAAACTCAATTGCCTGGGCTGGAGAGTCTTGGCGTCCGCCCCATTTACTGCCAAGGCCCGTGGGGTTCTCATATTGAGTAGGCGCTCAGTCCAGGTAGACCTTCATTCCTCCCAATCTGATCCCGAAGGCAGATTCCTCATTGTAGACGTCACTCTAGAGGACTCACGTTTTCTCTTGTGTAATGTATACGCCCCCAACATCGATCCCCAACCCTTCTTTCTGTCCATTGCCGCTAAACTGCACCCACACTCACACAAACAGGTGGTACTAGCGGGTGACTTTAACTCCACTGTATCCAACGCTCTTGATAGAAATACCAAATCCAGATCTTCCCGGTACACCCCAAAATATGGTTTACCATATTTAATGTCACAGCTGCATCTGGTGGATGTGTGGCGGGCCTGTCACCCGGTTGACCGTGAATACACATGTTTATCGGCTGCACATGGTACACTGTCGAGAATCGATTATTTACTCATCTCGACTTCTATGTTCACCAGGGTGCAGACATCTGAAATAGAACCGGTATCCTTGTCGGACCATGCGGTCTGCTGGATGACTCTCGCCACCTTCCCCAATAGAGGCCCTGTCAGACAGTGGCGCTTTCCAACCCACTTGACCAATTCCATTCAATTTAGAAACATGCTGGAGGCATCATGGGCTGACTTTAAACATTGTAATGTAACCGCAGAGAATGAATCACCGCTCCTGTTCTGGCAAACGTCTAAGTCAGTACTAAGGGGCTCTATTATCTCCTTCACCTCCAAACATAAGAAAGACACACAAACTCTGTATCTTGATGCCCAATCAAAACTCACAGACGCCTACCACGCATTCATACAGTCCCCCACCCCAAGCTCTAGAAAACTCTACTATGAACAAAAATCCCTTTTTGACAAACTCTTATCTCAAACTGAATCTAAATTAACGTTTATGTCCCAATGTAGATTCCATAAATTTGGCAATCGATCTAGTCGATTGCTTTCAAATCTCTTGAAAGGTCAACATCCCCCAACACTTATACATGCTTTAACCAAGGCAGACGGCACGGTGGTACATGATTGTAGCCAGGTGTCTGAGGTTCTACAGTCTTTTTATTCCTCATTATACTCTGAACCCACTGTTGATCACCAACAGCAACACTCTTTCTGGTCTTCCCTTACGCTCCCCTCTCTGTCCACTACCTCATCCCAACCCTTACTGAACCCCATTACTGAGGAGGAGGTACTCCATGCTATTCAAGGTTTGAAACCAAACAAAACCCCTGGACCGGATGGTCTAACCAATGAATACTATAAAATATTGGCCCCTCAACTGGTCAAACCCCTTTGTGAACTATTCAACTTGTTGTTGTCTGGAACACCCCCTCCCCTATACTTCAATGCAGCGATCCTGAAAATTCTCCATAAACCAGGGAGAAACCCCCTGCTTCCCAATTCATATAGACCTATATCCTTATTGAATACGGACTACAAGATATACACCAAGATCTTGGCAGACAGGGTAAAGCTTCTCTTGCCCTCTCTGATACCGGAGGACCAGACGGGATTTATCTGGGGATGCCACTCCACGGTAAATGTGCGTAAGATACTGACTGTCATGCAGTGGTTGAAGACTTCGGGAGGCCAGAACCCCTATGCCCTTCTCTCCCTTGATGCTGAGAAGGCTTTTGACCTAGTTACATGGGACCACCTTTTTGACACCATGCACAGGTTTGGGTTCCCGGAGGCATTCATCCATGCAATACGCCTTCTCTACCATGACTCTTCCTCTCAAATCCTCTCTAACAATTATATGTCCTCTCCCATTCCCCTCCATAGAGGGACCAGACAAGGATGCCCTCTTTCACCCCTCCTATTCGCTATAGCGATAGAACCTCTAGCCACTGCACTGCGCATGTCCCTAGAATACACGGGTATTAGTGTTGGGTCGACTGAAGTGAAACTTAGTCTATTTGCCGATGACATGCTTTTATTTATCTCTAAACCCCAATCCTCCATCCCTGCTATAAAGTGCATAATAGACCATTTTAGCTCCTTCTCGGGATTCCGTGTGAACTATGACAAGTCACGCCTCCTCCCCCTAGGATCTGGGCATTCTGCAAACCTTCTATCTCCCACACTGACACAATTCACAATCTGCCGCTCTCCACTTAAATACCTAGGCATCATGATCCCCCATAGTCTAGACGCCCTATACTCTGCTAACTTCCACCAGATATACTCCTCGGCAGAGAAAATACTGAACGGATGGATGGATTTACCTCTGTCATTGTCTGGAAGGGTGGTGGTTATTAAAAGCTTAGTTTTTCCCAAATTATCCTATCTCCTCCAGATGCTTCCCCTGCAACTCTCCAAGTCTGATATCCAACGATTTGACTCCCTGTTTACAAGATTCATCTGGGCAAAAAAGAAATCTAGAGTATCACGCCAAGTTTTACGACTGCCGAGACAGGAAGGTGGCTTTGGGATGCCGGACATCTCTGCTTTCTCAAATGCAGCCATGTATCGCTACATAGTAGATTGGTTCTCTGGTGGCTCCGTATATACCCTCCCCAACATAGAGGAACACCTCTTCCACCCTTTCTCCCCAGCTGCTCTCCTCCATGCACCTACCTCACTGATCCCTTCACATATAAAATCTAACATACTCTTTCAAGACACTTATAAAGCCTGGAAATCTATCAATAAGCGACTACACAGAAACTCCTCTAACTCCCCATACACCACCTTTTGGGGCAACCCACAGTTTCCCCCGGGTTTGGACGGCTGTGCTTATCTGACGTGGAAAGAGAAGGGCATCTCGTGCATCCGAGACATCTTTGACCCTGGGGGTAGGATCCACTCTTTCTCTGCATTATCAGACAGATATGGTATACCCAACTCCCAATTTTACATGTACCTCCAGTCCCGTCATTTTGCACAGTCGTTACCACCTGGAATGGCCCTTGATACGGCCATTGACCCTCTTACCCCTCTCCTACGTCTCAATCTGACCATAGGTTATAGGCTGCGTAATTTATATTCCATCCTCATAGACTCAGGGAAAACACCCTTGCAAAGTGTTCTTCATTCACGCTGGCAGCGTGACATACCTGATTTCCCAGATATGTCGGTACTTATGTCTACACTGTCCCCCACATTTAAATATTTAAAGTCTGCAGCTTTGCAAGAGACTCACCTCAAATTCTTAAATAGAGCCTACATTTCCCCAAAACAGCACTCCTATTTCACCTTGGCCTCTACGGGTCGATGCTTTAAATGTGGGATGGCTGAGGCCACCTACTATCATAATTTCTGGGACTGCAGGAAAATAAGAAATTTCTGGAACAAGCTGATAAACCATATTAATGATATTTTTTCAATTCGAATTAACAAGCTCCCTACTGCATGTCTATTCTACTGCTTTTCAGATTGGGACTTGGGACCACACAAACAGAAGATTATACCTGCCCTGACCGTTATCCTTACCATCGCTAAAAAATTAATCCTCACCCATTGGTTGCACAGACAATCTCCGACCATTGCAGAAATGAGAACCTCCCTACTAAATAACATATTCTATGAGCGACAGGCCCTAATACCGGACATAGAATCAGGGGCCCCTAGATTCTATGGGAAATGGGAAACTGTTATTCAAAGTTTTGATAACGCCACGCAACTCAGAATTCAGAAAATCTTTGAACCCACTACCTGGTATTTATATAGACAGCTTGATTAATGCCCTTAACATTGCTAAGGTAGAAATGTGTTTAACCGGTAAATAAATACCTACTTCTCGCTGTCGACTGGACACATATCCAACCTATCAGTCTTATGGTATAAATATTTCTTTAGAGAACAATGAAGATATATATTGTCCTGTTTTATGTCTCGTCCACCCCCCCCTCTCCCCTTTCTTCCCCCCCCCCTCCTCTCTCTTTCTTCCCTTTTTCCTTTCCCTCTATAATTTGAACGATTTCAAATTTTTATTTACCCAAACTTCTTTACAAAATAGAAAATTATTTGAAGAAGGGCTATTCTCTCTTTGTTTTATGCATTCTTTCTCCTTGTCTGTAATGAGTCCCAGATGCTAAGGGGTTAACTGGTCAGATACTAAGATTTATTTCATGTCTCTACTCTCGTTGAACTCCTTCGTGCTTGTTGAATACCAAATTTTACACTTCACTAAGCAGGATGGTAACTCTAACCAATAGGAGAGAAATATATCCCATGAATATCACCTATTACCAATCTCTTATATGTACTATATGTAACTCTGCATGTATATTACTTATACCGAGACATTATTGTATGAACATGACCTACCTCGACCTTTGATATTTGTACCTTCACATTGTGATTCCAGACTTGGAAGTTTGTATATCTTTTGCTAACCTTCTTTAATAAACATTGTTTTGGAAAAAAAAAAAAAATAATTCCACACCGAACAGGTGATTTTTTTTGTAATTTCACCAGGCATGTCAATGGCCATATTTGTCCCACGGACAACAGGTGTCTCCCCGGGTGCCTGACTTAAACAAACAACCTCACCATCAGAATCCTCCTTGTCAATTTCCTCCTCAGCACCAGCAACACCCATATCCTCATCCTGGTGTACTTCAACAGTGACATCTTCAATTTGACTATCAGGAACTGGACTGCGGGTGCTCCTTCCAGCACTTGCAGGGGGTGTGCAAATGGTGGAAGGTGCCACCTCTTCCCGTCCAGTGTTGGGAAGGTCAGGCATCGCAGCCGACACAATTGGACTCTCCTTGGGGATTTGTGATTTAGAAGAACGCACAGTTCTTTGCTGTGCTTTTGCCAGCTTAAGTCTTTCTTTTTTCTAGCGAGAGGATGAGTGCTTCCATCCTCATGTGAAGCTGAACCACTAGCCATGAACATAGGCCAGGGCCTCAGCCGTTCCTTGCCACTCCGTGTCGTAAATGGCATATTGGCAAGTTTACGCTTCTCCTCAGATGCTTTTAATTTTGATTTTTGGGTCATTTTACTGAACTTTTGTGTTTTGGATTTTACATGCTCTCTACTATGACATTGGGGATCGGCCTTGGCAGACGACGTTGATGGCATTTCATCGTCTCGGCCATGAATAGTGGCAGCAGCTTCAGCACAAGGTGGAAGTGGATCTTGATCTTTCCCTATTTTACCTTCCACATTTTTGTTCTCCATTTTTTAATGTGTGGAATTATGTGCAAGTATCAATAGCAATGGCCTACATATACTGCGCACAACTGAAATGCACCACAGGTATGGATGGATAGTATACTTGACGACACAGAGGTAGGTAGAGCAGTGGCCTACTGTACCGTACTGCTATATATTATATACTGGTGGTCAGCAAACTGTGCAAAACTGAAATGCACCACATGTATGGATGGATAGTAAACTTGACGACACAGAGGTAGGTAGAGCAGTGGCCTACTGTACTGTACTGCTATATATTATATACTGGTGATCAGCAAACTGTGCAAAACTGAAATGCACCACAGGTATGGATGGATAGTATTCTTGACGACACAGAGGTAGGTAGAGCAGTGGCCTACTGTACCGTACTGCTATATATTATATACTGGTGGTCAGCAAACTGTGCAAAACTGAAATGCACCACAGGTATGGATGGATAGTATACTTGACGACACAGAGGTAGGTAGAGCAGTGGCCTACTGTACCGTACTGCTATATATTATATACTGGTGGTCAGCAAACTGTGCAAAACTGAAATGCACCACAGGTATGGATGGATAGTATACTTGACGACACAGAGGTAGGTAGAGCAGTGGCTTTCTGTACCGTACTCCTATATATTATATACTGGTGGTCAGCAAAATTATGCACTGTACTACTACTATATACTACAATGCAACACAGATATGGAGCGTTTTTCAGGCAGAGAACGTATAATACTGGTGGTCACTGGTCAGCAAAACTCTGCACTGTACTCCTCCTATATAATACTGCTGGTCCCCAGTCCCCACAATAAAGCAGTGTGAGCACAGATATATGCAGCACACTGAGCACAGATATGGAGCGTTTTTCAGGCAGAGAACGTATAATACTGGTGGTCACTGGTCAGCAAAACTCTGCACTGTACTCCACCTATATAATACTGCTGGTCCCCAGTCCCCACAATAAAGCAGTGTGAGCACAGATATATGCAGCACACTGAGCACAGATATGGAGCGTTTTTCAGGCAGACAACGTATACTGGTGGTCACTGGTCAGCAAAACTCTGCACTGTACTCCTCCTATATAATACTGCTGGTCCCCAGTCCCCACAAAAAAGCAGTGTGAGCACAGATATATGCAGCACACTGAGCACAGATATGGAGCATTTTTCAGGCAGACAACGTATACTGGTGGTCACTGGTCAGCAAAACTCTGCACTGTACTCCTCCTATATAATACTGCTGGTCCCCAGTCCCCACAATAAAGCAGTGTGAGCACAGATATATGCAGCACACTGAGCACAGATATGGAGCGTTTTTCAGGCAGACAACGTATACTGGTGGTCACTGGTCAGCAAAACTCTGCACTGTACTCCTCCTATATAATACTGCTGGTCCCCAGTCCCCACAATAAAGCAGTGTGAGCATAGATATATGCAGCACACTGAGCACAGATATGGAGCGTTTTTCAGGCAGACAACGTATACTGGTGGTCACTGGTCAGCAAAACTCTGCACTGTGCTCCTCCTATATAATACTGTTGGTCCCCAGTCCCCACAATAAAGCAGTGTGAGCACAGATATATGCAGCACACTGAGCACAGATATGGAGCGTTTTTCAGGCAGACAACGTATAATACTGGTGGTCACTGGTCAGCAAAACTCTGCACTGTACTCCTCCTATAATACTGCTGGTCCCCAGAATAAAGATATTTGCACTGCAGCCCCCTGAAACAAAGTGAGAGGACGCCAGCCACGTCCTCTCACTATCATTTCCAATGCACGAGTTAAAAATGGTGGCGACGTGCGGCTCCTTATATAGAATCCGAATCTCGCGAGAATCCGACAGTGGGATGATGACGTTCGGGCGCGCTCGGGTTAACCGAGCCATACGGGAGAATCCGAGTATGCCTCGGACCCGTGTAAAATGGGTGAAGTTCGGGGGGGGGGTACGGATTCCGAGGATGCACACTTTAACAAACCCATAATTTCAGCCACAGGGTCTGCCACACGACTGTGGCTGAAATGACTGGTTGGTGTTGGGCCCCCACCAAAAAATAAGCAATCAATCTCTCCTTGCACAAACTGGCTCTACAGAGGCAAGATGTCCACCTCCTCCTCATCATCCAATTCATCACCCCTTTCACTGTGTACATCGCCCTCCTCACAGAGTATTAATTCGTCCCCACTGGAATCCACCATCTCAGGTCCCTGTGTACTTTCTGGAGGCAATTGCTGATGAATGTCTCCACGGAGGAATGGATTATAATTAATTTTGATGAACATCATCTCCTCCACATTTTCTGGAAGTAACCTCGTACGCCGATTGCTGACAAGGTGACCGGCTGCACTAAACACTCTTTCGGAGTACACACAGGAGGGGTGGGTAACTTAGGTAAAATAAAGCCAGTTTGTGCAAGGGCCTCCAAATTGCCTCTTTTTCCTGCCAGTATACGTACGGACTGTCTGACGTGCCTACTTGGATGCGGTCACTCATATAATCCTCCACCATTCTTTCAATGGTGACAGAATCATATGCAGTGACAGTAGACGACATGTCAGTAATCTTTGGCAGGTCCTTCAGTCCGGACCAGATGTCAGCACTCTCTCCAGACTGTCCTGCATCACCGCCATTATTATTATTATTATTATTATTATTGGATTATTTGTTTCATTATTATTATAATTATTATTATTATTAGCTTTACTATTTCTCTCTAGTCTCCTCTGACAAGGGCCCTCTTTCCGAGTTGCTCGCTCACTAACTACTTTTAGCAGCCGTGCAAATTCATTGTCGCCGCCCACGGGGGAGTGTATTTTCGCTTTGCAAGTGTGCGATCGCATGTGCAGCCAAGCGACACAAACACATTTTGTGCAAAACAAGACCAGCCCTGTAGTTACTTATCCTGTGCTATGATTCTAGTGATGGAGGTCCCAAAATTGACGTCAGATACCCGCCCTGCAAATGCCTGGTCACGCCTGCGTTTGCCCAACCACTCCCAGAAAACGGTCAGTTGACACCCATAAACGACCTCTTCCTGTCAATCTCCTTGCGATCAGCTGTACGAATGGATTCGACGCTAGAAGCATTGCACAGCAACAATGCTCTTTGTGCGTGCGCATTGCGGTGCATACGCATGCGTAGTTTTGCCGTTTTTTTACCTGATTGCTGCGCTGCAAAAAATCGTCAGCGAGCGATCAACTCGGAATGACCCCCAAATCACTAACTTAGAGATCAAAACAAAATCAGTGCTATCTTGTAAATATTCAATACCCCAATTAAAACATGAACATTTAATTTTTGCCAAGTTTAACATCAATGTAACATATAATTACATTTCGTTATTGAAATAAGATAAGATAATAAAGCTTCGCTATACCAAACAAATTACTTAATATCACACAATGAGAAATGGAAATGCAATGCAGCTTTTTCATTCAACAACCAATGAAACAAGGTACTGTCTCTTTAGAAGGGTCACAAAATTACTTTTTATACATAAATGACTATAGTGATGAAAAGGAACCATAGAGATGGTATTCTCTGAATGAGAAGATGAATATTATAACAGAGTAGATAAAGTAGTGCACTTATGGAGCTTTGAAGCTTCATGTCGTGCATTCTGATTATAGTGTCCACCTATTAGTTTGGGCCTGATCTTGAGCTGAACACAGGATTTGTTTTTTGCCACAGCGGTGCCTGTGTGTTTATACTAATGCAATAACTGTCAAAATGTCAAAATGCAGTAAAAAAAGGCCAGTAAAGTCCTTGCGTGCATAAAACGGGGTATTGAGACAAGAAACAAGGATGAAATCCTGTCTCTGTATAAATCATTGGTACGTCCACACCCGGAATATTGTGTTCAGTTCTGGGCACCATATTATAAAAAAGATATCGGGGAACTAGAAAGAGTTCAAAGGCGCGCTACTAAACTGATTAAAGGGTTAGAGACACTGGAGTATAAGGAAAGGCTTACTAGGTTAAATATGTATTCCCTTGAAAAGAGGAAACAAAGAGGAGACATTATTAATATCTTCAAATATGTAAAGTGTCAATACAAAGAGTTAGCAGAGGATTTGTTTATTAATAGAATTCTGTATAGGACACGTGGGCACTCACTGAGGCTAGAGGAGAGAAAATTCCATACAAAACATAGGAAAGGGTTCTTCACCGTAAGGGCAATAAGGATTTGGAACTCCCTGCCAGAGAAGATAACAATGGCGGAGTTTGTAAATGATTTAAAAAAGGATTGGACAATGTTCTAGCTGAAAAAAAGTATCCAAGGTTATAGCATTTAATATATTGACACTATGTATATGAGAGTGATACGAAATATAGTTGTCAATAGGTCCGAAACTATTATTTCGGCTGGTGCATTATAATGTGCACTGCTTAATACAGAATACAGGTTGAACCCGATGGGCATTTTGCCTCTTTTCAACCTCATTAAGTATATTACTATGTTACTATGCTACTGATGTTTTTTATACTGAAACACCCACTTGCAGTGGTGTATATTCATCTCGGTGCATATTTAGAGGCATCATCAGTGTACCATCAGACACGCCATTGAAACCTGCACCAGCACTATGGTAGCACAGTTTCTCCATATGACATCATGTATGAGCAGTTCTGCTTTTTCAGATGCAGACCCTGTCATATACATGCCTGTGACATGTCTGGAACTGCCTAGCCATGCAACTGTTGCCTCCCAGGAATACACGTGAAAAACCACACTCCGTGTATCTATATTCTTTTCCACCTCCATAACATAGCATCAGGACTTATGCATAGAGCAATTTGGACACATGTACATTACTTCTAAAACCGATTTATGTGTGGTCAGCAACTGACTCAGAATTGAGCCTTCTGTGTTCATGTGGGTGATGACAAGAATCTTAGATTCCTTGTACAATTGCAATGGTTGCCAACAGGGGCGTAACTAGAACTTTGTGGGCTAAGTATCAAAATCTTAAATGCCCCCACAGTTGTCACTACAATTCCCCTTAGGGGAGCAGGAGAGAGACAATGAGGGAAGTAAGAGAGAGAGACAAAGAGGGAGTTTGAAAGAAAGAGAGAAAAAGAGAGAGCAGCGAAAAATAGAGGGAGAAAGAAGGGTGGGGTCAGGGAAAGAGAGAGAGAGAGGGTTTCATGAGAAAAAGGGAATGAATGAAAGAGAGAGAGAGAGGAGTGTGAGAGAGAGGGTGTCAGGTAGAAGGTTTGAGAAAGGAATGTTAGCGGAAAGAGAGAAAGGCATCAATGAGAGAGAGAGAGAGAGAGAGAGAGAGAGAGAGAGGGTGCCAAGAGAGATAGAGGAGGAGGAGCAAGATATAGAGAGAAGGATGGGAGCAAGCAGGAGGGAGAGATAGAGAGATAGAGAGTGTAAGGGAGGGAGAGAGAAAGAGAGGTGCGCAAGAGAAAGAGAATAGGGTAGAGGAAGAGGGAAAGAGAGAAAGAGGAGAGATACAGTGTCAGGGAGAGAAAAAGTGTCAGGGAGAGAGAGACAGTGTCAGAGAGACACACAGACAGTGTGAGAGAGAGAGAGAGAGAGAGAGAGGGGGATGGTGTCAGAGAGAGAGACAGTGTCAGAGAGAGAGACAGTGTAAGAGAGAGAGGGAAAGATGGTGTCAGAGAGAGACAGTGTCAGAGTGAGAAGGAGAGGCAGTGTCAGAGAGAGAGAAAGTGTCAGGGAGAGAGACAGTATAAGTGAGAGAGACAGTGTCAGAGTGTCAAAGTGAGAGAGACCATGTAAGAGAGAGAGGGCAAGATGGTGTCAGAGAGAGACAGTGTCAGAGAGAGGAGAGGCAGTGTCAGGCAGAGAGACAGTGTCAGTGATAGAGACAGTGTCAGGGAGAGAGAAAGGGAGATATATATTGTCAGGGAGAGAGACAGTGTCAGGGAGGGAGAGAGAGACAAAGGGAGAGAAAGAGTGTCAGAGAGCGAGAGACAGTGTCAAAGAGAGAGGTGAGACAGTATCAGGGAGAGAGAGGAAGACAGTGTAAGGGAGAGAGACAGTGTCAGAGAGAGAGAGAGAGAGAGAGAGAGAGAGAGACAATATCAGGGAAAGAGAGAGAGACAGTGTCATTCAGTTTCAGGGAGAGAGAGAGACAGTGCCAGGGAGATAGAGACAATGTCAGGGAAATAGAGAGACAGTGTCATGGAGATTAAAAGACAATGTCGGAGAGAGATAGAGTGTCAGGTAGAGAGAGACAGTGGCTAAAGAGAGGGGGAGAGAAAGATGGAGGCAGGGAGAGAGAAAGGGAGAAGGAGACAGTGTCAAGGAGAGAGAGCAGAGCACCATATGTGGGCATAAACAGACAGATGGATGGGGGGCATAAATGGACAGACAGATGGACAGAGGCCATAGATGGACAGACAGATGAACAGGTCAAAGTTGGCTAGACGGGGGCATAAACGGATAGAGTACCATATGGGGCACAGATGCATAGACAGATGGACAGAGCACTATTCGAATGAATGGGGGGGGCATAGATGGACAGACAGGTGGACAGAGCACCATATGGGGCACAGACACAGAGATTGATGCACAGAGCACCATGGATGGACATACGGACACAGACAGACAGGACAGATGGACAGAGCACATTATGGGGGCACAGGCGCATTGATGGATGGACAGAGCACCATATGGATGGATGGTGGGGCATAGACAGACACATGGACATAGCACCATATGGAGGCACAGAAGCATAGATGGATGGACAGAGCACCATATGGGAGTGTAGATGGACAGATGGATGGGGGGGGGGGCACAGATGGACAGAGCACCATATGGGGGCAGAGACGAATAGATAGATGGACAGAGCACCATATCAAGACATAGATGCATGGGAGAGCTTAGACAGACAGATGGGGGCACAGAAGCATAAACAGCTGGACAGAGCACCATATGGGGGCGTAAACACATAGATGGATGAACAGAGTACCATATGGGGCATAGCCGGACAGATGGATGGGGGACATAGACGGACAGGATAGATGGACAGAGCACCATATGGGGAGGTAGATAGACAGATGGATGGAGAGAGTACCATTGGGGGTATAGATGGACAGATGGATGAATGGATGGATGTACAGACAGACAGACAGACAGACAGACAGGTGGGAGGGCAGTTTGGAAGAGGGCTCACCATTAGCAAGACTGTGTGCTACTGCAGCTGTGCTTCTGGACAAGCGACTTTGTCGCTGGGCACACTCTGAGTGCGACTTTACATCCCCACCTCCTCACCTCCCCACACACACATACTAGGAAGTAAATTGCCAGGCTCTGAACCCAGCGCGCGGCACTACTAATTTAAAAAAAAAAAGAAAAATACAGAAGATCCAAATGGGGTGCAGTGGGATTGCTTGCTTGGCCTTGGCCCCCCCCGAGCAATCAGGTCCCATAGCATTTGCATCCCCTTTTCCCTCTATAGTTAATGCCACTGGTTGCCAATACTGACTCTGATCCCAGCATTACCTCTCAGTAAATTCCAGTGTTTCATCATAAGTTATGTCCAGCTATAGCTGGGATTGCTATTTATAGCTCCATTAGCTAATCGGTAATACGATGTCTCAGGTGTGGAATACATCTTTAATTAAGCTGGCTTTTGAACAGCTTCCATTTTCCCCAGCAGTAGTAAATCACACAAATATTCTCAATAAAATACCAATGTTTTAAAATATTGCAGCATTGCGTTGTAAAAAAATAAATAGCTTTAAAACATAGCCGTATCCTATAAACATAATAAATGAAATAAGAAGGATCTGACTTGTTTCCAAATTTTCTACATTTTCAAGATTAATAGTGTAAGCAGGGTTAGAATTTCATTTTAAACAAACACAAATACATATCCAGATATTAATTATATAATTGTAAAGAATTTCAAAAACATAAATCTAATAATAAATATTATGCCAGCTGTTTCAGGAGCAAATGCAGGATTTCTGGAGGGAGGTTTTCAAATGTTTGATTTTAGAGCAGGCTTTCCCAACCGTGGTCCTCAAGGCACACCAACAGTGCAGGTTTTAGTGATATCCAGGCTTCAGCACAGATGGTTAAATCAAAATAACTGAGGTACTAATTAAGTCACCTGTGTTCAAGCCTGGATATCACTAAAACCAGAACTGTTAGTATGCCTTGAGGACCGAGGTTGGGAAACACTGTTTTAGAGTGATTGTAGTCAGCCCATGAAGGATGCATAATTACTGTAGCATGTAAGAAGCAAGCTATAGTCTGCCCCAAACAAAATGCAGTTTATGTAATACAGTACTTCAGATGGGTTGGGTTCCTGTGACCGGCGATCTCCATACTGACGCCGGTATCCCAACATTTAGATGGCCAGCAGGGGTAGGCAGGTGCAACGAAGCCCCTTGCAGGCTCAGTGGCTCGCTGCGCTCACCACAGGATATATTCCCACTCTTTGGGTGTCGTGGACACCCACGAGTGTGAACAGTCCCTGTTGGTCAGCATCGGTATTGTGACCAGCGGTCTCCCGACCACCGGTCACATAACCGGATCCCTTTCAGACATATTCAGGCCCAATAATCATGCAGGAGAAAAAAAATGATTGATGCATACAATGATCACGGTAAGCCACTTACCAGATTCTCTCTGGTGCGATGACTGAGCACTCAGATACACACACACACACACACACACACACACATACACACACACACACACACACACACACACACACACACACACACACACACACACACACACACACACACACACACACACTTGGTAGGGATATGTGCTGTCACTGGGCATGTGCTGCAGCTCCATTCCACCGTTTATACTGCATGTAGTGGCCACTGGCCAGGCAGTGGGGAAGGAGGGTTTTCAGGCAATTTGACACCCCTCCGTGTTTGCCTATGTGTAAGTTGTAATGCTAATCCTAGAACTTTGATACCATTCTTTATTCACATATATTCCAAGACTAGCAAAAAATCAGATATACAGTACACTGTTACAAACTCCCTATAAATTTACATAATTAAATATTTTTTGCACTAAATTAATCATGTGCTCCAGGATCTCTTGGGGAAAGGAGATGAGGTATTTGCATGGGTTTCCTCAGGTACTCCGGTTTCCTCACACACTCCAAAAATATACTCGTAGGTTAATTGGCTTCTGACACAATATTAAACCTTATTCTCTCTCTGAAACAGCAACACAAACTTGTTACAGCAGGGGAATGTGCACTGTCAGCTTCCCTAAAAGAAAAGTATAGATCCACCCCTGCTGGCGCTGCTGGTCGGGGACGATTCTGCTCATCTCCAGCCTCTGTCACCAGCAGCATTGCGGCTACTGGGAGAGCTGCTGACGGTTGTGGGCTCACTTCTCTGGAAAGGTGAGTTAACACTCTCCCACATCGGATTGGACTGGAATAACACATGCATCTGATATGAGGACCCGCTTCACAGTGAAACGGAGATGAAACATGTCAACACAATAGCCACCGCCATAATACATCTATTCCTCTCTGCCTTATCCATGCTGAAGTCAGAAAGATAGGGACGGCTTCCAACTCTGAGACACGCCTCAGTGCTAGGAGTGAAAGAAATGTATCCATCTACTGAAAAGGCGGTGCTCTGACTCCTGCAAGTAGGTGACCCTCCCTGCATGCTTGAAAGCAGATCCCTTATCTCTAAAAATGATTATGGCAGATGTGAGTCCAGAAAGACAACTCTTGTGATTGTGACATTCACCCAAAGAGACTCAAACCTGATATATCACACATATCTCCCCTCCAAGCAACTGAGAACTGTCAGGACAACTCCAAAGGAGATTCAGTCCCATCTTGTACTTAGCAATAAGACAGCCTCTCTAAAATAAGGATCAGGAAAAGTTGTCTTATAGCTGACTTCCTTGAAAAAGCTTAATCTGACACTAATATGCAATAGCAGTTTCCTTTACTATGATTTAGCAAGCCAGTTCGCAAATAATCCTGAAAGACAACACTGGATTGCAATAAAGAGAATACTAAGGTACCTCAAAGGTACAAGTTCACGAAAGCTGAAATTTACAAGATCATCAGATACCACCTTAAAAGTATTCTGTGATGCTGACTGGGGATCAGATGAGGATGATAGACATTCCTTATACTGCATACCTGTTTGCACTAACAGGCACAGCAATAAGACGGGCAAGTAGGAAACAACCCACAGTTGCTCTTTGCACAACAGAGTGTTAGGCGCCGGGGTCCGCTCATCGGTGCGGCCCGGCGCCTAGCAACCAGGGACGCCGTACGCGGACAGCCGCCGGCTCCCTGGCAACGCTGGACGCCGGGCGCACTGAGCCGCATGGACCCTAGCAACGGGGACGCCACTGATGGACCGCGTTCCCCGTTGCTGGGTCCAGGGTTTAATGAACCTACACCTGTTTCCTGGCCGTGCAGCAAGGCAGCTGCACGGCATGTAGGTAATTAGCCCTGTCAGCACCTGATTGGAGGACTCCTGTTCATATGCACTCTCAGGGCTTCTCACAGACGCCGGTAATAGCTTCCTGCATGCTGTCTCTGTTTGCTGAGAGTCTGTTCCAGTCTTGCTGTATCCGGTCATTCCAGTATTCGGAAGTCCTGAACTCGGAAGTTGTCATCTTATTCCTGGAGTCCTGACTAATCACCGTATAACATCCAGTGGTGTTCGTGAGTCGCGGCTTTGCCGTGTGTTGCGGCTTGTCCGCTTTATTATTTATTATTTGTGTTTTGGAGCATTTCGCGGAGGGTTCCGCTTCCACAGGTCCACTCTGGTATCCAGCGGTGCTGGGTAGGAGTATTGGACAAGTGGATTTTGGTTGTCCTTTTCCCTGGCGGGTTTCCGCACATACTTCAGGTTTTGTTAGTTAGCTTGTTGCCCCTGGCCTGTTGTCAGTCAGAGGTCCTCTTGTTATCATCCTGCCTCGGATTTCCCTTTGTCTCTCACTAAGACCGGGGGGCACCGGAGTTGGGCAGACATAATCCGCCCTTCAAACGTGGCTGCCAGGGGCTCAAGAAACCATAGTCTCGCAGGGGATTTCCGATAGCACGGGTGAGACAATAGAGTTAGGGCGCCAGGGGCAACTAGTCTTTCCTGCTCCCGTTACCTGCATTCCATTCCAGCGCTCTGGTCCTTGTCATAAAATCTCCTCCGGTCAGGAGTGCTGGAATCATAACATTATTACCGGCCATACCAAAACTTAAAATTAAACGGAGTTTAATTTTTTCTTATTCAGTTTTTGTAAGAAATTGTCGGCCTCATGAATCCAACAGGGTTAGGACCAAATCCTGGTCAGCTCTTAGTCAGTCAGATTCAAGAACTTACTCAGATGGTTCAGGATCTTTCCCTTCGGGTGAAGTCGCAGGAAGATCTTTTACGAACTTCCCCGAGGGTAGTTCCTGAACCAAAAATGCATTTGCCTGACCGTTTTTCTGGTGATAGAAAAGAGTTTTTTAATTTTAAAGAATCCTGTAAACTTTATTTTCGTTTAAGACCGATCTCCTCGGGTACTGAATCTCAGCGGGTCGGGATTATTATTTCTTTGCTCCAGGGGGATCCCCAGACTTGGGCATTTGGTTTAAAAGCAGATGATCCGGTGTTTTTGTCAGTAGACGCTTTTTTTGGGTCTTTAGGACTGTTATATGATGACCCTGATAGAGAGGCATCCGCTGAAGGTCAATTGCGCGCTCTCAGACAGGGTAGGAATCCTGCAGAGGTTTATTGTACGGAGTTTCGCCGGTGGTCGAACGACTGTGGCTGGAATGACCCAGCCCTGCGCAGTCAGTTTCGCCTCGGCTTATCAGAATCTATTAAAGACAGTCTCCTCCAGTATCCCGCTCCTGAGACTCTCGATAAACTCATGGAGCTTTCTATTAAGATTGATCGTCGTCTCAGAGAGCGGAAGGCTGAAAAAGGAGCATCGGTCAGGTCATCTCCATGTGTATATTCCATCCCTGAGGACATAGAGGAGCCCATGCAGATGGGTCTCTCCCGGTTGTCTCCTGAAGAGAGAGCCAGAAGGCAAAACTCTGGTCTTTGTTTGTACTGTGGGGGTAAGGGACATTTTGCTCGTAATTGTCCGAATAAGTCGGGAAACGCCTTGACCAGGTGAATTGTGAGGGGGTTCACCTAGGTCTGCAGCTTATCTCCTCGAATAACTCCCTTTTAGTCCCAGCTAAGGTTTCCTTTGGCAGCCTCAGTTCCTCGGTGTCGGCTTTTGTCGACAGTGGAGCCGCAGGAAACTTTATGGATTTAACTTGGGCTAAGGCCTTAGGCATTCCTCAGTTATCTTTGGGGTAGGTGTGTCACCATGCATGGCTTAGATGGGAGTCCACTGTCCAATGGGGTTATTTCCCTCTGTACACCCCCTGTACTACTTACGGTAGGAGCTCTTCATTCTGAAAAAATCGAGTTCTTCCTTACCCATTGCCCAGCAGTTCCAGTGGTTCTGGGTCACCCTTGGCTGGCCTTTCACAATCCCACCATTGATTGGCGGTCAGGGGAGATTTCTCAATGGGGTGCCTTCTGTGATAAGGAATGTATTTCGTTTCCAGTCAGAATAGCTGCTGCCATTCCTGAACTCATTCCCGTGGAGTACCAGGAGTTTGCTGATGTGTTCTCCAAGGGCAATGCAGACATTCTGCCTCCCCATCGGCCTTATGATTGCACCATTGAGCTAATTCCTGGTGCTGCATTGCCAAAGGGAAGGTTATATGCTTTATCCGGGCCAGAAACTGCGGCCATGAATGACTATGTTAAAGAGAGCCTAGGGAAAGGATTTATTAGGCCATCTAAATCTCCTTTAAGTCCAGGCTTCTTCTTTGTGGAGAAAAAGGATGGCTCGCTCAGACCTTGCATTGACTATAGAGCCCTAAATAAAATCTCAGTTAAAAATACTTATCCTCTGCCGCTGATTTCTGTCCTCTTTGATCAGCTGCGTTCGGCTGTGATTTTTTCCAAAATTGATCTAAGAGGAGCGTATAACCTCATCCGAATCAGGTCCGGAGATGAGTGGAAGACAGCCTTCAGTACTCAGTCGGGTCACTACGAGTACCTAGTGATGCCGTTCGGCTTGTCTAACGCTCCAGCAGTTTTCCAGGACCTCATTAACGATGTGCTCCGTGACTTCCTAGGGAAATTCGTGGTCGTTTACTTAGACGACATCCTGATTTATTCTGACTCTATTGAACAACATGTTTCCCAGGTGCGTCAGGTTCTTCAAAAGTTACGTGAGAATCATCTATATGCCAAACTGGAAAAATGCGAGTTTCATGTCACGGAGGTATCTTTTTTAGGGTACATTATTTCCCCTCTGAGATTTTTCATGGAACCAAAGAAGCTCCAGGCCATCCTTAGTTGGGCGCAACCCACCAATTTAAAAGCAATTCAGCGCTTTTTAGGGTTTGCGAATTATTACAGGAGGTTCATTCATTCTTTTTCCGACCTGGTTGCTCCCATTGTGGCCCTGACAAAGAAAGGAGCGGATCCTACCAACTGGTCGCGTGAAGCGGAGTTGTCCTTTCGGGCCTTGAAACAAGCTTTTGTCTCGGCTCCAGTCCTCATACATCCCAATCCAGGATTGCCCTTCATTGTGGAGGTTGATGCCTCGGAGGTTGGAGTAGGGGCTATACTATCTCAAAAGGATCCCGAGTCTCTGGAACTACTTCCTTGTGCCTTTATGTCCAGGAAATTCTCCTCCGCTGAATCCAACTATGACGTTGGTAACCGGGAATTACTGGCAATAAAATGGGCTTTCGAGGAGTGGAGGCATTGGCTGGAGGGAGCAACACATACCATTTCAGTATTGACTGACCATAAGAATCTGCAATACATCGAATCAGCTAAGCGGCTGAATGCCCGGCAGGCTCGTTGGGCTTTGTTCTTTACTCGTTTCAAATTTATTATAACTTTCAGGCCAGGTTCCAAGAATACCAAGGCAGATGCTCTGTCACGCAGTTTTCTTCCGGTTCATGATAACAGTCCTGTTACTCCCATACTTCCATCTTCAGTCATTTGGGCAGGCCTCACACAAGATTTATTTACCCAGTTAAAACAGCTTCAACACCAAACTCCTGGAAATACTCCTGCTGGTCGTCTTTACGTCCCTGAGTTCTTGAGAGCTACTGTTTTGACTGAGTTCCATGATAACAAAGTTTCCGGGCATCCAGGGATCTCTAAGACATTGGAGTTAGTCTCCCGCTCAGTATGGTGGCCTGGTCTTTCTAAAGACGTTAAGGAGTTTGTTTCTTCATGTCAGGTTTGTGCACAGCATAAGGTTCCCCGTTCCTTGCCTATCGGGCAACTTATGCCCTTGAATGTCCCTCTCAGGCCATGGTCTCATATTTCCATGGATTTTGTGGTGGACCTTCCCCTTTCAGCTGGATGCAGAGTCATTTGGGTGGTAGTAGACCGTTTTAGCAAGATGGCTCATTTCATTGCCCTTCCCCGACTGCCATCTGCCCAAGGATTGGCAGTGTTGTTTCTCGGCCATGTTTTCAGACTTCATGGGTTGCCCACTGATATTGTTTCTGATCGGGGTCCACAATTCATTGCACAATTCTGTAAGTGTTTTTGTGCTTCATTAAAGATGAGATTGTCATTAACATCTGGTTACCACCCACAGTCCAACGGGCAAACCGAGCGAGTTAACCAATCATTGAAACAGTATTTGCGTTTGTACTCAGCCAAACTCCAGAATGATTGGTCCGAGTTTCTTCCATTGGCGGAGTTTGTTTACAATAATTCTTGTCATTCCTCCACCAACGTGTCTCCATTCTTTTCAGTTTTTGGTTTTCACCCCAGAGCTAATTCTTTTTTTCAACATTCCTCAGTTTCCTCGCTAACCTTAACCTCCCATCTCAGAGCCATTTGGAAAAAAGTGCACCTTGCTCTCAGAAAAGCGGCCTTTCGAGAGAAAATTTTTTCTGACCGGCTCCGACGTCCTTGCAATTTTAAGGTGGGAGATAGGGTATGGTTGTCGACTCGTAACATTAGACTTCGACAATCTTCAGCTAGGTTGGGACCCAAATTTATTGGACCATTTCATATCATTAAAAAAGTTAACCCAGTTGCTTTCCGGTTACGTTTACCAAAATCTCTTCGGATTGGTAATACGTTTCATTGCTCCCTGTTGAAGCCATACATTTCTTCCAATAAATTTCCTCGGAAGATCTCTCAGGGAAGATCTCCAGTGGATGTACAGGGACAACAGGAGTTCCTGGTGGAGAAGGTTCTCGATTCCAAGTTGTCCAGGGGCCGGCTTTATTTTCTGGTTCACTGGAGAGGTTATGGTCCAGAGGAAAGGTCCTGGGTCCTGGATAAGGATCTTCATGCCCCAAGGCTCAAGAGGGCATTTTTTCGGGAATTTCCTTGGAAGCCTGGCTTTAGGGGTTCCTTGACCCCTCCTCAAGGGGGGGTACTGTTAGGCGCCGGGGTCCGCTCGTCGGTGCGGCCCGGCGCCTAGCAACCAGGGACGCCGTACGCGGACAGCCGCCGGCTCCCTGGCAACGCTGGACGCCGGGCGCACTGAGCCGCACGGACCCTAGCAACGGGGACGCCACTGACGGACCGCGTTCCCCGTTGCTGGGTCCAGGGTTTAATGAACCTACACCTGTTTCCTGGCCGTGCAGCAAGGCAGCTGCACGGCATGTAGGTAATTAGCCCTGTCAGCACCTGATTGGAGGACTCCTGTTCATATGCACTCTCAGGGCTTCTCACAGACGCCGGTAATAGCTTCCTGCATGCTGTCTCTGTTTGCTGAGAGTCTGTTCCAGTCTTGCTGTATCCGGTCATTCCAGTATTCGGAAGTCCTGAACTCGGAAGTTGTCATCTTATTCCTGGAGTCCTGACTAATCACCGTATAACATCCAGTGGTGTTCGTGAGTCGCGGCTTTGCCGTGTGTTGCGGCTTGTCTGCTTTATTATTTATTATTTGTGTTTTGGAGCATTTCGCGGAGGGTTCCGCTTCCACAGGTCCACTCTGGTATCCAGCGGTGCTGGGTAGGAGTATTGGACAAGTGGATTTTGGTTGTCCTTTTCCCTGGCGGGTTTCCGCACATACTTCAGGTTTTGTTAGTTAGCTTGTTGCCCCTGGCCTGTTGTCAGTCAGAGGTCCTCTTGTTATCATCCTGCCTCGGATTTCCCTTTGTCTCTCACTAAGACTGGGGGGCACCGGAGTTGGGCAGACATAATCCGCCCTTCAAACGTGGCTGCCAGGGGCTCAAGAAACCATAGTCTCACAGGGGATTTCCGATAGCACGGGTGAGACAATAGAGTTAGGGCGCCAGGGGCAACTAGTCTTTCCTGCTCCCGTTACCTGCATTCCATTCCAGCGCTCTGGTCCTTGTCATAAAATCTCCTCCGGTCAGGAGTGCTGGAATCATAACACAGAGGGAGAGTACATGGCACTCAGAGAAACTTCAAAGAAGAGGTTTGGATAAAAGAGACTTTATGCAAATAAGGTATTCCTTACCACAGTGAGATCATCAACATAAATTGTGATAACAAGGGAGCAATTGATCTTTCTTGTAGCACAAAGCATCATGGACGGTCTGAGCACATTGCTATAAGACGTCATTTCATTCATGAGTTGGTGGAAAATAAGTCCGTTAATGTGGAATATGTTGCAAGTGAAGAAAATATTGCCGACATGTTGACAAAAGGACTGTCATCGCACTTGCTACTTGCATTTCTGATGGAATGTGGACTAGAATATGGTTAATGTTGATTTATTCTTACTGTTTTTGCTTCACGTTATGTTTTTGGTTACAGGAGTGACTTTATTGATTTATTTGATAAAATGTCATGTTCTTTAAACTTGTGACCGGAGACAGTCTTGAGCGAGGGGGAGTGTTAGGATATGGTGCACTCTGTACTTGTCTCCTTCTGTGTACCAGTCTATGGGTGCATCCCCTAGTGTTAGACCTTTAGTGCCAGGAGCCACTCGGAGGCAGAGTTATATGATGTTAGGTTCCAGTTCCTCCATCTCAGAGAGAGAGTGAGGAGAGTGTGACACACACAGAGACTGAGAGACAGAGTCCTGGTGTACAAGTGTGCAGAGCTAAGACCAGGAGCAGATCTCAGCTACAGAGACTCACAGTGTTCCAGTACATGCATCATCTTCTCTACAGTGGGAGTCAGACTACACGGCTGTGCAATCCTCCATGCTTCACCACCACAGACATCTCCTGATAAGTACCACTACCTAATGCTGTTACCTTGTGTGATATATGGGCTCCTGATTACCGCTATTAGTGTTACATCCATGTTACCTGTGTACACTAAATAAACCTGCATTACTGTTTAAGTCACTAATACCCCTTTTCCACTGTGTAGCATGGGTCGCAGCTGTGTCACCTGACACGGCTGCGACCCGTGCTACAGCCCCGTTTCACACAGCGCTCACAACCCGGCATATTGCCGGGTTGGTGATGCTGCTGCTGACGCGGCAGGGGCAGCGCTGGGAGATCACTGATCTCCCAGCGCCGCCCTCCCATACACTGAACAGGAGCTGTGTCGCCTCAACATGGCTCACGTTCACACTAGACAGCTTACCGGGTTGAACACGTGTTCAACCTGGCAAGCTACCCGGGTAGGTTTCCCGGATCACTTGATCCGGGAATTTGCAGGGGGACCCTTTTCCACTGGGGAAAAACACGGGTAAATGCGCGCCCCCACGCATTTACCCATGTTTTAAGGAGCTAGTGGAAAAGGGGTATTAGTGTGTGGACTGATGTCACTGCACCAGATAGCCCTGTAAACTCTGCCAACAGAATGTACTTACCTGTTTTCATTGCAGAATAGGTTGCCAGCAGAGTAGTCTGCTGATTCATTACTGTAAATAAAATTGAAAATGTTTGGGACAATTGTAGTTACTATATGTGATTAAACTGTAATAAGGTTACGTTCTGTAGGGGAATTTGCCTCTCTGGAAAAGGGTGAGTACTTCAGGAAGTAGTGGGAGTGAACTCTCTACATATTCACCACATCATTAGGGGCATAGGGAGCTTTGGGGTCAAAACACTAATGTGTCATAAGTGGTGTACATTTATACTAGACAATACTAATAATATAAGACAAAATGGAAAATATGGAAATAGTATGAGTAACAAACACTTGGGATTTAGGTTCTTTGTATTGGTGCTCAAATTAAGCAGTGAACCCTTACTATTGCCCAGATTTATCGAGCTTTTTAGAGTAATAAATAGCACAGTGATAAACTACCCACCAATCAGCTCCTGTCATTTTTCAAACACAGACTATAACATGGCAGTTAGAAGCTGCTTGGTTGGTACTTTATCACTGTGCTATTTATCACTCTCCAAAGCTTGATAAATTTGGGCCCATTCTTGTTTTTACTAATGCCCAGATTTATTAAGCTTTGGAGAGTAATAAATAGCACGGTGATAAATTACCAACCAGTCAGCTCATAACTGTCATTTTTCAAACACAGCCTGTGACATGTCAGTTATCAGCTGATTGGCTGGTTCTTTACACCGTGCTATTTATCACTCTCCAAGGCTTGATAAATGGAGGCCATCCAATTGGCCGCTGTATATTACCATGGGTAATAATTTTGACCGAGGCAATCCTATTAGCCTATTTATAGACACGTACTTATGTAAATGAGAAAATGACTGTTTAAAGAATCTGATGCTATCTGTGTGGTGAATTTGTGTGTTTAGTAAGAAATTTGTCATGTTGCAACTTACCCGCTTCCTTGCTGAGGCTTTTGTCATCCCCATGCTGAACCTATTTTAACACAATTTGGGCTTAAACAAATGATGCATTGTTTTTCTCAAAAGACTTTGCATTTTCAGAGAAAATCATTATTTAGTTTATATCTTCTCATATAATGAAGGTGTGTGTGTGGGAGAAGAGGGGGTTCTTTACATTGCAAGAAGGTGAATTCAAAGTAAATGTGTGTATTTTTGTGTCTAATTACAGTACAATCAAGAAATATTGTGTGGTTCTTGCTGCAGCATTAATTTACCTTTCCAAATTAGTAAAATGCAGGATTCTACACATAGGTTTTCAGAATAAAATATTTGTAATTTGAAAGATATGCATAAAATGTGTAGAAATAATATGGTAGCCAACAAAGCATACTAATTTGAACAGTAGACCTACCGCATCAAATGAGGACACCCCTGTGTTTATTGATGCTCAACTTTGGACTTCTTAACACTTTCTTTAGTATAGGATGTTTAACAGATAAAACTTACATTATGGGAACAAACTAACATATCATTTAAAAGAGAGATGATGATTATATAAAAAAAACTATTCAAGGGCTTTACTTTAGCAGTATCCCCAAGACCAGTATTAACCACTTGCCTGGCATGGTCTCATCAGATGCGACCACACCAGCAAATGCCTTATCTGACCTGGTCGTGTGGTACTCTCGAGTTAATACCTTGTGGTAATGTTCTTACCAGAATACAGTTATTCAACGATACTCTTATTCTCTTCATGGAGAGGTCTGAAGGTATGAGTAACACCCTCTTGAGTATGAAAGACAACGATAATTAACAATGCACATTTATTCAATGCGAGGATCAGTGCCTGTAATACCGTTTACACACTTTCACAGTAGCAGTTTAGTCTAGTACATATGGTCACGATAGTGATAACTTTTTGTCACAAACTTTATATATGGTTAATCGATGCCTAATATTTTCTCTATCTCACCCGTCCACCGTTACCTGTATAAGTTTGCAAATGTCACAGACACCCTAGGGTCATCATTCGGGTGACTCGGACTACTGGACCTTTAGGCAGGGCCCAACTGCACTCTCTAAAGGACAGGGCTGAGCCCCAGCCGACTCTGTGACTTCACTTAAATCAAATAGTTAGATGACTCTAATACATTTCAAAGATGAACTTTAAACAAGACATCAATCAGTTATCACAACAATACTTAATTGCTTTATAAACGTTAACATCGGGTACCCAAGCACACATAATACAGTATGAGAAATGTCCCCGTTTTGAACTTGGACCTGTGCACAGGATTTTGGGACTTTAATCCTTTGAGTAATTTTGGAGTTCACACAATGCGTAGGAATTGTCAAAGATAGAAAAAATATCACCAAGTGTAGTAACTTGGGCGGTATCCAGAAGAAGCCCTAATAAATCATTGATTACAGTAAAGATCCCAATTTAGAAGTCTTCTACTGAATTTCCCTTCTGTTTTTGGGGTATAGGCAGTGGCGTAACTACTGCCCCCGCAGTCCTCGCGGTGGCTTGGGGGCGAGGGGCTGCGGGGGCGCCACTGACTTTGCACAGATTGACATGCGGACGAGCGTCCGCATATCAATCTACGGTCTCCTTCCCTCCGCTGCGGTAAGGAGGGACACGGAGCGCACATCGCGCGCCTCTCCTGTGTCCCTCCCTGGCTCTCCCCCGGCCTGTCTAATAAAGGAAGTGCCGTTCGTGAGCTCTGATTGGCTCACGAACCGGCACTTCCTTTATTAGACCGGCAGGAGTGCCAGGAGGGACACAGCAGAGGCGCGCTATGCGCTCCGTGTCCCTCCAACACAAAGAAGCGGGGTTGGGAGCAGGCACTGTGGGGGAAGATCTGGCACTGGGGGCATAAACCTGGCACTGTGGGGGAAGATCTGGCACTGGGGGCATATACCTGGCACTGGGGGCATATACCTGGCACTGTGGGGGAATATTTGGCACTGGGGGGAGCAGGCACTGTGGGGGAATATTTGGCACTGGGGGGAGCAGGCACTGAGGGGGCATATGTGGCACTGGGGGGGGGGTATATGTGGCACTGGGGGCATGTACCTGGCACTGTGGGGGAATATCTGGCACTGGAGGCATATACCTGGCAATGTGGGGGAATATCTGGCACTGGGGGCATATGTGGCACTGGGAGCATGGCCCTAGCAACAAGCACTACCCCCTAGCAATGAGCATGACACCCAGTGCATGAAACCCCTGGCAACAAGCATGACACCCAGTGCATGAAACCCCTGGCAACGAGCATGACACCCAGTGCATGAAACCCCTGGCAACGAGCATGACACCCTGAGCATGAAAACCCCTGGCACCGTGCATGGAACCAAGAGCATGAAACCCCTGGCAACGAGCAGGTCATTTAAAAGTAATTAGAAGCCTTACTGTAGAACTTAATGTGTAATGGGCATTACGGTGTGTGGCATAATGTATCACGGACATTGCGGTGTGTGTCATCATGTGTCAGGCATTACGGTGTGTTGTATACTATATCACGGGCATTGTGGTATGTGGTATAATGTCTCAGGATCATTGTGGTGTGTGTCATACTGTGTCACGGACATTGTATGTGCTATAATGTATCAGGGGTATTGCAGTGTGTAGCATAATGTATAACGGGCATTGCGATTCCTGTCATAATGTGTCACAGGCATTACGGTGTGTGGCATAATGTGTCGGGGGCATTACAGTGTGTGCATATTGTGTCATGTGCATTATTGTGTGTGGCATAATGGCTAAGGCCATTGCAGTATGTGGAATAATGTATACTGGGCATTACTATAAGGAGGAAAAATGGCAAATAATGTAAGGGGCATGAATCAGGATTATTTTTCTTTCCTGTGGTGGCTAACGTCTGGGCGTGCAGGTTGCAAAACTGGGGTATAAGGTAGTCTTTTCCTGCAATGCCACCCCCCTTTACGCGAAGCCACGCCCGTTTCAACGAAGCCACACACCCTTTTTGGAGTCCCTTTACTAGTGCCAATTATGGGGGGTATGGGGGGGGGGCGCCGAAGGATTTTTTGTCTTGGGGGAGAAAAATTTCTAGTTACGCCACTGGGTATAGTCTTGTTATTAAATATTATCACCAGGTGGCGCTGCGGTGTTAAGGACCACTTCACAAGGCTCAGTGCTTAATAATTGTCAGTTTCATTAGAACAGCAGTGGTTTAGCTTTACTGAGTGTCTCAAGTACAGGGGCTGATCAGTCATTAGTGACCAGAGTCTCTCTCTTTGTTATAATCTGCCAGCCTTGGAGTCCCCTGACTGTTTTATAACAACACTGTGGTGTGGAGAGATATAAGCACATTTATACTTTATTTTATTTTGTTTATCCACCAAGTAATGTGTAAATATGTACTAGGCACTTTTGTGAGTAATCAAAGTATTGAAATGAGTAAAACTTTATTGGCTGTCATTCAAGCACACTGATATGATACCAGGCAGTCCAGCTCCATGACAGGTTTTGTCTGTTGCACAGGGTTACCGTGGCAACAGAGCCGTGACCCGTGATGCCACTTCCGGGGGAAGTAGACAGCCCAGGGGGACGGAGCCGGGCCCGGGACGTGTGAGCAGCGGTGACCAGCATGGGGGAACTACAGGGGTGAGTGCATCTATATATGTTAGTAACTGTTCACTTTGGGGGTTATCCTGATGAAGGGGCTACGTGCCCCGAAACGTTGATGCTGTAACCTGCAGTTTTTGCACTAAAAGTTTGTTTTGCACAAGTCAAGTCTCTGAGTGCCGACTTTTATATCTGATATATATATATATATATATATATATTTTTTTTTTTACTAAAATTATTTTAGATAAAGTTAAATTCCTTGTTCTTCACCTAATTCGCATAAAAACCCCCAATTTTGGAGCGTTTTTTGCAGTAATGATACTAATAATAATTACTTTATTTAGCGCTCTTTCTCCAATAGTACTCAAGGCACTGAACAGATACATAGCATAATATAGTACAGAAACAATGAAGTACAGAACAGCTTTTCATAAAATACAGAAGCATGTAGATACTAAAGGGACATTATGGAAATGCTTGAGTAAACAGGAAAGTCTTGAGTCTACTTTTGAAGGATTCTATAGTTGGGGCCTCTCGCACTGTGCGGGGAAGTGAGTTTCATAGAGTCGGAGCCGCATGACTAAAAGCTCGACCCCCAGATGAATTATGGGAGATTCTAGGTACTGCTAAAAGTCCTTCATCTACAGATTGCGGTAACTTAGTGTGGCAGTATGGAATCAGAAGCTGCTTCAGGTACCTTGGGCCCTGGTCATGTAGTGCATTGAAACTCAGTAAGCCAATCTTGAAGATGATTCGCCCTTACAGACAGCCAGTGAACAAAGTAGAGGATGGGTGTTATGTGACTAGAACAGGGATGGTTGGTTAACAGCCTGGCAGCTGTGTTTTGCACCATCTGTAAGCGGTGCAATTCTTTTGCTGGGAGACC
The DNA here is from genome assembly GCF_028390025.1 of Pseudophryne corroboree. Taxonomy (NCBI): domain Eukaryota; kingdom Metazoa; phylum Chordata; class Amphibia; order Anura; family Myobatrachidae; genus Pseudophryne; species Pseudophryne corroboree. The sequence continues at coordinate 339,094,644 of NC_086444.1, read as the reverse complement.
AAGATAGAGGGCATTACAGTAGTCTAATCGAGCTGATACACATGCAAGTATGACTTTTGGCAGATCATCTGAGGGAATTAGTGCTTGATTCTGGCTATGTTCCTCAGGTGAAATAATGAGGATTTGTTTGTGGCTGATATCTGATGTTTGTGTCAAGCCACCATCCAGGACAACGCCAAGATTTCGCACATGATCAGTGGTTTGTAATTCTGAATCCCCAAGTGTAAGTCCAGTTGGTTGGTTATGCTGCAGTCTTGTCCTTTGATGTTGTGGTCCTATCATAAGGACCTCTGTTTTGTCCGGGTTCAGTCGCAGCCAACTGGCACTCATCCACTCCTGGAGCTCAGCTAGACAGTCATTTAGGGTTGCTATTGAGTTATTAATGCCCGGAGCAAAGGACAAGTACAGTTGTGTGTCATCTGCATAGCAGTGGTAGACCAGGCCATGGCACCTGATTATTTCACCCAGTGGGAGCATGTATACTGCAAAAAGCATGGGGGATAGTATAGAACCTTGTGGGACACCACATGGCAATGGCACTGATGGTGATGAGTATTCTCCAGATGATACTCTCTGTGACTTGCCTGTGAGAAATTATTTGAACCAGCTTAGGACTGTGCCATCCAGTCCACAAAAAAAATTCAGTCACTCAAGAGAATGCCCATGGTCCATGGTATCAAATGCTGCAGATAGATCCAGAAGGATTAAGATTGAACAGTCACCTCTGTCTCTTGCCATCAGAAGATAATTTAACACACACAGCAGGGCTGTTTCAGTGCTATGTCTTCTCCTGAATCCTGATTAGAATGGATCATAAATATCATGGGTTGTCAGGCGGGTTTCCAGTTGATTTGCAACCACTTTCTCAATAACTTTTCCTAGAAAAGGAAGGTTTGAAACCGGTCTATAGTTGGTCATGCGGTCGGGATCTAAATTAGGTTTTTTAAGAAGAGGTCTAACAATTGCTTCATTTAAGGTTCCAGGAAAAATGCCTGTCTGCAAAGAGCATTGAACAATTTTTGCAAATACAGGAACAATTACATCCATACAACCTATTGTAAGCTTGGTTGAGGCCGGGTCCAGATCATAGGTGGTGGGACGCAAATTCCCAGCAATTTCAGCAATGTCCTTTACATCCACTGCGTCAAAGCTGGTACATGAAGGCAGGTGGCTTATATTGGCAGGCTTTGTGGTTTGGCACTTGTATGATGGCACTGTGGAGATTCTAGCCCTAATGGTGTATATTTTATCTGCAAAGAAGTTTGCAAACTTGTTGTATCTTGCATGGGAAAGGGTTTCATCAGTCTGCAGGCATGCTGGCTTGCAAAGAGTCTCCACTGTGCAGAAAAGTTGAGCTGACCTCAGTGGCATAACTAGAAATTTTTCTCCCCCAAGCCAAAAAATTCTCTGGCGCCCCCCCATAATTGGCACTAGCAAAGCGATGATTCTGCGCGTGCCGCCAAAAAGTGTGTGGCCTTGCTGAAATGGGCGTGACTTTGCATATAGGGGCGTGGCATTGCAGGAAAAGAATACCTTATACCCCAGTTTTGCAACCTGCACACCCAGACGTTGGCCACCACAGGAAAAAAAATAATCCTGATTCATGCCACTTACATTATTTGTCATTTTTCCTCCTTATAGTAATGCCCAGTATACATTATGCCACATACTGCAATGGCCCTTAGACATTATGCCACACACCATAATGCCCCCGACACATTATGCCACAAACCGTAATGCCTGTGACACATTATGCCACACACCATAATGCCTGTGACACATTATGACAGGAAATGCAATGCCCGTTATACATTATGCTACCCACTGCAATGCCCCTGATACATTATAGCACATACAATGCCTGTGACACATCATGACACACACCGCAATGTGTTAGGGTCTCCTGCTCTGTGCTGCCACGTCGTCATGGCAATCGGGAGACAAGTGCTAGCGGAGTAACCTGAGCGTAGCTGATACTCCGGTTCGGGTCTTTTGCTGTGCAGTGGTTACAGGCTCTGTGCACGGCAGAGGATCCGGTGCTGGTTTTTGTGCTCACAGTCTGTGAGGTCTGAGTGGGGCGTGGACAGCACCTGCTATATAAACCCTCTTCTCAGGTTAGGCAGATGCTGCTGAATCTTTGTTGGTTAGTCAGTTCCTGAAAGCTAGCTAGTACTGTGTAAACTTTGTAATTGTTTGTTGCTTACTGCAAATAGGCCTTGGGATTTGGTATTACACTCTGCCAATCCAGACCTAGCAGTAAGACTGGAGTCAGTCATTTAACCTGCTGGGGTTCTTTTGCTACTCTGTGAACCTAGCAAGTTTGCGGCTGTATTCTCAGACTTGCCTGCCAAAATCCTTTCTCACTGTGCAAGGTGTTCAGGTGTCAGTTTAGTGGCAGTAAGCTGAAAAAGTGCACTGCAAGTGAGGACTAGGATTGTGGAGACTCTCCTTCTGTCTATTATTCCATCTCTGACCAAGGAGTTTACTGCCACACCCGTTGGTAACCCTTTAGGGTTTTGCTGTTGCCCTTAGCAACAGCATTTCGGGTTCTCTACGTATTAAATCACTACATCTCGCTTCTTTCCATCTGAGCATTTCTAATACTAGGGAGACACCCAGTTTCTTAGCCTTTGGGCTTCTCTGTTCACTTTGTGTTTATTATGTTACCCTTTCACCTTCTGTGTATGTAATGTCATATTCCCCAGTCTGTCTGTGAGTTCATTTGTTTTGCATCCCTCACCGTTCAGACACCAGTACATTCCTGCTGGCACTGGTGTGCATAACATATTCAGCAGCCTAATACTCCTGTTGAAATTTTGTGGGAATATGGAGCATACCCCTCAAAATACTTTGCAACAGGTGGTCGATCAGGTGCAGGTCCTGACTCGACAATTTAATGATTTGTCCATTACAATGCACACCTCGCAGGCCGCTGGCGGAGCTCCCGCAGCAGCAGTACCTTCAGGGGTTAAGGAGCCGAAAGTAAATCTCCCGGATCTTTTTTCTGGAGATCGCTCGAAGTTCTTTTGTTTCAAGGAGAGCTGCAAGCTATATTTCCAGCTTAGGCCTCAGTCTTCTGGGTCGGAGATTCAGCGGGTGGGCATAGTGATTTCCTTGCTACAAGGAGACCCACAGGTCTGGGCATATGGGTTGCAGCCTGACTGTCAGTCGCTTAAAAGTGTTGATGCTTTTTTACGGCACTGGGCATGTTGTATGATGACCCTGACAAGACGGCCTCAGCCGAGGCTCAGATTTCGATCCTTAAGCAAGGGCGAAGGCCAGTTGAGGTTTATTGTACGGAGTTTCGGAGGTTGGCCCATGATACCCAGTGGAATGACCCAGCCCTGAGACACCAGTACCGAAGAGGTCTTTCTAACCAGTTAAAAGACCAACTGGTACAATATCCCTTGCCTGATAGCTTGGATCAGCTCATGCAGTTATCCATTCGGGTGGATAGACGGCTGAGAGAGCGCAGGCTTGAAAGGGAGACCGAGGTTTCCTTCTTTCCCAAGGGAACCTCAGACTCTGAGGAATTTTCCGAGGAGCCTATGCAGATTGGGGCTACCCGCCTCTACTCGCGTGAGAAGACGCGGAGGAGACAGCAGGGGTTATGTTTGTACTGTGGGAATAAAGGTCATGTGGTATTATCATGCCCAGAAAAGCCGGAAAACTTCAGGGCCTGAGGGTGATGGGAAATATCCTGTCAGGTCAGAAGTCGGAATTTCCCAAGAAGACTTTTATCATTCCGGTGACCTTGAAGATCCTCGGTCAAACTGTCAAGACTGAGGCCTTTGTGGACAGTGGGGCTGACGGGGTTTTTATGGACCGCCAATTCGCCCTGAAACACTCTGTTCCCTTAGTACCCTTGGCATCGGAAATTGAGATTTGTGGGTTAAACGGGGAACCATTATCCCAGGGTAAAATTATCTCTTGCACTAGCCAGATTTCTTTGTTTATTGGAGCCACACACTCTGAAAAATTGTCCTTTTATGTGACTGTCTGTACTTTTGCCCCATTGGTGTTGGGGTTACCCTGGTTAAGAGCCCACAATCCTCAATTTGACTGGGTCCCTGGGGAGATTCTTAGTTGGGGTACTGATTGTTTCAGGAGTTGCTTGAGCCTTCCAGTCAGGCTTTCGCAGCTAAGTTTGCCAGGATTGCCAGGATGTTATGCAGATTTTGCGGACGTGTTCTCCAAAAGAGTTGCAGAGGTACTACCTCCCCATCGCCCCTATGACTGTGCCATTGATTTGTTGCCGAATGCTAAGCTTCCCAAGAGCAGGTTGTACTCCCTGTCACGTCCTGAGACTCAGGCTATGGCAGAGTACATTCAGGAGAACTTGGCTAAGGGATTTATCAGACCTTCACAGTCTCCAGTTGGGTCGGGGTTCTTCTTCGTGGGTAAAAAGGACGGTTCGTTGCGACCCTGCATCGACTTCAGGGAATTGAACCGTATCACGATTAAAAACTCATACCCACTGCCTCTCATTTCGGTCTTGTTTGACCAGCTTCGTACTGCCACCATTTTTTCTAAGATTGACCTACGCGGTGCGTACAATCTAATCCGAATAAGAGAGGGGGATGAATGGAAGACTGCCTTTAATACTCACTCAGGGCATTATGAATATTTGGTGATGCCTTTTGGGCTCTGTAATGCCCCGGCAGTCTTCCAGGACTTCATGAACGATGTGCTCAGGGAATATTTGGATAGATTCTTAGTTGTATACTTAGATGACATCCTAATCTTCTCCCATTCCCTGGAGGAACATTGGAAGCATGTACGCTTAGTCCTCCAGAAACTCAGAGACCACCGGCTTGGGGCGAAGCTGGAGAAGTGCGAATTTGAAGTTCAGCAAATCGCATTTCTAGGATATATTATCTCCCCAGAAGGTTTCCAAATGGAGGGTTCCAAGGTACAGGCAGTCCTGGATTGGGTGCAGCCCACTAGTTTGAAGGCGCTTCAGCGTTTTCTGGGCTTTGCGAATTTTTATAGACGATTTATCGCTGGATTTTCGTCTATAGTGGCGCCCTTGGTGGCACTCACTGAGAAAGGGGCGGATGTTGCTCACTGGTCTTGTGAGGCCAAAGCGGCTTTTGCCCGTCTCAAAAGGGCATTTGTCTCGGCCAAGGTGCTGCGACACCCAGATCCAGAGCGTCCTTTTGTGGTGGAGGTGGATGCCTCTGAGATGTATATTGGGGCAGTGCTCTCTCAGATGGGGGTGTCTGATAATCGCCTTCATCCCTGTGCTTACTTTTCCCGTAAATTTTCGCCTGCCGAGATGAATTATGACGTGGGTAACCGGGAATTGTTGGCTATTAAGGATGCACTCGAGGAGTGGAGACACTGGCTTGAGGGGGCTAAGTTTGTGGTCTCAATTCTCACCGACCATAAGAATTTGGCATATTTAGAGTCAGCGAAGCGCCTCAATGCCAGGCAGGCACGATGGGCTTTGTTTTTTGCTCGCTTTAATTTTTTGATAACATATCGCCCTGGGTCAAAAAATATCAAGGCTGATGCGCTCTCGCAGAGTTTTGCTCCAATCCAGGAGACCACCGAGGAGCCATTGCCCATTGTGTCCCCATCATGTATTAAAGTGGGCATTACCCAGGACCTCTTGTCATTAGTCCTTAGAGCACAGGAGCAGGCTCCTCCAGACCTTCCGGTAGGTCTTTTGTTTGTGCCTCCTAGGTTAAGACAGCGAGTGTTCCTGGAATTCCATGCCAAGAAGTCAGCAGGTCACCCGGGTATTGCCAGAACTCGGGAGTTGCTATCTAGGGCGGTGTGGTGGCCCTCGGTGGCTAGGGATGTGGATCAGTGGGTTCGGGCATGTGACATCTGTGCCCGAAATAAGACTCCTAGAGGGGTTCCTGTTGGCCCATTACATCCACTCTCTATTCCATCTAAGCCATGGACCCACATTTCAATGGATTTTGTGGTGGACTTGCCCAAATCCTCGGGGATGACAGCCATCTGGGTTGTCGTTGACAGGTTTTCGAAGATGGCGCACTTCGTTCCATTGGTTTGGCTGCCATCGGCCAGAAGCCTGTCTGAATTATTTATGCTGCATGTTGTGCGCCTCCACGGGTTGCCACTTGATGTGGTCTCTGACCGCGGATCCCAGTTTGTGGCCAAATTCTGGAGGGCATTTTGTTTCCGATCTCCAGATTTCTGTCAGCTTGTCGTCAGGCTACCATCCGCAGTCTAATGGGCAGCTGAAAGGGTGAACCAGTCCTTGGAGCAGTTCCTCAGGTGTTATGTCTCCAAGTGTCAGACTGACTGGGTGGCTCCTCTGTCCATGGCGGAGTTTGCCTATAACAACGCGGCTCACTCTGCTACAGGGATCTCTCCCTTCCTTTGTGTGTATGGGCATCATCCTAAGGCCAATTATTTTGACCCCCTGGACTCCACGCCTGGTGGTTCCTCTGTGGTTTCGGTCCTTAGAGGTATTTGGAGGAAAGTGAAGAAAGCCCTTGTGTCTGTGTCATTAGTGACAAAAAGGGTTTTTGATAAGCGGAAAAGACCCTGCAGCTTCAAATTAGGAGACTTCGTCTGGTTGTCTACCAAGAATTTGAAGTTGAGACAGCCATCTCATAAGTTAGGCCCCCGGTTCATCGGTCCTTATAAGATCACTAGGGTTATCAATCCGGTGGCATTTCAGTTAGATCTACCCCGTTCTTTGGGTATCAATAAAACATTTCATTGTTCCCTTTTAAAACGGGCGATTAGTAATCCTTCTTCCAGTGGAAGACCTTCCCCTCTTCTGATACGTGGCCAGAGGGAGTTTGTTGTTGAAAGGATTCTTGACTCCAAGATGGTTCGGGGTCGGCTGTCATTTTTGGTGCACTGGAAGGGGTATGGCCCGGAGGAGCGGTCGTGGGTGCGCAGTTGTGATCTTCATGCCCCCAGACTGTTACGCTCTATCTTCTCGCAGTTCCCCGATAAACCCGGTGGTAGGGGTTCTTTGACCCCTCGTCAGAGGGGGGGTACTGTTAGGGTCTCCTGCTCTGTGCTGCCACGTCGTCATGGCAATCGGGAGACAAGTGCTAGCTGAGTAACCTGAGCGTAGCTGATACTCCGGTTCGGGTCTTTTGCTGTGCAGTGGTTACAGGCTCTGTGCACGGCAGAGGATCCGGTGCTGGTTTTTGTGCTCACAGTCTGTGAGGTCTGAGTGGGGCGTGGACAGCACCTGCTATTTAAACCCTCTTCTCAGGTTAGGCAGATGCTGCTGAATCTTTGTTGGTTAGTCAGTTCCTGAAAGCTAGCTAGTACTGTGTAAACTTTGTATTTGTTTGTTGCTTACTGCAAATAGGCCTTGGGATTTGGTATTACACTCTGCCAATCCAGACCTAGCAGTAAGACTGGAGTCAGTCGTTTAACCTGCTGGGGTTCTTTTGCTACTCTGTGAACCTAGCAAGTTTGCGGCTGTATTCTCAGACTTGCCTGCCAAAATCCTTTCTCACTGTGCAAGGTGTTCAGGTGTCAGTTTAGTGGCAGTAAGCTGAACTAGTGCACTGCAAGTGAGGACTAGGATTGTGGAGACTCTCCTTGTGTCTATTATTCCATCTCTGACCAAGGAGTTTACTGCCACACCCGTTGGTAACCCTTTAGGGTTTTGCTGTTGCCCTTAGCAACAGGATTTCGGGTTCTCTACGTATTAAATCACTACATCTCGCTTCTTTCCATCTGAGCATTTCTAATACTAGGGAGACACCCAGTTTCTTAGCCTTTGGGCTTCTCTGTTCACTTTGTGTTTATTTTGTTACCCTATCACCTTCTGTGTATGTAATGTCATATTCCCCAGTCTGTCTGTGAGTTCATTTGTTTTGCATCCCTCACCGTTCAGACACCAGTACATTCCTGCTGGCACTGGTGTGCATAACACAATGTCCGTGATACATTATGCCACACACTGCAATGTCCGTGATACATTATGCCACACACTGCAATGACCCTGAGACATTATACCACATACCACAATGCCCGTGATATAGTATACCACACACCGTAATGCCTGTGACACATACCGCAATGCCCGTTATACCCTATGCCACACACCGCAATGCCCGTTATACATTATGCCACACACTGCAATGCCCCTGAGACATTATACCACATACAACAATGCCCGTGATATAGTATGCCACACACCGTAATGCCTGTGACACATGATGACACACACCGCAATGTCCGTGATACATTATGCCACATACCTCAATGCCCATTACACATTAAGTCCTACAGTAAGGCTTCTAATTACTTTTAAATTACCTGCTCGTTGCCAGGGGTTTCATGCTCTTGGTTCCATGCACGGTGCCAGGGGTTTTCATGCCCAGGGTGTCATGCTCGTTGCCAGAGGTTTCATGCGGTAGGTGTTATGCTTGTTGCCAGAGGTATCATGTGCTGGGTTTCAAGCTTGTTGCCAGGTGGTAATATTCGTAGCCAGGAGTTTCATGCACTGGGTGTCATTCTCACTGCTAGGGGGTAATGCTTGTTGCCAGGGAGTTCATGAGCTGGGTGTTGTGCTTGTAACCAGGGGGTAATGCTTGTTGCTAGGGCTGTGCTCCCAGTACCACATATGCCCCCAGTGCCAGATATTCCCCCACAGTGCCAGGTACACATATGTTCCCAGTGCCAAATATGCCCCCCATTGCCAGGTAAACATATACCTCCAGGTCCAAATATGCCCCCCCAGTGCCAGGTACTCATATACCCCCCAGTGCCAAACATGCCCCCACAGTACCAAACATGCCCCTGCAGTGCCAAATATGCCCTCCCCCAGTGCCAAATATGCCCATCCCCGGTGCTAAATATGTTCACCCAGTGCAAAGACCCCCCACCCCAGTGCTAAATATGCTCCCCCAGTGCCAGGTACACCGCCCCACCCCCATTGCTAAATATGCTCCCCCAGTGCCAGGTACACCCCTTCCCCAGTGCTAAATATGCTCCCCCAGTGCCAGGTACACCGCCCCCCCACCAGTGCTAAATATGCTCCCCCAGTGCCAGGTACACCCCTCTCCACAGTGCTAAATATACTCCCCAGTGCCAGGTACCCCACAAGTGCTAAATATGCTCCCCCAGTGCCAGGTACACCCCTCCCCACAATGCTAAATATGCTCCCCCAGTGCCAGGTACCCCCCAAGTGCTAAACATGCTTCCCCAGTGCCAGGTACACCCCTCCCCCCAGTGCTAAATATGCTCCACCAGTGCCAGTTACACCCCCCCCCCCCCTTGGGCACTTCATTTAACAGACGCGCCGCTGGAGACCCAGGAGGGACACACAGGAGAGACGCGCGCTGTGCCCTCCGTGTCCCTCCTTCCCAGCAGAAATCAGTGGCACCGGCTAGGGCGCCCTGCAGCCCTGCATGCCCCCAAGCGCTCACAGGGGCTGCGAGCCACTAGTTACGCCACTGGCTGACCTATTGTTTGCTGCTGTGATCTCATTTGACAGGAACTGTGATTTCTTACTGGTGATTGTCGATTGATATTCTTCATTATGGTTTATTAATTTAATTTTGTCATCCACTAGGTTAGTCTTCCTCCATCATCTTTCCAGTCTATGCCCCCTTTTCTTGAGCTCGACGTTGAACAAGGGAGCTCGACGTTGTGGTTTACGAGGTCTTATACGCACAGGGGCGATAATATGAATTGCAGCCATAACATCCCTATTATAATAATGGACTAGAGAGCAGGGATCTTCACGGGCACCCAGTATAGCAGAGAGATCCAGATTTGCTGTAAGGGCCTGGGGAGTCATACCTCTCCTTGGACGATACCAGGTCAACTCCACGGGCAAAGATCTAATTTGAGGATTTGTAACTGAAAACCAAAGGGAGTGGTGATCTGACCAGATGACTGGGTTTATTTTTAGTTCAGTGACTACCAGGGCCGTAACTACGTGTGTGCCAGCACAGTTGCCCTGAGGGCGCAATGGCCAGCGGTATGTAATGAGTCAAATTGACTCATTACATGCCGCCTCTGCTGTGTGCGCCATGCTGGGGAAGAGAGAGCAGTGCCGGAGGCAGTGGAGAAGGAGGAGGAGGGAGGGGGACTGGAGCCGCAGCAGTGCTATGTCATTGGTAGTGGCGCCGCTGCAGCAGTCCCCTCTCCTTCCGTATTGGCTGCCCGGCGCTGCTGTGAATACTGATATGCGGTTCCTTCATCCCAGCATTTATAGCGGCAGGCAGCCAATACAGAAGGAGAGGGGATTGCTGCAGCGGCGCTACTACCAATGACATAGCGCTGCTGCGGCTCCAGTCCCCCTCCCTCCTCCTTCTTCTCCCCTGCCTGCACTGAGGGATCTGTCAGCACGAGGAGCCTGACTGCCAGCGGGGAGAGATGGTAAGTATCTCTCTCTCTCTCTCTCTCTCTATTCTGTCAGCTGCAATGTGTAAAAAGGGGGACTGGCTGCCGTAATGTGTAAAAAAGGGGACGCTGTCTGCTGTAATGTGTAAAAAAGGGGGCGCTGTCTGTCGTAATGTGTAAAAAGGGACGCTGTCTGCCATAATGTGTAAAAAGGGGACGCTGTCTGCCGTATGTGTAAAAAGGGGGACTGTCTGCTGTAATGTGTAAAACGTGCTGGTGTAGTGGCGCTACTGTGCAGCGTAATTTGAATAATGGAGACTACTTTGCACCGTAGTATGAATTGGTATTATTTTGTGGCCACACCCCTTCCTCGTGAAGCCACACCCCTATATATTACGGCGTGCACTGCCCCTATCTTGCATTGGGGGGGGGCGCCAATACTGTTTCTTGCACACGGCGCTAAAATGCCTAGTTACGGCACTGGTGACTACTAATCCAATCTGAAAGACAAGATCAAGAGTGTGACCACTTTTATGTGTGGCAGAAAGAATGACATGTGTGAAGCCCAGACCATTTATTGTGCACCGGAGTCAACAGCACCATGCACTAAAGAGTTAACAACCCAGATCTTTTAGCAGAGATCATAACACTAAAAGCACATAGAGTACTTAAGCTATAAAATCACAAACCATATGCAAAGCCCCTAATGCAATTTACATATTATTTTGTCATTCTAAAAGTTTTTTAAACTCAAGGCCGAAGAGTTTCACTTAGCAAGTTCCCATAGAAACAAAGGTCAGTCGGTCTGAAAAATGTCTACAAGTTGATGACAGATAAATGCCTCTTGACCTACAGTATGTGTTTGCTCTATCTATCCTGCTTACTACACTACCGTCTATAAATTTACTTCACTTCATTGTTCTTATTGCCTACATCACTTTATCACTTGAATTATTATCACAAAGTCTCTTCTTATCAATTCTGTTGGGACTATGCACTTTTTTTAATTTTAAAGGACTAGTATAGCAAATGTGACTTTTAAGAATTCAGTTTTATTGAGTCTCATAATTAAGGTAATCCTTATTCTGTCATAGCACACACAGATATAGGGCCTTATTCAGGTTGGATTGCAAAATTTGAGAAAAGCAATCCAGGCGATTATCATATTATATTATATTTATATTATATAAATTGCATATAGAACGGAATCACAATGCAGCCGCTGTTTGACTGGCAGGAAGCTGGCATTTCTGGGCAGAAACCTGCAATTTTCTGGGTGTGTCTGAAAAAATGCAGGCATGCGGAGGCGTTTTTAAGGAGGTCCTCTGACGTCATCGAAGAACACTGTCAGCTTCTTGCATCGCCAAAATTGTGGACGACCTTGCCTGGAGCAGATGTGAAAAATCTTTGATGTTCCGGTAATCTGAACACACATTGCAATGAATTCGCAATTCCTGCAATGGGCATTTTTTTTCTCTTTCTGTGCGGCAACTATTTTCATCAGAGTGTATTAATAGGATATAGTCTACCTTCTAACATTTGATACGCAGTGAGTACCACAAATCATAATGGTGGTCGCAACATGTGACTTAAGTAAATGCTGGGGGGGGGGGGATTTTATGTCAATGATATACTGGCTATGACAGACAACTGAATTAGCCTCTTACATTGAACTGTGTACTGATTAGGTTAACTAATGATTACTACTCTGCTAGTGGTTGGTAGGAATTGTAATAAAGGGATATTTAATGTGACCTTGATGCACACATCTATACATGTCCATATCTCTCCCTTGTGGGTTAAATTAACATATTATGTTATCAAACATAAATTATTCATTACTGTAAAGGTGCATATTAAAGAATAGTGGCATATCTTAAATCAAACAATTTACAGAATCCCAAACAGCACAGATTTACGGGGGGGAGATCATGGCAAACAAATCTTATTGACTTTTTTGACTCTGTGGGGTATATTTACTAAGCTCCCGATTTTGACCGATTTGGTGTTTTTTGTTCAAAGTGTCATCTCGGGAATTTACTAAACTCAAATCTCGGGAAAGTGATGAGGGCATTCGTATTTTTTTTTACGGCTGTGTTTTAAAAATACGAATGAATACACCATCGGTCAAACACGGCTGTTTAGGTATAGAACTCGGTCATTTACTATGCATTCGTATTTGAAATCTCTACTGTGAAAGAGCATATGCGGTCGTAAAAAAATACAATTCGTAAAAAAACATGGGAAAAAAGTAGACCTGCTTTTGAGAAGCGTGTTTACATGTGTTCCGACTTCATCATTAATCACACCTGCATTTTTGGGCCTTTAAAAGGTGGGCCAGCACATTTTCCAAATCAATCACTCTGAAATGGCTGCTGCCGTGTGTAGCAGTGAATTTGGTTTTGCTGTGGGATTCCTGAGACTGCTCCATGAGGCTACAAGAAACCAGGGCCACGAAACTGAACATGGTCAGCAGGATGTACAGGTGCCGTGGAGGCTGCGCAGGCCTCGGTTTTTTAGGGGGCGTTTGAACTTAAACGCATTGGCCGATGACCAGGTCATACAGATGTTCAGGCTAAATAGGACCAATATTTTCCGTCTGTATGACCTAGTCAAACTGGACCTAGACCCTGAGACAGCACGCTCCCGCTCTGTCTCAGGCCTGCACAAACTCCTGGCTGTGTTGCACTTTATGGCTACTGGCAGCTTTCAGGCTGTGACAGGCGATGTAATAGGAATCTCACAGCCCACCTTTTCAAAATATTTAAATCAGGTGAGGCAAACCATACATACTCCTCTATGCCCAATTTCTGTATTGTGTAATGTGAATTTATAACAGTATATTTGAACAAAGGTGCTTAAGACACTCACCTTATATTTTTGACTGTACACTCAGGTTTTGGATGCATTTGAACCCCACATAGATGCCTCTATCTGCTTCCCTACCTAGGAGTCTCAGTGGCATGCAGTCAAGGTAGCTTTCTATGAGCTTGCTGGCATGCCAAATGTGCTGGGTGCCATAGATTGCACACACGTTGAGCTGAGACCACCTAGGGGCAGGCAATATATTTATATAAATAGACATTTTGGCCAATCAACTAATGTCCAGGTGGTTTGTGATGCAAATCTCAAAATTATGTGTTGTTGCGGGTTACCCTGGCGGCTGCCATGACTCATTCATCCTCAGTCAGTCATCCCTCTTTGATAAATTTGAGGCTGGAGAAATGCCGGATGGCTGGCTGCTGGGTATGTACCAAGTATTTGTGTTTAATTTTGTGCTTACGTCAACCTGCACATTATGTTAGCACTGTGTTTGTGCATCAATATTTTACAATGCTGCTAATCTTTGTTTTTCAGGTGATGGGGGTTATGGCTGCTACTTTTGGCTTCTGACTCCATTGTCCGCCCCTGATTCCCCTGCTGAACACAATTACAATCATGCACATAAGTCTACGCGGAATGTGATAGAACAATGTTTTGGTGTACTGAAATCAAGGTTTCGGTGTCTGGATAAGTCTGCCGGGCTTTTGTTGTATAGTCCCTTAAAGGTGAGTAGGATTGTGTTCTGCTGCTGTTTTCTTCATAACATGTGTTTGCAGCAACATCTGCCACATGATGATGATGATGATGAAAAAAACAGTCAGCAAGCAGAGGAGTTAGAAACATCTGGCGACACTGTGAGTACAGATATAGGGAGGCAGGTAAGGCAAGACCTGATTTTGGCACATTTTAGTGGTAAGTAAATTTGCCTGTGTGCTTAGTATATGAACAATTAAGGCACACCAATGTATTTTCTGTAGTAATGTGGCTCTTGCTCCCTCTTGAGCTAGTCAGCTGAGTGTTGTTTATTTGCTTGATATGTGTTTATGTCTAACTGTTGGGTATCAGTTACTTAGCTATTTTTTTTTTTTTTTTTCGTTTTTGGTTAGTAATTATGTGTTTATAATGTTAAAAGTTTCTTTTTCACATTCAAAGGTAATGTTTGCCACAATACTACATAATAATTTAGTATGCACTAAGAACCATTATTGTTTAGCCTATTATTTGTGTTTGTTGTGTGTCGACTTTCTTCTAAAGCTGTGTTTGAAATATGTTACCTCATTAGCACAACATAATGGACATTGAGTAATGTGTGCCAATTAGCCAAACATACATTGACTAACACCAACCTTACAAAATTGTTTACACATAATTATGGCTATGATGTGGTAAACGTTCATGTTAGTAATGATGCTAGAATATTCCCAATACATGTGAGTTTTAACTCTAAGAATTTTCCTCTTACACTAACAGTTTTTTGCATATAACACATTGCACATCAATCACTTTTCACATTTATTACTGTACAACATGTGTTTTCATTACAAATAAGTGCTATTGTGTAGACCTAGTTTTGTCAACAATGTGTCTCCAGCTGTAGGGTGGCCTATTTCTTAGGCTGTTCTTTGGTGGCTGACGTGGGTTTGGTTTGGGCAGTGGAGCGGGTTCGGCTTGATCTTCGAACTGGTGATGAAATTGGGGTCTGTGTAGGTGTGTTGGTCCCTGAGCTGGAGGTGTTGTGCCAACAAATTTATATTTTGACTGAGGTTAGCCAGGGTTGCCGTAAGTTGTGTTGTGGCTGTTGTGTTGTTGTCTATGATGCGAGACATGGTTTCTGATATAATTTGATTACTTTGAATTAACTGAATGAGGGCCTGTTGATGTCGGTGTTGCTCATCCATTATGCGCTGAAAGGTAACAATAAGTTGGCTGTTATCTGCTCTCATCTGCTCCATACTGTTTGCGACTCTGCATAGCTGGACATTGAGCCTGCTTGTGTTTCTGCACAGTCTCGGGAGATGATGGGGCAGACAGGCTAGGTATTGGGTGTGTGTGCGTAGGCAATCAATATTCTGTGCCTGTTGTTGATTCCATGTTACCCAAAATGATGGTTCAGGTTGTTGTGGGGGGGTTGTTTGGCTAAATTGTGGGTGTGGTGACATTTGAGGTGGTGGGGTACTTTCCTGAGGCGTGCTTGGTTGGTTAACATCTATTGCTTGCAGATGGAGGGTGTATGTTTCCTGTTCAGATTCCTGCTGGGCTTCCGGGGGCATGATGTCTGGTTCTGTATGGGGTTTAAGGGGACAACATTTGAGTGTATTCGAAAATTATGCTG
This sequence comes from Pseudophryne corroboree, assembly GCF_028390025.1. Lineage (NCBI taxonomy): Eukaryota > Metazoa > Chordata > Amphibia > Anura > Myobatrachidae > Pseudophryne > Pseudophryne corroboree. The sequence goes on along the minus strand of NC_086444.1, from coordinate 339,079,187 downwards.
GTTTTGATATTTAGTTTAACTTTCTAGACTTGTTTGTCAAACATTTTTATTAAGCAAATTAGGATGTTCACCAAGATTCGTATACACAATCAAAAAGGCCAATTTTGTTGGTTTTTATGTTGAAAAAAATGACTTCAAAACAAAAGTGGACACATGTTTGACAAATACCACACTTAAGAAACAAACACACAGAGGTACAAAGTTTACACCATGAAAAAAAATGATTTGTCACCTGCTATATCGTACTTGCATTAAAATTTCAAACAGTAAATGACAATATGAATTCTATCACCATTTTGAAAGGGTGTGAATCTACCTGAAGCTCAATATTTTACTATTCAAATAAATAATGACAACACAATACTACTGTAAGGCGCAAGAGAACACGCTAAATTTGCTCAAATTTTTTAGTGGTTTTTGGATTTTAACAATTTGCAAGCCATGTGCTTGCTGCTGTGGATAAGTACTAGGATTATTACATTTTTTGGCTGATGTGTAATTTGTGTTTTGTGTTTACTCACCAGACAGCTGAGGGGAATGTGGTCCCGGTGATTGAGTAATCTCCAAAATGTGTTCTGGTGGCTGAGGCAACACAGTTGAAATACGACGTGGGGGTGTGCTTAATGCTGGTGTTGGTGCGACATCAGGATGACGTCTCTTGCTAGGCCTGCTCGTGTGGCTGCCAGACCCCTGTGAAGGACGCCTTTGTGGACTGTGATGCAATGTTGAAGTTCCTATGGATTAATGCAAACATTAGATTTTTTTTTTGTGGTGGCCACATTAACAGGTGTCATTTTTGCGTTACCTGTATCGCCAGTATCCACAGCTCTTGACAGTGTTGCTTGTGTTCTGGAAGTGGTGGCTTGCTTTCGTACTGTAAAAATGATACATTGGTGTTTATGACCTTTAATTACAGTGTGTACTTTTGTAAGCAGCAACATTTAGTGATGTGGACATATGATTACCATTATGGGTACAGTTTCTAACAATAAATGTTGAAACAATGGGTTGCTTCATTTTTTGTAAACAGGCTAATGAGGTTCCATTTCCAAAGACAAAAACATAGCCAAGTAGTCTAATTTTCTATGGCCAACATAAAAATATATTAACAATACGATATTATTTTAAAAATACTAATTAGACATAAACACTTATGCAGATATAACAGAATTGTAAAAATAAACTCACCATCAGGCCTAGGACGATCCGAATCCCGCACATTAGTCGCACCAACAACTTCATGCGGAATAAGGGTCCGCACAGGTTCCTCCCACTCCCGATAAGACGCTATAAAGGGATGGCCACCCCCTGTTTGCCTGGCTGACTTAGCCTCCTTTGCCATCTTGGCCTTGACACGGCGCTTGATGTCGTAGAATCTCTTCCGACACATGTCCTCGGTCCTCTTCACCACACCCTCACTGTTTACTGCCGCTACTACCTTCCCGCACAGAACAGTTTCCCTGCGCGAAGGCACCTTGGCCGCATCACGCCCAAACAGCTGGCGATGATGGCGCATCAACTCATGCACCAAAGCCATATTTTCTGCAAAGCTAAATTTGACATTTCTGCCCATCTTGGTAGTGGTGCGTGGCTGCGGAGCAACACCACCATCACTGTCACTATCACTCGAGGCCACAGCAGCAACCTCACCCTCCTCCACCTCACTAACCTCCTCCCCGTCACTCACCTCCTCCACCTCACTCACCTCCTCCACCTCACTCACCTCCTCCCTCCCACTCACCGTCTCCCTCTCACTCACCTCCTCCCTCTCACTCACCTCCTCCCTCTCACTCACCTCTGACTGGGACATAATAATGACAAACAACAAATAACACTAATAGAAAAAAACACAAAACACACTCCTCCCCTACCACTGCACACCAACCAACCACACACACACACACACACACACACACACACACACACTCACAAACAATGACAATAGACTGAAAGTAAAATGCACAAACACTAAAAATTACACAAACTTTAAAGAGACTACACAACAATTACCACAAGACTACTTACACACACAATACAGCACTCAACAATCGCAAGAAACCTCCAAAACCGACCAACAAATCACCAACTCCAAAACACCAACTTCCTCTCACCTCTCCACTAGCTAAACCCACGAGGTGCGGCTGGTTGGGGGCATTTTTATACTAATGAGCACAGACACTCCTCCATGACAAACACCAGGGACGTGCAGTCAGGGTAGGCAGGGGAGGCAGTGCCTCACCTGTCATACTCCCTGTCATTCTCCAGAGTTTTTACTATAAAATGATTAAAATAATACAAAGAAGATATTTATAACAAATAATCATCTTCTTTGTATTAAAGTAATCATTTGTATAGTTAATACTCTTCAGAGTTTAGGATCTATGTGGAACTGCAGTGGGAAACTAGACGTGAGGCAACAAAAGCTCTGCCTCACGTCTCATAGATGGGGACTACTGCAGCGCTGCCTATAGAGTGAGGCGGGGTTACACAGAAGCCCAATCACACCCGTTAAAATAGAGCCAAGTGAGGCATGCCTCACAGTAGCTTGAGCGGTGATTGGAGACCCCTCGGATGTGTCATGTGACCATCCAGGAAGAGAGAGACTGAAGCACTGCGTTAGGAGCGTAATGGCCGAGGCTGGCCATTTTCTGCAGCCCGGACCAGCTGTTATAGTGAGCGCCCCGCCACTGCAATGCCGGGACCCGCTTACCGGAGGAAGCCTGGCCGTATACTGGAGGAGAGGAGCGCAGCCGCAGACCCGAGACCCTGGACCGCCGCAGACACCGAGCTCAGTCTCTCCGCTTTGACAGCTCATAATTCCAGTGGCCGAGGGACAGGAGAGTACCCCAGCACTGCCAGCAGAAGTCGGGGGGAAAATGTGACCAGCAGGTACACCAGTAGCGCATGCAGGAGGGGTAACCCCCCCACCCCCCACACACACACCTGATGGAGTGAATTTGCTTTTTAGAGACGGAGACAGCTGTGTCTCCGTCTCAAGAATGACCGCGACCGCGATCGCGTTCGCGATCGCAGCTACCGCTGCAGCCTGCAAGGAGCTCTTGCCAGTAAAGTCTTCCTACAGTGCCTGTGAGTGAGTGGGAAATACTACTCATACACAGCATCTCCATACAGTATTGTCCTTCTCCCTGTGCCGCATAGATTATGCTCCACTCGGGCACTACTTTAAAGATGTTGTTTTACATCGCTCTGAAGGTCAATTTAAAAACATAAAGATTTAAGACCTAAAATTGTTCTTTAATATATATGATCTGGTTGGGATCCTGGCAGTCACAATACCGACGCTGGAATCCCGACATTACTCAGAATGCCGGCACCGGTATCCCAGCGTTCATTACTATCCCGGCGCTGGGATCCCAAATGATGCTATCACGGGCTGCCGGTGAGGTAAGGTGGGTGGTGGGGGGGGGGGGATGGGTGTTAGGTTTACCCCGCAGACCAATGGTTAGGGTTAGGCTGCAGGGGGTGGGGGGGATTGATGGTTAGACTGGTTAGGGTTGCTCTGTGGGGGAGGGATGGTTAGGGGGTTCAGGGATCAGGGTTAGTCTTTAGAATCAGCCAGTGTCAGTATTTTAAATATCGGGATGTCGCTGATGCATGACGACCGCTGGGATCCCGTTATCAATGTATAGTGCCTCCCCAGTCATTAACCTCACCGCACGTCACTGACAAACACAACCAATCACGGACGAGTGACGAAAACGAAAGTAAGAAAATAACGTGGTCGGGAAGGGTCAAAAACACTGCAGTGGAAATTAAAGATACGAATTCGTAAAAAGACCAACAAAATACGTCCGAAAAAACAAGAGTCGGCCGCGACCACATTAAATATATTACAAATGACATCAACATCGGAAAATACGAAAACACAAATTACGAACGCTTAGTAAATGAGTCGTAAAAAAAAACAAAAAGTTGCAAATTCACACTACCGATGTCAGTCGTGTTTCAACTTCAAACAAATTCTGAACATTACGAATCTTAGTAAATATACCCCTGTGACTAAAATAATAGATAAAAGGGGGCCGTATATGTAGCATATCTAGACTTTAGTAAGGCATTTCACACTGTCCCACATTGCAGACCCCTAAATAAACTTGAGATTGGATTATAAAACAGTTACAGTGCATCCGGAAAGTATTCACAGCGCTTCACTTTTTCCACATTTTGTTATTTTACAGCCTTATTCCAAACTAGGATATAAATTCATTTTTTCCTCAAAATTCTACACACAATAACCCATAATGATAACGTGAAAAAAGTTTTATTTAGCTGCTGCGGGCCGGGGATCGACGAGTAGCTCCCGGCCAGCACGCTAAAGCTGCGCTGGTCGGGAGCTACTCTTGAAGTGCAAAGGCATCGCCGCTGTGTCATGCCTATGCACTTCTGCAGGAGCGGGGCGGCACTGACATGCGGGGTGGACTAGCCATGTGCTGGGCGTCCCCCTGCATCTCAGTGTGAATGATCATATCTGTGCTAAATTTAGCACAGCTACGATCAACTCGGAATGACCCCCTAAGTCCGACTGCCCAGTCTTAGTTAATCCTATAAAAGGTCAGATAAACATGGACCCATCTGTATCTTTGGGCAGTTTTGCCCATTCCTCCTTACAGCACCTCTCAAGCTCCATAAGGTTGGATGGGAAGCGTCGGTGCACAGCCATTTTCAGATCTCTCCAGAGATGTTCAAACAGATTCAAGTCTGGGCTCTGGCTTGGCCACTCAAGGACATTCACAGAGTTGTCCTGAAGACACTCCTTTGATATCTTGGTACATAAGTATTCACAGCCTCTGCCATGATGCTCAAAATTGCATCCTGTTTCCACTGATCTTCCTTCAGATGTTCCGACAGCTTAATTGGAGTCCACCTGTGGTAAATTCAGTTGATTGGACATGATTTGGAAAGGCACCCATCTGTCTATATAAGGTCCCACACTTGACAGTGCATGTCTGAGCACAAACCAAGCATGAAGTCAAAGGAATGGTCTGTAGACCTCCGAGACAGGATTGTCTGGAGGCACATATCTGAGGAAGGGTACAGAAAAATATCTGCTGTTTTGGAGGTCCCAATGAGCACAGTGGCCTCCATCATCCGTAAATGGAAGAAGTTCGGAACCACCAGGACTCTTCCTAGAGCTGGCTGGCCATCTATACTGAGCGATCAGGGAGTAGGGCCCTAGTCAGGGAGGTGACCAAGAACCCGATGGTCACTCTGTCAGAACTACAGCATTCTTCTGTGGAGAAAGGAGAAACTTCCAGAAGGACAACCATCTCTGCAGCAATCCACCAATCAGCCCTGTATGATAGAGTGGCCAGATGGAAGCCATTCCTTAGTAAAAAGCACATGGCAGCCTGCCTGGAGTTTGCCAAAATGCACCTGAAGGACTCTTTGTTGTGAATGCCAGGTGTCATGTTAGGAGGAAACCAGGCACTGCTCATCACCAGGCCAATACCATCCCTACAGTGTGTCACAATCCGGGTAACTAGACACCATTTTCTGCCAGTTACGTGCCTCCTGACATTGGCTCAGCGTTCCAGAGCCAGGGGTTCAACTTGCTAGGTGGTGTATTGGTTACATTACCTTGTTTGTTGTTCCACAGCGCTGGCTCAACGGCCTTCTCAGTGAGGTCACTTACTATTAGTATGGTGTTCTCAGTCCCGCCGCGACCAGCACCGCTGCATGCACGATCTTACGGCATTGGAGCTGAAGGTGACGTTCTCTCTGCATTGCGGCTGCCGCTGCCATCCCTATGCCGCTGTGTGTGTATAAGAGTGTGGAGCCTTCTGTTACCGCGGCCTTCACCGCCATTGTAGTTTGGCACATGGTTCTTTTTCCCTTCAAACTCTGTCATGGGCGCAGCCATGTTGGATGTAATCACATGTTACTCTTTCCACCAATCTGCTGTGCTGCTGGAGCCTGGGGTAATTGTCAACAAATGCCTGCTTCCCAGCAGGTATAAATATCCTGTCCCAGCAACCAGGAAGCTGTCAGTGCTTCGTTTGTCATTCCGGTGATTCCAGTCTCTCCTCTGCTGTGAATGTTCTAGTCTTCAGTTCTTCTGAGACCAGCACCAGTTTAACACCTTGCGGTGCAGCCTGACTTCCCTGCCTTTGCACTCCGTTCTGTTACCAGCTCCCACCAGCAGCTTCCAGTGGAGCCTGGTTTATATTTCCTATCAGGACTTTGTTACTAATACCATTCATATCAACATATATCATCTCAGTGCTACATCTGCGATTCCCAGCATCAACAAGCACTCCCAGCTAAGTTCCTTGGGCACCGGTCTCATCCGGCAACACTCAGAGACTCTCAAGAACTGTCTTATACCTTTTACAAATAACCACTGTGGTATAAGTTAAATAAAAGTCTTTAAAGTTATTTCCAGTTGTCGTGGTCATGCCTTCGGGCTTTGGTGCTGCAGCTGCTCTGCATGTCTAGGAGTTTCATCTCACCTCCTAAGTTCAGTTATCCGTCAGCCCCTGCAACTGAGGCTTCACACCACCAGTGCCAGCCCTCAGTTGTGACACAGTGAAGCATGGTGGTGGCAGCATCATGCTGTGGGGATGTTTGTCAGAGGCAGGAACTAGAAAACTAGTCAGGATAGAGGGAAAGATGAATACAGCAATGTACAGAGACATCCGGGGTGAAAACCTGCTTTAGAGCGCTCTTGACCTCAGACTGGGGCGACGGTTCATCTTTCAGCAGGACAACGACTCTAAGCACACAGCCACATATTAAAGGAGTGGCTTCAGGACAACTCTGTGAGTGTCCTTGAGTGGCCAAGCCAGAGCCCAGACTTGAATCTGATTAAATATCTGTGGAGAGATCTAAAAATGGCTGTGCACCAACACTTCCCATCCAACCTGATGGAGCTTGAGAGGTGCTGCAAAGAGGAATGGGCAAAACTGACCAAAGATAGGTGTGCCAAGCTTTTGACATCATATTCAAAAAAACTTGAGGCTGTAATTGCTGCCAAAGGTGAATCAACAAAGTATTGTGCAAAGGCTGTGAATACAGTACTTATGTACATGTGATTTCTTAGTTTTTTATTTTTAATAAATTTGCAAAAATCTCAAAAAACTTTTTTCACATTGTCATTATGGGTTATTGTGTGTAGAATTTTGAGGGGAAAAAATTAATTTATTCCAGTTGGGAATACAGCTGTAACATAACAAAATGTGGAAAAAGTGAAGCGCTGTGAATACTTTCTGGATGCACTGTACCTGGCTGCAGGGTAGGAAATAGAGTTGTAGTAAATGGAGTGCAATCTATGGAGGAAAATGTTACCAGTTGAGTACCCCAGAGATCTGTACCTGGACAAGTGCTCTTTAATATCTTTGTTGGTGACATTGCAAATGATATTGAATGGAAGTATGACTTTTTGCAGATAAAAGATATGCAACAGGGTAGACATACCGGGAGGGTTAAAACAAATGATTGATGATTTAGGTAGACTTGAGAAATGGTCAAGAACGTGGAACTACAGTATAATGGAAACTACTGAGGAGGAAAGAGATATAGGGGTCACTATTTTAAGTGATTATAACGCAGGAAAGCAATGAGAAAGGCAAGTCAGATGTTTGGTTGCAAACAGAGAGGAATCAGCAGCAGGAAAAATAAGTAACTATGCCACTATATAGGTCAGTGGTATGGCCTCATCTGGAATACTGTGTCCCATAGAGCTTACAAAGAAATGTAACGAAATTGGTACATGGCCTACATCACAAAACATTAGAGATGAGCGGGTTCGGTTTCTCGGAAACCGAACCCCCCCGAACTTCACCCTTTTTACACGGGTCCGAGGCAGGTTCGAACCTTCCCGCCTTGCTCGGCTAACCCGAGCGCGCCCGAACGTCATCATCCCGCTGTCGGATTCTCGCGAGATTTGGATTCTATATAAGCAGCCGCGCGTCGCCGCCATTTTCACTCGTGCATTTGAGATGATAGGGAGAGGACGTGGCTGGCGTCCTCTCCGTTTATTGTTGAACTTGATTGCTTTATTGCTTAATTGTGGGGAGGACTGGGGAGCAGCTGTTAGGAGGAGTACAGTGCAGAGTTTTGCTGATAAGTGACCACCAGTTTTTATCCGTTCTCTGCCTGAAAAAAACGCTCCATACCATATCTGTGCTCAGTGTGCTGCATAATATATCTGTGCTCACACTGCTTAATTGTGGGGACTTGGGAGCAGCTGTATTATATAGCAGGAGTACAGTGCAGAGTTTTGCTGACAGTGACCACCAGTATACGTTGTCTGCCTGAAAAACACTCCATATCTGTGCTCAGTGTGCTGCTTTATTGTGGGGACTGGGGACCACCAGTATAATTAATATTATATAGGAGGAGTACAGTGCAGAGTTTTGCTGGCACAGTGACCACCAGTATACTATATATAGCAGTACGATACGGAAGGCCACTGCTGTGCCTACCTCTGTGTCTTCATTAAGTATACTATCCATCTACATTCTATACCTGTGGTGCATTTTAGTTTTGCAGTTTGCTGACACAGTGACCACCAGTATACTATATATAGAAGTACGGTAGGCCACTGCTGTACCTACTTCTGTGTCGTCATTCATTAAGTATACTATCCATCTACATTCTATACCTGTGGTGCATTTTAGTTTTGCAGTTTGCTGACACAGTGACCACCAGTATACTATATATAGCAGTACGGTAGGCCACTGCTGTACCTACCTCTGTGTCGTCATTCATTAAGTATACTATCCATCTACATTCTATACCTGTGGTGCATTTTAGTTTTGCAGTTTGCTGACACAGTGACCACCAGTATACTATATATAGCAGTACGGTAGGCCACTGCTGTACCTACCTCTGTGTCGTCATCCATTAAGTATACTATCCATCTACATTCTATACCTGTGGTGCATTTTAGTTTTGCAGTTTGCTGACACAGTGACCACCAGTATACTATATATAGCAGTACGGTAGGCCACTGCTGTACCTACCTCTGTGTCATCATTCATTAAGTATACTATCCATCTACATTCTATACCTGTGGTGCATTTTAGTTTTGCAGTTTGCTGACACAGTGACCACCAGTATACTATATATAGCAGTACGGTAGGCCACTGCTGTACCTACCTCTGTGTCGTCATCCATTAAGTATACTATCCATCTACATTCTATACCTGTGGTGCATTTTAGTTTTGCAGTTTGCTGACACAGTGACCACCAGTATACTATATATAGCAGTACGGTAGGCCACTGCTGTACCTACCTCTGTGTCGTCATTCATTAAGTATACTATCCATCTACATTCTATACCTGTGGTGCATTTTAGTTTTGCAGTTTGCTGACACAGTGACCACCAGTATACTATATATAGCAGTACGGTAGGCCACTGCTGTACCTACCTCTGTGTCGTCATTCATTAAGTATACTATCCATCTACATTCTATACCTGTGGTGCGCCTCTTTTTTTCTTTGCATCATGTGCTGTTTGGGGACAATTTTTTTGAAGTGCCATCCTGTCTTGATTGACACTGCAGTGCCACTCCTAGATGGGCCAGGTGTTTGTGTCGGCCACTTGTGTCGCTTAGCTTAGTCACACAGCGACCTTGGTGCGCCTTTTTTTTTCTTTGCATCATGTGCTGTTTGGGGACAATTTTTTTGAAGTGCCATCCTGTCTTGATTGACACTGCAGTGCCACTCCTAGATGGGCCAGGTGTTTGTGTCGGCCACTTGTGTCGCTTAGCTTAGTCACACAGCGACCTTGGTGCGCCTCTTTTTTTCTTTGCATCATGTGCTGTTTGGGGACAATTTTTTTGAAGTGCCATCCTGTCTTGATTGACACTGCAGTGCCACTCCTAGAGGGGCCAGGTGTTTGTGTCGGCCACTTGTGTCGCTTAGCTTAGTCACACAGCGACCTTGGTGCGCCTCTTTTTTTCTTTGCATCATGTGCTGTTTGGGGACAATTTTTTTGAAGTGCCATCCTGTCTTGATTGACACTGCAGTGCCACTCCTAGATGGGCCAGGTGTTTGTGTCGGCCACTTGTGTCGCTTAGCTTAGCCATCCAGCGACCTCGGTGCAAATTGTAGGACTAAAAATAATATTGTGAGGTGTGAGGTGTTCAGAATAGACTGGAAATGAGTGGAAATTATGGTAATTGAGGTTAATAATACTATGGGATCAAAATGACCCCCAAATTCTATGATTTAAGCTGTTTTTTAGGGTTTTTTGAAAAAAACATCCGAATCCAAAACACACCCGAATCCGACAAAAAATTTTCGGTGAGGTTTTGCCAAAACGCGTCTGAATCCAAAACACGGCCGCGGAACCGAATCCAAAACCAAAACACAAAACCCGAAAAATGTCCGGTGCACATCACTACAAAACATACCCAGAAAGACTAAAAGTTCTTAACATGTATACTCTGGAGCAGAGAAGGGAAAGGAGGTAGATTATAGAAACTTTTAAATACACCAAGGTGTTTTAACCCTATAGACCATGTCGACCTTATGCATGTCGACCAATAGTGGTCGACCTAATGCATGTCGTCATAAGCGCAGTCAACCTAAAGACCAGATGCCGCAAGGAGTGCAAATATACTTAGTGAACTTTTTTGCATGCAGGGTAAATACTGGCTGAGTAGATTTGAGCTAGGACATAACAACTCCCATATCTAAATTTCTCTGCACATATGCACCCCCTGCAGTGCAACATGGATAGTTTTTTTTTTAGCTTTGTTCCCAACTCAGAATCAGCATCATTACTGTACTGTATGTGTAACACTGGCAACATTTTAATCCATGCTATCATTATCTCCCGCATTGATTATTGCAATAGTCTTCATATTGATCTTACCAAGAAGAGATTCTCACCATTACAATGCAGCTGCGAGTCTAATTTTCCTCGCTAGGCGTTCATCGCCTGCAGACCCACTATGTCAGTCCCTCCATTGGTTATACTGTATATACTTTTACTTACACACAAGGCTATTAATCATACCACACCAACATACATCTCTTTGCTTATCTCAAAATATCTCCCAACCCGGCCCCTTCGCTCTTCACAAGATCCACGTCTCTCATACACACTCATTACTTGCTCCCATGATTACAGGACTTTCTTCGGGCTGCACCCACTCTGTGGAATGCTCTACAACATACAATAAGACTCTTCTCTAGTCTCCAAACCTTCAAGCTTTCCTTGAAAATTCACCTATTTAGACAATCATCAATTCCAGAACTGCTCACATTACCTTCATAGCTTTCCTATCCAATTATATCCCCACTGTAAAGTCCACACATAGCCTCACATATTTTCTTTCTTCACTATACCTTCCTCCTAACCCTTGTTCATCACTACTGTGATGTGATATCATGCAGCCCACCAAGAACCTTTGCAATCTGGTGGTTAACCATGCAATAGATTGAACCTCTCCTTGTGTATCAATGCTTATTTCCCCATAGATTGTAAGCTTGCGAGCAGGGCCCGACTACCTCTATGACTGTTTGTTATTACCCAGTTTTGTCTTATCATTGTGTCCAGTTGTAAAGCACTACGGAATTTGCTGCGCTATATAAGAAACTGTTTATAATAATAATAATAATAATAATAATAACCAAGCTACAAGAATCAGGGCTAGGAAGCACAATATGCACTTGGGTCAAAAACTGGTTAGATAATAGGAAGCAGCGCCTTGTGGTTAATGGATATTTTTCAACTTGGACTGAAGTGCTAAGTGGTGTGCCGCAAGGCTCAGTATTAGGACCGCTATTGTTCAATATTTTCATTAACGACCTAACAGAAGGTCTAGAGAGCATGGTGTCAATTTTTGCAGATGATACCAAATTGTGTAAGGCTATAAATACAGAGGAGGATGCCGAGTCTCTTCAGAACGACTTAGTTAAATTAGAAGCATGGGCAGCCAAATGGAGAATGCGCTTCAACACAGACAAGTGTAAGGTAATGCACTGTGGTAACAAGAACAAAAATTACACCTACCTACTAAATGGGGTAAAACTAGGGGATTCTGTACTGGAAAAGGACTTAGGTGTCCTCATAGATAGCAAGCTAAGCAGTAGTACCCAAAGTAGGACTGCAGCAAAGAAGGCTAATAAGATATTAGCATGCATAAAACGGGGTATTGATGCTAGGGACGAGAGTATTATACTCCCATTATATAAATCACTAGTGAGGCCACACCTTGAATACTGTGTACAGTTCTGGGCACCGTACTACAAAAAGGATATCCTGGAGCTTGAAAAGGTACAAAGGAGGGCGACCAAACTAATTAATGGCATGGAGACGATGGAATACAAGGAAAGGCTTGAAAGACTAGGCATGTTTACATTGGAAAAGCGGAGACTAAGAGGGGATATGATCAACATCTACAAATATATAAGGGGACAATACTCAGAGCTTGCGCGGGACCTGTTTTTGGTTAGATCAACACAGAGGACTCGTGGACACTCGCTCAGGTTAGAGGAGAGGAGATTCCGCACAATACGGCGTAAAGGCTTTTTCACGGTAAGGACAATACGTGTTTGGAATTCCCTGCCCGAGGGAGTTGTAATGGCGGAATCTGTCAACACCTTTAAGAATGGGTTAGATAAATTCCTATTGGATAAGGATATCCAGGGGTATGGTGCATAGTCATGCATTATAGTTACTATTTAGTCAAATCATCATGCAGAGGACACCACAAATAGGTTGAACTCGATGGACAATTGTCTTTTTTCAACCTCAGATACTATGTTACTATGTTACCTTGCTAGGAAATTATTGGATACTCCACAAATGTTCTCTTAGCTCTGATATGATAGTGCTTCCACCCATGCAGCCAGTAATACGCCAATGGTTTTTCTGAGAAAACCCTAATACCTATAAATTAGTGAATTACTCTCCCAAACAGTTTCCCAGTAACTGGACACAAGTACACTTTAGATACCCAGATGTATATTGATCTTTAATGAACAGAATGTCCTCCAACTGAGATGTAGCTCAGGATAAATAAATAGAGCAAAAGACAGGGAGGTATATTCAATTAGCAGCGATAACGGACTTTTAGCGTGAAAAGTCCGGTTTTCGTGCGAAAAACCGGACTTTTCCCGCGAAACGCAATTACAGCCTATTCAATTTTCCGGGAAAATTTATCGGTGATCATTTTTTCACTAATTTCACTTCACCTACTCTGAAGCAGGTGAAAAGTTGGGAAAAGTCACTATTTTAAGGTAAAAATGTTGTTTGGATATGGTACAGAACTCCTGGGACACCCCCCTTAATGACTAATTAGGCACGTTGAGGTTTTTAATTATTTTTAATTGGCCAATAATGACATGTCATTTTTGGGGTGAAAAAGTACAAAATGATGGAAATTGGGGTTCAAGGTATGGGACAGGTATATTGGGGTGCTTTATGAGTGGGACAGGTGTTTTTAGGCTTGCAGATGGGAGTAATCAGTCTGTTTCCACTTTTTTTTAAAGTACCCTAAAATGACCCAAATATATACTTATACCCATTTTCATGTACACCAAATTTAATGAGAGCATTTATTTTGCTCAAAAAAACTTGCTTTCTATCATTTTTTTGCACTTTTAAAAAAATGCATATAACAGCCATTTCACACAATTTAAGTCCCCAAAAACTCTCTAATGTGATCTCTAATACACTTCTCTTCTGTTTTCCTATGTTAATTTAGCATTTTTTGGAGTACAGGCTGATTTCCCCATTTTCACCTGCACTTTTCACTGCAAGAATTTTCAGGTGAAACCCATTTGGAATTAAATAGGTCGAAAAACGGAACGTTTTCGTGGCAATTTTCACCTGATTGCCGCGAAAAATTTTCGGCCGAAAAATTGCTGCGAATTTGCGGATAATTGAATACCCTAGAGGATGTGGAGTCTCCCAGTGTTAACCTCCTCGGTGGTGGGGGCTCACTTATAAAACAGGTTTTATCATTCCTAGGTACAATGTATAAGTCCAATCAGATGTATGACAGGCAGGCTTGATTAATTGAGCTGTTTCAGACATCTTAAAAGAAACGTGTGATAATTCAGTAATTAAATATACATGTCAATAAATTGGCATGGACTAGTGTATTATTTTGGCCTAATCTACAGAAAATGGTTATGCGTTTTTTTCAAGTAATAGAGTCTATACCTAATCTGTACACACCTACAGCTATCCTATTGGCCATACAAATTGAAAACTGGTTACAAATATATAAACATACTTTGTGGTATCTAGTCAAGTCATCCAGTCAAAATATCTTGTGTAAGAGATTTTCTCATTCTGGAGATGAAATACAGGTCCTAGGATGAAAATATAGTGCAGTGTGCGCTGTCCACCCAGAAGATGAGAGACAGGAAAGAGACAGTAAAAAAATAAAGGTTCTCACCATGACTATTCTTGACACTGTGTTTTCTCACCCTCCCATAGATCCCTGTAAAGGGGCAATGACACAGCCATGCAAGGCCTAGTTCTAACTTAATGTGTTACAGTAATATACTGTAAGTAGTATAAATCCTAAATGTGCCCTGCAGCATCTATCTATCTATCTATCTATCTATCTATCTATCTATCTATCTATCTATCTATCTATCTATCTATCTATCTGTCTGTCTGTCTGTCTGTCTGTCTGTCTGTCTGTCTGTCTGTCTATCATCTCTAGTTCTCTTGACAGCAATAAACCCTAATCTTCTGTGACTTAGTGTCATCATTGACCCACATCCAATCTATGTAAAATCAATTTACATACATCTAAGAAAGATATGTACAGTATACTGTATATGTATGTCAAATTACACACTGCAAAAAAATCATGCTGTGATAATCTTCTGCACTGATTATGCCAATTTCCTTCTTACTGGTTTTCTCTGACCCAGACATTCATCATACAATGCATTTTAAATGTAGTAATTGTCCTCACAAAGCATTTATCTACTCAGTGCCGGATTAACAATGGGGCGGATGGAGCTGCAGCTCCAAGCCCCCCAATGAAAATAGGCCCAGAGAGATCCGCTGGAGGCTGTCAGCATGCAAAGGAAAAATGTCTTTTTTTTATTCCTGTTACAGCCAGCGGCCCAGCGCCGGAAGCCATCCAAAGTCAGGCACCCCTTCCAACACCCCACCATACACCATACACCCCCCATCCGGCTAGTATGCTGGAATCACACACAGACCCTCAGTCAGTGCACATTTCTGCACACTGACTGCTGCTACATACCACCCCCATCTTCATTGGTATTGGTGAATAGAAATTGAGGGCCGGCTCAGGATGCTGCAGGGGCCAACCCACACGCCACTTGCCGCCTACCTGGACTCCCTGCTAAGTAATTGGCGGAGCTCTAGGAACGGAAGGAGGCGGCGACTGTAACAGCGGGAGCAGGCACACCGGCGGCACAGCTTCTAACGGGTCAGTCATGCTTTGTATACTGAGCGAAGTCACCCGCTCTGAGTGTAGCTGTAGAGCTGGGAACTGGCATGTGTTCTGCCGCACGCTCTATTTGTGCTACACACAGTCATCCTTCGTTGTCCACCAGCAGCACCTGTTCCCAGCCGCATTCCTATAGCACCCACTACACTGGGGCACTGTCTGTGTGCTGGATGCAGTGGTTCAGCAGCGGTGTAACCCCCAGCTCCTCTCTCCCATAAGACTGTCTATTCTGCATGCTAGGGGAAGGTATACTGTGCACATGCACATTGAGGGAGTGAGGTGCAGGGGTATGATGAGGTAGTGAGGTGCAGGGGTATGAGGAGGGAGTGAGGTGCAGGGGTATGAGGAAGGAGTGAGGTGCAGGGGTATGATGAGGTAGTGAGGTGCAGGGGTATGATGAGGTAGTGAGGTGCAGGGGTATGAGGAGGGAGTGAGGTGCAGGGGTATGAGGAAGGAGTGAGGTGCAGGGGTATGATGAGGTAGTGAGGTGCAGGGGTATGATGAGGTAATGAGGTGCAGGGGTATGAGGAGGGAGTGAGGTGCAGGGGTATGAGGAAGGAGTGAGGTGCTGGGGTATGATGAGGTAGTGAGGTGCAGGGGTATGATGAGGTAGTGAGGTGCAGGGGTATGATGAGGTAGTGAGGTGCAGGGGTATGAGGAGGGAGTGAGGTGCAGGGGTATGAGGAAGGAGTGAGGTGCAGGGGTATGAGGAGGGAGTGAGGTGCAGGGGTATGAGGAAGGAGTGAGGTGCAGGGGTATGATGAGGTAGTGAGGTGCAAGGGTATGAGGAGGTAATGAGGTGCAGGGGTATGAGGAGGGAGTGAGGTGCAGGGGTATGAGGAAGGAGTGAGGTGCAGGGGTATCATGAGGTAGTGA
Source organism: Pseudophryne corroboree (assembly GCF_028390025.1). Taxonomy (NCBI): domain Eukaryota; kingdom Metazoa; phylum Chordata; class Amphibia; order Anura; family Myobatrachidae; genus Pseudophryne; species Pseudophryne corroboree. The sequence goes on along the minus strand of NC_086444.1, from coordinate 339,062,892 downwards.
GGTGCAGGAGTATGAGGAGGTAATGAGGTGCACGGGTGTGAGGTGCAGGGGTATGAGGTACTGAGGTGGAGGGAGTGAGGTGCAGGGGTATGAGAAGGATGGAGTGAGGTGCAGGAGTATGGGTCGGAGGGAGCGAGGTGCGGGGTTATGAGGAGGGAGTGAGGTGCAGGGGTATGATGAGGTAGTGAGGTGCAGGGGTATGAGGAGGGAGTGAGGTGCAGGGGTATGAGGAAGGAGTGAGGTGCAGGGGTATGATGAGGTAGTGAGGTGCAGGAGTATGAGGAGGTAATGAGGTGCAGGGGTATAAGGTAGTGAGGTGCAGGGGTATGAGGTACTGAGGTGGAGGGAGTGAGGTGCAGGGGTATGAGAAGGAGGGCGTGAGGTGTGGGGGTATGGGAGGGAGTGAGGTGCAGGGTTATGAGAAGGAGGGAGAGCGGTGCAGGGGTATGGGAAGGATCGAGTGAGGTGCAGGAGTATGGGTCGGAGGGAGTGAGGTGCGGGGTTATGAGGAGGGAGTGAGGTGCAGGAGTATGGGTCGGAGGGAGTGAGGTGCGGGGTTATGAGGAGGGAGTGAGGTGCAGGGGTATGGGAAGGAGGGAGTGAGGTGCAGGGGTATGGGAAGGAAGGAGGTAGTAAGGTGCAGGAGTATGAGAAAGAAGGAGGTAGTGAGGTGCGGGGTTATGAGGAGGGAGTGAGGTGCAGAAGTATAAGAACAAACCCACAGAACTGGTTACACACCCTGCATCGACATAGAATAGGCCCCTCATATATTTCAGCTCCAGGCCCATGTGGACCTTAATCTGGCACTGTATCTACTACTGCTACACCCTGATAGTCCCTCGTAGCCTGTACTTTGCCAAATCAAATATAAAATACTTCTTAAATAAATGCACAGTACAAAACTGCATCAACATACATCTCTTCACTATTACCCAACTAAGGGGGTAATTCAGACCTGATCGTTGCAGCAAAGTTGTTACAAGTTGGGCAAAACCATGTGCACTGCAGGGAAGGGGGGGGGGGGGGGGGGCGGATACAGCATAACATTTGCAGAGAGAAAATGAGAGGGATTGAGAGAGAGAAAATGAAAGGAAAATGAGAATTAAAGTGAGAGAGAATATGTGAGAGTTCTTTATAAGCACTTGCCATTAAAATACAATAATTGACACATTAAACTTGAGAATAGATGCAGCTGCTTCTTATTGGAACAGTAGTAAACTGAATGGATAAATTCTATCTAAGAAAGTAGACGAGCACTTACAGTACATTGTAGATTTGATTAATAACTTATGTAAATGTTTTAAGCCAATAAACTATTTGAATGATTGAAATGTAAAGGATTATCTATCAAATCTGCAGCTTCCAGTAATGAATTTACATTAGAGGAGACTAACCAATCAAAAGAGGAATCAGATATATCCTCACTAGCCTATTCTCAAATCGCACCTCACAGTTTTGTACAGAATGTGCATCTTATGCGCACAACAGTTGTGACAAAAGCACTAACGCATCCCACTAAGCATTTATACCAACTCCTTTGCAATAAAAATACAAATTCTGAGTAAATCTATATACAAAAACAAAAAAAGTTTATCTGAAAATGGCTTGCAATAAAAATATAACAATAAATGTATCTGTAATCTCTAGCTCCGCAGGCCAGTCAGCTGACATCCACATTATACTGTTTATTGGCTGTACATGACAGTTCATTTAGAGCAGGGGGGAACCTTTTTTCTACCAAGGGCCATTTGGATATTTATACAATCCTTCGGGGGCCATACAAAAATTATCAACTTAAAAATTAGCCTGCCCCCAGTAGGTCTGCCCCCATTAGATATGACCCCAAGTAGCGCCGCTTACACACACACATTAAAAGAAAGAAAAAACACAATACTCACCAGCCGCGCTCCTGCTTCCGGACCCTTGCCCTCTGCCTGGCTGCCCGCTCCTCAGAACTATGGGAGAGACGTCATGACATCTCTCCCATAGCACCGCACAGGCACACACGCACACTGCCAGAGCTGTGAGCTCCTACCTCCGGCTGCTGCTGAGGGGAAGAAGACGGGCGCCCGCTAGTAACAAAATCTCAGCGGGCGCCCGGCATTTCCCTTGGTTAGGTGAGCCTGAGAGGGCCGGATCAAGTGGCTTTGCGGGCCTTATACGGCCCTCGGGCCTGAGGTTCCCCACCCCTGATTTAGAGGCACCAATTTTCAATTAATGGGCCGGATGTAATGACACCCGCGATTGCTGGAGGTGCGGGATGCTGTCCGAACTCAGACTTTTTTTTAAAGGGGCAATCACTTACATGCCTTGTAAGTGACTGCCCCTTTACAAAAAAAGTCCAACCAAAAATTACAATTTCTTTCTCAGCTTGAAAAATTAGATTTCGCTATATTATTTTGATCACCAACCTAAAAAGTACATTATTTTGTGTTTTCTCACTTTTTTGAAGAAATGTACCACTGATTGGGTCTGAATATCCACCTCAATTCAACTTGGCTGAGACATCTGTGACAGAGATCTGTTTGTGCCAGATTAGGTAATCTTCATTCAGGTATATTTTATTTATACTTTTCCTTTAAACTTTTCCATATTCATCCACACAGAATAAGCAATATCCTTCTAAAAATAATTCCTTCTTAAGTTCATCCAGGGATGGCACATAAAAAAAACAGGCTGATCTATAGGGTGATAAATAAGCCAACACGGGGATATCTTGATGACAATAAAGTAGGAATACTAAAAGTCTCTGAACGCTGATCTATAAAGTCTTCTACAACAATCGCATACAGGGACATTTACGGAAGCTCTAGGGCCTTTTTGTCTTAGGAATTATGGAAGCTGACTGAGAGGTCAGAATATTAAAGATGTAACTCACATTACTTCTCTGAACAAATTAGTTTGTCATGCAGAAGATACACCAAACTGCTAACAGAAATTTCCTGCTTACTTGCAGCTTTTTAGGTGAAATGATCTTGACAAAGTGACAGGTAGAAAGAACTGTAGTTTAGGAAGTTGATAAAGGTACATTAGGTGCATTATATTTTGCACAAATGTACCTAAGAGTACACCTTGTAAGGGCTAAATAAGACTCAAGGGCCTTTTCATCATCACTAAAATGGCCCGTTACACATGTAAAATGCTAGTTTCCGCATGTTTTATGTAACTGGCCATTCATTATTAGAAGTCTAATGGGGCCACATAACATTCCGTAAACTCTGACAATGTAAAATTTTTGAAATCTGCCTGCAAGAACAAAGTCCATCTTCAGATGGCACTGGTTTTCAGATCACTGCTTCTTCTTATGGGATGGAGTTCTGGGGAAGCGAAGAGTAATCTGAGCGGACCCCTCTACTGCATACTGTACTCATTGTGTGACCAACAGCTGTCCGTATGCATGACCTCAGGTCACACATGCACAGAAGCCAGCAATGCGGGTGGTGAGCACTGGCGTATTTATAATGGGAGCAGTGTGTGCGGTGCACACAGCCCCCGGGGGTCCAGGGGGGTCCTACCGCACACCCTGCACCCATTAATATAAATTCTTACCCTCCGGAGTCCCGCGACACAACAGCAGTGCTGCCAAAATAAATGGGAAAATGGTGTGGCACCATTTTCCCGGTGTTTCGCGCATGCACAGTAGGTAAATCACTGTGAAAATGGCCACCGTGCCATTTTCCAGGAGATCTGCGCATGTGCTGTAGACTATGGGACAGCACTAGGGTCCCCTAGGGACCCTAGTGCCCAGAGTCTATAAAGCGCTGCCGGATAGAGAGGAGGGGGTTCAGTCGGAGCCTGCACACGGGCCTCCTCCTCTCTAGAAACGCCCCTGGTGGTGAGTATTGCTGCTACTGAAGTAGCAGGGTTACTGATGGATGGGACAGCTGGTCTTCACAGCTGAATTGCTGCGGTGATAAGTATCCCTCCATAAGTCATGGCGAGTTGGATACTTAACCACTTACCTGGCATGGTCGCAGATGCGACCATACCAGCAACACAGGCGTGCACAGCACATTTTATTAGGGGGTGCACAACTGGAGTGGTGTGCATAGCACTGCCTACTGGACGTATCTAGCATCACCTACTGGGCGTGTCTAGCATCACCTACTGGGTGTGTCTAGCATCACCTACTGGGTGTGTCTGGCATCACCAACTGGGCGTGTCTAGCACCGCCAACTGGGCTAGTGTGTATCTATCTATCTATCTATCTATCTATCTATCTATCTATATGTATCTATCTATCTATCTGTCTATCTATCTATCTATATATAGACGTTGGACACGATCCGGCACTCACACAAAGAATATAAACAGCTGGCCGAGTGCCTCACTCTTACCGTGAGGTGTAATATGGGCAGAAGAAAATAGTTGGCACTCCAGCGAAAGGAAATCACAGCAGACAAATGGTAACAGTCAACGTTTCAGGGACCTCCATCCCTTTTATCAAGACATGACGGCGGTCCCCTGAAACGTTGACCATTACCATTTGTCTGCTGTGATTTCCTTTCGCCTGGAGTGCCAACTGTTTTCTTCTGCCCATATTACACCTCACGGTAAGAGTGAGGCACTCGGCCAGCTGTTTATATTCTTAGTGTGAGTAAATATATATATACACACATTTATATATATACACACATTTTATATATATATATATATATATATATATATATGTATACATTATATATATATATTTGTATATACATCTTATATATATATATATATATATATATATATATAAAATACTACACACACACACACACACACACACACACACACCAACAGAGAGACTACTGAAAAGCCTACCTTGTTATACCCCCACCATCACCATGTGGATCACAGAAGCCACATCGACTGGCACCGGCATCTTCCGATGATGTTATCTCAACATCATACATACACACATATATATATATTTATATTAGAGATGTGCACCGGAAATGTTTCGGGTTTTGTGTTTTGGTTTTGGATTTGGTTCCGCGGCCGTGTTTTTGATTCGGACACATTTTTGGCAAAACCTCCCTTAAAATTTTTTGTCGGATTCGGGTGTGTTTTGGATTCGGGTGTTTTAAAAAAAAAAAAACTAAAAAACAGCTCAAATCATAGAATTTGGGGGTAATTTTGATCCTATAGTATTATTAACCTCAATAACCATAATTTCCACTCATTTCCAGTCTATTCTGAACACCTCACACCTCACAATATTATTTTTAGTCCTAAAATTTGCACCGAGGTCGCTGGATGACTAAGCTAAGCGACCCAAGAGGACGGCACAAACACCTGGCCCATCTAGGAGTGGCACTGCAGTGCCAGACAGGATGGCACTTAAAAAAATTGGCCCCAAACAGTACATGATGCAAAGAAAAGAAAAAAAGAGGTGCACTGTGGTCGCTGGATGGCTAAGCTAAGCGACACAAACACCTCAATATCACAGGAATTATTAGTTCTAATCAATGGTATTATTGTTCCAAATCACTGGAAGAAAATGACAAAATCACAGGAATTATTAGTTCTAATCAATGGTATTATTGTTCCAAATCACTGGAAGAAAATGACAAAATCACAGGAATTATTTGTTCTAATCAGTGGTATTATTGGTCCAAATCACTGGAAGAAAATGACAAAATCACTGGAATTAAATGGCAGTAATGTCTGGAATTATATCAAATGGCAGTACCACTGGACATATACGGAAGTGTCAGACAGGATGGCACTTAAAAAAATAGTCCCCAAACAGCACATGATGCAAAGAAAAGAGAAAAAGAGGTGCACTGTGGTCGCTGGATGGCTAAGCTAAACGACACAAACACCTCAATATCATAGGAATTTTTCGTTCTAATCAATGGTATTATTGGTCCAAATCACTGGAAGAAAATGACAAAATCACAGGAATTATTCGTTCTAATCAATGGTATTATTGGTCCAAATCACTGGAAGAAAATGACAAAAATCACAGGAATTATTCGTTCTAATCAATGGTATTATTGGTCCAAATCACTGGAAGAAAATGACAAAATCACTGGAATCATTTGGCAAGATCACTGTAATTAATAATTAATTATAAATCACTGATATTAATTGGTAAAATCTTGCTATCACCTGCCTAGTGAAGTGGAATCTAGATGGGATTTTGTACCGGGGACACAACAACTTCATCAATTGTCTTAATCCCAATGCACTAATGGTGGAAAACGGGCGCACGTCTAACAGCGCACTGATTATACTGAGAACTGATTATACTGATCACTGATTATACTGAGCACTGATTTTACTGAGCACTGATTTTACTGAGCACTGATTATACTGATCACTGATGATATTACAGAGAACTGACACTGAGCAGCGAGAACAGCACTGAACTATTGTACTGTAGTATACTGGTCACCACAATGCAGCACTGACACTGAACACAGATATTAAGCACTGATCAGGATACTAGAAGTGACATGGTGCAGTAAGATAACGCTAAGGCCTACGGTACTGTACTACTATATACTGGTGGTCACCACAATGCTGCACTGTAATACTATATACTGCTCACAACAATGCAGCACAGATATGGATACTTGAAGTGACACAGAGCTGCAAGATACAGCAATGGCCTTCTGTACTGTACTACTATATATACTGGTGGTCACCAAAATGCTGCACTGTACTACTATACTGCTCACAACAATGCAGCACAGATATGGATACTTGAAGTGACATGGAGCTGCAAGATACAGCAATGGCCTACTGTACTGTACTACTATATATACTGGTGGTCACCAAAATGCTGCACTGTACTACTATACTGCTCACAACAATGCAGCACATATATGAATACTTGAAGTGACATGGAGCTGCAAGATACAGCAATGGCCTACTGTACTGTACTACTATATATACTGGTGGTCACCAAATGCTGCACTGCACTACTATACTGCTCACAACAATGCAGCACAGATATGGATACTTGAAGTGACATGGAGCTGCAAGATACAGCAATGGCCTACTGTACTGTACTACTATATATACTGGTGGTCACCAAAATGCTGCACTGTACTACTTTACTGCTCACAACAATGCAGCACATATATGAATACTTGAAGTGACATGGAGCTGCAAGATACAACAATGGCCTACTGTACTGTACTACTATATATACTGGTGGTCACCAAATGCTGCACTGCACTACTATACTGCTCACAACAATGCATCACAGATATGGATACTTGAAGTGACACAGAGCTGCAAGATACAACAATGGCTTACTGTACTGTACTACTACTAGTGGTCACCAAAATGCTGCACTGTACTTCTATATAGTATATATTGGTCACACAACAATGCAGCAGATATTGAGCACTGATCATCAGGATACTGTCTAGACCTGAGTCTGACACGGAGCTGCAAGATACAGCAATGGCTTACTGTACTGTACTACTCTATATACTGGTCACCAAAATGCTGCACTGGTGGTCACCAAAATGCTGCACTGTACTACTATACTGCTCACAACAATGCAGCACAGATATGGATACTTGAAGTGACACGGAGCTGCAAGATACAGCAATGGCCTACTGTACTGTGCTACTATATATACTGGTGGTCACCAAAATGCTGCACTGTACTACTATACTGCTCATAACAATGCAGCACAGATATGGATACTTGAAGTGAAACAGAGCTGCAAGATACAGCAATGGCCTACTGTACTGTACTACTATATATACTGGTGGTCACCAAAATGCTGCACTGTACTACTATACTGCTCACAACAATGCAGCACAGATATGGATACTTGAAGTGACATGGAGCTGCAAGATACAGCAATTGCCTACTGTACTGTACTAATATATATACTTGTGGTCACCAAAATGCTGCACTGTACTACTATACTACTCACAACAATGCAGCACAGATATGGATACTTGAAGTGACACAGAGCTGCAAGATACAGCAATGGCCTACTGTACTGTACTACTACTGGTGGTCACCAAAATGCTGCACTGTACTACTATATAGTATATACTGGTCACACAACAATGCAGCAAATATTGAGCACTGATCATCAGGATACTGTCTAGAACTGAGTCTGACACGGAGCTGCAAGATACAGCAATGGCCTACTGTACTGTACTACTATAATAAAATTTACTGGTGGTCACCACAATGCAGCACACTGAGCACAGATATTTGCAGCACACTGAGCACAGATATTGAGCTTTTCAGGCAGAGAACGTAGCCACGTCCTCTCCGCTCAATCTCCAATGCACGAGTGAAAATGGCGGCGATGCGTGGCTCTTTATATGGAATCCGAATCTCGCGAGAAACCGACAGCGGGATGATGACATTCGGCCTCGTTCGGGTTAACCGAGCAAGGTGGGAAGATCCGAGGCTGCCTCGGACCTGTGTAAAACACGTGAAGTTCGGGGGGGGTTCGGATCTCGAAGAATATATATATATATATATATATATATAAAACAAAAAATCAACCCTAATATCTTGCGCTATACCTCTAGTCTCAAACCAACAAGAAATACCCTCTGTCAGATAAGGTATTAAAAGTAGATTACAAATAGAAATGGATCTCGTGGGAGCCAATATGCCTTTTGTATGACAATAATTAAAAGTTTTTATTGTACAGAAACAGACGATATTTATCCTAAGCGTTCGTTATTGACACAACCTTCTAAAAATTCATATAAAACAATATTACAATCTTATACATAAATTACAGTTGGATGTGAGGATTTTACAGCCAGGTGATCACAGTCAGAACTCGAAATGGATGTATCTCCAACCAGATGTTTGTGATAAGGACTTTGTTAACCAGACGTTGCAAAACCCAACGCGTTTCGTCCGTTAGGACTTCATCAGGGGTTTGGAATCAGTTCTTATAGTAGGAGTGATTACCATTGATTAGAAAGGTTTAGAATATCCAATGATTACATCCAATCACATATTCAATTCGATAAATATAATATCTAGATAGACTTCAAAAAAATATATAAATTTGGTTGAAATTAGATTCTGTAGTTGGTATTCAATGAGGTTGCACTTGTTCCTGTAAAAAGGAATAGTTTCGTTCAGGATTTGAAATTTTCCTAAGTTCTCTGTTTGGTGACATGTATAAACAGAGGTAGACTATAAGGTTCCACCATTCTTGATTGAAAATAGGGAACGTAACATCATCTAATTTCAACCAAATTTATATATTTTTTTGAAGTCTATCTAGATATTATATTTATCGAATTGAATATGTGATTGGATGTAATCATTGGATATTCTAAACCTTTCTAATCAATGGTAATCACTCCTACTATAAGAACTGATTCCAAACCCCTGATGAAGTCCTAACGGACGAAACGCGTTGGGTTTTGCAACGTCTGGTTAACAAAGTCCTTATCACAAACATCTGGTTGGAGATACATCCATTTCGAGTTCTGACTGTGATCACCTGGCTGTAAAATCCTCACATCCAACTGTAATTTATGTATAAGATTGTAATATTGTTTTATATGAATTTTTAGAAGGTTGTGTCAATAACGAACGCTTAGGATAAATATCGTCTGTTTCTGTACAATAAAAACTTTTAATTATTGTCATACAAAAGGCATATTGGCTCCCACGAGATCCATTTCTATATATATATATATATATATATATATATATACATGCCAGTTCCAGACCTTGCAGATCTCAGGGCAACAGTTTCACTTTGCTACCCCACACCTACATATTATAAAGAGTGATAGTGTGCGCCACACATTGGTGCTCCTTATACATATTGTGCACCCAGTAGAGCCCCTTATACATGTCACACCACAGTAGAGCCCCCTATTTACGTTACACCACAGTTCCGACGCTTATAGACTTTACACCACAGTTCAGACACTTATACATGAAACTCCACAGTAGAGACTCTTATACATGTTACACCACAGTAGAGCCGCGATGGAAGTAGCTGTGTGGTGGGCGACGGGAGAGAGACAGAGAGAGAGGGATGTGAGGATGGAAGAGGGAGGTCAGGATGGGAGAGAGAGGGAGGTGAGGACGGGAGAGAGAGAGGGAGGGAGAGAGAGAGGGTGGTGAGAACGGAAGAGAGAAAGGGAGAGTGCTAATTGAGCAATACTTCCTATGATAATTGTTCTTGGTTATGCAGTAGTTTTGTATACATTTATTTGAGGTCTCAGTAATTCCTCATACAGCAAGCAGCAGTTCTTTTCAGTCTGTTGTCATCAAATAAGCTGAGCGCCTTGCTGTATGTAGGCTTTTTTATGGTAACACAACAACAACAACCCTGTTGCTCATTCTGAGATATCGTACTGTACATTTTTTATTTTATGGGGGAGAAGTATGAAACATATAAGAGGACAAGTGGAGAAATTATAAATAGCAACCGATCAGCTTCTAGTTATTTTTTATCTGGTACAGTCTACACAATGGTAGCTAGAGTCTGATTGGCTGCTATGAGCAACTTATTCACTTGTCCTCGTTAGAAGATACATATCTAATTATTTTTCAGATAAATTATGTTATTGTATAGTGTATTAAACATTCAGATGTGTCCAATTACATGTAGCCTCCCTACATGTTAAACAGATCTTCTAGTCATGACGTGCCGTGGCAAGACTCGGTAGCGCCGAGCAGTGTCGGACTGGGGCATGTAGGGCCCACCGGGGGAAGGCAGTGGTAGGGGCCCATGTATTGGGAGTAGGGGCCCATGTTAGGGGGTGTAGCCTGTCCAAAGAGGGGGTGTGGCCTGCCACCTCATTGGTTTTACTAACCATTAGAGAGTGCAACGTCTGGGCCCATTCATAAATATATACAGTAAATTCATCTGCATGCATGATAATGTACCAGATTAATAACAGCAATGCACTGTAGAAAATACACCATAGTACAGTATAAGGTAACATATGTATAATGTATAATTCAAGTGCACAGTCTGGAACCTGATCCTTAGAGCAGGAGGTGGCGCCCCAGGCAGTGGGGCCCACTGGGTGTTTCCCCTATACCCCTATAGGTCAGTCCAAGCCTGGCGCCGAGTGTTAATACGTACAATTTTTCCATTAAAATGTGTCTTATTTCCAAACTGATGTGAATAGGATGCATAAGTAGCTTATGTTGATTAAAATGGTATGCGGCATGCCTATATTCTGTGTGCAACCATGGCTGTATCTGCATATGAAAACAATGTACTGTAACAGACCATTTTTAATATGCAAATACAGCTGCAGCTGCACAGAGAATATACACTATAGATGTGCAGCGGGCACTTTTCGTGTTTTGTGTTTTGGTTTTGGATCTGCATCCTCGCTCGTGTTTTGGATCTGGATTGGTTTTGCGAAAACCACCCTTTTTGGTTTTGGTTTTGGATCTTAATGATTTTTGAAAAAAACATAAAAACAGCTAAAATCACAGAACTTGGGGGTAATTTTGATCCTACGGTATTATTAACCTCAATAACATTAATTTCCAGTCTATTCTGAACACCTCACACCTCACAATATTGTTTTTAGGCCAAAAGGTTGCACAGAGATCGCTGAATGACTTAGCTAAGCGACCCAAGTGGGCGGCACATACACCTAGGAGTGACACTGCAGTGTCAGACAGGATGGCACTTTTAAAAACTAGGCCCCAAATAGTACATAATGCAAAGAAGAAAAAGAGGTGGAATGAGGTAGCTGGAAAACTAAGCTAAGCGACCCAAGTGGGCTGAACAACAACTGGCCCATCTAGGAGTGGCACTGCAGTGACAGACAGGATGGCAGTTTTAATAACTAGGCCCCAAACAGCATAATGCCCTTTCACCCATCCTTGTGTTGTATAAACAGGACATGCACACTTTAACAAACCAATAATTTCAGCAACACGGTCTGCACAGGACTGTGGCTGAAATTATTGATTTGTTTGGGCCCCCCACAAAAAAATAAGCAATTAATCCCCCCACCAATAAAGAAGCAATTCATCTCTCCTTGCACAAACTGGCTCTACAGAGGCAAGATGTCATTCTCATCCTCCGATTCCTCATCCCTTTCAGTGTGTACATCCTCCTCCTCACAGAGTATTAATTCATCCCCACTGGAATCCACCATCACAGGTCCCTGAGTACTTTTTGGATGCAATTGCTAGTAAAGGTCTTCCTGGAGGAATTTATAATACATTATGATGAACATCATCTTCTCCACATTTTGTGGAAGATACCTCCTACGTCGATCGCTGACAAGGTTACCGGCTGCACTAAACACTCTTTCGGAGTACACACTGGAGGGGAAGGGGGGGGGGGGGGGGGGGGGCAACTTAGGTAAAATAAAGCCAGTTTATGCAAGGGCCTCCAATTTGCCTCTTCTTCCTGCCAGTACACATAATGACTGTCTGACATGCCTACTTGGATGCTGTCACCCATATAATCCTCCACCATTCTTTAAATGGTGACAGCATCATATGCAGTGAAAGTAGACATGTCAGTAATCATTGGCAGCTCCTTTAGTCCGCACCAGATGTCAGCACTTGCTCCTGACTGCCCTGCATCACTGCCAGCGGGTGGGCTCAGAAATTTAATCCTTTTCCTGGCAGCCCCAGTTGCAGGAGAAAATGAAGGAGGAGGTGTTGACGGGTCACGTTCCACTTGACTTGACAATTGTCTCACCAGCTGGTCTTTGAACCTCTGCAGACTTGTGTCTGCCAAAAAGAGAGCTACAACATAGGTTTAAACCTAGGATCGAGCATGGTGGCAAAAATTTAGTGCTCTGATTTCAACAGATTGACCACCCTTGAGTACTGGCAAAGCGAATGAAGGGCTCCATCCACAAGTCCCACATACTTAGCAGAATTGCTCCGCTTTAGCTCCTCCTTAAAGTTCTCCACATGCTTCTTCAAAAGCCTGATGAGGGGAATGACCTGACTCAAGCTGGCAGTGTCTGAACTAACTTCACGTGTGGCAAGTTCAAAGGGTTGGAGAACCTTGCACAAAACTAGAGATGAGCAGGTTCGGTTTTCCGAGAACCGAACCCCCCCGAACTCCCCGTGGTTTACACGGGTCCGAGGCAGGCTCGGTTGTTTCCCGCCTGACTCGGAAAACCCAAACGAGCCTCTCTCAGTGGCAAATCTCAATATCAGTGCTCAGTATCAGTGCTTACTTTCTACTGCTCAGTAATACAAGTACAGTGTCTCTCTTGTGCTGCATCTTGCTGCTCAGTGTCAGTTCTCAGTAGTATCATCATCAGTGCTCAGTATCACTGCTCATTGTCTTGTGCTGCATTGTGGTGCTCAGTAATACTACAGTACATTACTAATATACTAGCCCAGTGTCTTGTGCTGCATCTTGCTGCTCAGTGTCAGTTCTCAATATTATCCTCATCAGTGCTCAGTATCACTGCTCATTGTGGCTAATTCCAAGTTGATCGCAGCAGGATTTTTGATAGCAACTGGGCAAAACCATGTGCACTGCAGGGGAGGCAGATATAACATGTGCAGAAAGAGTTAGATTTGGGTATGGTATGTTCAATCTGCAATCTAATTTGCAGTGTAAAAATAAAGCAGCCAGTATTTACCCTGCATAGAAAGAATATAACCCACCCAAATCTAACTCTTTCTGCACATGTTATCTCTGCCTCCCCTGCAGTGCACATGGTTTTGCCCAGTTGCTATCAAAAATCCTGCAGCGATCAACTTGGAATTACCCCCCTGGTCTTGTCTTGCATTGAGGTGCTCAGTAATACTACAGTACATTACTAATATACTAGTCCAGTGTCTTGTGCTGCATCTTGCTGCTCAGTGTCAGTTCTCAGTATTATCATCATCAGTGCTCAGTATCACTGCTCATTGTCTTGTGCTGCATTATGGTGCTCAATATACTACAGTACATTACTAATATACTAGTCCAGTGTCTTGTGCTGCATCTTGCTGCTGTAGGGTGCTGTGGTAGTGTCCTGTCACTGTGCATAGGTCATCATCATTCCAGTCACAGTGGTATCTGGTATCTATCTAGTGGAATCTAATTCCAGATATTACTGCAGTCTAATTCTAGATATATTACTGGCATATAATTCCACACATTAAAAAATGGAGAACAAAAATTTGGAGGGTAAAATAGGGAAAGATCAAGATCCACTTCCACCTAGTGCTGAAGCTGCTGCCACTAGTCATGGCAGAGATGATGAAATGCCATCAACGTTGTCTGCCAAGGCTGATGCCCAATGTCATAGTAGAGAGCATGTAAAATCCAAAAAGCAAAAGTTCAGTAAAATGACCCAAAAATCTAAATTAAAATCGTCTGAGGAGAAACGTAAAGTTGCCAATATGCTATTTACGACATGGAGTGGCAAAGAATGGCTAAGGCCCTCTACTATGTTCCTCATGACTAGTGGTTCAGCTTCACATGATGATGGAAGCACTCATCCTCCCGCTAGAAAAATTAAAAGAGTTAAGCTAACAAAAGCACAGCAAAGAACTGTGCATTCTTCTAAATCACAAATCCCCAAGGAGAGTCCAATTGTGTCGGTTGCGATGCCTGACCTTCCCAACACTGGACGGGAAGAGGTGGCTCCTTCCACCATTTGCACGCCCCGTGCAAGTGCTGGAAGGAGCACCCACAGTCCAGTTCCTGATATTCAAATTGAGGATGTCACTGTTGAAGTACACCAGGATGAGGATATGGGTGTTGCTGGCGTTGAGGAGGAAATTGACAAGAAGGATTCTGATGGTGAGGTGGTTTGTTTAAGTCAGGCACCTGGGTAGACACCTATTGCCGTGGGATGAATAAGGCCATTGACATGTCTGGTCAAAATACAAAAAAAATCACCTCTTCGGAGTGGAATTATTTGAACAGAAATGCGGACAACAGGTGTCAAGCTGTGTGTTGCCTTTGTTAAGCTGTAATAAGTAGGGGTAAGGACGTTAACCACCTAGGGACATCCTCCCTTATATGTCACCTGGGGTGCATTCATCAGAAGTCATTGACAAGTTCAAAAACTTTGGGTGACAGCAGAAGCAGTCCACTGACAACAAAATCCCTTCTTCCTCTTGTACCCAAGCTCCTGCAAACCACAACACCAACTCCCTCAATGTCAATTTCCTCCTTAGACAGGAACGCCAATAGTCCTGTAGGCCATGTCACTGGCAAGTCTGACGAGTCCTCTCCTAACTGGGATTCCTCCGATGGATCCTTGAGTGTAATACCTAATGCTGCTGGCGCTGCTGTTGTTGCTGCTGGGAGTCGATCATCATCCCAGAGGGGAAGTCGGAAGTCCACTTGTACTACTTCCAGTAAGCAATTGATTGTCCAACAGTCCTTTACAAGGAAGATGAAATATCACAGCAGTCATCCTGTTGCTAAGCGGATAACTCAGGGCTTGACAACTATGTTGGTGTTAGACGTGCGTCCGGTATCCACCGTTAGTTCACAGGGAGTTAGAGAATTGCTTGAGGTAGTGTGTCCCCAGTACAAAATCCCATCTAGGTTCCACTTCTCGAGGCAGGCGATACTGAGAATGTACAAAGACGTCCGAAAAAGTGTCCTCAGTGTCCTAAAAAATGCAATTGTACCCACCGTCCATGTAACCATGGACATGTGGACAATTGGAGCAGGGCAGACTAAGGACTATATGACTGTGACAGCAAACTGGGTAGATGTATTGCCTCCTGCAGCAACAACAGTGGCGGCACCAGTAGCAGCATCTCGCAAACGCCAACTAGTTCATAGGCAGGCTACGCTTTGTATTAACGCTTTCCATAAGAGGCACACAGCTGACAACCTCTTACGGAAACTAAGGAACATCATCGCAGATTGGCTTACCCCAATTGGACTTTCCTGGGGATTTGTGATATTGGACAACGCCACCAATAATGGGGGTCATTCCGAGTTGTTCGCTCGGTAAAAATCTTCGCATCGCAGCGATTTTCCGCTTAATGCGCATGCGCAATGTCCGCACTGCGACTGCGCCAAGTAAATTTGCTATGCACTTAGGAATTTTACTCACGGCTTTTTCATCGTTCTGGCGATCGTAATGTGATTGACAGGAAATGGGTGTTACTGGGCGGAAACAGGCCGTTTTATGGGCGTGTGGGAAAAAACGCTACCGTTTCCGGAAAAAAACGCAGGAGTGGCCGGAGAAACGGGGGAGTGTCTGGGCGAACGCTGGGTGTGTTTGTGACGTCAAACCAGGAACGACAAGCACTGAAATGATCGCAGATGCCGAGTAAGTCTGGAGCTACTCAGAAACTGCTACGAGGTGTGTAATCGCAATATTGCGAATACTTCGTTCGCAATTTTAAGATGCTAAGATTCACTCCCAGTAGGCGGCGGCATAGCATGAGCAAATCTGCTAAAATCTGCTTGCGAGCGAACAACTCGGAATGACCCCCATTGTGCGTTACATCTGGGCAAATTCCAGCATGTCCCATGTTTTGCACATACAATTAATTTGGTGGTGCATAATTTTTAAAATACGACAGGGGCATGCAGGTGATGCTGTCGGTGTCCCTAAGAATTGCGGGCCACTTTCGGCATTCAGCCACCGCATGCCGAAGACTGGAGCGCCAGCAAACACTCATGAACATGCCCTGCCATCAGCTGAAGCAAGAGGTGGTAACAAGGGGGAATTCAACCCTCTATATGCTTCAGAGGATGGAGGAGCAGCAAAAGGCCATTCAAGCCTATACATCTGCCTGCGATATAGGCAAAGGAGGGGGAATGCACCTGACTCAAGTGCAGTGGAGAATGATTTCCATGTTGTGCAAGGTTCTCCAACCCTTTGAACTTGCCACATGTGAAGTCAGTTCAGACACTGCCAGCCTAAGTCAGGTCATTCCCCTCATCAGGCTTTTGCAGAAGCAGCTGGACAGATTGAAGGAGGAGCTAGAATGGAGCGATTCCGCTAGGCATGTGGGACTTCTGGATGGAGCCCTTCATTCGCTTAACCAGGATTCACGGGTGGTCAATCTGTTGACATCAGAGCACTACATTTTGGCCACCGTGCTCGATCCTAGGTTTAAAGCCTACGTTGTATCTCTCTTTGCGGCAGACACAAGTTTGCAGATGTTCAAAGTCAAGCGGAATGTGACCCGCCAACAGCTCCTCCATCATTTTCTACCGCCACTGGAGCTGCCAGGAAAAGGATAACATTTCCAAAACCACCTGCTGGCGGTGATGCAGGGCAGTCAGGAACAAGTGCTGACATCTGGTCCGGACTGAAGGACTTGCCAACGATTACTGACATGTCAATTACTGTCACTGCATATGATTCTGTCACCATTGAAAGAATGGTGGAGGATTATATGAGTGACAGCATCCAAGTAGGCATGTATACTGGCAGGAAAAAGAGGCAATGTGGAGGCCCTTGCACAAACTGGCTTTATTTTACCTAAGTTGCCCCCCCTCCAGTGTGTACTCCGAAAGAGTGTTTAGTGCAGCTGGTCACCTTGTCAGTGATCGCTGTAGGAGGTTACTTCCACAAAATGTGGAGAAGATGATGTTCATCAAAGTTAATTATAATAAATTCCTCCGTGGAGACATTTACCAGCAATTGCCTCCAGAAAGTACACAGGGACCTGTGATGGTGGATTCCAGTGGGGACGAATAATACTCTGTGAGGAAGAGGATGTACACAGTGAAAGGAGTGAGGTATTGGGGGATGAGGATGAGGTGGACATCTTGCCTCTGTAGAGCCAGTTTGTGCAAGGAGAGATTGATTGCTTCTTTTTTGGTGGGGGCCCAAACCAACCAGTCATTTCAGCCACAGTCGTGTGTCAGACCCTGTTGCTGAAATGATTGGTTTGTTAAATTGTGCATGTCCTGTTTATACAACATAAGGGTGGGTGGGAGGGCCCAAGGACAATTCCATCTTGCACCTCATTTTTTTATTTACCTTTGCATCATGTGCTGTTTGGGGA
Source organism: Pseudophryne corroboree (assembly GCF_028390025.1). Taxonomy (NCBI): domain Eukaryota; kingdom Metazoa; phylum Chordata; class Amphibia; order Anura; family Myobatrachidae; genus Pseudophryne; species Pseudophryne corroboree. The sequence continues at coordinate 339,045,015 of NC_086444.1, read as the reverse complement.
CTATTTTTTTAAGTGCCACCCTCTCTGACACTGCAGTGCCACTCCTAGATGGGCCAGGTGTTTGTGCCGCCCACTTGGGTCGCTTAGCTTAGTCATCCAACGACCTCTGTGCAAATTTTAGGACTAAAAATAATATTGTGAGGTGTTCAGAATAGACTGGAAATGAGTGGAAATTATGGTTATTGAGGTTAATAATACTATAGGATCAAAATTACCCCCAAATTCTATGATTTAAGCTGTTTTTCAGGGTTTTTTTTAAAAAAAAACACCCAAATCCAAAAAGCATCTTAATCCGACAAAAATTCGAAAGGGAAGTTTTGCCAAAACGAGTCCGAATCCAAAACACGACCGCGGAACTGAATCTAAAACCAAAACACAAAACCCGAAAAGTGTCCGGTGCACATCTCTACACAAAACTGAAATCATTTTCCACTGCGCTTGAGTCAGGTGTATTCCCCCCTCCTTTGCCTATATCATAGGTGGATGTATAGGCTTGAATTGCCTTTTGCTGCTCCTCCATCCTCTGAAACATATAGAGTGTTGAATTCCACCTCGTTACCACCTCTTGCTTTAGGTGATGGCAGGGAAGGTTCAGACGTGTTTGCTGGCACTCCAGTGTTCGACACGTGGTGGCTAAATGTAGAAAGTGGCCCGCAATTTTTCAGGCCACCGACAGCATCTCCTGCACACCCCTGTCATTTTTCAAAAAATTCTGCACCACCAAATTAATTGTATGTGCAAAACATGGGACTGCTGGAATTTGCCCAGAAGAAATGCACGCACAATATTGTTGGCGTTGTTCGATATCAAAAAGCCACAGTAGAGTCTAAGTGGGGTAAGCCGTTGTGCGATGATGTCCCTCAGTTTCCGTAAGAGGTTGTCCGCGATGTGCCTCTTATGGAAACCGATGATACACAGCGCAGCCTGCCTAGGAACGAGCTGGCGTTTGTGAGATGCTGCTACTGGTGCCGCTCCTGTTGTTGCTGCGGGAGGCAATACATCTACCCAGTGTGCTGTCACAATCATGTAGTCTTTAGTTTGCCCTGCTCCACTTGTCCACATGTCCATGGTTAAGAGGACACTAGGTACAACCGCATTTTTTAGAACACTGAGGACACCTTTCTTAATGTCCCTGTACAGTCCAGGAATCGCTTTCCTAATGACGTGGAATGTAGATGGGATTTGGTACCGGGGACACACTACCTCCATCAATTGTCTTAATCCCAGTGATCTAATGGCAGATACCAGATGCACATCAAATACCAACATAGCTGTCAAGGCCTCAGTTATCCGTTTTGCAAAAGGATGACTGCTGTCATATTTCATCATCCTCGCAAAGGACTGTTGGACAGTCAATTGCTTACTTGAAGTAGTACAAGTGGTCTTCCGACTTCCCCTCTGGGATGATGATTGACTCCCAGCAGCAACAACAGCAGCGGCAGCAGCAGTAGGCGTACACCCAAGGATCCTGGTTAGGAGAGGGCTCGTTAGTCATGCTAGTGACATGGCCTGCAGGACTACTGACGTTCCTGACTGAGGAGGAAGTTGATGTTGAGGGAGTTGGTGGTGTGGCTTGCAGGAAATTGGTACAAGAGGAAGAAGGGATTTAGGTGTCAGTGGACTGCTTACGCTCTTACCCAAAGTTTCTGAACTTGACAATGACTTCTGATGAATACACTGCAGGTGATGTGTAATGGAGGATGTTTCTAGATGGTTAACGTGCTTACCCCTACTTATTATGGATTGATAAAGGCAACAAATAACTTGACACCTGTTGTCCGTATTTGAGGAGAAATAATTCCACACCGAAGAGGTGTTTTTTTTTGTATTATGCCCAGGCATCACAATGGGCTTCTTCATCCCATGGACAACAGGTGTCTCCCCCAGTGCCTGATTTAAACAAACCACATCACCATCAGAATCCTCCTCGTCAACTTCCTCCTCAGCGCCAGCAACACCCATATCCTCATCCGGTGTACTTCAACAGTGATATCTTCAATTTGAATATCAGAAACTGGACTGTGGGTGTTCCTTCCAGCACTTGCAGGGGGCGTGCAAATGGTGGAAGGAGCAACCTCTGCCTGTGCAGTGTTTGGAAGGTCAGGTATCACAATCGCCGACACACTTGGACTCTCCTTGGGGATTTGTGATACCATTTTAGAACAGACAGTTCTTTTCTGTGCTTTTGCCAGCTTAACTCTTATCATTTTTCTAGCAGGAGGATGAGGGCTTCCATCGTCATGTGAAGCTGAACCACTAGTCATGAACATAGCCCAGAGCCTTAGGCATTCCTTGCCACTCCGTGTCGTAAATGGCATACTGTATTGGCAAGTTTATGTTTCCCCTAAGACCATTTAAATGTCTTTTTTGGGGTCATTTTACTGAACTTTGGCTTTTTGGATTTTACATGCCCTCTACTATGACATTGGGCATCGGCCTTGGCAGACGACATTGATGGCATTTCAATGTCTACAGTATGTCATGACTAGTGGCAGCAGGTTCAGCACTAGGAGGAAGTGGTTCTTGATCTTTCCCTATTTTATCCTCCAAATATTTGTTCTCCATTATTTTTCTGGAGTTATATTACACAATATGCAGCACAGGAGAGCTTACCCCTACACCACACAGAGCAAACACTTTAAAAATTATTTGGATCAAATATTAATAACCCCTTTATTTGGAGTAAATAATATACAGCAAAGGGCAGCATCACTGGACTTATACGGCAGTATCCCTGGATTTATACGGCAGTTCCACTGGACTTTTGGGATACGGTTGTTAGGTCGACACAGCTTAGGTCAGCAGTCATTAGGTCGACCACTGAATGTCGACTTGGTCAATAGGTCGACATGGTCATTAGGTTGACATGTACTAGGTCAACATGAGTTTTTCACATTATTTTTTCTTCATTTTTTGGACTTTTGCATACATTACGATTAGTGATGAGTGGGTTCGGATCCTCGGAATCCGAACCCCCCCGAACTTCACCCTTTTTACACGTGTCCGATGCAGATACGAACCTTCCCGCTTTGCTCGGTTAACCCGAGCGCGCCCGAACGTCATCATCCCGCGGTCGGATTCTCGCGAGATTCGTATTCTATATAAGGAGCCGCGCGTCGACGCCATTTTTCACTCGTGCATTGGAAATTATAGTGAGAGGACGTGGCTGGTGTCCTCTCAGTTTTATTCAGGTGGCTGCAAATATCTGTGCTCACTGCTTTATTGTGGGGACTGGGGACCAGCAGTATTATAAAGGAGGAGTACAGTGCAGAGTTTTGCTGACCAGTGACCACCAGTATTATACGTTCTCTGCCTGAAAAACGCTCCATATCTGTGCTCAGTGTGCTGCATATATCTGTGCTCACACTGCTTTATTGTGGGTACTGGAGACCAGCAGTATTATATAGGAAGAGTACAGTGCAGAGTTTTGCTGACCAGTGACCACCAGTATAATAGTTCTCTGCCTGAAAAACGCTCCATATCTGTGCTCAGTGTGCTGCATATATCAGTGCTCACACTGCTTTATTGTGGGGACTGGGGACCAGCAGTATTATATAGGAGGAGTACAGTGCAGAGTTTTGCTGACCAGTGACCACCAGTATTATACGTTCTCTGCCTGAAAAACGCTCCATATCTGTGCTCAGTGTGCTGCATATATCTGTGCTCACACTGCTTTATTGTGGGGACTGGGGACCAGCAGTATTATATAGGAGGAGTACAGTGCAGAGTTTTGCTGACCAGTGACCACCAGTATTATACGTTCTCTGCCTGAAAAACGCTCCATATCTGTGCTCAGTGTGCTGCATATATCTGTGCTCACACTGCTTTATTGTGGGTACTGGGGACCAGCAGTATTATATAGGAGGAGTACAGTGCAGAGTTTTGCTGACCAGTGACCACCAGTATTATACATTCTCTGTATGAAAAACGCTCCATATCTGTGCTGCATTGTAGTATATAGTAGGAGTACAGTGCATAATTTTGCTGACCACCAGTATATAATATATAGCAGTACGGTACAGAAGTCCACTGCTCTACCTACCTCTGTGTCGTCAAGTATACTAGCCATCCATACCTGTGGTGCATTTCAGTTTTGCACAGTTTGCTGACCACCAGTATATAATATATAGCAGTACGGTACAGAAGGCCACTGCTCTACCTACCTCTGTGTCGTCAAGTATACCATCCATCCATACCTGTGGAGCATTTCAGTTTTGCAGAGTTTGCTGACCACCAGTATATAATATATAGCAGTACGGTACAGAAGGCCACTGCTCTACCTACCTCTGTGTCGTCAAGTATACTATCCATCCATACCTGTGGTGCATTTCAGTTTTACACAGTTTGCTGACCACCAGTATATAGTATATAGCAGTACGGTACAGTAGGCCACTGCTCTACCTACCTCTGTGTCGTTAAGTATACTATACATCCATACCTGTGGTGCATTTCAGTTTTGCACAGTTTGCTGACCACCAGTATATAGTATATAGCAGTACGGTACAGTAGGCCACTGCTCTACCTACCTCTGTGTCGTCAAGTATACTATCCATTCATACCTGTGGTGCATTTCAGTTGTGCACAGTATATATAGTAGTAGGCCATTGCTATTGATACTGTCATATAATTCCACACATTAAAAAATGGAGAACAAAAATGTGGAGGGTAATATAGGGAAAGATCAAGATCCACTTCCACCTCGTTCTGAAGCTGCTGCCACTAGTCATGGCCGAGACGATGAAAGGCCATCAATGTCGTCTGCCAAGGCCGATGCCCAATGTCATAGTAGAGAGCATGTAAAATCCAAAAAACAAAAGTTCAGTAAAATGACCCAAAAATCAAAATGAAAAGCGTCTGAGGAGAAGCGTAAACTTGCCAATATGCCATTTACGACACGGAGTGGCAAGGAGCGGCTGAGGCCCTGGCCTATGTTCATGGCTAGTGGTTCAGATTCACATGAGGATGGAAGCACTCATCCTCTCGCTAGAAAACTGCAGTGCCACTCCTAGATGGGCCAGATGTTTGTGTCGGCCACTTGGGTCGCTTAGCTTAGTCACACAGCTACCTCATTGCACCTCTTTTTTTCTTTGCATCATGTGCTGTTTGGGGACTATTTTTTTAAATCTGCCATCCTGTCTGACACTGCAGTGCCACTCCTAGATGGGCCAGATGTTTGTGTCGGCCACTTGGGTCGCTTAGCTTAGTCACACAGCTACCTCATTGCGCCTCTTATTTTCTTTGCATCATGTGCTGTTTGGGGACTATTTTTTTGAAGTGCCATCCTGCCTGACACTGTAGTGCCACTCCTAGATGGGCCAGGTGTTTGTGTCGGCCACTTGGGTCGCTTAGCTTAGTCATCCAGAGACCTCAGTGCAAATTTTAGGACTAAAAATAATATTGTGAGGTGTGAGGTGTTCAGAATAGACTGAAAATGAGTGTAAATTATGGTTATTCAGGTTAATAATACTATGGGATCAAAATGACCCCCAAATTCTATGATTTAAGCTGTTTTTGAGGGTTTTTTGTAAAAAAACACCCGAATCCAAAACACACCCGAATACGACAAAAAATTTTCAGGGAGGTTTTGCCAAAACACGTCCGAATCCAAAACACGGCCGCGGAACCTAATCCAAAACCAAAACACAAAACCCGAAAAATTTCCGGTGCACATCACTAATTACGATCCACGTGGACTACAATTGGGAACGGTAACCTGAAGCATGGTGAGCAAATCGAGCCATGTGAGTGGACATGGTGCACTAATTGGGGTTCCCCGTCACTTTACGAAGAAAACGACACCAAAAAAAGTCCAAAAACCCATGTTGACCTTTTCACCTGTAGACCTAGTACATGTCGACCTAATGACCATGTCGACCTATTGCCCATGTTGATCTAATGCATGTCGACCTTCCGTTGTCGACCTAATGACTGTCGACCTAAGTTGAGTTGATCCAACGACCCATACCCGGACTTATACAGCAGTACCCCTGGAATTATACGACAGTACCACTGGACTTATACAGCAGTACCCCTGGACTTATTTGGCAGCACCACTAGACTTATATAGCAGTTTCACTGGTCTTATATATCAGTACTACTGGACTTATACGGCATTACCACTGGACTTATATGGCACTACCCCTGAACTTATACAGTGCACCACTGGATTGGACTTATACGGCAGTACCCCTGGATTTATACGGCTGCACCACTGGACTGGATATATACAGCAGTACCCCTGGACTTATACAGCAGTACTCCTGGACTTATACGGCAGTACCCATGAACTTATATGGCTGCACCACTGGTCTGGACTTATACGGCAGTACCCGTGGACTTATACGGCAGTACCACTGGGCTTATGGCAGCATAGAACACCACCACTGGACTTATGGCAGCACAGGACACCACCACTGGACTGATGCAGCACAACACAGCACTGGACTGGACTTATACAGCAGCACTGTAATTATGGCAGCACAGGACACCACCACTGTGACTTGACTGATGCAGCACAAGACACCACCACTGGACTGATGCAGCACAAGACAGCACTGGAATGTCACATAAGAGCAGGTCGCCAGACTCGCCACCCCACGCGCCACACCACTTTCCCACACAGACACTAAGGAGACACGTCCTCTCACTACACTCTCCAATTCCAGAGTGAAAATGGTGGTGACAGGCGGCTCCTTATATGGAATCCAAAACCCGCGAGAATCCAACAGCGGGATGATGATGTTTTGCCTCGTTCTGGTTTCCGAGTCTGGTGGGAAGTCCCGAGCCGGGCTCGGGACGTGATGTTCGGGTGGGTTCGGTTCTCAGGGAACCAAACGCGCTCATCCCTAATATAGACATGCTGCTTATCATTTTAATCAGCAGTCTGCTTGGGCGTCCTATTCACATAGTGCATTTTCGGCAAAAAAAGATGCCGGGCAGAATTGCACGAGACCTGTCAGCTCACTCATGCCAGGCATCTCCCACTGTGTGGCGTATTGAGACAAGATTTATGAGAACAGATCTATAAGCTGATTAGAGTCAGAGGCGTCACTAGGGTTGGTGTCACCGGGTGTGGTAACTCATGGTGTCACCCGCAATGGACCTCCTCTCATAACACACCACTTGGAATCCTTAGAAATGTCATAATTCCTGTATATCACTGAATGCAATTGCGATAGTAGTGACATAAACAGCTACCTAAATTAACATTATACCTTTAAATTACAATATCATATGCACAGCCTAAATGTAATAATATTTACATAAGAGTTATGCAAATTAGCCTCAATGCCTAACTTATTAGACTAGCCACAGTCTATGTGATTTCCCTTGAGGGAGCCCAGAACCACCGATATTGTCTATACACATTGGGGGTAATTCAGACCTGGTCATACGCAGGCTATTTTTTGCACTGCTGCGACCAGGTAATTGCCACCTACAGGGGGAGGGGGTAAGGGCTTTGCAGAGGTGTGATGGGCTGTGCAGTTTCTGCACAGCCCAGGACTTACTCACCCGCTGCGATGATCCAGGAAGCAGCTGGCATCAGGGACCCTCCTCTGCAACGGCTGGGCACGCCTGTGTTTCTTCAGACACTTCCAGAAAATGGTGAGTTGCCTCCCAGGATGCCTTCTACCTGTCAATCTTCTTGTGATCGCCCCTACGATCGCTTTCTTCGTAGAAGCCGTAGCTCTCCGGCGACCCCCGGCGCCTGGGAACAACGCACCTGCGCATTGTGGGTCATATGCATGCGCAGTTCAGACCCGTTCGTATGGCTGTGACAAAATGCAGCGTGCGAACGGGCCTGAATGAGGCCCTCTGTGTGATTTTGGCCATGTGCGATTTTGACTATGGCATACTTTGAACTAGATAGTCAAGATTGACATGCCTGCGCAGTCTATTTTTTCTTGCGATACCGGTCCTGCGGGGCCGTGCATCAGTATCGCAAGCTGTGTACACATGGTGCAATTTGCACTAACTTTCCTTACAATTTTGACTATATAGTCTAAATCGTAAGGTTACATTGCACTGTGTGTATGCACCTTAAAACTGGTTTGTAATGCAATGAGGTTTTTCATGTGTTACCCAAGATTATGAATATGGCATAGAGACAGTGGCGGATTTAGCGGGGGGCGATTAGGGCGAACGCCCCCCCCTACATATACCGGCACCGGGATGGAGGCCGGGTCCCGGCGCAGTATTGGGAACGGGGTGGACAGCGGTGCAGCGCGGCGGGGGACGAGGAGAGAGAGGAGCGTCCTGACTCGCGTACAGCGACCTCTGTTCTGACCACGCCCCCTCCTTCCTGTACGCGCGTCAGGACGCTCTCTCTCTGTCTTCGTCCTCCGCACCGCTGCACCGCTCTGCACCCCGTTCCCAATATCCTGGCGGGCCCGGCCTCCATCTATGAGGTGGGAGTGTGTGTGAGTGAGTGAGTGTGTGTGAGTGAGTGTGTGTGAGTGTGTCTCCCATTTCTCTCCCCCCCCCCCTCTTCTCCCTGCATTATTTGGCTGAATTTTGCCTAGATTCTGTGTGCTATGTAATTTTTGCCTCATACAGTGTGCTATAATGTGATTTTTCCCTCATTCTGCGTGCTATCATGTGAATTTTGCCTCATTCTGCGTGCTATAATGTCAATTTCGGCTCATTCTGCGTGCTGTAATGTAATTTTTGCCTCATACAGTGTGCTATAATGTGATTTTTCCCTCATTCTGCGTGCTATCATGTGAATTTTGCCTCATTCTGCGTGCTATAATGTCAATTTTGCCTCATTCTGCGTGCTATAACGTCATTTTTGCCTCATACAGTGTGCTATAATGTGATTTTTCCCTCATTCTGCGTGCTATCGTGAATTTTCCCTCATTCTGCGTGCTATCATGTGAATTTCGGCTCATTCAGTGTGCTACAATGTGAATTTCGGCTCATTCAGTGTGCTATAATGTGAATTTCGGCTCATTCAGTGTGCTACAATGTGAATTTCGGCTCATTCAGTGTGCTATAATGTGAATTTCGGCTCATTCAGTGTGCTATGATGTGAATTTCGGCTCATTCAGTGTGCTACAATGTAAATTTCGGCTCATTCAGTGTGCTATGATGTGAATTTCGGCTCATTCAGTGTGCTATAATGTGAATTTCGGCTCATTCAGTGTGCTATGATGTGAATTTCGGCTCATTCAGTGTGCTATAATGTGAATTTCGGCTCATTCTGTGTGCTGTAGAAACAGAATTTGTCGGCAGATAAGAACCACTTGGCCCATCTAGTCTGCCCCTTTTTTTTTTTTTTACATTATTTTTATCTCTAACCTTATCTGATCCTTATTTCTTTGTAAGAATATCCTTATGTCTATCCCATGCATGTTTAAATTGCCCTACTGTCTTATCCTCTACCACCCCTGATGGAAGGAATGGTGATTCGCCAGTCTGTATCACCAGTGCGCAGGGTTCTCTCCACTAACTGGCAACATTTTATTAGTAATGGCAACAATAGGAAATTTTAGAAACGAACGGGAAGGGCATTACTAAGTGGGAGGGGCTATGATTAGGGGGAGGAGTCATCATTCTTAAACCGCCCCCCCCCTAAAAGTTAAGTCTAGATCCGCCACTGCATAGAGATAAAGACATCAAAAGAAACTCTCATGAACAGCTTACCAAAACTTTAAAATTCACTTCTTCCAGATCATATTTTGTAGAATATTTGTAACTCCTCGAAGCGAGTACTGCAATTTGGCATTTTTTGTGGGATATCCTGAGTTTTGTATGATATACAGACGGTCGGGATGCCGGGCATCAGTATACCAACAACAGCATCCTGGCCGTCAGTATGCTGACAGGGCGGCTAGCACAAAGAGTACCCTTACGGGCTTGCTGCGCTCGTCACGCTGGGTGTCGTGGAACCCACGAGCGGGAATAGCCCATATTATCTGGGATTCCTGCTGTCGGCATTAACAGCGGTCGGGATTCTGGTGTCGGTATCCTGACCGGCGGGATCCCGACTGCTGGCAATGTAACTGCATCCCGATATCCTTTTTCTTAGTTATGCACATTCATGCGAAGTCTGTTTCAGGTAAAAAATAAAAACACACATTTGCAGACTCGCACTTAGGCCAGTATTCAATTACCTGCAAAGAAACATCAGGAGCTAGAAACTCCAATGTTTCTTAGATATATTTTTTCGGGCTATCCAATAATGTCACCCGAAATTTTCTCCTTAAAACACACAGGTTCAGTGAAAGCTGTGTATTTTCTAGGGGTGTACGCCGGGTCATTTTTCAGATTTTGTGTTTTGATGTGCGGCTGGCACTTTTCGTGTTTTGTGTTTTGGTTTTGGTTCTAATTCCACTTTCGTGTTTTGGTTTTGGCTTGGTTTTGCCAAAACCACCCTGTCATGTTTTGGTTTTGGTTTTGGATCTGGATGATTTTTGAAAGAAAAAAAAAACATAAATTGTCTAAAATCACAGAATTTTGGGGTAATTTTGATCCTATGTATTAACCTCAATAACATTAATTTCCACTCATTTCCAGTCTATTCTGAACACCTCACACCTCACAAAATTGTTTTTAGGCCAAAAGGTTGCACCGAAGTGGCTGTATGACTAAGCTAAACGACACAAACACCTGGCCCATCTAGGAGTGGCACTGCAGTATCAGACAGGAGGGCAGATATAAAAAAAAGGCCCCAAACAGCACATGATGCAAAGAAGAAAAAAAAGTGCACCGAGGCTGCTGTATGACTAAGCCAAGCGACACAAGTGTGCGGCACAAACACCTGGTCCATCTTGGAGTGGCACTGCAGTGTTAGACAGGAGGGCACTTTTCAAAAACAAGGCCCCAAACAGCACCTCATGCAAAGATGTAGAAGAGGTGCAATGAGGTAGCTGTATGACTAAGCCAAGCGACACAAACAATTGGACCATCTAGGAGTGGCACTGCAGTGTCAGACAGGAGGGCAGATATTAAAAAAAGGCCCCAAACAGCACATGATGCAAAGAAGAAAAAAAGGTGCACCGAAGTTGCTGTATGACTAAGCCAAGCGACACAAGTGTGCAGCACAAACACCTGGTCCATCTAGGAGTGGCACTGCAGTGTCAGACAGGACGGCACATTTCAAAAACAAGGCCCCAAACAGCATCTCATGCAAAGATGTAGAAGAGGTGCAATGAGGTAGCTGTATGACTAAGACAAGCGACACAAACAATTGGCCCATCTAGGCGTGGCACTGCAGTGGCAGACAGGAGGGCAGATATCCCAAAAAAAAGCCCCAAACAGCACCTCATGCAAAGATGTAGAAGAGGTGCAATGAGGTAGCTGTATGACTAAGTCAAGCAACACAAACAATTGGCCCATCTATGAGTGGTACTGCAGTGGCAGACAGGAGGGCAGATATAAAAAAAAGACCCCAAACAGCACATGATGCAAAGAAAAAAAAGGTGCACCGAGGTTGCTGTATGACTAAGCTAAGTGACACAACCACCTGGCCCATCTAGTAGAGTCACGCAGTGGCTGAATGTCGAGAGTGGGCAGCAATTGTTCAGTCCACTGACAGCATCTTCAGCACTCCCCTGTCAGTTTTTTTCAAATTCTGCAATTGGTGTACTTATATGGCAGTACCCCAGAACTAATACATCAGTACCCCTGGACTCATACGGCAGTGTCAGACAGGATTGCACTTTTCAAAAACTAGGCCCCAAACAGCACCTCATGCAAAGATGTCGAAGAGGTGCAAGGAGGTAGCTGTATGACTAAGCAAAGCGACACAAACAATTCCAACTGGAATTATACGTCCAAATCACTGAAATGAAATGGCAAATCACTGGAATTATACGTCCAAATCACTGGAATTAAATGGCAAAATCACTGGAATTATACGTCCAAATCACTGGAATTATACGTCCAAATCACTGGAATTATACTGCAAAATCACTGGAATTATACGTCCAAATCACTGGAATTATACGTCCAAATCACCGGAATTAAATGGCAAAATCACTGGAATTATACATCAAAATCACTGGAATTATACGTCCAAATCACTGGAATTAAATGGCAAAATCACTGGAATTATACGTCCAAATCACTGGAATTAAATGGCAAAATCACTGGAATTATACGTCCAAATCACTGGAATTATACGTCCAAATCACTGGAATTATACTGCAAAATCACTGGAATTATACGTCCAAATCACTGGAATTATACGTCCAAATCACTGGAACTAAATGGCAAAATCACTGGAATTATACATCAAAATCACTGGAATTATACGTCCAAATCACTGGAATTAAATGGCAAAATCACTGGAATTATACGTTCAAATCACTGGAATTAAATGGCAAAATCACTGGAATTATACGTCCAAATCACTGGAATTAAATGGCAAAATCACTGGAATTATACATCAAAATCACTGGAATTATACGTCAAAATCACTGGAATTAAATAGCAAGATGGAGGTTGAGGGCTTCCATTGTCATGTGAAACTGAACCACTAGTCATGAACATAGGCCAGGGCCTTAGCCATTCCTTGCCACTCCATGTCGTAAATGGCATATTGGCAAGTTTACGTTTCTCCTCAGATTATTTAAATTTCTTTTTTTGGGTCTTTTTACTGAACTTTGTTTTTTTTGGATTTTACATGCCCTCTACTATCACATTGGCCATCGGCCTTGGCAGATGACAATGGGATTTCATCATCTATGTCATGGCAAGTGGCAGCAGCTTCAGCACTAGGAGGAAGTGGTTCTTGACATTTCCCTATTTTATCCTCCAAATTCTTGTTCTCCATTATTTTTCTGGAGTTATATAACACAATATGCGGCACAGGAATGACTGATGGCTGATGCACAGGACACTACCACTGGTCTGATACAGGACAACACAGCAACACTGTAAGGGACTTGTTGTTATTTTTATTATTATACGGCTGAAGTGGACATATGGCAGCAGAGTATACCACTGTGACTGCCTGGTCACTGGAATGACTAATGGCTGATGCACAGGACACTAACACTGGACTGATGCAGCACAATACACCACCACTGAACTGTTGCAGCACAACACAGCAGCAATGGACATATGGCAGCAAGAGGACACATCCACTGTGACTGCCTGGTCACTGGAATAACTGATGGCTGATGCACTGGACACTACCACTGGACTGATGCAGCACAATACACCACCACTGAACTGATGCAGCACAACACAGCAGCAATGGACATATGGCAGCAAGAGGACACATCCACTGTGACTGCCTGGTCACTGGAATAACTGATGGCTGATGCACAGTACACTACCACTGGACTGATGCAGCACAATACACCACCACAGAACTGATGCAGCACAACACAGCAGCAATGGGCATATGGCAGCAAGAGGACACAACCACTGTGACTGGACAAATACAGCACAAGACACGGACACTGAGAGAATGGAGACACGTCCTCTCTCTGCACTCCCCAATGCCAGAGAGAAAATGGCGGGGACGCACGGCTCCTTATATGGGATCCGAAAGCGGGATGATGACATTTTGCCTCGTTCTGGTCAAAACCCGAACCTGACTCGGATCCGGACTCGAATGGTAAAGTTTGGTACGGTTCGGTTCTCTGAGAACCAAACCCGCTCATCTCTAGTTTTGGTTCTGTATCTCCTTCATGTTTTGGATCTGCTTTTGCCAAAACTGACCTTGCGGGTTTTGGTTTTGATTTTGGATCTTTTTTAGAGAAATCATAAAAACAGCTAAAATTACAGAATTTTGGTCTGTTTTTTGTTCCCACAGTATTATTAACCTCAATAACATTCATTTCCACTCATTTCCTGTCAATTTTGACCACCTCACCAACATAGGCCAAGCCTAGCTAAGCAACAGAGCAGCAGCACAAACACACGGCAGTTATTTCTGTTTAAAACTGTTTTACAAATTAGTAATGTATTAGTAATAACCAATCAAACCAACCCGCAAGTACTATCAATAGAAAACAATCCAACACAGAAATTTCCTGAGATCCTATATAGAATATCATTGCTCTAAAGTAGTTACCAAACAGCAAAGAAATAAACCCCAAAACCATGTGTAAAATAGCAAGAGCAGACATTGATGCCCTCTACACAAGTGCACGTGCCCCCAGCACATGCCTATTCTCAGTGCCCAGTCTATACCTCCCTCCTGGGGGCCCTGGATCACTGCTGACTGGCACTCTGTGCCCATGTAAAGCCCTGATCAATCAGCCTTTTTGTCGAGAAAATTCCCAAAAACTCCCCAATCACCAAAAAACAGCATTCCGTACCTGCATAGTACAATGCAGAATACTTTGGGACACACAGTTAAATAATGACCAGGTTACAGTGCTGGTCAGATACAATGCAGGTTGGATACAATGCAGGTTACAGTGTGAGTCAGATACTTTGCAGGTGGATACAGGGCAGGTTGGATACAGTGTAGGTGGAATTCATTGCAGGTTGTATATAGTGCAGGTTGCATACTGTGCGGGACAGATACAGTGTGGGTTGGATACAGTGTGGGTCAGATACAGTGCAGGTTACAGTGCGGGTTGGATACAGTGCAGGTCAGAGTGCGGTTTGGATACAGTGCAGGTTACAGTGCTGTTCGGATACAGTGCACGTTGGCTATAGTGCATGGTCGGATACAGTGCGAGATACAGTGCAGGCAGGATACAGTGCTGAATACAGTTCGGTTCGGATACAGTGCAGGTTGGAGTGCGGGTTGGAAACAGTGTAGGTTACAGTGCGGTTGGATACAGTGCACTTTGGGTGCAGTGTGGAATACAGTGTGGTTTGGATACATTGCAGTTTACAGTGTGGGTCGGATACAGTACAGGTAGCGTACAGTGTGGGTTGGTTACAGTGCAAAAGCAGATATAGTGCATGTCGGATACAGTACGAGATACAATGCAGGTCAGATACAACAATAGTGCACTTACTGTGGCTTGGAGTGTAGGCATTGACCTCAGTGGGGGGCTGTGCACAGTGTGGGGGTGTCCTCAATGCAGAGGTGTCAACGGTTACAGCAGTGTGAAGGTGATGGTGGTGTCCTAAATGTGGGTATGCCAGCGGTGTCAGCAATGGTGGGTGAAGTTGGGGTACTCAGTGCGGGGATGTTGGTGGTGTCGGCAATGCGGGGGTGCTAGCAGTGTCCTCTTTGTGGGGGTGCCAGCAGTGTGAGGGTGCCAGCGGTGTCCTCAATGTGGGTATGTCGGTGCTGTTGGCAGTGGGGAGGGGTTCAGGCACTGTCAGCAATGCAAGGGTGTCGGCTGTGTTCTCACTGCAGGGGTGCCAGCAGTGTTGGCAGGGGTACTGGATGTGCCAGCAGTAGGGGGTTGCCAGTGGTGCCGGCAGTGTGGGGTGCCACTGGTGGCCGCTCTACGGGGTAGTCGGCAGTGTGGGCTGAGTCCTCTGTGTGGAGGTGCTGGCTGGGTCAGCAGTGCAGGAGTGCATGCGGTTCCTCAGTGCAGGGGTACCGGCAGTGTAGGCAATGCGGGAGTGCCAGGGGTGTCCTCAGTGCAGGAGTGCTGGCAGTGCAGGGGTGCCAGCAGTGTGGGAGCTATGGAGGTGTCCTCAGTGCAGGAGTGCCGTCAGTGTCCCCAATGTATGGGTGCTGGCAGTGTGGGAGTGTTGGCAGTCCGGGTGGCAGTGTCGGCAGTGCAAGCGATATTAGCGCTGTGGGGGCATCTATTTTGCACCATATTAGCCTATGGGGACAAACTGATTGGCTGAGAGCTGTGACAGATGGCTCTCTCAGCCAATCAGCGGTCTTCCATAGGTTACTATAGACACCGGCGTCTTAGCCAAAACCTCAGGATCTGACAGCGGGATCCTGAGATTTTAGCTCGCTTGGGGACCCGGGGCAGGTGGGAAGATCCAAGCTGTGACTCGGATCGCCCCGGATCCACTATGTTTGGGTGGGTTTGGTTCTCGGAGAACTGAACCTGCTCATCTCTAGTATTTTCAGTAGAAACAGCCTCATTGGTTGTTTTCGGGGATTTTGCTTCGCCTGCCTGGTGATGGCTTGTCGGGGCTAAAATGAGTAACCCCCAGTGATGCAATTACCCACGATTAATGATTGCAGGTAACTGAATACCGGACTTACTTGGATTCCCCTAATTGAGGATATATACTGTATAATATATAATAATACTGAATTATATTGTAATTAACCAATTGTTTGTTACAAACAAATGGTACTAATTTCAATACAATGCACTTTACTTCAGGAAAAAAATACTTATTTCATTAAGTGACAATCACAGTGTAGTTTTATGATAACCTGTGAATACTAACTTAAACAGCTGACAGCCAGCCACTGGAGTAGAAGACAATGAGTCGCATTGCGCACTTCACCGCAGGACAGGTCCTTCTCTGGTAACACAGGCAGCAGCACAGCACACTGAGCACAGTACTCAGTTTCCTCCCTCCCAAAATGGCATGTGGTGCCGGTGTGCGTGATAACGTCACCGTACAGCGCTACATCCGGCATCCTATGAGAAGAATACGGCACGACAGTACGGACCCGGCGGAGGTGTGCAAGAAGGCGGGTGTGAAATCAACGGGGCGTGACTGCTGTGGAGGAGTGGGTGTAGATGCCGCCGCGGACGTGACTCTGTCACATCAGTGGATGGGTTGGGGGTGCGGATGTGCGGCTTTTTTTGGTGTCACCTCATTGAAGGGTGACAGTGACACCTGGGAGCGGGCCGCACCCACCGCACCCTCCTCTTGACGCCACTATTAGAGTAAAGGTATATAAAGCAAATAAAACCAAGGTAGATATGGACAAAGCGCCAATGCACCTGTCAGGAGGCCTTTCTTTTACTGGTGCTGGACAAACTGAACTGATGATTACAGTTGACAGCTGCTTCTGATGGGCTGATTGCATCTGGACCCCTATCTGTAATACGGTTCCGGTATGAATAGTCGACCATGTTATGGTCGACAGTCATTAGGTCGACCACTATTGGTCGACGTGGCATGGTCGACATGGACAAAAGGTCGACACATGAAAATGGTTGACACATGAAATATCAACACACATGTTATGGTCGACGTGAGTTTTTTTACTTTTTTGGTGTTGTTTTCTGCGTAAAGTGACGGGGAACCCCAATTAGTGCACCGCGTCCCCTCGCATGGCTCGCTTTTCTCGCCATGCTTTGGGCAAGGATTAACGTTCCCAATCGTAGTCCACGTGGACCGTAAAGTATGGAAAAGTCCCCCCCCCCCAAAAAAAATGTAAAAAACTCATGTCGACCTTTTCATGTGTCGACCTTTCATGTGTTGGCCATTTTCATGTGTCGACCATGTGTCCATGTCGACCATGTCAATGTCGACCAATAGTGGTCGGCCTAATGACTGTCAACCATAACATGGTCGACCATACAAACGGATACCCTGTAATACAATATATTGTAGATCATTAGGACTGCAACCCCCCCCAGGGCAAAATACGCTACTCAGCTCAGCATCAGTGAAGCCAGATGCAGTCCGTGATTGGAAGTCCTACCTGTCAGTAACAGATACACAAGGCAGTCCCATTTTGATGTGTTTCCTACCTCTGGGACTGCCAGACTGGTCTGCGATAAGCAGAGAACTGGCTTCCGGTAGGTATCCACCACTTGCCTTTCACATAGCCCAATCTGGCTTCTATGGGCTGCAGTTGGTGCAGTCCATAGAAGCCGAGGGTTTACGCAAGCGCCGTCTGCGCATGTGCCAGTCCAGGCACATGCTGTATCCATTGTGCAGGAGCTTGGACCAGAGGCTGGCAGGCTGTCTCCTCTCTCGGCACAAGGGGAGCAGCAGCCCCCCTACTATATGTAAATAGGAGCCCCCGCTGTTAGTGACTGTTATATTAAATAATCTAGTAGCCATCTGCAGTATATGCAGTACTTACTTGATGCTTGCATTTGCATTTCGATTTTTAATTGTAAATGCGACACTCATATTTACCATTAGGCTAGTCCAGACATTTCATTAAAATATATTGTGCATATACTGGATCAGGGCTGAACTGCCCATCTGGCACCTCTGGCAAATGCCAGAAGGGCCAATGGGCTAATGCGCAGGTCCAGCCACACCAAGAGACCAGTCTAGCCAAGCAGCTCAGCCTCTCTGCACTCTGCTCGGCCGCCCGACATAATGAGACGTCACTGCACGCCACCTATAGGCGTGACCTTGCCCCCTATACGTGCATGCACACTTAAATGCCAAAGCTAAATAACAGCCCCATTCTGTCCCTGGACTGGGTTACATGACTTCAGAGTTTACTGCTACAACTGTCAAGTCACATCTCTTTGCTTTTGATCTTCCTGGTGCAAACCAAGCGCTGCTGTTTATTTCAGATGTAAGCCTGGTGCATTTGCCAATCTTGCGCATACAGTATGCCAATGTTTCAGAGCCAGATGTGTTTTGCTCAGCCTACACATATAATGCAACTTTTTCAGTTGCATTGTATGCATGTATTTTTACATTAAATAGATTGAAATCTACATGACCCAAACTATTTAATCAAATTCATATTCACATAGCTCATCATTTAACCACACACTAATCCATTATTAATAAAAACAGAACACAACCACCTCCATCCTTTCCAATTCAGACTGGAATAAAGAAAAGGTTCTGTCTAACCTAAACAGATTTCTAAGTATTTATACTTGATATTTATTTTCTTTGTCCATGTGTCCACCACAACATGAACTGACTGATTACTAGAAATATATGAAGAACCCACTCTACAGTAACATATGCTATAGGCAATAAGCAGGGGTGTATCTAGGGGTCCGGGCGCCCCTGGCAAAGTAAGGGACTGGTAACCCCATATTTGAAATAGGGAAGGTGCATGTGCAAAAAAGGGACATGATCTTGTGGGAAAGAGGCATGACCATACAATAGTTCCCCCAATTCAAATTATGCTACACAGTAGTAACCCTTATACACATCATGCCCACATAATAGCAGTTCCCTTTACACATTATGCCCACATAGTAATTCTTATAACACTGAGGAGACATCAGCAGTGCCTGGTCTAGCCGAGGAGGCAATGCCACCCAAGACCAGGTAGTATAATCAAATAGTAGTGCAAAGAAGTGCAGTGCAGCGCACTACCCAGTGGTGCAAGTAGAACATTTTTTTAGTGGTACTGTGTGCATGCGCACTGCAAAAAAAAAATGGGTGTGGCCACATGGGGCATGGCCAATGAAAATGGGGGCGTGATACACATATGACCGCAATAGTGCACTGCCAGATACAAATATGCCCCCAATAGTGCCAGATACACATATGCCCCCACGATGCCAGATACACACATGCCCCCACAGGGCCAGATACACATATGCCCCCACAGTGCCAGATATGCCCCCACGTTGCCAGAAATGCCCCCACATTGCCAGATACACATGTCCCCATGGTGCCAGATATGCCCTCAAAGTGCCAGATATGCCCCCACAGTGCTAGATATGCCCCCACAGTGCTAGATACACATATGCCCCCACAGTGCTAGATAAGCCCCCACAGTGCCAGATATGCCCCCACAGTCATAGTCCCCATCCCCTCCCAGCACATAGCCATAGTCCCCTGCCAGTAAATAGACATAGCCCCCACCTCCCCAAGCAATAGCTGTAGTCCCCCCAGCAACTAGCCATAGTCTCTACATCTCCCAACACAGTTGTACAGTAATCCCACCTCCCTCCCATCACATAACAATAGTTCCCTGCTAGCATAGATATCCATAGTCCCCCTCCCTGCACATAGCCCCTCACCTCCCTAAGCACATAGCCATAGTCCCCATACCCCTCCCAGCACATAGCTGTAGTCTGCCCTTAGCACATAGTAGTAGTCTCCCCCACTCCCAGCCCATACATAGCCTCCCCACACAGCACATAGCCCTAGTCCCCACCCCACAACATCCCAGCAGATAGCCGTAGTGTCTGGCAATACTTGCTGTGCCGAGCTGCTTGGGATGGAGGGCTGAGGATCGCTCTGCAGGCAGGAGCTGGCACCGGTGTCCGGCACCGGTGTCCGGCACCACACCAAACTTCGTAAAGAAACTGAAAATAAACTACAGCTCCTAGCAGCCCTTGCCGCCGGGAGCTCCCGACAGCAAGGGTTGCTGGGAGTTATAGTTTATTTTCAGTTTCTTCCCCATAGTGCATTGTGGTGCTGGACACCGGCGCCAGCTCCTGCCTGCTGAGCGATCCTCCGCCTTCCATCCCAGGCAATGCACAGGAAGCTCGGCACAGCAGGTAATGCCAGACACTATGGCTTAAGGGATTCCACCCATTGGCCGAGGGTGGCACCGTCCGGCGGCGCCCCCTGCTCGGCTGGAGCCCCTGGCGAGTGCCATCCTGGCCAATGGGTAGATACACCCCTGGCAATAAGTTAGCTAAGTATTGGATGGCTTATGAATAAAACACATTTATGTAGTTGCAAAAAGATACTTAAAAAAGGACATTGTTTTCAATGTTTAATACAATAATATAATCAGTTTATGGTGATATTAAATATGGCAAAGACTCAGGGTCCAGTAATTAGCTGGCATGGTGTTACCAGTATAGATGGAACAATCTATCCATGCAGTCCTTAGCTAGAGAGTCTTGCAGATGGTACAAGGCTGATGTTACTGATGAGCTGCAATATTCTGGACCCGGGTTACAAAAGAAAGGAGTCTGGAGAGACTGAAACCAAAATACTTTATGCGTTTTGCTGAGCTAATAACATGTACAGTAGTACAGACAATCCACCAGACTTGAACAGAGAAATGGCCAAAACTCACCATACCAGACCGTCTGTAAACCTGGTAAATGCGAGAAATTAAATTGAAGGAAAACACCACATGAGTCCCCACAGTATACTACACAATGCACCACATCACCATTTATTACTGAATTGTAAAATTGTAAAATGTTATTTCAGAGTGACAGGTGCACTTTACCCCTTCACCAACCTGAAACCTGGATATGTTTCTCTGTTCAGGTTAAGCTCCCAGTAAAATTGATAAATAAAAGTGATAGACCATGAAGGCTTCTTCAAGAAAAGACACCAACACTATTTTATGTCATCTTCAGGAAATGCCCTAATCCATTGCAATATTCATCTAGAAACTATTTTTTTTTAGGTATGGATACTTGCTTTGTTTCTATAATAGATGTGATGTAACTAATTTTAGTCTTTGATCTAATTTCTTTATTCTAGATGCCTTCTAAATGAGAAATCTTGTATTCTAAATGGAAAACCATGTGAATAATGACTGGGAATGAACCTTTCCCAGTAATTGGCAACTGTATTTTTTCACATCAAAATACCTTGCTGCCCTTTCACAAACAATTCCACCTCAACCATTCATATAAAACTTGAAACACTTTAACCTTTTTGATTCACGACATCAAATTTAGCTAGAAGGTCAACTGAAATATCCTGGGATAATCATAAATGTCATGTAGCGCCTTTCAATATTTTGAGCCTTGGTGTTACTATCTAACCACCTAGGTATTGCAACCATAACATTTAAAGATTAGCCCACAATCTGTAATGTTCATTTCTTTATTATCACTGCACATCCAATAATTAGTCTTTTTATATTTTGAAAGTGTAAGGGTCAGGGATATTATTGAATTATACTACTTGTTAATTGTTGTGCAAAGCTCTATCTGGCATTTGGTGCACGGGTTGTATTGAGTAATTTGTCCATGTGTACTTCAGATAAGATGTTTTATTGGATATGTGAAAATACTTTAATTAGGACTAAATAATAATGACAATGTATAGTTATAGTCTTTCATAAGTGGAATATAACACTATTTAAAAGATTGCAACAATCTATAACATTCAGCCCAATTCAACTATCTATATATACATTAGATCAGCTCTACGCCTTAGCTACAGTACCTAAGAATATTAGTCTTACAGATGTAAAGCATCTACAATTTGTGGAAAATTACTGTACACAGTAAAGCTCATGAATGTCATCACATGAACATCAAGATTTGTTTTTAAAAGAGTTACTGCACTTCACATTTTTTATATGTTGGGTCATTGTGCTCAGTTGTCACTTCTATTACCATCTCTGTTCAGCTGGACCCACTGAGGTCATCTCATATTGCTATTTCCAGCTCTGTTTGGCTGCTGGACACGTGAAAAGAAAGGGACGACCCGGCACTGGTCTCGGTATCAAAAAATGAAAATAAATAAGTGAACCAAAATTCGGACAATTAAGATATATTTAAATTATCAAATCTCTGTCCAGATTGGTGGTGCGCCCAGAGTCAGAAAGAGCATATGTCAAAATGGGAGAAGAAAGGAAGGCTCTTGTGTGGGCGCACTCTTAATTAATTGAAATAAGTTTCGATGATTTTAATAATTCATGAAGGATAATAAAATATAACTTTTATTAGATATACAATACAAAGAATTTCTCATGATTACCCATTGAATGACATAGGATCCAAAAAATGACAGTGATTTAAAATGCATATTAAATAGAAAATTTGAAAGATTGAAAAATAAAAGAATGTTCTGTTCCTGTCTCACAGGATGTGATAAGAAAGGCTGTAGACACTTTACTGTTCTACACCCGTTTCAGCCCGACCAGTACAGAGAATCTGTATTGATAAGACCACAATATGGTCAATTGTCAAATGTATAAATATTGGACAGGTCCGGCGATAGGTAGTGAGACATAACCCACTTCCCACCGGTCACCAACCAAAAGCACAATGTGATTTAATTTACAATATATAAAGAGCTCAGAGAGTCTTGAGCAATTTTATCAACAGAGTATGCAATCATGGGGTAAGGGTATAGTAGAAAGGATAGAGACAAGTGGTGATGCTGCTGTTGGTGTCAGATAACGCACATCATAACGATGAAAGGTCTACTACACTGGGTATTCCCTGTGAGTCTCCCCCTCAGGTACTGACCCAGCCCAACACTGTATAGCTTCCAAGATCGGACGAGATCGGGCACTGGCAGTGTGGTATGGTAGTAGACAGATGGGTGGGTTAGACACCAATGAGAGTGCACCTAAATAGGAAGATGTGACAGTGGGTCACAAAAGATGTGGATCTGCTTTCTACGTTAGGCTGGATGCCACAGGTCCCACATTAGTGGTATTGTGTACCCTGGATCGTAGATGAGAGTCCACGGAAAAAAGAGAACAGAATGGGAGCGGAAGGCGTAAATAATTATGTGCAATGTGTCACAGTGACAAACATTTGCTGACATGCACAAAAATAATTCATGTTAGATATAAATATCTGTAATGCTGTAAATGAATTCTGCCCCAAAAAAAGGGAATAGAAAAGAGATAGAACATCCTTACAAAAACTAGTGATGAGCGGGTTCGGTTCCTTGGAAACCGAACTCCCCCGAACTTTACCCATTTTACACGGGTCCGAGGCATACTCGGATTCTCCCGTATGGCTCGGTTAATCCGAGCGCGCCCGAACGTCATCATCCCGCTGTCGGATTCTCGCGAGATTAGGATTCTATATAAGCAGCCGCGTGTCGCCGCTATTTTCATTCATGCATTGGAAATGTTAGGGAGAGGACGTGGCTGGCGTCCTCTCCGTTTATTAATGTTGATGCAAATATTTGTGCTTATTGCTTAATTGTGGGGACTGGGGAGCAGCTGTATTATATAGGAGGAGTTCAGTGCAGAGTTATGCTGACAGTGACCACCAGTATACGTTGTCTGCCTGAAAAACACTCCATATCTGTGCTCAGTGTGCTGCATATATCTGTGCTCACACTGCTTAATTGTGGGGACTGGGGAGCAGCTGTATTATATAGGAGGAGTACAGTGCAGAGTTTTGCTGACAGTGACCACCAGTATACGTTGTCTGCCTGAAAAACACTCCATATCTGTGCTCAGTGTGCTGCATATATCTGTGCTCACACTGCTTAATTGTGGGGACTGGGGAGCAGCTGTATTATATAGGAGGAGTACAGTGCAGAGTTTTGCTGACAGTGACCACCAGTATACGTTGTCTGCCTGAAAAACACTCCATATCTGTGCTCAGTGTGCTGCATATATCTGTGCTCACACTGCTTTATTGTGGGGACTGGGGAGCAGCAGTATTATATAGGAGGAATATAGTGCAGAGTTTTGCTGACAGTGACCACCAGTATACGTTGTCTGCCTGAAAAACACTCCATATCTGTGCTCAGTGTGCTGCATATATCTGTGCTCACACTGCTTTATTGTGGGGACTGGGGACCAGCAGTATTATATAGGAGGAGTACAGTGCAGAGTTTTGCTGACAGTGACCACCAGTATACGTTGTCTGCCTGAAAAACACTCCATATCTGTGCTCAGTGTACTGCATATATCTGTGCTCACACTGCTTTATTGTGGGGACTGGGGACCACCAGTATATTATATAGGAGTACAGTGCAGAGTTTTGCTGACCAGTGACCACCAGTATACGTTGTCTGCCTGAAAAACACTCCATATCTGTGCTCAGTGTGCTGCATATATCTGTGCTCACACTGCTTTATTGTGGGGACTGGGGACCAGCAGTATTATATAGGAGGAGTACAGTGCAGAGTTTTGCTGACAGTGACCACCAGTATATATAGCAGTACGGTACGGAAGGCCACTGCTCTACCTACCTATGTTTCGTCAAGTATACTATCCATCCATACCTGTGGTGCATTTCAGTTGTGCGCAGTATATATAGTAGTAGGCCATTGCTATTGATACTGGCATATAATTCTACATATTAAAAAATGGAGAACAAAAATGTGGAGGTTAAAATAGGGAAAGATCAAGATCCACTTCCACCTCGTGCTGAAGCTGCTGCCACTAGTCATGGCCGAGATGATGAAATGCCATCAACGTCGTCTGCCAAGGCCGATGCCCAATGCCATAGTAGAGAGCATGTAAAATCCAAAAAACAAAAGTTCAGTTAAGTGACCCAAAAATCAAAAGCGTCTGATGAGAAGCGTAAACTTGCCAATATGCCATTTACGACACGGAGTGGCAAGGAACGGCTGAGGCCTTGGCCAATGTTCATGGCTAGTGGTTCAGATTCACATGAGGATGGAAGCACTCATCCTCTCGCTAGAAAACTGCAGTGCCACTCCTAGATGGGCCAGGTGTTTGTTCGGCCACTTGGGTCGCTTAGCTTAGTCACACAGCTACCTCATTGCAACTCTTTTTTTCTATGCATCATGTGCTGTTTGGGGACTATTTTTTAAATCTGCCATCCTGTCTGACACTGCAGTGCCACTCCTAGATGGGCCAGGTGTTTGTGTCGGCCACTTGTGTCGCTTAGCTTAGTCACACAGCGACCTTGGTGCATCTCTTTTTTTCTTTGCATCATGTGCTGTTTGGGGACTATTTTTTTGAAGTGCCATCCTGTCTGACACTGCAGTGCCACTCCTAGATGGGCCAGGTGTTTGTGTCGGCCACTTGTGTCGCTTAGCTTAGTCACACAGCGACCTTGGTGCGCCTCTTTTTTTCTTTGCATCATGTGCTGTTTGGGGACAATTTTTTTGAAGTGCCATCCTGTCTGACACTGCAGTGCCACTCCTAGATGGGCCAGGTGTTTGTGTCGGCCACTTGTGTCGCTTAGCTTAGTCACACAGCGACCTTGGTGCGCCTCTTTTTTTCTTTGCATCATGTGCTGTTTGGGGACAATTTTTTTGAAGTGCCATCCTGCCTGACACTGCAGTGCCACTCCTAGATGGGCCAGGTGTTTGTGTCGGCCACTTGTGTCGCTTAGCTTAGCCATCCAGCGACCTCGGTGCAAATTTTAGGACTAAAAATAATATTGTGAGGTGTGAGGTGTTTAGAATAGACTGAAAATGAGTGTAAATTATGGTTATTGAGGTTAGTAATACTATGGGATCAAAATGACCCTCAAATTCTATGATTTAAGCTGTTTTTGAGGGTTTTTTGTAAAAAAAACACCCGAATCCAAAACACACCCGAATCCGACAAAAAATTTTTCAGGGAGGTTTTGCCAAAACGCGTCCGAATCCAAAACACGGATCGGAACCGAATCCAAAACCAAAACACAAAACCCGAAAAATTTCCGGTGCACATCACTAACAAAAACCATTTTGTTTCGAACTCAACATTAAGTCCTCTTGGAGCAAGAGTTCTCAATTCATATATGGTACGCATTTCCGTTTTAGCTAATATCTCATCTTTATTATCTTGTCTCCAATTTGACTTAATTGTTTTTATACCACAGAAACTAACCAGGCTACCCTTATTGCACAGATGATGATTTTTAAAATGTAAAGAAAGATTATGGGATTCCGAATCCCTTCTTTACATTTCTCACATGCTCCGCCATCCAGGTTTTCAGCATCGGGATGTTACAAAATCCTTAATCCCATAGATTTTGTTAGTTTGACAAGACCTATATTCTGTAATTTTTCTCTTCTCACTTTTACATGCCCGACACATCACACACGTGCCGCACCTGTAAAATCCTTTAGATACATTTATGACTAGCGGTTTTGGGACAGCTATTACCAACTGGACAACCTTGTATTTTAGATTATGTGCTTTTATATACACAAACTTCAAAATATTTGATATATATGGTTTTAATACCGGATCCTTTTTCAGGATAGCCCAATGTTTTTTGACTATACCTTCCACCTGTTTGTGCTGACTAGTATATTTTGTAATAAAAGTTACGTTCTTAACCCTGGGAGGTTTTCAATAAGAATGTACCTTTTATTACAAAATATACTATGCTATACTATATTGCTTTTACATTTTATTAAAATAATCTGCACTTTGAGCGCCCTCGCTTTTATCCTTGTATTCAGAATGTATGCATACAGTATATACATACATATATATATATCTCAATATTTATTTTGCAGGAAAATCCAACTATATATTAATCAGGCAGCTCATCTTGATTCATGAAGTTGCAGTACATATATTTAATTCCTTTTTAATAAAAAATGCAGTACAGGTATGTAACCTGTAACCTTTTACATTGTAACATGTCTGTAATTAAGCATTGTTCCTCTTTTTGTAAATAGATTATTTTTTATTAGTCTAATTTGTTTATGCTCCAGAACCCAGTCTTTGAGGAGGCTATTAGACTGCTAATCTTGGACAGAGATAAAGTACTAACCAATTAGCTCCTAACTTCCATTTTTACAAGCGGTGTTTAAAAAATGACAGTTATACGCTGGTACTTTATTTCTTTCCAATTTTTGATAAATCCCCCCCATATGGCAAACTGATAAAATGCTTAAGGTGTTACAGCCATGCCAATTGTACCAGTCTTAATTAGCGATGAGCGGGTCCGGTTCTCAGAGAACCGGACACATCCGAACTTTGGGATCCGAGTCCGGATCCAAGTCCGGCTTGGGGTTTCCTGCCAGACTCGGATACCAAAACGAGGCAAATGTCATCATCCTGCTGTCGATTCTCGCTGGGTTTTGGATTCTATATACATCCCAGTGATCAGTGCCATTTTCACGCAGGTTGTGGAGAGTGTACTGAATGGACGTGTCCGTCTCAGTGGCAAGTTGTGGGGTGTGCGCCTGGGGCTGGCGGTCACTGTGGGGTTCGTGTATCAGTCCAGGGGTACTCTGTCTGTCATCTGCTGTATCTGACAAAGGGGCTGCTATGTCCTCCAGGGGTGCTCTGTCCACTTAGGGGTGATCTGTCAATACTTTCAGGGGCTCTGCCCCAGTGTTAATTAAAAACCTAGTATACTGTATACATCCAGGGGCTGGCGTGTCCTATCAGTATTTGTCCAGAGATGCTCTGTCTGTGTCATCTGCTGTATCTGACAAGAGGCTGCTGTGTCCACCTAGGGGTGATCTGTCCATACTTTCAGGGGCTCTGCCCTAGTGTTAGTTAAAAAAATTAGTATACTGTGTACATCCAGGGGCTGGCGTGTCCTATCAGTATCAGTCCAGGGGTGCTCTGTCTGTGTCATCTGCTGTATCTAACAAGACGCTGCTGTGTCCTTCAAGGGTGCTCTGTCCACCTAGGGGTGATCTATCCATACATCCAGGGGCTCTGCCCCACTGTTAAAAAAATATAAAACTAATATTTTATTAATTTAAAATATATATATATATTTTTTTTTGTGCTGTATCGCAGTATACATCCAGGGGCTGCTGTGTCTGTATAGGGGTGCTCTAGCCATCCATCCAGGTGCTCTGCCAGTGTTAAAAAATAAAACTACTATTTTATCAATGTAAAATATGAAATATACTTATTTTTTGTGCTGTACACCAGCAGGGGCAGATTGGCCATAGGGTTTACCAGGAAGATTTCTTGTAGGCCGGAGTGTCTGTGGGGCCTGTTTTGTGTGTTGTCATATGACCCCACCCCACACATGACAGGTAGCCCACCACACTCAGTACACTGCATTGTCCCCATTCATTGTTATTCCATCTCTGTAGTACAGCAACTCAGCCATCCAGTGATCCTGCCATGAATACACGGTATGTTATACCTGTTGTGATGCCCATGTCGGGCCTGATAAAGCTAAATATTTATCTTATATAAAACCCTTTATAAAGGTCTAAGAACACTGTACGCTATTTACGTATGGAGTACCGTAAGGGTATGCTCGTTGCGTAACGATCGCTTAGCCGTGGTCGAGACGCTCAAGCGTCACGTTCGCTCACGGCCGAGGGATCACAGGCAGGCACGCTATTGGCTGCCGACTAACGTAATGATTCGCTATAGCGTAGCGGACGCTCGGGACCACGAGGAGATCACCAGCGGCGCTGACGCTCACAATGTTAAACCTTTAAATCTAAACCAAAAACAATGTAATATGCTGTAAAACCTTAGTGTAGAGATAGGGTGTAGATGCAACACAGTGTAACCTTATTAACTTAAAAGCTGTTTGAGCGTCACCGACGCTCTGTGAATACTTAACACTATAAGAAATACACAGATACCGTGCTTAGGGTCCAACGCCTAATATATATATTATGGATGTTATACTTGCAAAAGAATTAATACAATACAAGTCATACACTACAATATAACATAGACTACCTAACCAGATAACTACACAGGAAATACAATACAATACTATTACGTTTAAGAGAGTACGAGAGAAAGAGAAGAAGAGAGAGAGAGAGAGAGATATGGCCCATAACATCAAGAAAGACAATATGATTGCGGAGAAAACTTACGCACAAAGGAAACGATCGCATGCGCCTCTGGACATCCAGCTCCCGATTTTCAGCAATGATAACCGTTGAAGAGTGAGAGCTGGATGTGATCGGCTTGTCTATTTATGCCCCACACACAATACAATTCAATGGTCCCTACAATCTCATTGTTCATTGGACACAGGAATTCCTCCTCGCATTATAACAAAAGGTCATTGGTTGATTCATACAGGTGGGCCGTGACTATTTCCAACAGCTCAGGTGGGAGGGAAACTGGGTTTCCTGCCGCATGGATAAGTAAGTGCAAATACAGTAAATGTTCATAAACTTCTTATGTCCATAACTATTCGCACGAGCGATTAATCCGCTTCAAACCAACACCGGAATATTGCTAATTAAATACTCTTCCGATGGGTACTAAACACCACTGTATTACTCCTGTCTGACCCTTCGTATCAAACAAAGGGGGATTTCTCTGTTCATGAACATTCTATATTAACCAAACTTTCAGAATCTATCAAAGGGACCATGATCTACAAAATACATTATATAGTGGAAATATGTAACGAAAGAGTCGCACGCTACGAACACATGAACTCTACCGTAAATGCACATACCGCGCGCCCGCGGGTGCCCGCAACAGCGAGTATGCGCACGCACGGGAGAGCGCACGCATGCGCAGCGCAGACCTGTGTGAGGTGCAAATATGGCAGTGTGCATAGAGATATTTTTCTGACTTTGACAGTCCACCCTTTGGCAGTCAACAATAACTGCCACTTCCTAAAACATTTCAAAAAGAGAAAAATATATGTCAGGGGTTAATACATTTACATGGTTGGGTAGGGGAGGAGAGGAGAAGGTAGGAAAAGGGTATGACCTAGTGTGATAGCAGAAGCATGTGTGTATGAATCCGTGCTTGGGGGTCAGGTATCATCGTGCCGTACGTGTTTTAAATCAAGCTTCGAGGCATTGCGAAGTATACATTTGAATTCCTTCTTATCCCGTGGTACGGGTCTGTGGATGGGCTGTCAAACTTTACCGAGCTCTTTTCGGATTTTGAACAAAATGGGGAGCACATTTTAGTTGATGATACATGAATGGGGGAATATGTGATTGCTGATATCTGTGCCTGTATTCCCTATACTATGTGTGTAATTACCTGAAGGTTGTAGAGATGAAGAAAAGACATAATTACGGTAAATGCAGTGGTATTCTATGTCAGGTAAATGAACATTTGTCGGTTGAAGTCTTGTTCGGTGTCTGTTGAATGCAGTCTTCTTTGTGCTTTTGCCCATAAGGTGCGAGCAAAAGCTTTGTCAATGTCCATAGATTTACAAAAGTGTTGGGCTAGCGTAATTTTAAAATTTCTAGGGAAACTGGGGATCTATAGCAAAGTTCATCAAAAATCTGCGTATCAGGTTGTCAAAACTTCTTCTTTAATCCATCTGTTGTCTGTATATCGGCTCATCAAATTCCTCGTCCAAGTGGGTCTTTTTACCTTGGAGAAAACGGAAAAACAGGTGAAAGAAACGGACCGTAGAAATCGCATTTTCATCACATCATTGTTTCTACATTTGGGTCATAAATCAAATCCATTGGAATTACAGTTTCCTCACTCCTTAAACTCATCACCCTGGTACTTCGTTTGCACTTCGTTAAAGCCTGTCCGCATCTAAATATCAAGCCAATCGTTATGATAACACCTAAGATACATAGGAGAAACTTCCCTACATCCATTATGACTTCTTGAGCCCATTCTCCTAAACCAGAGAACCAATTTTGCGGGTTCAACCATGACACCCAACCAGTCAGCTCATTACTCACAGCAGCAAGGGTGAGATTGTGTCTCCTGCGAAATTCCCACTTCAGTTGGAGAATATCGTCCATCTTTTGGTCTATGACCTCGACCGGGTCTTCGGTACTATTTGTAATGTATGTGCAACATTTCACGCCGTACTGCGTTGCCAGTGTGACACAATATCCACCTGTTACTGCCGTGAGATAATTGAGAATCATTCTATGCTGAACCAGTTCTGTTTTATAAGCTTGAAGTTCTCTTCCAGTATACCTAAACGTGTCATCATACATTTCTGTGATATTGTCTAACAAATTTGCGAGCGCAGATATGTATTTATAATTCAACACTCCTCTGGTGGTGCGAGTGAAATCTAACGCAATTAGAACCTGAATCCCGGTGGATTCATGGATCATGTCAGAGGCCGGATGCTCTGTTCTTTCTATCAGGTGCCGTTTAACTACGTGCTCGTAATGGGTGTGAGTATAAGGAGCTTGGGCAACACGGTGTATATCCTTCATTTTGGCATGTGATACAGTCATTACTTCAGGCAGTACTTTTCCAATATAACACAATCCTTCAGAGTTTGGGGCAAGCCACTTATACGCCTTCCTCCCGCATATGAAATATGCATCATCGGGGAGAACATATGGGACGGAGTAGGACATAACCATATTACACATCTTCCATGTGAAATCTCCTAACCCTAATTCTCCCATCTGTCTAGTACACGTATCAGCTTGTACGATATGTGCACAGTATCCTGGTGATACTTCTCCAACTCTCGTAATCCTATTTCCTAGGGTATACCTATATCGGAAAGATTTTCCTCTACTGGCTATGTGGCGTATAAGTTCTGTATCTGTAGGCATTCTATCTGCTCTATATGAAAAGGTCATGGTTTGGTTACTCCATGACACTTCCCAATTTCCCGGCTTTCGGGGATTGGAAATGTTAAAACATATGAGGGATCTATCCACATGATATTGGTGGAGCTTCAAACTAGGAGGACTGGAGATATTAAACCTCCTGTCCACCGGCCTCCCACCACTTAGCTCAAGTACCTCCCCTATCGTTAAAGGAAATGGTACTAGTCCTGATTTGCTATGACCTTGAGGTACTTGAGAGCATACCCAACAATCTGTTTGATTTAACACACTACCCACTAAGGAGTGATAGTCACTCAAAGGATGCCGGTCCATGTGGATATTAAAACTGGATTGGCATTTCTTAATGCACCCATCCTCAACTACGTTGTCACAGAGCCTACAGATACAGTTTTCTTCAGCTAACAATCCTTCACAATTCCTTCTATGGTCAATGCTATCGGATCGTTTTCTGATACTCGCCTTTGCTTGTTGATTATGTTGTTCTTGGGAGACTACGCCTCCATCTCTGTCATCAGAACCCATTCCAGAACCTCTCTCGACCTCCATGGTACTCTCGCCGGAACAGACTGCTCTGGTCAACATCATGGTCAACAGGAAAATCCGGATCACAGTCTCTTGGGGCAAGTCCATCTTATAGGAGGAAACGAAGAAGAATGAGAAGGGGGAAAAATAATTTGAGGGAGGGGGGATGGGGAGTGGAGAAAAACAATAAAAGGGAACAGGGAATCGACAACTGCTTTTGATCTTGTGATTCTCAATGCTCAGGTGCCGCCTCAGTCCTCCTGGAACAGACACTCCAGTGATACAACTTCCTCTACCGTCTGTTCCTTATCACGGGACCTCTCTGGATCAGCAACCTTCTTACAATGGGACGAATGAACCCAAGTCTCTCTCTCGGCAACTTTCAATGCTGTAGTGCTAGTCAATAAGACATGGTATGGTCCTTCCCATCTGTCAATAAGGCAACCTGAGCGTAGAAAATTCCGTATCATTACATAATCCCCAGGTTCAATGTCATGACAATTACTATCTGGTAAATCAGGAATCACTAACTTCAAATTATCATTTTGATTCCTTAGCTGTTTACTCATATTAACCAGGTACTTTACAGTAGAGATGAGCGGGTTCGGTTTCTCTGAAACCGAACCCGCACGAACTTCATGTTTTTTTCACGGGTCCGAGCAGACTCGGATCCTCCCGCCTTGCTCGGTTAACCCGAGCGCGCCCGAACGTCATCATGACGCTGTCGGATTCTCGCGAGACTCGGATTCTATATAAGGAGCCGCGCGTCGCCGCCATTTTCACACGTGCATTGAGATTGATAGGGAGAGGACGTGGCTGGCGTCCTCTCCATTAGAAATTAGATTAGAAGAGAGAGAGAGATTGTGCAGAGTCAGACAGAGTTTACCACAGTGACCAGTGCAGTTGTTGTTAGTTAACTTTTATTTATTTTAATATAATATATCCGTTCTCTGCTATATCCGTTCTCTGCCTGAAAAAAAACGATACACAGCAGCAGCCAGTCACACAGTGTGACTCAGTCTGTGTGCACTCAGCTCAGCCCAGTGTGCTGCACATCAATGTATAAAAGGCAAAGCTTATAATAATTGTGGGGGAGACTGGGGAGCACTGCAGGTTGTTATAGCAGGAGCCCCCAGGAGTACATAATATTATATTAATTTAAAATTAAACAGTGCACACTTTTGCTGCAGGAGTGCCACTGCCAGTGTGACTAGTGGTGACCAGTGCCTGACCACCAGTATAGTAGTATATTGTTGTATGTATTGTATACTATCTCTTTATCAACCAGTCTATATTAGCAGCAGACACAGTACAGTGCGGTAGTTCACGGCTGTGGCTACCTCTGTGTCGGCAGTCGGAACTCGGCAGGCAGTCCGTCCATCCATAATTGTATTACAATATATACCACCTAACCGTGGTATTTTTTTTTCTTTCTTTATACCGTCGTCATAGTGTCATACTTGTTACGAGTATACTACTATCTCTTTATCAACCAGTGTACAGTGCGGTAGTTCACGGCTGTGGCTACCTCTGTGTCGGCAGTCGGCAGGCAGTCCGTCCATCCATAATTGTATTATTATTATAATATATACCACCTAACCGTGGTTTTTTTTTTCATTCTTTATACCGTCATAGTGTCATACTAGTTGTTACGAGTATACTACTATCTCTTTATCAACCAGTGTACAGTGCGGTAGTTCACGGCTGTGGCTACCTCTGTGTCGGCAGTCGGCAGGCAGTCCGTCCATCCATAATTGTATTATTATTATAATATATACCACCTAACTGTGGTATTTTTTTTTCTTTCTTTATAC
Source organism: Pseudophryne corroboree (assembly GCF_028390025.1). Lineage (NCBI taxonomy): Eukaryota > Metazoa > Chordata > Amphibia > Anura > Myobatrachidae > Pseudophryne > Pseudophryne corroboree. The sequence continues at coordinate 339,010,882 of NC_086444.1, read as the reverse complement.
CGTCGTCATAGTGTCATACTAGTTGTTACGAGTATACTACTATCTCTTTATCAACCAGTGTACAGTGCGGTAGTTCACGGCTGTGGCTACCTCTGTGTCGGCAGTCGGCAGGCAGTCCGTCCATCCATAATTGTATTATTATTATAATATATACCACCTAACCGTGGTTTTTTTTTCATTCTTTATACCGTCGTCATAGTGTCATACTAGTTGTTACGAGTATACTACTATCTCTTTATCAACCAGTGTACAGTGCGGTAGTTCACGGCTGTGGCTACCTCTGTGTCGGCAGTCGGCAGGCAGTCCGTCCATCCATAATTGTATTATTATTATAATATATACCACCTAACCGTGGTTTTTTTTTCATTCTTTATACCGTCGTCATAGTGTCATACTAGTTGTTACGAGTATACTACTATCTCTTTATCAACCAGTGTACAGTGCGGTAGTTCACGGCTGTGGCTACCTCTGTGTCGGCAGTCGGCAGGCAGTCCGTCCATCCATAATTGTATTATTATTATAATATATACCACCTAACCGTGGTTTTTTTTTCATTCTTTATACCGTCGTCATAGTGTCATACTAGTTGTTACGAGTATACTACTATCTCTTTATCAACCAGTGTACAGTGCGGTAGTTCACGGCTGTGGCTACCTCTGTGTCGGCAGTCGGCAGGCAGTCCGTCCATCCATAATTGTATTATTATTATAATATATACCACCTAACCGTGGTTTTTTTTTCATTCTTTATACCGTCGTCATAGTGTCATACTAGTTGTTACGAGTATACTACTATCTCTTTATCAACCAGTGTACAGTGCGGTAGTTCACGGCTGTGGCTACCTCTGTGTCGGCAGTCGGCAGGCAGTCCGTCCATCCATAATTGTATTATTATTATAATATATACCACCTAACCGTGGTTTTTTTTTCATTCTTTATACCGTCGTCATAGTGTCATACTAGTTGTTACGAGTATACTACTATCTCTTTATCAACCAGTGTACAGTGCGGTAGTTCACGGCTGTGGCTACCTCTGTGTCGGCAGTCGGCAGGCAGTCCGTCCATCCATAATTGTATTATTATTATAATATATACCACCTAACCGTGGTTTTTTTTTCATTCTTTATACCGTCGTCATAGTGTCATACTAGTTGTTACGAGTATACTACTATCTCTTTATCAACCAGTGTACAGTGCGGTAGTTCACGGCTGTGGCTACCTCTGTGTCGGCAGTCGGCAGGCAGTCCGTCCATCCATAATTGTATTATTATTATAATATATACCACCTAACCGTGGTTTTTTTTTCATTCTTTATACCGTCGTCATAGTGTCATACTAGTTGTTACGAGTATACTACTATCTCTTTATCAACCAGTGTACAGTGCGGTAGTTCACGGCTGTGGCTACCTCTGTGTCGGCAGTCGGCAGGCAGTCCGTCCATCCATAATTGTATTATTATTATAATATATACCACCTAACCGTGGTTTTTTTTTCATTCTTTATACCGTCGTCATAGTGTCATACTAGTTGTTACGAGTATACTACTATCTCTTTATCAACCAGTGTACAGTGCGGTAGTTCACGGCTGTGGCTACCTCTGTGTCGGCAGTCGGCAGGCAGTCCGTCCATCCATAATTGTATTATTATTATAATATATACCACCTAACCGTGGTTTTTTTTTCATTCTTTATACCGTCGTCATAGTGTCATACTAGTTGTTACGAGTATACTACTATCTCTTTATCAACCAGTGTACAGTGCGGTAGTTCACGGCTGTGGCTACCTCTGTGTCGGCAGTCGGCAGGCAGTCCGTCCATCCATAATTGTATTATTATTATAATATATACCACCTAACCGTGGTTTTTTTTTCATTCTTTATACCGTCGTCATAGTGTCATACTAGTTGTTACGAGTATACTACTATCTCTTTATCAACCAGTGTACAGTGCGGTAGTTCACGGCTGTGGCTACCTCTGTGTCGGCAGTCGGCAGGCAGTCCGTCCATCCATAATTGTATTATTATTATAATATATACCACCTAACCGTGGTTTTTTTTTCATTCTTTATACCGTCGTCATAGTGTCATACTAGTTGTTACGAGTATACTACTATCTCTTTATCAACCAGTGTACAGTGCGGTAGTTCACGGCTGTGGCTACCTCTGTGTCGGAACTCGGCAGGCAGTCCGTCCATCCATAATTGTATTATATACCACCTAACCGTGGTTTTTTTATACCACCTAACCGTGGCAGTCCGTCCATAATTGTATACTAGTATCCAATCCATCCATCTCCATTGTTTACCTGAGGTGCCTTTTAGTTCTGCCTATAAAATATGGAGAACAAAAAAGTTGAGGTTCCAAAATTAGGGAAAGATCAAGATCCACTTCCACCTCGTGCTGAAGCTGCTGCCACTAGTCATGGCCGAGACGATGAAATGCCAGCAACGTCGTCTGCCAAGGCCGATGCCCAATGTCATAGTACAGAGCATGTCAAATCCAAAACACCAAATATCAGAAAAAAAAGGACTCCAAAACCTAAAATAAAATTGTCGGAGGAGAAGCGTAAACTTGCCAATATGCCATTTACCACACGGAGTGGCAAGGAACGGCTGAGGCCCTGGCCTATGTTCATGGCTAGTGGTTCAGCTTCACATGAGGATGGAAGCACTCAGCCTCTCGCTAGAAAAATGAAAAGACTCAAGCTGGCAAAAGCAGCACAGCAAAGAACTGTGCATTCTTCGAAATCCCAAATCCGAATTCCGAGCCCACCCGCTGGCGGTGATGAAGGGCAGTCTGGAGCGACTGCTGATGCTGACATCTGGTCCGGACTGAAGGACCTGACAACCATTACGGACATGTCGTCTACTGTCACTGCATATGATTCTCTCACCATTGATAGAATGGTGGAGGATTATATGAGTGACCGCATCCAAGTAGGCACGTCACACAGTCTGTACTTATACTGGCAGGAAAAAGAGGCAATTTGGAGGCCCTTGCACAAACTGGCTTTATTCTACCTAAGTTGCCCTCCCACAAGTGTGTACTCCGAAAGAGTGTTTAGTGCCGCCGCTCACCTTGTCAGCAATCGGCGTACGAGGTTACATCCAGAAAATGTGGAGAAGATGATGTTCATTAAAATGAATTATAATCAATTCCTCCGCGGAGACATTGACCAGCAGCAATTGCCTCCACAAAGTACACAGGGAGCTGACATGGTGGATTCCAGTGGGGACGAATTGATAATCTGTGAGGAGGGGGATGTACACGGTGATATATCGGAGGATGATGATGAGGTGGACATCTTGCCTCTGTAGAGCCAGTTTGTGCAAGGAGAGATTAATTGCTTCTTTTTTGGTGGGGGTCCAAGCCAACCCGTCATTTCAGTCACAGTCGTGTGGCAGACCCTGTCACTGAAATGATGGGTTGGTTAAAGTGTGCATGTCCTGTTTTGTTTATACAACATAAGGGTGGGTGGGAAGGGCCCAAGGACAATTCCATCTTGCACCTCTTTTTTCTTTTATTTTTCTTTGCGTCATGTGCTGTTTGGGGAGGGTTTTTTGGAAGGGACATCCTGCGTGACACTGCAGTGCCACTCCTAGATGGGCCCGGTGTTTGTGTCGGCCACTAGGGTCGCTTATCTTTCTCACACAGTCAGCTACCTCATTGCGCCTCTTTTTTTCTTTGCGTCATGTGCTGTTTGGGGAGGGTTTTTTGGAAGGGACATCCTGCGTGACACTGCAGTGCCACTCCTAGATGGGCCAGGTGTTTGTGTCGGCCACTAGGGTCGCTAATCTTACTCACACAGCTACCTCATTGCGCCTCTTTTTTTCTTTGCGTCATGTGCTGTTTGGGGAGGGTTTTTTGGAAGGGACATCCTGCGTGACACTGCAGTGCCACTCCTAGATGGGCCCGGTGTTTGTGTCGGCCACTAGGGTCGCTAATCTTACTCACACAGCTACCTCATTGCGCCTCTTTTTTTCTTTGCGTCATGTGCTGTTTGGGGAGGGTTTTTTGGAAGGGACATCCTGCGTGACACTGCAGTGCCACTCCTAGATGGGCCCGGTGTTTGTGTCGGCCACTAGGGTCGCTGAGCTTAGTCATCCAGCGACCTCGGTGCAAATTTTAGGACTAAAAATAATATTGTGAGGTGTAAGGTGTTCAGAATAGACTGAAAATGAGTGTTAATTATGGTTATTGAGGTTAATAATACTATGGGATCAAAATGACCCCCAAATTCAATGTTTTAAGATGTTTTTTAGGGTTTTTTGAAAAAACCACCCGAATCCAAAACACACCCGAATCCGACAAAAAAAATTCGGTGAGGTTTTGCCAAAACGCGGTCGAACCCAAAACACGGCCGCGGAACCGAACCCAAAACCAAAACACAAAACCCGAAAAATTTCAGGCGCTCATCTCTACTTTACAGTCACTTCATTGTTACACTTCAAATCATCCTGAGGGTTAATCATAACATGCGGTTGTCGACCAAACAAGATTTCAAAAGGGGACAGATTAAGAGGGGACCTGGGAGTGGTTCTGATGCTGTACAGTACAATGGGTAGAGCTTCTGGCCATGTCAATCCTGTCTCTGCCATAACTTTGCTCAGTTTATTTTTAATAGTGCTGTTCACTCTTTCTACCTTCGCTCTCGCCTGTGGACGGTATGGAGTGTGCAGCTTGCTATCAATTCCCATCAACTTACACATTCCTTGAAAGACATCACCTGTAAAATGGGTACCCCTATCACTTTCAATTATTCTAGGGATACCATATCTACATACAAATTCCTGCACAATTTTCTTAGCAGTAAACATAGCGGTATTTGTGGCCGCAGGAAATGCTTCGACCCAATTTGAGAAAACATCTATACAAACAAGTACATATTTCAAATTTCGACAAGGGGGTAATTGAATGAAGTCAATCTGTATTACCTGGAAAGGGCCGCCTGCAGGTGGGATATGAGATGGTTCTGTTGGTATTGCTTTTCCGATGTTCTTTCTCAAACAGGTAAGGCATGACATTGCTCTCTTACCTGCATGAGATGAAAATTCTGGGGCGCACCAATATGCTCTTACCAACTTGCACATTCCCTCCTTGCCCAGATGAGTCAGCCCGTGAGCTGCCTCAGCTAAACATGGGAGATATGCTCTGGGGGCCACCGGTTTACCTTGTCCATCCGTCCAGAGTCCTGAGGACTCCTGGCCATATCCCTTTGCCTTCCAGACTGCCCTTTCCTGTGTGGAACACAAATTTTGCATCTCACACAACTTCTGTGTGTTGATGGTATTAAATACCATCAGTTGTGTGGTGTCTGTCTGTCTGGGGGTACCAGCTGCTAACTTAGCTGCTTCGTCTGCTCGGCTGTTACCAAGTGATACTGGGTCCTGGCTATATGTGTGTGCTTTACACTTGATAACAGCCACTCTGTCGGGTTCCTGTATCGCTGTTAGAAGCCTTTTGATGTGGGCTGCATGCGCTATCGGTGTACCAGCTGCCGTCATGAAATTTCTGAGGTGCCATAGGGCTCCGAAATCATGGACTACCCCGAATGCGTATCTAGAGTCGGTGTAGATATTGGCTGATTTGCCCTTAGCCAATTCACATGCTCTGGTTAGGGCGACCAGTTCAGCAACCTGGGCTGAGTGAGGTGGGCCTAGCGGTTCCGCTTCTATGGTGCCTGGGTCATCTATGACTGCGTATCCAGTACACAAGTCTCCCGAGTCTGACTGTCTGTGACAACTACCATCCGTGTAGAAAGTTAGATCTACATCTTCCAGTGGATTGTCACTGATGTCAGGCCTTGCGGTAAAATTTTGGGTCAAATATTCCATACAATCATGTGTGTCTTCCTTTGTGTTAAATTTTCCTTCCCCACCACTCTCATCCTCCACCCTTTGTGCCTGTCCAGGCACACCTGGGAGATATGTTGCAGGGTTTAATGCACTGCATCTCCTTATGGTGATGTTTACGGGGGCCATTAGTGCCAATTCCCATCTTGTAAACCGCGCTGATGAGACGTGCCTGGTTTGGGCAGAATTTAGCAAGGCTGACACTGCATGAGGTGTATGAATTGTGAGGTTGTGACCTAGCACTACATCTTCGCTTTTCGTTACTAGCAATGCTATCGCAGCAACGCTTCGCAAGCATGTGGGAAGGGATCGCGCTACCGTGTCTAGCTGAGCGCTGTAGTATGCTACCGGCCTGCTGGCATCACCGTGCTTTTGGGTTAAGACGCCTGCCGCGCAACCAGCACTTTCTGTTCCGTACAGCTCAAAGGGTTTCCCATAGTCAGGCATACCTAATGCTGGTGCCTGCGTTAGGCACTGTTTAAGTCTCTCAAATGCCATCTCGGACTCGTCTGTATGCGAAATCCGCTCAGGTTTGTTTGAGGAGACCATCTCCTGCAAAGGTAACGCTAGAATGGAAAACCCTGGGATCCAGTTACGGCAATACCCACACATTCCTAAAAATGTTCTGATCTGTTGCTGGGTTTGTGGCAGAGTCATGTCTCTAATTGCTTGAATTCTATCAGCGGTCAGGTGTCTCAGTCCTTGTGTTAGACAGTGTCCCAAATATTTTACCTTAGCTTGGCATAATTGCAACTTGTCTTTGGAAACCTTGTGTCCTGTGTCTGAAAGATGAAACAGGAGCTGTTTCGTATCCTTCAGGGATGCTTCCAATGAATCAGAACACAGTAGTAGATCATCCACGTACTGTATTAATACTGATCCACTCTCTGGTTGGAAAGACTGTAAACAATCATGCAAAGCCTGGGAAAAGATACTTGGACTGTCTATGAAACCTTGTGGTAATCGAGTCCATGTGTATTGGACTCCTCTGTATGTGAATGCAAACAAATATTGGCTGTCAGGGTGCAGAGGTACCGAAAAGAAAGCGGAGCAGAGGTCAATAACAGTGAACAATTTCGCATTGGGAGGGATTTGCATAAGGATGACAGCTGGATTTGGCACTACGGGGAACTGACTCTCAACTATTTTGTTAATCCCCCTTAGATCCTGCACTAGCCTGTAACCCCTCCCCCCACTCTTTTTAACAGGGAAGATGGGACTATTGGCAGTGCTGGACGTTCTTACCAGAATGCCCTGTTGTAGCAAGCGCTCTATTACGGGATAAACTCCTAACTCCACCTCTGGCTTCAGAGGGTACTGTGGGATTTTTGGAGCTATCCTACCATCTTTTACTTGTACAACTACCGGAGCTACGTTTGCCATTAATCCAGTGTCCTGTCCATCTTTAGTCCAAAGTGACTCTGGTATCTGGGATGTCATTTCTTCTACTTGGGATGGAGTCCTATTTGTCATAATGGTATGTGACATTAATTTTGACGGGGAGTCTAACATGTCTCGCACTTCCTGAGCGTGATTCTCAGGTATGTCCAAGAATACACCTTCAGGAGTACAATAAATGACGCACCCCATTTTGCACAATAAGTCTCTTCCCAGGAGATTAGTCGGTGCCGATGCAGCTAGCAAAAAGGAATGCTTGGTATGTAACAGCCCTACTGTAATCTCGGCTGGTTTGCTAACAGGGTAGTGCTGGACTACTCCCGTTACCCCTATGGCTGGAATTGTCTTACCAGTGGTTCTCATGCCCACTGTCGAATTTATCACTGATTTGGCCGCCCCTGTGTCTACAAGAAAGATTAACGATTTACCAGCTACATTGATTGCAATTTCTGGTTCACTTCCAAGATTTGCAATCAATTTTACTGGCTGCAGATTACAGGTATGGCCACACCCCTATTGGGTATGGTGACCTCCCTGAATCCCGCTGGCAGCAACTACTTGTGAAGGGGTGCAATGGGAACTACCAGTGGCTTGCCAGTCTCTGTTCGGGGGGTATCTTTTTGTTTCCCCTGTATGTGGCTCATAACTCCGTCTCTGCGGACCTTGCTCCCAATGTCGTGTGTCGTGTCGTTGTCTAGGGGGTTGATAAGAGTTTTGTGAATTTTTCACTCTACAGTCTCGTGCCATGTGTCCCTGTCTATGACATGAAAAACAAGTTACCACATTTGACTTACCCACAGGGTTTGGTGATTTATACAAAGGCTGCCTTGTGGTCAGGGCCTGTATACTTACGGCCATTAACTTATCACCTTGGGACTCCCTGTGTCGGGTGATATTCCGGTCGTGATCAATAGCAGCCTCTCTCAAAGTAGCCACCGACAGACCTCGCCAACATGGTTGCGTGGTCTGTACTCTTGTCTTTAATGTCTCTTTTAACCCATCCATTAGTACAGATACTGCTACTTCTCGATGGTTTATGTTTGTTTTAATGTCCTCTATACCTGTGTACTTTGCCATTTCTAGTAATGCCCTGTGAAAATATTCTGCAGCAGTTTCTGACTCTTTCTGTCTAATGGAGAAAATCTTGTTCCACTTAACTACCGCTGGGAAATACTCTTTTAACTGTAAACTTATTCTTTTTACGTTATCTTTGTTGTACACATCTGTAAGAGGTACATCCTGATCTAATCCACAGTCAGCCAAAAATTGAGCTGCGTCGACATTTGAGGGTAAACATGCCCTCAGCAATACCTGCCAGTCTTTGTTATTGGGCTCTAAAGTGTTCCCTAGGTCTCTGATGTATTTCTGGCTGGCAACTAAGTCTTTCCTAGGGTCAGGGAACTCAGACACTATGGTTCTTAATTCCATTCGGGAAAATGGGCTGTACATGGCAATGTTCCTAACAGGAGTGATTCCTGTCGTGTCAGTTTTCCCATTTGGCACTGCTATTACCCTAACAGGATTAAGTTTACTAACATCACTCTGTGTAGGTTCTACAGCCTGTGGTGAAATGGTTTCAGCATAGTGTATGGTGCCGTACTTACCTGTAGATACGACCTCACCTATCCCTCCGCTAGGGGATTTTGTTACTAATCTCGTGGGTGGAGCCGTGCCTACTGTTGTCTCTGCTATGGTGGCTGCTAGAGAGAGCGCCGATATTGTTGCCGATTCGTCCTCTTGATCACACTCCTGGGGAAAGTTCAAAACAGGGTACAACTTGCACGGGTTAATACTTGCATTAGTTAACTTATTAACATTTACACAGTTGCTAAGTGTTTGTTTGTTACACCCTAATGCGTCATTCTCCGCAACCAATTTCTCTCCCGATATGTATGGTGGCGGCGGGGCTGTCGCTATCAATTTCTTGATAGGATTAGATCCTGCCGCCAGAGCCAATCCTCTCTGTATTTCACCCTCCTGTTGCCATAACTGTAAATAATCGTAATGTTGGATTCGTCTCTTTGTTGATTTAATGAGACATATCCTCCTCCTTAAATTTTGCAACACTTCTGATCTAAAGCTACCTATTCTTGGGAATTTCTCCCCGTCATGCACTGTCATTCTCTCCCATTCATCACATAAAACCTCTGTATGTGAACCATATTTTTCACACATTACGTACCTTGCCGACCCGACTGGTCGGTTTACTGAATCAACCCGAACCGAGGTTGATCGCCCCCTTCCTGAACAATTGGCCCCCATAACTTGCAGGCGTTGCTTTCACCACCTCTGACCTTATTTCAGGGTCTTCAGCAAACCCTTACAAAAACCAAAATGTTCACGATAGGCTGACGGTGGCGGTTTACCGAGTACCCCACTCACTCGCCCACGCCGACCAATACGACCCACACACTGCCTTAGTGCTGGCGTACTCGACCCAGGGCCCCTATGAACCTCTATTTACTGGAACATGCGAGGGATATCCGCAGAACACTTACTCTTTCCAGTAACTATTGGTTGTTGGACAATTCCTGAGTGACCAGCGAACTTCCCTTCAGAAAATAAAAAATTACACAAATCACATCACAGTGTACAAATAGTTTTATGACCGGGATCGTACACAAATGGTACTGGTCAGATTAACTAATGTACACAATTACGTGCGGTACAATCGTTCAGCACATAAGCAACTAATCTTATGTGCTGAGCGACCAGTGGAATCGAAAATTTCGGCTGCGAATTCCTTCAGCCAGAGCTTTATTGGCCTATATGGGTTTTGCACCAACCCCCTGGGTTGTGCCCTTTTCTCTTTTATGGCAGACTTCTTAGTCTGCTGTACCTGGACCTCCCGGTGTGTAGTATGACCTCCTGGTCTACTATTCTCTACTGCTCAAATTTTATGTTTAACCAGAGATGCCTCCCTAGCCACCATGCACGTCACTTACATGTATGTACCTCTGCGAGAACTCGACTTCTTGTGGTTCAACCTGTAAAATTGTATAAACTTATATATACAAAACACTCACTCACCACACGTACACTTTTGCTTCTATTTCTATTTCTGCGCAAAAATTTTCTTTAGACCAGATGTGTTGTGAATTTGGAGAAGGATCTGTTAATCTAAATTTCGGATTTAAAATAGATTTGCGCTATTTATCGCCTGATGCGCTACTTATCGCCTGTTGCGCTATTTATCGCCTGTTGCGCTACTTAAAAATCAACTGTCGTGTGACTTGAGTTACGTGGGCGTACCCAGACGCTCCGTTGCATAATTTACGCTGCGTGCGTCGGCCTTGGCGTACGCGAGTCTCAGCCCTTTGTTAGAGACACGTGTACACAAAACCAATGTCCACCGCAACACAACTAACACTTTTATCAATGTAGATGACCCTCGATCGTCTACCGCGCAACACACCAATCTCTCCTTTTACCTTGGGTAGAGTTGCATGTGGGTTTTACACTTTAACTATGAAATAGCGACAAATCTCTCTTAGCACGTTTTATCAATTATAAAATGGCAAACAGGAGAGTGATATATGAAAATACACGAATGAAAAAGAAATGCAGATATGTGCGTGTGTACGCAAGACAGAAATAAACAGTTTTAAAAGACACTAGCGTGTTGTTCTTACCTCCGGTTCCGGATTCCTTCAGCACCCTTTACTAAGCGAAGCAGACGCTTATCCAAACAGCACTACGAGGAATATGACCTCCCGCCCTTTGCTGCTGGATAATGTCTGCTGAATTTACCTAGCAGAGATATGTGAAGGACAGGACGAGCCGCCAATTGATAAAGCTAAATATTTATCTTATATAAAACCCTTTATGAGGTCTAAGAACACTGTACGCTATTTACGTATGGAGTGCCGTAAGGGTACGCTCGTTGCGTAACGATCGCTTAGCCGTGGTCGAGACGCTCAAGCGTCACGTTCGCTCACGGCCGAGGGATCACAGGCAGGCACGCTATTGGCTGCCGACTAACGTAATGATTCACTATAGCGTAGCGGACGCTCGGGACCACGAGGAGATCACCAGCGGCGCTGACGCTCACAATGTTAAACCTTTAAATCTAAACCAAAAACAATGTAATACAGGTTGAGTATCCCTTATCCAAAATTCAAAATCCCACATTTTTGTGTCCCCTACTGAGATAATGACATATATATTATATATTATGTGTGTATATAGATATATTATATAGATATATAATGTAATATATAGGTATATGTGTCATTATCTCAGTAGGGGAATAAAAAATGTGGGATTTTGAATTTTGGATAAGGGATACTCAACCTGTATGCTGTAAAACCTTAGTGTAGAGATAGGGTGTAGATGCAACACAGTGTAACCTTATTAACCTAAAAGCTGTTTGAGCGTCACCGACGCTCTGTGAATACTTAACACTATAAGAAATACACAGATACCGTGCTTAGGGTCCAACGCCTAATATATATATTCTGGATGTTATACTTGCAAAAGAATTAATACAATACAAGTCATACACTACAATATAACATAGACTACCTAACCAGATAACTACACAGGAAATACAATACAATACTATTACGTTTAAGAGAGTACGAGAGAAAGAGAAGAAGAGAGAGAGAGAGAGATATGGCCCATAACATCAAGAAAGACAATATGATTGCGGAGAAAACTTACGCACAAAGGAAACGATCGCATGCGCCTCTGGACATCCAGCTCCCGATTTTCAGCAATGATAACCGTTGAAGAGTGAGAGCTGGATGTGATCGGCTTGTCTATTTATGCCCCACACACAATACAATTCAATGGTCCCTACAATCTCATTGTTCATTGGACACAGGAATTCCTCCTCGCATTATAACAAAAGGTCATAGGTTGATTCATACAGGTGGGCCGTGACTATTTCCAACAGCTCAGGTGGGAGGGAAACTGGGTTTCCCGCCGCATGGATAAGTAAGTGCAAATACAGTAAATGTTCATAAACTTCTTATGTCCATAACTATTCGCACGAGCGATTAATCAGCTTCAAACCAACACCGGAATATTGCTAATTAAATACTCTTCCGATGGGTACTAAACACCACTGTATTACTCCTGTCTGACCCTTCGTATCAAACAAAGGGGGATTTCTCTGTTCATGAACATTCTATATTAACCAAACTTTCAGAATCTATCAAAGGGACCATGATCTACAAAATACATTATATAGTGGAAATATGTAACGAAAGAGTCGCACACTACGAACACATGAACTCTACCGTAAATGCACATACCGCACGCCCGCGGGTGCCCGCAACAGCGAGTATGCGCACGCACGGGAGAGCGCACGCATGCGCAGCGCAGACCTGTGTGAGGTGCAAATATGGCAGTGTGCATAGAGATATTTTTCTGACTTTGACAGGCCACTTATGCAAAATTTTACTGGGCACTTTTAGTTCTCAATCCACCCCTGGTCTCATACACAACTGCAGCAAAAGACACAAGGAAGGCCGCAACTGCATACAATCAGTCCCTGTCCTGTCATCAGACCGCACCCCCATTAGGGCTGCTACCATAAATTTCCCGGACTGGTTTTACATCCCAATCCTCCTCTGTACACCAGTATACATCCAGGGGCTTCTGTGTCTGTACAGAGGTGCTCTGTCTGTCCATCCAGGGGCTCCATCCCAGTGAAAAATTATAATAATAAAAGATTGAAAGACTACTGTAAAATATAATTATTATTTTTTATTTTGTGCTGTACCCCAGTGAGCTATACAATTTTTATTTTATTTTCAAAAGTACTGTGACACTGCTGGTCAGACCACAATATATTATTTTGCACCCATACATGTATTGTGTGACACTGTGGGTGAAGGTGGTACCACAGTAATATTTTATTTGTACTCACACACATATTGTGCGACACTGTGGGTGACACAATACGGGTGGTTGTTATATTACCACAGTAATATATTTTACTAGCTGTTCTACCCATTCTTCACATGGGAGTTTCTGATTTTCACGGTTGTAACAATAAATGAGTGTTAAAAAGTTGGAAAATCTATAGAGATGTAAATTTGAGACGTCTTAGTGTAAGCAAATATTAATTCATGGTTCTTGGCATTATCCGAGGAGCACCCGTAGCAGATACGGTAAAGAATGACAGGATCATTTTTGGCGTTTATTAAATTATACCCACTGGAGGTGCAATCTAAATTTTGATCCAACTGTCCATTTGGGCATTATTGTTTATGCAACGCAAGCCACGCATCTTTAATGATGTTATTATGTCAACCCCCTTTTCATCCCATTAGGGTAGGTTTATAAAAATTATAATAACATCGTTTTCCTATGTCCCACCTGAAGAATACCTATGTTGAATTTCAGCTTCCTAACATATCTAGAAGAGAATTAGTGATAAGGCAGTCAAACAGTGAGTGAGAAATACGGTAAAAAATTACAGGACCATTTTTGTAGTTTACTAAAATCTACCCACTGGAGGTGCCATACAATATTCATCTGATTGTTCTGTTTGGGCGTTATCGTTCATGCAACACAAGCCACGCATCGATATGTCAACCCCCTGTTCATCCCCTTAGGGGAGGTTTATTACAATTCTAATTACGTAGTTTTACCTATTTCTCACCTAAAGAATACCTATGTTAAATTTCAGTTTCCTAACATATTGGGAAGTAAGAGAATTAGTGATGGTTTTCGCATTTTGTAGTTTATTAAATTCTACACACTAATTGCGGTCGAATTCCCGAAATTGTCGAAAAACGGGACTTTTTCACCAAAAAAAAAAAAATCGACAATGCAATTCAGTACTTTCCGTCAAAAAAACGGACTTTCAAAATTCGACTTTTTGAAATTCGACATTTGTCAAATTCGACATTTCTGCAATGGTACAAATGCGGCAATTCGCCAAGAGTATATTCAATTGAAGTTTGGAAATTCGACAACAGTGCTTTTAGACAGTAAATTCGTCATTTTCAATCCGCCACACTTTGGTGGGTGAATCTAATAAAAAAAAATTAAAACATGTTTTTTTTGGTGTTTTTTTTATTGGTAATAGCATATCTATTTATATTAGAAGGGATTAGGTACTTGGTTTGTCATTTTGGGAGGCACAAGTATTATTTATATATTTAATTTTTTTTTTTTTAGATGGAATGGTAAAATCCCGGAAAGAAATGGCGTGGGGTCCCCCCTCCAAAGCATAACCAGCCTCGGGCTCTTCGAGCCGGTCCTGGTTCTAAAAATCCGGGGGGGGGAAATGACAGGGGATCCCCCGTATTTTTAAAACCAGCACCGGGCTCTGCGCCTGGTGCTGGTGCAAAAAATATGGGGGACAAAAAGAGTAGGGGTCCCCCATATATAAATCCTCGTACTTGGCAAAAAAAATAAATGAACACCCGGACCAGCGGACTGAAAGTGGTCCCATGTTTACACATGGGACCCCCTTCCCCGAATGCAGAGAACCCTCGCCGTGACTGCTGTCACAGAAAGGTCTCTTAAGCCAATCAGCGAGCGCAACGTCCTGGCACTCTGCTGATTGGCTGCACGTCTGAGCTGTCAGACAGCGCATCGCAAAGCCTCTCCATTATACTCAATGGTGGGAACTTTGTGGTTAGCGGTGAGGTCACCCGCGGTCAGTGGCTGACCGCGGGTAACCCCACCGCTGACGGCAAAGTTCCCACCATTGAAAGTAATGGAGGGAGCTGTGCGATGCGCTGTCTGAGCTCAGACGCGCATACAGCCAATCAGGTGAGTGCAACGAAGTAGCGCTTCCTGATTGGCTGAAGGGACCTCTGTGACAGGAGTCACGTGGGGTCCCGGCATTCGGGGAAAGGGGTCCCATGTGTAAACATGGGACCCCTTTCAGTCCGCTGGTCCGGGTGTTCATTTATTTTTTTTGCCAAGTACGAGGATTTATATCTGGACACTGGATTGAGATGAGTATAATTTTATTCACAGGTATCCCGGATCGTCGGATCAGGAGACATGGCAGTCGGCGGGTCAACATAGGTAAGTATGTGTGTGTCGGCAGGTGTGAAATAAAGTTTTACTCTCAAGGTGTGTGTCTCCTGTTTTTATTTGGGTATTTTTTTTCCAGTAGTACTACAGGTACCAGCGGGCCCGTTTTTCTCCCACATGCTGGTACTTGTGGTTCTCCAAGTACCAGCTTGCGGGGGAGGCTTGCTGGGAATTGTAGTACTACAGGAAAAAACAATATTCTTGTCATTTTCTCAAGGCTATCAGCCCCCCATCCGCAGCCCTTGGATGGGGGGGACAGCCTCAGGCTTCACCCCTGGCCCTTGGGTGGCTGGGGGGGACCCCTTGATTGAAGGTTTCCCCACTCCCCCAGGGTACCCCGGCCAGGGGTGACTAGTTGGATATTTAATGCCACGGCCGCAGGGCGCTGTATAAAAGTGACCCCCAGCTGTGGCATTATCTGTCCAGCTAGTGGAGCCCGATGCTGGTGTAAAAAATACGGGGGACCCCTACTCTTTTTGTCCCCCGTATTTTTTGCACCAGGCGCAGAGCCCGGTGCTGGTTTTAAAAATACGGGGGATCCCCTGTCCATTTTTCCCCCGGATTTTTAGAACCAGGACCAGCTCGAAGAGCCCGAGGCTGGTTATGCTTTGGAGGGGGGACCCCACGCAATTTTTTGGGGGATTTTTTTCCCGTTTTTTCCCGTTTTTTAAAAATCGGAACAAAATCCGTCAAATCTGCCGTTTTTCGTCAGCGGGACTGCCGAATCCGTTTTTTATTGAATATGGTCAATTTTGGCACCCACTTGCCGAAATTAGACGGTCGAATTGTGTCGAATTAAAAAACGGCCGAAAAATTGCCGCGATTCGCCGCTAATTGCATATACCCCTAAAGGTGCAATATAAAGTTTCATCCAATTGTCCATTTGGGCATTATCATTCAAGCAATGCAAGCCATGCATCGGTAATGATGTCAGCCCCCTTTTCATCCCCTTAGGGAAGGTTTATTCAAATTCTAATTACGTAGTTTTCCTATTTCCCACCTGAAGAATACCTATGTTAAATGTCAGCTTCCTAATATATCAGAATGTAAGAGAATAAGTGATGTCATCATTGAGTGAGTGAGTGAGTGAGTGAGTGAGTGAGTGAGGGCTTTCACATTTATATATATATAGATTTCGTACTCATACAGTACATGTATTGTGCGACACTGTGGGTGACGGTGCTACCCCAGTAATATATTTTATTTCTTACACAAGTATTGTGTGACACTGTTGGTGAAATTAAACTGCAGTGTTCAATTGCTATTTATGACTCATACACGTATTGTGTGACACTGTAGGTGAAAGTAAATCATAGTGTTAGATTATTATCTCTGACTCATACACATATCGTGACAATGTAGATGGTACATTGTTTGTACAAATTGTGGTGTATGCTGTACCCCACTTCATTCCTGTTTATAATAGATATGGAGAATGAACAATTGAGGAGAATTAAGTAGAGATGAGCGGGTTCGGTTCCTCTGAATCCGAACCCGCCCGAACTTCATGTTTTTTTACACGGGTCCGAGCGACTCGGATCTTCCCGCCTTGCTCGGTTAACCCGAGCGCGCCCGAACGTCATCATCACGCTGTCGGATTCTCGCGAGGCTCGGATTCTATCGCGAGACTCGGATTCTATATAAGGAGCCGCGCGTCGCCGCCATTTTCACACGTGCATTGAGATTGATAGGGAGAGGACGTGGCTGGCGTCCTCTCCGTTTAGAAATAGATAGGAGAGTGAGAGTGAGACACTTCATTTACTGGAGCTTAGGAGGAGTACTCAGAGAGTGCAGAATTTTGCTGATAGTAGTTAGTTAGTTATACTAGTGACTGACCAGTGAGACCACCAGTGCAGTTTTATTATTATTTAATATAATCCGTTCTCTGCCTGAAAAAAACGATACACAGTGACTCAGTCACATACCATATCTGTGCTCAGCCCAGTGTGCTGCATCATCTATGTATAATATCTGACTGTGCTCACACAGCTTAATTGTGGGGGAGACTGGGGAGCAGTTATAGGTTATAGCAGGAGCCAGGAGTACATATTAAACAGTGCACACTTTTGCTGCCAGAGTGCCACTGCCAGTGTGACTGACCAGTGACCTGACCACACTGACCACCAGTATATTGTGATTGTCTGCCTGAAAAAGTTAAACACTCGTCGTGTGACTTGTGTGGTGTTTTTTTATTCTATAAAAAACTCATTCTGCTGACAGACAGTGTCCAGCAGGTCCGTCATTATATAATATATACCTGTCCGGCTGCAGTAGTGATATATATATATTTTTTATATCATTATTTATCATCCAGTCTATACTAGCAGCAGACACAGTACGGTAGTTCACGGCTGTAGCTACCTCTGTGTCGGCACTCGGCAGTCCATCCATAATTGTATACCACCTACCCGTGGTTTTTTTTTTCTTTCTTCTTTATACATACTACATCTCATTATCATCCAGTCTATATTAGCAGCAGACACAGTACAGTACGGTAGTCCACGGCTGTAGCTATCTCTGTGTCGGCACTCGGCAGTCCATCCATAATTGTATACCACCACCTACCCGTGGTTTTTTTTTCTTTCTTCTTTATACATACTACATCTCATTATCATCCAGTCTATATTAGCAGCAGACACAGTACGGTAGTCCACGGCTGTAGCTACCTCTGTGTCGGCACTCGGCAGTCCATCCATAATTGTATACCACCTACCCGTGTTTTATTTTTTCTTTCTTCTTTATACATACTACATCTCATTATCAACCAGTCTATATTAGCAGCAGACACAGTACGGTAGTCCACGGCTGTAGCTACCTCTGTGTCGGCACTCGGCAGTCCATCCATAATTGTATACCACCTACCCGTGTTTTTTTTTTCTTTCTTCTTTATACATACTACATCTCATTATCATCCAGTCTATATTAGCAGCAGACACAGTACGGTAGTCCACGGCTGTAGCTACCTCTGTGTCGGCACTCGGCAGTCCATCCATAATTGTATACCACCTACCCGTGGTTTTTTTTTTTCTTTCTTCTTTATACATACTACATCTCATTATCAACCAGTCTATATTAGCAGCAGACACAGTACGGTAGTCCACGGCTGTAGCTACCTCTGTGTCGGCACTCGGCAGTCCATCCATAATTGTATACCACCTACCCGTGGTTTTTTTTTTCTTTCTTCTTTATACATACTACATCTCATTATCAACCAGTCTATATTAGCAGCAGACACAGTACGGTAGTCCACGGCTGTAGCTACCTCTGTGTCGGCAGTCGGCAGTCCATCCATAATTGTATACCACCTACCCGTGGTTTTTTTTTTCTTTCTTCTTTATACATACTACATCTCATTATCGACCAGTCTATATTAGCAGCAGACACAGTACGGTAGTCCACGGCTGTAGCTACCTCTGTGTCGGCACTCGGCAGTCCATACATAATTGTATACCACCTACCCGTGTTTTTTTTTTTCTTTCTTCTTTATACACACTACATCTCATTATCATCCAGTCTATATTAGCAGCAGACACAGTACAGTACGGTAGTCCACGGCTGTAGCTACCTCTGTGTCGGCACTCGGCAGTCCATCCATAATTGTATACTAGTATCCATCCATCTCCATTGTTTACCTGAGGTGCCTTTTAGTTGTGCCTATTAAAATATGGAGAACAAAAATGTTGAGGTTCCAAAATTAGGGAAAGATCAAGATCCACTTCCACCTCGTGCTGAAGCTGCTGCCACTAGTCATGGCCGAGACGATGAAATGCCAGAAACGTCGTCTGCCAAGGCCGATGCCCAATGTCATAGTACAGAGCATGTCAAATCCAAAACACCAAATATCAGTAAAAAAAGGACTCCAACACCTAAAATAAAATTGTCGGAGGAGAAGCGTAAACTTGCCAATATGCCATTTACCACACGGAGTGGCAAGGAATGGCTGAGGCCCTGGCCTATGTTCATGGCTAGTGGTTCAGCTTCACATGAGGATGGAAGCACTCAGCCTCTCGCTAGAAAAATGAAAAGACTCAAGCTGGCAAAAGCAGTAGCACCGCAAAGAACTGTGCGTTCTTCGAAATCCCAAATCCACAAGGAGAGTCCAATTGTGTCGGCTGCGATGCCTGACCTTCCCAACACTGGACGTGAAGAGCATGCGCCTTCCACCATTTGCACGCCCCCTGCAAGTGCTGGAAGGAGCACCCGCAGTCCAGTTCCTGACAGTCAGATTGAAGATGTCAGTGTTGAAGTACACCAGGATGAGGAGGATATGGGTGTTGCTGGCGCTGGGGAGGAAATTGACCAGGAGGATTCTGATGGTGAGGTGGTTTGTTTAAGTCAGGCACCCGGGGAGACACCTGTTGTCCGTGGGAGGAATATGGCCGTTGACATGCCTGGTGAAAATACCAAAAAAATCAGCTCTTCGGTGTGGAAGTATTTCAACAGAAATGCGGACAACAGGTGTCAAGCCGTGTGTTGCCTTTGTCAAGCTGTAATAAGTAGGGGTAAGGACGTTAACCACCTCGGAACATCCTCCCTTATACGTCACCTGCAGCGAATTCATAATAAGTCAGTGACAAGTTCAAAAACTTTGGGCGACAGCGGAAGCAGTCCACTGACCAGTAAATCCCTTCCTCTTGTAACCAAGCTCACGCAAACCACACCACCAACTCCCTCAGTGTCAATTTCCTCCTTCCCCAGGAATGCCAATAGTCCTGCAGGCCATGTCACTGGCAATTCTGATGATTCCTCTCCTGCCTGGGATTCCTCCGATGCATCCTTGCGTGTAACGCCTACTGCTGCTGGCGCTGCTGTTGTTGCTGCTGGGAGTCGATGGTCATCCCAGAGGGGAAGTCGTAAGCCCACTTGTACTACTTCCAGTAAGCAATTGACTGTTCAACAGTCCTTTGCGAGGAAGATGAAATATCACAGCAGTCATCCTGCTGCAAAGCGGATAACTGAGGCCTTGACAACTATGTTGGTGTTAGACGTGCGTCCGGTATCCGCCGTTAGTTCACAGGGAACTAGACAATTTATTGAGGCAGTGTGCCCCCGTTACCAAATACCATCTAGGTTCCACTTCTCTAGGCAGGCGATACCGAGAATGTACACGGACGTCAGAAAAAGACTCAACAGTGTCCTAAAAAATGCAGTTGTACCCAATGTCCACTTAACCACGGACATGTGGACAAGTGGAGCATGGCAGGGTCAGGACTATATGACTGTGACAGCCCACTGGGTAGATGTATGGACTCCCGCCGCAAGAACAGCAGCGGCGGCACCAGTAGCAGCATCTCGCAAACGCCAACTCTTTCCTAGGCAGGCTACGCTTTGTATCACCGGTTTCCAGAAAACGCACACAGCTGAAAACCTCTTACGGCAACTGAGGAAGATCATCGCGGAATGGCTTACCCCAATTGGACTCTCCTGTGGATTTGTGGCATCGGACAACGCCAGCAATATTGTGTGTGCATTAAATATGGGCAAATTCCAGCACGTCCCATGTTTTGCACATACCTTGAATTTGGTGGTGCAGAATTTTTTTAAAAACGACAGGGGCGTGCAAGAGATGTTGTCGGTGGCCAGAAGAATTGCGGGACACTTTCGGCGTACAGGCACCACGTACAGAAGACTGGAGCACCACCAAAAACTACTGAACCTTCCCTGCCATCATCTGAAGCAAGAAGTGGTAACGAGGTGGAATTCAACCCTCTATATGCTTCAGAGGTTGGAGGAGCAGCAAAAGGCCATTCAAGCCTATACAATTGAGCACGATATAGGAGGTGGAATGCACCTGTCTCAAGCGCAGTGGAGAATGATTTCAACGTTGTGCAAGGTTCTGATGCCCTTTGAACTTGCCACACGTGAAGTCAGTTCAGACACTGCCAGCCTGAGTCAGGTCATTCCCCTCATCAGGCTTTTGCAGAAGAAGCTGGAGACATTGAAGGAGGAGCTAACACGGAGCGATTCCGCTAGGCATGTGGGACTTGTGGATGGAGCCCTTAATTCGCTTAACAAGGATTCACGGGTGGTCAATCTGTTGAAATCAGAGCACTACATTTTGGCCACCGTGCTCGATCCTAGATTTAAAGCCTACCTTGGATCTCTCTTTCCGGCAGACACAAGTCTGCTGGGGTTGAAAGACCTGCTGGTGAGAAAATTGTCAAGTCAAGCGGAACGCGACCTGTCAACATCTCCTCCTTCACATTCTCCCGCAACTGGGGGTGCGAGGAAAAGGCTCAGAATTCCGAGCCCACCCGCTGGCGGTGATGCAGGGCAGTCTGGAGCGACTGCTGATGCTGACATCTGGTCCGGACTGAAGGACCTGACAACGATTACGGACATGTCGTCTACTGTCACTGCATATGATTCTCTCAACATTGAAAGAATGGTGGAGGATTATATGAGTGACCGCATCCAAGTAGGCACGTCACACAGTCCGTACTTATACTGGCAGGAAAAAGAGGCAATTTGGAGGCCCTTGCACAAACTGGCTTTATTCTACCTAAGTTGCCCTCCCACAAGTGTGTACTCCGAAAGAGTGTTTAGTGCCACCGCTCACCTTGTCAGCAATCGGCGTACGAGGTTACATCCAGAAAATGTGGAGAAGATGATGTTCATTAAAATGAATTATAATCAATTCCTCCGCGGAGACATTGACCAGCAGCAATTGCCTCCACAAAGTACACAGGGAGCTGAGATGGTGGATTCCAGTGGGGACGAATTGATAATCTGTGAGGAGGGGGATGTACACGGTGATATATCGGAGGATGATGATGAGGTGGACATCTTGCCTCTGTAGAGCCAGTTTGTGCAAGGAGAGATTAATTGCTTCTTTTTTGGTGGGGGTCCAAACCAACCCGTCATATCAGTCACAGTCGTGTGGCAGACCCTGTCACTGAAATGATGGGTTGGTTAAAGTGTGCATGTCCTGTTTATACAACATAAGGGTGGGTGGGAGGGCCCAAGGACAATTCCATCTTGCACCTCTTTTTTCTTTAATTTTTCTTTGCGTCATGTGCTGTTTGGGGAGTGTTTTTTGGAAGGGCCATCCTGCGTGACACTGCAGTGCCACTCCTAGATGGGCCCGGTGTTTGTGTCGGCCACTAGGGTCGCTTATCTTACTCACACAGCTACCTCATTGCGCCTCTTTTTTTCTTTGCGTCATGTGCTGTTTGGGGAGGGTTTTTTGGAAGGGACATCCTGCGTGACACTGCAGTGCCACTCCTAGATGGGCCCGGTGTTTGTGTCGGCCACTAGGGTCGCTTATCTTACTCACACAGCTACCTCATTGCGCCTCTTTTTTTCTTTGCGTCATGTGCTGTTTGGGGAGGGTTTTTTGGAAGGGACATCCTGCGTGACACTGCAGTGCCACTCCTAGATGGGCCCGGTGTTTGTGTCGGCCACTAGGGTCGCTTATCTTACTCACACAGCTACCTCATTGCGCCTCTTTTTTTCTTTGCGTCATGTGCTGTTTGGGGAGGGTTTTTTGGAAGGGACATCCTGCGTGACACTGCAGTGCCACTCCTAGATGGGCCCGGTGTTTGTGTCGGCCACTAGGGTCGCTTATCTTACTCACACAGCTACCTCATTGCGCCTCTTTTTTTCTTTGCGTCATGTGCTGTTTGGGGAGGGTTTTTTGGAAGGGACATCCTGCGTGACACTGCAGTGCCACTCCTAGATGGGCCCGGTGTTTGTGTCGGCCACTAGGGTCGCTTATCTTACTCACACAGCTACCTCATTGCGCCTCTTTTTTTCTTTGCGTCATGTGCTGTTTGGGGAGGGTTTTTTGGAAGGGACATCCTGCGTGACACTGCAGTGCCACTCCTAGATGGGCCCGGTGTTTGTGTCGGCCACTAGGGTCGCTTATCTTACTCACACAGCTACCTCATTGCGCCTCTTTTTTCTTTGCGTCATGTGCTGTTTGGGGAGGGTTTTTTGGAAGGGACATCCTGCGTGACACTGCAGTGCCACTCCTAGATGGGCCCGGTGTTTGTGTCGGCCACTAGGGTCACTTATCTTACTCACACAGCTACCTCATTGCGCCTCTTTTTTTCTTTGCGTCATGTGCTGTTTGGGGAGGTTTTTTTGGAAGGGACATCCTGCGTGACACTGCAGTGCCACTCCTAGATGGGCCAGGTGTTTGTTTCGGCCACTAGGGTCGCTTAGCTTAGTCATCCAGCGACCTCGGTGCAAATTTTAGGACTAAAAATAATATTGTGAGGTGTGAGGTATTCAGAATAGACTGAAAATGAGTGGAAATTATGGTTTTTGAGGTTAATAATACTTTGGGATCAAAATGACCCCCAAATTCTATGATTTAAGCTGTTTTTTAGGTTTTTTGGAAAAAAACACCCGAATCCAAAACACACCCGAATCCGACAAAAAAAATTCGGTTAGGTTTTGCCAAAACGCGGTCGAACCCAAAACACGGCCGCGGAACCGAACCCAAAACCAAAACACAAAACCCGAAAAATTTCCGGCGCTCATCTCTAGAATTAAGTAAATATTTATTTTTTTGACCAATATACACAACAAATTTTTCTATGAATAAAACATATTTCTACTTTATTGCAGACATCCTGGCAGAAAGTCCTGGCTGCGGCTCCCTTATATGGAATCCAAAACCTGCAAGATCTGACGCTTGATGAAAACAATGTTGTGAGGTTTTCAAAACTGACTGGAAATGACTGTAATTGAATGCCACTGAGGTTAGCAATACTGTAGGAACAAAGGCGCTCATTCAGATATCATCGCTGCTGTACGTTTTTGCACAGCGGTCGATCAGATCCAAACTGCGCATGCATCTGAGCCGCACTGCACAGGTGCATCGGATGGCTACAATGGGCATCGGCGGTCAGCGACAGGATGTTGCGAAGGCTCCATTCGCACGGGCGTTCGCAAGGTGATTGACAGGAATAGGCCGTTTGTGGGTGGCAACTAACCGTTTAGAGGGAGTATCCGGAAAAACACAGGCGGGCTCAAGCGTTTTCAGGGAGGGTGTCTGACGTCATCTCCGGCCCCAATCAGCAGGATTCAATCGCACTGGAAGAGTAAGTCCTGGGCTGCTCAGAGACTGCACACACTGCTCGGTTACACATGCGTTTGCACAGCGAAAATACACTTCCCTTGTAGGCAGCGACTATCTGAACGTGGGACAGCAAAAAACACAGCCCAGCGATCAGATCTAAATAACCCTCAAAAACATGCAAAAAAACTGTACTTTTAGCTGTTTTTATTAGTGATGAGCGGGTTCGGTTCCTCGGAATCCGAACCCGCCCGAACTTCACCTTTTTTTTACACGGGTCCGAGCGACTCGGATCCTCCCGCCTTGCTCGGTTAACCCGAGTGCGCCCGAACGTCATCATCCCGCTTTCGGATTCTCGCGAGACTCGGATTCTATATAAGGAGCCGCGCGTCGCCGCCATTTTTCACACGTGCATTGAGATTGATAGGGAGAGGACGTGGCTGGCGTCCTCTCCGTTGTATTAGAAAAAAAATAATGAGTGACTTAGTTTTAATTGTGGGGAGGATTGGGGACGGGGAGCAGCTGTTAGGGAGTACAGTGCAGGGTTTTGAGTTTAATCCGTTGTTTCTCTGCCTGAAAAAAAACGCTCCACCATATCTGTGCTCACTCAGTGTGCTGCACTGCTGCATGATATATCTGTGCTGAGTGCACTGCTCACACTGCCTAATTGTGGGGACTGGGGAGCAGTTATAGCAGGCGTACAGTGCACAGTTTTGCTGACAGTGACCACCAGTCCAGTATACATTCGTCTGCCTGAAAAACACTGTGGTGTTTTTTTTTTTCTTTCTTCATGCTAGTTTGTTTAGCAGTCTGCTGACAGTGTCCACCAGGTCCGTTATACAGTATATTATATATATAATTAAGCACTAAGCAGCAGTACGGTAGGCCACGTCTGTACCTACCTCTGTGTCGTCAGTGCACTCGTCGTCCATAAGTATAAGTAATACTATACTATCCATCCATCTACATTGTATACCTGTGGTGTTTTTTTTTTCTTTCTTCATACTAGTTTAGCAGTCTGCTGACACTGTCCACCAGGTCCGTTATACAGTATAATATCATATATATAAGCACTAAGCAGCAGTACGGTAGGCCACGGCTGTACCTACCTCTGTGTCGTCACTCGTCGTCCATAAGTATAAGTAATACTATACTATCCATCCATCTACATTGTATACCTGTGGTGTTTTTTTTTCTTTCTTCATACTAGTTTAGCAGTCTGCTGACACTGTCCACCAGGTCCGTTATACAGTATAATATCATATATATAAGCACTAAGCAGCAGTACGGTAGGCTACGGCTGTACCTACCTCTGTGTCGTCACTCGTCGTCCTTAAGTATAAGTAATACTATACTATCCATCCATCTACATTGTATACCTGTGGTGGTTTTTTTTTTCTTTCTTCATACTAGTTTGTTTAGCAGTCTGCTGACAGTGTCCACCAGGTCCGTTATACAGTATATCATATATATGCACTAAGCAGCAGTACGGTAGGCCACGGCTGTACCTACCTCTGTGTCGTCACTCGTCGTCCATAAGTATAAGTAATACTATACTATCCATCCATCTACATTGTATACCTGTGGTGGCTTTTAGTTGTGCGCAAAATATGGAGAACAAAAATGTGGAGGTTAAAAAAATAGGGAAAGATCAAGATCCACTTCCACCTCGTGCTGAAGCTGCTGCCACTAGTCATGGCCGAGACGAAGAAATGCCATCTGCCAAGGCCGATGCCCAATGTCATAGTACAGAGCATGTAAAATCCAAAACACAAAAGATCAGTAAAAAAATGACCCAAAAATCAAAATTAAAAGCGTCTGAGGAGAAGCGTAAACTTGCCAATATGCCATTTACGACACGGAGTGGCAGGGAACGGCAGAGGCCCTGGCCTATGTTCATGGCTAGTGGTTCAGCTTCACATGAGGATGGAAGCACTCATCCTCTCGCTAGAAAAAAGAAAAGACTTGCGGCAAAAGCACAGCAAAGAACTGTGCGTTCTTCGAAATCACAAATCCCAAAGGAGAGTCCAATTGTGTCGGTTGCGATGCCTGACCTTCCCAACACTGGACGGGAAGAGCTTGCGCCTTCCACCATTTGCACGCCCCCTGCAAGTGTTGAAAGGAGCACCCGCAGTCCAGTTCCTGATAGTGAAATTGAAGATGTCAGTGTTGAAGTACACCAGGATGAGGATATGGGTGTTGCTTGGGCTGGGGAGGAAATTGACAAGGAGGATTCTGATGGTGAGGTGGTTTGTTTAAGTCAGGCACCCGGGAAGACACCTGTTGTCCGTGGGAGGAATATGGCCATTGACATGCCTGGTGAAAATACAAAAAAAATCAGCTCTTCAGTGTGGAAGTATTTCAACAGAAATGCGGACAACAGGTGTCAAGCCGTGTGTTGCCTTTGTCAAGCTGTAATAAGTAGGGGTAAGGACGTTAACCACCTCGGAACATCCTCCCTTATACGTCACCTGCAGCGCATTCATAATAAGTCAGTGACAAGTTCAAAAACTTTGGGCGACAGCGGAAGCAGACCACTGACCAGTAAATCCCTTCCTCTTGTAACCAAGCTCGCGCAAACCACACCACCAACTCCCTCAGTGTCAATTTCCTCCTTACCCAGGAAAGCCAATAGTCCTGCAAGCCATGTCACTGGCAAGTCTGGCGAGTCCTCTCCTGCCTGGGATTCCTCCGATGCATCCTTGAGTGTAATGCCTACACCTGCTGGCGCTGCTGTTGTTGCTGCTGGGAGTCGATCGTCATCCCAGAGGGGAAGTCGGAAGACCACTTGTACTACTTCCTGTAAGCAATTGACTGTCCAACAGTCCTTTGCGAGGAAGATGAAATATCACAGCAGTCATCCTGCTGCAAAGCGGATAACTGAGGCCTTGACAACTATGTTGGTGTTAGACGTGCGTCCGGTATCCGCCGTTAGTTCACAGGGAACTAGACAATTTATTGAGGCAGTGTGCCCCCGTTACCAAATACCATCTAGGTTCCACTTCTCTAGGCAGGCGATACCGAGAATGTACACGGACGTCAGAAAAAGACTCACCAGTGTCCTAAAAAATGCAGTTGTACCCAATGTCCACTTAACCACGGACATGTGGACAAGTGGAGCAGGGCAGATTCAGGACTACATGACTGTGACAGCCCACTGGGTAGATGTATTGCCTCCCGCTGCAAGAACAGCAGCGGCGGCACCAGTAGCAGGATCTCGCAAACGCCAACTCGTTCCTAGGCAGGCTACGTTTTGTATCACCGCTTTCCAGAATACGCACACAGCTGAAAACCTCTTACGGCAACTGAGGAAGATCATCGCAGAATGGCTTACCCCAATTGGACTCTCCTGGGGATTTGTGACATCGGACAACGCCAGCAATATTGTGCGCGCATTACATCTGGGCAAATTCCAGCACGTCCCATGTTTTGCACATACCTTGAATTTGGTGGTGGAGAATTATTTAAAAAACGACAGGGGCGTGCAAGAGATGCTGTCGGTGGCCAGAAGAATTGCGGGCCACTTTCGGCGTACAGGCACCGCGTACAGAAGACTGGAGCACCATCGAAAAAACCTGAACCTGCCCTGTCATCATCTGAAGCAAGAGGTGGTAACGAGGTGGAATTCAACCCTCTATATGCTTCAGAGGATGGAGGAGCAGCAAAAGGCCATTCAAGCCTATACATCTGGCCACAATATAGGCAAAGGAGGAGGAATGTACCTGTCTCAAGCGCAGTGGAGAATGATTTCAACATTGTGCAAGGTTCTGCTGCCCTTTGAACTTGCCACACGTGAAGTCAGTTCAGACACTGCCAGCCTGAGTCAGGTCATTCCCCTCATCAGGCTTTTGCAGAAGAAGCTGGAGGCATTGAAGGAGGAGCTAAAACAGAGCGATTCCGCTAGGCATGTGGGACTTGTGGATGGAGCCCTTCATTCGCTTAACCAGGATTCACGTGTGGTCAATCTGTTGAAATCAGAGCACTACATTTTGGCCACCGTGCTCGATCCTAGATTTAAAACCTACGTTGGATCTCTCTATCTGGCAGACACAAGTCTGCAGGGGTTCAAAGAACTGCTGGTGAGAAAATTGTCAAGTCAAGCGGAACGCGACCTGTCAACATCTCCTCCTTCCCATTCTCCCGCAACTGGGGGCACGAGGAAAAGGCTACGAATTCCGAGCCCACCCGCTGGCGGTGATGCAGGGCAGTCTGGAGCGACTGCTGATGCTGACATCTGGTCCGGACTGAAGGACCTGCCAACGATTACTGACATGTCATCTACTGTCACTGCATATGATTCTCTCACCATTGAAAGAATGGTGGAGGATTATATGAGTGACCGCATCCAAGTAGGCACGTCAGACATACGTACGTATACTGGCAGGAAAAGAGGCAATTTGGAGGCCCTTGCACAAACTGGCTTTATTCTACCTAAGTTGCCCTCCCTCCAGTGTGTACTCCGAAAGAGTGTTTAGTGCCACCGCTCACCTTGTCAGCAATCGGCGTACAAGGTTACTTCCAGAAAATGTGGAGAAGATGATGTTCATTAAAATGAATTATAATCAATTACTCCATGGAGACATTCACCAGCAGCAATTGCCTCCAGAAAGTGCACGGGGATCTGAGATGGTGGATTCCAGTGGGGACGAATTAATAATCTGTGAGGAGGGGGATGTACACAGTGAAAGGGGTGATGAATCGGACGATGATGATGATGAGGTGGACATCTTGCCTCTGTAGAGCCAGTTTGTGCAAGGAGAGATTGATTGCTTCTTTTTTGGTGGGGGCCCAAACCAACCAGTCATTTCAGTCACAGTCGTGTGGCAGACCCTGTCGCTGAAATGATGGGTTGGTTAAAGTGTGCATGTCCTGTTTATACAACATAAGGGTGGGTGGGAGGGCCCAAGGACAATTCCATCTTGCACTTCTTTTTTCTTTCATTTTTCTTTGCGTCATGTGCTGTTTGGGGAGTATTTTTTAGAAGGGCCATCCTGCCTGACACTGCAGTGCCACTCCTAGATGGGCCAGGTGTTTGTGTCGGCCACTTGGGTCGCTTATCTTACTCACACAGCTACCTCATTGCGTCTCTTTTTTTTCTTCTTTGCGTCATGTGCTGTTTGGGGAGTAGTTTTTGGAAGGGCCATCCTGCCTGACACTGCAGTGCCACTCCTAGATGGGCCAGGTGTTTGTGTCGGCCACTGGTGTCGCTTATCTTACTCACACAGCTTCCTCATTGCGCCTCTTTTTTTTCTTCTTTGCGTCATGTGCTGTTTGGGGAGTAGTTTTTGGAAGGGCCATCCTGCCTGACACTGCAGTGCCACTTCTAGATGGGCCAGGTGTTTGTGTCGGCCACTCGGGTCGCTTATCTTACTCACACAGCTACCTCATTGCGCCTCTTTTTTTTCTTCTTTGCGTCATGTGCTGTTTGGGGAGTAGTTTTTGGAAGGGCCATCCTGCCTGACACTGCAGTGCCACTCCTAGATGGGCCAGGTGTTTGTGACGGCCACTTGGGTCGCTTATCTTACTCACACAGCTACCTCATTGCGCCTCTTTTTTTTTTTCTTTGCGTCATGTGCTGTTTGGGGAGTAGTTTTTGGAAGGGCCATCCTGCCTGACACTGCAGTGCCACTCCTAGATGGGCCAGGTGTTTGTGTCGGCCACTTGGGTCGCTTATCTTACTCACACAGCTACCTCATTGCGCCTCTTTTTTTTTCTTCTTTGCGTCATGTGCTGTTTGGGGAGTAGTTTTTGGAAGGGCCATCCTGCCTGACACTGCAGTGCCACTCCTAGATGGGCCAGGTGTTTGTGTCGGCCACTAGGGTCGCTTAGCTTACTCACACAGCTACCTCATTGCGCCTCTTTTTTTCTTTGCGTCATGTGCTGTTTGGGGAGTATTTTTTGGAAGGGCCATCCTGCCTGACACTGCAGTGCCACTCCTAGATGGGCCAGGTGTTTGTGTCGGCTACTTGTGTCGCTTAGCTTAGCCATCCAGCGACCTCGGTGCAAATTTTAGGACTTAAAATAATATTGTGAGGTGTGAGGTGTTCAGAATAGACTGAAAATGAGTGGAAATTATGGTTATTGAGGTTAATAATACTATGGGATCAAAATGACCCCCAAATTCTATGATTTAAGCTGTTTTTTAGGGTTTTTTGTAAAAAAACACCCGAATCCAAAACACACCCGTATCCGACAAAAAAAATTCGGTGAGGTTTTGCCAAAACGCGTTCGAACCCAAAACACGGCCACGGAACCGAACCCAAAACCAAAACACAAAACCCGAAAAATTTCAGGTGCACATCCCTAGTTTTTATGTAAAAAACAGATCCAAAACCAAAAACCCCCAAGGGCGGTTTTGGCAAAACAAATACAGATCCAATACACAAAGGAGATACAGATCCAAAACAAAACCCAAAACCCAAGATTTGGGCCTGTGCATTATCTCTAATATCTCTAAATACAGATTTACTTGGATTATATCAACAGGACAAATGAAAAAAAAAAAAAAAAGAAATACAGTAAATACTGGAAGCAATCCTTGCCTCTTCATTTTCCAAAATATGAGATATGAGAAGGGAAAAAATATAAAAGAATAGCGTGATTGTGTAGTACTACAGTAATTTTACAAATGTCAATTGCAGTACACTAATCATGCACAATTGTACAAGCCTAGGCAAACATAATTGTACCATAAACAGAAGAAACATTTGTTGACAAGGATTTTTAAAGCATTACACGCATTCGCTGTTTGGTGTAATATAAAATAATAATTCCTCTTGTTGTTTAGTGATCCCAAAGCGAAAACAGATCACACAAGTAAACGGCCACTAAATCATTCAGTATAAGTGCCAGCGATGCAGGAATCGCTAACAGCTGTGTTGCTCAATCCCACAATCATCCAATCAGAAGTGACCAGTTGTGTTGTCGTCTTTATCAGCAGCAGTGTGAATTCTTACAGTGACAACACATACTGTATGGCTACATACAGGCATATAAGCATATCCCTGAAGGTCTGCTTTAATCACAATAAGGAGAGGGCAACCTTACTGTACTCAGCCTATTACAATTCCCTTTCCCTGTTACACCTCATCTCTAGTTGTGAGTACATAGTAACTAAGGTTGAAAAAAGACAGTTGTCCATCAAGTTCAACCTATTTGTGGTCTCCTTTGCAGTCTTATTATAGGACTAGTTATTTTTATGTTATGACTAGTTATATTAACTATAATGCGTGCCTACGCACCATAACCCTGAATATCTTATCCAATAGGAATTTATCTAACACATTCTTAAAGGTGTTGATTCTGCTGTTATTACTCTCTCAGGCAGGGAATTCCAAACACGTATTGTCCTTACTGTGAAAAAACCTTTTCACCTCAATGTGCGGAAACTCCTCTCCTCTAACCTAAGCGAGTGACCACGTGTCCTCTGTGCTGATCTTATAGAAAACAGGTCCCTCCCGAGCTCTGTGTATTGACCCCTTATATATTTGTAGATGTTGATTATGTCCCCTCTTAGTCTCCTCTTTTCCAATGTAAACATGCCTAGCCTTGCAAGCCTTTCCTCGTATTCCAGCGTCTCCATACCCTTGATTAGTTTGGTCACTCGCCTGTGAACCTTTTTTAGCTCCAGGATATCCTTTTTGTAATATAGTGTCCTAAATTGCACACAGTATTCAAGATGTGGCCTCACTAGTGATTTATATAATGGGAGTATAATACTGTCATCCCTTGCATCAATTCCCCGTTTTATTCATGCTAATATCTTATTAGCCTTCTTTGCTGCACTCCTACTTTGGGTACTGCTGCTTAATTTGTTATCTATGTGAACCCCTAAGTCTTTTTCCAGTACAGAATCCCCTATTATAACCCCATTTAGTATGTAGGTGTAATTTTTGGTCTTGCCCCACAGTGCATTACCTTACACTTGTCTGTGTTGAATCTCATTCTCCATTTTGATGTCCATGTTTCCAGTTTAGTTAAGTCGTTCTGAAGAGACTCAGCATCCCCCTCCGTATTTATATCCTTACACAATTTGGTATTGTCTGCGAAAATTGACACCATGCTCTCTAGACCTACTGTTAGGTCGTTGATGAAAATGTTGAACAAAAGTGGTACAAGTACAGACCCTTGTGGCACACCACTTAGTACTTTAGTCCAATTTGAAAATGATCCATTGACCACAACGCGCTGCTCCCTAATATGTAACCAATTACTGACCCAAGTGCATATTGTGCTCCCTAGCCCTATTTCTTGCAGCTTATAGATAAGATGCATGTGTGGTACAGTGTCAAAAGCTTTGGCAAAGTCTAAAAAGATTACATCCACCTGCTTACCCTGATCAAGGTTCGCACTTACTGTTTCATAAAAGCCAAGTTAGTTGGTTTGACATGATCTGTCCTTCACAAATCCATGTTGGTTCCTTTTAATGACCTTATTTGCTTCAAGGAACTTTTGAATACTGTCCCTTAGAATACCTTCCAATACTTTCCCCACTATAGATGTAAGACTAACTGGTCTATAATTACCTGGTTCAGCTTTGCTCCCCTTTTTGAATATCGGCACTAACTCCGCTATATGCCAGTCTTGGGAACCATACCGAATCCTTGAAGATCAAAAATAGAGGACTTGCTAGTTCAGCGTGCAACTCCATAAGAACTCTCTGGTGAATTCCATCTAGACCAGGTGACTTATTAATCTTTAACTTTTTTAATCAGTCACAGACTACCTCCTCACATAAATAATCATTTAGCAGTTGGACATTATCTTTGTTGAGATTTTGTGTTAGACCCAGCATTTGGTCCTCTCTGGTAAATACCGTTGAAAAAAACTTGTTTAGTTTGTTTGCTATGTCATTATCATTTTTGATTAAGACTCCCCTCTTGTCCTTTAAAGGGCCTATACTCTACTTCTTTAGTCTCTTGCTGTTGGTGTACTTAAAAAAAAATGTTGGGATTCGCTTTGCTTTCCTTTGCTACTAGTTTTTCAGTTTCTACTTTAGCCGCTCTTATTCCTTTTTTGCATATTTTGTTACAGTCCTTATAGTGCTGGAATGACTCCACATTCCCCTCAGATTTGTATTTTTTAAATGCTCATCTTTATTTGTCCATTAATTCCTTTATATTTTTGTTAAACCACATTGGTTTGGGGATTTTTATTCCTTTTTTTGCTGCTGGTGGGAATAAATTTACGAGTATTATTAATTAGTAGTGATTTTAATACATCCCATTTCTCTGTTGTGTTTTTTTCTTGAAACAGAATTTCCCATTCAATGTCCCTTAACGCTTCCTTCATCATGTCAAAGTTGGCTTTGCTAAAGTTTACAGTCCTAGTTGAGCCAGCATAGGACTGCTTATGAAAACTGATATTGAATATGACCATATTGTGGTCGCTGTTACCTATGGGCTCTCCTACTTCAATATTTGATACCAATTCCCCATTGTTAGTTAATACCAGGGCCAATATTAACTAAGAATTCGAGTTTGTCCGATTTGTGTTTTTTTTCTAAGTCCCAATCCGGGAATTCACTAAGCACCAATCTCGGCAGTGTTTGGACTATTCATAATGGTTTGATTTGCAAAGTTCCGAAATACGAATAAATAGACCATCGGTCAAACGTGGCTGTTATTTCATACAATACGGGAATTCACTATTCATTCGTATTTGGGTGTTAGTTTCTGAGTGCTCAATTGCGGTCGTATTTTTTTGCGAATCGGTAAAAAAAGCGGCAAAAAAAAAGACCTGCTTTTTTCAATCGTGTTTACATGTGTTGCAACTCAAAAATCAATCACACCTGAATTAGGATGCCTATAAAAGGATGTTAGGCCCATTTCAATACACCTACACTCAGAAATGGCAGCAGGACTGTGGGCCAGTGATCTTTTGTGTGCTGTGGGATTCCTCAGACTCAGACATCAGCCTGTAAGTACCCAGGGCCAAGAAACTGGACATGGTCAGCAGGTTGTACAGGTTCCGCGGAGGCTGCACAGGCCTGGTTTTTTAGGGGGCGTTTAAACTTGAACGCATTGTCCGATGATAAGGTCATACAGATGTTCCGTCTAAATCGTAACATTTTCCATCTGTATGACCTTGTCAAACTGGGCCTAGACCCTGAGACAGCACGCTCTCGCTCTGTCTCAGGCCTGCACAAACTCCTGGCTGTGTTGCACTTTCTGGCTACTGGCAGCTTTCAAGCTGTGTCTGGGGATGTCATAGGAATCTCACAGCCCTCATTTTCCAGAATCTTAACACAGGTTATGTATACCTAACTACCTCTTCTGTTTTTTGTTTGTTTTAATTTATTGGTGGCCAGTTCTGTCCTAAAATCTCATGTTTATTGTTCTTTAAAATATACACACAGGTGTTGGCTGTTTTGCAGCCCCACATCGAGGCCTCAATCTGCTTCCCTTCCCAGGATTCTCAGTGGCATGCCGTCAGGGTAGATTTCTATGAACTGGCTCTCATGCCCAATGTGCTTGGAGCCATAGATTGCACACACATTCAGCTGAGACCACCTAGGGGCAGGCAGCACATATATACTAATCGCCATTTCGAACACTCCACAAATGTGCAGGTGGTTTGTGATGCAAATCTCAAAATAATGAGTGTTGTTGCTGTTTACCCTGGGGGCTGCAATGACTTCTTCATCCTCAGTCAGTCATCCCTCTTTGATAAGTTTGAGGATGGACAAATGCCAGATGGATGGCTGCTGGGTATGTAATTTGATATGTGTAGGCCTGCGTATACTTTGTCCAAATACAGGTGCAGATGTATTAACCTGTAGAAGGCATAAGGAAGTGAGAAACCAGTGATATGTGCAAGGTGATAAAGGCACCAGCCAATCAGCTCCAATATGTAATTGAATATTTAGGAACAGATTGTCTGCTGCCTTTATTACCTTGCACATATCACTGGTTTATCACTTCCTTATGCCTTGTACAGGTTAATACATCTGCCCCACAGTGTGTTACTTATGTGTTGCTGTATCTTAACATGAATCACGTTACTATATCTGTCTTTTAGGTGATGGAGGATAAGGTTGTTTCTCTTTGCTTCTAACTCCATTGTCCCGACCTGATACCCCTGCTGAACACAATTACAATCATGCACATAAGTCCACGCGGAATGTGATAGAAAGATGTTTTGGTGTGCTGAAATCTAGGTTTCGGTGTCTGGATAAGTCTGGTGGCCTTTTGTTGTATAGTCCCTCCAAGGTGACTCAAATTGTGTTCTGCTGCTTTCTTCATAACATGTGTTTGCAACAACATCTGCCACATGTTGAGGAGGAGGAGGAGGAGGAAGAAAGCAGCCAGCAAGCAGAGGAATTAGAGACATCTGGTGATACTTGGAGTACAGATGTAGGGAGGCAGGTTAGGCAAGAGCTAATCACTCGCTATTTCTAAGGTAAGTTTGGTTTGCTTATTTCATTTGTTGTGTAATCATAAATAGATGTTTTGCCATTTTTATTGGCAAAACCATTACTCAGAATGTGTCTGTCTCCTTGACATATACAAACATACCCTCGCTTTATGCAAAACAAATGTCGCATGTGTATTGTGTGTATTTTAAACCTCAAAACAACAGATTATGAGTGGCATGCAATAAGTCTGGATAAGTGATCGTAAACTTGCAGTGCTAATTTATTACAAGCACACATAATCCATTTAGTATTTTACTTTATCATTGTGTGTAACGTCCTAATGCACAGGTTCACAAACTCGGCCCTCAGGACCACACACAGTGCATGTTTTTCACGTAACCCAGTAGAAGCACAGGTGTATGAATTACTCACAGACATATGTTAAAAGGTTCACAGGTGGAGCTAATTATGTCACTTGTGATTCTGTGAGTAGACCTGCAAAACATGCACTGTGTGGGGTACTGAGGGCCGAGTTTGAGAACCTGTGTTCCCAAAAATCACTCCTCAACATATAATATGTTAGCCTTGAGGAATACATGTGTCCCTATGTGTGATGCTCCATCATATTTAAGGGACACAAACTTACTGTAATCATAAATAATTTATTTCCTAATGTTTGATGCAGTAAAATTGCTGATGTGTAAGTAAATACACAGTTTGCCACATATATACATTATTATACACATTTTTTGTTTTTTGGTTAAAAAGTTCTTATTTGTTGGTTTCTGCATCATGTGTAATAACATTCTTACTAATTTTTAACACACACAAACAGGTCCCAACAATACTGACATTCATTTTGACAATGTTTTAAAAAAAATTCAATGCCAACATATTAAAAGCTTTTTACGCAACTCAATTGTGTTCTTCTTGTAATGTTGTATAGAGAAGAAAGGTAAAATAGTTGTCAATAATGTTGTAATTTGGATTGTCTGCAGGAAATGAGAATGATTGGAATCTAGAAAGAGTAATGATTAGAAAAAAATCAAGTGGTCTGTTTACTTCCTGCTAAAGACATTCTGCCTGGCTGCCAATTATTGTGTCTGCAGGAAATGAGAATGATTGGAATCTAGAAAGAGTAATGATTAGAAAAAAATCAAGTGGTCTGTTTACTTCCTGCTAACATGTATGTGCGGCTCCATCAACATTTCCCTCCTCCAATTAAAAAAAATGGTAAAGAATAAATGTGCGTACAAATTTTATGTTGTTGTTTTTACCACTTACAATTAATGATGTTGTATAAATTGTCAAGGAGCTAAGTGTTATATATTTTTTGCCAAACATACACTTACTAACTATTTTGAGTTACTTATCACAAATGTCTAACTTGTAATTTTTTCACGTTTTTTTTGGTGGCTGCTTGTCCTGCCCTTTGCCTTTAGCACTGTCATGTTGTCGTGCTCTGGTGGAGCGTCTTGGTGGTGATGAGACTGGCGTGATAGTTGGAGTAGTCGTACCTGAACTGCTGCTTGTTTGCTGTTGGTGCATGCATCTGAGTGTTTCATTCAGGTTAGTGAGGGTGGCATTGAGTTCACGTGTAGTAGCATTTTGATTGTCTACAATTCGGAATAAACTTTCATTAATCTTTTGATTGTTTTGAAAAATGTTCATATAACTTTGCTGTTGTCTGTGCTGTTCTTCCATTAGTCTGTGCTGTTCTTCCATTAGTCTGTGCTGTTCTTCCATTATGCGCTGTAAGTTGCCCATGACCTGTGTAATGTCTGTACGCATGAGTTCCATGGTATTGCCAATTCTGGTTGTTTGTTCATTTTGTCTACTCAGATTTCTTGATATTCTTCTGAGGTGAGATGGTAGGCTTGCAAACATTTGTGTCTGCCTACGCAGGCAATCTTCATTAGTGGCCTGCTGTCTAGCCCAAATGGTCCAAAACACCTGATCAGGGCCTTGTGTTACTGGTGTTGTTGGGCTGTGTTGTGGTGGTGGTGGTGGTGGTGTGCTTTGCTGTGGTGGTGTACTCACAGGTGCTGGGGGGCTCATTCCTTGCCTTAATGGCTGCATTTCTAAGATGTTTGTCTCCTCCATGTCACTGTGTTGCTGTTGTTGCGGATGGATGCTGTTCTCGGGACTAGAAGCTGAAATGTTAAACAAATCTCCGTTAGCTATCCATATGTTTGAGAAATGTAAACAAATCACTACACATGGAACACATGTCATTCACTGTTGCTTTCAACTATTCTGCCTAGCAACATCATCACTCATAACTTAAATACATACATATGCCTGTTTGTGGCAAATGTGTCTGGTTACTTAAGTGTGAAAGCAAACACTTTAGTTTTATTGTAGCTCACACATACTCCACCATAAAAACACATTGTAATCCATAATGTGTTACCTTATAGCTTTGATCAAACAAACATAGTAATGTTCTTATATGTATTTTGCAATGTTACCTCAAACACACATGTGAAATTTGGAAAAACAACCTTACTTTTTAATAAAAAAACATGCTTTTTTGTTGCAGCATCTTACACACAATGTCATACTGTATGGCTCAAGTGGACATACATATCTTTACAGGATGTGGACAAGGCCATTTAGCTTGGATTCCATTTCAGGTTTCACTTACTGCGGTAAGTATCTAAGTTTTTGATGTGTTTTGACTTAATGCGTTTAAGAAAAATTTTGCTTACGCTCTGAAATTTTTAACATTTATTTCAGTTTGATACTCACAATCAAGATGAGGGGAGTGTGGATGACATCTTAGAGGTGTGTCCAAAATTTGGAGTGGGGGGACAGAACATTCGGACGATAATCTTTGTGGCAGGGTAGCCTGCTGTGGTTGGCCCGGGACATACGACCTTGCTTTCTTTTCGGCCACAGTTTTTTTGTGGTAATGTCTTACAGAAGTCCCACTTCTGCTGCTCCATACTTCTTTTGATGGACCTTTTAATGAAAGTGCAATTTTGTTATGGCCATTCCTTTACAAACATACCCTATACTACAATGGACACTTCCGCAGCGTCATCATCATCAGATGTGATAGGAGTTACTGGCCGACGAGTAGTACTGCTTTTTTCAAACACTGTATGAAAAAAAAAAATATTCATGCTATTGTTGATACATCCACCCATTATGCTTATAAACATTTATTCTTTAAGAAATGCTTGCTTTATTTTTTTTAAAAACATAAGGACCGGAAACAAAAAAAACCCATAAAATAATAAACATTGTCCAATAGACATATGCACTATGGAAAATCAACACAGGAAAACATGTACTGGACACTGACAGGCCACAAGTAAAAAAAAAAAAAACATTACCAACCAAAAACACACACATCTTCATTTTGTATTGAAAGGAAAAAGATTACAGATGCAATATATAAATTGCTCTGTGATGTGGCACTCCAAACACACATTACCACTATATGAGCCAAACCAAAATGTATAAATATTTTAAAAATTACACTGCAGTGTGGTGTCACGGTACAAATACAAGCTAAAAATTATCCAAGAAATAGTGTTATTTGTTTAAAAATATTACATTATCTAATAATGACATTACACATGTAAGTGGTTTCCAAACCACTTTCCACTACTCCAGCCTCTAACATGACAACCACTGTTTTTAAAACATTGCACATGGATCACATAAATATAAAACATAGTCACAATTATTTAAAAAAAAAAGGCCCAAAAGGAAAACATTATTGCAGAACAATTCAGAGACACACCAAGTCCAAACTACACATGCAAAATATCTTTCATAAAAACACATGACATACAATAAAGTAAGATGTTACATTGGCTTTTGTATAAAACATTAACCAAAACAATGTATTTGCTGACACACACTTGAAGATGGGAGTAATATGCAACGTCACATGACACACATTTAAAAAAAAAAAAGGTCATAGATTGTAAATGCAAATACACATGCTCACCATTCTTCCTGGGCCTATCTGAATCCCGGACATGGGTTGCAGAGACAACTTCAGGAGGTATGACACTCCGCATGGGCTCCTCATACTCCAAATATCTTGCAATATAGGGCTGCCCACCACCGGTTTTTCGAGCCGACTTCGCCTCCTTGGCCATTTTGGACTTGACACGTCGCTTTATGTCATAATACCGTTTGCGGCACGTGTCCTCCGTCCGCTTGACCACCCCCTCACTATTGACAGCAGCAACAACTTTCGTCCACAACACCGTCTTCCTCCGTGTTGGCACCTTGGCGGACTCAGGGCCAAATAGCTGCCTCTGATACTTCATCAGCTCACGCACCAATGCCACATTTTCTGCAAAACTAAACTTTACATTCCGCCCAGTCTTAGTAGTGGTGCGTGGCTGCGGAGCACTCTGACTGTCACTATCACTCGAGGCTGCTGCAGCAACCTCACCCACCTCCTCCACCTCACTAACCTCACTAACACTCACCTCCTCCATCTGACCAACCTCCTCCCCCTCACTTACACCCGCAACCTCACCCACCTCTGAGTCACACATAATTGTGTGTCTAAACACTTAACACAGAAAAAAAAAGACAAAAAACACACTCCTCCACTACCACTATACAACTCACACACACACACACACACACACACACACACACACACACACACACACACACACACACACACAAACACTGACAAGGGACTATAAAGAAAAATAACTTGGACTAAAAATGAAACAAAACCACAAAATACAAGACTACAAGAATGACAAGATGACTTTCAAACACAATACCACACTCAGAAATCGCTACCAACACTCCTCACCAAACCACAAATTCACCTACCTCCACAGCACAACCTCCCTCCTCCTCACCACTAACTAAACCCACGAGGTGCGGACGCTTTGGGACGTATTTATATGGTTGCGCACAGACACTCCAACCATCTGAAACACAACCAATCACGAACGGGGATGAAAATCGAAACTGAAAGTGAAAATGCGGCCGCGGGGGAAAAAAATACCCTGCCGCGTTTAACTTAGGAAAAAAAACAGCAAATACAACAAAAACACGTACGCAAACGACAATGACGGCCATAAATGTGCCAAAAATCGGAAAACACGAAAACCATAAAGTCGACTGCTTCGTAACTTTGCGTATATGGGGGGTCATTCCGAGTTGTTCGCTCGGTAAAAATCTTCGCATCGCAGCGATTTTCCGCTTAATGCGCATGCGCAATGTCCGCACTGCGACTGCGCCAAGTAAATTTGCTATTCAGTTAGGATTTTTACTCACGGCTTTTTCATCGTTCTGGCGATCGTAATGTGATTGACAGGAAATGGGTGTTACTGGGCGGAAACAGGCCGTTTTATGGGCGTGTGGGAAAAAACGCTACCGTTTCCGGAAAAAACGCAGGAGTGGCAGGAGAAACGGAGGAGTGTCTGGGCGAACGCTGGGTGTGTTTGTGACGTCAAACCAGGAACGACAAGCACTGAAATGATCGCAGATGCCGAGTAAGTCTGGAGCTACTCAGAAACTGCTACGAGGTGTGTAATCGCAATATTGCGAATACATCGTTCGCAATTTTAAGATGCTAAGATTCACTCCCAGTAGGCGGCGGCTTAGCATGAGCAAATCTGCTAAAATCCGC
The DNA here is from genome assembly GCF_028390025.1 of Pseudophryne corroboree. Lineage (NCBI taxonomy): Eukaryota > Metazoa > Chordata > Amphibia > Anura > Myobatrachidae > Pseudophryne > Pseudophryne corroboree. The sequence goes on along the minus strand of NC_086444.1, from coordinate 338,969,627 downwards.
TTGCGAGCGAACAACTCGGAATGACCCCCCATGGATTCAAAAAGTTGCATGAAAATGCACCCGATACAAAACGAGTTTAAACACTACACAAACCGAATCAAACACGAATATTAGTAAATATTGCCCCAGGTCTAAGATTGCATTGTACCTAGTTGGTTCCTCGATTATTTAAACTAAGTAAGTAGCATTTAGCGTGTTTAAAAACATATTGCCTCTAGCAGTATCACATGAATTGATTTTCCAGTTTATCTCGGGATAGTTAAAGTCTCCCATCACTACTATGTCTCCTACTCCTGCTGCTCTTTCAATTTGATTCAGTAAAAATTTCTCGTCAGACACATTAATACCAGGCGGCCTGTAGCATAACCCCAATAATAATGTCTTTATTTCCTTACCCCCACATGCAATTTCTACGAATAACGTCTCAATAGTATTTACAGTCCCTTCTTGAATATCTTCCCGTAGTAGTTGCAAGTCATAAGTTTGTGCAGATCTGCATAGGTGTGCACCTGTTTCTGGCAGAGGAGGATTTACCACAAGGCAACCAAGGCAGCTGCTTAGGGCCCTGTGGGTTCCAGGGGGGCCCGCCAAAAAGGCTGTATGGAGGGCATTTTCGGCAGACAGCGACCACCGTCAAAAATGTCGGATCACTGGGTTGGCTTAATACTCTCAGCAGGCTGTCAATGATTACTCAGCTGTTGGATGCCGGCACCAGCACATGCCTGCGTCTCCAGTCCTGCAGTGTTGTAAGCCTTGATCACTCATATACAATGCAGTCAGTGAGTGATGGTGTAATAAGGGGGTATGGGGACTTGCTACATTCAGTTAGGGGAGCACAGATCTAAAATGCAGTAACTGAGTGATGTAATAATGGAAGTTAGAGTTGAGGGGACATGGTACAATCAGTGAAGGGGGAAGTAATATATTGTTATAGAATATAAGGAGGAGAAACAACAAATAATGTAAGGGGCATAAATCAGGAATGAAAATATAGTGCTATTTATTGTTTGTGGGAGGTGGGCCCTAATCGGTATCTTGCTTACGGCCCTGTGATGTCTAAATCCACCTCTGGTTTCTGTGAATGTATAAAACTTTGTATCAGCCACAGAATATATATGCATTGTAATAGTAGTTAATGTAGCGATATGGGCCCTCATTCCGAGTTGTTCGCTCGCTAGCTGCTTTTAGCAGCATTGCACACGCTAGGCCGCCACCCTCTGGGAGTGTATTTTAGCTTAGCAGAATAGCGAACGAAAGATTAGCAGAATTGCTACTAAATAATTCCCAGCAGTTTCTGAGTAGCTCCAGACCTACTCCTAGATTGCGATCACCTCAGTCCATTTAGTTCCTGGATTGACGTCAGAAACACGCCCTACATTTGGCCAGCCACTCCCTCGTTTCTCCAGCCACTCCTGCGTTTTTCCCTGGCACGCCTGCATTTTTTAGCACACTCCCAGAAAACGCTCAGTTACCTCCCAGAAATGCCCCTTTCCTGTCAATCACTCACCGATCAGCAGTGTGACTGAAAAGTGCTGCACGAACACCAGCAAATCTACTAAGTTTTGTGTTAAATAACTTAGCGCATATGCGCTGCGTACCATGCGCATGCGCATTTTCTACCTAATAGCTGCATTGCGAAAAACGGCACCGAGCGAACAACTCGGAATGACCGCCATGGTGTGCTCCTGCAGCAGACATGTGGTTGTGAAGGTATAAAATATGTAGAGGGACACTGAATAGATCAAATGCTAACAAAGGGGGTCATTCCGAGTTGATCTCTCACTGCCGTTTTTCACAGCGCAGCGAACAGGTTACTACTGTGCATGCGTATGCACCGCAATGCGCAGGCGCGTCGTATGAGTACAAAGCGGATCAGTGCTGTGCGATGGATTTAACAAAGAATCCACTCGCACAGCTGATCACAAGGAGATTTACAGGAAGACGGCATTTGTGGGTGTCAACTGACCGTTTGCAGGGCGAGTATCTGACGTCAATTCCGGGATCACAAAGACTGAAGTGATCGCAAGGGCTGAGTAAGTCCAGAGCTACTCAGAAACTGCAAAAAACGTTTTCGTCCTGCTCGTCTTCACACGCATTCGCACACTTGCAAAGCAAAAATACACTCCCCCGTGGGCGGCGACTATGCATTTGCACAGCTGCTAAAAGTAGCTAGCGAGCGATCAACTTGGAATGACCCCCAAAATGGCTTGCCGGAAGGAGCTAACTGAGTTTGAAAGAGGGATCGTAGGCTGCACAGTGTTATGTTTCAAGGGCGGTGCTGGACTGGTATAAAGTAAGTTCGGTAACCCAGACTGACTGGCCAGCTCAGTGCCCAGATCTTAACCGTCAATAAAATCTTGTTGATCTACAGCAGTGGTTCTCAAACTCTGTCCTCAGGACCCCACACAGTGCATGTTTTGCAGGTAACCCAGCAGGTGCACAGGTGTATTAATTACTCACTGACACATTTTAAAAGGTCCACAGGTGGAGCTAATTATTTCACTTGTGATTCTGTGAGGAGACCTGCAAAACATGCACTGTGTGGGGTCCTGAGGACCGAGTTTGAGAACCTGTGATCTACAGTATTTACTGTCAATGTCCAATCACTTTTGTCTACATAGTGTACATATTGTACACAGGGTTTTCCACAGGCAATTCTTAATTTGGAGTTGCCAGTATTAACCAGTTATACAGTTGCATTCATTTTCTAATCTGCACTAGAAAATGAAAACTATTAACTACTACTAGTTCGCTGCTTTGTTATGCTTTACTTTATACTGTCCTGTGCGGTAATGAACATAAATACTCACCAATGCATAAATCAAATATATTAGAGTATGTGACAGGAGTAACTTGGGTTAATGCTCATAAATAAAACAGTTTTCCTACAAAATGTGATACATAACCCAGCAACTCTTTCTCAGCTGTTTTAGCCCTTTTAGGGACTGATTTATCACAATGCACATCTGAGAATGCGAATGTTGTGAAAAAATTGGACTAATTCACACTGCAATTATTGATTACATTGTATGGATGTATTAATAATCACATGCAACGACAGAGCTTGCAAGAAAGCGCTATCCCTGTGATCCCCCTGCAGACATATTTGGTTATTTTTCAGGAAAAATACCCTGAGTATGTGCTGCACATGTGCCTCCATTGACATCACCACTACCGCCACTGTCGGGTCTCCCCACATCACAACTACGCCCTCGCGCATGCCTTGACCCCCCTTCACCACTGCTTATACTTACCAGACCAGGGACCGGTGAATGGAGGTCAGTCAGTCTTTGGATCCTGTTTCTGCTTTGACCCTCGGTGCAGCTCAGATGCATTTGCAGCATCACTTTACTGCATTTGCAGCATCACTTTACTGCACCAAGGGTCACGCAGCAGTGCAGAAGGACCCGATGACTGACAGCCCTCACCGGAGCACTGATCACCAGTCCCCGGGCACAGTTAATTATAATTTTTTTGTTTAAAAAACTTTTTTGTTTTTGTTTTATTCACAGTGATCAGCTTGTGTGTCCATAGTTGATCACACTGGCCTGGTCTCTGAACAGCTTTCTCTGTCAACGGGCAGTAAGAGCTGCAGGAGGTAGCATATAGCAGTGAGCCCTGTAATTACGCTATCTGAAGATAGCGTTATTATGACAGGGCTCACTGTTGTGCTATTCTTACTTTTTTTTTTTTTTTAGAAAATTCAGCCAGATCACACCTCTCATTATAAGTTTGGGAAATTCGATCTGGTTCCAAAAAAAAAAAAAAAAAAAAAAAAGAGAATTAAAGAGTTTGGAGCAGGTTTCACGAACAAAGGATCCAATACCCCTTTAATACATTAATTTGATACCAAAATAATGTGAAAAGGATGTGAAAACACACTTTTTCACATTATTTTAGTTAAAAAAAATATATAAATAAATCTGTCCCTTAGCTTGGAAATACATCTTGTTCTTAAAACCTGGAATTCTGTGGAGTGGATTTAATCTAAAAATCTATTTTAACTAAAATCTGTCTTAATCTTTCAGTCCCTGATCACATATTGCCAAACCAATCAGTTTTATGTAAGCCCCTGTTTACCTACTAAAGTGAGGAGATACAGTATAATATTGTCGAAGTCAAAAATATTACATAAAGAGAACATACAAACTACACCAGTCGCTATACTTGCAAATACGCGCAGCGAGCACAGCAATATATGATAACACACGCATTTACACGGACATGCCACAGACATGGATTCGACACTTATTTCATATAGTACATAATTATAATTATATCAAGTGCCAGACATCATGATGATTTAAAATTATATAATGAAGTAATGTCATGTATGTGTATTATTTGAACGAAGCCAGATACACCTGTCATATTTGGTATTTAAGCAACCAGCTTAATGTGTAGATTCATTTGATACATGTTATTAAGTTGTAGGACATTGCAACAAATAGTTATGATTACATGTATAAAAGCTGAAATCACTTTTATTAGAACAATAGATATTCCAAACAGGTAGTGGACAGGAAGCTTAGGCCAGCCCCTTTGGACGTCCCCAAGGCTGAACCTGATCAGCACACGAATAAACCAGTGACTCATCATGAATGAGAGTCCCCTCCGCCAAACTAGATAACACATTGCTGATCACATTGCTGATCTCACAGGAAGGCAGTTCCAGTTTTGGTCTCAGACTTGCTGATCGGTCCCAGACGATGATGGTATTCTTGCATGATTTTACAGAGAGAGAGTCATATGGAGGGACAAATTTATATGAGAAAGATATGGTAATTGTATCGCTGGTATGTAACTGTATGTAACTGTAACTGTATGTAACTGCATGTTTTAACTGCTTACTGTGTGAGTGTAACCATGTAACTATAGGTATACTGTACTTTGTAATATATTGAATCCATATCCTTTTAATAACAAATTTATACATCAATGAGCTTTGGAACTCAGATAATGTGTGGGTGTATTGTTTTCTCTTATGGGATGCAGTGTTTTGCGATATATAGCGCACATTCATGGCACATGGTAATAAGAGGTGTAGGCATTTACAATATATATTAGAGCGGGCATTTTAAATATTTGTGAGAAAGCAATTTGGCATTCACAATATTGGGATGAAAAATGCGGCAATGATAAATAAATGTGTTAGTATACTGTTTCATATATATATATATATATATATATATATATACACACACACACATTATATAGATGTACTCTTTCTCATCGTTGCTGTGAATTATATGCACAGGCTTTCATATCGCGGCAAGCTGTATTATACGCTGTGTTGCAATTAGTCGTAGACTGCATTCACCCACAGGAATGAATGGGAGCGTTTGTGTGTTTGCACATGCACATTCCTTCGCGCACACAGTAGCCATGTCATACATGCTGCAATGCGTACGCATCACAGCATAGATAAGAGTGGCCACATCTGTATTATAGATAGATAAATATATACAAACTGTACAAATATATATATACAGTATATATATATATATATATATATATATATAAGAGATGTGTGGCGGGCACTATTCGTGTTTTGGTTTTGGATCTGGATCCCCGCTCGTGTTTTGGATCTGGATTGGTTTTGCCAAAACCACTCTTACGGGTTTTGGTTTTGGCTCTGGATGGTTTTAAAAAAAAACATTAAAACAGCTAAAATCACAGAATTTGGGGGTAATTTTGATCCTATGGTATTATTAATCTCAATAAAATTCATTTCCACTCATTTTCAGTCTATTCGGAACACCTCACACCTCACAAAATTGTTTTTAGGCTAAAAGATTGCACCGAGGTAGCTGGATAACTTTGCTAAGTGACACAAGTGTGTGGCACAAACACCTGGCCCATCTAGGAGTGGCACTGCAGTGTCAGACAAGATGGCACTTTTAAAAACTAGGCCCCATACAGCTCATCATGCAAAGAAGAAAAAGAGGTGCAATGAGGTAGCTGGATGGCTAAGCTAAGTGACACAAGTGTGCGGCACAAACACCTGGCCCATCTAGGAGTGGCACTGCAGTGTCAGACAGGATGGCAGATTTAAAAAAATAAGCCCTAAACAGCACATCATGCAAAGAAGAAAAAAAGGTGCAATGAGGTAGCTGGATGACTTTGCTAAGTGGCACAAGTGTGTGGCACAAACACCTGGCCCATTTAGGAGTGGCACTGCAGTGTCAGACAGGATAGCAGATTTAAAAAATAGGCCCCCAAACAGCACATTATACAAAAAAGAAAAAGTGGTGCAATGAGGTAGCTGGATGACTTTGCTAAACGACACAAGTGTGCGGCACAAACACCTGGCCCATCTAGGAGTGGCACTGCAGTGTCAGACAGGCTGGCAGATTTTAAAAAAATAGGCCCAAAACAGCACATCATGTAAAGAAGAAAAAGAGGTGCAATGAGGTAGCTGGATGGCTAAGCTAAGTGACACAAGTGTGCGGCACAAACTTCTGGCCCATCTAGGAGTGGCACTGCAGTGTCAGACAGGATGGCACTTTTAAAAACTAGGCCCAAAACAGAACATCATGCAATGAAGAAAAAGAGGTGCAATGATGTATCTGTATGACTACGCTAAGCGACACAAGTGTGCGGCACAAACACCTGTCCCATCTAAGAGTGGCACGCAGTGGCTGAATGTTGAAAGTGGCCCACAATTTTTTTGGCCATTACTGCCACCACTTTGTCATGACACTGCCAGCCAATTCCACAAATATGCCAATTTGAGAATTACCACATGCGACGTGGGGGTCAATTTTGACACACGGAATAATCAAACACCTTAGCTGCCACCAGCAAGAGGGATTTAGCATCTAAATGCAAGGTAGCCTTCGCTTCTACATGTCACACACACTGCAATACTTGGAAAAGTAGATAGACGTGGGCCACGAGGCCTTGGTTCAAGAATCACAGAATCAGAACTAAAATTAGATATTTAATTTCAAGACTACTTCAGAGCTTTAGTTACAAAAAGGTTACAAAGATTATTAAGAATATTTTCAAAACACAAATAGAATACAGCAATCTCAACAAATGAAAAGAAATTAAAAATACAGAAAACCTAACTCACTTACTCAAACGAACTTAAGCGATTCCGTTGTGGGGGAGTTTCACAGAATAACTCAGGTCATCTCCAACATATTGTTGTGTCCCCAAGAGATGCTCTTTCTGTCCCCGTGAGAGGCATAGATATGGTCTTCAGCTTCATCAACCCCCACCCTTGGGATTTTTAACCCCTACCCTGCTGGACACTAAACATACACCATTTCTCCAGCAGGGGGCACAGGTTATCCACAGGATAACAATGGGATATGATGGAGCGACAGCGGATTGGCACCAAATGATCACAAGCTTTCAGTCCTCCCAGGATGCAACAGGCTCGTCCATATATCCCCACCCACTGGCTCAGGCAAATCAGTTTTTTGTTTGGTGAAGACGGACCATCGTCACAGGGCTGCTTATTTTGGCAGCCCTAAGCTTTCTTATTTTATTTTTATAGTCTTACTACATTGTTTTGAATGATCTTACCTAACAGCGTCTTACACGCATATCAGAAAGAGTCGCTCCAACAAATCTCCGCCGGGTCGCAACAACGCTTACCCAAGGTACAAGTGCTGTCTTAATGGGCGTCTGTGTCGGATAAACTAGCAGGTCCAGCAGACGTTACCAGGCTGTGGCTGGAGCACGGGGAGAAGGTAAGTCATTGGTTCCACTTAGAAGGGAAATACAGACACAGCCGCACTGTATTGGATGGAGACTACCAAACAGTAGCTGGCATGCCGCCACCACAGTTGCTCCAGCGCTAGGCTTTAGGGATCATAAGGCACCAGGATTAGTATGAGGCTGCGATCCCTAGGGTTGATGTCAGCAGTGGGGAGTCAGACGCTCTCCTGGTCGCCCCTCCCCCCAGTTCATGACAAGTTTCTGTGCGTCTCTCGTCATGAACTGTTACCTCACTTCAATCTCAGACACTACCACGTGGGGTCTCGGTCGCAGCGTAGGCCGCTGCTGCTGTGTACACTAGGTATTACCGCAAGGAGACCGGGTAGCAGACTGGTGCGTCTGCATGCACTAGCATTCACTGAGTGTCTATGTTTACTAATAGTTCCCAGAACGGCAGTGTACACTAGCAGCGTCTGGATCCACTCAGCATTCGTGAACGTATTGATCGATCCTGGAATTGGGATGAGTCTCCCTGTATCCCACTCTACTGGAGTACGGGTTATACAGCACTAAAATTCTATCTACCTTTGTCAGTATGAATTGTTAACATTAGTGCCTATTGCATATGTCTGTGTACATTACTGTGATTTTCTTCGCAATGCATCTGAATACGTTAAATAACTGTATAGAACAGAATTCAGTAAGTGTACTCCTACATACTTTGAAATGAGTTCATAGTTGTTAATATGCTCATGTGACTAATTTATAGCATGTGACTGACTGCTAGTGTGATTGCTGACTTTATATATGTTTGTCAGTGGTTTCTTCTGAGCCTCAATGCTGGTGCTTGGGTTGGGGTCAGATTGATATCACTTTAAATATAGTAAAGTGATTACAGTCACAGATTGTGTAGTATACTGTGAAAAGCTGATTATTTATCACGTCTAAGAGCGGCAAAGGAGACGAGGTTACATTAACAGTAACACCAACACTCATAACATGTTTATCCTGCAAGGTGGGATTATCGTCTCAGCATCTGGCACATGATGGCTTACGTGCAAATTGTTTTTCATTTCAGCAGATTGCAAGGCAGATCCCTGTTCAACGGCAGGTAGATCTGCCTTGGGCTATGTTTGTACAGACCTTATCCAGTATAGCTGACAGGATAGTTCCTACAGCTTCAACCTCAGGAAATGGGTACACTATTAACCCATACATGCAGCTCCCTTCTTATGGTATAGCCCCAACAGCTTCTACAAATCAACACGCTGATAAACCAAGGGTAAATATATCATCAAACTCACAGGCTACACACGATGATACATCAGATGATGATAGCTCTATATACTCTGCTTCAGCATATGAAGAACAGGTAGAGGGTATCAGCTCAGAGGATATGGCTGAGTTAATTGGAGCAAGGAAGGCTATTCTGTCCCTAGCGGATCCAGTAGAGCCGATAGTTAAAACTAAAGCACCAGTGTTTAAATGTCCCAAAACAGTTAGGGTTGAGTTTCCAGGGTCAGAGGAGCTGACGGACATTATGGAGGAAGCTTGGGCTACACCCAATAGGAAATATAGAATTCCAAAAAAATTGGATTCTTATTACCCTTTTCCAACTGGGGACTGTTTAAAAAGTGAAGTGCCTCCTAAGGTAGATACGCACGTCATTCGTTTAGTGCGAAAATCTATTTTGCCTTTACCATCAACATCATTAAATGATGTCACAGACAGAAGAGTGGATGGGATTTTGAAAAACATATTTTCTCTGTCAGAGGCAGTCATAAGGCCAGCTATGGCTTCAGCATGGATGGCAAAGGCGGAAGCTGAATGGGCTGGCGAACTGGAAAATGGGCTTTCAGCACCTACTAGGGAGCAGGAATCCCATATAGCTCAAATGAAGCAGGCTGCAGTATTCTTAGAAGAGGCAGCAATGGATATGGGTATTATTGCATCCAAAGCGTCAACCTTAATGGTAGCTGCTCGCAGAGCAATTTGGCTACGTACATGGAAAGCTGATTCAGAATCCAAGAAGGTTCTGGAATCTCTGCCTTTTGTTGGTAATATTCTCTTTGGTAAGGAATTGACAGATATTCTGGAGTCAGAAGCAGAATCCAAGAAGGTCAGGTTTCCTGCCAGTAATAACCCTAGGCCTAGGAGTTCAGGATTTTGGCCATTTCGGTGGCAAGGTATAACAAAAGGCAAAAATGATTCTAAACAGCCCCAGTACAATAAGTTTGGTAAAACAAAGAAGTAATGGGCCACCAGAGGGCCAGCTTCCAAACCAGAACAGAAACCATCAGCCTGATGGTGCAGGCCTCCGCCTGGGGGACCCCAGGGTAGGGGGCCGACTTCTCAGTTTGCACACATATGGCAGCAGTCGACAACAGATGCTTGGGTGCAAGAAGCGGTATCTCTGGGTTATGTTTTCCCTTTCAAGAAGCAGCCTCCCCGAAGGTTTTCTTCACCATTCCGTCTCATATACAGGTGAAGGCCAGAGCCCTGCAAGAAGCAGTTCAGAAATTGCTTCAGTCAGGAGTAATTATTCCAGTGCCCCCGGCACAATGGGGACAGGGTTTTTACTCCAACCTATTTTTGGTTCAGAAACCAAATTGGTCATTCAGGCCAATTCTCAATCTCAAAATGTTAAACAAATACATTTGGGTACCATGTTTCCACATGGAGACGTTACGCTCCATAGTTTTGGCCATGGAACCAGGGGATTACATGGTATCTCTGGATATACAGAATGCTTACCTGCATGTTCCTATAGCATTGTCCCATCAGTGTTATCTCAGGTTCGCCATCCTCCAGCAACATTTTCAGTACCAGCCTTACCCTTTGGGTTAGCCACAGCCCCCAGAGAATTTACCAAAATTATGGTGGTTATGGCAGCTTATCTCCGCAAGCAGGAGATAAGAATTTTTCCATACCTCGATGATCTTTTAATCCAGGCACAATCCCAGGAATTGCTCTTGAGCCATCTCCAAAAGACAGTAACTTGTCTACAGAAACACAGATAGCTCATAAATTGGGCAAAGTCGTCTCTGATTCCGTCACAACGGATAATTCACTTGGGGGCTGTATTGGATTCAAGTCTGCAGAAAATAATGTTACCTTGGGAAAAGATACCCAAGGTACAGTTAATGACTCAGGAATTGTTACACAGTCAGACAATATCAATTCACACAGCAATGCGAGTGATGGGTTTGATGGTATCAACATTCAACATGGTGGAATATGCACAATTCCACTCAAGGCCTCTGCAGCATCTGATTCTGACCAGATGGAATGGAGTACATCTGACAATAAAGAAACAAATGATGGTACTTCCAGTAAAGGTAAAAAGGTCATTAGCCTGGTGGCTACAGACATCCCATCTAGACAAGGGGAGACCCTTTTGGATATCAGATTGGGAGATCCTGATAACGGATGCCAGTCTACAGGCCTGGGAAGCAGTGTCCGGAAGATTATGGTTCCAGGGACAATGGACCACAGAAGAAAGTCTCCTGTCAATAAACCTGTTGGAACTCTGGGCCATATACATGGCACTGATTCAGGCAAAGGACATTCTGCAAGGAAAACCAGTCCAGATCCGATCGGACAATGCAACGGCAGTAGCGTACCTCAACCATCAGGGAGGAACTCACAGCCAAAAAGCAATGAAGGAGGTAAGTCACATACTAAAATGGGCAGAACTCCATCTTCCAGCATTGTCCGCAGTGTTCATTCCAGGAGTCCTTAACTGGGAAGCAGACTTTCTCAGTCGACACACCATTCGAGTAAGCGAATGGGCTTTACACCAGGAAGTTTTTCAGACTCTAGTAAACAAGTGGGGTTTGCCAGAGATAGATCTCATGGCATCCCGTCTGAACAACAAAGTTCCGGCATACGGGTCAAGAACAAAGGACCCCGGAGCGATCCTGGTGGATGCACTGTCGGTGAAATGGGACTTTCATCTGGCATATCTGCTTCCTCCAATCTCCCTTTTACCCAGGGTCGTGAGGAAAATAAAGCAAACAAAGGGTGCCGTGATTCTAATAGCTCCGGCTTGGCCCAGAAGGCATTGGTACATAGATCTACAGAGGATGTCGATGGAGGCTCCAATTCTGCTCCCTCAACGTCCAGATCTACTGATGCAGGGTCCTTGTTATCACAGGCATCTGGATTGGCTGTCTTTGATGGTGTGGCTGTTGAAACCTCTATCCTGAAATCAAGAGGTTTTTCACAACAGGTAATTCAGACTATGCTCAGAGCGAGGAAACCCTCCTCAGCACACATTTATCACCGAATATGGCAAGCCTACATTCATTGGTGTAGTGAAAGAAGTATGGATCCAAAATCTTTCAGGGTATCCAGAATCTTAGATTTACTTCAGGCAGGAATGGATAAGGGTTTGAAGGTGGCTTCCTTGAGAGTTCAAGTATAAGCACTGACTGTACGGTTCCAAAAGAAAATTGCCACTTTACAGGATGTGCGTTCTTTTTTCCAGGGAATGCTGCGCATTCAACCACCTTTTGTTCCTCCTGCAGTACGTTGGGATTTAAGTCTGGTCCTCAAAGTCCTTCAGGGTGCTCCGTTTGAACCACTTAATAAAGTCGATCTTAAATGGTTGATAGCTAAAGTACTCTTTCTACTGACTATGACATCAGCTAGAAAAGTATCAGATTTAGGAGCGCTGTCATGTAAATCTCCTTTTCTGATTTTTTATCCAGATAAAGCAGTTCTCAGAACTAGGTCTGGTTATCTTCCTAAGGTGGTCTCTAAGTTTCACCTTAACAAAGAAATTGTAGTCCCGGCTTTTGAGGTATCGGGACTTTCTGCGGGAGAAGCGTCGCTGGACGTAGTCCGTGCATTAAGAGTCTACGTGGATCGTACCAGTGCCATGAGAAAGACAGATTCTCTCTTCATTCTCTATGTATTTCACAAGAGGGGATGGCCTGCTACTAAACAGACGCTGGCAAGATGGCTTCGAATGATGATTTCAGAAGCTTATTCTCTAGCTGATCTCCCTGTTCCGGCTAATGTCTCTGCTCATTCTACACGTAAGGTAAGTCCTTCATTGGCAGCACAACATGACATGGAGTATGACAGGAGACACTCTGCCTACCCTGCCTACCCTGACTGCACGTCACTGTCACTGATACTAGGCATGTGCGTCGGCCCAAATCTTGGGTCTTGGTTTTGGATCTGTATCTCCTTTGTGTATTGGATCTGTATTGGTTTTGCCAAAACCGCCCTTGTGGGTTTTGGATATGTATTTTTTTTTTTATTAAAAAAAGCTGAAATCACAGAATTTTTGCCAGTTTTTAATCCTACAGTATTATTAACCTCAATAACATTTATTTTCACTCATTTTCAGTAAATTTTGACCATTTCACAATATTGTTTTCATTCAGCGTCGGATCTTGTACGTTTTGGATTCCATATAGGGAAGCCGCAGCCAGGACTCTGCACAATTTCATTTCCTTTCTGCCACGCTGTCTGCAATAAAGTGGAAATATGTTATCTTAATACAAACAATAGTTGTGTATATTTGTCAAAAAACATACATATTTATTTACATGGTACATACTTTGCGTAAAGCTGGCTGAGGCCCTCCACCTGTTGTTGCCAAACTACTCCAATAGGTAGAGCCTTCTCAAGTTCAAACATGTCATTGAGCAACTGATCCTATATTGAGGCTGAAAACAAAATGTACAGATGATTACAGCATCTAAAAATATACATTGTACAATATATATGTTTCATTGTTTGCACTGTGGTCTAAATTGCCTGAAAATGCCTGGAAATTAATGTTATTGGGGTTAATAATACTCTAGGAACAAAAAATTGATAAATCATGTGATTTTAGCTTTTTTGTAAATAAAAAAATAAATAAACAAAAATCAGCAAAAATGGTCTGACACAGCTCTTTATCTACAAGTCTATTAACCAAACTGCACCAACATACATCTCTTCACTCATCTCAAAATATCTCCCTACCCGACCTCTCCGCTCCGCTTTGCACAAGATCTGCAACTCTCATCCACACGCATTACTTGTTCACACTCAAAATTATAGGACTTTATCCGGGCTTCACCCACTCTGTGGAATGCCCTCCCACGCACAATGAGATTTGTCTCTAGTCTCCAAACCTTTAAACGTTCCCTGAAAACTCACCTCTTCAGACAAGCCTACCAAATTCCAGACCCACCCACATAACCTCCAGTGCTTCCCTATCTAATTACGTCCTCTCTTTACAGTACACATAACATCACATATCTTGTCTTTCTTTACTCTCACACCCTCCTGACACTTGGCCAACATTGCGGGGTGATCATATCATACAACCCATTAAGAACCTAGCAATCTGGTGGACCATTATTTATTTATTTATTTATTAACAGTTTCTTATATAGCGCAGCATATTCCGTTGCGCTTTACAATTAGAACAACAGAAATAGAACAAAACTGGTGCACCAGATTGCTAGGTTCTTAATGGGTTGTATGATGATACCCCGCAATGTTGGCCAAGTGTCAGGAGGGTGTGAGAGTAAACAAAGACAAGATATGTGATGTTATGTATACTGTACAGAGTAGAGATGCGCACCGGACATTTTTCGGGTTTTGTGTTTTGGTTTTGGATTCGGTTCCGCGGACATGTTTTGGCTTCGGTTGCATTTGGCAAAACTTCCCTTAAAATTTTTTGTCAGATTCGGGTGTGTTTTGGATATGGGTGTTTTTTTTTAAAAAAACCCTCAAAAACAGCTTAAATCATAGAATTTGGGGGTCATTTTGATCCCATAGTATTATTAACCTCAATAACCATAATTTCCACTCATTTCTAGTCTATTCTGAACACCTCACACCTCAAAATATTATTTTTAGTCCTAAAATTTGCACCGAGGTCGCTGGATGACTAAGCTAAGCGACCCAAGTGGCCGACACAAACACCTGGCCCATCTAGGAGTGGCACTGCAGTGTCAGACAGGATGGCACTTAAAAAATTTGGCCCCAAACATCACATGATGCAAAGATAAATAAATAAAAAAGAGGTGCAAGATGGAATTGTCCATGGGCCCTCCCACCCACCCTTATGTTGTATAAACAGGACATGCACACTTTAACAAACCCATCATTTCAGCGACAGGGTCTGCCACAAGACTGTGGCTGAAATGACTGGTTGGTTTGGGCCCCACCAAAAAAGAAGCAATCAATCTCTCCTTGCGCAAACTGGCTCTACAGAGGCAAGATGTCGACCTCATCATCATCCTCCGATTCCTCACCCTTTTCACTGTGTACATCCCCCATCTCACAGAGTATTAACTTGTCCCCACTGGAATCCACCATCACAGGTCCCTGTGTACTTTCTGGAGGCAATTGCTGGTAAATGTCTCCATGGAGGAATTGATTATAATTCATTTTGATGAACATCATCTTTTCCACATTTTGTGGAAGTAACCTCGTACGCCGATCGCTGACAAGGTGACTGGCTGCACTAAACACTCTTTCATAGTACACACTGGAGGGGGGGCAACTTAGGTAAAATAAAGTCAGTTTGTGCAAGGGCCTCCAAATTGCCTCTTTTTCATGCCAGTATACGTATGGACTGTCTGACATGCCTACTTGGATGCTGTCACTCATATAATCTTCCACCATTCTTTCAATGGTGACAGAATCATATGCAGTGACAGTAGACGACATGTCAGTAATCGTTGCCAGTCTGGACCAGATGTCAGTTTTTGCTCCTGACTGCCCTGCATCACCACCAGAGGGTGGTTTTATCCTTTTCCTGGCAGCTCCAGTAGTGGGAGAAAATGAAGGAGGAGCTTTTGGCGGGTCACGTTCCACTTGACTTTACAAGTGTCTCACCAGCAGGTCTTTGAACATGTGCAGACTTGTGTATGCCGAAAAGAGAGATACAACATAGGCTTTAAACCTAGGCTCGAGCACGGTAGCCAAAATATAGTGCTCTGATTTCAACAGATTGAACACCGTGAATCCTGGTTAAGCGAATGAAGGGCTCCATCCACAAGTCCCACATGCCTAGCAGAATCGCTCCGTTTAAGATCCTCCTTCAATCTCTCCAGCTGCTGCTGCAAAAGCCTGATGAGGGGAATGACCTGACTCAGGCTGGCAGTGTCTGAACTGACTTCACGTGTGGCAAGTTCAAAGGGTTACAGAACCTTGCACAACATTGAAATCATTCTCCACTGCGCTTGAGTCAGGTGCATTCCCCCTCCTTTGCCTATATCGTAGGCAGATGTATAGGCTAGAATGGCCTTTTGCTGCTTCTCCATCCTCTGAAGCATATAGAGGGTTTAATTCCAACTCGTTACCACGTTTTTTAAATAATTCTGCACCACCAAATTCAATGTATGTGCAAAACATGGGACGTGCTGGAATTTGCTCACATGTAATGCACGCACAATATTGGTGGTGTTGTCCGATGTCACAAATCCCCAGGAGAGTCCAATTGGGGTAAGCCAATCTGTCATGATGTTCCTGCCTAGGAATGAGTTGGTGTTTGCGAGATGCTGTTACTGGTGCCTCCGCTGCTGTTGTTGCTGCGGGAGGCAATACATCTACCCAGTGGGCTGTCAAAGTCATATAGTCCTTAGTCTGCCCTGCTCCACTTGTTCACATGTCCGTGGTTAAGTGGACATTGGGTACAACTGCATTTTTAGGACACTGGTGACTCTTTTTCTGACGTCTGTGTACATTCTCATTATCGCCTGCCTAGAGAGGTGGAACCTAGATGGGATTTGGTACCGGGGACACACTTCCTCAAGAAATTCTCTAAGTCCCTGTGAACGAATGGCGGATACCAGATGCACGTCTAACACCAACACAGCTGTCAAAGCCTTAGTTATCCGCTTTGCAACAGGATGACTGCTGTGATATTTCATCTTCCTCGCAAAGGACTGTTGGACAGTCAATTGCTTACTGGAAGTAGTACAAGTGGTCTTCCGACTTCCCCTCTGGGATGATGATCGACTGCCAGCAGCAACAACAGCAGTGCCAGCAGCAGTAGGCGTTACACTCAAGGATCCATCGGAGGAATCCCAGTTAGGAGAGGACTCGTCAGACTTGCCAGTGACATGGCCTGCAGGACTATTGGCTTTCCTGTCTAAGGAGGAAATTGACACAGAAGGAGTTGGTGGTGTGGTTTGCAGGAGCTTGGGTACAAGAGGAAGAAGGGATTTAGTTGTCAGTGGACTGCTTCCACTGCCACCCAAAGTTTTTGAACTTGTCAATGACTTCTGATGAATGCGCTCCAGGTGACGTATAAGGGAGGATGTTCCTAAGTGGATAACGTCCTTACCCCTACTTATTACAGCTTGACAAAGGCAACACACGGCTTGACACCAGTTGTCCGCATTTCTGTTGAAATAATTCCACACCGAAGAGGTGATTTTTTTGGTATTTTGACCAGGCATGTCAATGGCCTAATTCATCCCATGGACAACAGGTGTCTCCCCGGGTGCCTGACTTAAACAAACCACCTCACCATCAGAATCCTCCTTGTCAATTTTCTCCTCAGCGCCAGCAACAACCATATCATCATCCTGGTGTACTTCAATAGTGACATCTTCAATTTGAATATCAGCAACTGTACTGTGGGTGCTCCTTCCAGCACTTGCAGGGGACGTGCAAATGGTGGAAGGAGCCACCTCTTCCCTTCCAGTGTTGGGAAGGTCAGGCATCGCAACCGACACAATTGGACTCTCCTTGGGGATTTGTGATTTAGAAGAACGCACAGTTCTTTGCTGGGCTTTTTCCAGCTTAACTCTTTTCATTTTTCTAGCGGGAGGATGAGTGCTTCCATCCTCATGTGAAGCTGACCCACTAGTCATGAGGAACATAGGAGAGGGCCTTAGCCGTTCCTTGCCACTCCGTGTCATAAATGGCATATTGGCAAGTTTACGCTTCTCCTCAGATGCTTTTAATTTAGATTTTTGGGTCATTTTACTGAACTTTTGTTTTTTGGATTTTACATGCTCTCTACTATGACATTGGGCATCGGCAATGGCAGACGACGTTTATGGCATTTCATAGTCTCTGCCATGACTATTGGCAACAGCTTCGGCATTAGGTGGAAGTGGTTCTTGATCTTTCCCTATTTTACCCTCCACATTTTTGTTCTCCATTTTTTAATGTGTGGAATTATATGCCAGTAATATATCTGGAATTAGATGGCAGTAATGTCTGGAATTAGATACCACTAGATAGATACCAGATACCACTGTGACTGGAATGATGATGACCTATGCACAGTGACAGGACACTACTACAGCACCCTACAGCAGCAAGATGCAGCACAATACACTGGACTTTTAGTCACCACAATGCAGCACTGACACTGAGCACAGATATTAAGCACTGTTCAGGATACTAGAAGTGACACAGAGCTGCAAGATACAGCAATGGACTACTGTACTGTACTACTATATACTGGTGGTCACCACAATGCGGTACTGTACTACTATATATATATACTGGTCACCACAATGCAGCACAGATATTGAACACTGATCAGGAGAATAGAACTGAGTCTGACATGGAGCTGCAAGATACAGCAATGGACTACTGTACTGTACTACTATATACTGGTGGTCACCACAATGCAGCACTGTACTACTATATACTAGTCACTACAATGCAGCACAGATATTGAGCACTGATCAGGAGAATAGAACTGAGTCTGACACGGAGCTGCAAGATACAGCAATGGACTACTGTACTGTACTACTATATACTGGTGGTCACCACAATGCAGCACTGTACTACTATATACTGGTCACCACAATGCAGCACAGATATTGAGCACTGATCAGGAGAATAGAACTGAGTCTGACACGGAGCTGCAAGATACAGCAATGGACTACTGTACTGTACTACTATATACTGGTGGTCACCACAATGCAGCACTGTACTACTATATATATACTGGTCACCACAATGCAGCACAGATATTGAGCACTGATTAGGAGAATAGAACTGATTCTGACATGGAGCTGCAAGATACAGCAATGGACTACTGTACTGTACTACTATATACTGGTGGTCACCACAATGCAGCACTGTACTACTATATACTGGTCACCACAATGCAGCACAGATATTGAGCACTGATCAGGAGAATAGAAGTGACACAGAAATGCAAGATACAGCAATGGCCTACTGTACTGTACTACTATATACTGGTGGTCATCAAAATGCAGCACTGTACTACTATATACTGGTCACCACAATGCAGCACAGATATTGAGCACTGATCAGGATACTAGAATAGAGTCTGATGCGGAGCTGCAAGATACAGCAATGGCCTTCTGTACTGTACTTCTATATACTGGTGGTCACCACAATGCAGCACTGTACTACTATATATTGGTCACCACAATTCAGCACAGATATTGAGCACTGATCTGGAGAATAGAACTGAGTATGACACGGAACTGCAAGATACAGCAATGGACTACTGTACTGTACTACTATATACTGGTGGTCACCACAATGCAGCACTGTACTACTATATACTGGTCACCACAATGCAGCACAGATATTGAGCACTGATCCGGAGAATAGAAGGGACACAGAACTGCAAGATACAGCAATGGCCTACTGTACTGTACTACTATATACTGGTGGTCTTCACAATGCAGCACTGTACTACTATATACTGGTCACCACAATGCAGCACATATATTGAGCACTGATCAGGATACTAGAACAGAGTCTGACGCGGAGCTGCAAGATACAGCAATGGACTAATGTACTGTACTACTATATACTGGTAGTCACCACAATGCAGCACTGTACTACTATATATATACTGGTCACCACAATGCAGCACAGATATTGAGCACTGATCAGGAGAATAGAACTGAGTCTGACACAGATCTGCAAGATACAGCAATGGCCTACTGTACTATACTACTATATATACTGGTGGTCACCACAATGCAGCACTCTGAGCACAGATATTGAGCTTTTCAGGCAGAGAATGTAGCCACGTCCTCTCTGCTCAATCGACAATGCACGAGTGAAAATGGTGGTGATGCGCAGCTCTTTATATGGAATCCAAATCTCGCGAGAATCTGACAGCGTTATGATGACGTTTTCCCCCGTTCGGGGTTGTTAGGCGTGAAGAACCGTGGCTGCCTCGGACCCGTATAAACCTCGTGAATTTCATTTCGGGGGGGGGGGGGGGGGGGGTTCGGATCTCGACGAACCAAACCCGCTCATCTCTAGTACAGAGAGGATGTAATTAGATAGGGAAGCACTGAAGGTTATGTGGGTGGGTCTGGAATTTGATAGGCTTGTCTGAAGAGGTGAGTTTTCAGGGAACGTTTAAAGGATTGGAGACTAGAGCGAGTCTTATTGTGCGTGGGAGGGCATTCCACAGAGTGGGGGAAGCCCGGATAAAGTCCTGTAATTTTGAGTGTGAACAAGTAATGCGTGTGGATGAGAGACATAGATCTTGTGCAGAGCGGAGAGGTCAGGTAGGGAGATATTTTGAGATGAGTGAAGAGATGTATGTTGGTGCAGTTTGGTTAATAGCCTTGTATGTCAGTAAAAGTATTTTATATTTAATACGGTAGAATACCGGTAACCAATGGAGGGACTGACAGAGCGGATCAGCATACGATGAACGTCTAGCGAGGAAGATTAGCCTCACAGCTGCATTCAAAATGGATTGTAGTGGTAAGAGCCTATGTTTGGGAAGACCAGTCAGGAGACTATTACAATAATCAATGCGGGAGATGATGAGAGCATGGATTAGAGTTTTTGCTGTGTCTTGTGTAAGATATGGTCGTATTTTGGATATGTTTCTTAGATGTATGTAACATGATCTTGAGACAGATTGAATGTGGGGAACAAAGGACGGTTCAGAGTCAAGAATGACACTTAGGCAGCAAGCTTGTGGGGTAGGGATGATTGCCGAGTTCTCAACAGTTATAGAGATTATGCAATAGGTAGCATCTATCCTTGTGTATCAATGCCTATTTCCTCATAGATTGTAAGCATGGGAGCAGGGCCTATCTACTTCTATGTCTGTCTGTTTTTACTAGTGATGTGCACCGGACATTTTTCGGGTTTTGTGTTTTGGTTTTGGATTAGGTTCCGTGGACGTGTTTTGGATTCGGACGCGTTTTGGCAAAACCTCACCGAAATTTTTTGTCGGATTTGGGTGTGTTTTGGATTCAGGTGTTTTTTTTTAAAAAATCCTAAAAAACAGCTTAAATCATAGAATTTGGGGGTAGTTTTGATCCCATAGTATTATTAACCTCAATTACCATAATTTCCACTCATTTCCAGTCTATTCTGAACACCTCACACCTCACAATGTTATTTTTAGTCCTACAGTTTGCACCGAGGTCGCTGGATGGCTAAGCTAAGCGACACAAGTGGCCGACACAAACACCTGGCCCATCTAGGAGTGGCACTGCAGTGTCAGGCAGGATGGCACTTCAAAAAAATTGTCCCCAAACAGCACATGATGCAAAGAAAAAAAGAGGCGCACCAAGGTCGCTGTGTGACTAAGCTAAGCGACACAAGTGGCCGACACAAACACCTGGCCCATCTAGGAGTGGCACTGCAGTGTCAATCAAGACAGGATGGCACTTCAAAAAAATTGTCCCCAAACAGCACATGATGCAAAGAAAAAAAGAGGCGCACCAAGGTAGCTGTGTGACTAAGCTAAGCGACACAAGTGGCCGACACAAACACCTGGCCCATCTAGGAGTGGCACTGCAGTGTCAATCAAGACAGGATGGCACTTCAAAAAATTTGTCCCCAAACGGCACATGATGCAAAGAAAAAAAGAGGCGCACCAAGGTCGCTTTGTGACTAAGCTAAGCGACACAAGTGGCCGACACAAACACCTGGCCCATCTAGGAGTGGCACTGCAGTATCAAGACAGGATGGCACTTCAAAAAATTGTCCCCAAACAGCACATGATGCAAATAAAAAAAGAGGCGCACCACAGGTATAGAGTGTAGATGGATAGTATACTTAATGACGACACAGAGGTAGGTACAGCAGTGGCCTTCCGTACCGTACTGCTATATATAATATACTGGTGGTCACTCTGTCAGCAAACTGCAAAACTAAAATGCACCACAGGTATAGAATGTAGATGGATAGTATACTTAATGAATGACGACACAGAGGTAGGTACAGCAGTGGCCTTCCGTACCGTACTGCTATATATAGTATACTGGTGGTCACTGTGTCAGCAAACTGCAAAACTAAAATGCACCACATGTATAGAATGTAGATGGATAGTATACTTAATGAATGACAACACAGAGGTAGGTACAGCAGTGGCCTACCGTACTGCTATATATAGTATACTGGTGGTCACTGTGTCAGCAAACTGCAAAACTAAAATGCACCACAGGTATAGAATGTAGATGGATAGTATACTTAATGAATGACGACACAGAGGTAGGTACAGCAGTGGCCTACCGTACTGCTATATATAGTATACTGGTGGTCACTGTGTCAGCAAACTGCAAAACTAAAATGCACCACATGTATAGAATGTAGATGGATAGTATACTTAATGAATGATGACACAGAGGTAGGTACAGCAGTGGCCTACCGTACTGCTATATATAGTATACTGGTGGTCACTGTGTCAGCAAACTGCAAAACTAAAATGCACCACAGGTATAGAATGTAGATGGATAGTATACTTAATGAATGACGACACAGAGGTAGGTACAGCAGTGGCCTACCGTACTGCTATATATAGTATACTGGTGGTCACTGTGTCAGCAAACTGCAAAACTAAAATGCACCACAGGTATAGAACGTAGATGGATAGTATACTTAATGAATGACGACACAGAGGTAGGTACAGCAGTGGCCTACCGTACTGCTATATATAGTATACTGGTGGTCACTGTGTCAGCAAACTGCAAAACTAAAATGCACCACAGGTATAGAATGTAGATGGATAGTATACTTAATGAATGACGACACAGAGGTAGGTACAGCAGTGGCCTACCGTACTGCTATATATAGTATACTGGTGGTCACTGTGTCAGCAAACTGCAAAACTAAAATGCACCACAGGTATAGAATGTAGATGGATAGTATACTTAATGAATGACAACACAGAGGTAGGTACAGCAGTGGCCTACCGTACTGCTATATATAGTATACTGGTGGTCACTGTGTCAGCAAACTGCAAAACTAAAATGCACCACAGGTATAGAATGTAGATGGATAGTATACTTAATGAATGACGACACAGAGGTAGGTACAGCAGTGGCCTACCGTACTGCTATATATAGTATACTGGTGGTCACTGTGTCAGCAAACTGCAAAACTAAAATGCACCACAGGTATAGAATGTAGATGGATAGTATACTTAATGAATGACGACACAGAGGTAGGTACAGCAGTGGCCTACCGTACTGCTATATATAGTATACTGGTGGTCACTGTGTCAGCAAACTGCAAAACTAAAATGCACCACAGGTAAAGAATGTAGTTGGATAGTATACTTAATGAATGACGACACAGAGGTAGGTACAGCAGTGGCCTACCGTACTGCTATATATAGTATACTGGTGGTCACTGTGTCAGCAAACTGCAAAACTAAAATGCACCACAGGTATAGAATGTAGATGGATAGTATACTTAATGAATGACGACACAGAGGTAGGTACAGCAGTGGCCTACCGTACTGCTATATATAGTATACTGGTGGTCACTGTGTCAGCAAACTGCAAAACTAAAATGCACCACAGGTATAGAATGTAGATGGATAGTATACTTAATGAATGACGACACAGAGGTAGGTGCAGCAGTGGCCTACCGTACTGCTTTATATAGTATACTGGTGGTCACTGTGTCAGCAAACTGCAAAACTAAAATGCACCACAGGTGTAGAATGTAGATGGATAGTATACTTAATGAATGACGACACAGAGGTAGGTACAGCAGTGCCCTACCGTACTGCTATATATAGTATACTGGTGGTCACTGTGTCAGCAAACTGCAAAACTAAAATGCACCACAGGTATAGAATGTAGATGGATAGTATACTTAATGAATGACGACACAGAGGTAGGTACAGCAGTGGCCTTCCGTACTGCTATATATAGTATACTGGTGGTCACTGTGTCAGCAAACTGCAAAACTAAAATGCACCACAGGTATAGAATGTAGATGGATAGTATACTTAATGAATGACGACACAGAGGTAGGTACAGCAGTGGCCTTCCGTACCGTACTGCTATATATAGTATACTGGTGGTCACTGGTCAGCAAAACTCTGCACTGTACTCCTCCTATATAATATTAATTATACTGGTGGTCCCCAGTCCCCACAATAAAGCAGCACACTGAGCACAGATATGGAGTGTTTTTCAGGCAGACAACGTATACTGATGGTCACTGTCAGCAAAACTCTGCACTGTACTCCTGCTATATAATACAGCTGCTCCCCAGTCCCCACAATTAAGCAGTGTGAGCACAGATATATTATGCAGCACACTGAGCACAGATATGGTATGGAGCGTTTTTTTAAGGCAGAGAACGGATAAAAACTGGCGGTCACTTATCAGCAAAACTCTGCACTGTACTCCTCCTAACAGCTGCTCCCCAGTCCTCCCCACAATTAAGCAATAAAGCAATCAAGTTCAACAATAAACGGAGAAGACGCCAGCCACGTCCTCTCCCTATCATCTCCAATGCACGAGTGAAAATGGCGGCGACGCGCGGCTGCTTATATAGAATCCGAATCTCGCGAGAGTCCGACAGCGGGATGATGACGTTCGGGCGCGCTCGGGTTAGCCGAGCAAGGCGGGAAGGTTCGAACCTGCCTCGGACCCGTGTAAAAAGGGTGAAGTTCGGGGGGGGGGTTCGGTTTCCGAGAAACCGAACCCGCTCATCTCTAGTTTTTACCCAGTTTTGTTCTATTACAGTTCTAATTGTAAAGTGCAACGGAATATGCTGCGCTATATAAGAAACTGTTAATAAATAAATAATCTATAACTAGTTCAGGGGCCCAAGGGAGGTAGAGTATGTATGTTTTGAAAGAAAGGATTGATTAATAAGTAAATTTAATGTGTTTGATTTTTAAAATGTAAATAATAATTGGTGGCATTGGTGAAGGCCTTTATTGCATAGACAACCATTTTTATTGGTTATTGCACTAATCTGACTTTTACTTTTCTTTGATTTTACATGCTCTGATTTAAGCCATCTATGCCCTTGGGCATCAGCCTTAGCAGATGACGTTGACGGACATGCGTTGTAAAAACTAGTGGCAGCAGCTTTAGCACTAGTATAAGGTTTAAGAGCTCCTCTCAATTGGTCGTCCTCTATTTCTGTCAACAAACGCACAGTGGATATAGCATATACCACAATTTGTACCAAACACAATAAGTAAAGTGAATGAGTAACAAACAAATTAATAATGCACTGCAGTTCACCGTCACCTACAGTGTTTTTATTAGGTTCTATTTTTTATTAACACTGTGGCAGAGCCCCTGGATGGAGGGACAGGGCACCCCAAGATGGATAGACACAGCTGCCCCTTGTCAGACACACCAACCCCTGGATGTACAATATACTGGGGTACAGCACAAAAAAAAAATGTACATTTGTTTTTATTTTTTTTTAAACACTATGGACAGAGCACCCCGGGATGGACAGACACAGCTGCCTTTTGTCAGACACACCAGCCCTAGGTGCATAGTATACTGAGGCACAGCACACAAAAAAGTGTACATTTATTTTTCATTTTATTTTAATTTTTGTAAACACTCCGTCCATCCCAGAGCACCCTGGGATGGACGGAGCACCTCTGGATGGACAGACACAGCTACCCCTTGTCAGACACACCAGTCCCTGGATGTATAGTATACTGAGGCACAGCACGCAAAAAAAGTAAATTTTTATATATATTTTTTTTGTAAACACTACGGACAGAGCACCCCAAGATGGATCGGGTACCCCTGGATGGATAGATACAGCTGCCTCTTGTCAGACACCCCAGCCCCTGGATATACAAAATACTGGGGTAGAGCACAAAAAAAAAATGTAAATTTGTTTTTAGTTTTCTATTTTTTTATACACTATGGGCAGAGCACCACAGGTTGGACAGACACTGCTGCTCCTTGTCAGACACACCAGTCCCTGGATGTACACTATACTGGTGTACAGCATACAAAACAATGTAAAATTGTTTTTCTTTTTTTTTTCTTTTTTTTCTAACACTACAGACAAAGCACCCCTGGAGGACATAGCAGTCCCTTGTCAGATACAGCAGATGACAGATAGATCACCGCAGGGCTGAAACTGATAGGACACAGCTGCCCCTTGAGTTGTCAGACACACCAACTCCTGGATGTTCAGTATACTGGATTAATTAACACTGGGACAAAGCCCCTGGATGTATAAACAGATCACCCCTGGAGGACACAGCAGCCCCTTGTCAGATACAGCAGACGACAGATAGAGCACCCATGGACTGATACAGCAGCCACCAGCCCCACGCTCAGGGCTGCCATCAGAAATTGTGGGGTCCGGGACTGACAAAATAGGCAGCCCCCCCCCCCCAGCTAAAACAAAATAAAATAAATATAAAAAGTTAAAGACAAAAACAATTACTCTCCCTCAACTTGCCTATCACATGCTGGCAGGAGCTGTTGATGATCATTCTCCTGTGACCTGTGGTAGCAGCCAGCCTGGTCCAGTGTAGCCCCACCCCCTCCATTATGGTAGCTCCACCACTTTTCATGCCCGAGTTCTGACAGTGTCACAGGAGGGGGAGAGGACGTTGCAAACTTCAATTGAAAACGTCCCTCCCAAAATGGCCACCGCCTCAGAGGAGACAGTTATTAAAGATACTAGAGGAGCCTCCTCTAGTATCTTTAATAACTGTCTCCTATGAAGCGGTGGCTATTTTGGGAGGGACGCTTACAATTGATGCTTGCAACGTCCTCTCCACCTCCTGTGACAGTCAGATCTCGGACACAAAAAGGGGGCGGAGCAAAGCGGAGTGCGGATGGTGGCATGAGCAGCCTGGGTCCTCTCCTCTCTGCTAGAGAGGCCGGGCCCGGGACTACTGTGCCCGCATCACCTCCTTGATGGCGGGCCTGCCCACGCTTATGCCCCATGCCACACAACCTACCACTGAGACGATCACGTCCATTCAGTACACTCTCCACAGCAGGAGTGAAAATTACGCCAATCACCGGGACCTTTATAGAATCCAAAGCCCTGCGAGAATCCGACAGCGGGATGATGCCATTTTGCCTCATTTTGGTATCCGAGTCTGGAGGGAAACCGAAAGCCGAATTCGGATCTGGACCTGGATCCTAAAGTCCGGGTGGGTCCAGTTGTTGGAAAACTGGACCCAATCACCTCTAACTGATACACATGTGGTTTTTGTTTGTGTACATTTCTCACAACTGTTTTGCAAATAGCTGTTTGCAGAGAGAGAGAGAGAATCTTTTCTCCTAACCACTGGTATTAGCTATCTTAAAATATTTCTCTCCAGGCATCTCCTACCTATACACAACATAATATTTAATGTAAACACAAGCTTTGAAATGCTGGAAGTCCCTTTACATCCATTAATTGTCCTTTTTCTGCTGTCAATTTCCATAAATAGTAATATTCATTAGTATTTTTCAGTGGTATCGTAGCTTATAAGTCTCTGTTGTATTTTACATAGTGATTGATGTTTTTCTACTTTTTGAAAGAAAAAAAAAAAGATGAAGCAAAACCCCTAATAAAAAGAATAAAAGAACAATGCTGGTAGCTTAAACTAAACCACAATAAAAATAAACAAAAATCTGTTCCTTTGAGACAAATATTGATTGCAGAATCTCAAATTCTAGAAAGAAATACTACTAATTAAAATATTGAGTAATGTTTTCCTCCGAGACCTCATAATAATGAATAGGACTCATAAATATTGATCTCTGTTCTGGGAGAAACAAATGTAAATCATGTTGAATGACAAGTATGCAAAATGTTCTGGGACAATTTCATCAATCAAGGTTAAATATAAATACTCTGTAAATTTCCATATGTAATTCTGCATGATAAAGTTATATAACAGTCTCCGTTTACAGAGTTGGGATTAATAAACAAATCTAGATTCCATTAAAATGAATATGTGACAGCACAGTGGCACAGTGTTCAGCAACGGTTTCATGTGTTTGATTCCTGACATGGGTCCTATGTATGTGGAGTTTCATTCCTGGTCTTGACCCTATGTTTGTGTGGGACCTCCAGTTCTCTAGCACATTTCAAACACTTCTGCATGCTATTTGACTGCTGACTAAAATGTTCCCTAGTCTGTGTATGTGTTTGCGCTTGTGTATTACAGAATTTTAACTGTAAGTTCCAGTGAGGCAAGTACTGTTATGAATGACAAATATACTCTCTACAGTACTATGTAACTGATGATGCTATATAAATAAATGTAAAATTAATATAATACTATAATGTACTCATGGGAGCTTAGCATACTTGACTTTAGCTCAGTGAATAAACAAGGATAATAGTGCCACTTTCTTTAAGTTGCAACTACACTACTCATAGACAAGGGGGGGATTCCAGTTGACCGGAAACCCCTCTGCCCTACAGTTTGGCTAGCTGACACTACATGCAATATTAAGCCGCAGAATGGAGCTACTGCACATGCCCAGTGGATGCAGATTTTGTCTGCTGTGTGTGTGTATGGTACTCAATCATTGCACCAGAGAGATACCATGATCATTGGGCCTACATATGTCTGAAGTACTGTACTCATAAACTGCAATTTATTTGGGGCAGACTATAGCTTGTAACATGCTAATTATGCATCCTTCATGGGCTCCGACAATTGCTCTAAAATCAAACATTTGGAGACCCCCCTCCAGAAATTCTGTGTTTGCCCCTGTTCTTTCAAAGAAGGTATTCCACAAATATCTGTAAACACCTGTATTATACTGTATATCAGCTTTGTCCTTCTCTCAGTTGTTCCTGGAGACTCTCAGGGGTAAATTTACTAAGCTTCAATGTTTCTGCTGATTCTAGCCGAGATCATTCTCGGTTGGCAGTGGTCGTTTCATGTCTATTTTTTGACATTCACATTCAGAAATTTACTAACCTCCGCGTTACTCTTATTTGTGTTTTCTGATGTTGAAGCCATTTGTATTTCAGAACTGTGTTTTCTGGACGTATTTGTTAAACATTGCTGTACATGGCTTGAGTTTACTCCGGTTCGTATTTTCTAAACATGGCCGGAACGGTCACGTATCTAGTTAATGACCCTCCATAATTGGTTGAAAGTATCTTAAGTGGGAAGGAGATGTCACAGGCATATAAATACGCCCCTCAAACTATCTGTTCCTTGTGGGTTTAGTTAGAGGAGTGGTGAAAGGTTGTAGTTTGTGGAGTTGATGAGTTGTGTACATCCGTTCCTTGTGGGTTTAGTTAGAGGAGTGATGAAAGGTTGTGGTTTGTGAAGTTGATGAGTTGTGTGGGATTTGAGGACTGCGTTTTGACTGTCTTTTAATTTTTTTAAAGTGTTTTGTGTATAATGTCTGGGTCTGAGGTTAGTGAGGTTGGGGAGGTGGAGGAAGTGGCAGTTGAGGTGCCACACTCTTCTGATGCAGAGAGTGATGATGCACCCCTGGAGCGCACCAGGCCTAAGACTGGGCGGAACGTCAAGTTCACATTTGGAGAAAATATGGCCCTGGTGCATGAGGTGTTGAAATATCACCGGCAGCCGTTTGGTCGTGAGGCTGCGAAAGTTCAACCTGCAAGAAGAATTCTATATGGTGAAGGTGGTGAATGTGGTGAATGCCAAAAGCCCCTTGTGCAGGACAGATGAGACATGCCACAATCGCTTTTATGATATCAAGTACCATGTGAAGGCGAAGATGGCTAAGGAGGCGAAGTCTGCATAGCAGACAGAAGGTGGCCACCCTTACGTCACTATCTACCTGGAGTATGAGGAGCCACTTTAGGTCCTGATTCCTCCTGAGATGGTTAGTGTTAATTATGTGAGGGACTTTGATGTGATAGGGCCAGCTAGTAAGTATAAGTATGGGCACTTTTTTAAATAATGTTTTTAAAAAAATGTTAATACACATATATTTTTTTCTGCAATATTCAGAATATGATTTTTGTACCTTAATTTTATGTATTGTTTTTTCCTTGGTATTGTGTAATGTAATTGTGAGGGATATTTTGCAAAATAATATCATTGTTTGTTTATAAGGTTCGTAGCATATAATTGTGGTAGTGTGCATGTCATTGTCACCATGATTTTTAATTTGTAATGTCATGATTTGTTGTTGTTGTAATCTGTGTTAGAAGTGCAATGTGTTATGAGGTGCTTTTTGTTTTATTTGATTATTATTGGGTGCTCCTTTATGCTGTAGTTATGCATCATGTGGATTTATTGATTTTTGCACTGTTATTATTATGTTTCCTCAGCATACATACATGTATGGGACAAATGTGTTTAATTATTGATATAGTAAAAAATATAATGTTGCTAGTTTAGTTCATTCACATATTTTCTGATTGCCTGAAAACTGTACTGCCATTACTCATTGAATAGTAGAGGCCTTCGCCAAGTGTGAAATGTTATGTGTAATGACAGTACATGTTTCACCAAGCCAAAACACAACTTAATAATTTACTGTATTAATGTTTATTGTTGGTCATGCTGGGACTTGTAGTTTTTCATCGTTTGACAGTGTTCAGGATGTTTATGGCTGGCTACCTTATTTCAAACATGCATTATATTGAAATGTTACATATTGTGGTACACTGAATAAAGCTTCTAAAAATAAAAACATGTGATGTTACCCACAGCAACCATTCAGATTTGTGTAACATTTCTAGCATGTAATAGTGAAATGTTAGACAGAACCTGATTGGTTGCTACTGTATGTCCAACATCTCCTATTTTTATTTTTAGAAGCTTAAGTAAAGTTTAAAAATGATGCTTTACTGAAGTTTATTTGAAGGGTAAATATAGTTTATTTTAACATACATTGTTTCACATTTTTACACATCTAGCCAATACAATTGTTTTGTTTTGTTTTGATTTGTTTGGTTGTTAAAAGCATTCTACACTGCAGGTTGGTATCTTCATTATAACAATATAGCACATAGAGCTAGGAAATATCATGTGATAATAGTCTGGGATTTTAATTGTGTGAATTTTCCATTTTTATCATGACATTTTGGTAAAATAATTTCTCCAAACAAGACAAAATAAGATAAAACTACTATATAATATATTCATCATTACAAACAATGTAAACATAAACTTAGACTGTTTTAATACAACTAAAATATGTGTTTACATTTACAGCACAAAAGAGATCCTCCAGCACCTCTGCCTCTGCATCTGCTCAGGCCCCTGAAGAAGAAGCAGATATTGCAGGTGAATTAAATTAAGATCTTTGTTTGCAGAAGGTATAAACAAATGAAAAGGAGCCATTTGTATCTTTTTTCCTTCAGGCCCGTCAGCTGTTATAGCTCGACCAGTGCCGCAAATCTCCAGGGTCACATCAAGGCCCTCAAGCCCCATACTGGAGAGTCTACAGCAACAGACTCCACCAACAGAAGAGTTTGCCGGCGACTAAGAAACCTAAAAAAATACACATACACATCAACATAATGCACACAATCTGGGAGGCAGATTTAGTTACTTTTTTCTTTTTTTTAAAGTGGAGATGTTGCCCATAGCAACCATTCAAATGTTGCTAGATATCTTTTAGAAGATGAAAATGACATGTAATGTATCATGTGAGTGATTTCTAGGGACAATGGGGGTCATTCCGAGTTGATCGTAGCCCTGCAAAATTTTGCAGGGTTACGATCATGACAATAGATATGACAATAGACAATAGCCCAGCACAGGGCTATCCCGCCCCGCATGTCAGTGCCCCCCCCCCCCCCCCCCCCCCCGCAGAAGTGCAAAAGCATCGCACATTTGCACTTGAGGAGTAGCTCCTGGCTAGCTCAGCTTTAGCGTGCTGCCCCAGCCCAGCGACCGCCTCTGCCTGTCAATCATGCGCTATGTGCTACATTGTATCTCCGCCATGCGCTGCCTGAATGACAGCTCAGGAGCGCACAGCCAATCAGGAGAGTGCCATGACATGGTGCTCCCTGATTGGCTGAAGGGACCCTCTTTGACAGGAGTCACGGGGGGTCCCGGCAGTCGGGGAAAGGGGTCCCATGTGTAAACATGGGACCCATTTCAGTGCGTGGTTCGGGTTTTTCATTTTTTTTTTTTGCCAAGTACGTGGATTACAAAGAGGACGGAGCAACACTGGATTGTGTGAGTATAATTTTATTTACTGGTACCCCGGGATTCTACGTGGAGAAGAGGACCGAGCCTCGTGTGAACATAGATAAGTATGTGTGTATGTACTGGGGATTTCCTTATTAAAATCATGGAACTTGGTGACCTAGACGAAGGAACTCTGTTGGCGACACTTGATGTGTCATCATTATATACTATAATTCCCCATGATCTGGGTCTTGAAGCAGTAAGGGAGCTACTTATTACAGTAGGGACTTTGTCAATCCCCATTGAGGGGTTATTGGAATTCTTGGAATTGATTTTGCTGAATAATCATTTCATGTACCAAAATGATTATTTCATACAGTGCTCAGGAACTGCTATGGGTTCCAATGTGGCCCCTATCTATGCAGGCATTTTTATGCATCAATATGAGATGATTAATATCTTACCTACATATGGCAGTAAAATCATTTATTATAAGCGTTTTATAGACGATATATTTATGCTATGGGACGGCACTGAGTTTGAATTTAACTGTATGTTGGAACACTTAAACAGTTTAGAATCCACAGTACGCTTCACTGGTCAGATTAGTGGGGATTCTATCAATTTTTTGGACCTCACAATCTTTCGTAAGGGGAATAAATTAGGAACCACCCTATTCAGAAAGGAGACGGATCGGAATACGATCTTACACGCAACAAGTAACCACCCACCGGCATTAAAATCAAGCTTACCCATCTCCCAGTTCATGCGGGTATTGAGGAACAATACTGATCCAGTAAAAGCTGGAACACAGATTCTGGAGATGAAGAGCCGCTTTTTGGAAAGGGGGTACA
Source organism: Pseudophryne corroboree (assembly GCF_028390025.1). NCBI lineage: Eukaryota > Metazoa > Chordata > Amphibia > Anura > Myobatrachidae > Pseudophryne > Pseudophryne corroboree. Next base: position 338,936,846 of record NC_086444.1, on the reverse strand, counting down.
AAAAGAGTACTATTGATACCTGCTTGATGAGGGCACGAACAAAATGCATAAGGTCTGCACCACCGAAGGAGGCACGTATGATATACGTTACACAATTTGATGGTAAATCCACCAACATTGGATCATCATTAAGACGACATTGGCCAATATTGAAGTCTGACCCTAAATTAAAGGGACTGTTTGAACAACCGCCCATGATGGCATACAGACGTGGCCGTAGTCTGAAACAGCTCCTCATGCACCCAGCGAAGCGACTCACCAAGGAAGAAAGTGGTTGGCTGCAACCACAAAAGAAGGGTTGTGTAAAATGTCTTGGATGCGTGACATGTCGTTCCATGTTGGCTGGAGATAAATTTCCGCATCCCCGAAGTGGGAAAATGATTAATATTAGATTTCGGCTGCATTGCCGACTCGATCATGTAATTTACATGCTCCTCTGCCCTTGTGGCCTCCCCTATGTGGGAATGACCACATGCACCTTTAGGGAGAGGATGGCGAACCATCGGAGTTCAATTCACAAGGCATTGTTGACAGGACAGACTGACAAACCGGTGGCCCAACATTTCCTAACATTAGGACATCAAGTGGCGTCCTTGAAGTGCCGGATCATTGACTGGGTTCCGGTTCCTAAGAGGGGTGGGGATCGATCACTCCTATTAAAGAAGTTGGAAGCGAGGTGGATCCACAGACTGGGTTCAGTGTCCCCCTATGGACTTAATGAATCTAACCCTCTTAATTTTTTTCTACGTTGACTATGGTGGATATAGATTGTGCAATAGCACTTTTGATACATATCTTCCCGTATAGATGTTTGTTTTAAAAAAAATATCTTTGATTAGGGGTAGTGATATGCTCTGACCGACACCTATAGGTATATGTATATACATATGTAGGAATTTTTATTGTCTGGATATGTGGTGATTATGATATTTTATAGCTAAGGCTGTTTCTTTTGTTTTTTTTTTTTGATTTAATATTGGTCGACTGGGGTTACCCACTAATTGGATCATAAGATTTTCTTCATCTTTGTATGAAGAGGTATCCTATTTATTTATTTATATATCAAGTTTTGCATAGAGATAATACAGCAATAGTGGGTACCCATTGTATGGTCTGATCAATACTAAATTCTTTTGTGTATTTTTTGTATATTCCCTTATGGTTTGTATATTGTGTGTTTATTATCTTTAACTTTGGGGTTTTTAACTGCAGCTGATTGGCTCTTTACACCGGGGAATGAGGTACACACTAAACTGGCTAGGTCCCATGTTATTTAATATAGATTCCGTATTGGAGTGAATTAATTCAGAATTTACTTGGATTTGACAGACTGGATGTCTTTATTCTGTCTAAGAGAGTTCCGATATGCGTTCCAGCTTTACTTCCGTCTTTGTGACACGTGCGTTTCACAGACAGGAAGTGCGGCTTGTTGCCTAGTTACGCACGTCACTGCGGTCCGTCTGTACTCAGCAGCTGTGGACGGGGAATGTCCGCTATTAGTGTTTACAACGGACGGGCTTTGCCCACTTGTGTCACATGGAGCCTGGCCGCTAAGTATAAGTGTGTCCTGCATTACCCCTTCTTGGTTGGGAAATTTTGGTATTTATTTTGTACTGATTGCTTTAGATGTTAGTTTGTATAATTATGTCGCATTTGATATGAGGTCATATTAGGGGCGTGTTTAGCGCCAAATTCTAATTGATCACTGGTGTATATAGAGCCTGTCAGGCATAACCCAGCTTACTGCTGGATATCCGGGTAGACCCTGTGTTTGGTCTTATGTTCTGATGGAATTATTACATACTGCCTCCTGAGGAAGGCCCTCTGTGGGCCGAAAGCGCTTGAGGACATATCAAGGAATACCATTCGAGTGTATTGTGTAACGTATAAATAAATTCACCTTTTTGCATCTTTATGAATTCTGGAGAGTGCCTCTACTGTCTGTTCTATAATTTGAATGCCTTTGCATTCTGGAGTGATCACCCCAGTCGTTGTCTCCTTTGAAGATGTGAGTGCGACCATTTTTTGGATATATATGTGTGTATGTAGGTGTGCATGTATGTAATAAAGTTTTACTGTCACGGTGTGTGTGTTCTGTTTTTTGTAGGGTATTTTTTTGTAGTAGAACTACAGGTACCAGCGGGCCCATTTTTCCACTGCATGCTGGTACTTGTGGTTCTTCAAGTACCAGCTTGCAGGGGAGGCTTGCTGGGACTTGTAGTACTGCTACAAAAAACAATATTCTTTTTTTTACACTATGGCTATCAGCCCCCCATCCGCCGCCCTTGGATGGGGGGGACAGCCTCGGGCTTCACCCTTGGCCCTTGGGTGGCTAGAGGGGGGGACCCCTTGATTTAAGGGGTTCCCACTCCTCCAGGGTACCCCGGCCAGGGGTGACTAGTAAGTGATTTAATGCCAGGGCCGCAGGGACCAAGATAAAAGTGTCCCCCAGCTGTGGCATTATCTCCCTGACTAGGTGCTGGTTCAAAAAATACGGGGGACCCCTACGCTTTTTGTCCCCCGTATTTTTTGCACCAGGACTAGGCGCAGAGCCCAGTGCTGGTTGTTAAAATATGGGGGATCCCCAGTCATTTTCCCCCCCATATTTTTACAACCAGGACCGGCTCAAAGGCTGGTTATGCTTATGAGGGGGGACCCCACGCAATTTCACACCCCTTCCCACTGATAAACATGCATGGATCTCACTGATCCGTGCATGCCTATCAGAACACGGTAAAAAAAAGCAGGTCTATTTTAAAACTGCTTTTTTTACGATTTGTATTTTTTCACGGCAGTGTTTGGCTATTTCCGGCAGTGTTTCTGAGTTCGAATTTTTTAGTAAATTACCGAGTTGTATCAAATAACAGGCATATTTGACCGATGGTGTATTCATTCATATTTTTTTTCTTTGCCTTCCAAAAAAATACGAATGCCCTCATCACTGCCGAGATTTGAGTTTAGTAAATTCCCGAGATGACACTTTGAAGAAAAAACACCAAATCGGTCAAAATCGGGAGCTTAGAAAATATACCCCTTGGAAGGGTGAGGTGATACGCAAATTTCATCTCTTAAATTTGGAGCCGGTTAAATGCTATTATATGCGATAATTGTTATCTGTATAACATTTCTTATATTTGTCTTTTAAGAAAATAGTTTTTACCTCTGTTGTTATATACCAGGAATAAATTATTCATTTAGTGAATTCAGCAATTCTATGGTTTTTAATCTTGAGTGACATTTTTGAGTAAAAGGGTATACACTAACATACAGTGTTTAATGATACATCAAAAGTATTTAGCACATCTGGGGTAATTGTTTGCATATCCTTATCTTCAGTCCCATCCAGCAAGGGGCTACCCATAAGGTGCAGTTTTAAGTCATATGATAGCACGGAGGAAAGGTTTCTTTACACATATTAATGTTATTATTTAAAAATATATTAATATGTGAATTTTCTAAATTCATATAAATCATGCGCTAATTAGATGTTCAGAACCGAGTAAATCCGAACTAGCACATCTCTACTTTAAACACATTATAAGCTAACGTTGTTTTGGCAACATACTAATTAAGTTCTTGACCTGAAAAGCTATTGCCAGTATTTTCTTATAAATTAGAACAGATAATCATATATTTGCCAACCTGAAAACGTTATTCATCTAAGAATTCATTAATTAAAAGTATTCCTGACTTATATGAGGTCAGTGATGTTGACTAATACACTTTACCGTAGCCCGCTGATGATTTAATCAATCTCCAGTTTAAAAATGAACTGTGAGACACTGGCCTGAAAATACTGCAGGTATATGAAAAAGAAAAATACTTTATAGCATAAATCTCACTCCTCAGTATTCTATTCTAGCTATCTGAATATATTGTGAAGTGTAGAATTTGTAGAGAATGAAAAAAGACCACTGACAAGGTTAAAAAACCTTTTCTCCTAGGTTCTTTATAAAAATGTGCCATGCTCATTGTTCTGAAACAGACCTTGTGGCAGTGAACACAACGGGTGATAAGACTTTGGCATTCCACAGAGAACAGGTTTTCATCAAACACAACTCATGCTTATGGCAAGAAAAAGTCAAAGCTCTACAATAAATAATGGGCGATTAAAAGAAGAACAAAACAAATATAACTTCACATGTGCACATAGGCCTATATTCTGGAAGGTACAATAAATACAATAAAAGTCTCAAGACACTTTGAAACAATAAAAAGCATTTCTAAGTTACAGTAGATACATATTTTTTAAGGTTGAGGTGATAGATGATGGATCTAGTGGCTAGGGTTACCTTACCTCTTTGTCTCCACCTGAGTCATGTAATACTTTGGAGTAGACTTTGGCAAGGTCCACCAGGGTTTGATAAGTCACTCGGTATGCTAGCTAAAAAGGCATTTCATTTAGGGGCATATTTCTCACTATCCTGATCTCAGAAGCAGCTTGGATGGAATAAATTTGTCCAATTTTGCATTACGATATTTGAATAAATCACAAGAATTGTATGCAGGGACAGGGATTATGAAAAAGCTCTGTCCCTGTGAACCTTTCACCTGCACTTCTCAGGGTATTTCTGGCGAGAAATACCCTGTGACTGTGCCTCTGCATGCACCACCGGCTACATGACTGACCTCCCTAACTCATGATCCCCTCCCTCTCCTCTGCTAAGCTAACATTTATCTCAGGTGATCCGGTGAGCTCCTTTGTGATCAGGTCACTGTGCCCCATCTTTGTGACCCTGGTTAGCTGATCAGTGCTGTAAACTGAGTTGCCAGCTGGGAGTTCACAGCACCTCAGTTCACAGGCACAGATCAGCTGACCGCAGTCACAGAGAGAAGTAGCCTGTCGGACAGTGATCAATGGGTGCAGCAGCATGATGGCAAGTTTTATTTTATTTTTTATTTTAGTATATTTGAGCAGATCACATTTCACATTACAAGAATGGAAAATGTAATCTGATTACTAAAAAATAAAAAAAGTAAGGGCTTGGAGGAGAATTTTGAGAATTCTCATACAGTTGCTCATTAGTGCATTCATGTGATACAAAAATAATGCAAAACGGAAAAATAATATTGATAAATATGCCTATTAGACCCTCAAATGTTGTGGCTATTTTGGCACTTTTTGGGCTATTCACAATCCAACATCAATATCAATGTTATAGAAGAGGACACTGGAAGACTCACTGTAGTAATGGAAATCACTGAAACACTGTTGTGTAAGGGGTAACTGGTTAGGGGCAGGATGTATTAAGATACATCGCCACCCCTCGCCGCTTACCGCAGCGATGTTGATCGCATATGTACTAACAGATCGCATATGTACTAGCAATGCGGTGACGGAGGCCCCCGCGATACCTTTGAGGTGGTCTGCGGGGGGTCTCCGTCATCTCCCTCGGCTCTCCAGACTGCCTACATGCCGGGAAGCAGCAGCAGGCTGCCCCTGGCGCCTCCTCCTCCCCACTGCAGCCGGAAGGACCTCCGGCGGCGTTGCTAGGGGGAGGAGGACATTACCTTCCGGGTCCAGGGCAGCCTGGAGGAAGGTATACCGGGGGGGAGGGGGGGAGGCATCTGCGGCGGGGGTGGTGGAGGCGGAGGGTTGCGGCGGTCAGTGATAAGAAGCCCATAGGCTTCTATAGGGTATCGCCATCCAAAGATGGCGATACCCTGGATGGCGAAAATGCGGCGGTAGGATCTAAGTAAATTTGAAAATGCGGTAAAACACCCATTTTTGGTGGTTTTACTTCATTTTTCCTTTAATACAACCCGCCCTAAGTCTCTTAAAACCATAATGAGGGAATTGTTAACTACTGATAGGGTTTGCCAATATGTACGGTTCCACTAGATTTGAAAGGAGAGCAACAGTAGATGCACTTACTGATGTGTCCTCATACACCAAGCCTTAATACGCCATGCGGCAAGAGACACCCTGCGTGAGTGAGCAGCGTTAAGCAGTTTCGCGTAGTGACTATTTTTTAAGAAAAAAGGAGCATGTGACTTGTCACGCTGTGAAGGGCTGTTTGGTAACTGCAGTAATAGTGTATAAGGACACATCTATAACATGAAGCACATGGTATTACTGGTGTATTTGAAGGAAAGGAGGCTGGAAGATTAAGTTATAGTCATGCCCCTTGTGTGATGGCTATATCCACAGTGACAGATTTGTGGCACATATATCACCTGACAACTGTCAATTTAACTGCATCTCCTGATTTTTTTGCCCCATCTAGAAGATACAATACATTTTGAAAAGCAAAATTTTTTATATCATATGTTGGAAAGAAGGTGTGTGCAGAGACATGGATTGGTGAATTTGCTGATTTTAATAAAAGTTTATGGAGTTGGAGATGATTATTGGAGAAATATCCACCCTCCGAACATTTAGGACAAGTTATTTCCTGGAAATGTGGGAAACAAAATGCCCGACCTACTGTAATGTACGGATTGCAGAAGATGATCACTTTGAAATGTCTCTGCTGTTACAGTTTTGAAACATAATTCACTAAGTGAAGTAAAGCTTATGATAGGGGGGGGGGGTGGGGGTGGGTAATTCAGAGTTAATTGCAGCAACAAATTTGTTAGCAGTTGGGCAAAACCATGTGCACTGCAGGGGGGGGCAGATATAACATGCACAGTTAGAGTTACATTTGGGAGGGGTGTATTCAAACTGAAATCTAAATTGTAGTGTAAAAATTAAGCAGGCAGTGTTTACCCTGCACAGAAACAATATAACCCATCCAAATCTAACTCTCTCTGCAAATGTTATATCTGCCACACCTGCAGTGCACATGGGGGGTCATTCCGAGTTGTTCGCTCGTTATTTTTTTCTCGCAACGGAGCGATTAGTCGCTAATGCGCATGCGTAATGTCCACAGTGCGACTGCGCGAAGTAAATTTGCTATGCAGTTAGGTATTTGACTCACGGCATTACAAGGTTTTTTCTTCGTTCTGGTGATCGTAATGTGATTGACAGAAGTGGGTGTTTCTGGGCGGAAACTAGCCGTTTTATGGGTGTGTGCGAAAAAACGCTACCGTTTCTGGGAAAAACGCGGGAGTGGCTGGAGAAATGGAGGAGTGTCTGGGCGAACACTGGGTGTGTTTGTGACGTCAAACCAGGAACGAAACTGACTGAACTGATCGCAGATGCCAAGTAAGTCTGGAGCTACTCAGAAACTGCTAAGAAGTGTCTATTCGCAATTCTGCTAATCTTTCGTTCGCAAATTTGATAAGCTAAGATTCACTCCCAGTAGGCGGCAGCTTAGCGTGTGCAAAGCTGCTAAAAGCAGCTTGCGAGCGAAAACAACTCGGAATGACCCCCATGGTTTTGTCCAACTGCTAACAAATTTACTGCTGCGATCAACTCTGAATTACCCCCAGAATCTTTACAGTTTTCAGCATTCAGCTGCTTATACCAGAAACTGACATTCGGTTTAAAATTAATTATTTGCTTAATATTTTGAAGTTTACATTAGTGGATTAGTTAGTATTGGATGTCCTGATTAGCTGAATAAATAAAGACATATATTGGGACATTTTTCAATGGAGAGAGATAAAGCACTAAACAATCAATCACCTTCTACTGTCATGTTACAGGCTGTGTTTGAAAAATTACAGTTAGGAGCTGATTGGTTGTTATTTTACCTCTCTCCGCTTTATCTGTCTCCAAGCTTTGATTAATCTCTCACATATTTTCAATTTCTTTTCTCTGTATTCTATCAAAAGACATGCTACTTAATGCATAAAACTGATCATTTCTAGAAGTCAGCAAAATATGGTAAACATAACCTTGATATTAGAATTTTCATGTTCAAATATCTGAAGCTGCTACATCTAAATAACACAGACTTACCAATCCCAATTTTACAGCTATCACAAAATGCAGTGTTTTCTGAGCAGAATATATCCAATAGTATCTACATTTTGTGTAGATAATTGGGTACAGTAGGTGAACTAGAAATAACATTGCACGTTTAAACAAGTGTGCAGACTGATACTTACTGGTTTGTATCTGTTGACCTGTAAGTAGATTCAGTCTATTTATTACTGTAGCTGTCAATCTCAGAAAGTGAAAGTTTAATGGATCCGCAAGTCAAATTTCAAGATGTGTTTTATTATTTATAAGCAATTAATGTATAATGATCAGAATGTATATCTATTGCTGTCACTGTAAGGACTTGCTCACCTCTGTAATTTTTATGCAATTATCTTATGTTTTCATTTGGCTGAAAATTGCATGGAAGACAACGGGAAGAATGGATGGCGTAATGGTTAGCTATTAATTCCCACCATGGCTCTAACTGTGTAGAGTTTGTATATTCTCTCTGTGCTTGCGTGGTTTCCTCCGCGTACTCCGGTCTCCTCCCACACTAATAAAAAAAGGGGTTAGTAGGTCAGTTGGCTCCTGAAAAAACATTAACCCTAGTGTGTACATCTGTTTAGGGCAGACTGCTGTCAAATGCTATGCTTCTATAATCTTATATGATAGAATGTACTGCACCTTTATGCAATGTAATTATGTTTTACTGACAATTTTTTCAGCTTTTTTTTTTTTTTTTAGCCCTATAAAATCTCATAAAGCTCCTGATTCCTGAGCCTCATGGAAGTGCAAATGTGGCCACATTCAGCGCCGGTGCTGCCATTAGGCAGCTTTACGCAGCTGCCTATGGGAACCGACCACTGGAGGGCGGTGCTGAGTCCACATGCAAAAAAGAAGGGTGACTCTTTCAGCAGTGGCAAGGCTTAGGATCTCTCCTAGACTCGACACTGCACTATCTCTGGTCATTTCAGTAGACTGCAGTTAGCAGCAGTGGTGGCTGCCTCTTCTCTCTCCTGCAGTCCTCTCCTTCCTCCAGGTGCTGCCAGCCTGTCACTAACATAGGATCCACCCCCTAAGCATCACGAGTTGCTGCTGCTGAATGGAGCAACTTAGTTATGTCTGTTATGCCTTTTTGATATAGAGGATGCATTAATAGGTGGATGAGTTTGTGTGTGTTAATGAGTGCTGATAAAGCTAGTGTGTGTTTGGGGGTGGGGTGGGGGGAGTACTAACATGGTGAGTGAGTGAGTGTGTGTGTGGTGTATGGATTTATTGTGTGCTGACAGGGTGAGTGTATGTGGAGTAGAGATGTGCACCGTAAATTTTTCGGGTTTTGTGTTTTGCTTTTGGATTTGGTTCCGCAGCCGTGTTTTGGATTCGGACGCGTTTTGGCAAAACCTACCTGAAAATTTTTTGTCGGATTCGGGTGTGTTTTGGATTAGGGTGTTTTTTTTTTCAAAAACCCCTCAAAAACAGCTTAAATCATAGAATTTGGGGGTAATTTTGATCCTATAGTATTATTAACCTCAATAACCACAATTTCCACTCATTTCCAGTCTATTCTGAACACCTCACACCTCACAATACTATTTTTAGTCCTAAAATTTGCACCAAGGTCTCTGGATGTCTAAGCAAAGTGACCCAAGAGGGCGGCACAAACACCTGGCCCATCTAGGAGTGGCACTGCAGTATCAGACAGGATGACACTTAAAAAAAATTGGCCCCAAACAGCACATTATGCAAAGAAAAGAGAAAAATAGGTGCACTGTAGTCACTGGACGGCTAAGCTAAGCGACTCAAACACCTCAATATCACAGGAATCATTTGTTCTAATCAATGGTATTATTGGTCCAAATCACTGGAAGAAAATGACAAAATCACTGGAATAATTCGTTCTAATCAATGGTATTATTGGTCCAAATCACTGGAAGAAAATGACAAAATCACTGGAATAATTCGTTCTAATCAATGGTATTATTGGTCCAAATCACTGGAAGAAAATGACAAAATCACTGGAATTATTCGTTCTAATCAATGGTATTATTGGTCCAAATCACTGGAAGAAAATGACAAAATCACTGGAATTATTCGTTCTAATCAATGGTATTATTGGTCCAAATCACTGGAAGAAAATGACAAAATCACTGGAATAATTCGTTCTAATCAATGGTATTATTGGTCCAAATCACTGGAAGAAAATGACAAAATCACTGGAATTATTCGTTCTAATCAATGGTATTATTGGTCCAAATCACTGGAAGAAAATGACAAAATCACTGGAATTATTCGTTCTAATCAATGGTATTATTGGTCCAAATCGCTGGAAGTAAATGACAAAATCACTGGAATTATTCGTTCTAATCAATGGTATTATTGGTCCAAATCACTGGAAGAAAATGACAAAATCACTGGAATTATTTGTAAACATTTGTAGAAAGTCGCTGCTTTCTGATTACAGAAATGCTCAGATATTCCTGCGAATCCACAATCCCTTCCCAGAGGAAAAAGAAATTGAGAAACCGTTGTTTGAGAACATTTGTTCTCTTTCCCTTACAAAGGAACAAACCACTTTCCAAGAAGACTGACGTTTTTGGGATTATGGAGACATAATGTTTTTGAATATAAATCCTAAAGCAGGTGGTGTATTAGAGAAAAAGAGTGCAAGAGACCAGCCATGCAGTTTCTGAAATATTATGACAAAATATTACTGTATTTCATAAGCACTCATGCCTAACTCTGCTAAGTACTGTTTGGTATACTGTATCTGGCTTCCATGAGGTAGTTGGCCATTATTTCAGCTTCCATTGACCTTTTTGAAGTCGGTAGAAGTTATTGATTCTTTTTTTTTCCCCCTATTTTTAATTTTCTCCTGCATAGCCCAGTAAAATGTTGCAATGTTAAGTATTGACTTGTGCCTTCTGGGGGTCCACTTCTTCACCAAACCCAGCCAAATCTCATCCTAACCCTCTGTTCCACGTTCTCTATGTACCCCATCTGTGTCACTCATGTCTGTCTACCCCTCCCCTTTAGATTGTAAGCTCTCACGAGCAGGGCCCTCTTCCCTCATGTGCTTATCCTTTGGCTTACTTTAATAATCTTCAACTGTACCACATCCAACAGTCTTCTGCCACCTGATACTTATTCCAGTGTCATCTGCTGATGTAACTATGTGTATTTACCCTGTACTTGTCCTAAACTGTCATCAACTGTAAGTTGCTGTTTTACTGTTTGATTATTTATGTACTCTGTAATTGGGTGCTGCAGAACCCTTGTGGCGCCATATAAATAAAGGATTATAATAATATTAATATAGGGTGTATAATCCCCAGGTGTATCTCACACATCACACAGTACAGTATATAGGGTCTATAATCCCCAGGTGTATCTCACACATCGCTCAGTACAGATTACAGGATGTATGATCACCAGGTGTATAACACACGTCGCACAGTACAGTATACATACTGGTCACAACAATGCAGCAGATATTGAGCACTGATCAGGATACTAGAAGTAACACAGAGCTGCAAGATACAGCAATGGCCTACTGTACTGTACTATATATGTATACTGCTGGTCACCAAAATGCTGCACTGTCCTACTATATACTGCTCACAATAATGCAGCACAGATATGGAATGGACACTTGCAGTGACACAGCTGCAAGATACTACAGCAATGGCCTAATGTACTGTACAACTATATACTGTTGGTCACCAAAATGCTGCACTGTAATACTATATGTACTGCTCACAAAAATGCAGCACAGATATGGAATGGATACTTGCAGTGACACAGAGCTGCAAGATACTTCAGCAATGACCTAATGTACTGTACAACTATATACTGTTGGTCACCAAAATGCTGCACTGTAATACTATATGTACTGCTCACAAAATGCAGCACATATATGGAATGGATACTTGCAGTGACACTGAGCTGCAAGATACTACAGCAATGGCCTAATCATGTACTGTACAACTGTATACTGTTGGTCACCAAAATGAAGCACACTGAGCACAGATATTTGCAGCACACTGAGCACAGATATGGAGCATTTTCAGACAGAGAACGTAGATATTTTCAGCACACTGAGCACAGATATTTGCAGCACACTGAGCACAGATATTTGCAGCACACTGAGCACAGATTACGGAGCTTTTCAGGGAGATAACGCAGCCACGTCCTCTCCGTTCAATCTCCAATGCACGAGTGAAAATGGCGGCGATGCGCGGCTCTTTATATAGAATACGAATCTCGCGAGAATCCGACAGCGGGATGATGACGTTCATCTTCGTTCGGGTTAACCGAGCAAGGCGGGAAGATCCGAGGCTGCCTCGGAACCGTATAAAATAGGTGAAGTTCGGGGGGGTTCGGATCTCGGAGAACCGAACCCGCTCATCTCTAGTGTGGAGAGGGGTGGTTTAATGAGTGCTGGCAGGATGAGTGAGTGTGTCTTGCAGTGGATTTATTGTGTGCTGGCAGGGTTAGTGTGTGTGGAGAGAGGTACTTTAATGAGTGCTGGCAGGGTAGGTGAGTGTGAGTGGTGGTGGATTTATTGTGTGCTGGCAGGTTTAGTGTCTGTGTGTGTGTGTGTGTGTGTGTGTGTGTGTGTGTGTGTGTGTGTGTGTGTGGGGGGTTAATGGCTTCTGACATACATTAGGGCACAGATGTGTAGCATACATATGTATTGGGGCATTGTATGGCATAATTCACACTATCTGGTATACAGTACAATACATCTAAGGCATAGTTGTTTGGCATATTATGTAGGTTGCCTAGGAAACCTGGAAACCTTGCACTGGCTCTGGCCACATCTTGTGCTTTTTAGCAAAATGCGCATGCACCACAGCCAACATAGGCAACTTAAAGCTGTTATGAGTGATTTGTACACCTCAGTCACTTTTCTTACCAATGGCTATATGAGCACTACTAGGTGGCAACTGGGAAGCCATGGGGCATTTGTAAGAGAAGCATCCTGTGGACTTGTAGCCAGAGTTATGATATATTCCGAGTCGAGCAAATGGTCAATGCACACCATTGTCAGCCGTATCGTCTGCGTCAAGCATGGGCTAGGTGTAAATACTGGGCCTAATAATGATGGCAGCCCTAGCAGCCGGAGTGGCATTATGGATCAGTAGTCGCATCTCACTTATGATCACAGGTGTCAGGAATGAGCCCACTATGTATAACTTAGCGTAGGATGCATAAGTGGGAAGTGTACCATTTGCATAAATGCAACATATTTTTCATAAAATGTCCTGACAGTAACCTTCATGCAAAATGCATTAAATTCAAACCTAAAAAATGCATAAAAATTAATGTCATTTTCAGTAAAGAACCATCTGGTCGCCCTACCTATAGTCTTAAGAGAGAGCATATACACAAACTAAAGTAAACATAAAGGTGTTATGCCATAAAAAGGATACAAACAAAATAACAATCCAGCAGATGTAAATTGTAGCCATGCTCTAAGATATCAGTTGTAGTGTTTGCAGTGTGTAATACCCCTTGTGACCATGGTTAAGGGGATGTGGTATGAGTAAATACCACCACTGTACTGTAGTATCAAATTTGGTGAAAGAAACAAGAGATGCTGCTCTATATATATCTATTTTAGAACAGTACAGTTATAATTATTACAACACAATAATATATATTTAAAGGATAATAGCAGCAGATAATATTAATGTAATGATCTGAAACAGCAGAGACTATTAATGCTTAAAAAATAGTACAAACAGAAAAATGATGGTGAAAATAAAAATATCATGGCCACAATGACAGTAACTGAATTACGATCCAGTGATTGCGCATTATGGGCCTAATTCAGAAAGGATTGCAAATTCTGCTAATTAGCAGAATTTGCAATCTTTTGTATCGCATGCTGGAGGCTGCCCATAGCAGGACAAGGCCGCCCAGCATGCTAACCGCTATCCCCCCCCTCCCCCCATGATGAAGCAGAAATGGCGATCGCATTGCAATTTCTACTTCATCGCAGAAATTAGGGATGCATCCTGCTGGAGCATGTTCCAGATCGCAGGGGCTGCATGTGACATCACACAGCCGCCGCAATTACACCCCCGCCACGCCCCCGTTCATGCCACACTGCCCCGTTTGGCCGCCCACGCAATGTTTCATCTCCACCCTGGAAATGGAGCATTGCCGCACCCTCGCCCCACGACTGCCTCTGCCTGATTGACAGGTGATCGCATTTTCTGCGGCCCCCCCACAGAAAGTGTGGGCACATGCACAGGACAGGCGCTGTGCATGTGCCCATGGGGTGATTTCAATAATTCCAGCTGGATCGCGATTTGCACTCCAACCTGAATTAGCCCACATAGCCATACATGAATGATTGTTGAGTGAAGGATAATAAAATACATTGTTTCTAAAAAGTAAAACTGTATAATGTGTACCTAATATATGTAACCAAGGATTGACACTATAAATGGCAGCATATTATGTGAACCTAGTTTGCAAAGTAACCTTTACCAAATTATCTGACTCTCCATTTCTGATGAACAGTAAAGATGTTCTATGACCATTTATGGCTTGGGAATTCTTATTATTCCTCCTGTGAACAACACAAAGAAATAGTTGATCTCAATGACACCATAACATACTTATCTTTTCCTCAATGGTTTACATAGTGAAGCTCATAAATTATTCAGAGTCAGTAATCAATGTTTTCAGTAACAGGAACAAAAGCTCATGGGTCTGGTCAGCATTAGTGGATAAGATTTACAGCAGTCTGAAAAACACTCAACAGGAGTAGGAACAAGGTGCAAATGTGTGAGTCTCTCTCCACAGATCATACTGCAAGGTTAATGAGGGTCTCTAGCATATACAAAAGGTTTTTTTCTGCACAGAAAAATAATGATAGGAAGGATGTAATTTATTACAAACATGCCAAAGGATTTAACATCCTTACTATACAAGAATTTGATTTATTTTATAAGGGTGAATTATTAAACATAGTCACTTGAATAGCTAATAGTCTCGGATCAGTCGGATGCTGCATTTTTTTCCTCTCAGAAGTGATACACAAAGTAACGATTGCTGAATCAATTGGTCTATCACAGGAGCATGTAAGGGAGGGGCAAATCTAAAGAAGAAAAAATAAAACAAGTTCCCCCAGCACACTGCAATGGACCAGCAAATGCAATTTACATACAGTAAAACATGATAGTAGTAATGCTCTGGTGGTTTTAAACTACATATAATTAGAGATGTGTGCTGAAACGTGTTTTGGCTTTACCAAAACCACCCTTAGTGATTTGTTTATCAGCTTTGGCAAAACCACTCTTACGTGTTTTGGTTTTGGATCTGGATTTAAAAAAATACTAAAAATAGTTAAATTCATCTAATTTGGTCCTTTTTTTTGTTCCTACAGTATTAATAACCTCAATAACATACATTTCCAGGTATTTCCAGTCAATCTGACCACCTCACAGCTCACAATATTGTTCACCAGTATTGGCTAAAGGCTGGTTGGCTAAATGAAGTGACAGAGCAGTGGCACAAACACACACAGTTACTTTAAGAATATAGCACATCTATGAAACATTGCTGCACAGCAGTGACAGACAGGATCACATTTTAATAATCTATGCAATCCCATAGAAAGACTGTTTTCAAAAGAAGAGGTCCCAGGGCAGTATAGGGAAATAGAGATAGAATATGTAGTGGCAAGAAGGTAAGGCATTAATTGATTGATTGATGATCATTTAATTAATTGATTAATTCAGAAAATGAAATAAATTTGAAATAAGTGACAATCTTTTTTGAAGCAAAAAACAATAACATAGTATAATGTTAACCACTTCACTGGTACAGTCGCATATGATGCGACCTGTGTCAAAAGTGCTTTGCATCACATATGACCACGCCACCCCACTGTGTGCCCCGACTTTAGATTGGGGGTGCATTCTGCACAAGTGCAGGACGAATCTTCTCTGGCTCCCTGGACCCCCTGCAGTAATGCGGCAGTCTGTGACTACCAAAATCACTGCTGGAATTGTGCCCAGAATGCCATATGACTGGCATTCTGGAGAGCATGTGCTGGGGATCAAAGTGCAAGGAGGGGAACTTTATTTGGCAGGGATGACAGATCATCAGTTCCCCCTGACACATGCACCACTGCGCCCTGCCTGTGGGGGAGGAGAGGTGTATATGCCCATGGGGTGGGGTGGGGTAAACCCCTGGGGGATATAGCACCAGTAGGTTTGGGGGAGAGGTAAAATAAAGATATATGATGCTGAAGGGGGGCAAAAAAATAAATACAATTATTTATATTACAGGGCAGAGGTTGGTTTATAAAATATGGTTTTTTTTTTTACTATTAAGGGGGTGTGAGGGGTCCTATTATTAGTATTAAAGACTACTAAGGAGGTCTATTGCCAATGGGGGGGAAGATAATTTATAATGGGACCTTATGAACATGGGGGGATGGGGGAGTGCAAAACACCTCCTAGATATATATATTTTTAAATAATATTTAAATATATTAAAAATCCTTTTTCAACTTTATTAAGATATATAAAAAAAGCCTTGTCAATTGCGGAGTGGGTTTGTGTGGAAAAAATCATCAGCTAAGTTATTAATACTAGTCAAGGATTCCTGATAAGGGCTGAAAAAGAAGCCAAGAAAAGGAATAGTTGCACTGCAGAGCTACAAATTCCAAATGAGTCTATTGTATGTTAAACACTAATAAATATTAGGAGTCTGACTTGCTGTCCATACAACCCCCCTACCCCCACTTTCCAACTTGGGTAACACACCCCTGTAGTACATTTATGAGGTGCACCAGAAACTCTTAGTATGAGGTATAATACCATGGGGCTAATTCAGATCTGATCGCAGCAGCAAATTTGTTAGCTAATGGGCAAAACCATGGGGGGTAATTCACAGTTAATCGTAGCAGCAAATTTGTTAGCGGTTGGGCAAAACCATGTGCACTGCAGGGGGAGCAGATATAACATTTGCAGAGAGAGTTAGATTTGGGTGGGTTATTTTGTTTCTGTGCAGGGTAAATACTGGCTGCTTTATTTTTACACTGCAATTTAGATTTAATTTTGAACAAACCCCACCCAAATCTAACTCTCTCTGCACATGGTATATCTGCTCCTCCTGCAGTGCACATGGTTTTGCCCATTAGCTAACAAATTTGCTATTGCGATCAGATCTGAATTAGGCCCCATATTTTTCTCCTAAATCTAGTGCACAAGTGGTGCAAGATGAAATTGTCCTTGGGTCCAACCCGGCACCCACCCAGGGGTGTATCTAGGGGTCCGAGCACCCCTGGCAAAGTAAAGTACTGACGCCTCCCCCCCAATTTGAAATAGGGAAGGCACATGGTCACACAATAGTACCCCCAATTCAAATGATAAAACACAGTAATGCCCCTTATGCACATTACACTGCACAGTAGTGTCCGTTATTCATGTTACACATCACTGTAGTGTCCCTTAAACAGGTTACACTACACAGTAGTATCCCTTCTACATGATACGCTACACAGTAGTATCCCTTACACATGTTACGCATCACTGTAGTGTCCCTTATACAGGTTACACTACACAGTAGTATCCCTTCTACATTTTACGCTACACAGTAGTATCTCTTACACATGTTACGCATCACTGTAGTATCCCTTATACAGGTTACGCTACACAGTAGAGCCCTTATTAACTAGAGATGAGCGCCTGAAATTTTTCGGGTTTTGTGTTTTGGTTTTGGGTTCGGTTCCGCGGCCGTGTTTTGGGTTCGAACGCGTTTTGGCAAAACCTCACCGAATTATTTTTGTCGGATTCGGGTGTGTTTTGGATTCGGGTGTTTTTTTCCAAAAACACTAAAAAACAGCTTAAATCATAGAATTTGGGGGTCATTTTGATCCCAAAGTATTATTAACCTCAAAAACCATAATTTACACTCATTTTCAGTCTATTCTGAATACCTCACACCTCACAATATTATTTTTAGTCCTAAAATTTGCACCGAGGTCGCTGTGTGAGTAAGATAAGCGACCCTAGTGGCCGACACAAACACCGGGCCCATCTAGGAGTGGCACTGCAGTGTCACGCAGGATGTCCCTTCCAAAAAACCCTCCCCAAACAGCACATGACGCAAAGAAAAAAAGAGGCGCAATGAGGTAGCTGTGTGAGTAAGATTAGCGACCCTAGTGGCCGACACAAACACCGGGCCCATCTAGGAGTGGCATTTTTGTTCTCCATATTTTAATAGGCACAACTAAAAGGCACCTCAGGTAAACAATGGAGATGGATGGATTGGATACTAGTATACAATTATGGACGGGCTGCCGAGTGCCGACACAGAGGTAGCCACAGCCGTGAACTACCGCACTGTACTGTGTCTGCTGCTAATATATAGACTGGTTGATAAAGAGATAGTATACTCGTAACTAGTATGTATGTATAAAGAAAGAAAAAAAAACCACGGTTAGGTGGTATATACAATTATGGACGGGCTGCCGAGTGCCGACACAGAGGTAGCCACAGCCGTGAACTACCGCACTGTACTGTGTCTGCTGCTAATATATAGACTGGTTGATAAAGAGATAGTATACTCGTAACTAGTATGTATGTATAAAGAAAGAAAAAAAAACCACGGTTAGGTCACTGGTATATACAATTATGGACGGGCTGCCGAGTGCCGACACAGAGGTAGCCACAGCCTTGAACTACCGCACTGTACTGTGTCTGCTGCTAATATATAGACTGGTTGATAAAGAGATAGTATACTCGTAACTAGTATGTATGTATAAAGAAAGAAAAAAAAACCACGGTTAGGACACTGGTATATACAATTATGGACGGGCTGCCGAGTGCCGACACAGAGGTAGCCACAGCCGTGAACTACCGCACTGTACTGTGTCTGCTGCTAATATATAGACTGGTTGATAAAGAGATAGTATACTCGTAATTAGTATGTATGTATAAAGAAAGAAAAAAAAACCACGGTTAGGTGGTATATACAATTATGGACGGGCTGCCGAGTGCCGACACAGAGGTAGCCACAGCCATGAACTACCGCACTGTACTGTGTCTGCTGCTAATATATAGACTGGTTGATAAAGAGATAGTATACTCGTAACTAGTATGTATGTATAAAGAAAGAAAAAAAAACCACGGTTAGGTCACTGGTATATACAATTATGGACGGGCTGCCGAGTGCCGACACAGAGGTAGCCACAGCCGTGAACTACCGCACTGTACACTGGTTGATAAAGAGATAGTAGTATACTCGTAACAACTAGTATGACTGACTATGACGGTATAAAGAATGAAAAAAAAACCACGGTTAGGTGGTATATATTATAATACAATTATGGATGGACGGACTGCCTGCCGAGTGCCGACACAGAGGTAGCCACAGCCGTGAACTACCGCACTGTACACTGGTTGATAAAGAGATAGTAGTATACTCGTAACAACTAGTATGACTGACTATGACGGTATAAAGAATGAAAAAAAAACCACGGTTAGGTGGTATATATTATAATACAATTATGGATGGACGGACTGCCTGCCGACTGCCGACACAGAGGTAGCCACAGCCGTGAACTACCGCACTGTACACTGGTTGATAAAGAGATAGTAGTATACTCGTAACAACTAGTATGACACTATGACGGTATAAAGAATGAAAAAAAAACCACGGTTAGGTGGTATATATTATAATACAATTATGGATGGACGGACTGCCTGCCGACTGCCGACACAGAGGTAGCCACAGCCGTGAACTACCGCACTGTACACTGGTTGATAAAGAGATAGTAGTATACTCGTAACAACTAGTATGACACTATGACGGTATAAAGAATGAAAAAAAAACCACGGTTAGGTGGTATATATTATAATAATACAATTATGGATGGACGGACTGCCTGCCGACTGCCGACACAGAGGTAGCCACAGCCGTGAACTACCGCACTGTACACTGGTTGATAAAGAGATAGTAGTATACTCGTAACAACTAGTATGACTATGACGACGGTATAAAGAAAGAAAAAAAAATACCACGGTTAGGTGGTATATAATTATACAATTATGGATGGACGGACTGCCTGCCGAGTGCCGACTGCCGACACAGAGGTAGCCACAGCCGTGAACTACCGCACTGTACTGTGTCTGCTGCTAATATAGACTGGTTGATAAAGAGATAGTATACAACAATATACTACTATACTGGTGGTCAGGCACTGGTCACCACTAGTCACACTGGCAGTGGCACTCCTGCAGCAAAAGTGTGCACTGTTTAATTTTAAATTAATATAATATTATGTACTCCTGGCTCCTGCTATAACAACCTGCAGTGCTCCCCAGTCTCCCCCACAATTATTATAAGCTTTTATACATTGATGTGCAGCACACTGGGCTGAGCTGAGTGCACACAGACTGAGTCACACTGTGTGACTGCTGTGTATCGTTTTTTTCAGGCAGAGAACGGATATAGCAGAGAACGGATATATTAAATAAAAGTTAACTTAACAACAACTGCACTGGTCACTGTGGTAAACTCTGTCTGCACAATCTCTCTCTCTCTCTCTCTCTTCT
This sequence comes from Pseudophryne corroboree, assembly GCF_028390025.1. Classification (NCBI taxonomy): domain Eukaryota; kingdom Metazoa; phylum Chordata; class Amphibia; order Anura; family Myobatrachidae; genus Pseudophryne; species Pseudophryne corroboree. Next base: position 338,916,455 of record NC_086444.1, on the reverse strand, counting down.
AATCTATTCTAATGGAGAGGACGCCAGCCACGTCCTCTCCCTATCAATCTCAATGCACGTGTGAAAATGGCGGCGACGCGCGGCTCCTTATATAGAATCCGAGTCTCGCGAGAATCCGACAGCGTCATGATGACGTTCGGGCGCGCTCGGGTTAACCGAGCAAGGCGGGAAGATCCGAGTCGCTCGGACCCGTGAAAAAAACAGTGAAGTTCGTGCGGGTTCGGATTCAAAGAAACCGAACCCGCTCATCTCTATTATTAACATTATGCTACACAGTAGTGCCCCTTACACACTGTTTGCGCTCTCCAGCTCCTGCCGGGATGTCATCGCCTCCAGTACATACTGGAACATAGGAAATGTCATTCCCCTGTTCTCCCTCCCATGGCCAGTAGCAGCAGCAGCCCACCACCACAGCATGCACTGGAAGATATAGAGCTATAGAGGCATTGGGTAGGAAATGGCAGCGGTCAGGATGCCAGCGGTCAGAAGACCGACCGCGGCATCCTGATGCTTAGAATCCTGACATGGGCAAGGTAAGTATACTTACCTTATCTCAATGCCCTCTAACCCCCCTCCCCACAGCCTAAACCTATTCCACCCTCATTGCAGCCTAAACCGAACCCTCCATACTCTGCAGCCTAACCCTAACCCTCCCTTTTTCCAGAGCCTAACCCCAGGACTGCCATCAGAAATGGCACGGCTCAGGGCTAACAAAATAGGCAGGGCCCTTCTGCTGGATAAAGTGTGTGAATGCGCAGTCCTGGATGAAAAATAATTATATTCCATCTCATTCAAAGGACAGTAGTATAAATAAAATAAAATGTCAATGTGCATATAGCTGGCAGTGGTGGTGGGCTGCTGCTATTTACAATATAGAGTCAGTACCTGCAGACAGCAGCAACCGTGAGTTGAGCCCATGTCCGCTGGCACCACGGCCGCTCTGCACTGAACTGAAAAAACTCTAAATAAACTATAGGTCCCAGCGGCCCTTGCTATCGGGAGCTCCCAGAAGAGTTCCTTCACTGTAGAGCAGCCGCGTCGCTGGCAGACACCGGCTCAACTCACAGTTAGTGCTGCTGCCTGCAGGTACTGACTATGTGATTCTACCCCTTGGCTGCGTGGCTGCGGGTGGCACCGCTTGGCCGCACCCCTCCACTGCTGGCGCCCCTGGCAAGTGCCATCCTGGTCAAGGGGGGGGGGGATATGCCCATGCACCCACCCTTATGTTTTATATTTAAAAAAACATGCACAGTACCAATAAGCATAAGGCTGCTAACAATGCTCAACTAACAGTTAGTGCTGCAGCCTGCAGGTACTGACTATGTGATTCTACCCCCTGGCCGCGGGTGGCCCCGCCTGGCGGCACCCCTCTACTGCTGGCGCCCCTGGCAAGTGCCATCCTGGGCAAAGGGTAGATACGCCCATGCACCCACCCTTATGTTTTATATTAAAAAGAACATGCACAGTACCAATAAGCGTAAGGCTGCTAACAGTGTTATCATTCACATAGGCGTGCGCAGAACATTTTATTAGGGGGGGCACCATCGGAGGGGTGTGTTTAGCACTACCTACTGGGCGTGTCTAGCACCGCCTATTCGGCGTATCTAGCATCACCTATTGGCACTCAAAGCAATATAAACATATGCCCCCATAGTGCCAGATACACATATGCCCCCGGCGGTGCCCCTTACTCATCACCCCCAGCGGTGCCATATACACATATGCCCCCAGCGGTACCATATACACATATGCCCCCAGTGGTGCCAGATCCACAAATGCCCCCAGCAGTGCCAGATACACAAATGCCCCCAGCGGTGCCAGATACACAAATGCCCCCCCATGGTGCCAGAAACAAAAATGCCCCCCGCAGTGCCAGATACACAAATGCCCCCAGCAGTGCCAGGTACACAAATGCCCCCAGCAGTGCCAGATACACAAATGACCCCAGCGGTGCCAGATACACATGACCCAAGTGGTGCCAGATACATATGCCCCTAGCTTGCCAGATACACAAATGCCCCCAGCAGTGTCAGATACACAAATGCCCCCAGCGGTGCCAGATACACATGCCCCTGGCCGTGCCAGATACACAAATGCCCCCAGTGGTGCCAGATACATATGCCCCCAGTGGTGCCAGATACATATGCCCCCAGTGTTGCCAGATACGCATGCCCCTAGCAGTGCCAGATACCTATGCCCCCAGCGGTGCTAGATACATATGCCCCCAGTGGTGCCAGATACACATGCCCCTAGCAGTGCCAGATACATATGCCCTTAGTGGTGCCAGATATACTTATGCCCCCAGCGATGCCAGATACATATATGTCCCCAATTGTTCTCACTCTTCTGCTGCCAGTGCCGCCGATTTATATCTCTGATGCTGAGGGGAGGTGAGCGCATCTCCATGCGTTCTCTCCTGTGCCTCACTTCACAGAGTCCCTGTCTCCGGCGGCCATATGAAATATAGCGCCAGCTTGTGAGCCAATCAAAGCTCATGGGCCGGCAGCCAATCAAGAGCCGGTCCGCGAGCTCTGATTGGATGACAGCCAGAGACATTTTAAATGACTGCTGGAGATGGGGAAACAGTGAGGGCCGGGGCAGGAGAGACGCGCACAGCGCCCTCCTCCCTTCAGCGTCAGTAGATGGGAATCAGCAGCAGCAGGCGTGATTGCTGGGGGTGCCAGACATTAGGGGGTGCCTGTGCGCACCAGGCATCCCCCGTGCGCACGCCTATGATCATTCATCATCAGGTTTTGAACATCTAATTGGGATTCTGCAATTTCTTAAAACAGTTCATCAGAAATGAAATCTCAGTGATGGCTATTATTACAGCACCTACCAGGAAGGGCCAGGATACCAAGAACTGGTTCTCTGAAGCAGAAGGGCATTTTCTAAAACAGTGCTTGACATCAGCACCTATCCTGAGACAACTTAACCCCAATTTACCCTTTGTCTTGAAGTAAATGCTTCTACTGAAGGGGTTTGAGCAGTTCTATCACAGAAAAGATTCTGCTGGGAGATGGTACTTCTCTGGCTCCTTTTCCAGCAACTTCTCCTGAGAAGAAGTACTGATATGATCCGCATCATTGCACCCACACCTATTTGTCGTGATTAGCATGCCTGCCTAAGTGCATGTACAAATAGTTGCTCCCGCGATCCATAGAAAATGCATTGTGCGATTGCGGGTGCAACCAGACATGTGTAGTTGCTGCCGGCATGCATGTGTGAACACATTGTGGCAATGATGAGGGAGGGCACCTCTGTATGCAGTAGGGGACAAGGATCTGGGGACAAGGCCTCAAATATTCATGCACTTTAACCCCTTTTATTTGGTGTTTAGTGCCCAACCATAAAGATGAGGTAATGCCACCACGCTGGAACCTGTTGCTCAGTTTCCTAGTCTGGCAGAGCTGGTCTCATGGATTGGCAGTAAAGCAGTGGCCAGCTTCGCCCTCCGACTGCAGCTTCAGCATAGGCGGCGTAGCTGCCATAGGGACATGCACGCTGCTCTGTGCAGGATTTAAAGGGACATGCATGCAAATTTGGCGTGAGATTGGAATCTCCTCCCTATATAAGGGAGTCTTTAAGCACAGGACTGTGCCAGAGTATAGGCTCACAAACTTTGCTCCAGCATTGATCCTTGTGCTAGTCCGTGTGCTTCCTGTGAGGGCACTTTCATGATTCCTGGTTCCCGTCTCCTGTTCTCCATTGCCGATTCCTGACTCCTGTGCTCCGTTCCCAGTTCCTGTGTCCATGCTCCATTCTTGGTTCCTGCCGACCATCTCTGTCTGCTGACCCAGTTTGTTAATACACCTCTTAACGATTACTTGCATCCCTTTAGTGCATACTAGCTCCATACAAGGGAACCCAGACAGAGGGCCACGACCTGCATGTTGGGTGCAGCATAGTCCAAACCTCATTGCAGGGTTTTCTGGTGAACATCACCATCACAACAGACTGTGCGCCTCTGGTCAGGGCCTCTGCGAATCCCAAGGTATGGGTTGCATCCATTATCCATCAGTGAATTGTGACACCTAAGTTTTCAGTGTTACGGGGGATGTGTGCTGAGCGATGTAGCAAAGACCGCTCAGCACACATCTCTCCCCCAGCTCAGTAGGGAGATGGGGGGGACACTCACTTCACTTCACACACTGACTAGATTGTGTCTGCATGCAGGCACAATCTAGAACCGGCTACACTTTTTTTTAATCCAAGGAAATGACACTCATCTTCATCATCATCATCATCATCAACATCATCAAAATAAGAATAAATTAGCTATTTCAATTTTAAACTGGCCCCTTTAACATATGGCAATTTGTACTTTGCACACTGTAAAAAAAAAATGGATTCTCATTATTCTGGTGATTTTTCTGTGAATCAGCCTCCTTTACACACAGCAATTTGCAACAAAGAGATTCCCTTCTTGAGTCTATGGAAATTTGCAGGATATTACATTCTGCCCAGTGTATTACAGTTGCAAAAATACATGCATTGATAAATCAATTCATTAGCTTTTTCTTATAAAACTATTTTAAAATAAAAATGTCTTTATTTCTCTACACATTTTATCGTATTTCTCTACAAATTAATTGTTGCAAACTCCTTTACATATTTTTTCAAAGTTTGCTTTGTGAATTATCTAGGGAACATATTTTACTACATGCTAATTTATGGAATGCCATTATTCCTCCTGGTAAGTGCAAGACTGGTTATATTACATCCTCTTAATATAAGAAATAAGTTTTCTCTTTCTCAGTTCATTGTTAGGAAACAAGCCAACAGTAAACCACACACTGCCACAGGCTGCATCAGCCCCAAATAATATATGTGTAACGTGATATCACAGGAGAAGCAGAGTACCGTATTTTATTTACAGAACTGCATATTAAGTAGAGCGCTAATCAAAAGCGTAATGAAAAGTTGGTTCTTATTCCTTCTCGGAGCCAATGCATCAAGTGTCAAATGAAGGTTTTCCTTTGCTAGAAGATGAATAAAGATCCCCATAAATTGTGCTTATTCCTGCTGACAGTGTTCTCCCTCTGACTCCAATCGAATTTAATTTAGGTAGTTTTCTGAAGCTCCATAACTAATTGACAGGTTCATTAATTTACTGTCCACTTTCTGTAAGTATAACACTCAATATGCGAACTGAAAGATTCCTTGCTTTAGCGAAGTGGGTTACTAGATGAATGAACTATATTGTGTTTTTTTTAAATATACAATTCACAGCTTGAGTAATAGCCTGCAAAACGTAGGTATCAATGCAATTCTGGTGAGTTGGCTGATGTTTTAAAGGGTCAATAAATTGAAATGCAAATCCAGGTTCAGTTTTTTTTTTAGCAAAATGCCAATTTAAAAAAACAGGTAAACTCACTGTAATCCCGCCCATGTCTGCATCTCACAGGCTATTACATTTCCCCCTATATGTGACTGACAACATTCATATTTTCTCTTTCTAACAATATTTTTTTCAAGTATGTATTTTATTTATTAAAATAATAGTAGTGTAAATAATACTACTATGTAAAATAATATATTCTCTACAGAATGATAATGTTGTAGCACAAGGCAGCAAAGTGGTGGTTAATACCCAATTTAATCTGTGGTTTGAAGAGTGTGAGGTTCACTCAGTGTCAGACTGGGGCATAAAGGGCCCACTGGGGAATGCAGTGATGGGGCCCCATACTTAGGGGGGGCAGACTCAAGAGGCTTGGCTAACCATAACAGTGTGCATAGTCTTGGCCCCTTTATAAATACTATATATATATATATATATTAGAGATGAGCGCCTGAAATTTTTCGGGTTTTGTGTTTTGGTTTTGGGTTCGGTTCCGCGGCCGTGTTTTGGGTTCGAACGCGTTTTGGCAAAACCTCACCGAATTATTTTTGTCGGATTCGGGTGTGTTTTGGATTCGGGTGTTTTTTTCCAAAAACACAAAAAAACAGCTTAAATCATAGAATTTGGGGGTCATTTTGATCCCAAAGTATTATTAACCTCAAAAACCATAATTTACACTCATTTTCAGTCTATTCTGAATACCTCACACCTCACAATATTATTTTTAGTCCTAAAATTTGCACCGAGGTCGCTGTGTGAGTAAGATAAGCGACCCTAGTGGCCGACACAAACACCGGGCCCATCTAGGAGTGGCACTGCAGTGTCACGCAGGATGTCCCTTCCAAAAAACCCTCCCCAAACAGCACATGACGCAAAGAAAAAAAGAGGCGCAATGAGGTAGCTGTGTGAGTAAGATTAGCGACCCTAGTGGCCGACACAAACACCGGGCCCATCTAGGAGTGGCACTGCAGTGTCACGCAGGATGGCCCTTCCAAAAAACCCTCCCCAAACAGCACATGACGCAAAGAAAAAAAGAGGCGCAATGAGGTAGCTGTGTGAGTAAGATTAGCGACCCTAGTGGCCGACACAAACACCGGGCCCATCTAGGAGTGGCACTGCAGTGTCACGCAGGATGTCCCTTCCAAAAAACCTGAACCACTAGCCATGAACATAGGCCAGGGCCTCAGCCGTTCCTTGCCACTCCGTGTGGTAAATGGCATATTGGCAAGTTTACGCTTCTCCTCCGACAATTTTATTTTAGGTTTTGGAGTCCTTTTTTTACTGATATTTGGTGTTTTGGATTTGACATGCTCTGTACTATGACATTGGGCATCGGCCTTGGCAGACGACGTTGCTGGCATTTCATCGTCTCGGCCATGACTAGTGGCAGCAGCTTCAGCACGAGGTGGAAGTGGATCTTGATCTTTCCCTAATTTTGGAACCTCAACATTTTTGTTCTCCATATTTTAATAGGCAGAACTAAAAGGCACCTCAGGTAAACAATGGAGATGGATGGATTGGATACTAGTATACAATTATGGACGGGCTGCCGAGTGCCGACACAGAGGTAGCCACAGCCGTGAACTACCGCACTGTACTGTGTCTGCTGCTAATATATAGACTGGTTGATAAAGAGATAGTATACTCGTAACTAGTATGTATGTATAAAGAAAGAAAAAAAAACCACGGTTAGGTGGTATATACAATTATGGACGGGCTGCCGAGTGCCGACACAGAGGTAGACACAGCCGTGAACTACCGCACTGTACTGTGTCTGCTGCTAATATATAGACTGGTTGATAAAGAGATAGTATACTCGTAACTAGTATGTATGTATAAAGAAAGAAAAAAAAACCACGGTTAGGTGGTATATACAATTATGGACGGGCTGCCGAGTGCCGACACAGAGGTAGCCACAGCCGTGAACTACCGCACTGTACTGTGTCTGCTGCTAATATAGACTGGTTGATAAAGAGATAGTATACTCGTAACTAGTATGTATGTATAAAGAAAGAAAAAAAAACCACGGTTAGGTGGTATATACAATTATGGACGGGCTGCCGAGTGCCGACACAGAGGTAGCCACAGCCGTGAACTACCGCACTGTACTGTGTCTGCTGCTAATATATAGACTGGTTGATAAAGAGATAGTATACTCGTAACTAGTATGTATGTATAAAGAAAGAAAAAAAAACCACGGTTAGGTGGTATATACAATTATGGACGGGCTGCCGAGTGCCGACACAGAGGTAGCCACAGCCGTGAACTACCGCACTGTACTGTGTCTGCTGCTAATATATAGACTGGTTGATAAAGAGATAGTATACTCGTAACTAGTATGTATGTATAAAGAAAGAAAAAAAAACCACGGTTAGGTGGTATATACAATTATGGACGGGCTGCCGAGTGCCGACACAGAGGTAGCCACAGCCGTGAACTACCGCACTGTACTGTGTCTGCTGCTAATATATAGACTGGTTGATAAAGAGATAGTATACTCGTAACTAGTATGTATGTATAAAGAAAGAAAAAAAAACCACGGTTAGGTGGTATATACAATTATGGACGGGCTGCCGAGTGCCGACACAGAGGTAGCCACAGCCGTGAACTACCGCACTGTACTGTGTCTGCTGCTAATATATAGACTGGTTGATAAAGAGATAGTATACTCGTAACTAGTATGTATGTATAAAGAAAGAAAAAAAAACCACGGTTAGGTGGTATATACAATTATGGACGGGCTGCCGAGTGCCGACACAGAGGTAGCCACAGCCGTGAACTACCGCACACCGCACTGTACTGTGTCTGCTGCTAATATATAGACTGGTTGATAAAGAGATAGTATACTCGTAACTAGTATGTATGTATAAAGAAAGAAAAAAAAACCACGGTTAGGTCACTGGTATATACAATTATGGACGGGCTGCCGAGTGCCGACACAGAGGTAGCCACAGCCGTGAACTACCGCACTGTACACTGGTTGATAAAGAGATAGTAGTATACTCGTAACAACTAGTATGACGACGGTATAAAGAACGAAAAAAAAACCACGGTTAGGTGGTATATATTATAATACAATTATGGATGGACGGACTGCCTGCCGAGTTCCGACACAGAGGTAGCCACAGCCGTGAACTACCGCACTGTACACTGGTTGATAAAGAGATAGTAGTATACTCGTAACAACTAGTATGACTATGACGACGGTATAAAGAAAGAAAAAAAAAACCACGGTTAGGTGGTATATAATACAATTATGGATGGACGGACTGCCTGCCGAGTGCCGACACAGAGGTAGCCACAGCCGTGAACTACCGCACTGTACTGTGTCTGCTGCTAATATAGACTGGTTGATAAAGAGATAGTATACAATACTACTAATATACTGGTGGTCAGGCACTGGTCACCACTAGTCACACTGGCAGTGGCACTCCTGCAGCAAAAGTGTGCACTGTTTAATTTTAATATAATATTATTTATCATGTACTCCTGGCTCCTGCTATAACAACCTGCAGTGCTCCCCAGTCTCCCCCACAATTATAAGCTTTATATACAATACATTGATGTGCAGCACACTGGGCTGAGCAGTGCACACAGACTGAGTCACTGTGTGACTGTGTATCATTTTTTTCAGGCAGAGAACGGATATATTAAATAGAGATGAGCGCCTGAAATTTTTCGGGTTTTGTGTTTTGGTTTTGGGTTCGGTTCCGCGGCCGTGTTTTGGGTTCGAACGCGTTTTGGCAAAACCTCACCGAATTATTTTTGTCGGATTCGGGTGTGTTTTGGATTCGGGTGTTTTTTTCCAAAAACACTAAAAAACAGCTTAAATCATAGAATTTGGGGGTCATTTTGATCCCAAAGTATTATTAACCTCAAAAACCATAATTTACACTCATTTTCAGTCTATTCTGAATACCTCACACCTCACAATATTATTTTTAGTCCTAAAATTTGCACCGAGGTCGCTGTGTGAGTAAGATAAGCGACCCTAGTGGCCGACACAAACACCGGGCCCATCTAGGAGTGGCACTGCAGTGTCACGCAGGATGTCCCTTCCAAAAAACCCTCCCCAAACAGCACATGACGCAAAGAAAAAAAGAGGCGCAATGAGGTAGCTGTGTGAGTAAGATTAGCGACCCTAGTGGCCGACACAAACACCGGGCCCATCTAGGAGTGGCACTGCAGTGTCACGCAGGATGGCCCTTCCAAAAAACCCTCCCCAAACAGCACATGACGCAAAGAAAAAAAGAGGCGCAATGAGGTAGCTGTGTGAGTAAGATTAGCGACCCTAGTGGCCGACACAAACACCGGGCCCATCTAGGAGTGGCACTGCAGTGTCACGCAGGATGGCCCTTCCAAAAAACCCTCCCCAAACAGCACATGACGCAAAGAAAAAAAGAGGCGCAATGAGGTAGCTGACTGTGTGAGTAAGATTAGCGACCCTAGTGGCCGACACAAACACCGGGCCCATCTAGGAGTGGCACTGCAGTGTCACGCAGGATGGCCCTTCCAAAAAACACTCCCCAAACAGCACATGACGCAAAGAAAAAAAGAGGCGCAATGAGGTAGCTGTGTGAGTAAGATTAGCGACCCTAGTGGCCGACACAAACACCGGGCCCATCTAGGAGTGGCACTGCAGTGTCACGCAGGATGTCCCTTCCAAAAAACCCTCCCCAATCAGCACATGATGCAAAGAAAAAGAAAAGAAAAAAGAGGTGCAAGATGGAATTATCCTTGGGCCCTCCCACCCACCCTTATGTTGTATAAACAAAACAGGACATGCACACTTTAACCAACCCATCATTTCAGTGACAGGGTCTGCCACACGACTGTGACTGATATGACGGGTTGGTTTGGACCCCCCCCCAAAAAAGAAGCAATTAATCTCTCCTTGCACAAACTGGCTCTACAGAGGCAAGATGTCCACCTCATCTTCACCCTCCGATATATCACCGTGTACATCCCCCTCCTCACAGATTATCAATTCGTCCCCACTGGAATCCACCATCTCAGCTCCCTGTGTACTTTGTGGAGGCAATTGCTGCTGGTCAATGTCTCCGCGGAGGAATTGATTATAATTCATTTTAATGAACATCATCTTCTCCACATTTTCTGGATGTAACCTCGTACGCCGATTGCTGACAAGGTGAGCGGCGGCACTAAACACTCTTTCGGAGTACACACTTGTGGGAGGGCAACTTAGGTAGAATAAAGCCAGTTTGTGCAAGGACCTCCAAATTGCCTCTTTTTCCTGCCAGTATAAGTACGGACTGTGTGACGTGCCTACTTGGATGCGGTCACTCATATAATCCTCCACCATTCTATCAATGTTGAGAGAATCATATGCAGTGACAGTAGACGACATGTCCGTAATCGTTGTCAGGTCCTTCAGTCCGGACCAGATGTCAGCATCAGCAGTCGCTCCAGACTGCCCTGCATCACCGCCAGCGGGTGGGCTCGGAATTCTGAGCCTTTTCCTCGCACCCCCAGTTGCGGGAGAATGTGAAGGAGGAGATGTTGACAGGTCGCGTTCCGCTTGACTTGACAATTTTGTCACCAGCAGGTCTTTCAACCCCAGCAGACCTGTGTCTGCCGGAAAGAGAGATCCAAGGTAGGCTTTAAATCTAGGATCGAGCACGGTGGCCAAAATGTAGTGCTCTGATTTCAACAGATTGACCACCCGTGAATCCTTGTTAAGCGAATTAAGGGCTGCATCCACAAGTCCCACATGCCTAGCGGAATCGCTCCGTGTTAGCTCCTTCTTCAATGCCTCCAGCTTCTTCTGCAAAAGCCTGATGAGGGGAATGACCTGACTCAGGCTGGCAGTGTCTGAACTGACTTCACGTGTGGCAAGTTCAAAGGGCATCAGAACCTTGCACAACGTTGAAATCATTCTCCACTGCACTTGAGACAGGTGCATTCCATCTCCTATATCGTGCTCAATTGTATAGGCTTGAATGGCCTTTTGCTGCTCCTCCAACCTCTGAAGCATATAGAGGGTTGAATTCCACCTCGTTACCACTTCTTGCTTCAGATGATGGCAGGGCAGGTTCAGTAGTTTTTGGTGGTGCTCCAGTCTTCTGTACGTGGTGCCTGTACGCCGAAAGTGTCCCGCAATTTTTCTGGCCACCGACAGCATCTCTTGCACGCCCCTGTCGTTTTTTAAAAAATTCTGCACCACCAAATTCAAGGTATGTGCAAAAGATGGGACGTGCTGGAATTTGCCCATATTTAATGCACACACAATATTGCTGGCGTTGTCCGATGCCACAAATCCACAGGAGAGTCCAATTGGGGTAAGCCATTCCGCGATGATCTTCCTCAGTTGCCGTAAGAGGTTTTCAGCTGTGTGCGTATTCTGGAAAGCGGTGATACAAAGCGTAGCCTGCCTAGGAAAGAGTTGGCGTTTGCGAGATGCTGCTACTGGTGCCGCCGCTGCTGTTCTTGCGGCGGGAGTCCATACATCTACCCAGTGGGCTGTCACAGTCATATAGTCCTGACCCTGCCCTGCTCCACTTGTCCACATGTCCGTGGTTAAGTGGACATTGGGTACAACTGCATTTTTTAGGACACTGGTGAGTCTTTTTCTGACGTCCGTGTACATTCTCGGTATCGCCTGCCTAGAGAAGTGGAACCTAGATGGTATTTGGTAACGGGGGCACACTGCCTCAATAAATTGTCTAGTTCCCTGTGAACTAACGGCGGATACCGGACGCACGTCTAACACCAACATAGTTGTCAAGGACTCAGTTATCCGCTTTGCAGTAGGATGACTGCTGTGATATTTCATCTTCCTCGCAAAGGACTGTTGAACAGTCAATTGCTTACTGGAAGTAGTACAAGTGGGCTTACGACTTCCCCTCTGGGATGACCATCGACTCCCAGCGGCAACAACAGCAGCGCCAGCAGCAGTAGGCGTTACACGCAAGGATGCATCGGAGGAATCCCAGGCAGGAGAGGACTCGTCAGACTTGCCAGTGACATGGCCTGCAGGACTATTGGCATTCCTGGGGAAGGAGGAAATTGACACTGAGGGAGTTGGTGGGGTGGTGCGTGAGCTTGGTTACAAGAGGAAGGGATTTACTGGTCAGTGGACTGCTTCCGCTGTCACCCAAAGTTTTTGAACTTGTCACTGACTTATTATGAATGCGCTGCAGGTGACGTATAAGGGAGGATGTTCCGAGGTGGTTAACGTCCTTACCCCTACTTATTACAGCTTGACAAAGGGAACACACGGCTTGACACCTGTTGTCCGCATTTCTGGTGAAATACCTCCACACCGAAGAGCTGATTTTTTTGGTATTTTCACCTGGCATGTCAACGGCCATATTCCTCCCACGGACAACAGGTGTCTCCCCGGGTGCCTGACTTAAACAAACCACCTCACCATCAGAATCCTTCTGGTCAATTTCCTCCCCAGCGCCAGCAACACCCATATCCTCCTCATCCTGGTGTACTTCAACACTGACATCTTCAATCTGACTATCAGGAACTGGACTGCGGGTGCTCCTTCCAGCACTTGCAGGGGGCATGCAAATAGTGGAAGGCGCATGCTCTTCACGTCCAGTGTTGGGAAGGTCAGGCATCGCAACCGACACAATTGGACTCTCCTTGTGGATTTGGGATTTCAAAGAACGCACAGTTCTTTGCGGTGCTTTTGCCAGCTTGAGTCTTTTCAGTTTTCTAGCGAGAGGCTGAGTGCTTCCATCCTCATGTGAAGCTGAACCACTAGCCATGAACATAGGCCAGGGCCTCAGCCGTTCCTTGCCACTCCGTGTGGTAAATGGCATATTGGCAAGTTTACGCTTCTCCTCCGACAATTTTATTTTAGGTTTTGGAGTCCTTTTTTTTCTGATATTTGGTGTTTTGGATTTGACATGCTCTGTACTATGACATTGGGCATCGGCCTTGGCAGACGACGTTGCTGGCATTTCATCGTCTCGGCCATGACTAGTGGCAGCAGCTTCAGCACGAGGTGGAAGTGGATCTTGATCTTTCCCTAATTTTGGAACCTCAACTTTTTTGTTCTCCATATTTTATAGGCAGAACTAAAAGGCACCTCAGGTAAACAATGGAGATGGATGGATTGGATACTAGTATACAATTATGGACGGACTGCCACGGTTAGGTGGTATAAAAAAACCACGGTTAGGTGGTATATATTGTAATACAATTATGGATGGACGGACTGCCTGCCGAGTGCCGACACAGAGGTAGCCACAGCCGTGAACTACCGCACTGTACACTGGTTGATAAAGAGATAGTAGTATACTCGTAACAACTAGTATGACTGACTATGACGGTATAAAGAATGAAAAAAAAACCACGGTTAGGTGGTATATATTGTAATACAATTATGGATGGACGGACTGCCTGCCGAGTTCCGACACAGAGGTAGCCACAGCCGTGAACTACCGCACTGTACACTGGTTGATAAAGAGATAGTAGTATACTCGTAACAACTAGTATGACTGACTATGACGGTATAAAGAATGAAAAAAAAAACACGGTTAGGTGGTATATATTATAATACAATTATGGATGGACGGACTGCCTGCCGACTGCCGACACAGAGGTAGCCACAGCCGTGAACTACCGCACTGTACACTGGTTGATAAAGAGATAGTAGTATACTCGTAACAACTAGTATGACACTATGACGGTATAAAGAATGAAAAAAAAACCACGGTTAGGTGGTATATATTATAATAATACAATTATGGATGGACGGACTGCCTGCCGAGTTCCGACACAGAGGTAGCCACAGCCGTGAACTACCGCACTGTACACTGGTTGATAAAGAGATAGTAGTATACTCGTAACAACTAGTATGACTGACTATGACGGTATAAAGAATGAAAAAAAAACCACGGTTAGGTGGTATATATTGTAATACAATTATGGATGGACGGACTGCCTGCCGAGTTCCGACACAGAGGTAGCCACAGCCGTGAACTACCGCACTGTACACTGGTTGATAAAGAGATAGTAGTATACTCGTAACAACTAGTATGACTGACTATGACGGTATAAAGAATGAAAAAAAAACCACGGTTAGGTGGTATATATTGTAATACAATTATGGATGGACGGACTGCCTGCCGAGTTCCGACACAGAGGTAGCCACAGCCGTGAACTACCGCACTGTACACTGGTTGATAAAGAGATAGTAGTATACTCGTAACAACTAGTATGACTGACTATGACGGTATAAAGAATGAAAAAAAAACCACGGTTAGGTGGTATATATTATAATACAATTATGGATGGACGGACTGCCTGCCGACTGCCGACACAGAGGTAGCCACAGCCGTGAACTACCGCACTGTACACTGGTTGATAAAGAGATAGTAGTATACTCGTAACAACTAGTATGACACTATGACGGTATAAAGAATGAAAAAAAAACCACGGTTAGGTGGTATATATTATAATACAATTATGGATGGACGGACTGCCTGCCGACTGCCGACACAGAGGTAGCCACAGCCGTGAACTACCGCACTGTACACTGGTTGATAAAGAGATAGTAGTATACTCGTAACAACTAGTATGACACTATGACGGTATAAAGAATGAAAAAAAAACCACGGTTAGGTGGTATATATTATAATACAATTATGGATGGACGGACTGCCTGCCGAGTGCCGACACAGAGGTAGCCACAGCCGTGAACTACCGCACTGTACACTGGTTGATAAAGAGATAGTAGTATACTCGTAACAACTAGTATGACTGACTATGACGGTATAAAGAATGAAAAAAAAACCACGGTTAGGTGGTATATATTATAATACAATTATGGATGGACGGACTGCCTGCCGACTGCCGACACAGAGGTAGCCACAGCCGTGAACTACCGCACTGTACACTGGTTGATAAAGAGATAGTAGTATACTCGTAACAACTAGTATGACACTATGACGGTATAAAGAATGAAAAAAAAAACACGGTTAGGTGGTATATATTATAATACAATTATGGATGGACGGACTGCCTGCCGACTGCCGACACAGAGGTAGCCACAGCCGTGAACTACCGCACTGTACACTGGTTGATAAAGAGATAGTAGTATACTCGTAACAACTAGTATGACACTATGACGGTATAAAGAATGAAAAAAAAACCACGGTTAGGTGGTATATATTATAATAATACAATTATGGATGGACGGACTGCCTGCCGACTGCCGACACAGAGGTAGCCACAGCCGTGAACTACCGCACTGTACACTGGTTGATAAAGAGATAGTAGTATACTCGTAACAACTAGTATGACTATGACGACGGTATAAAGAAAGAAAAAAAAATACCACGGTTAGGTGGTATATAATTATACAATTATGGATGGACGGACTGCCTGCCGAGTGCCGACTGCCGACACAGAGGTAGCCACAGCCGTGAACTACCGCACTGTACTGTGTCTGCTGCTAATATAGACTGGTTGATAAAGAGATAGTATACAACAATATACTACTATACTGGTGGTCAGGCACTGGTCACCACTAGTCACACTGGCAGTGGCACTCCTGCAGCAAAAGTGTGCACTGTTTAATTTTAAATTAATATAATATTATGTACTCCTGGCTCCTGCTATAACAACCTGCAGTGCTCCCCAGTCTCCCCCACAATTATTATAAGCTTTTATACATTGATGTGCAGCACACTGGGCTGAGCTGAGTGCACACAGACTGAGTCACACTGTGTGACTGCTGTGTATCGTTTTTTTCAGGCAGAGAACGGATATAGCAGAGAACGGATATATTAAATAAAAGTTAACTTAACAACAACTGCACTGGTCACTGTGGTAAACTCTGTCTGCACAATCTCTCTCTCTCTCTCTCTCTTCTAATCTATTCTAATGGAGAGGACGCCAGCCACGTCCTCTCCCTATCAATCTCAATGCACGTGTGAAAATGGCGGCGACGCGCGGCTCCTTATATAGAATCCGAGTCTCGCGAGAATCCGACAGCGTCATGATGACGTTCGGGCGCGCTCGGGTTAACCGAGCAAGGCGGGAAGATCCGAGTCGCTCGGACCCGTGAAAAAAAAAGTGAAGTTCGTGCGGGTTCGGATTCAAAGAAACCGAACCCGCTCATCTCTAATATTAAATAAAACAAACAACTGCACTGTCTCTGGTGGTCACTGGTCACTGTGGTCGTCAGTCACTAAACTCTGTCTGCACTCTGCACTCTCTTCTAATCTACAGTATCACAGCAATCTCTCTCTCTCTCTCTCTTCTAAATCTAATCTAAATGGAGAGGACGCCAGCCACGTCCTCTCCCTATCAATCTCAATGCACGTGTGAAAATGGCGGCGACGCGCGGCTCCTTATATAGAATCCGAGTCTCGCGAGAATCCGACAGCGTCATGATGACGTTCGGGCGCGCTCGGGTTAACCGAGCAAGGCGGGAAGATCCGAGTCGCTCGGACCCGTGAAAAAAAAAGTGAAGTTCGTGCGGGTTCGGATTCAAAGAAACCGAACCCGCTCATCTCTAATATATATATATATATATATATATATATATATACACTGTATTTATTATTGTTAGTTATTATAGTGAGTGCAGAGCCCCTGTGATTTCTACTTAAACAATGTGGTCTCAAACCCCAAATCTAGGGATACAGTAGGTACTGTAAGTGCCATGGAAAAGTGTTTCTTGCTTATTAGATACATTTTTAATTAATATTTTTGTGCTCACATTTTCTCATGCTCCTGTTTTAACTTAATAATAGCTTGTGTCAGCTGTTCTCCTAGGAGCTTTACAACAGGTGTGTTGGTAGCTGTCTCATCTATTTTTTTTTTTTTTTTTTAAATACGTTTTATTATGATTTTCGACATGAAATGGTACAAACAGGTCTTAAGTGTGTTACATATTGTTTGTATACAGAGACAAGGCTGTTTATCATTCAGGCAATAAAAGTACTGTAACATTTCACCTTGAGTGTATTTTCTTCTTTGACATATATAAACTTTAACCTGACAAACATGACAAGACAGACACAAAATGGGAAAGGTGTAGGGGGTGTTGAAGTTAATAGAAATGTGAAAGTAAGATGGAAAAGGTGGGGGAGAGGAAGAGGACAGATTATAGGGTAAAGAAGAGATACCTAAGTATTATATGCAAGGCTTGCGCCTAGTATTACTGTGAGAATAATGGGAGGAGATTTCTGTTCACCTCTAAAGCATATATATACAACATTACGGCCTGTATGAGGGAGGGTAAGACAAGCGGTGTATATAACATATTGTGTAACAAACATCAATGATAATATATCGAAATCACACGGGGGGTGTAAGTAGCATTCGGGCCCTCGCCCATTGTTGAGATCCGAAAAATGAAGATATAATGGATTTGCTTTCATCCCCCATTGAATTTATGTACAAGTCCCACTTTTTATAAATATTAGAAGAAGGAAGAGCTTCTGTGAGTAGAACAGATCTCATATCAAAGTACAGTAGGTACAATAGGCGTGATTTAAGTTCATGTATGGAGGGTGCCGTTTTCTTGATCCAATGGATTAAAATCAGCTTTTTAGCCAAAGTTAAAACCGTGACAACAAAAGGGGTATAACGTGAGGCGACAGCACCAAAGGACCATTCTCTGAAGTCCAACAGTAGACAAGCCTCTGGTGAGGGTGTCAGGGAGAGTCCTAGAGTGGCATTGAGAAAGCCTATTATTTTCATCCAGAATCTGCGCACCTTGGAGCAGTCCCAAAAGCAGTGTAGTAGTTTCGCATTAGACATGTTACATTTAACACATTTCCCCGTGTCCTCAGATATCATATATTTTCTCTGAGCTGGGGAGATATAAGCTCTATGCAGAAAGCGTAAATGAGTTTCTTGCAAATAGGCGGATTGGAGGTATTTAGTGCATTTGCAATAGTTTTGAAGCAATACTACTTCTGACCCACATAACCTTGGCAAATCTGCAACCCAACCTGAGAAAACTTTTTGTGGGTGCTGCAAAGTCCTAACCTTAGATTCCATGAAATGAGGGTAAAGGTGTTTTATTCTATAGTGCCTCAAGGGTCTGGTGCGTAGTAATCTAAGCAGTAAATGGGAGTCATTGAGCAAAGGGAAGACAATTGGGAGGGACTGTATGTAATGTCTAACCTGGAGATATAGGTAGAACAGCGTATTAGGTAGAAAGTATTGTTGCTGTAATTCTGTAAAAGAGAGGATATTGCCTCCCGGATCAAAGACTCTGTTCACTAGAGCAATCCCTTTATGTTTCCAAACCTGAAAAGAAGGGTTGTGAAGGGAGGGAGGGAAGTTTGGGTTACCCCAAAGGGGAAGGTAAGGGGAGAATCTATAATCCCTATGAAGTTTTTTATGTAGTTTTATCCAGGAAATGTAAGTGTCTTGAAATATCACGTGGGTGCATATATTTTTCGGTAACTCACTAGATTTGAGGTGAAGCAGCGCTGACGGGGAATAGGGGTGGAATAAGGCCTTATCCAACCCAACATCTGTAAATGTGGAAGTATCAAGGAGCCAGTCGCTGGCATATCGATAAAATACTGCTAAAGTGTAAGCCGCAAAATCTGGGATGCTAAGTCCCCCTTGGTGTTTAGGTAACATGAGTTTGGAGAGAGCAATTCTAGGTCTCTTGCCGTTCCATAAAAAATTTGAGACAGAGGCGTTAATCGTAAGAATGTCTCTGTTTCTCAGAGCAATGGGAAGCATTTGAATTGCGTAAAATAATTTAGGAAAAATAACAGTCTTGACCGCAGCAGCCCTACCCATCAGCGAGAGAGGGAGAGAGTTCCAAGAGGTCATTAACGTAGCGATTTTGTTTACTAGGGGGGAGAAATTTGCTTGGTATAATTTATCTATCGTATTGGAGATAAAAATTCCCAAGTATTTCAATTGGGTGGAATTAATCTTAAATTCAGAGAACACCGGGGAAGAGGAGAGGTCAAGGGAGTAAGAGCCTAAGGGCAATATTTCTGATTTTTCGACATTTACCCTGTAACCCGAAATCTTACCAAAACTCGTAATTATGGACATGATTACCGGAATGGAGTGTAAAGGGTCTGAAATGAAGAGGAGCATGTCATCTGCGAAAAGAGACACTTTTAGCTCATAATCGGAAATGCGAATACCCCTAAAGCCCGTGGAGTCTCGTAACATGATAGCCAGGGGTTCTATAGCTATTGCAAAGAGGAGAGGAGACAGGGGGCATCCCTGTCTCGTGCCTCTATGCAAGGTGAACCAGTCAGAGAATTGGCCATTACACATGATTTGGGAAATAGGGTTTGTGTACAACATCTTAATATAGGAGATGTACATAGGGGGAATTCCAAAACGTTCCATTGTGCAAAATAAATGAGGCAAGAGAACAAGGTCAAAGGCCTTTTCTGCGTCTAATGACATAACTACTCCCGGAGGGGCAATGCCTGAGGAAAGTTGGAGATGTTGTACTGCTGATACCACTTTTCTGACATTAAGGACCGACTGCCTACCTGCTATAAATCCGGTTTGGTCAGGGTGAATAATTAGAGGCAAAACTTTTTTGAGTCTGTCCGCCAGAATTTTGGCTAATATCTTGTAATCTGAATCAAGTAAGGAGATGGGCCTATAGGAAGTAGGTAGGCATAGATCTCTGTTTGGCTTAGGCAAAATTCGGATATACGCTGCATTGAAGTATAAAGGTACAGACCCGGATTTTAGCATGTGGTTAAAAGCAGAGGCTAGCGAATCCAAAATGTCAGAATGCATCAGTTTATAAAAGCTCCCTCCAAATCCATCCGGACCCGGGGCTTTTGACGTCTGCATAGACTTAATAACAGCAGAAATCTCTTCATGCGTGACAGGTAATGCCAAATTGGATTTCGCGTCATTAGTAAGTTGGGGAAAAGGTATATCATGCCAAGGGGGTGTCTCTGGGGAGGATTGGTTTAGGGTATTTGAATCCTCTCTAATCGGAGGGGAGTAAAGGGAGGAGTAAAAATCTTTCATAAGATGCGCTATCTGTTTATTGGTGGATGTGTAGGACCCGTCCGGATAACGTAAGGGATGGACTGCTGCGGAAGATCTTGTACCCTTCAAAATATTTGTAAGCAATTTTCCAGTCTTATTCCCAAATCTATGATATTTAAAATTGACACTATAAAAATATTTATTACCTTGTCTAGTGAGATATTCGTCAAAATGCGTTTTGGCTATATCATATTTCAACTTGTTATCTGTAGTGTGTGATCTACTTAGATCTACATAGGCCGCAGACAAGTTCTGTTGAAGGTGGAGATAAGAAGCAGTATAGGACTTATTAAGTTTAGCCACATAGGAGATAATATCACCTCTTAAAACTGCTTTAGCTGTTTGCCAGAAAAGGGGTGGGTCTAAAGCCGCTTGTGTTTCATTAGTACTCAAGAATTTTTTCCAGCTGTCAGACAACATCTCTCTAAAATCAGGGGAAGCTTGGAGGTGAGAGGGAAAGCGCCAGGAGAATTGAGTCGACCTCTCCGAAGAGATGTGCAACTCAAACCTCAATAGGGAATGATCGGACACCGAAATCGGTTCTATATGGACTGAGGAAGCTCTAGTGAACAGGGTCTGTGAGAGAAGCAAGTAGTCTATCCTAGACAAGGAGTGGTGGGCGGCCGATAGACAAGTATATTCTTTTAAAGTAGGATTCAAAGCTCGCCAAATATCTACCAGCAGCAATCGGGAAATCAAATAGGGTACTCCAAATTTAGGTAGTGAGCAGGGGTGTTTAGGAGTAGTGGATCTATCTAGGTGCCTATCCGAAATAAGATTGAAATCCCCACACACCATCAGGGGTTCATGGAGAAGAGGTGTCAATGTGGAAATCAGCTGTAAGAAAAATTGTTTGTTGTAGACTGTGGGTGCATATACATTACAGAGGACATATGGGGATGAAAACAATGAGACATGGGCTATAACAAATCTACCTTCAGGATCTGTAATAATCTTGGAAATTGTAAGGGGTACACTACGTTTAATTAATATCACAACTCCCCTGGCCTTCGAGGTATATGGGGAAGAAGCTACCAGTTTCCAGCCTAGCATTTGAAGCTTCAACATTTCCGAATTAATTAAATGTGCTTCCTGAATAAATACCAGGTCTAATTTCAGTTTGTTACAATATACCAATATTTTCCTGCGTTTTGCAGGAGAATTGATGCCACCCACATTCAGGGATCCTACCTTAAGTGAGGTCATCGAGAGTATGGAGAAAAAGCATATATCCTACCTCAGTATCGAAATGTGAGGAAGCTGTGAGAAAAAGAAGAGAGCAGGGGGAGGGGGGGAGGAGAACACAGGAGGGAGGGGGAGACAAACAAACATAAAACAAGAAAGAATAGACGTGCCATACTGTGCATGTCGGTTGCAAATACAAGAGTAACATGTCACTTCCAGACAATTTCAAAATTTCTCTGAACAATCAATGTAGAAACAAAACTATAACAACTATAACCCAGAGCATAGCTCCCAACATCCCCGGGTATAGGTCCAGAAAATCTCCCCATGTTGGTCAGGGATGGGATGTAATGGTATGTGTATTTCGTATCTCTATACATAAACTTCCCCGAAAAAGAGGGAGGGCACCCTGAAGTAACCTGTATGTAACTAAAATATTAGGCTATTAAGACCTATCAGATATATCGTCCTCAGAGGATTTTGTTTTATCACAAAGGAAATCAGCTGCATCGTCAGGGGACATGAAATCAAAGTGCTTGTCTTTATAAAAAATGCGCAGTTTGGCTGGATAAATCAGGGCGAATTTCTGCTTGTCAGCAATTAGGCGTGAACATATCGGTGAGAAGGCTCTTCGTGCTTTGGTTAATTCTACTGAGAAGTCTTGGAAAAGACGCAACGTTAAGCCTTCCCATTTAATAACAGGCTGTTTCCTGGAAGCTCTCCAGATTTCCAGTTTGTGTGTGTAGCTTAGGCACTTGAATATGGTAACCCTGGGACGGGTATCCGTAGAGCGAGGGGGTGGGCCTATACGGTGAACTCTTTCAACAACCATATCTTTACATAGATCATTTATTCCCAAAAGTTGCGGTAGAGTAGTTTTCACAAATTGTTCCAGGGATTGGCCCTTGAATGACTCAGGGAGACCCACCACCCTAATATTGTTACGCCTAGAGCGATTTTCGATTTCTTCTAGGCGATTAGTAATAGCATAATTTTCCTTTTCCAGCCGTTTTACAGCGCCTTGATAATCAGCCAGATTATGTGCGATTGATCCTATCCTGTTCTCTGCGGTGGAAACCCTGATGTTTAGCTGCTGTATTTGAGAAGAAATGTCACTTACCACTTTTGAGAGTAGCGGTCCTACAGTTGAGGTAATTGCTTCTACTAGATCCCCATAGCAAAGGGGGGAGTCCTGGTGTCTCTGAGTGGAGGCCTTGTCAGCATCTAATGATTCAGTTGTCGGTTTCTTTGAGACCGGAGAAGCCTCATGCGTCTCCGTGCTGGGCGCCTTTACAGGATCTGAGCTCCGTTTCACCTGGCGCAGCGTTTGCTGCTGCGATCGCGCCGGCTGGCTGGCTGTGACAAATTTGGCCATCATGCGGTGCAGGTGGAGCAAGAAGAGGTGTGCGGGGGAGATTGGAGGCTAAATAGCCTTGTAAAAGTATTATAAGAGCCGGGGACGGAGGAGAGCTGTGAGACGCGCTGCTCACTCCATGCACCCGGAACCGGAAGTCCTGTCTCATCTATTTAAGCAAAGTTGCTGTGAGCTTTAGACCAGATAGCATGCCTAACATTTAACACAATGTGATAGCTATTTCCATGATAAATATTTTGAGCAATAGAATACTGTAGGACCTGCAGTATAGTGGGGTCCCTTGCCGGGGGCTGCAGGCTTAATGCATTGATCAATAGATGAACAAAATATCCACTGTTTATTATTGTTAGTTAATAAAGTGAGTGCACCCCAAATCTAGAAATAGGTGAGGGCCATATATATAATGTAAAATACTGTATGTATAATGTAAAATTCAAGTGCACAATCTGGATCCAGATCCCTAAAGGAGGTAGTGGGAAGTCAGTGGGGCCCATCATGTGTTTCCCCTATACCCCTGTGGGCCAGTCTGACCCAGAGTACACTGATCCCTGTTTCTTTTTTGACCAGCTTCGCATCACTCCCACTATGCCAGCCAACCAGAGATTTTACTAATCAGTGAATTGGATGCAGACTGCTCCAGCGAGTGCCTGAGAAAAAGATGTGAACGGCTAGCAGTCTGAGGATAGGAACAAGACCATTCTTCGAATCCTTTCCTGCATCTCTGTGCGCAGACAATCGGGGCACAAGCACAATGCGACTAGAATGCATGCATAGGTCAATAAACATTGGTCATTTCTGTGCATTTAGGCACTGAATCAACCTCAAAATGTGAAAATGCAGCACAATGCCAGTTTGTCAGCCGAGGATATACAGGGATAATAAATGGGTAGGGTCAACCACACTTAGGTTGACAGTGTCTAAGTTGACCACTATTGGTTGACAGTAAGTAGGGTGACAGGGTTTCTAGGTCGACATGGACTCTAGGTCGACATGTACTAGGTCGACATGAGTTTTTCACTTTTTTTGGTGTCATTTTCTCCGTACAGTAAGCAGGAACCCCAATTAGTACACTGTGTCCCCTCACACGGGCAAGGTGCCGAGCGCAGTGGTAGTGAAGCTCGGCTCAGGTTACCATTCCCAATTGTAGTCTACGTGGATCGTAAAGTATGAAAAAGTTCAAAAACTTAATTAAAAAAACTCATGCCGACCTTTTGTCATGTCGACTTAGAGTCCCTGTCGACCTAGAAACCATGTCGACCTACTTACTGTCGACCAATAGTGGTCGACCTAGACATTGTCAACCTAAGTGTGGTCGAACTAGAGACCGGATAACATAACAAATAATACAGGGCTTATTGGTACAACTAAATCATATGACACAATTAAATTTGATGTAATTAGATAACCTTTTAATCAAATTAATTTACAAAACACAAAAAGTACATAAATATAATAGATAAAATTATCAAAGTTCATAAAACCGTATCACATTAGCAGCAATCATTTGTTCTGCTCAAGTGTATTAATAAGCATTCGCTCTGTGTAGTTAGTAACGGTGCTGTGCTTTTAATGAGCAGCTTTGCAGTGATGAGCTCCACATTACTGAAAGAGCATAGTGTCCAGAGCAATTAAGCAGATAACTGATTCTCCAAATCTCACCACTGATGATATGATCAATCTTTTAGAGATCTCATCCAAATGATATGCGGGAGGAAATTAGATTAGTTCCTGCTGTATACCTGCATACCATTTGGATAACGTCCCTAAAGGCTTATTCATATCATCAGGGGTGAGATTTGGAGGATCAGTTATCAGCTTAATTGCTATGGACACTATATAGTATGAACTTCAGTGCTGTCATATTTATTCATTATATGCATCTGCTTTTTGGGGAATTAGCAGCTTACTACAGCAGCTACTGTAGACACATCATATACTCAGCACCACAAAGGGTTTTCTATTTTTCAAATAAACAAAATACAGGAATAACTGAGTGCGCACCGGAGCCGCTGGAAATTCGAATTTGCATCTTGAAAAAGACCCTAGCTGAAAGGGCTGAAACGCGTTGGTGGACACAGGACCCCAGCTTTAAGGACGGTGGTGGACTCACTGCTGCAGTATAACATGGAGAAGGGATTTCCGGGATTTCCTCATAAAAAAACCCACATGCTGGTTTAGAACTGTTTGGCCATAGTTCTATTCAATGCGGTAATTACCCACTGTACCTTATGAATTGGAGTCTTATGTGACATGCTGCTTATTGCCTTATTTTTTACTTTTTGTAACATTTTATGTCTAATATGTACCTTGTTAAAAATTGTACTTCATTATATGTACATTTCATCTCTGTTTCATGGCACACTGATGGGTTTTCTATTTTTACTTGCTGTCAAATTAGGACATGCAGTCCCACATGGTATAGTACCAACTAAATTCCACAATAGGCGGTTCATCTGCTTAGCAGTAGTCATGCATAGTTCTTTTGCTTGTCTTCAAAATTTCAAACAAGCAGTAGTATAGTACCACCAGTGTCGGATTTTACCTAGGAACTGCAGTCCTGCATCTCCCCCAGTAATATCTGCCAACCGCAGGGACTGCCTAGCAGTGGCAGTGACTTCCTATTTGATGTGTTTTCTTTTCCTGGGGCTGCCAGCCCACACTGCGACAGCAGAGAGTGCTCCTCCCTTCAGAAGCCACTCATCTGCTATCAGGGGAACCATAGTAGAGCCTTAGTTAATGTTATGCACAATAGAAGTGCCCTACTTTATTTTATGAACCATCACAGTGCAACTAGATCATATTATGTACTATTGTAGGGCTGCCAGTACACATTATGCAACACAGTACCCCCAATTCACATTATGACATGCAGTGGCCCCAGTTCATATTATGCCACATTACAGTGCCCCACTACATATTATGTAATATTATAATGCCTTCCAGTTCATTGCATACCGCATAGCAATGAGCAGATCCAGGGGCATAACTAGATATGATCTAAGCACCAATACTAATGTGTGTAAGGTCCCCTATGTATCACCCAATGCTGAAAAATGCATATGAAGCATGTAACTTTGACAGGGAAGGAGGGCCCCTCTCAACTCTGGGCCCCATAGCAGCTGCCCTCCCTGCACCTATAGTAGCTATGCCCTTGTCTGCTATTACAGTAGCCCTACTTGGCTTCTAGGGGCTGCAGCCAAGCCCCACCCTCTAATTAAGCCCCATCTCACTGCCATCTGAATTAAGCCCTACCTCCCAGTGACATCAGCAGTCAATCACCAGAAGTGCTGGAAGCCGGGAGGAAAGCAGACTGAGACATGATGCAGGCCCTCCAGACTGACAGATAAGAAGCCGGCACGCAGTACCACACATGCAATAATAGATACAGTGGACATAGTGCCTCTAATATTGTGGTGGTCAACTTCCGACTTGCAGTGATGTTTGCTATGTACAGTCATGGATCCTTTTAGACACTGTAAAAATGGCTCCTAATACACAGGGTGATTCAAAAGTTGCAGTACACCCTTTTGTTTCAAAAACTGCAGGAAATGGGAAAACTGAATACTCCAGTAAGGTATGGGTGAGGTGGGCTATCTTTTTGGGTATGTACTGAACATGGGCGCCATCTTGAAATCGGCCATCTTTAATCTAAGTAAGTGTTTTCAAATGGAAAGGGGGTCATGTAACATGTCATTCAACATCAGAATTGCTGCAAACAGATTTGAAATAGCAGTTATGGTTCAAAAGTTACAACACTTTTTTTGTTGCAGGTAGCCGAAGATTGCTTTGACAAAAGAGGAGAGAATTGAGGTCATTTTGATGTCTGGAAAACGAAGTTCCGTGTCATACAGTAGCTGCAGAGTTTTACAACCAACACCCAGAAAGACCTCCAATTTCACTTAACACTTAGATGTTCAGTACCCTCCAATCTTCATTCCAAAGATAACAGTAAGTGATTGGAGGGTACTGAACATCTAAGTGACAGTGGGTGATGGCAGATCTAGGGCAGGGGTTGAAGGCAGATATGGAGGCAGGGATTGAATGCAGTTCTGGAGATATTCCCCTCTCTGGCTTCGCTCCATTGGCTGCACCAGCCATTTATCACCCGGAACTTTCCCTGTTACTGGTAAGCAGGCATTTTCCCCATCACATCCCATCTTACTTGCTGGCTTGAGCTTGCTTATGGATGGGGGCAGCTTTCGTTGGGGATCCCAGAGCAGCCACTTCCTGCTGGTGTGGAGACCGCCATGGCTGCTGTGGCAGTTTTGCTGGTGGCCTGAGGCAGCGGCGGCATCTGCTGATTTTGATTCAGAGGAGAGCTTCTTGCTCTAAGCAGCCATGGCTAAGAAGGAGGAGCTGTCACAGTGCCGAGCACCATGGTCTTGCTTGGTGATGTAGTTTGGATCTAAAGACAGTTGCAAAATGGTCAGATGGTATTACATACTGGCTGCCAAATTCTAAATTATACACCATACTGGAGTGGGCCGTCATACTTGCACCCCTGTATACCTCAATCCCCAGGCACCTAGATTGACATCAAGGTGGGAAGTCTGGGAATAATCAACTATACATTTGGTGTTAACATCCCCTTCCTTCCCCCTTCCAACTTACCTGTTGCTGGGTCTGAATACTGTATCTTCTCTTTGTACTGTTGTGATGGTCTCCCTGATGTAGCAGCCAATGACAGCCCCTGTGTTGCCAAGGGAAACCAGTTCTCTGTGACTGGTAAAGTGTGGTGCTGTGCCTGCCTGAGTAGTCCTGTGGGTGGAGTTATTGGGAGGAGGTGCGGGGATGGTAGAGAGGAGGAGTGGAGGAGGACAGGAATCAGAAAACTGGAGATGGAGGAAGGCGGTACAATGGGAGGAGGAGGTGTCCGGCAGTGGCACCATGGATGAGGTGAGGCACCATCAGGAAGCAGGAGGGACTGTGCATTAAAGGAATAGGTTCCTGATGCATATTCCCTGCCCTGCTGGTGCTTCAGAGGTGAAAAGTGTGGCAGCAGTATTTCACCTGACCACCCGCCGCTCCTTTGCTATTCCAGTATCAGCGGCTCTCAATTCAAAATCAGCCTCAGAACCACCTTGTTTCTTAGCAGGTTACTATGGGGATCATTCAGACCCAAATTCAGCTGCTCATCTGTGCGCAGAGGCTTCATTGGAGAGGGCTGCACATGCACACATGTGAACATGCAGCCGCTCCAATAAAAAAAATGGCAGGGGTCATCCTTGTGGATGCATTGGGAGGTTGCGCCACACATGCTTGGTGGCTTTGCCCTGTGCAGCGATCTGCGTCCATCTCTTAATCAGGTCCTATGGGGGTAATTCTGAGTTGATCACAGCAGGAACTTTGTTAGCAGTTGGGCAAAACCATGTGCACTGCAGGGGAGGGGGCAGATATAACATGTGCAGAGAGAGTTAGATTTGGGTGTAGTGTGTTCAATCTGAAATCTAAATTGCAGTGTAAAAATAAAGCAGCCAGTATTTACCCTGCACAGAAACAAAATAACCCACCCAAATCTAACTCTCTCTGCACATGTTATATCTGCCTCCCCTGCAGTGCACATGGTTTTGCCCAACTGCTAACAAAGTTCCTGCTGTGATCAACTCACAATTACCCCCTATACAGTATGTCCAGACTTACTGATCACACCTTCTGGCATTATGGGATACACCACAATGTGTTATTTGTGTTGTGTCTCTTTGAAGTACTCAAAGACCTTTTTTTGATTAGTCCTGCATATCATTGAGACATACTCATCCAAATATCTTGATTCCAGAGTTTCTTTAATTTTCCAATTATGAAAAATATGACTTGTCTGGAATTAATTTACCATTGAGGCATCACTTAAGATTTATAAACTGCACTGTTCCAGACCCTGCAGGTTTCTAATGTCACTTTTTCTTACTGTTTCTTTAATAATATTAATGGTTCATGTTGTTGCTTAATGAGTGCATCATTACTATATTTAAAATAAAAAATGGAGACAGTAAATCTCAACCTATTAATTTATGTTAATTGTGCTATCACTAATTATTTAAATTGAATTTAATGTTTTGTAATTGCTGCCAATTATCCATTTTTCATATGTATCATGTGGATAAATTTAAATATGTTTAGAAGATTTGCAGAATATGTATGAAAAAATACATAGATGTTATAACTCTTAAAGCTAAAACGAAATAGTGGTAGTTTGATATTCAATTATTGATTAACCCTCAATCTAATAATAAATATAAATATAGGCCCAGAGCAGAATAAATATAGATCTATGTGACACTTGTCAGCGTAGAGAATATACACTATCCCAAAGCATGTTTTGGATAGTTTAACATAATTTTTTTTTCTAATTTTCAAAAATTTCTAAATGACATTTATTATAGACATATGAAATATTTAAATTAAGCAAATGAGAACATAAATAACAACAGCGTATTTTCTCTCACACATCTTAGAAAAGAGAACCTTCCCTTAAAACATTGAAAACCCCCTTGACAAATATATCTTATAGAGCATACAACATATCCCTTTGCACTTTACAATTGTAACAACAGTGATAACACACAACTGGGTAATAACAGACTATAGTGGTACAAGAAATGTATCATACAATATATGGAATCTCATTGAATAATTCACATCATGAATGGTACAGGATCCATAAAATGCCATTTTCCTCATAAGCTAACGAATATAATGTAATATTGTAAGAAGGTATTTTCTATGTCATCTTTAAACAGTCACATTGTTATATATGGTTTACAGATTGCAGTCAAAACCAATAAGATACACAGTACAAAGTAAGCAAAATTAATTTGTCCTTTTTAATAAAAACAGTTGTATATTATTATTTGCAAGAAAAGTACAATTTAAGCAAGACCAGACATCTAAAACATTCTAAATGACAGATTTAATTGCACTTTCTAAGAAACAATGTATTGTAAAAGTGCAGTATCTGAGACATTGTGCAGATTTGTAGAACAATATGCATTGGAACAAAATGTAATTGAATTATGGAATTAAAATATTATGTACTTAAAAGTTCATGTAACAAATATATTTACAAAGTAAAAAAACAAAACAAAACAGAAAACCTCAGGCTTCAATCTACCCCATTTCCCCCGTACCATAAATATCCAGCTGTGGATACTTTATGAATTTAATCACCAAGGACATTATCAACTTCTTTAATAAATGCTCCCAACATACTGTAAGAAGAGATGTGCACCGGACATTTTTTGGGTTTTGTGTTTTGGTTTTGGATTCGGTTCCGCGGCCGTGTTTTGGATTCAGACGCGTTTTGGCAAAACCTCCCTGAAAATATTTTGTCGGATTCGGGTGTTTTTTTTCAAATAACCCTCAAAAACAGCTTAAATCATAGAATTTGGGGGTAATTTTGATCCTATAGTATTATTAACCTCAATAACCACAATTTCCACTCATTTCCAGTCTATTCTGAACACCTCACATCTCACAATACTATTTTTAGTCCTAAAATTTGCACCAAGGTCACTGGATGACTAAGCAAAGCGACCCAAGAGGGCGGTACAAACACCTGGCCCATCTAGGAGTGGCACTGCATTGTCAGACAGGATGGCACTTAAAAAAATTGGCCCCAAACAGCACATGATGCAAAGAAAAGAGAAAAAGAGGTGCACTGTGGTCACTGGACGACTAAACTAAGCGACACAAACACCTCAATATCACAGGAATTATTCATTCTAATCAATGGTATTATTGGTCCAAATCACTGGAAGAAAATGACAAAATCACAGGAATTATTCGTTCTAATCAATGGTATTATTGGTCCAAATCACTGGAAGAAAATGACAAAATCACAGGAATTATTCGTTCTAATCAATGGTATTATTGGTCCAAATCACTGGAAGAAAATGACAAAATCACTGGAATTATTCGTTCCAATCAATGGTATTATTGGTCCAAATCACTGGAAGAAAATGGAATGGATGGATATTTGCAGTGACACAGAGCTGCAAGATACAGCAATGGCCTACTGTACAACTATATACTGTTAGTCACCAAAACGCTGCACTGTAATACTAGAAGCTATAGAAAAGTATATATATTATTGTATATATCAGTAGACAGAGCGGTGTAACTGTGACCCATGTGTCCTGACAAGCAGTATAGAAGCTATAGAAAAGTATATATATTATTGTATATCAGCACAGAGCAGTGTAACTGTGACCCATGTGTCCTGACAAGCTGTATAGAAGCTATAGAAAAGTATATATATTATTGTATATATCAGTACAGAGCGGTGTAACTGTGACCATGTGTCCTGACAAGCAGTATAGAAGCTATAGAAAAGTATATATAATATTACTGTATATCAGTACAGAGCGGTGTAACTGTGACACATGTGTCCTGACAAGCAGTATAGAAGCTATAGAAAATATGAAAAGTATATATATTATTGTATATATCAGTACAGACAGAGCGGTGTAACTGCGACCCATGTGTACTGACAAGCAGTATAGAAGCTATAGAAAAGTATATATAATATTACTGTATATCAGTAGAGAGCGGTGTAACTGTGACACATGTGTCCTGACAAGCAGTATAGAAGCTATAGAAAAGTATATATAATATTACTGTATATCAGTAGAGAGCGGTGCAACTGTGACACATGTGTCCTGACAAGCAGTATAGAAGCTATAGAAAAGTATATATAATATTACTGTATATCAGTACAGAGCAGTGTAACTGCGACCCATGTGTACTGACAAGCAGTATAGAAGCTATAGAAAAGTATATATAATATTACTGTATATCAGTAGAGAGCGGTGCAACTGTGACACATGTGTCCTGACAAGCAGTATAGAAGCTATAGAAAAGTATATATAATATTACTTTATATATTAGTACAGAGCTGTGTAACTGTGACCCATGTGTGTCCTGACAAGCAATATAGAAGCTATAGAAAAGTATATATTATATACTGGTGGTCCCCAGTCCCCACATTGCAGCACACTGATCAGATATTTGCAGCACACTGAGCACAGATATGGAGTATTTTCAGGCAGAGAACGAAGATATTTTCAGCACACTGAGCACAGATTATTTGCAGCACTCAAGCAGTATAGAAGCTATAGAAAAGTATATATAATATTAATGTATATCAGTAGAACGCGGTGTAACTGTGACACGTGTCCTGACAAGCAGTATAGAAGCTATAGAAAAGTATATATAATATTACTGTATATCAGTACAGAGCGGTGTAACTGTGACACATGTGTCCTGACAAGCAGTATAGAAGCTATAGAAAAGTATATATACTATTGTATATATCAGTACAGAGCTGTGTAACTGTGACCCATGTGTGTCCTGACAAGCAGTATAGAAGCTATAGAAAAGTATATATTATATACTGGTGGTCCCCAGTCCCCACAATGCAGCACACTGATCAGATATTTGCAGCACACTGAGCACAGATATGGAGCGTTTTCAGGCAGAGAACGTAGATAGTTTCAGCACACTGAGCACAGATTACGGAGCTTTTCTGGGAGAGAACGCTGCCACGTCCTCTCCGTTCAATCTCCAAAGCATGAGTGAAAATGGCGGCGACGCGCGGCTCCTTACATAGAATACGAATCTCGCGAGAATCCGACAGTGGGAAGATGACGAGTTTGCTGCCTGCAGGTGCTGGCTAAATGTTAGGTTCCTGGTGCTCAGAACAAGGGAGATGTTATGAAGTGAGTCCAGAGCTCCAGGACGTAACACTGGGAAAGGGGAATGGAAAGGGAATAGCCCCTGGCGCCCTATCTCCGTTGTCTCGCCCGTGCTGTCAGTACACTCTTGCGAGACTATGGTTGCTTGAGCCCATGGCAGCCGCGTTTGAAGGGCGGATTACGTCTGCCCAACTTCGATGCCCCCTCGGGTCTTAATGAGAGACAAAGAGTGTACCGAGACAGGGTGATAACAAGGGGCCCTCTTACTGAAACAACCAAAGCCAGGGGCTACTAACTAGCCTAAAACTAAATGTATGTGCGGCTTGCCGCCAAAGGAAAAGAACAACAAAGGAAATGCTGACCACACGCCGACACAATACTTTTGTGTCCCGGCGGTGACAGCATAAGCAGAACCCTCTGCAAAACACCAGTGACAGAAATAGTAACGGAATACAGCGGCCTAGGCCGACGGACGCGGCAGAGCCGCTACTCACGGAACCGGTACGAATACTGGCAAACGGACAGGAACTCCAAATGCTGCTGACACAGACTCTCAGAACTGGAGGACCGGCAGAATCCCAAACGACAGACCGGTGGACACCAAGAAGCCAGAAACTTGACCAGGCACAGGCAAAGCCACTGGACCTCAGGACAGGAACGCCTCACGGCAGGACACGGGATCAGACACAGGAATCGACACAGGGACTGACACAGGAATCGACACAGGAAGCAGTTCGACTGACACTGCTACACAGGAGCTCAGGAACTAGCAGGAACCAAGCTCAGAACTCAAGCAGACTGGAAACCTAGAAATATCACCAGCGTCTGTGAATAGCACTGAGCCAGCATATAACAGAGAGGCCTAATTAATAATCTCATGCAGCTGCCCTGTTGCATGACTCCAAACTGACAAGATGCAATTAGCAGCCAGGTGAGGCAGAACACATGGGAACAAGCTGCAATTACACAGACTCACCAGCGGCAGCAACCAAGAGTACTCTTAAACAGAGCAACGGGAAATCCTGGCCTGCGAAACAACTTATAAACATAAAATACCTAACTGACATGCAAAACAGGAATGAGCCACAGCCGTGGCTCATAACACTAACACATTATAGCCTGAGGGGCAAGCACAAAGCACTAGCCCATGAGCAGCGGACCGTCATTATTTACTGATGACTGACATATTTATCAAATGGTTGCTTTGTTGAGGAATACTGGTGTTATTAGTGTCAAAAGGCTTCTTTTTCTTTTCACAATATCATTATGGTTTGATCACAGATTCTCTACTGTTGGACCTTATTTATCAAGCATCAATGTGGTACTGTACTCCCTGTTTTAGTATTATCATACTGAGAAGGTGTTTCTAGAACACAAATATTAAAAAATAGCTTATTTATATAATGCAGTCTAGTCTGTTGTTATTATTATTTGAAAAAAGGAGTTTGTTTCTAGAGGTGCCTTAAATTTAAAGTGATGATTGCCCTGGGAGGTTGTCCACCCAGATATCCTGAAAGTGTATAAAAGAAAAGAAAATGCAAAACATAGTGTACACTTTAAAAAAAAATTAGAATGTTGAATGAAATTAGAAGTACACTTACACTTCAGAGGTTTAAGTACGGTATTGGAATTTTTTTTCACTCTTGCCCTGCGTTGGTTGCATGAGCAACGTGGAATATTAATACTTTATTGTCATTGATGTTCACAAGTAACAGTCAATGAAATTTTTAACATGAACAAGGAACAAGAAAAAGAAAAGAAAGAAAATAGATACAGAACATATACTTCATCGCTAGATAGTTATTAATATATTTCACCAGTTATATGACATTGTTGCTATTTAGTACACTTATTGCCTGCGGAAAGAAACTTCCTCTAAAACAACTGGACCTACACAGGATAGATCGGTACCTCCTAAATGATGGCAACATAGAGAACATCCTGAAACTCGGGTGCGAATGATCTCGCAGAATACTTTTTACTTTGGAAAGAAGCTTCTTTTTGGACATCTTATTTATACTAGGCAAACGTACACTAATAATTTTAATCACTCTCTGAAGAGTTCTGCACTCAGTAGCAGAACGAGTGCCGAACCATACCAGAATTCCAAAGGTAAGAACACTCTCGATAATACAAGAATACAATTTTACTAATATCTCCTTGTACATGCCGGACATACGTAATTTTCTCAGAAAGAACTATAAGTTGATGGGCCTTTTTTATAACACCTTGAGTGTGCACATTCCAGGACATGTCCCTCGATATGTTTATACCTAAGAATTTAAAAGACTCAATTACCTTTACCTCCTGACTATTTAAGACTAAAGGGGGTACACATAGAGAGATCCATTATTAAAATCTAAGCAATCTGACTAGATTGCTTAGATTTTAGGCACGGATCTCTTGTGTGTATGCCCCACAGCGTTAGCGATGCGCTGCCCCGTGCATCGCTATTGCTGGTGCTAGATTGGCCTGCATGCAGGCACAATCTAGCACATCGCTCATTTCACCCTCTGGGTGAAATAAGCGCCCACCTGTCTCCCACCCTCGCTTAGCACACATCACGCTGTGTTGAGCGGGGGGGGGGGGGGGGGGGAACGGATGTGTGCTGAGCAGCAGTGACGTTTGGTGGGGTGAGGCAGGTGAGGCAGCGCCTTTCCTGTCATACTAACATTTGTAACAGAGTTTTGATGGTATAAAGTATATGAAAAATACAAAGAATATGTTTGAAATATATTCTGTGCATTATTCTAATCATTTTTATAGTCAAAACGCTGCAGTAAAAAGTCTATGGAAGGTGAGGCAGTGCCTCACCTGCTGACCTTTTCCGCACTTCTGAGATCAAAACTTACCAAATTTCTAGAAGTTTATACTGCTGCACCTGTGTCTAATGCTCAGATGTACCCTTTGGCTCATATATTGCGTTTAAATCTGGCTCTGGTGATAGCCAGTGCCTCCTGAGACATTTAGCTCATTTAGCTCACCACACGTCCCTGCTGAGCGGTCACTGATAGATTGCACAGCAAACATCTCTGGGAACGTGTGTACTGGCCTTTAAGGGCAAAACACTTTCTTATGTAGTCTCCTGAAGTCCACAATAATTTCTTTGGTCTTATCAACATTTAGGACTAAACAGTTATCCCGACTCCAATTCTCTAATTTAGATACCTCGAATCTGTACTCCGATTATTATTAATAAGACCAATTATGGCAATGTCATTGGTAAATTTTATAATATGAACTTGAGTCCGAACTTGAGGAACAGTCATAGGTAAACAGAGAGTACAACAGTGGGCTCAAGACGCACCCCTGAAGTACGCCTGTGCTCACCAACATTTCGCTATATAGTTGATTTTGTAATCTAAAAGCCTGTGGACTATTTGTCAAGAAATTCACGATCCACGTACAAATAAGATTACTCAGACCCAATTTTGACAGTTTGATCACTAGTGAAGATGGAACAGCAGTATTAATTGCGGAACTATAATGTATGTATAGAATTCGGGCAAAGCAAAATTTTGATTCTAAATGAGCTAGCGCTCAGTGGAATAAAAGAAGTGCAGCGTCATCAGTGGATCTGTTTGCCTTATAGGCAAACTTAAAAAGGGTCAAAACCAAATGGAATACTATCTTTAATGTCCTAAAATATTAATCTTTCAAAGGACTTCATTATCAGAGATGTTAACGCATTTGGGCGATAATCATTCAGCTCATGGGCCTTACCTTTCTTAGGGACTGGTACAATAATAGTTAATTTAAAACATTTTGGCACAAAGCTCATGGCAAGGGACAAATTAAAAATTCCAGTAAAAATTCCAGATAATAGATTTGCACGTTCTTTTAAAACTTTCCCCTGAATTCCATCTGGACCAGGGGACCTAAATAATAGATGTACCAGCGCTGGCTGTAAAATAAGTTTCTAACAATTTGGACATGCTCCTGAGGAAGCTAGATGTTTTAAAACCAGTAAAAATACACTTTGAGCCAACTCCACCCTCTTTGTCTGAAGCTTATTCCACTCTACATTATCCATCTGGATTCCTGTTACCCATACTGGCACCGTTTGGACACTTGTTCCACCATTGGACTAGCACTGCAGCAGTTCATACGGTTTTTCCCTCCAGCTACTTATGGAACAATCCCAGGCTAAATAATCTACAAGGGATCATTGCATACCAACATCCGGTAAAATATACTGCATACACAGTGACTGCATTGAACTGGAGAATGTCCTATCCAAGTTGTCGGAATTACCCAATATATGAGTTGACTTTAAATTAGGAGCTAATACAGAGAGGTGGTTATATATAATATTATTATTGTGTTTTTTCTATTCATATATTACATACAATAAATTGTGATTATTCTTTGCAAAACAAACTTATTTTACAGCCAGCGCTGGTACATCTATTATTTTTCTTACTAAATTTGCAAGGGACTTTGACCATCCCTACACCAGCTGCTGCTGCTTGCGCACTTGAACACTTCCTAGTATATTTGGACCGGGAGACTTCCCTGAATTTTCCACCCAAGTATGCTGGGTGGCAACCATTCCATTAAAACGAGCATAAAATACATTTATTATTTCCCCTAATGAACTATCCACTTCTTGAGAGGAGGAACTATTTGCTTTATAATCAGAGATATTCTGAATTCCTTTCCACATACCTCAGTTGTGTGGAGCTTGAATCGTTGGTGTAAGTTCAAGTCTCAAGGGAAAAGTGGAAAAGAATATAGTGTGTGCTTTTTTTCACATTAATAAAGTACCTTTGAAACAATAAATGTAAACACACCCTTTGTTAGTAGGGTAAGCACTTTGGAGAATCTCTCATAATGCTGATCTACTTATGTGCCAATTGTAATAAGAATTTTCAAAATCTTCTCTTTATTCTGAGTGGAAGATGCAGAGCGCTGTGCTCAATCCTCTGTCACAGCCTTTGGCTTTCTTTTCAGATTTTTTTGGTATGAGGGTTTTATTTCAGAGCCCACAAGGAAGTGATCCAAATATTATGAACTTTCAGCACTTGAATATGCTCATAAAGAAGACACACAGTAAAGAGAAGATGTTACACTCTCCATCAGATTTCTCAACATCCCTTGGACACACCAGAAAAATCTTTGAAGTGGTCTTAATAATTTTAAGGTAAGCATTTATATTTAGTTGTATAGACATTTTTACGAGTATTTAAATCATAAGCATCCTTTAGTTATTTGTGTTTTTGGTATTTATTTTGTTAGTTCCTTTACCATTGGGGGTTCTATCTGGAGGAGCTGCCTATCTAGTATGTGTTTGTTCATTCATTTTTAAGTATATAACGTTTTTAAGATATTAAGTTGTTTAGCGCAAGTTAAGGCTATAGTTATGATATACTGTATATATATATATATATATATATATATACTGTATATATACAAACAGCTGATGGCAGCACTCAATGGTCTATGGTAAAGAGAATCAAATGACTACCATGTCCTTATAGTCCAACGTTTCGGTGTTACCACCTTTATCAAGAACTCAGAATGTCCCGGGATGGCACCATGGCAAGTATCCATGTACATGTTTGGTGTGCCGGTCTACTTTGTTTAATATATATATATATATATATATATATATATATAAATAAAAATATGTATATATATATAAATGCAAAAGTCCTCACTCACTCACTCACTCACTCACTCACTCACTCACTCACTCACTCACTCATCACTAATTCTTTTACTTCTCTATATGTTAGGAAACTGAAATTAACATAGTATTCTGCAGGGGAAAAATAGGAAAACTACGTAATTAGAATTTTAATAGACATCCGCTAAGGGGATGAAAAGGGGGTAGACATAATGATGTTATTAATGATGTGTGGCTTGCGTTGCATGAACGATAATGCCCAAACAGACAATCAGATCAAAATTTGGATTGCACCTCCAGTGTGTAGAATTTAATAAACTAAAAAAAAATTCCTGTCACTTTTTACCATATCTGCTACGGGTGCTCCTCGGGTAACGCCAAGAACCATGGATTAATATTTACTTACATTAAGATGTCTCAAATTGACATCTCTATAGATTTACCAAATTTTCAACACTCAGTTATATTTACAACCGTGAAAATCAGAAACTCCAGTGGGAACAATGGGTATAACAGCTATTACAGTATGTAGCACAACCATCAGTATAAGGTATACAACCCTGGTGCTCTCCATAGGATACCGCAGCAAGGGTCCAACAATATGCTGAATGACCGGCGCACTAAGGTAATAAAACGTCTCATACCTTTAGGTTAATATCAATGTTTCTTTAGTTTACTCTAAAGTCATCAGGACATAAAAGACTTAAACTTTACACTCCCCATATATCCCCTTCACTACACCACGTGTGCTGGCATGTGCAACCTTAGGCATGAGTGCTGTGATCCCAAATGTTGCACACACCAGCATATGTGGTGTAGTGAAGGGGATACATGGGGAGTGTAAAGTTTCTGTCTTTTATGTCCTGATGACATCATTTTAGCCAATATTTTTAATAACTTTGTGCATTAAACAAAGTTTGTGTACATACACAAAATTCCTTTATGTTTCACATACACCTTATACACACAACCTGAAGATCATTTAATACATTATTTTTAATAACTTTGTGTATTAAACAAAGATTGTGTACATTGAGCCATCAGAAAACAAAGGTTTCACTATCTCAGTCTCAATCCAAAAAAATACGTATTTTGGAATATTAAGTATTTCAGAATATTTGGATATGGGATACTCAACCTGTATAGTATAAATTATAAACGTGTGTGTGAAGGTATATTTTGCATGTGTGTACAATATATTAGATGCATAAATGTGCCACACTGAAAATTAGCCCTTTAATCTTCATTACCATAAAAAGAATGATAGTGCTAATGTGTTATCTTTATTGTTTGCTGATAAACTAAGTCATTCAAGTAGTAAATTATACATGAGAATTTTATGTTATGAACATTTACATTCAACACTAATGGAGATAACCTAAAAGAAGTGTCACACAGTGGAGCTCTCTGCTGGTATGTGCTTTGCAGATTGGTAGCAATTAGAGTAAGTGCTTAAAGTTTGAGATTTAACATAAATTACTTACCGACAAAATGTCAGCCATATTCAAAACTCCTTAATCAGCTTGACACCATTTATGAAGACACACAGCACACATGGAACTTAAAAGGTTTTCAAAGTTAATTTCTATCTCAGGAAGTTCATCTTGTTGATATGTAATCAGTGGTGGCCCTATAGAACAGCATATTAAGATTGTCATGCCTAAAGCAGCAAATTGTAGGCAAGCAATTTTACAATTCACATTACTTAAATAGACATGATGGGGGAAAAAATAAATGTAACATCTTTCAATACGTATTATAACCTCTAGCATAAGGTATTTATGATTATTGACAGCCGCGGCTGCAACCCTGGGGCTCTGACGCCAAGTACCTTGTGCAGGGGGGGAACACTAAGCACATATAAACATACATGTGTAGACATATGTAAAATATGTGTTGGCATGTGTCCGGATCAGCAGCAGCGCCGTATACCACGGCCGCACTGAACCCAGGGCTCGGCATTAGTCTTTCCTCTCCTAAGCCCGCCCCCAGACTCTCATCGACTAGTTTCACAGGAGTCTGGGGGTGGGCTTAGAAGAGGGAAGCCTAATGCCAAGTCCTGGGTTCCGCATGGCGGCTGTGGTATACAGTGCCGCTGCTGATTCGGACACACGCCAGCATGTATATTACCTACATCTACACATGTATGTTATATATGCTTAGAGTACTACAGCATTGGAGGGGGGCTGGATTATTAGATCTACACTAAAAAGGTCTACAGTCACTAATTGTAGACATGCATTAGGTTGACAAGGTCAAAAGGTCAACAAGATCAAAAGGTCGAAAGGGTCAAAGGTTGACATGGAAATGGTAGACACAAGAAAGGTAGACAAAATTTTGTTTTTTTGGGGTGTTTTGTCACTTTTCTGATGCAAACAGTACCATGTCCTCTTGCATGGCTCGCTTCACTCGCAATGCTTCAGGTAAGGTGGCTTGCTCCACTGCCGCTGTGCTCAGCACAGGTTACTATTCCTAATTGTTGTCCACGTGGATGGTAAAGTATGAAAAAGATGAAAAACATAATAAAATAAATAGTAAACTTGCATCGACCATATGTGTGGCAACTAGCCATGTTGATCTTTAGACCCTGTTGACCTTTTACATGTCGATCTTTTGACCCCGTCGACCTATAGTATGTCTGCCATTAGTAAACGACCTATTGACTGTAGACCTTTTTAACGTAATCTATAGACCAGATACCACATTGGAGATGTAAACAAACCATTGGGTTTGCATGCATTTCTGAATTAGGCCGAGGGCCAAATGTAATAGAGTGAGAGTTTCAGAAAGTGAGAGATTTGCTAAGGTTTTGCAGTTTTTTTTAAAGTGGCAATCATTTACACAGCAAAATAAGGTTGATCATGCTGTGTAAATGATTGCCACTTAAAAAAAAAACTGCAAACCTTACCAAATCTCTCACTTTTTGACACTTAGGACACGCAATTTTCTTGACATCATATAGGACAAACAGAGAGTCTGACTTTCTGTGACGAGAAGTTCTGTTCACATATCTTCAGAGCCCTTACGACATCCAAGGACTTTGATGTAAATGAGGAGTCAGTAGCTACTGGCACCACAATAGGTTGGTTGATATGAAATGCCGCTCAGCTCTATCTTCGTGGAAGATCAAGTAAGGGCTTTTACAGGATAAAGCCCCCAGCTCTTACACACGTCTAGCAGAAGCTAAGGCCAATAACGTGACAGCCTTCAATGTAAGAAACTTGACCTCAACCTCCTGTTGGGGCTCAACCAATCCGACTGGAGGAACTGCAACACCATGTTAAGGTCCCAGGGCGCTGTAGGCAGTACAAAGGGAGGTTGGATATGCAGAACTCCCTTCAAAAAGGTCTGAACCTCAGGGAGGGAAGCCAATTATTTCTGAAAGAAAATGGATAGGGCCGAAATCTGGACCTTTACAGATCCCAACCTCAGGCCCATATCCACTCCTGCTTGCAGGAACAGGAGGAAACGTCCCAGTTGAAACTCCACCATAGGAAACTTCTTGGATTCACACCAAGAGACATATTTCTACCAAATACGATGGTAATGTTTAGATGTTACCCCTTTCCTAGCCTGTATGAGAGTAGGAATAACCTTCTTCGGATTACCCTTCCTTGCTAGTATCAGGCACTCAACTTCTATGCTGTCAAACGTAGCCGCGATAAGTCTTGATAGGCAAACGGCCCCTGATGCAGCAGGTCCTCCAGAAGTGGAAGAGGCCTCGGCTCTTCTTGCAGTAGATTCAGGAGGTCCGCGTACCAAGCCCTTCTTGCCCAGTAGAGGGCAATGACGATCGCTTGAACCCTTGTTCTCCTTATGAGCTTTAGGATTCTTGGGATGAGTGGGAGTGATGGAAACACGTACACTGACAGGAACACCCATGGAGACACCAGGGCATCCACTGCCACTGCCTGTGGGTCCCTCGACCTGGAACAATAACGCCAAAGCTTTTTGTTGAGACAAGAGACCATCATGTCTATTTGGGGCAAACCCCAAAGGTCTGTTATTTCCATGAACACCTCCGGATGGAGACCCCACTCCCCTGGATGGAGATCGTGTCTGCTGAGGAAGTCTGCTTCCCAATTGTCTACTCCCTGAAGGAAGATGGCTGACAGCGCCAACACGTGCTTTTCTGTCCAGAGGAATATTCTTGTCACCTCTGACATTG
This sequence comes from Pseudophryne corroboree, assembly GCF_028390025.1. Taxonomy (NCBI): domain Eukaryota; kingdom Metazoa; phylum Chordata; class Amphibia; order Anura; family Myobatrachidae; genus Pseudophryne; species Pseudophryne corroboree. The sequence goes on along the minus strand of NC_086444.1, from coordinate 338,874,080 downwards.
CCGATCTGCTCTTCATTCCGCCTTTACGGTTTATGTAAGCCACTGTTGTTACGTTGTCCAACTGCACTTGAACAGCCCGATTTCTTAGAAGAGGGGCCGCTTGAAGAAGCCCGTTGTAGATGGCTCTTAGTTCCAGTATGTTGATGGGCAGGCCAGGTTCCAGGCTTGACCACCATCCTTGGAAGGTTACTCCTTGAGTGACTGCTCCCCAGCCCCGAAGGCTTGCATCCGTGGTTAGAAGGACCCAGTCCTGAATCCCGAACCTGTGGCCCTCCAGAAGGTGAGGCAATTGGAGCCACCAGAGGAGTGAAATCCTTGCCTTTGGCGACAGACAAATTCTCTAGTGCATGTGGAGAGGAGATCCTGACCACTTCTCCAGAAGATCCAGTTGGAAGGTCCGAGCATGGAACCTCCCGTACTGGAGAGCCTCGTAAGAGGCCACCATCTTTCCCAATAGGCGAATGCATTGATGAACCGACACCCAGGCTGGCTTCAGGACATCCCGGACTATAGTTTATATCACCAACGCCTTTTCCTGCGGAAGAAACACCTTTTGCACTTCCGTGTCCAGGATCATTCCCAGAACGGACAACCTCTGTGTTGGTTCCAAATGTGACTTTGGAAGGTTCAGAATCCAACCATGACTCATGAGGAGGCGTGCTGTGAGAACAATGGATTGCAGCAGCTTCTCCTTGGACAATGCCTTTATCAGCAGATCATCCAGATATGGAATGATGTTCACACCCTGTTTGCAGAGGAGAATCATCATTTCTGCCATCACTTTGGTAAACACCCTTGGTGCTGTGGAAAGGCCAAATGGCAGGGCCTGGAACTGGAAATGACAGTCCAGCAATGCAAAACGGAGATAAGCCTGATGATGCAGCCATATCAGAATGTGGAGGTACGCATCCTTGATATCCAGGGATACCAGGAATTTCCCCTCTTCCAGACCAGATATCACCACCCTGAGAGACTCCATCTTGAACTTGAACTCCTTTAGAAAGGGGTTCAATGATTTTTAGGTTCAGAATGGGCCTGACCGAATCATCTGGTTTTGGTACCACGAAAAGGTTTGAATAATAACCTTTGTTATGCATGTGAGGTGGTACTGGTACAATGACCTGTGCCTCCACCAGTATTTGGACAGCATCTTGTAGTACAGTGCTGTCTGCCAACAGAGTCGGCAAGCCTGATTTGAAAAAGCGATGAGGAGGGAGACTTTGAAATTCCAGCCTGTATCCTTGGGATACAATATCTATCACCCAGGGATCCAGGCCGGACGATACCCAGACGTGACTGAAGTGTCTGAGTCTGGCTCCATCTCCAGGCCGCGCGGTCCACCGCCATGTGGAGGACTTTGGCGTACCCGAAGCAGGCTTTTGTTCCTGGGAACCTGCAGCTGCAGGTTTCTTGGACTTAACACGACCTCCCCTAAAGAAGGTATTGGACGCTCTGGCCTTTCCAGGCCTGTTAGGCCGAATGGACTGCTTTGCAGGTGAAGAGAAGGACTTCTTCGGAGCATGTTCTGCTGAGGGAAGAAACTGAGACTTACCTGCTGTAGCCGTGGATATCCACGCATCTAGAGCTTCCCCAAAGAGGGTAGGGCCTCCACATTTTTCCTGGATTCCGCGTTGGCCGACCACTGGCGTAGCCACAGTCCCCGACGAGCTTAACAGACATGGAAGATATTCCTGCAGCCATGGAACCCACATCTTTCATGGATTCTACCATAAAACCTGCTGAATCATGTATGTTGCGTAAATATAAAGTAACGTCATCCCTTTCCATCGTATCCAAATCCTCAAGTAAGGTAACCGTCCACTTTACTATAGCCTTTGCAATCCATGCAGTAGCAATAGTGGGACGTAATATGGCCCCTGAAGCAGTGTATATTGATTAAAGCGTGTTATCAATTTTTCTATCAGCCGGCTCCTTTAAGGCGGTAAATCCCGGAACAGGCAAAACCACCTTCTTTGAGAGTCTGGTCACAGATGCATCAACAATCGGCGGGTTTTCCCATTTTTTCCTATCCTCCTATGGGAAAGGAAACGCCACCAGCACCCTTTTAGGGATCTGGAATTATTTCTCAGGGTTTTTACCCATGCCTTTTCAAATATAGCATTCAATTCCTTTGACGCAGGGAAGGTAAGTGAGGCTTTTTTATTTTCAGTGAAAAAAGCTTCCTCATCCTGCTCAGGTGTGGTATCATTAACATTCAACACATCCCTGATAGACTCTATCAACAATTGCACCCCCTTTGCAAGAGATGCGGACCCCCGCAACACATCCCCATCACTGTCTGTGGTGTCAGAATCGGTATCCGTGTCATCTTGTGTGACATACACAAGCGCACGTTTGGGGGGTATACAACGGGACGTCCTGAGGTACCAGAAACCGGCCATACTGCCATAGAGCTCTGTAATACCTGGGTTGCAGATTCATTATTTGCAACCCTGTCAGAAATCTGAGAAATCCAAGATTTGATAGAGGGAAACCACTCTGGTTCCATTGCAGGTATCTGTGCTAAACCAGTGCTATCCTGATTACATGGAATAGGCTCATTCTGGGAGGATAAATCCTCTGCAGCATATGACACAGTGTCCCTGGACATAGCTAAAGGAGACCACCAAACACTGCACACACACAGGTGGGGGCAGACAGAGTTTCCCCCCAAGAATGGCAAGAGAGACACAGAGATTGGAGCCAACCCACACAGCGCTTTTAGTAAAGGAAGACCCCTTGTCAGCACCGACTGTGCACCTTAATAGGATACACAGTCGTTGTACACCCTCCCCTCCCTTCTACAACCCCCTGGTACTATGTACAGATAGCTTGAGTTGCTGTGGAGGGACCTGTTCTTCCTCTCAGCACTGTGCAGGCACTGGAACGCTGCTGGGTCCGCTCTGAGGAGAAACTCCGCGCCCTTAATGGCGCTGTCTTCCCGCTCTTCAAGGATTATACTCGCCTGAGGTAAAATGTGCTGGCTGAGATCCGCGGACCCCGACAGACTTCTGGACCAGTGTGGGAGTAACCGCTGGCCCAGGGCGCCTCTCACAGCGCTGCACCATGTGCCTCTGAGCCTCCCAGGAACACAGGTAATACTGCGCTCCCTCCCCATTGCCACCATCTTCACACCGGCCCCCCGCTTGCTAGGGGGGTCAGTGTCTCACTCACCACTCTTCAGCTCTGTAAGGGGTTGGCGGCATGCTGCTGGGGCGAGCGGTCCCCTGTGGCTGAGAATGATCTGACCCCTCTGGAGCTCAGTGTCCAGTCAGCAGACAGTGGATCAGACCCCGCAGGGCGGACACAGCCCCCCCCTCCCCTTAGTCCATCGCTGCAGGCAGGCTGTTGCCAACAGCCTTCTGCAAAAAAAATACATTTTACTAGAAAAGCTCTGTAGAGCTCCCCTAGCTGTGACCGTCTCCTCCGGGCACATTTTCTAAACTGAGTCTGGTAGGAGGTGCATAGAGGGAGGAGCCAGCCCAAACTCTCACACTCTTAAAGTGCCAATGGCTCCTGGTGGACCCATCTGTGGGGGTCATTCCGAGTTGTTCGCTCGGTAAATTTCATCACATCGCAGTGATTTTCCGCTTAGTGCGCATGCGCAATGTTCGCACTGCGACTGCGCCAAGTAAATTTGCTATGAAGTTAGGTATTTTACTCACGGCTTTTTCTTCGTTCAGGCGATCGTAATGTGATTGACAGGAAGTGGGTGTTTCTGGGCGGAAACTGGCCGTTTTATGGGTGTGTGGGAAAAAACGCTACCGTTTCTGGGAAAAACGCGGGAGTGGCTGAAGAAACGGAGGAGTGGCTGGGCGAACGCTGGGCGTGTTTGTGACGTCAAACCAGGAACGACAAGCTCTGAACTGATCGCAGATGCCGAGTAAGTCTGGAGCTACTCAGAAACTGCACAGAGATGTCTTTTCGCAATATTGCGAATCTTTCGTTCGCAATTTTACTATGCTAAGATTCACTCCCAGTAGGCGTAGGCTTAGCGTGTGCAAAGCTGCTAAAAACGGCTTGCGAGCGAACAACTCGGAATGACCCCCTATACCCCATGATACTAATGTGGACCCCAGCATCCTCTAGGATGTAAGAGAAAAGTCTTTATTAAATTAGAGATGTGTGCAGACCGCTGTGTTTTGGTTTTGGGTCAAAAACATCACCATTATTTGGTTTTGGCAAAGCCATCCTCAAGTGTTTTGATTCAGATTTGGCTTTTGGTTCAGTTTAAAAAAAAATTATAAAAAAAATGATAATCATTGATAAAAATCGATCGATAATCATTTCTAAAACTGCTAAAATCATACAATTTTTAAGATACAAAACCGGAAATTCAGTTCATTTGGAATTCGCAATATTTGGATGGATTTGGATTCCTGGAGAACTGAACTGCACATCTCTAATTTAAATATAAATGAATTGAACCTATCACCCACAGTTATCACTTTCTGAGTTGTACTGCCACAATATTTAAATATACCTAAATAGACTTGTATATGTTTTGCATGGGAATACTACAGGATGAGTATCCCATATCCAAATATTCTGAAATACGGAATATTCCGAAATACGGAATTTTTTGAGTGAGAGTGAGATAGTGAAACATTCGTTTTCTGATGGCTCAATGTATACAAACTTTGTTTGTTACACAAAGTTATTAAAAATATTGTATTAAATGACTTTTAGGCTGTGTGTATAAGGTGTATATGAAACATAAATGAATTGTGTCAATGTACATACACTTTGTTTAATGCACAAAGTTGTTAAAAATATTGGCTAAAATGACCATAAGGTTGTGTGTATAAGGTGTATATGAATCATAAATGCATTCTGTGCTTATTTCAAAATACGGAACAATACGATATCCAAAATACTTCTGGTCCCAAGCATTTTGGATAAGGGATACTTAACCTGTATTGAGAAACCTGATAATAGCTTTTGCCAGATTATGTGGGGGGTGGATAAATAGGGAAAAGCCCAATTTAGATTTGTTATCTTTATAATAAATAGATCTCCAAGAACATTTAAAATACAATTCTAATAAGAAAAGTAATATCTATATATTAATATGCTGCATTGACAACTGGCAAGAAGGGAGTTAAAGTTGATGTTGCTATTTTTATGCGGATTCATTTTAATGATAAACTGAGTGATGGATACAGGATAATGAATGTGGAATTATTGAGAATGTTGACAAATGGTGGTTATTCTCTTTTATATTTAGCCTCAGAAAAAAGCATATTTGCAAATAGCATCATAAATCGCCTGGACAGTGTTCTGACAGATCAACATGGCGCCAAAATGCTTTCATACTCCTGCATGTGACTGACAGCGGATAAGTGGAGACAATAGCATAGGTTCAGCAAAGTGAAAAGAAGATTTAATTTGTGCTTGTGGAGATAATGTATGAATTAGATATGTGCTCCGGATCATTATTGCTGGTTTTGGATTTAATTCTTCTTCTGGTTTTGATTTTGGCTTTGCCTAAATGCTGTGACTGGTTTTGGTTTTGAATTTTTTCCCAAAAAAATGACAAAAATAGCTAAAATCACATAATTTGGACCTTTTGTTGTTCATACATTATTATTAATCTCAATAACATTAATTTCCAGTCATTTCCAGTCAGTTTTGACCACCTCACAATGGGCCTAATTCAGACCCGATCGCTGCAATGCCAGCAATCGCAGTCTAAAGCCCTTTGGGGAGTGTGCACATGCAGTGGGAGCACTGGGCATGGGCACCCCATGACGCCCAGTGAGATGCGAAAGCATCTCAGGGATGTGACTGCCTCTCCCTGATTGTCAGGCAGAGGCAGTCGCGGGGTGGGAGGGGGCGTGCCATCGGTGTTAGAACACCATTGGTGGTGCGCAGTTTGGTCAATGCAGGCGTGTCCGGACCATTGCAGGGACGGGCCGCGGTGGCTGCGTGATGTCACATGCAGCCGCTGCGATCCAGAATGCGGCATGCAGCCATCTGCCAGCATAGCTAGGCTGCACAAGCATGGAGCTACTTGGTGGGTGCAAAAGCATTGCCGCCATGCGATGCTTTCGCAACCGTGTGGGGGGTGCAGTGCCTGACATGCGGGGTGGACTAGCCCTGTGCTGGGCGCCCCCCCCCCCCTCATGTCTGAGAATAGCACATCTACAATCAGCTCTGAATCACCTCACAATATTGTTTTCATCCAGTTTAGGCCAAAGGCTCACCGAGTTGGCTGGTTGCAAAGTGACAGAGCAGCGGCACAAACACACGGCAATTTATAGCACATCTATAAAACATTGCCACACAGCAGTGAGAGAAATAAAATTTGGTGCAAAATGAAATTGTCCTTTTGTTAGAAATTAAAAAGGACGTGAAAGATATTATAAAGGACATGATAATCTAACAAACCAAACTTTTGTGGCTGAAGTGCTTGGTTTGATTGGGCCCCAACAAAACAAGCTACCAATGGTCTTAAGGCAGTTAAGCTAACATCTCTGCAGTGGCAAGATATCATCATCACTACCATCCTCATCCTCTTCAGTATGTGTATATCATCCTCACACAATATTAATTCATCACGCTGGAATCGACCATTACAGAAGTCTCTGTACTTTGATGTAATTGCTGGTAAAGGTCTTCCTCAGGTAATTTGTATTTCATTTTATGAACATTGGCCCTCATTCCGAGTTGTTCGCTCTGTAATCTTCTTCGCATCGCAGCGATTTCCGCTAATTGCGCATGCGCAATGTTCGCACTGCGACTGCGCCAAGTAAATTTGCTATGAAGATTGATATTTTACTCACGGCATTACGAGATTTTTTCTATGTTCTGGAGATTGGAGTGTGATTGACAGGAAGTGGGTGTTTCTGGGCGGAAACTGGCCGTTTTATGGGAGTGTTTGAAAAAACGCTACCGTTTCTGGGAAAAACGCGGGAGTGGCTGGAGAAACGGAGGAGTGTCTGGGCGAACGCTGGGTGTGTTTGTGACGTCATACCAGGAACGACAAGCACTGAACTGATCGCACTGGAAGAGTAAGTCTTGAGCTACTCAGAAACTGCACAGAGAAGTCTTTTCGCAATATTGCAAATCTTTCGTTCGCAAATTTGATAAGCTAAGATTCACTCCCAGTAGGCGGTGGCTTAGCGTGTGCAAAGCTGCTAAAAGCAGCTTGCGAGCGAACAACTCGGAATGACCACCATAATCTTTTCCATATTTTGAGGAAGTAGCCTCCTACGTTGATTGCTGATAAGGTTCCCGGCTGTGCTGAAAACTCTTACTGAGTACAAACTGGAGGGTGGGACAAATTGCCTTTTTTCCTTCCAGTAGTCAAATGGACTCTGTGATATATCTATTTGTACGGTGTCATGAAAATAATGCTCTCCCATTCTTTGGATGGAGACCATATGAGATGAAGTTAAGGTAGAGGTGTCACTAATTATAGGCAATTTTTTTAGTCCCAACCAGATGTCAAAATGAAAAAAAAATAATAATAATATATATATATATATATATATATATGTGGCAGCTTGGCTCACACTGTGTGGCGTCACAGGGCTTACGTGAAGTGAGCAAAGCACACTGGGACATAGAGGTGTGCCCTCTTAAATCCTTGCTGTAGTCACACTAAATAGACCATGAAGTTGCACCATGTTGTAGCGGGACTTGGTAGCGACGAACATCTTTTTTTTTTTTTGCTTTGTTCTGCGAAACTGCATCTTCTTTTTTCATTTTATAACTGCCAGCTTGGCTTGCACTGTGTGGAGTCACAGGGCTTACATAAAGTGAACAAAGTGCACTGGGTTACAAAGCATACCGGGGTAGGTAGAGTGCACAGAACAGTACAAACAAATTATACAACAATATAACTTTTTTATTTTTTAACTGACAGCTTGTGACAGGCCAGTACATCAGGAGACGTGGAGGAGGCCGTAGGAGGGCAACAACCCAGCAGCAGGACCGCTACCTTCACCTTTGTGCAAGGAGGAACAGGAGGAGCACTGCCAGAGCCCTGCAAAATGACCTCCAGCAAGCCACAAATGTGCATGTGTCTACTCAAACGATCAGAAACAGACTCCATGAGGGTGGTATGAGGGTCCGATGTCCACAGGTGCGGGTTGTGCTAACAGCCCAACACCGTGCTGGACGTTTGGCATTTGCCAGAGAACACCAAGATTGGCAAATTCGCCACTGGCGCCCTGTGCTCTTCACAGATGAAAGGAGAACGTTCTGCTGCCTGCAACATCCTCCAGCATGACCGGTTTGGCAGTGGGTCAGTAATGGTGTGGGGTGGCATTTCTTTGGGGGGCCGCACAGCCCTCCATGTGCTCACCAGAGGTAGCCTGACTGCCATTAGGTACCGAGATAAGATCGTCAGCCCCCTTGTGAGACCATATGCTGGTGCGGTTGACCCTGGGTTCCTCCTAATGCAAGACAATGCTAGACCTCATGTGTCTGGAGTGTGTCAGCAGTTCCTGCAAGATGAAGGCATTGATGCTATGGACTGGCCCGCCCGTTCCCCAGACCTGAATCCAATTGAGCACATCTGGGACATCATGTCTCGCTCCATCCACCAACACCACGTTGCACCACAGACTGTCCAGGAGTTGGCGGATGCTTTAGTCCAGGTCTGGGAGGAGATCCCTAAGGAGACCATCCGCCACCTCATCAGGAGCATGCCCAGGCATTGTAGGGAGGTCATACAGGCACGTGGAGGTCACACACACTACTGAGTCTCATTTTGACTTGTTTTAAGGACATTACATCAAAGTAAAAACAGCCTCTAGTGTGTTTTTCCACTTTAATTTTGAGTGTGACTCCAAATCCAGACCTCCATAGGTTAATAAATTTGATTTCCATTGATCATTTTTGTGTGATTTTGTTGTCAGCACATTCAACTATGTAAAGAACAAAGTATTTAATAATAATATTTCATTCATTCAGATCTAGGATGTGTTGTTTAAGTGTTCCCTTTATTGTTTTGAGCAGTGTATATATATATATATATATATATATATATGTCAAATGAACAAAGTACACTGAAGTGGTAATTCAGAGATGGACAAAGATCTTGCTTCCCGCAATAAGATCTGCATCCATATACTCACATGCTGGAGGACACCCAGCAAAGGGCAAGGTCACCCAGCATGTGTGTGGCGCTGCCCTGTGATGTATTCAGAATTTAATTGGAAATGCATTGCTTTGAGGTTGACCCCTGTCTGCTCAGCCTGGCTGTGCTGGCAGGGTGTTGGGTGCCATTTTTTTCTCGGAACATCTGTGTGTGACGTCACACAGCCACTCCAAAAATGTTCCCAACACCCCCCCCCATTTTGCCCACCATGCCCGCAAAACACGAGGTTGACACCCCATTACGGATGCCGCAGTCAAACACCTTGCTGCTGCATAGTGAAGGGTCATGCACTTGCACTATAGATGCTGTGAGTGTGCATACCCCCTGGAACCAGCCACTGCATGCAAATTTGCGGCTGCTTAAAGCATACTGGGGTGCAGTGTGCAGAATAGTACAAACAAATTATACAATTTGTTAAACTTTTTTTACTGTTTAGCTTTTTTTGATAGGAAGGGAGGCTGCGCTCACAATGGAGGGTAATGGCTAAGAGTGCTGCTGACCCAGAGGTGTCCCACCTCCTGTTGAAACTTGTATTTGGTGTTGGTCAGCGCGCTCTATGGGGGATAACGGGGGGGGGGTTTGATGTAATGTGGAGTGAGAGTGTTGGCTAGTGGAATGATTTTGTTATCTGTGTACCTCTACTATGGATGATGTGCTAATGATCACTCAGGGTTGGATATATCAGGATGATTTATTTAGAAAAGAAAACCGGGTCTTAATCTTTGTCCCAGGTTTCCTCACCACTGTCAGGTATGTCCTGCAGACTACCCTTTTCAGAGTATACCCTCCTAATGGTATACTGATGAGGCTACAGCTCAGGTAAATGTCAGGTGTGCCCTATGGGCCACCTTTACCATAGGTGTGGTTGATGCCTATGTGCCCTCTGATGCTGTGTCTGATTGTGAGGTTTGTGGTGTGACTAGTGCGGCGTCCTGCCTGTCAGACCCCTCTCATGTGCGGCACTGAGTGGTGTGGTCATGGGCTCTGTTACACACACTTACCGCCGGGGGCAGGTGCTGCCTGCCGCCGGTGACCGAGTTCTTTCCGTCCACTCCTCAGGCCTGCTCTCCTGTGTCCGCGTCCTCCGTCTCCTTTGGATCGCTGTGTCTTCCGTGTCTTTTGGACCGCACGCTCCACCTGCGGCTGCCGGTCTCCTCCGTCTTCGGTCCCGTTCTGTGGCTTCCTGGTTCGCGTGTCACGTGCCGGGTCACGTGAGCGCGCTGTGTACAGAGATTGACGCTGTGTCTCCTTCTCCAGCCGGAGAGAGGAGAGTGTGAATGTAAACAATGTAGATAGTGATACTTGCAGGTTCCCAACGCGTTTCAGCACGAGTGCCTTTTTCTAGGGTTGCACGTGTGATGTTCCGTGGCTATTTTATGCTGTAGTCGCTGTACTGATTGGTCCTTCCTTAGCCTCCCATTCTCTATTGTGATTGGAAGGGGGATACTTCAATCATGTCAATCATATGCACATAGTTAAGTGTGTAACTCTGTCATTCATGTGCATTTGTTTTATTGTCTGGCTATCGAGTCTCAATTGTAGATATCTTGTATATATTTTGTTACATGCCTCCCTTCTTAACGGAAAGGATAATTCTGTTATGCAGCTCAACTGTTGGATAAGGGACAGGGTACAATTATTAATCATCAGTGTTAATAATTGTACCCTGTCCCTTATCCAACAGTTGAGCTGCATAACAGAATTATCCTTTCCGTTAAGAAGGGAGGCATGTAACAAAATATATACAAGATATCTACAATTGAGACTCGATAGCCAGACAATAAAACAAATGCACATGAATGACAGAGTTACACACTTAACTATGTGCATATGATTGACATGATTGAAGTATCCCCCTTCCAATCACAATAGAGAATGGGAGGCTAAGGAAGGACCAATCAGTACAGCGACTACAGCATAAAATAGCCACGGAACATCACACGTGCAACCCTAGAAAAAGGCACTCGTGCTGAAACGCGTTGGGAACCTGCAAGTATCACTATCTACATTGTTTACATTCACACTCTCCTCTCTCCGGCTGGAGAAGGAGACACAGCGTCAATCTCTGTACACAGCGCGCTCACGTGACCCGGCACGTGACACGCGAACCAGGAAGCCACAGAACGGGACCGAAGACGGAGGAGACCGGCAGCCGCAGGTGGAGCGTGCGGTCCAAAAGACACGGAAGACACAGCGATCCAAAGGAGACGGAGGACGCGGACACAGGAGAGCAGGCCTGAGGAGTGGACGGAAAGAACTCGGTCACCGGCGGCAGGCAGCACCTGCCCCCGGCGGTAAGTGTGTGTAACAGAGCCCATGACCACACCACTCAGTGCCGCACATGAGAGGGGTCTGACAGGCAGGACGCCGCACTAGTCACACCACAAACCTCACAATCAGACACAGCATCAGAGGGCACATAGGCATCAACCACACCTATGGTAAAGGTGGCCCATAGGGCACACCTGACATTTACCTGAGCTGTAGCCTCATCAGTATACCATTAGGAGGGTATACTCTGAAAAGGGTAGTCTGCAGGACATACCTGACAGTGGTGAGGAAACCTGGGACAAAGATTAAGACCCGGTTTTCTTTTCTAAATAAATCATCCTGATATATCCAACCCTGAGTGATCATTAGCACATCATCCATATTAGAGGTACACAGATAACAAAATCATTCCACTAGCCAACACTCTCACTCCACATTACATCAAACCCCCCCCCCCCGTTATCCCCCATAGAGCGCGCTGACCAACACCAAATACTAGCTTTTTTTGCAATTTACAATACACACTAGTGCTTATATGTAAAGCCAGTGGGTGGCATATGGCCTGCAGAGTCAGTGATGCACCACTGTGTGACAAAATTAGACTGGCGACTGGACACAGCTTTTGGGTGGACACAGCACAGCACTTGTAGATGAATACAACACAGCCGCTTAATGGACACAGAACAGCCACATCGGGATTGGCACACCAAAGCACTTCTGGATAGACACATCATGATCAATTTAGATGGACACAGCACAGCCACTTGTATGGAGTCTGGAGTCTTGACACAAGCACGGCGTGCCTGAGAAAAGCATGAAATGGAGACGAGTGCTGGCTATGGTGCCCTTATATTGAGTCTAAACCCGCGAGAATCCAACACTGGAAGGATAGCGTTTTCCCTCAATTTAGAAACAAACCAAGCGGGAAACCCCGAGCTGCGCCTCAGATACTGGAAGTACGAGCGCATTAGGATTAGAGGTAATCTAAACCACTCATCTCTAGTATGAATGTTCACTTATCTCTATTTATTTCATTATTGACAATTTCTTATATAGTGCTGCAAATTCCATTGTGCTTTACAATTGGAAACAACAGTGATAAAACAATACTGCGTTTAAACAGACAGTCGTAGAGGTAGTAAGTCCCTGCTCGCAAGCTATCAATCTATAACAAAGGTTCTTAAACTCGATCCTCAGGACCCCAAACAGTTCACGTTTTCCAGTTCTCCTCACAGAATCACAAGTGGAAAAAGTAGCTCCATCTGGTGATCTTTAAAAATGTGTCAGTCAGTAATGAATACATCTCCTCAGGACCAAGTTTGAGAATCACTGACCTATAAAATGGACAGGGAGTTCTAGATATACCATAAGGTTTGTTTTTTTGTTCCACATCAATGGACTCATGTAGAGTTGGACTTAATTTGCATCTAATCCACAACTACAAAATGCTCTGGAAGGGCAGTATGTGCACCTGGTTTATACCAGGAGAGACCAGTAACATACTGTGTGTGCCTGTTTTACACCAGAAGATACCAGTAACATATGTGCCTGGTTTATGACAGATATGGATTCACCATGTTAGTAGCATATGCTAAAATTACAAAAACCATTCATACACGTATTTCTACATATCTGAACAGTGGTGATAATAACTAATAAAGTTGCATTTAATATGCACAAGGAAATTAGACTACGACAAATCAAGGATAAAATTCATATCATTATTCACATCTGTCTGTTTCCCTAATTGCAAATATCAGTATAATGATGTATAAAGTCTACAACAGCCACACCACACCTGTAGTAATATACTGTAAGTGGCAGGGACTCAGATGCATTGAGCCAATCAGAAGAAGCTAACAGTCATTATCCATTCACATTTTACATGAGTGATTGAGCAGCGCAAGTGTCCCTGCTCCTAACAGTTTAGGAAAATGTCCCCCATGGGGAGTTTAATACACATTGATAGTATGAGATAGTATGACAGCCATTTTATATTTTAAAGGAAATGAGGACTGTTTAAGTAGCAAAATCACATTTTCATCACATTGTTAATTCACTCTCCTTTTCATTCTCTCTCTTTCTCTCTAGCTCTCTCTTTTATAGCAAGAAGAGAGCTAAAATTCTAGCTGTGCAATCATGTCTCAATTAATACAGAATTTTGGGTATAAAAGTAAAGGCCTATATAGATGGGCCGATGCGGGAGAGAAGTGTGCTGAGCGAACCGCTCAGCACACATCTCTCCCGCTGCTCAGCACAGTGCGATCTGTGCTGAGCGTGCGGGGGGAGACGGGGGGGGAGGGCGCTCAGATTGCCGCTAAATTGCCGCTAGCACCAGAAATAGCGATGCGCAGGGCTGCGCATCGCTATCGCTATAGGGGGTACACACAGAGCGATAATGCTCAAATTCTAAGCAATCTAGTCAGATTGCTTAGAATATCGCTCCGTGAGTACCCCCCTTAATCTTTGCAACACTTGCCTTGTGTGTCTTGGACATCTTAGAAATTGTTTCAAATTTTGTGGTCCTAACTAATGTGCAGAGTGCTGGTCCTTTTAAATACATAAAACTTTGTGGCGCTATTTTTTTTTTTTAAAGATCTCTTTATTGGGTTTTGTTAAAAGATAGATAGAAACAAATAAATTTGCGATCAGTTTACAATAAAATAAACCAATATATGATGTTGGGTAGTAAGAAATGCCAAAATCAGCACAGCAAGTATACTAAGGAAGGTTACAGAGGCAAATAATCTCACAAATTTGTTTATAGACTATATAACTGACTATAACAACAAACATATATAATATAGGAGATGAAATTACAAAATAGAAAAGAAAGAAACAGTACTGTATTATATACGATCAGGTAGATAGAATGCAAGATATCATGAAAAACTTAGTAACTGTTGTATCATAATGCAGGGAAAGGGGAAGGAAGGGAAAAGGGGACAAAGACATGATGGGAAGGAGAGGGATAATTCCAAAGAATCCCAGAACAAAGAAAGTGTTAAAAAATGTAACCACACATGGCATAACAAAGAGTGAATTGCAGGGCCATAACTAGGTGTGTGCTGAGTGTGCTTGGCACACAGCGCACTTGCAGTGGGAGCGCATGTGCGCTGTGTGCTCCCGAATGGCCGCCCTGGCAGATGCAGAGCTGTTCAGCACTGCGGGTACAGTGGTTCTGCGGGAGTACCTGCTACAGGCACCTGACTTCTATTACTGGTGCTGGGCAGCAGATCCCGACTCCAGTGCCTCCTCCTCCTCTCCTGGGACAGCTCTGCCTCCAGCCCAGGTGCCCCTGCTGCATGCTATTGGTTTTTTTTATTAAAGGGGCATGGTGAAGGAGGTCCATGGTTAGGCCACGCACCTGACTTTGCCTGGCCTTTGGTGGTTGTCTGTGTGCAGCCCAGACCTGCATGCTACCTCTGCGGGAACTGCAGAGTGTGTGTGTTGTGTGTGTTGTGTGTGGCAGGGAGGGGGGAGGGTCGGGAAACTGGAGGGGACAGGCTGTGTGTGACCCAACCCTGCCAGCTGCTACATCTGTTGGGACATGGAGGTAACATGTATGAATATATGTACATACAGTATGTATATATGCATGCATGTATGTGTCTGAGTTGGGGAGGTGGGGTGACTGGAGGGGACAGACTGTGTGTGTGGCAACTGGGGGTAACAGGCTGTGTGTGTGTGGGTTGGATATGTGTAACTCACACACAATACCCAACCACAATACCGACGTCGGGATCCCGGCTTTTAGATGGCCGGAGGGCGGCGAGCACAATGAAGCCCCTTGTGGGCTCGGTGACTCACTTCACTCACTAAGGTTCTATTCCCACTCTATGGGTGTCATGGACAACCACAAGTGGAAATAATCCCTGTTGGTCGGCATGCCGACCGGTCGGATAATGAGGTTTTGGAATTCCGGCATCGGTATTGTGACTGGCTGTCTCCTGACCGTCGGTCACATAACTGCATTCCATGTGTGTAGAGTGACTGGAGACACCAGGCTGTGTGTGTGTGTGTGTGTGTTTGTGTGTGTGTGTTTGAATGGGGGAACAGGCTGTGTATGTGGTGACTGGAGGCTGTCAGATCAGGTAGAGGGGGGTTGCAAGGGCACGTTCCCACCCCATGTTGTTAGTGTGGTGCAATAAAGAGGCATGCAGCAGTACTGTCAACGCTGTACTAGCAGGATGAGGCGGTCCAGCCAATCCAGACCCTCCTCTCACCTTTTCTTCCCTCTCTGCCGCTGTTGCCCGACATCACAATTCCACGAAACCAGAAGAGGGGACATGCTGCTGCCAGTGCTGAAAGGACGACCCGTTGCTACCATCACTGATGAGAAGGGTAACCCGCCGCTGCCTGAGGTGCACAGTGGCGCTTGTACTTAAGGGGACGACGTCACACAGTGACATTTGTATCGGGGGTATGGTGACAGAGCGAAGTACACAGTGCCACATGTACCCTCCCCTATCTCTCACCCCCCTTCTTCACCTCTCTTCCCCTTTCTCTCTCCCCTGCTTTCTCTCCCCTTATCTTTCTTTCTTTATTTCTTTCTTTCCTTTTTCAGTTTTTCATTCTTTCATTTTTTTCTCTCTCTTTCTCTTCCCCTTCTCCTCTCTGTGCCCTGCCCCTTCTCTTCTCTCTGCCCTGTTCTTTCAACCCTCTCTCTCTCTCTCTCCCATCTTACTTAACTTTATCTGTCATACTCCCTCTCTCTCACCTTTCTTTCTTTCTTTCTTTCTTTCTTTCTTTCTTTCTTTCTTTCTTTCTTTCTTTCTTTCTTTCTTTCTTTCTTTCTTTCTCTCTTTCTTTCTTTCTTTCTCTCTTTCTTTCTCCCCGTCTCTCCATCTTTCTTTTGTACTCTCTTTTTATGTCTCTCTTTTCCTCTCTCTCTCATCTTCCTAACTCTCCCTCACTCTCTCTCATCTCCCTCACTCTGCTCTCCCACTCTGTCAACCTTTCCTCTCACTCCTCTCTCTGTCTCACTTGTCTTTTTTTTCTGTCTCCTCCTATCTTTATCTTTCACCCCCTCGGGCCTCTCTCTCTCTCTCCTCTCTCACACTGCTTTCTCTTCCCTGCTGTCTGTCTCACTTCTCTCACTCTCTCTTTCTCTCTCTCCTCTCTCTTTCACTCTCACCCCCACTGTCTCACCTGTTTATTTCTCTCTTTCTTCCCCCTCCCTCTCTCTCACCCCCCTGCTGCCCCCTCCCTGTCATCCCTCTCACCTTTCTTTCTTTCTCTTTCTCTTTCTTTCTTTCTTTCTTTCTTTCTTTCTTTCTTTCTTTCTTTCTTTCTTTCTTTCTTTCTTCTCTTTCTATCTGCCCCTGACCCATCTCTCACACCCCCATCTATGTTTCACCTCTTTTACTCTCTCTTTCTTTCTCTCTGTCTCCCCCCTCCCTCTCTCCCCTGCCTATCTCCCCTGCCTGCTCTCCCACAGCTTCCTCTCTCTCACCTCTTTCTTTCTTTCTTTCTCTCTTTATATCTCACTTCTCTCGCTTTATATCTCTCTTTGCCCTGCTCTCTCTTCCTCTGCCCCCTCTCTCTCTTTCAACCCTTTCTCTTGCACCTGACTCTTCCCCATCTTTCTCAACCCTCTCTCACTCCCGCTCTTTATCTATGTCCTCCTCTCTCTCTCTTGCCCTCCCTTTCTCCTCTCTCTCACCGTGCTTTCTCTACTTTGCTGTCTGTCTGTCTGTCTGTCTCTCTCTCTCTCTTTCTACTCACTCTCTTTCTAGCTCCCCTCTCTCTTTCTCACTCTCTCACACCACTATCTCTCTATCCCTCCCTCTCCCTTTCCGAGAGGTAATGGGTGTTGCTGGCTGCTGCTGTGATCTGTACTACTGGGTGAAGGGTGCTAGGTCAGAGGAAGAACTAGCATCAATGCTGCCAAGTTCGTAGGTAGAAGAAGAAGCATCCAGACCGCATGAAGGTCATGCTCACCTGAAGAGGATCAGAGCATCCAAGGAGCTACCTTCCCCAACTGCCACCCAATCAGAAAGGAACCACTGGCAGTGGGAGTTCGGGAGCCAGTGACTGGAGTCTGCACCTTCTGGATTACAGCTGGCGTGTTGGAGTGGCAACAGCACTGAGGACCCAGGAGTCGACTGCATCTAAGCAGGAGAAGATCCCTGTCTGCTGCCGGAGTGTCCTCGGGAGTGCCTGCGTGGAAGGAAGTCATCCAGGGGGGACCGCTAGAAGGATCAATCTGCTCAGGAGCTGTGGCAGAAGGGAACAAAATGGTGGAGTCCCCCTTCTTCTTGTGGCGACAGAAGACGTGGCAATGGAGACCAAGGGCATGCAGGAACAGCAGAACACAACCCCTACAGGCTTCAAGACCCATCAGGACCCGCGGAAGAACCCCTACAGTGAGGACTCAGCCTGAAGAACCCCTTACAGAAGACCCCGGAGACAGGGCAGTAGGAGCACTCTGGTGAGAGACGGAATTGGAGGAGTCATGCCAGCTGCCAGATAGGATCAGCAAGGACCGTAAGCGTGGCAGGAGCAGCGTGGTGCTGTCATATACATCCTGGGCCTGATCAGGAGTTCAGAAGCGGCAGAAGAGCCACAATGCAGAGTGGTGAAAGACATTGTTTCTTGTTTTTTTTCTGATGCCCTTCCACTGCATACGCTGCCCTGTAAAGTTAAGCCAACCCTGGGGGGGGGGCACCTATGTTATTTCTTGCACACAGCGCTAAAATGTCTAGTCATGGCACTGGTTAATTGTGATACTTAAGGTGTGAATTACTGTATGACATACCCAATTCCAAATATGAGATCTGATCTTGCCAAACTTTCTGGCTTTAATGACACATTTATTAAGGGTACAAGAAAATAACAGCTAAGGCCTAAAAGTATTCACAATGGGCAGATTGCATCCGCATATTCATTTGGCATGGGGAAAATATGATTACA
Source organism: Pseudophryne corroboree (assembly GCF_028390025.1). NCBI lineage: Eukaryota > Metazoa > Chordata > Amphibia > Anura > Myobatrachidae > Pseudophryne > Pseudophryne corroboree. The sequence goes on along the minus strand of NC_086444.1, from coordinate 338,855,785 downwards.
TAATTCTTGTGGAGAGAAGCGTGCCTTATTTTTTATGTGGTTCTTCATTTAGACTAAATTAAAGTAGAAACGCCTCAGAATTTTTATATACTGTACTACAGTAAATACAGTCATATTAATGTATCACCCAATGAAATTAGAGGGCAAACAATAACGCATAATGCATAATGTCCCCATGGAATGTCACCCCTGGAAATACGTTTTTGGTAACAGCATTTGATTTATAATATACAGCGAGCAGTATTGAGTGATTTATATTCTATTAACTACATTGACTTTCTGCATATAAACTGACTCCACTTTTCCACTCCATATTTCACTCAACTCTTCATGATTTTGGTACTGTTATGAATACCTACCATGATCTTGAGCTTACAGATCGCACTTGTTGAGTGCGTTTGCCTATAACAGACCCCTTTCTGGGAACTACAATTGTTCACTGTACTTGGCGGCTGCCAGGACTATAACTCTAAACAGCATAAGCTCAAGATCACAGATGCATATGTTAACCACTTGCCTGGCATGGTCGCATCAGATGTGACCATACCAGCAATTTGACCTGGTCGCACAGGATGTGACCAGTCAGATGAACAGCATTTGTACCAGCAGGGAAGAGAAACGTCCCTCCGCCTCTGCTCTCAGAGGAACTGGAAAGTAATTTTCACAGCAGCAACTATTGAGTAAATCTTCAGGCTACTCCAGAATAATTGTATTGTAATGAAATGCCACACAGTTCTTTTCATTATGCACAAATCATTAGCACTTTAGCAAGATACTAGCAGAGCTTTCACAAAGTCTATGTTAACTTCATAGAGAAAAATTAGCAGGTAGCAGGCTTTTCAAATGACACAGGCAGATAAACTTCAGTGAAGAGTTCAGAGAAGGCATCAATGAATGCATAACAACAAAACATGATAATACTAATTACACCCCACAACAGAGTGCCCAAGGGTAGTCCCTATAAGGGCTTGATATCCAATCAGCACAAGTCAAATAACCAGTCAATGGGGGTAATTCCAAGTTGATCGCAGCAGGAATTTTTTTTAGCAGTTGGGCAAAACCATGTGCACTGCAGGGGGGCAGATATAACATTTGCAGAGAGAGTTAGATTTGGGTGAGTTATTTTGTTTCTGTGCAGGGTAAATACTGGCTGCTTTATTTTTACACTGCAATTTAGATTGCAGATTGAACTCACCACACCCAAATCTAACTCTCTCTGCACATGTTAAATCTGCCTCGCCTGCAGTGCACATGGTTTTGCCCAACTGCTAACAAAATTCCTGCTCTGATCAACTTGGAATTACCCCCAATATTCTAACTCCAGCAGCAGCAATCTGGAGTCAGATGTTTGACAGTGATAAGGGGTGGCAGTTGATGTGGCTCCCTTATTTGAATAATGGACTGCTCTACAACTGCCACTGCAAGGAAGTTCAGGAACAGAGCAATGGGGGTAATTCTGAGTTGATCGCAGCAGGAACTTTGTTAGCAGTTGGGCAAAACCATGTGCACTGCAGGGGAGGAAGAAATAACATGTGCAGAGAGAGTTAGATTTGGGTGGGTTATTTTGTTTCTGTGCATGGTAAATACTGGCTGCTTTACCTTTACACTGCAATTTAGAGTGCAGATTGAACACATCACACCCAAATCTAACTCTCTGCACATGTTATATCTGCCTCCCCTGCAGTGGACATGGTGTTGCCCAACTGCTAACAAAGTTTCTGCTGCGATCAACTCAGAATTACCCCCAAAGTACATCACAAAGAGACCCAGGGGGAATTCAATTGAATGTGGTAAAGTCTTCTGAAAAAAAAATGGGACTTAACCATGATTTATTGCCCAATGGTGGCATCACCTGCTTTCACCTATTGCTTTCACCTATTTCTGCATTCACCTCTCCTGAGATGGCTGTATCACCCTGAACGAGACTCTAGAACTAGCCTTTGATGAAGTGGCTCCAGCTATCCATCACACTCCATGTAGGCCTAGATGTCAACCATGGCACTCTAAATTAACAAGACAACTACAAAAACTCACATGTAAACTTGAACGTCAGTGGCACTAGATCTTGCTTCCTACTTCTAGGAGAAGATTGATAAGATCCAAGATGAAATGGTATGCTCTTCGGCAGCCAGTGACCTGCTCAGTTCTTTACCTGAACCCTATGGCACTCTCTCTTCATTTGATCCCACAAATGAAGATGAAGTATCATCACTCTTCTCATCCTGCTTCTCAACTACCTCTCCTCTTGATCCTTTACCCTCACAAATAAGTAAAGCTCTGTCTCTGGTGCTCATCCCTACCTTAACTAACATCAGTAATCTCTCTCTCTCTACTGGTATTTTTCCTTCACTCTTCAAGCATGCAGTGATTACTCACATTTTAAAAAAACGAAATTATGACCCTAACTCTCTCTCAAACTACTGCCCTATCTCTCAGCTCCCTTGTCTCTCTAAGCTACTTGAGAGACTTGCCTACACTCAACTCACACACTTTCTTAACTCACACAATTTATTGGACCCACTTCAGTCAGGCTTCCGTTCTCAACACTCCACAGAGACAGCACTGACTCAAGTGGTTAATGATTTGGTCACTACAAAGTCTAAAGGCCATTACTCAATACTTATTCTTCTAGATTTATCTGCTGTCTTTGACGCTGTTGACCACTCTCTTCTCATACAAACACTACAATCCTTAGGTCTTAAAGACACAGCCCTTTCTTGGTTCCTATACTACTTATCTAATCGCTCCTTTAGTGTTCGCTTCTCTGAATCTACCTCCTCTTCGCTACCTCTTTCAGTTGGAGTACTGCAAGGCTCAGTCTTGGTCCTCTGCTTTTCTCTATCTATTTCTCATTTCTTGGTAAACTAATCAGCTCTTTTGGATTTCAGTATCATGGAGGTCATTCCGAGTTGTTCACTCGTTGCCGATTTTTGCAACGGAGCTACTCAGAAACTGCTAAGAATTTTCTATTCGCAATTCTGCAAATCTTTCGTTCGCTATTCTGCTATGCTAAGATACACTCCTAGAGGGCGGCGGCTTAGCGTGTGCAATGCTGCTAAAATCTGCTAGCGAGCAAACTACTCGGAATCACCCCCCATGTGTACACAGATGATACTCAAATCTACGTATCCTCCCCAGATTTGTCCCTATATGTTCTGGGCTGTGTCACTGAATGCCTATCTACCATTTCATCTTGGATGACATCTCGCCACCTCAAACATAATATTTCAAAGACAGAGTTAATTATATTTCCACTGCCAATAGTAGGTACCAACCTGATATCTCTATCACTGTTGAAAACTCGACAATCTACCCTACCCCACGAGCTCGCTGCCTAGGTGTCATCCTTGACTCTGATCTGTCCTGTCTTCCCCACATTCAATCTGTCTCAAGATCATGTTACATGCATCTAAAAAACATATCCAAAATATGACCATACCTTACACAAGACTCTGCTAAAACTCTAATCCATGCTGTCATTATCTCCCGCATTGATTATTGCAATAGTCTCCTAACTGGTCTTCCCAAAACGAGACTCTCACCACTACAATCCATTCTGAATGCAGCTGCAAGGCTAATCTTCCTCGCTAGATGTTCATTGTCTGCTGATCCACTCTGTCAGTCCCTTCATTGGTTACCTGTATTCTACCGTATTCAATATAAAATACTTTTACTCACACACAAGGCCATTACCCAAACTACACCAACGTACATCACTTTGCTTATCTCAAAATATCTCCCAACCCAACCTCTTCGCTCTTCACATGCCCTACCATGTACAATAAGACTCTCCTCTAGTCTCCAAACCTTCAAGCGTTCCCTGAACACTCACCTCTTCAGGCAAGCGTATCAAATTCCAGAATCGCCCACATAACTTTCACAAACCTTCCTACCAAATTTCATCCACTCTGCACAGTCCACACATATCTTCACATGTCTTCTCATCCTTCCTCTCAATTGCGGTTCATCATTGCTGTATGACCATATCATACAGCCCACCAAGAACCTTTGCAATCTGGTGGACAACTATGCAATAGATAGCACCTATCCTTGTGTATCCATGCCTATTTCCCTATAGATTGTAAGCTTGCGAGCAGGGCCTTCCTACCTCTATGACTGTTTGTTATGACCCAGTTTTGTTATATCATTGTTTGTTATATCATTGTTATTTCCAATTGTAAAGCGCAATGGAATTTGCTGCGCTATATAAGAAACAGCTAATAAATAAAATAAAATAAATAATCAGGCAATTCAACTGCGGACCATTTTTTTGCAGCTGCGCTGACCCATTTTTTCACACAAAGAACACATCAGTATAGCATAATTTCCTGGTTCCAATGTGTTTTCACATTTTTGGCTGTGTAAGCAGGTCAGTTATCGGGGATGTTTTTTTTCTCCTGCCTCCGGCAGTTGAAAAACATTCCCCACAGCTACTGGCTATCTGGGCTGATTGAATTAGCCCCCATGGATCAATTTATAAACAGTTGACTGTTTAACTGGAGACTGCTGAGAGTTCACAGAAGTAAACTGACTATGATCTACTGTACTAAACTGTGCTGATTACAGAATCTAACAGGTATCTATTTAACATTGTACCAGACTGACAACGTCAGCCAATACTGTGGCTGATCATCCTCAGGTCATATTTGTAAAGTGTGTAATATTGTAAACCTATATGCACGCTACCTGATCACATCTTAAAATACTTGTTCCAATCATCTACATCATATTGGTGAGGCTCTCAATACTGGGACATTATTATTTATGGTTATTCATAAACTACAATACCTTATTCCTTCATAATCTTCTTAATTATAATGACCCATTATGATCTAAAGTAGTCAGTGTCAGTGTAGCTGATGTGTTTTTCTAATTACAGTATATTAATTCTGCTCTGTTTATCAGATTTCATCATTTCATTATATAAATGTAATAATTTATAGTATCTACTTGGTAGCATTCATTTTACCTAATCCACTCAGCACTAAAAATAAATTATTTGTGTGTTTTTTATCCACTTATTGGTCAGCAGGTGTTTTAGATTTATTGGGAAAGAAAACCAAAAACCTGATTTCTTTTGGTAGTGTTTCATACTTGGAATATATAGGCAAAATATAACAACATACCTTATATACTGTATGATATAATGCATTTTCAAACAGTCAATGCTACATATAAGTAATTTACTGCTTATTATTTAGATACATATTTTTAAGTTATATTTTTTATATTACTTTAAACATGACACTGCACCTTATATTGATTGTGTTATTACTCCCAAACCCTTTCACGTGACCAAGCTATATTGTAATACCATGCCATATGTATAAGAGTGTTTGTTCACTTCTATTTATGCAATTTTATATTATAATTTATCTAAGTTCTTTGTGACAAAGTAAAGCCCCAAACCTTATGTAATGTATATATATGATCTTATGATATTTACACACACCTACTGTAACTTAAGCTGTTGATTTATTGACTGTAAAGCCTGATGTCAAAGTTACGTTTATCTTTCTTCAGTTATTCTAGTGATTACTACTTTTGATGTATTTGTTGCTAATTTCAAGAATCTCTTCTCCACATTTTACTTATAGTTTTCTAATTCTTAGTAAGTGACTAAATTCCCATATATAGACTAACAGAGACTCTAGAGGTGTTTTAACAGAGGTGGGGGCCACCTAATGCTCATGTGTGGCAGCAATTTTGTCAATGATGTCTTGATGTGACTGTAAAGTAAAAAAAATATGGGTGCAAGGTGTGGTCCCCCCTGGTCCCAGGGACCTATGTGCACCGCACACATTGTACCCATTATAGAAATGCCAATGGGGGACACGTACACCAATACACACACTATTTGTGCACCATGCCATTGGCAATAGCATTTGACAGCACTGTATGAGATTTTAATTTATATTATACCCTGAACTAGCACTTTACTACAGATCTACAGTCTCTTTTAGACACAGGGCATGAGTTAGAGTTGCAATACCAAAAAACACACAACTGGCCAAAACATGTTGCACTGCAGGTGCAGAGAGAGTTAGATTTGGGTGATGTGTGTTGAAATTGAAATCTAAATTGCAATGTAAAGATAATGTATTTGGTAGATACATGCAAAATCCGCCAGTATTTACCCTGCACAGAAAAAATATAACCCACCCATTTCTAAATCTCTGCACATGTTAAATTAGCCCCACTTGCAGTGCAACATGGTTTTGCCCAGTTGTGTGCCTTTTGGCTTTGCTTACAAGTTACAACTCCAAATCAGGTCCACTGTCAGCACATAACACAGCCTCAACTGAGACTGGTTGATTTTGCCATGTAAATGATTGCCACCTTAAAAAAACAGGAGAGCTCTCACAAAATCTCTCACTTTCTGATTCTCACATCCTATTACAATTCCCCCCACATGTCATTTTTTGCAACTATTACTGGCTATCACTATAAATAAGCACAGGTCCCTTGTAGGAAATGTGTTACATATTTTAATGATAGATCATTTACACACAGAGTAATATATTAATAAAAAATGTTTTCATCATATCATTGTCATCACTTTTCTCACTGCCCAATATTTAGTCTTTGTGGAATCCCTGACAATCCTCATTAAGTAAATGCTATTAAAACCTTACATCTTTCATTCTCTTTTCATTAGCCAGATTAAGCGGACAGGAGTCCATCAAATGCATGGCTAGCTATAGAGAGAAGTAAAATTACTTTGATCATTCATTACTCTCTATTTTTTATTATTATATTCACTTTCAATTAGTTTCTATGCTATATTTGTTTTGTATTATTTAGATTGTATATAGTATATATTTTTTTACTAGTTACCACAGTAATGTCAGCTACTTGAATTGCTCTGTCGGGCGCTATCTAGTGGTGCTCTGTCGGGCGCTATCCAGTGGCCACCGGCACATAAAACTTTAATTTATAGGAATTTTTAGAAAATTAAAATATGTATACTTTTATATATCCATAACCACTTATTATCTTTGCCAAAATTTAGGCCACAAATATGAGGATTAAATATCAACTACAGGACTTTGACTTGCAAAAATATCCAAACACCTAAAAAGTGTCCATTGACTTTGTAGGGGCTATTTGAGATCTAGCTGTTAGTCATAGACCAATATGTTAAATCATTACTTATGTTAAATATTTAATATGTTAAATTATTACTTATAACAGCCTGTCTAGTTAAATGTGATGGAGTTTACTCGTCAATTGAATTAATTTAATGAAGGTACTTAAGCAAGAGACTTACTGCTTGGCAGCATCAACATGAAAAAGCAATCCACTGTCAATGTGGGGGACTCCAAGTAGAGATGAGAATAGAGGAGATATATAAAGTAATGGACTAGACTTAAAACACTAAAAGGCACTACATAAAAATAACTACTGTAACTATTGCAAACAAGTAGACATTTTTAGAGAGCCCTTTGTCTTACTTGAGCATGAAGGAGCCACCTGGGGAATGTAATGGTAAGGGCCCATTGCATTGCTGCTTCACTGAAGGGGTGAGGCCAGCCACAACAGAATCAGCTCAGAGGACTTAGTTAAAACATAAGTGTAGTTTAAAACAAAACAATGCATTGTTTGCTTTGAGAAATGTGCTTTAGTGCATGCAAAATCCTGACTGTCAGTTTCTTAAAACCCCATTAATGTGCGTGCTAATGGGGCTTAAGCTTGATTAATAGAATCAATCTATATACATAAATGCAAAAGCCCTCACTCACTCACTCACTCACTCACTCACTGACTCATGACTAATTCTCTTACTTCCCGATATGTTAGGAATGAAAAGAGGGTTGACATATTGGCGTCATTAATGTTTCGCGGCTTGCGTTGCATGACAATAACACCCAAACGGACAATTGAATAAAAATTTGGATTGCACCTCCAAAAAAGCGAAAGCCCTCACTTACTCACTGATTGACTGACTAACTCATCACTAAGGGGTCTATTTACTAAGCCTTGGATAGAGATAAAGTGGACGGCAATAAAGTCCCAGCCAATAAGTGTCTAACTTCCATGTCACAGGTTGGGTTTGAAAAATGACAGTTAGGAGCTGATTGGCTGGTATTTTATCTCCGTCCACTTTATCTATATCCAAGTCTTAGTAAATAGACCCCTAATTCTTTTATATCCCGATATGTTAGGAAGCTGAAATTTAACATAGGTATTCTTCAGGTGGGAAATAGGAAACCCACGTAATACGAATTTTAAAAATCGTCCCCCTAAGGGGATGAAAAGGGGTTAACATAGTGACATCAATTCGATGCGTTGCTTGCGTTGCATGAATGATAATGCCCAAATGAAAAATCGTATCAACATTTGGATTGCACCTCCAGTGTGTAGAATTTAGTAAACTACAACAATGCGAAAGCCCTCATTCACCCACTGACTCATCACTAATTCTCTAATTTCCCGATACGTTAGGAAGCTGAAATTAAACATAGGTATTCTGCAGGTGGGAAATAAGAAAATTATGTGATTAGAATTTTAATAAACCTCCCCTAACGGGATGAAAAGGGGGTTGACATAGTGACATCTTTACCGATGCATAGCTTGCGTTGCGTGAACCACAACACCCAAATTGACAATCAGAGAATTTAATAAACTACAAAAATGTTCCTGTCACTTTTTACCGAATCTGCTACAGGTGCTCCTCAGGAAACGCCAAGAACTGTGTATTAATATTTACTTACATTAAGAAGTTTCAAATTTACAGCTGTATAGATTTACCAAATTTTTAACACTCATACTGTATATACAGTATTTACAACCGTGAAAATCAGAAACTCCTGTGAGAAGAAAGGTTAACACAGCTAGTACTGTATACAAAAATCTCATACAGTTGCTAAAAAGTTAAAATCAGACCCTTGTGCTTACCTGCAATCCGTAGAGTCAATTAGGAGGCATTGGACATAGGCCCTCATTCCGAGTTGTTCGCTCGTTCTTTTTCATCGCATCGCAGTGAAAATCCGCTTAGTACGCATGCGCAAAGTTCGCACTGCGACTGCGCCAAGTAACTTTACTATGAAGAAAGTATTTTTACTCACGACTTTTTCTTCGCTCCGGCGATCGTAATGTGATTGACAGGAAATGGGTGTTACTGGGCGGAAACACGGCGTTTCAGGGGCGTGTGGCTGAAAACGCTACCGTTTCCGGAAAAAACGCAGGAGTGGCCGGAGAAACGGTGGGAGTGCCTGGGCGAACGCTGGGTGTGTTTGTGACGTCAACCAGGAACGACAAGCACTGAACTGATCGCACAGGCAGAGTAAGTCTGGAGCTACTCTGAAACTGCTAAGTAGTTAGTAATCGCAATATTGCGAATACATCGGTCGCAATTTTAAGAAGCTAAGATTCACTCCCAGTAGGCGGCGGCTTAGCGTGTGTAACTCTGCTAAATTCGCCTTGCGACCGATCAACTCGGAATGAGGGCCATAGTTGTGCCTCCAAGCATCTACATTACTGGCAGTCAGCAAGACTCCAAGGACTTTAGCAAAAGAGAATAAGAAATGTATTGGGTAAATAGATAAAAAGTGGCAGAAGAATTAGGAGGCTGGGAAATTTGCAGGGCAATAGGAAAAGTTGCTGTAGGTGTCAAGTGGTAGAAGATGGTTGGGGAATATATTAACAAGAGTAAAGGGAGACTAACTGATACACAAGGTGTGTGTGGGGGGGTGTACACAAATAAATGGCAGAGAGGTGAGATAGGAGAAAGTGTATACACTGCAAGCTTATGTGTTTTCATTAAAATATGAACAAAATCCCTATACATTTATTTGCTAAATATACCCAGATTTTCAGTATATTGTTGTTGGCAGTGATAATAAAAGTCTTTGTGTTTGATCCACATCCATGTACTGTATGTAAACCAATGAACACTAATAATTTCATACACTTTGCAAGCAATCACAAAGAGAGACTGGCTTACAAATATTCCGTATTGACAACTCAGTAGGGGATGTAGTGTACCGACATCTACATCCCACCCATCCACAATCCCAACCGTCGGCATGCCGACTAACAGGGACTATTCCCACTCGTGGGTGTCCACGACACCCACAGAGTGGGAATAGAACCTGTGGTGATGGCAGCTCACCACCGAGCCCACAGCATGGTGAGCACAACCTGTGGTGAGCGCAGCCCGCCACCGAGCCCACAGCGTGGCAAGCACAGCTCGTTGTGCTCGCCTCCCCTGCTGGGTATCTCGATGCTGGGATTTCAGCATCGGTTTGGTGACTGGCGGTCTCCCGACCACTGGTCACGCAATACACACCCCTCAGTAGAATCCATAGAAACTTTTGAGATGTAGGCAAATTCTATAATTTACTTATTTTAAAGGAAAATCTTATCCTGAGAATATTAATATTTTAGCAGGAACTTATAATAAAACTTTACAACTAGAAAAATCTTCAGTAAAGAATTCTAATGATAAAAAGGAAATTACTTTGAAAATTAATTTTGCTTTATGTCTAGTTTTAATTCTAGATCAAAAGAAATAAGGAATATAATTAATTGCAATTTGTGTATGTTATTACAAGACCCTTACTGAAACCTTGCTTACAACCTAAACCTACCGTAATATATTCTTTAAAAAAGACAATAATATAAAAAATGCCTCTTACCTATTTATTTTAGAAATACTTCAAGTGAACATTGAAGTGAGAGGTTAGAGAAATCTTCTTTGCGACCAGTGCCATAAATGAGTGCTATGTATTAATGTGGACACACAACTTGCATATTACGCTACCACATTACAAATATACAAAAATAATTGACATCCTTCAACACAGTCCAAAGCTTTTATCAATTGTTGTTGTACAACATATGTAGTGTATGTGTTGGTCACACAACTAGACTTCTTAAGATTTGTTACATGGAATACAGTCATTCTTGCTGACTTTCAGGTCGGCACAACAGGGGGCGGGGCATCGGCATAAGCGGGCAATGGGGGTGATTCCGAGTTGTTCGCTCGCTAGCTGCTTTTAGCAGCATTGCACACGCTGGGCCGCCGCCCTCTGGGAGTGTATCTTAGTTTAGCAGAATAGCGAACGAAAGAGTAGCAGAATTGCGAATAGAAATTTCTTAGCAGTTTCTGAGTAGCTCGAGACTTACTCACAAATAGCGATCAGTCCAGTCAGTTTCGTTCCTGATTTGACGTCACACACACGCCCAGCGTTCGGCCAGCCACTCCCCCGTTTCTCCAGACACTCCCGCGTTTTTCCCTGACACGCCTGCGTTTTTCCGCACACTCCCAGAAAACGGACAGTTTCCGCCCAGAAACACCCACTTCCTGTCAATCACACTCCGATCACTTCAACGATGAAAATTCTTTGTTCGGGCGTGAGTAAATCTACTAAGTTTTGTGTTAAAATACTCACCGCATGCGCACTGCGAACCATGCACATTTTTGCCTTAATCGCTCCGTTGCGAAAATCTGCAACGAGCGAACAACTCGGAATGACCCGCAATGTGCGGTTTGTGGAGGCACGATAATGTCATCGTGATCCCATGCACATGCTATACAATACCCAGATTACTGCCATTGTAAAGTGGAGGTGGGACTACGGTGATGCAATTCGGCGTGAATTGTGTCATCACCCCGCCTGCTTTCTCTCAGCATGCAGGTGGATGCTGAGGCATATGGGTGGCTGCTGGGGGGGTGCATGTGGCTGCAGGCCACCCTAGGAGACTTGCCTACCCTTGCGGGTGGCTAGGAGTGCCACCCAGTTTTTTGGAGCTTCTCAGCGGTTTCGGGGAGTAGGCAAGTAAGTATAAATACAGTAGAGACATCATTAATAAAACATCGGATCACAGTATTCCATGTAACTTTGCATCTTGTCAAGATAGTAATCCAGGGAAACTGCAAATTGAATTATTAGCACAGATAATGTTATATCCATCCCTAGAGGAGGCAATAGATATACCAGATTGTATTCGAGAATCATTATGGATTCAGATGTTGAAACAAATTGTTTAAACAAAACTGTAGAGACTGTTATGGACTTATGAATGCTGGGGTTCTGAAATTCTTATACGGTGACATTATTTTTCTTCTTTCCTTTTTATACATCTATGAAGGTAACAATAGTCAAATGTTTTGACAAAAGGATACCTGCAAAAAAGCTAGCGTTCAGAATTCCTTTGTCATCGGGTCACAGTCCATCACCCCACTCCCATTGTCCCCACTTACAGCCTGTCAAGCCACACGCACTACCCCTCTTCTTGCTCACAGCCTGTCAACCGAGACCCATTGTCACCACTAACAGCTGGTCACCCCACATCCATTGTCACCACTAACAGCCTGCCACCCCACACCTGCTAACTCCACTCATAGCTTCCACCGCACACCCTCAACTCTTACTAACAACCCATCACCCCATGCCTTTGTCCCCACTCACAGCCTGTCACCCTACACCCATTACCCCCCACTAACAGCCCATCATCTTACACCTGTTACTCCCAATTGCAGCCTGTCACTCCCTGTCCCATTCATAGACTATCATCCCACACCCACTCTCCCCACTCACAGCTTGTCACGCCACACCTTTGTCCCCACTCACAGCCTGTCACCCCTTACCCACTACATGCACTCATAGCCTGTAACCCTACACCTGCTAACCCCAATTGCAGCCTGTCACTCCCCACTTCCCCCCTCCTGATCATAGACTGTCACCTAACACCCACTACCCACTAGACACAGTCCGTCACCTCACATCCATTGTCCCTACTCACAGCCTGTCACCCGCAGTGGCATATCTATAATGGATGGAGTGTGTGCGGTGCGCACAGGCCCCTGGGTCCAGAGGGGGCCCACAACTCTCACACTGTACCCATTTTTTCTATATACTTACCTTTCTGTTGTCCGTGCAAGGGCCCCCTCCTCTCCCGTCACCGTAGCCGCCAGCATCAGCAGCGCTGTTCGCGCCATTTTTCAGAGATTTGCGCATGCGCTGCAGACTCTGGCACTGTAGACTCTGGCACTGTGCCAGTACTCAGACAGGGCGCTAACATCGCTGCTGCAGCTACGGGACGGGAGAGGAGGGGTCCCAAACCCGGACACTGCACACAGGTCCCCTCCTCTCTAGATACGCCCCTGGTCACCACATATACATTGTACCCACTCACAGCCTGTCACTCCACTCCCTTGTTCACCCACTTACAGCCTGTCCCCACTCACAGCCCATCACCCACCATCATCTACCCACTGTTTCATGGTGGATCTGGCTTTTTCAATATTTGTGAATATGACATTTTCACTGTACTTTTATATGGAAATTAATTTTGTTATACATTATATGTAGAATTGTTGTGGCTTTCCCTATATATTTAGTATGGATTCTGGTTTTCTGGTTGTGTGTGAATTTACAACATTTTTCTCTCCTATATTCCTGTATATTTATAGTTTTATATATAACTGCTCGACAAATTCCATGCTCCAGGTTTCTAATGCGACTAAGTTTAAAAGAGCCAAGTACTAATACAGCTAGTTGATAAAGAAAAAAAACACTTCAGAGGTGGTTGCAGCCCTGAGTGAACAGAACTGAGATGGGCATGCCCACCACATTTAATCAGTGTGACTCAGCCTCCTCCCTTCTGCCTAAAGGATGCTGCAAAGTTGTTTACTGGCTGGAATCCAGACCTTCTCCCTGCCACTGCAGCACTGCCGGTGCAATGAAGGAGAAGTGTAATCCCGAGGGGAGCTGGATGCTGCCGGTGTGTGAGCAGGTACAGCTTGTTGATCAGATCCCACAAAGGAGGGTCATCATAATGTCAAGATGCACGGTAATAATGTTTGTCTGCTGAAGGGTCCTAATGTGTGGCATAATGTGCATTTGGACCCTACTGTGTGGCATCATTTGTATTTTGGCCCTATTGCATAATGTGTGTATCGGGTACTTCTGCCATGTGGCATGATATGCATAATGGATACTACTACTACTGTGTGGCATGATGTGTATTTTGGTTACTACTACTGTGTGGAATAATGTGTGTATGGGATACTACTGCTGTGTGGCATCATGTATATAATGGGTACTACTATTGTGTGGCATGATATGTATAATAGGTACTACTACAGTTGGACAGAACAGGTACTACTATGGTGTTGCATGTGTACAAGGGTTACGGTAGGGTAAAATGTGCATAATGGGCACTACTGCTTGATATAATGGACACTACTACTGTGTGGCATAATGTGTATACTGGACACTACTAGTGTTTGGCATAATGGGCACTACTACTGTGTGGCATAATGTGTATAATAGGTACGACTACTGTGTGTGCTGTAATGTGTTTATGTACTACTACTACTACTGTGTTGCATAACATCTACGTGGGGAACTATTACTGTGTGGTGTGACATGTATATGCGGTACTACTACTAGTAACATAGTAACATAGTAACATAGTATCTGAGGTTGAAAAAAGACAATTGTCCATCGAGTTCAACCTATTTGTGGTCTCCTATGCATGATGATTTGACTAACATTTCTGACTGATGCTGATGTCAGCTGTTGCATTTTATCCCTATTTATAGTAACTATAATGCATGACTATGCACCATACCCCTGGATATCCTTATCCATTAGGAATTTATCTAACCCATTCTTAAAGGTGTTGACAGATTCCGCCATTACAACTCCCTCAGGCAGGGAATTCGAAACACGTATTGTCCTTACCGTGAAAAAGCCTTTACGCCGTATTGTGCGGAATCTCCTCTCCTCTAACCTGAGCGAGTGTCCACGAGTCCTCTGTGTTGATCTAACCAAAAACAGGTCCCGCGCAAGCTCTGTGTATTGTCTCCTTATATATTTGTAGATGTTGATCATATCCCCTCTTAGTCTCCGCTTTTCCAATGTAATCATGCCTAGTCTTTCAAGCCTTTCCTTGTATTACATCGTCTCCATGCCCTTAACTAGTTTGGTCGCCCTCCTCTGAACCTTTTCTAGCTCCAGGATATCCTTTTTGTAGTACGGTGCCCAGAATTGTACACAGTATTTATGGTGTGGCCTCACTAGTGATTTATATAACGGGAGTATAATACTCTCGTCCCTAGCATCAATACCCCGTTTTATGCATGCTAATATCTTATTAGCCTTCTTTGCTGCAGTCCTACTTTGGATACTACTGCTTAGTTTGCTATCTATGAGGACACCTAAGTCCTTTTCCAGTACAGAATCCCCTAATTTTACCCCATTTAGTAGGTAGGTGTCATTTTTGTTCTTGTTACCACAGTGCATTACCTTACACTTGTCTGTGTTGAAGCACATTCTCCATTTAGCTGCCCATGTCATTCTGAAGAGACTCGGCATCCTCCTCTGTATTTATAGCCTTACACAATTTGGTATCATCTGCAAAAATTGACACCATGCTCTCTAGACCTTCTGTTAGGTTGTTAATGAAAATATTGAACAATAGCGGTCCTAATACTGAGCCTTGCGGCACACCACTTAGCACTTCAGTCCAAGTTGAAAAAGATCCATTAACCACAAAGCGCTGCTCCCTATTATCTAACCAGTTTTTGACCCAAGTGCATATTGTGCTTCCTAGTCCTGATTCTTGTAGCTTGTAGATAAGTCTCATGTGTGGTACAATATCAACGCTTTGGCAAAGTCTAAAAAGATTACATCCACGTCTTTACCCTGATCTAGGTTTGCAGTTACTGTTTCATAAAAGCCAAGTAAGTTGGTTTGACAGGATCTGTCCTTCATAAACCCATGTTGATTCCTTTTAATGACCTTATTGACTTCAAGGAACTTCTGAATACTATCTCTTAGAATACCTTCCAATACTTTCCCCACTATAGATGTAAGACTAACTGGTCAATAATTACCTGGTTCAGCTTTACTTCCCTTTTTGAATATAGGCACTACTTCCGCTATACGCCAGTCTTTGGGAACCATACCTGATATAACTGAATCCTTAAAGATCAAAAATAGCGGTTTTGCCAGTTCAGAGTGAAGCTCCATTAGAACCCTTGGGTGAATACCATCGGGCCCTGGTGATTTATTAATCTTTAAATGTTTTAATCGGTCACAGGCTACTTCCTCGCTTAAATAAGTACCTATCAGTGGGATATTCTCATTATTGAGATTGTGTGTCAGTCCCTGAATTGGGTCCTCTCTAGTAAATACTGTTTAAAAAAACTCATTTAGTGTGTCCGCTATGTCATTATCATTTTTGCTTAAGACTCCCAACTTGTCTTTTAAAGGGCCTATACTCTCCTTCTTTAATCTCTTGCTATTAATGTATTTTTTTGGGATTCGCTTTGCTTTCCTTTGCTACTAGTTTTTCAGTTTCTACTTTAGCCGCTCTTATTTCCTTTTTGCAAATTTTGTTACATTCCTTATAGTGCTGAAATGACTCTGCTTCCCCGTCAGATTTGTATTTTTTAAATGCTCGCCTTTTCTTGCCCATAAATTCCTTAATCTTTTTGTTAAGCCACATCGGTTTATGATTTTTATTCCTTTTTTTGCTGCTCATAGGAATAAATGTGAGTGTATTTTTAGCTAGCAGGAATTTTAGTACCTCCCATTTCTCCGTAGTATTTTTTTCCTAAAAACAAACCTTCCCATTCAATATCCCTGAAAAATACCCTCATCTTTTCAAAATTTGCTTTGCTAAAGTTTAGAGTCCTAGTTGAGCCAGTATAGGGCTGTTTATGGAAACTGATATTGAATGTGACCATATTGTGGTCGCTGTTTCCTATGGGTTCCCCTACTATAATACCTGATACCAAATACCCATTGTTTGTTAATACCAGGTCTAAGATTGCATTGTACCTAGTTGGTTCCTCAATTAGTTGGACTAAGTAGTTATCATTAAGTGTGTTTAAAAACATATTGCCCCTAGCAGTATCACATGAATCGTTTTTCCAGTTTATCTCTGGATAGCTAAAATCTCCCATCACTACTATGTCTCCTACTCCTGCTGCTCTTTCAATTTGCTTTAGTAACAATTCCTCATCAGATGCGTTGATACCAGGCGGCCAATAGCATACACCCAATACTAACTTTTTTATTCCTTCTTCCCCGCATGCAATTTCTACCCATAATGTCTCGACAGTGTCTACAGTCCCCTCCTGAATATCTTCCCGTATATCAGGTTTTAAAAACGGCTTTACGTAAAGACACACCTCTCCACCCTTTTTATTTAGTCTGTCTCTCCTAAACAGTGTATAGCCCTCTAGATTGACTGTCCAATCATGAGATTCGTCCCACCAAGTTTCAGTAATGCCTATAATATCTAGTGATGAGCACCGGAAATTTTTCGGGTTTTGTGTTTTGGTTTTGGGTTCGGTTCCGCGGCCGTGTTTTGGGTTCGAACGCGTTTTGGCAAAACCTCACCGAATTTTTTTTGTCGGATTCGGGTGTGTTTTGGATTCGGGTGTTTTTTTCAAAAAACCCTAAAAAACAGCTTAAATCATAGAATTTGGGGTTCATTTTGATCCCAAAGTATTATTAATCTCAATAACCATAATTTCCACTCATATTCAGTCTATTCTGAACACCTCACACCTCACAATATTATTTTTAGTCCTAAAAATTGCACCGAGGTCGCTGGATGGCTAAGCTAAGCGACCCAAGTGGCCGACACAAACACCTGGCCCATCTAGGAGTGGCACTGCAGTGTCACGCAGGATGGCCCTTCCAAAAAACACTCCCCAAAAAGCACATGACGCAAAGAAAAAAAGAGGCGCAATGAGGTAGCTGTGTGAGTAAGCTAAGCGACCCTAGTGGCCGACACAAACACCTGGCCCATCTAGGAGTGGCACTGCAGTGTCACGCAGGATGGCCCTTCCAAAAAACACTCCCCAAACAGCACATGACGCAAAGAAAAAAAGAGGCGCAATGAGGTAGCTGTGTGAGTAAGCTAAGCGACCCTAGTGGCCGACACAAACACCTGGCCCATCTAGGAGTGGCACTGCAGTGTCACGCAGGATGGCCCTTCCAAAAAACACTCCCCAAACAGTACATGACGCAAAGAAAAAAAGAGGCGCAATGAGGTAGCTGTGTGAGTAAGCTAAGCGACCCTAGTGGCCGACACAAACACCTGGCCCATCTAGGAGTGGCACTGCAGTGTCACGCAGGATGGCCCTTCCAAAAAACACTCCCCAAACAGCAGCACATGACGCAAAGAAGAAAAAAAAGAGGCGCAATGAGGTAGCTGTGTGAGTAAGCTAAGCGACCCTAGTGGCCGACACAAACACCTGGCCCATCTAGGAGTGGCACTGCAGTGTCACGCAGGATGGCCCTTCCAAAAAACACTCCCCAAACAGCACATGACGCAAAGAAAAAAAGAGGCGCAAAGAATTAGCTGTGTGAGTAAGCTAAGCGACCCTAGTGGCCGACACAAACACCTGGCCCATCTAGGAGTGGCACTGCAGTGTCACGCAGGATGGCCCTTCCAAAAAACACTCCCCAAACAGCACATGACGCAAAGAAAAAAAGAGGCGCAATGAGGTAGCTGTGTGAGTAAGCTAAGCGACCCTAGTGGCTGACACAAACACCTGGCCCATCTAGGAGTGGCACTGCAGTGTCACGCAGGATGGCCCTTCCAAAAAACACCCCCCAAACAGCACATGACGCAAAGAAAAATGAAAGAAAAAAGAGGTGCAAGATGGAATTGTCCTTGGGCCCTCCCACCCACCCTTATGTTGTATAAACAGGACATGCACACTTTAACCAACCCATCATTTCAGTGACAGGGTCTGCCACACGACTGTGACTGAAATGACGGGTTGGTTTGGACCCCCACCAAAAAAGAAGCAATTAATCTCTCCTTGCACAAACTGGCTCTACAGAGGCAAGATGTCCACCTCATCATCATCCTCCGATATATCACCGTGTACATCCCCCTCCTCACAGATTATCAATTCGTCCCCACTGGAATCCACCATCTCAGCTCCCTGTGTACTTTGTGGAGGCAATTGCTGCTGGTCAATGTCTCCACGGAGGAATTGATTATAATTCATTTTAATGAACATCATCTTCTCCACATTTTCTGGATGTAACCTCGTACGCCGATTGCTGACAAGGTGAGCGGCGGCACTAAACACTCTTTCGGAGTACACACTTGTGGGAGGGCAACTTAGGTAGAATAAAGCCAGTTTGTGCAAGGGCCTCCAAATTGCCTCTTTTTCCTGCCAGTATAAGTACGGACTGTCTGACGTGCCTACTTGGATGCGGTCACTCATATAATCCTCCACCATTCTTTCAATGGGGAGAGAATCATATGCAGTGACAGTAGACGACATGTCCGTAATCGTTGTCAGGTCCTTCAGTCCGGACCAGATGTCAGCATCAGCAGTCGCTCCAGACTGCCCTGCATCA
The DNA here is from genome assembly GCF_028390025.1 of Pseudophryne corroboree. Taxonomy (NCBI): domain Eukaryota; kingdom Metazoa; phylum Chordata; class Amphibia; order Anura; family Myobatrachidae; genus Pseudophryne; species Pseudophryne corroboree. Next base: position 338,836,436 of record NC_086444.1, on the reverse strand, counting down.
CCGCCAGCGGGTGGCTCGGAATTCTGAGCCTTTTCCTCGCACCCACAGTTGCGGGAGAATGTGAAGGAGGAGATGTTGACAGGTCGCGTTCCGCTTGACTTGACAATTTTGTCACCAGCAGTTCTTTGAACCCCTGCAGACTTGTGTCTGCCGGAAAGAGAGATCCAAGGTAGGTTTTAAATCTAGGATCGAGCACGGTGGCCAAAATGTAGTGCTCTGATTTCAACAGATTGACCACCCGTGAATCCTTGTTAAGCGAATTAAGGGCTCCATCCACAAGTCCCACATGCCTAGCGGAATCGCTCTGTGTTAGCTCCTCCTTCAATGTCTCCAGCTTCTTCTGCAAAAGCCTGATGAGGGGAATGACCTGACTCAGGCTGGCAGTGTCTGAACTGACTTCACGTGTGGCAAGTTCAAAAGGTTGCAGAACCTTGCACAACGTTGAAATCATTCTCCACTGCGCTTGAGACAGGTGCATTCCACCTCCTATATCGTGCTCAGTTGTATAGGCTTGAATGGCCTTTTGCTGCTCCTCCAACCTCTGAAGCATATAGAGGGTTGAATTCCACCTCGTTACCACTTCTTGCTTCAGATGATGGCAGGGCAGGTTCAGGCGTTTTTGGTGGTGCTCCAGTCTTCTGTACGTGGTGCCTGTACGCCGAAAGTGTCCCGCAATTCTTCTGGCCACCGACAGCATCTCTTGCACGCCCTGTCGTTTTTTAAATAATTCTGTACCACCAAATTCAAGGTATGTGCAAAACATGGGACGTGCTGGAATTTGCCCATATTTAATGCACACACAATATTGCTGGCGTTGTCCGATGCCACAAACCCATAGGAGAGTCCAATTGGGGTAAGCCATTCTGCGATGATCTTCCTCAGTTGCCGTAAGAGGTTTTAGCTGTGTGCGTATTCTGGAAAGCGGTGATACAAAGCGTAGCCTGCCTAGGAAAGAGTTGGCGTTTGCGAGATGCTGCTACTGGTGCCGCCGCTGCTGCCGTTCTTGCGGCGGGAGTCCATACATCTACCCAGTGGGCTGTCACAGTCATATAGTCCTGAGCCTGCCCTGCTCCACTTGTCCACATGTCCGTGGTTAAGTGGACATTGGGTACAACTGCATTTTTTAGGACACTGGTGAGTATTTTTCTGAGGTCTGTGTACATTTTCGGTATCGCCTGCCTAGAGAAATGGAACCTAGATGGTATTTGGTACCGGGGACACAGTACCTCCAACAAGTCTCTAGTTGCCTCTGCAGTAATGATGGATACCGGAACCACGTTTCTCACCGCCCAGGATGCCAAGGCCTCAGTTATCCGCTTTGCAGCAGGATGACTGCTGTGATATTTCATCTTCCTCGCAAAGGACTGTTGGACAGTCAATTGCTTGGTGGAAGTAGTAAAAGTGGTCTTACGAGTACGACTTCCCCTCTGGTATGACCATCGACTCCCAGCAGCAACAACAGCAGCGCCAGCAGCAGTAGGCGTTACACGCAAGGATGCATCGGAGGAATCCCAGGCAGGAGAGGACTCGTCAGAATTGCCAGTGACATGGCCTGCAGGACTATTGGCATTCCTTGGGAAGGAGGAAATTGACACTGAGGGAGTTGGTGGGGTGGTTTGCGTGAGCTTGGTTACAAGAGGAGGGATTTACTGGTCAGTGGACTGCTTCCGCTGTCGCCCAAAGTTTTTGAACTTGTCACTGACTTATGATGAATGCGCTGCAGGTGACGTATAAGGGAGGATGTTCCGAGGTGGTTAACGTCCTTACCCCTACTTATTACAGCTTGACAAAGGCAACACACGCTTGACAAATGTTGTCCGCATTTCTGTTGAAATACTTCCACACCGAAGAGCTGATTTTTTTGGTATTTTCACCAGGCATGTCAATGGCCCTATTCCTCCCACGGACAACAGGTGTCTCCCCGGGTGCCTGACTTAAACAAACCACCTCACCATCAGAATCCTCCTGGTCAATTTCCTCCCCAGCGCCAGCAACACCCATATCCTCCTCATCCTGGTGTACTTCAACACTGACATCTTCAATCTGACTATCAGGAACTGGACTGCGGGTGCTCCTTCAGCACTTGCAGGGGGCGTGCAAATGGTGGAAGGCGCATGCTCTTCACGTCCAGTGTTGGAAGGTCAGGCATCGCAAACGACACAATTGGACTCTCCTTGTGGATTGTGATTTCGAAGAACGCACAGTTCTTTGCTGTGCTTTTGCCAGCTTGAGTCTTTTCATTTTTCTAGCGAGACGCTGAGTGCTTCCATCCTCATGTGAAGCTGAACCACTAGCCATGAACATAGGCCAGGACCTCAGCCGTTCCTTGCCACTCCGTGTGGTAAATGGCATATTGGCAAGTTTACGCTTCTCCTCTGACAATTTTATTTTAGATTTTTGAGTCCTTTTTTTACTGATATTTGGTGTTTTGGATTTTACATGCTCTGTACTATGACATTGGGCATCGGCCTTGGCAGACGACGTTGCTGGCATTTCATCGTCTCGGCCATGACTAGTGGCAGCAGCTTCAGCACGAGGTGGAAGTGGATCTTGATCTTTCCCTATTTTTGGAACCTCAACATTTTTGTTCTCCATATTTTAATAGGCACAACTAAAAGGCACCTCAGGTAAACAATGGAGATGGATGGATACTAGTATACTTATGGATGGACGAGCGAATGCCGACACAGAGGTAGCTACAGCCGTGGACTACCGTACTGCGTCTGCTGCTAATATAGACTGGATGATAATGATATAAAAAATATATATATATCACTACTGCAGCCAGACAGGTATATATTATATAATGACAGACCTGCTGGACACTGTCAGCAGCACTGCAGACTCCTAAAGTAAGCTACTAGTAGTATCAAGAAGATAGAAAAAAAAAAAAAACACCACAGGTAGGTGGTATACAATTATGGATGGACGAGCGACTGCCGACACAGAGGTAGCTACAGCCGTGGACTACCGTACTGCGTCTGCTGCTAATATAGACTGGATGATAATGATATAAAAAATATATATATATATATATCACTACTGCAGCCGGACAGGTATATATTATATAATGACGGACCTGCTGGACACTGTCAGCAGCACTGCAGACTCCTAAAGTAAGCTACTAGTAGTATCAAGAAGATAAAAAAAAAAAAAACACCACAGGTAGGTGGTATACAATTATGGATGGATGAGCGACTGCCGACACAGAGGTAGCTACAGCCGTGGACTACCGTACTGCGTCTGCTGCTAATATAGACTGGATGATAATGATATAAAAAATATATATATATATATCACTACTGCAGCCGGACAGGTATATATTATATAATGACGGACCTGCTGGACACTGTCAGCAGCACTGCAGACTCCTAAAGTAAGCTACTAGTAGTATCAAGAAGATAGAAAAAAAAAAACACCACAGGTAGGTGGTATACAATTATGGATGGACGAGCGACTGCCAACACAGAGGTAGCTACAGCCGTGGACTACCGTACTGCGTCTGCTGCTAATATAGACTGGATGATAATGATATAAAAAATATATATATATATATCACTACTGCAGCCGGACAGGTATATATTATATAATGACGGACCTGCTAGACACTGTCAGCAGCACTGCAGACTCCTAAAGTAAGCTACTAGTAGTATCAAGAAGATAGAAAAAAAAAAAACACCACAGGTAGGTGGTATACAATTATGGATGGACGAGCGACTGCCGACACAGAGGTAGCTACAGCCGTGGACTACCGTACTGCGTCTGCTGCTAATATAGACTGGATGATAATGATATAAAAAATATATATATATCACTACTGCAGCCGGACAGGTATATATTATATAATGACGGACCTGCTGGACACTGTCAGCAGCACTGCAGACTCCTAAAGTAAGCTACTAGTAGTATCAAGAAGATAGAAAAAAAAAAACACCACAGGTAGGTGGTATACAATTATGGATGGACGAGCGACTGCCGACACAGAGGTAGCTACAGCCGTGGACTACCGTACTGCGTCTGCTGCTAATATAGACTGGATGATTGATAATGATATAAAAAATATATATATATCACTACTGCAGCCGGACAGGTATATATTATATAATTAATGACGGACCTGCTGGACACTGTCAGCAGAATGCGTTTATAGAATAAAAACACCACACGACGAGTGTTTAACTTTTTCAGGCAGACAATCACAATATACTGGTGGTCAGACAGTGGTCACTGGTCAGTCACACTGGCAGTGGCACTCTGGCAGCAAAAGTGTGCACTGTTAAATAATATGTACTCCTGCTACTGCTCCCCAGTCTCCCCCACAATTAAGCTGTGTGAGCACTGAGCACTCAGCACAGTCAGATATACATAGATGATGCAGCACACTGAGGCTGAGCACAGATATGGTATACTGTTACTGTGTCACTGTGTATCGTTATTTTTCAGGCAGAGAACGGATTATATTAAATAATAATATAATAAAAAAACTGCACTGGTGGTCACTGGTCAGTCACTAGTAAACTCTGCACTCTCTGAGTACTCCTAAGCTCCAGTAAATCAAGTGTCTCACTCTCACTCTCACTCTCTCTCTTCTAATCTAAATGGAGAGGACGCCAGCCACGTCCTCTCCCTATGAATCTCAATGCACGTGTGAAAATGGCGGCGACGCGCGGCTCCTTATATAGAATCCGAGTCTCGCGATAGAATCCGAGCCTCGCGAGAATCCGACAGCGGGATGATGACGTTCGGGCGCGCTCGGGTTAGCCGAGCAAGGCGGGAAGATCCGAGTCTGCCTCGGATCCGTGTAAAAAGGCTGAAGTTCGGGGGGGTTCGGATTCCGAGGAACCGAACCCGCTCATCACTAATAATATCATACTGTTTGCTTGCTGCAAGTATTTCTAGTTCACCCTTTTAACCAGTAATGCTTCTGGCATTTACATACATACAACTAAGATAAGTATTTTCCCTTGCGTTAGGGACATCTTTCACCTTATGTAGCAATGATGACCTGTAATCGTCATCGGTTAGTGCTTTGGTAAAATCTCCTTTAGTACCCATGTTAGTGACCTTACCGCCTGCTCTTACCCTCCCCCCAACTTCTCCCCCATTTCGTTTACTACCGCCATCCCCACTATTCTCACTGCATGACCCGTGGTTTCTAGCTAAACCCTCCCCCCAGGCTCCTAGTTTAAAATCTCCTCCAATCTTCTAACCATCCTTCCCCCCAGCACCGCTGCCCCCTCCTCAGTCAGGTGCAATCCGTCACGACAAAAGAGATGGCGCCTGACTGAGAAGTCCGCCCAGTGTTCCAGGAACACAAACCCCTCTTTCCTGCACCAATCCCTAAGCCACACATTTACCTCCCTAATCTCCCTCTGCCTCCCTGGACTAGCGCGTGGCACGGGTATTAATTCAGAGAATGTTACCTTAGATGTCCCTGCCTTCAGTTTCTTTCCTAAGTCCCTATAGTCTTTCTTAAGGACATCCCACCTTCCGCTAACTTTGTCATTGGTGCCAACGTGCACCAAGACCGCCGGGTCTTTCCCAGCACCTCCCAACAATCTATCTACCCGGTCCGCGATGTGCCGTACCCGAGCACCCAGGAGACAACAGACTGTACGGCGATCACGGTCCCGGTAGCAGATTGCCCTATCTGCCTTCCTGATGATAGAATCCCCTACCACCACCATCTGACTAGGTACCTCACTATCTTTTATCCCAACCGCACCAGAGGGACCGCTCCTCTGGATGCTAGAGGGAGCAGTCTCCTCCGGCACCGTAATTTCTTCACTATCATCCTCCGATTCCTCGTCCAGTCGGGCAAATTTGTTCGGGTTTGATAGTTCGGAGATGTTGAGCCTCCCCCTCTTTTTCTTGCTTCTAACTGTGACCCAGCTGGCTACCTGATCATCATCCTCTTCTACCAGTGACCCCTCCCGCAACTCCTCCACCATTCTGTCTAAACTACGCTCGAGATTGTGAATCTCCCTCAGTCGCATAACGGTTTGCTCTAGATCAGTTACCTGGGCTTCCAGGGCAACCGTTCGCACACACCTCGTGCAGATGTAATCACACTGGGCCGGTAGCTCCAGGTGTGCATACATCTTGCACGACTTGCACATGAGTGAGGTCCCCAATCACAGCCCCTCCCATATTGTTTGTAAGGACTAACTCCCTGTTACTCTCAAAGAAAAAGCAGCAAAAATAAAAAGTAGAAAGACAAACAATCTCACTTATAGAATAATTAAGATGGCTTATACTTATCTATCTTTGTGCGGTTCTTGGTCCTTCACTTTTATGCAGCCGTAGTACTCTCTCCTGCGGCACCTATACTCCACTTAGCAGTTGCAGTTGTTCCAGCTCACTGCACCTCCTTTTCACTCGGCTTCCAGCTCCTTTTTGCTGTTTACAACTCACACTTACAAATCCAAGCAGCACTTTAAAATACAAGCCCTTACAAAGAGCATGTTTATAATTTATGAGAGAAAGATGCTTTGAATAAACTGCCGTGCGCCACAGGAGCAGCCTTCTGGTCTCAAACTGGAGAAAGATAAGAGTGTCACCAGGCACTCTATGTAGATACCGTCACAAAAAGTTCCCAATTGGGAACTTTTTGTGATGATGTTTATAATTTAGACAGCCTGGGGACTCCCCTGGTTTAAATAGTGAAAAAAAGGTCAAGGCCTTGCTTATTTATTGAAAAAAATCCCCAGGCAATAATAAAAGTTTTATATTTGTAAAAAAATTTTAATACAGTATATTTCATTTTGTAAAGCAGTTTTTTAGCAATTAAAATTTTTATGTATCTATAGAAGATTCCTATCATGCTTTATCCTTTTTTAGGGGGGGGGAGTATATGCTAAATTTTTCATCTTGCCCTAGGCGACGAAAACCGTAGTTATGCCTCTGGTCCCAATACTTCTACAGAGACACCTCTCCTCTGCAGTTGTTAATTTACTGCCCCATAATAGTGCTCTAGTTTATTTTATGAACCGTAGTATAGTGCCAAAGTTCACATTTAGGGCTGCCAGTACACATTACGCAACACTGGCACCCCCAATTCACATTATGTCTTACAGTGTGCGCAGTAGAGATGTGCACTTGAAATTTTTCGGGTTTTGTGTTTTGGTTATGGGTTTGGTTCCACGGCCGTGTTTTGGGTTCGACCGCGTTTTGGCAAAACCTCACCGAATTTTTTTTGTCGGATTCGAGTATGTTTTGGATTCGGGTGTTTTTTTCAAAAAACACTAAAAAACAGCTTAAATCATAGAATTTGGGGGTCATTTTGATCCCAAAGTATTATTAACCTCAAAAACCATAAGTTCCACTCATTTTCAGTCTATTCTGAATACCTCACACCTCACAATATTATTTTTAGTCCTAAAATTTGCACCGAGGTCGCTGGATGACTAAGCTAAGCGAACCTAGTGACCGACACAAACACCGGGCCCATCTAGGAGTGGCACTGCAGTGTCACACAGGATGGCCCTTCCAAAAAACACTCCCCAAACAGCACATGACGCAAAGAAAAAAAGAGGCGCAATGAGGTAGCTGTGTGAGTAAGATAAGCGACCCTAGTGGCCGACACAAACACCGGGCCCATCTAGGAGTGGCACTGCAGTGTCACGCAGGATGGCCCTTCCAAAAAACACTCACCAAACAGCACATGACGCAAAGAAAAAAAGAGGCGCAATGAGGTAGCTGTGTGAGTAAGCTAAGCGACCCTAGTGGCCGACACAAACACCTGGCCCATCTAGGAGTGGCACTGCAGTGTCACGCAGGATGGCCCTTCCAAAAAACACTCCCCAAACAGCACATGACGCAAAGAAAAAAAGAGGCGCAATGAGGTAGCTGTGTGAGTAAGATAAGCGACCCTAGTGGCCGACACAAACACCGGTCCCATCTAGGAGTGGCACTGCAGTGTCACGCAGGATGGCCCTTCCAAAAAACACTCCCCAAACAGCACATGACGCAAAGAAAAAAAGAGGCGCAATGAGGTAGCTGTGTGAGTAAGAAAAGCGACCCTAGTGGCCGACACAAACACCGGGCCCATCTAGGAGTGGCACTGCAGTGTCACGCAGGATGGCCCTTCCAAAAAACACTCCCCAAACAGCACATGACGCAAAGAAAAAAAGAGGCGCAATGAGGTAGCTGTGTGAGTAAGATAAGCGACCCTAGTGGCCGACACAAACACCGGGCCCATCTAGGAGTGGCACTGCAGTGTCACGCAGGAAGGCCCTTCCAAAAAACACTCCCCAAACAGCACATGACGCAAAGAAAAAAAGAGGCGCAATGAGGTAGCTGTGTGAGTAAGATAAGCGACCCTAGTGGCCGACACAAACACCTGGCCCATCTAGGAGTGGCACTGCAGTGTCACGCAGGATGGCCCTTCCAAAAAACACTCCCCAGACAGCACATGACGCAAAGAAAAAAAGAGGCGCAATGAGGTAGCTGTGTGAGTAAGATAAGCGACCCTAGTGGCCGACACAAACACCGGGCCCATCTAGGAGTGGCACTGCAGTGTCACGCAGGATGGCCCTTCCAAAAAACACTCCCCAAACAGCACATGACGCAAAGAAAAAAAGAGGCGCAATGAGGTAGCTGTGTGAGTAAGATAAGCGACCCTAGTGGCCGACACAAACACCGGGCCCATCTAGGAGTGGCACTGCAGTGTCACGCAGGATGGCCCTTCCAAAAAACACTCCCCAAACAGCACATGACGCAAAGAAAAATGAAAGAAAAAAGAGGTGCAAGATGGAATTGTCCTTGGGCCCTCCCACCCACCCTTATGTTGTATAAACAGGACATGCACACTTTAACCAACCCATCATTTCAGTGACAGGGTCTGCCACACGACTGTGACTGAAATGACGGGTTGGTTTGGACCCCCACCAAAAAAGAAGCAATTAATCTCTCCTTGCACAAACTGGCTCTACAGAGGCAAGATGTCCACCTCATCATCATCCTCCGATATATCACCGTGTACATCCCCCTCCTCACAGATTATCAATTCGTCCCCACTGGAATCCACCATCTCAGCTCCCTGTGTACTTTGTGGAGGCAATTGCTGCTGGTCAATGTCTCCACGGAGGAATTGATTATAATTCATTTTAATGAACATCATCTTCTCCACATTTTCTGGAAGTAACCTCGTACGCCGATTGCTGACAAGGTGAGCGGCGGCACTAAACACTCTTTCGGAGTACACACTTGTGGGAGGGCAACTTAGGTAGAATAAAGCCAGTTTGTGCAAGGGCCTCCAAATTGCCTCTTTTTCCTGCCAGTATAAGTACGGACTGTCTGACGTGCCTACTTGGATGCGGTCACTCATATAATCCTCCACCATTCTTTCAATGGGGAGAGAATCATATGCAGTGACAGTAGACGACATGTCCGTAATCGTTGACAGGTCCTTCAGTCCGGACCAGATGTCAGCATCAGCAGTCGCTCCAGACTGCCCTGCATCACCGCCAGCGGGTGGGCTCGGAATTCTGAGCCTTTTCTTCGCACCCCCAGTTGCGGGAGAATGTGAAGGAGGAGATGTTGACAGGTCGCGTTCCGCTTGACTTGACAATTTTCTCACCAGCAGGTCTTTGAACCCCAGCAGACTTGTGTCTGCCGGAAAGAGAGATCCAAGGTAGGTTTTAAATCTAGGATCGAGCACGGTGGCCAAAATGTAGTGCTCTGATTTCAACAGATTGACCACCCGTGAATCTTTGTTAAGCGAATTAAAGGCTCCATCCACAAGTCCCACATGCCTAGCGGAATCGCTCCATGTTAGCTCCTCCTTCAATGTCTCCAGCTTCTTCTGCAAAAGCCTGATGAGGGGAATGACCTGACTCAGGCTGGCAGTGTCTGAACTGACTTCACGTGTGGCAAGTTCAAAGGGCAGCAGAACCTTGCACAACGTTGAAATCATTCTCCACTGCGCTTGAGACAGGTGCATTCCACCTCCTATATCGTGCTGAATTGTATAGGCTTGAATGTCCTTTTGCTGCTCCTCCAACCTCTGAAGCATATATAGGGTTGAATTCCACCTCGTTACCACTTCTTGCTTCAGATGATGGCAGGGCAGGTTCAGGCGTTTTTGGTGTTGCTCCAGTCTTCTGTACGTGGTGCCTGTACGCCGAAAGTGTCCCGCAATTCTTCTGGCCACCGACAGCATCTCTTGCACGCCCCTGTCGTTTTTTTAAAAATTCTGCACCACCAAATTCAAGGTATGTGCAAAACATGGGACGTGCTGGAATTTGCCCAGATTTAATGCACACACAATATTGCGTGCGTTGTCCGATGCCACAAATCCACAGGAGAGTCCAATTGGGGTAAGCCATTCCGCGATGATCTTCCTCAGTTGCCGTAAGAGGTTTTCAGCTGTGTGCGTATTCTGGAAACCGGTGATACAAAGCGTAGCCTGCTTAGGAAAGAGTTGGCGTTTGCGAGATGCTGCTACTGGTGCCGCCGCTGCTGTTCTTGCGGCGGGAGTCCATACATCTACCCAGTGGGCTGTCACAGTCATATAGTCCTGACCCTGCCCTGCTCCACTTGTCCACATGTCCGTGGTTAAGTGGACATTGGGTACAGCTGCATTTTTTAGGACACTGGTGACTCTTTTTCTGAGGTCTGTGTACATTTTCGGTATCGCCTGCCTAGAGAAATGGAACCTAGATGGTATTTGGTACCGGGGACACAGTACCTCCAACAAGTCTCTAGTTGGCTCTGCAGTAATGATGAATACCGGAACCACGTTTCTCACCACCCAGGATGCCAAGGCCTCAGTTATCCGCTTTGCAGCAGGATGACTGCTGTGATATTTCATCTTCCTCGCAAAGGACTGTTGGACTGTCAATTGCTTGGTGGAAGTAGTAAAAGTGGTCTTACGATTTCCCCTCTGGGATGACCATCGACTCCCAGCAGCAACAACAGCAGCGCCAGCAGCAGTAGGCGTTACACGCAAGGATGCATCGGAGGAATCCCAGGCAGGAGAGGAATCGTCAGAATTGCCAGTGACATGGCCTGCAGGACTATTGGCATTCCTGGGGAAGGAGGAAATTGATACTGAGGGAGTTGGTGGGGTGGTTTACGTGAGCTTGGTTACAAGAGGAAGGGATTTACTGGTCAGTGGACTGCTTCCGCTGTCGCCCAAAGTTTTTGAACTTGTCACTGACTTATTATGAATGCGCTGCAGGTGACGTATAAGGGAGGATGTTCCGAGGTGGTTAACGTCCTTACCCCTACTTATTACAGCTTGACAAAGGCAACACACGGCTTGACAAATGTTGTCCGCATTTCTGTTGAAATACTTCCACACCGAAGAGCTGATTTTTTTGGTATTTTCACCAGGCATGTCAACGGCCATATTCCTCCCACGGACAACAGGTGTCTCCCCGGGTGCCTGACTTAAACAAACCACCTCACCATCAGAATCCTCCTTGTCAATTTCCTCCCCAGCGCCAGCAACACCCATATCCTCCTCATCCTGGTGTACTTCAACACTGACATCTTCAATCTGACTATCAGGAACTGGACTGCGGGTGCTCCTTCCAGCACTTGCAGGGGGCGTGCAAATGGTGGAAGGCGCATGCTCTTCACGTCCAGTGTTGGGAAGGTCAGGCATCGCAACCGACACAATTGGACTCTCCTTGTGGATTTGGGATTTCGAAGAACGCACAGTTCTTCGCGGTGCTTTTGCCAGCTTGAGTCTTTTCATTTTTCTAGCGAGAGGCTGAGTGCTTCCATCCTCATGTGAAGCTGAACCACTAGCCATGAACATAGGCCTGGGCCTCAGCCGTTCCTTGCCACTCCGTGTGGTAAATGGCATATTGGCAAGTTTACGCTTCTCCTCCGACAATTTTATTTTAGATTTTGGAGTCCTTTTTTACTGATATTTGGTGTTTTGGATTTTACATGCTCTGTACTATGACATTGGGCATCGGCCTTGGCAGACGACGTTGCTGGCATTTCATCGTCTCGGCCATTACTAGTGGCAGCAGCTTCAGCACGAGGTGGAAGTGGATCTTGATCTTTCCCTAATTTTGGAACCTCAACATTTTTGTTCTCCATATTTTAATAGGCACAACTAAAAGGCACCTCAGGTAAACAATGGAGATAGATGGATACTAGTATACTTATGGATGGACGAGCGACTGCCGACACAGAGGTAGCTACAGCCGTGGACTACCGTACTGTGTCTGCTGCTAATATAGACTGGATGATAATGAGATGAAATCAATATATATATATATATATAATATCACTAGTACTGCAGCCGGACAGGTATGTATATTTATTATGTAATGACTGATGACGGACCTGCTGGACACTGTCAGCTCAGCAGCACCGCAGACTGCTACAGTAAGCTACTATAGTAGTATGTATAAAGAAGAAAGAAAAAAAAAAAACCACGGGTAGGTGGTATACAATTATGGATGGACGAGCGACTGCCGACACAGAGGTAGCTACAGCCGTGGACTACCGTACTGTGTCTGCTGCTAATATAGACTGGATGATAATGAGATGAAATCAATATATATATATATATAATATCACACTAGTACTGCAGCCGGACAGGTAGATATATTTATTATGTAATGACTGATGACGGACCTGCTGGACACTGTCAGCTCAGCAGCACCGCAGACTGCTACAGTAAGCTACTATAGTAGTATGTATAAAGAAGAAAGAAAAAAAAAACACGGGTAGGTGGTATACAATTATGGATGGACGAGTGACTGCCGACACAGAGGTAGCTACAGCCGTGGACTACCGTACTGTGTCTGCTGCTAATATAGACTGGATGATAATGAGATGAAATCAATATATATATATAATATCACACTAGTAGTGCAGCCGGACAGGTAGATATATTTATTATGTAATGACTGATGACGGACCTGCTGGACACTGTCAGCTCAGCAGCACCGCAGACTGCTACAGTAAGCTACTATAGTAGTATGTATAAAGAAGAAAGAAAAGAAAAAAAACCACGGGTAGGTGGTATACAATTATGGATGGACGAGCGACTGCCGACACAGAGGTAGCTACAGCCGTGGACTACCGTACTGTGTCTGCTGCTAATATAGACTGGATGATAATGAGATGAAATCTATATATATATATAATATCACTAGTACTGCAGCCAGACAGGTATATATATTTATTATGTAATGACTGATGACGGACCTGCTGGACACTGTCAGCTCAGCAGCACCGCAGACTGCTACAGTAAGCTACTATAGTAGTATGTATAAAGAAGAAGAAAGAAAAAAAAAAAACGGGTAGGTGGTATACAATATTATATATATATATTATATACAATTATATATATATATATATATATATATTAAACTGGTGGTGATTATTAAACTGGTGGTCAGGTCACTGGTCACACTATCAGCAACTTGCAAGTAGTACTCCTAAGCAGACAATCACAATATATATTATACTGGTGGTCAGTGTGGTCACAATGGCAGTGTGGCACTCTGGCAGCAAAAGTGTGCACTGTACGGTATATGTACTCCTGAGTCCTGCTCTCAGACTCTAACTGCTCCCCACTGTCAGTGTCTCCCCCACAAGTCAGATATACATTATACAGTCACACTATCTATCTATCTATCTATCACTTCAGCAAGTAGTAGTACTCCTCCTAATGCTCCCCAAAATTACTACTGTGTCTCTCTCTACTCTAGTCTCACTCTCTTCTCTATAAACGGAGAGGACGCCAGCCACGTCCTCTCCCTATGAATCTCAATGCACGTGTGAAAATGGCGGCGACGCGCGGCTCCTTATATAGAATCCGAGTCTCGCGATAGAATCCGAGCCTCGCGAGAATCCGACAGCGGGATGATGACATTCGGGCGCGCTCGGGTTAACCGAGCAAGGCGGGAAGATCCGAGTCGCTCGGCCCCGTGTAAAAAAAAATGAAGTTCGGGCGGGTTCGGATTCCGAGGAACCGAACCCGCTCATCTCTAGTGCGCAGTTCATATTATGCTACATTACAATGCCACCAGTTCATGTTATGCCACACCATAGTGCTACACTTCATATTGTGCCACCTTACAGTGACATAGCTCATATTATATAAAAATATAATGCCCTCCAGTTCATTTTATACCATATTACAATGACCAGGTCAAGGGGCGTAACTAGGTATATTGTAGGCCACAATCCAAAGGTTGTAAGGGTTCCAATGTACCACCCAATGGTGAAAAATGTATATAACACATGTAACTTTTACAGGAAAGGTGGGCCCCTCTCAAGTCTGGGTCTCATAGCAGCTGTACTCCCTGCACCTATGGTAGCTACGCCCTTATACTCGGCATCGAATAGTGCAATGAAACTGTTTCAGAGTATGTATGTATGTATGTATGTATGTATGTATGTATGTTCTATGCTCTCTACATTACATTGAACTTAGTACCAGGACCTATATTTATCTATGATTTTTGTTTAGTGTGTGTGTGTGTGTGTGTGTGTGTGTGTGTGTGTGTGTGTGTGTGTGCTTGTTTTGTCTTTGAGATCTGGGCAGCCGAGCAGAGTGCTGGGAGGCTGAGCTGCTTGGCCAGCCCTGGTCTCTTTGCATTCCCGGACTGGCAGGTAAGCACTTCAGCACCTAATAGCATTTGTGAGAAGTGCCAGATGGACAGTCCGGCCATGGCTATGCCTGAACCATGGAAAATGGAAATACATTTTTACATGCATTTGCTATTGCATTTGTGTTTGCCCTTTCTACATTTCTAATATCTGGTATACAAACTTTTCTTTTCCTTATTAAAAAATAATTTCCCCTTCTTTCGCTGGCCAGCCTGGGCTGCTCATTAGCCATCTCTCTGTCCGCAGCATCATCAGCTCTGAGCTCAAGTGAGAGGTACAGTTTCCATGCTTATGTTAGTGGAAGTTTAATTTTGTGTTTTACCAGCAGGATTCATTGCTTATTTTAATAAGAAGTTTCAGTACTCTTTCAATGTCTAGTAGCAATGTGTGTGGTATCAAGAGATGTGTGCGGACCACTGTGTTTTGGTTTTAGTCTTCTTCGTGTTTTGGTTTTGGCAAAACTACCCTCAAGTGTTTTGGTTTGGATTCGGTTTTGGATTCTTTTAAAATCGATAAAGACATTGGGGTAAATTTACTAAGATTCGTAATTTCCGAAAAAAGGTCAAAGTTCAATCACGAATGACATCGACAGTGTAAAACAGCAACTTTTTGAATTGATTACGATGGATTTACTAAGCTGTCGTATTCGGGTTTTTCTTTTCTTCCGATGTCGATGTCATTCGTGGTTTTTTACCTATTTTTACGGCAGTGATTAGCAAAACACTGCCGACTTTTTTTACAATCAATCTCGGCCGGATCTGTGTGATCCGTGCTGGGGTTTAATTTTTTTTTTTTTTAAATTAAACACTGTAAAATAATTAAAAAAAATGCGTGGGGTCCCCCCTCCTAAGCATAACCAGCCTCGGGCTCTTTGAGCCGATCCTGGTTGCAAAAATATGGGGAAAAAAATGACAGGGGTTCCCCCATATTTAAGCAACCAGCATCGGGCTCTGCGCCTGGTCCTGGTCCCAAAAATACGGGGGACAAAAAGAGTAGGGGTCCCCCGTATTTTTAAAACCAGCACCGGGCTCCACTAGCTGGACAGATAATGCCACAGCCGGGGGTCACTTTTATATAGTGCCCTGCGGCCGTGGCATCAAAAATCCAACTAGTCACCCCTGGCCGGGGTACCCTGGGGGAGTGGGGACCCCTTCAATCAAGGGGTCCCCCCCCCCAGCCACCCAAGGGCCAGGGGTGAAGCCCGAGGCTGTCCCCCCCCATCCAATGGGCTGCGGATGGGGAGGCTGATAGCCTTTGTTGTAAAAGAAAATATATTGTTTTTAGTAGCAGTACTACAAGGCCCAGCAAGCCTCCCCCGCATGCTGGTACTTGGAGAACCACAAGTACCAGCATGCGACGGAAAAACGGGCCCGCTGGTACCTGTAGTACTACTACTAAAAAAATACCCAAAAAAAGACAAGACACACACACCGTGAAAGTAAAGATTTATTACATACATCCACACAAACATACATACATACTTACCTTATGTTCACACGCAGGTCGGTCCTCTTCTCCAGTAGAATCCAAGGGGTACCTGTTGAAGAAATTATACTCACGAGATCCAGGGGTCCAGGCTCCTCGGGAAATCCAGGGGTAATCCACGTACTTGCATAAAATAAGAAAACGGAAAGCCGAGCCACGAACTGAAAGGGGCCCCAGGTTTTCACATGGGACTCCTTTCCACGAATGCCAGAAACCCACTCTGACTGATGTCTAAGTGGGTTTCTTCAGCCAATCAGGGAGTGCCACGTTGTAGCACTCTCCTGATCGGCTGTGTGCTCTTGTCCTCACTGACAGGCAGCACACGGCAGTGTTACAATGTAGCGCCTATGCGCTACATTGTAACCAATGATGGGAACTTTCTGCCCTGCGGTTGACCTAAAGTGACGTCACCGCTGAGCTGAAAGTTCCCATCATTGGTTACAATGTAGCGCATAGGCGCTACATTGTAACACTGCCGTGTGCTGCCTGTCAGTGAGGACAAGAGCACACAGCTGATCAGGAGAGTGCTACAACGTGGCGCTCCCTGATTGGCTGCAGAAACCCACTTAGACAGAAGTCAAAGTGGGTTTCTGGCATTCGTGGAAAGGTGACCCATGTGCAAACATGGGTCCCCTTTCAGTTCGTGGTCGGGACACCGTTTTTTTTTTTTTTTCAAGTACGTGGATTAACCCTGGATTTGCCGAGGAGCCTGGACCCCTGGATCTCGTGAGTATAATTTCTTCAACAGGTACCCCTTGGATTCTACTGGAGAAGAGGACCGACCTGCGTGGGAACTTAAGGTAAGTATGTATGTATGTGTGTATGTATGTAATAAAATTATACTTTCACGGTGTGTGTGTCTTGTCTTTTTTTGGGTATTTTTTTAGTAGTAGTACTACAGGTACCAGCGGGCCCGTTTTTCCGTCGCATGCTGGTACTTGTGGTTCTCCAAGTACCAGCATGCGGGGGAGGCTTGCTGGGCCTTGTAGTACTGCTACTAAAAACAATATCTTTTCTTTTACAACAAAGGCTATCAGCCTCCCCATCCGCAGCCCATTGGATGGGGGGGGGGACAGCCTCGGGCTTCACCCCTGGCCCTTGGGTGGCTGGGGGGGGGACCCCTTGATTGAAGGGGTCCCCACTCCCCCAGGGTACCCCGGCCAGGGGTGACTAGTTGGATTTTTGATGCCACGGCCGCAGGGCACTATATAAAAGTGACCCCCGGCTGTGGCATTATCTGTCCAGCTAGTGGAGCCCGGTGCTGGTTTTAAAAATACGGGGGACCCCTACTCTTTTTGTCCCCCGTATTTTTGGGACCAGGACCAGGCGCAGAGCCCGATGCTGGTTGCTTAAATATGGGGGAACCCCTGTCATTTTTTTCCCCATATTTCTGCAACCAGGATCGGCTCAAAGAGCCCGAGGCTGGTTATGCTTAGGAGGGGGGACCCCACGCAATTTTTTTAGTAAAAATAAGCACTTTCCCACCCCTTCCAACTGATATACATGCACGGATCTCATGGATCCCTGCATGCCTATCAAATCACGGAAAAAAAAAGCAGGTCTGTTTTTTTTTAGCACTTTTTTACGAGTTGTAATTTTTCACGGCAGTGTTTTGTGTTTTTTTGCTTTGCACTTCTTAGTAAATGACCGAGATTCATACTTAAACTGCCGCGTTTTGACCGATGGTGTATTCATTCGTAATTTTTTACCTGAACTTGCAAAAAATTACGAATGCCCTCATCACTGCCGTGATTAGTGCTTAGTAAATTACCGAGATGACACTTTGATGAAAAAACGGCATCTCGGTCAAAATCGGGAGCTTAGTAAATTTCCCCCATTGAATTTATTTTTTTATAAAAATCTATGAAAACAGCTAAAGTCATGTTATTTTGACTTGTTTTCATGCAATCCGTGGTCTTTCTGTAGTAGCACAACATGAACTTTGCCAGAATGAATTAGACCAATATATAACAACACTACAACAGTAATAGTAATAATAATAATAATATACAGTAACAAGGTAGCAAATATGGCTTCAAAATGTAGTGGTCTGCAGTGCACGCAAGACTGAAACAAGTGAACAAATGTATTTGTGACTTTCTGCACATTTACTGTACTCACTGTAGTACTGTAGAAGACTAAGAAATCAGCTGCAATATCCTGCGAAGGTGGTATAATTCTTTGGAACTGTTACAATATAATTAGTCTCTTAGTTCGACATACAGATGGGAAACCATAACTAATTTTCTCAAAATCACACTCAAAGGTCACAGTGACACCAGGTGGTCATCAAAGGCTTGTGCTACAAGTTATTAAGTAAGCAACTGTCAGGAGTTTGCAAGGCATTGTAAGAAAATGTATCCAGTCTTTGTACGCAGGAAATGTTTCATCAGCTGAGAACCTGCAGCTGAAAATCAATCATAAGATCATTTGTATTCTTCTTACATAGGGCTGAATTTTAAATGATATTGACTATCCTAACTAAGCTTTGCAATAAAAGAATTATATGTTGACCAAGCTGGGAAACTGATAAGTGAACTTACAAAGAGACTACAAAATCTGCAATGATATTGTAACAGATGATGCAGCTAATCATGTGCAATTAATGAACATAATCTGAAAAGGTACAGAGAGGTTAGATGCTCAAGATGAAGATTTCATGTGGTTGCTGAGCAGGATTTTGGAAGAACTGTCTTTAATGTAGAGTACTTGGAGGGAGCTCTGAATACGCAACAAAAGTGTCAACACTAAATTTCACCAGTCTTTGATTTTCACATGGGGTCTGTCCTCACATACTGACTCTTACTGATATAAAAGTTTGCATCACTGACTTGGCAATAAGTACTTTAAGGCTGTGAATGCCCCTGAAATTGGGACAAATTGAAAGGCAGAAAGATTTAGAATTTCAAGGTTCATGCAGTTATGCAGTTTCCCTACTCCCAGATTGTAGCACAGCTGCACCATAGACTATGCGGGAGATTCAAGTGAGCTTGAGGTAGACACATCGCACAAGGCTTCTACAGCATCTCACACTTGATTAAATATCACTTTAGAATTATATACAGTATCAGTATCTATACCAGAGTGGTTACTGATAACCTGATTCTGAAATGGAAGTAAAGCAAAAAAAAAAAAAGAGCAAGTAATTGTGCACCTGGACAAACCATGTTGCAATGAAAGGGGTGTAAATTAGTGATGAGCGGGTTCGGTTCCTCGGGATCCGAACCCCCCCGAACTTTACCCATTTTACACGGTTACGAGGCAAACTCGGATCTTCCCGCCTTGCTTGGTTAACCAGAACACCCCCGAATGTCATCATCCCGCTGTCGGATTCTCGCGAGATTCATATTCTATATAAGGAGCCGCGCGTCGCTGCCATTTTCACTCGTGCATTGGAGATGATAGCGAGAGGACGTGGCTGTGTTCTCTCAGTTTCTGTGTTCAGTGTGCTGCAAATATCTGTGCTCAGTGTGCTGCAAATATCTGTGCTCAGTGTGCTTGCAAATATCTATGCTCAGTGTGCTGAAAATATCTACGTTCTCTGCCTGAAAAACGCTCCATATCTATGCTGCATTGTAGTATATAGTAGAAGGACAGTGAAGAATTTTGCTGACCACCAGTATTATAGCAGTACGGTACAGTAGTCCACTGCTCTACCTACCTCTGTGTCATCAAGTATAATATCCATCCATACCTGTGCTGTGCTGCATTTTAGTTGAGCGCAGTATATATATAGTAGGAGGACAGTGCAGAATTTTGCTGACCACCAGTATATAATTTTATAGCAGTACGGTACAGTAGTCCACTGCTCTACCTACCTCTGTGTCGTCAAGTATACTATCCATCCATACCTGTGCTGCATTTTAGTTGTGCGCAGTATATATATAGTAGGAGGACAGTGCAGAATTTTGCTGACCACCAGTATATAATTTTATAGCAGTACGGTACAGTAGTCCACTGCTCTACCTACCTCTGTGTCATCAAGTATACTATCCATCCATACCTGTGCTGCATTTTAGTTGTGCGCAGTATATATATAGTAGGAGGACAGTGCAGAATTTTTCTGACCACCAGTATATAATTTTATAGCAGTACTGTACAGTAGGCCATTGCTATTGATATATATTACTGGCATATAATTCCACACATTAAAAAATGGAGAACAAAAATGTGGAGGGTAAAATAGGGAAAGATCAAGATCCACTTCCACCTCGTGCTGAAGCTGCTGCCACTAGTCAATGCCGAGACGATGAAATGCCATCAACGTCGTCTGCCAAGGCCGATGCATGTAGCATGTAAAATACAAAAAAACAAAAGTTCAGTAAAATGACCCAAAAATCTAAATTAAAAGCATTTGAGGAGAAGCGTAAACTTGCCAATATGCCATTTACGACACAGAGTTGCAAGGAACGGCTGAGGCCCTGGCCTATGTTCATGGCTAGTGGTTCAGCTTCACATGAGGATGGAAGCACTCATCCTCCTGCTAGAAAACTTAAAAGAGTTAAGATGGAAAAAGCACATCATAGAACTTTGCATTCTTCTAAATCACAAATCCCCAAGGAGAGTCCAATTGTGTCGGTTGCGATGCCTGACCTTCCCAACACTGGACGGGAAGAGGTGGCGCCTTCCACCATTTGCACGCCCCCTGCAAGTTCTGGAAGGAGCAACCACAGTCCAGTTCCTGATAGTCAAATTGAAGATGTCACTGTTGAAGTACACCAGGATGAGGCTATGGGTGTTGCTGGCACTAAGGAGGAAATTGACAAGGAGGATTCTGATGGTGAGGTGGTTTGTTTAAGTCAGGCACCCGGGGAGACACCTGTTGTCCGTGGGACGAATATGGCCATTGACATGCCTGGTTAATATACAAAAAAAATCACCTCTTTGGTGTGGAATTCATTTAACAGAAATGCGGACAACAGGTGTCAAGCGTGTGTTGCCTTTGTCAAGCTGTAATAAGTAGGGGTAAGGACGTTAACCACCTAGGAACATCCTCCCTTATACGTCACCTGGAGCGCATTCATCAGAAGTCATTGACAAGTTCAAAAACTTTGGGTGACAGTGGAAGCAGTCCACTGACAACTAAATCCCTTCCTCTTGTAACCAAGCTCCTGCAAACCACACCACCAACTCCCTCAGTGTCAATTTCCTCCTTAGACAGGAAAGCCAATAGTCCTGCAGGCCATGTCACTGGCAAGTCTGACGATTCCTCTCCTGACTGGGATTCCTCCGATGCATCCTTGAGTGTAACGCCTACTGCTGCTGACGCTGCTGTTGTTGCTGCTGGGAGTCGATCGTCATCCCAGAGGGGAAGTCGGAAGACCACTTGTACTACTTCCAGTAAGCAATTGACTGTCCAACAGTCCTTTGCGAGGAAGATGAAACATCACAGCAGTCATCCTGCTGCAAAGCAGATAACTCAGGCCTTGGCAGCCTGGGTAGTGTTAAACGTGTGCTGGGTAGTGTTAAACGTGTGTCCGGTATCCACCGTTAATTCACAGGGAATTAGAGAATTTATTGAGTTAGTGTGTACCCGGTACCAAATACCATCTAGGTTCCACTTCTCTAGGCAGGCGATACCGAGAATGTACACAGACCTCAGAAAAAGAGTCACCATTGTCCTAAAAAATGCAGTTGTACCCAATGTCCACTTAACCACGGACATGTGGACAAGTGGAGCAGGGCAGAATCAGGTCTATATGACTGTGACAGCCCACTGGGTAGATGTATTGCCTCCCGCAGCAAGAACAGCAGCGGCAGCACCAGTAGCAGCATCTCGCAAATGCCAACTCATTCCTAGGCAGGCTACGCTCTGTATCACCGCTTTCCATAAGAGGCACACAGCTGACAACCTCTTACGGAAACTGAAGAACATCATCGCGGAATGGCTTACCCCAATTGGACTCTCCTGGGGATTTGTGACTTCGGACAATGCCACCAATATTGTGCGTGCATTACATGTGGGCAAATTCCAGCACGTCCCATGTTTTGCACATACATTGAATTTGGTGGTGCAGAATTATTTAAAAAACGACAGGGGCGTGCAAGAGATGCTGTCGGTGGCCCGAAGAATTACGGGCCACTTTCAGCATTCAGCTACCGCGTGCCGAAGACTGGAGCACCAGCAAACACTCCTGAACCTGCCCCACCATCATCTGAAGCAAGAGGTGGTAACGAGGTGGAATTCAACACTCTATATGCTTCAGAGGATGGAGGAGCAGCAAAAGGCCATTCAAGCCTATACAGCTACCTACGATATAGGCAAAGGAGGAGGAATGCACCTGACTCAAGTGCAGTGGAGAATGATTTCAACGTTGTGCAAGGTTCTGCAACCCTTTGAACTTGACACACGTGAAGTCAGTTCAGACACTGCCAGCCTAAGTCAGGTCATTCCCCTCATCAGGCTTTTGCAGAAGAAGCTGGAGAGATTGAAGGAGGAGTTAAAACAGAGCGATTCCGCTAGGCACGTGGGACTTGTGGATGGAGCCCTAAATTCGCTTAACCAGGATTCACGGATGGTCAATCTGTTGAAATCAGAGCACTACATTCTGGCCACCGTGCTCGATCCTAGATTTAAAACCTACATTGTATCTCTCTTTCTGGCAGACACAAGTCTGCAGAGGTTGAAAGACCTGATGGTGAGAAAATTGTCAAGTCAAGCGGAACGTGACCCATCAACAGCTCCTCCTTCACATTCTTCCGCAACTGGGGCTGCGAGGAAAAGGCTAATAATTCCGAGCCCACCTGCTGGCGGTGATGCAGGGCAGTCTAGAGCGAGTGCCGACATCTGGTCTGGACTGAAGGACCTGCCAACGATTACTGACATGTCATCTACTGTCACTGCATAAGATTCTGTCAGCATTAAAAGAATGGTGGAGGATTATATGAGTGACGGCATCCAAGTAGGCACGTCAGACAGTCCGTATGTATACTGGCAGGAAAAAGAGGCAATTTGGAGGCCCTTGCAAAAACTGGCTTTATTTTACCTAAGTTGCCCCCCTTCCAGTGTGTACTCCGAAAGAGTGTTTAGTGCAGCCGCTCACCTTGTCAGCAATCGGCGTACAAGGTTACTTCCAGAAAATGTGGAGAAGATGATGTCCATCAAAATGATTTATAATCAATTCCTCCGTGGAGACATTCACCATCAATTGACTCCAGAAAGTACACAGGGACCTGAGATGGTGGATTCCAGTGGGGACGAATGAATAATCTGTGAGAAGGGGGATGTACACAGTGAAAGGGGTGAGGAATCGGACGATGGGGAGGAGGTGGACATCTTGCCTCTGTAGAGCCAGTTTGTGCAAGGAAAGATTGATTGCATCTTTTTTGGTGGGGGCCCAAACCAACCAGTCATTTCAGTCACAGTCGTGTGGCAGACCCTGTCGCTGAAATTATGGGTTTGTTAAAGTGTGCATGTCCTGTTTATACAACATAAGGGTGGGTGGGAGGGCCCAAGGACAATTCCATCTTGCACCTATTTTTTCTTTCATTTATCTTTGCATCATGTGCTGTTTGGGGACTATTTTTTGAAGTACCATCCTGTCTGACACTGCAGTGCCACTCCAATATGGGCCAGGTGTTTGTGTCGGCCACTTGGGTCGCTTAGCTTAGCCATCCAGCGACCTTGGTGCACCTCTTTTTTTCTTTGCATCATGTGCTGTTTGGGGACTATTTTTTGAAGTGCCATCCTGTCTGACACTACAGTGCCACTCCTAGATGGGACAGGTGTTTGTGTCGGCCACTTGGGTCGCTTAGCTTAGCCATCCAGCGACCTTGGTGCTCCTCTTTTTCTCTTTGCATCATGTGCTGTTTGGGGACTATTTTTTAAATCTGCCATCCTGTCTGACACTGCAGTGCCACTCCTAGATGGGCCAGGTGTTTGTGTCGGCCACTTGGGTTGCTTAGCTTAGTCATCCAGCGACCTCGGTGCAAATTTTAGGACTAAAAATAATATTGTGAGGTGTGAGGTGTTCAGAAAAGACTGGAAATGAGTGGAAATTATGGTTATTGAGGTTAATAATACTATGGGATCAAAATGACCCCCAAATTCTATGATTTAAGCTGTTTTTGAGGGGTTTTTGTAAAAAAAACACCCGAATCCAAAACACACCCGAATCCGACAACAAATTTTCAGGGAGGTTTTTCCAAAACGCGTCCGAATCCAAAACACGGCCGCGGAACCGAATCCAAAACCAAAACACAAAACCCGAAAAATTTCCGGTGCACATCACTACTGTAAATACATTTATATTTTTGCATGCAGGGTAAATTCTGTCTGCTTTTGTATGTACAGTAGTCCACAAATGCCAAACAGCTTTATTTTTACACTGCAAATAAGATTTGAGTTTTGAACACACACCACTCACATCTAGATCTCCCTGCCTGTTTTTAATCTGCAGTGCAACATGGTTTTGCCAAGATGCACAGTTACTTGCTTTTGCTTGCTTGATCCTGAGGGTCTGAATCCAAATTGCATGTAAAGCATTCGCATTCCATTCTTGAAACTAAATGCAGATCACCATCTGTGTGCAACCTTCCTTTTCACGATTTTCTTCACTCATCCACTTGTAAAAGTAGTCATCATTAGCAACACGTATTTGCACAAATGCATTCTTGGTTCCAACTGAAGTTGTCTAAGCAGTCCCCAAAACATACTGTATACTGTGTGGTAATAATTGTGAGATCCATAAGTACACAGAATTGTGTTCAATTCTGAGTGAGGCCCTTGAACTCTGAATTGGACCCTTGTGCTCAATTACCAACATAGGTCTGCAAAGTAAGTGGCCCTATGTCAGAATGTCATCTTGTGAACAGAGATTCACTAAACTGCAACTTGGGAAGAACTAATTTGGGTCTTCAAATGGAAAACAACATATATCCAACATATCAAGTCTCTTTATTGAATTTACAGTAAAAAAAAATCATTAACTTTGATGCTGTGATGGATAAGTTTCAAAATTTGTAGGGTATAAACTAATATGAACATGTTTAGGGTACAGTTTTGATTAAATATCAGCAGTTGTGATTTAGCACGTCCATTGAAGTAGAGTTTATTTGGTACTGTGTATTTCAGCAAGTTTTATTGAAAATAAATTATTTATTTTCATGGCTGGCGTATGGTTACTCCATGGCAGATCAATAAGAAGCCACAATCTTGGTAGAATGCACAAAGTCCAAGGGGAATTGAAGGATGGTTTAGTACTTGTAAAGGGACACTCATGCCCTAGGTTGGCTAGACTAACTTCCTTGGTTGGTCTCACACCCTGTGAAACTTCATGCTATCACTTCTACCAAGAGTTTTCTCTCTCAAACAGGTTGTTTTCTACAAGGTATTCTTTTACATCATGCTGGTACTGGGGACTAGAAAAAATAACACAGTACTGGGTCTAATTCAGACCTGAATGCTGTTGTGCGAAAATGCAAAGCGGCCAATTATCGAATGACTGCGCATACAAATGGATCATAATGCGCAGATGCAAGGCCAAACTGCAAAAAAATCCTGCATCTTTTTTGATCGCTATGCGTACGCAGATTGATTGATTGATTGACAGGAAGCAAGCATTTGGGGGTGATAACTGCCCGTTTTTTGGGATTATCAGAAAAAAAGCAGGCGTTCCCAAGCGTTTTCAGGGAGGGTATATGACGTCAGCTCCAGCTCGATCAGCCTGATTTTTTTTGCACTGTAGCAGTAAGTTCTGAGCTACGCCCAGACTGCACAGACTGGAAAAATAATTTGATGGTTAGTGAGTTGAGAACGGATTTGCAGCTGACCAGCATTTGCAAAGCTTTTCGCACGGCATATGCAGACTTGTACGGGGCAGATTATCACACTGGCTGGACGGCGACTGTCCAATCGCAAACCTCTGCAAATTCGCACAGATGCGATTAGGTCTGAATTAGGCCCTCAATTGTGTTGTGGGAAAGTTATAACAGCTATGGCATAAGATCCCTGAAAAAGTTTTTTTTACTCCCAGTAGTTTCCTTTTTAAGGCAATATGAACCATTCAAGTTTCCTTATTCTATAGTGTCAGTGTGTATGTGTCCTTAATGATGGTTGATCAACCTTTTCAGACAAAAGTTCTATCTTACAGTAAATATAATCCTATGAAATGTATTCTAGCACATTCTTAGTCAGCAATTGCTATCATGTGTCTTTTATAACTGAAGTTTAAAATTTTCAATTGCTCCACGCTACAGTGGTTTTTCTTAATGGGAACAGCTGCAAAAGGTTCACTGCTCACGCTCATCAGATAAAAACTCAATATACTTATGTATGTGATTACAAGAACCCTGTCTTATAACTTCCTGCCAAGGTGTAGTCTTGAATGCAGGTGAATAGTTAAACCATCTATACTAGCACCAAATTATTTTGAAATACAAAACAAGCAGGAATTGAGTTCCAGCTTACTGATCTTAGCAGCTGCTATTTGAAGAGCACGGGGATATTTGAAAAAACACATTCATAACGCTTTATGAAATCCGTAAAAGGAAGGAAAAGGTTGTGCTCCACTCATAATAAGTATCACTTTTTTTATTTATCAATTTCTAATTTCCTTCTTTCAATGATAAATTCAGTGGTTGTGCAATATGATTTGAATGTATAAAGGACTGCATATCAAAGTGCATAATAAAGAAAGAGTGGGAGGTTTATACTCTTTCCCCCATACTGTATGTCCCATCATAGGGCCAATTTCTACAGCCATCTATTCCTTCACTCCCCTCTGCACTGCAATCTTTCACCCCCTCTTATCTGGGTTTGATCAGAACTGCATTTTCTGCAAATCCAAAACATTACAAACAGTAGGTTCCAAAAATGGTACAAAAAAGTCAACTACAATAACACTTGCACTGCATATATGGAACTAAATGTGTATCCTGTCCTTCATGCTGAGATATATCTATCTGTGTGACCACACTGGCCTTATCTATAACATTGTTCAAATACTGTAGCTGTTATCTTTTTCAGTTCCCACTTGCACCACTCCTATCCTTAGTATTGGTAATCAAAGAAATATCTGAGTATACCGTCATCTCTATCCACCAACACATTTCGACGATGTAGGAGGGGAAAATTAGCTAAGCGCTCAGTGAGTGGTGGTGTATAGATGATTATCAGCAGCAGCTTGGGAAGGGAATGCCACTCCCCAAAAGCACACTTAAGTAGAAAAAATTACCAAGTTGCGCTAGACAATCAAATAAGAAAGCATTTATTTTAATGCATAAAATGTTTTATGATAACAACAATTCTCCCGGGAGTACAATACACACTTTAAAATGACATCTCTATAACTATGAACCTACTGCTAATTTTATAACAGAAGTACAAATTAGTACCATTCCAGAGCTTATGACCCCAGGGATATCACTTTAAATAGAATCTTACCAACAGAAATGATTAATATCTGTTAAAATAAAAAATAAAAAGTCTGTGTTGACATACATAAACTCACTTGGTCCACATGAATACCGAACAGTCCTGATCATAGATAACTGTAAACTTGATCCAATGATCCTGTAGTAAACCGGACTTTTATAACCATAAATAGAAACTCATGTAGTTGATGCTGTGAGCAAAAGCATAATTGGTAAACCACTGGCCGCTGTGACAAGGGGGAGAGCCCGGAGCGATGTTGCTGTGGTCAGCCGCTGGCCCCTGCACGGGGAGTGGAAAGCCGTACCTGGAGTAACCGCCGGACTGGATGAAATGCGGCTGTGTATAGCTGACACGCGGCTGCAGTATCCGGACGGTTGGCTGTTACCTTGCGTGG
Organism: Pseudophryne corroboree; assembly: GCF_028390025.1. Lineage (NCBI taxonomy): Eukaryota > Metazoa > Chordata > Amphibia > Anura > Myobatrachidae > Pseudophryne > Pseudophryne corroboree. The sequence goes on along the minus strand of NC_086444.1, from coordinate 338,808,597 downwards.
CACAATGTATGGGCTCTCAACAGCAGGCGGCTGACCTGTGCTCCCACGGGCAGCTCCGATTGAGCCTCCCTGCAATTGCCAATGTGTATAGAAGGTAGATGAACACTCGGGCGGCGGCTGGTCCGTAATCAGTGGTATACCGTAGTAGCAATAATAATGAAAATAGCTGATCTCCCGCACAGAATAAAGCTGGATGAGGCTCCAAGTGAAGTTAGCAACAATAGGCACAGGTGCAACTACATGAGTTTCTATTTATGGTTATAAAAGTCCGGTCTACTACAGGATCATTGGATCAAGTTTACAGTTATCTATGATCAGGACTGTTTGGTATTCATGTGGACCAAGTGAGTTTATGTATGTCAACACAGACTTTTTATTTTTTATTTTAACAGATATTAATCATTTCTGTTGGTAAGATTCTATTTAAAGTGATATCCCTGGGGTCATAAGCTCTGGAATGGTACTAATTTGTACTTCTGTTATAAAATTAGCAGTAGGTTCATAGTTATAGAGATGTCATTTTAAAGTGTGTATTGTACTCCCGGGAGAATTGTTGTTATCATAAAACATTTTATGCATTAAAATAAATGCTTTCTTATTTGATTGTCTAGCGCAACTTGGTAATTTTTTCTACATTTCGACGATGTGTCTTTCTCATCATCGAAACGCGTTTGTGGAAAGAGTGATGCACACTTACTTTATTCTCACCTAAAAGACTTGATATTTAGCATCTAAGGGGCCCAGTCCAGACTCTGAACCCCATCAGGTCAGGTGTTAAAGACTTTTTACCATCAATTGTTCTGACACCAAGTTGATATACCAGTGTTTGCATCACCTTAAAGTTTCTATATGTTTACATACAATTTTTTTGTTAGTAATAAAACGAGTTCAGAAGTATTAGTGATAAAGATCCTCATTTATTTCAACATATCCCATTGCCTATATGGTGATCCGAAAGAGGATCACTGAAGAAGGTGATATGGAGTATCCAAGACATATGAAAGAAACCTTGATGTGCATGTTGCAGCAGACAAAGTTGTAAATTGGGTACGCCGCTTTGACCATCCATTTTCCTACACTGTTTGGTGATTTTTGGAGATAAAGTGGTCGATAGAAAATACCAGCCGGTATAAAACCATAAAGAAACCTTTATATATGGACCTTACTGCACTTGGGTGTGAGCATGGTATGATAATTTAAAGATTTGTTTATTGATGAAAGAAAAGTGTCCATATAAATCACTCCTGCTTCTCTTTTGTTTGACCCATCTTTAGTTTGGAACATACTATACCATATTGTTCTGCTTTTTATTATTTTATTTATTACATGGTATTTGAAATATCCGCTTCTGGAACATGGATGAACTTTTGATTAACCATGAGGGAATCAGAAATCTCATACAGCCTCCTGGATATCCCGTACAGGGATTTCTCAACTGTATGTATTGCATATATGAACTTGTATGATAGTGAGTGCAAATTTATCTACTGTGTTATTTATCTGTAAAAATTGCTTTGCTTGTATGTTGGGTGACATACAGATGGGTCCACGGTTATCTTGGCTAGTTTACTGCACCTAGGCACAACATGGTTTATTAACATAAACCCTTCATCTATTGTTCTCAGCTGCAATACAATACAGAGAACAATATAGCAGGGGATTAAGTCATTACAGCAGGGGATTAAGTCCGACTGCCCAGTCTCAGTTAATCCTATTAAAGGTCAAGATAAACATGGACCCATCTGTATATACACAGTTGTTTTTGTAGCTCCTAGTGTGCGCAGTGATAGATACCCATTCTGTTTGCTGATAAATGTTTTCACATTTTATTTTAGTTAGACATAATAGCTAATGTATATTTGTACTATATAAAAACCAAGCAAGAAAGGCTATTGATTATAATGTGTTAAAGTTTAGATTTTTGAGATTAGCAGGTTAGATTTGGAAGAACTTGACAGAACCAAATTTTAGGGTTCAAAGGGCGAATTGAGGCATACCTCGATTCCTTTTGACAAATCAAGATATCAAAATAAGGCAAAAAGTTAATTTTCACACTAATAGATCTAAAGTATTTTTGTATCACATATACACCACTCTCTCCCAGTCTCAGTTGCCATATTACATTAAAAAGCATGAAGAGAGGTTGCTGATAGGTGTAATTCTGTGCTTCAAAAGAGGGATTACAGAGTTGGATAGGAGAACAGCAATCAATGAAGCAGCTACTGTACACTAGAAACCTGTAGAGAGGTTGGTAGGTGTGAATTATGTGCAGCAAAGCAGTTTACAGAGAGGATTAAGGAGGGCAATCAATGTGTATTAAACAAACACCTACCCCTTCCCTTCAATAAATATATATAAAAATACAGTACGTCTTTCTTGCTGTAATATTCAAGTGGCTACATTTATCTGGTAAAGTACACACAAGGATTAAATAAATTACTTGGAACAATATTGCAGTGCATTGTTTGAATAACAAGCTAACATTGCCTCCTTTCCATATATCATTATGCATCAACCTACACTTCAAGTAGATTTAGACTTGCTGTTAATAATGGATCACTCTATAGACAGAAGCATCCAAATACTAGTACTAGCAGCTGTAAGACCTCTACTAGTCGAAACATCTTGCCTGCACTTCCGGGTAGAGACATCATTTGGCTGCGCTCGGTGCACAACAGTGATGCTGGCTGTACAAGATGCCAGATTTCTATGGCAAAAGTATGAACAAACTATCAGTGCAAATAGGAAAAATCAATCATGATACAATCATAAGGACAAAGCCATAGGACAAAGTCATATAGACAATCATTACAGTGCTGTAAACAAATTCTGTGCAAGTTAATATGTATCAACATAACATACTGTACACTGTGAGCAATTGGTGTGAAATACAAAATATCTGGACACAGAATGTGTCTACAAGTGAAATACAAGGAGAATAAAAATACAAATTAGGGCAGATTTAAAGCACCCATATCCTAAAAACGACTAAAAGACAAAGGAATCTGGTCATCTCCTGAAAATCTACCACAAATTTAATAACACATCATCTACCGTTATACCTCCTTAACTACTCATATGTAGGCTATCTCGGCGGTGGATTTTATATTTTCTATATTATTCATCCTATGAACCTAGTTACCTATAAATTATGATATAGCTTACATGATCCTCTCATCAGTAACTAATATTAACAATAGCTTGAACAATATCTTTGCACAACATTGCTATATTGGTTTATAAAAAAAACAAGTTAGCCCTAATGATTCACTAAGACCCTTCTGATATAGGGTGTCCAATTGAAAATCCATAAGGCATTCGAGACACAAACATTTTTGAGACCTGTTATGTCCTCTGATAGATAAGGAACATGGTCTATCACTCTATATCTAAGAGTGGCCATGCTGTGTTTAAGCGGCAAGGTTTCAAGCTACTGGTTGCTCGCTTTTGCCAGAAGTGAGAGCTGCTCAGATAGCGCTCTGATGCTGGCTCATATGGACCTTGAACTGACATTCCGTCTTGCCCACGTAGAGGAGACTACATGGGCAAGACAGCATGTATATAACAAAGTTGGAACTGCATGTCAGGGACTATTTGATTTTAAATTTCCTGGAGTATGGGTGTACTAACACATGACCCGTAGACATGTAGTTACCAGTGGTACACCCCAGACTCCTGAAGCATCCATTTTTTCTGCCAAGGAAAATTGTAGCTTTGGGTCCAAAATGTCTGTGATGTCTGTTTTTATGACCCAATCTTTAATATTACAGCTCCAATGAGTCTAGCACTATGTAAAGAGCATAGATCAGGATCAGATGTTACCAAAGGCCATCATTTATTTATTATTTATTTATTTATTAAGTTTTTTATATAGTGCAGCAAAATCCGTTGCACTTTACAACTAGACACAATTAGAAGACAAAACTGGGTAAAAACAAACAGTCATAGAGGTAGGAGGGCCCTGCTTCCAAGCTTACAATCTATGGATCTATAATTCTTTGGCCTTTTTATTAGTTACCTTGCTCATGGTGTTGTACTCATTGACCCAGTATTTTTATTTTTAGGTGGGATGAGAGTTTGCTCTCTCTCTTGGTAAAATCTTTAGTTTTTGGACAATCTGATCTGACTGAATCTCTCTACTCATTAGCTAGTGATTCTACATACACGCAGAACTTGGGAACAGGGTAACCTCTTAATGGTGGACAGTGGATGAAAGCTGTTGTGTCAGAGGATAGTATGTCTGTGGTTAGTAAACCAAGATGTTTGGAACAACCTTCTTGCAGAGTTCCTTAAAAAACTGTGTGTAAGTGTAACTAGAAGAATTCAAGCTGTTTTGAAGACAAAGGTTGGTCACACGAAATATTATTTTGCATTTAGTTATTGATAAAAATAAACTAACACTTATTTTTAAAAGTATTCTTACTTTGCAGCATTTTTTCAACACCTGCCTAAAACTTTTGCACAGTACTGTATATATACAAAGCTTACCTTATATAATATCAGTCACCAAACTTCTGGCCACTCCACACACAGGGAACCACACCATCCGTCACATTCTAATAACGTGTATACTTAGAGAGCGGCTGAATGGTAACCTAGGAGACAAACATACTCCACACTGAGCATAATAGATACATTGTCAAGTGCAGTAATTAATTAAAAACATTGTAGCCACAAGGAAAGAAACACCATTATTAAATAACATTATCAAATACATATCATATACAAAATCATAGTTTCAAATAAGAAACATGGCTAAAGTCAAACTAAGTAAATAGCAATCATCCAGTCATATGTTAGTAGTTGAAGCATACCTTATTATAGGAAGGAAAGTGAAATCAAGTATATTTATCTTACTGCACCAGCTCCCATGGAAATCTTGAACTTAAACAAATAGTATCAATGTGGACTACTAATATTGAACCAGTAATATTAGCAGCACAAGTCAATCAAACATGTTCCATTACATTTTTTCATTTAATCCTGTAGGATTGGGGGTATTCAATTAGTGCGTTTTTTTCAACCAGTCGAAAAAGTTGCTCTTTTCACCCGTTTTTAGGTCGAATTTATGTTCAACCTATTCAATGTCCATGCCATCTTTTTGACTAGTCCAAAAATACGGCACTGGCAAAAATCACGTGTATCAGCAAATTCACCTGGTTTTGCCATGTAAATAATTGCACCTTTGAGAAAAACAGGAAAATCCACAAAATCTCTCACATCCTGATTCTCACACTCTATTACATTCCCCCCATAGTATCGAGCTCATTCTGTATATCAATTTTGTTTCTATTCTCAGTAACTTTAGAGCTCTATCTACTCTACATTAGAGATGAGCGGGTTCGGTTTCTTTGAATCCGAACCCGCACGAACTTCACTTTTTTTTTCACGGGTCCGAGCGACTCAGATCTTCCCGCCTTGCTCGGTTAACCCGAGCGCGCCCGAACGTCATCATGACGCTGTCGGATTCTCGCGAGACTCGGATTCTATATAAGGAGCCGCGCGTCGCCGCCATTTTCACACGTGCATTGAGATTGATAGGGAGAGGACGTGGCTGGCGTCCTCTCCATTAGAATAGATTAGAAGAGAGAGAGAGAGAGAGAGAGATTGTGCAGACAGAGTTTACCACAGTGACCAGTGCAGTTGTTGTTAAGTTAACTTTTATTTAATATATCCGTTCTCTGCTATATCCGTTCTCTGCCTGAAAAAAACGATACACAGCAGTCACACAGTGTGACTCAGTCTGTGTGCACTCAGCTCAGCCCAGTGTGCTGCACATCAATGTATAAAAGCTTATAATAATTGTGGGGGAGACTGGGGAGCACTGCAGGTTGTTATAGCAGGAGCCAGGAGTACATAATATTATATTAATTTAAAATTAAACAGTGCACACTTTTGCTGCAGGAGTGCCACTGCCAGTGTGACTAGTGGTGACCAGTGCCTGACCACCAGTATAGTAGTATATTGTTGTATACTATCTCTTTATCAACCAGTCTATATTAGCAGCAGACACAGTACAGTGCGGTAGTTCACGGCTGTGGCTACCTCTGTGTCGGCAGTCGGCACTCGGCAGGCAGTCCGTCCATCCATAATTGTATAATTATATACCACCTAACCGTGGTATTTTTTTTTCTTTCTTTATACCGTCGTCATAGTCATACTAGTTGTTACGAGTATACTACTATCTCTTTATCAACCAGTGTACAGTGCGGTAGTTCACGGCTGTGGCTACCTCTGTGTCGGCAGTCGGCAGGCAGTCCGTCCATCCATAATTGTATTATTATAATATATACCACCTAACCGTGGTTTTTTTTTCATTCTTTATACCGTCATAGTGTCATACTAGTTGTTACGAGTATACTACTATCTCTTTATCAACCAGTGTACAGTGCGGTAGTTCACGGCTGTGGCTACCTCTGTGTCGGCAGTCGGCAGGCAGTCCGTCCATCCATAATTGTATTATAATATATACCACCTAACCGTGGTTTTTTTTTCATTCTTTATACCGTCATAGTGTCATACTAGTTGTTACGAGTATACTACTATCTCTTTATCAACCAGTGTACAGTGCGGTAGTTCACGGCTGTGGCTACCTCTGTGTCGGCAGTCGGCAGGCAGTCCGTCCATCCATAATTGTATTATAATATATACCACCTAACCGTGGTTTTTTTTTCATTCTTTATACCGTCATAGTCAGTCATACTAGTTGTTACGAGTATACTACTATCTCTTTATCAACCAGTGTACAGTGCGGTAGTTCACGGCTGTGGCTACCTCTGTGTCGGCACTCGGCAGGCAGTCCGTCCATCCATAATTGTATTATAATATATACCACCTAACCGTGGTTTTTTTTTCATTCTTTATACCGTCATAGTCAGTCATACTAGTTGTTACGAGTATACTACTATCTCTTTATCAACCAGTGTACAGTGCGGTAGTTCACGGCTGTGGCTACCTCTGTGTCGGCACTCGGCAGCCCGTCCATAATTGTATATACCAGTGACCTAACCGTGGTTTTTTTTTCTTTCTTTATACATACATACTAGTTACGAGTATACTATCTCTTTATCAACCAGTCTATATATTAGCAGCAGACACAGTACAGTGCGGTAGTTCACGGCTGTGGCTACCTCTGTGTCGGCACTCGGCAGCCCGTCCATAATTGTATACTAGTATCCAATCCATCCATCTCCATTGTTTACCTGAGGTGCCTTTTAGTTGTGCCTATTAAAATATGGAGAACAAAAATGCCACTCCTAGATGGGCCCGGTGTTTGTGTCGGCCACTAGGGTCGCTAATCTTACTCACACAGCTACCTCATTGCGCCTCTTTTTTTCTTTGCGTCATGTGCTGTTTGGGGAGGGTTTTTTGGAAGGGACATCCTGCGTGACACTGCAGTGCCACTCCTAGATGGGCCCGGTGTTTGTGTCGGCCACTAGGGTCGCTTATCTTACTCACACAGCGACCTCGGTGCAAATTTTAGGACTAAAAATAATATTGTGAGGTGTGAGGTATTCAGAATAGACTGAAAATGAGTGTAAATTATGGTTTTTGAGGTTAATAATACTTTGGGATCAAAATGACCCCCAAATTCTATGATTTAAGCTGTTTTTTAGTGTTTTTGGAAAAAAACACCCGAATCCAAAACACACCCGAATCCGACAAAAATAATTCGGTGAGGTTTTGCCAAAACGCGTTCGAACCCAAAACACGGCCGCGGAACCGAACCCAAAACCAAAACACAAAACCCGAAAAATTTCAGGCGCTCATCTCTACTCTACATACGTATATTGGGTGGAACATGGTCAATAATCAAAAGTACATAGTATGTCCCCTTTCAAAACAATGTCTTTCAACAGCTTGTTCTATACTTTTTCCAGACAACACTGCTTTATTTGAAGAATGGTGTTGAGCCATTCTCTCTATACTGTAAATGTTAATATAGTTTGCCCTACATAGCACAGTCCACAGGGGCAGGTTAATATATTTAGGGGATATTCAATTGTTTGAAAAGTCGGTTGGGTGTCTGTATTTTCCTGTCTATTAGATAGGAAAAAAACAGACACCCAGCTGACTTTTCAAACATTTGAATACCCCCCATAGACTACATATGTTGAACTACATGTTAGTACATGATGTTTGTTGTATAATCTCTTAGTATGAGGATGTTTAAAAGTACTGCCATTTTCAATGTAATTGCAGGTGATACCTGTAATATCAGTCTGTACCGGTAAGTCATATAAATTGGGACCTCTTTTAAAACAGGCCATAAGTCTCTTGGATCTGTGGAGCTGTGGCAGCAAGCAAAACCAGGCTTCAGCCTGTGTAACCCTGCAAGAAGCAGACTGAGACTTTTTCTGCAGATTAGCTGCCCAAGAATAGTCAATGATGTAGAAGTGAGTCAGTGCCCTGAAAGGTTGTTTATGTTTTGTTTAATTTATGCTGTAAGTAAAGCAATATTTAATTTACTTCCTGGAAAAGCTGTATAGACTCTATATAGACTCTGATTAAGCACCTAGACATGGCAACAATACACCCCTCTACCAAGCTAATTATCCCGAGTTATCACTACATATTGTGGCAGGAACAGCATAGTTCCACATGAAGTTAATTTCCCAGGTTTAGAGCAGTAGTGTCAGGACTGTAGGATCCAGTAAAGGTTTTCCTCAGTTGTTAGCCAGAAGCTTGGCTAATTAATGAACAGCACCTGTCATCTGCCTTGAAGTATGTGTTTAGTACAGGGACACAGGGCTTCTGATGATGAACCAGCCAGTCAGACGATAGGCTTGCTATACCCTGTGAACGGTCATGCTGTGAAACCTATGCTGTTGGAGTTTACCTGATGCTGTCCACTTGAGTGAGAAAATAAAGAAAAAGAGCTTGTGAATGGGAATTTTTCACATTTGGTGCCCAATGTGTAGCAACATTGTTGGAAGCTACTAAACAGCATAAGGAACCTGAAGTATCCAGATAAGTTATCCGGCAGTTTTTATTTCTCTTTTCACAGCTTGTGCAAGGTGGTTATAGTGCTTCTTGCTTGGATGCCAGTAGGATTATTAACTGTATTTGTTTATAGGAGAGTTTCAGTGGGAGATAATACACTTAGTTGGTGGTATGATGTTTTGTGTTAACACCGACCCACCTAATTTAGCCTCCAAAATGATTTGTACCCAGAGTAAAAGAGCAGTGCAACATGGAGGAAATATTAAAAGCCCTGTCTGATCTAGCCGTCGGCCAGCAAGCACAGGTGCAGGGGCAGCAGGCTTTGAATTAGGGTCAACAGACTCAAATTCAATTGTTACATGCTGTGAGATAAGGAAGGATAGGCAGGAGCATGAGATATTACAGAAACTTACTCCAGGTGATGATATTGAGGCATTTCTACAGTATGCACCTTTGAACTCACTGCTACATGGTTAAATTAGCCAGAGCAGGAGAGGGCTGCCAGACTAGTTCACTGTCTAACAAGGGAGCCACAGAAAGCTTATGTTGCTTTGACTGTATCTGAGGCAGACTCTTACCCTGTCCTTAAGAAGGCTATACTCAGCAGAATATGGGTGACAGGCCCCAGCAAAGCCCAATAATTTTACGAATGGCGGCTAGACTCAAATGAGCCTCCAAGGGTTCAGCTGGTCAAATAATTAATAATCAATATGAAAGTTATGCTAGATACAGTCTGCCAGGGAACCATCTACCAACTACATCAGTGGTTCTCTTTTTGGATCATGTCACTCAAGAGTATCAGAATTTTTTTATGGCACCCCTAGGCCAAAAGTTTCTTACTGAGAAATTTAGAAAGAAATATTAAATGAAGTAAATTGTGTTTCTATGTCATACTTAGGGTCAGTTATGTGGTGGGGGACAAGATGTCCTGAGGCACTCTAGCGTGCCACGGCACACAGTTTGAGAACCACTGAACAACAGTATTAGATGTAAGAATACAGATTATTACTGCAGTTTGAATCTATTATACCAAGGTAATTTATCATAAAATTTGCAGGTCGGCCATTCTGTGACTTTTACTATATGCACTAATTTGTCTTTTGTGTTTCAATAGGTGGTTTCTCCAAAGACCTTTACATTGTCCAAGAAACGGTGTTGATCTTTAATATGATGCAGTGTCTTGGATACAGATGTCCTCAGAGTTTTGTGTCCATGAAATATGCAACTCTAAATACAACACCCTTAGTGAGGAAAAAAACATCAGCTATCCAAAATAATAAATCACTACATTTAATAGTCCAGGGCATGTTCAAACCATTAAAGTCAACAGGAGGTTTAAAACTCTTTTTAAAAGAGGAATCTACACTGTTGTATGTTTAAAGCAAGTAGATGTGACATATGTCCTAGCGTGATTAGTGTGTATAGGAGTGGATTTTAAGTGTTATTGAGTGGCAACCAGGAAAAGTGTAAATAGCATCATATAGCAAGCAACTAGCCATTTTTTTTATTGATTGGCTTCTTTGGTTTACGGCACATTTTCTGTATGTTATTAAATAGCCAATTATGCCTTTAGATAACTATGTTTCCATTGACTTCTACTAAAGTACTACATTTAAGTTATTTTTATAGCATAGCTCAATAGTACTCTTGGCGACTACAAGCTTTCCCTACACTCTGTAACAGGTAAGATATAATGATAGCTGGCATGCCATTCCGCTACACGCCAAGAAGTTCAGATAAAATAAGCCTGAACTACAGCTCTATTTATTAAAGTACCTTAGGGAAAGAAGGTTTAATATAAACCATAATGATCTAATTACAAGAATATGGTAGTGAAAAAAAATGTGCAAATAGAAGCTCTTAATTGTTTGCAGCTAAATACTAAATTTTTGTCGTATGAATATCTATCCTTTATATATACACTAAGGGGGTTATTCTGACCCGTTCGCATGCAGCGGTTTATCGCTGCGGTGCGAACGGGTGTGGAATGCGCATGCGCAGTGGCCACAGTGCGCGTGCGCGATGTTGCCCGGCGACAGGGGTCGCCGGGTTACGACGCGTCTAGAGAACAAAGCGGTCACAGAGCGGACCGCTAAGAAGATTGACAGGAAGAAGGCGGATCTGGGCGTCTCCACAGCATTGGCGGCCGTTTTCGGCGAGTGGATTGAAAAACGCAGGCATGTCCAGAACAACGGAGGGCGGATGTCTGACGTCAGAAGCAGCCTCAGCATCGCTGGATCCATCGCACAGGGTAAGTATTCCAGGGCTAGTCTAAATCTGCTTGACATTTTTTTAGCTTAGCAGGGCTGCACAAGCGATCGCAGCCCTGCTAAGCTAAAATACACTCCCCCATAGGCGTGGACTATTGATCGCAGCAGCAGCTAAAAGTTGCTGGTTGCGATCAACTCAAAATGACCACCTAAGAGCACAAAACAATGTCTGCCAGTAATTAACATTCTAAAAGTTTTTTTTATTGATTTTTTTAGTATTTCTGTTTTTAGTTCATATACAGTGCTTTAGTACTTGGACATATTGTTTAAATTTCAACTTTAAACTACAAGATGTATATTTTGTGCATTTGTATACAGTGGTATAGGAGATGTGCTTTGGCATATGCTGAGATTTTGCTGTGATCTTTTTACAATTCAGCAGTATTGTTCTTAATAATAACGGCAAACTTGTTTTGTCATTTACACCTGACAACCTTTATTGTGGTAATGAACTGTTGATATTATTGCCTTTAGAAAGCTTTGACTGGCATAGTTTTTTAAATAACAAATGTCAAAGACAAAACTGAAAGTTGTCAGTTGTCTTTCTGAGTTAATTTCTGGGCTTTGCCAGAAAACAGGGGCATAAATACAGGAGACAATGGAAGGCGGTCATCTCTGGAAGCTAGCCCTGAAGTTATCACCCTGACTCCTCCATTGCTCTAGTTTCTGCTTTATGTGCCCCAGAGCAGGAATAATCACGGAGCCAAGGAGGTACAGTATGTGCTTCAATCCTCCCTCTCACAGAGACCCCACCCTCGAATCCGGTCTTAGGTTAAGGATGTATCTCCAGCAAGCAAACTGCACCCATGTACATATAAACACAGGCAGAGGCTGGAGTGAATGACCCCTCCCTCCTTTATTGGCTATTCCTTCTCATACATGCATGACCTGCTACCTCTTCTGTTGCTGTGGGAGCAACAACTAGCAAGAATGGAAGACATTGATGAGCAACTGGTGCTGCTGTAGTGCTGGAAGTGAAAGCAGAGGGAGGACGGTGCCTGTCTAGGGACTGTTAGGGTGTTGGAAGTGAAAGCACAATGGAAGGATATGTGTCTGGGTGGTCCACCTCATGGAGTTGTGAAAGTGAATGCAGGGGGAGGAGAGTGTATCTGAGTGGGTGCTGATGGGGTTTTGGCAGAGATGGTGGGGTGGATAGAGTATGAATGTCTGGGTGCTGCTGGAGTGTTAGTGGTGAACAGGGCTTGAAGTGGTCCTTGAGAGGTGGTGGAACTCATCTCATTTCCCTCATCACCTAACCCCCTATTAGGTGAAGCAAGGGCTGGGGTTAGGTTGTTTGCCCCCATTCAAACTATACATTTGTGGTCACCCACCATAATTTATATAAGAACAGTGTACACTGAAGGTGCATGCCACAACAAAGAGGTGTGGTCTCATAAAAAAGGGGTGTGACTACACAATAGTACCCCCAATTCAAATTATGCCATACAGTCACACAATCTTATTCACATTGCACCACACAGTAATACATATTATATGCAATGCCTACAGTAGTGCCCCTTAAATGCAATACACACAGTAGTTTACCCTTAGTGCCCACAGTGGTAGCGTCTATTATTCATAATGCCCACAATAGTGCTACTTACAGTATGCACATAATGCCCACTGTAGTAACATAGTGCTCCTTACACATAATGTCCACAGCAGTAGTGTGTTGCCCCTGACAGATAATGCCCACAGCAGTAGCTTAGTGCCCCTTACACATACTACCCACAGTAGTAGCATAGTGCCCCTTATGCACAATTCCCACAACAGAAGCATAGTATCCCTTACACATAATGCCCACAGTGTAGTGCCCCTTGCACACAATTCCCATAGCAGATGTGTCTCTCAAATATAATGCCCACAGCAGTAGGTTAGTGCCCCTTACACATAATGCCCACAGTAGTAACATAGTGCCCCTTGCACATAATGCCCACAGTAGTAAAAGTAGTGCCCTTTACACATAATGCTCACAGCAATAGCACAGTGCCCCTTAGACAAACTGCTTACAGTAGTAGTACCTCTTATACATAGTGACCACAGTTAGGGCCAGACTATGGTCTGTGAGGTCCCTGGACAACAAACTTGTGGGGGCCCATATCAATATTATTGTATATAAGTGTATGTAATAGAGACTCAGTGGGCTTTCTTTAGCATACACTTTGCATTACATATTTGGAGGGCATCAGGGTAACTGTTGTACATATGGGAGAGTGCCAGATCTTTTGTATATATGTGTGTGTGTGTGTGTGTGTGTGTGTATATATATATATATATATATATATATATAAAATTACTATGTAGTATACAAACCCAGCACTGTGTCTGACTGCTGTGTGTTGCAGGTGACACTGTCATCAGCAGCCAGATACAGTGATGTGTTTCTATACATATATACATTAGTACAACTCAGCTCCAGCCCCAGGCACCTCAACGCTGCAGCCACTGCACCACAGGGGGTACGTGTAGGGAGGTCTGGCGCCACACAACACAAAGCTCCAGTCCCAGCCAGTCACACTGCCAGCATCGCTGAGAAAGGAGCTGAGAGAGAGGCAGCACCTGGATGTCACACAAATCCCAGCAGCCGTGGCGGTGAGTGAAATTCCGTGAGAATCTGACTGCAGTCTGCAGAAGCACCTTGGCGGGCGGCGCTGGCCTTGGCCATGTTCTGGGGAAATCAGAGACACAGCAGAATCAAGCTGTACTCTGATTTAAGCGCTGGCAACAAGTGCAATTCAGGGGGAGAGTGTGTGGACCGCTAATGTGTGGGGACCCCTGGACAACTGCCCCTGTCACCCCTGCTTGGATCCGGCTATGCCCACAGTAGTGCTGTTTATACAAATAATGCCCACAAAAGCAGTGCCCCTTACGCATAATTTCCACCAGAGTAGCTTAGTGCCCCTTGCACATAATGCCCACAGTAATAGCATAGTGCACCTTACACATAATGCCACAGCAGTAGCATAGTGCCCCTTAAACATGATGCCCACATCAGTAGTGTAGTGTCCCTTACACATACTGTAATGCCCACAGCAATAGCATAGTGCCCCTTACACATACTGCCCACAGTAGTAGTGCCTCTTACACATAATGCCCACAACAGTAGCTTAGTGCTCCTTACACATAATGCCCACAGTAGTACCACCATTACATATAATACCCACGTAGTGCCACTTATACAGATAATGCCAGACACCCTACTCCCCCTGTCACCCGACATACACTCCATTCTCCTCTTTCCCCACCACACACACCCTACTTCCCCTGTCCCCCCACATACACCCCCATATCCCTCTGTCTGCACGTGAGTGGTGACCTCCTTCATCTTCCAGTTGGGCCGGGACTCCCGCAGCAGCCGCGTGGCGATAACCTTTTCTGGTAGCCGCTATTCAGCAATGTCAGCCGTTTTCTGGGAGGGGAGCACTGAATGCAGGCATGTCCAGGTGTTTGGAGGGTGGATGTCTGACATCAATTCTGGGATTTTCATCGCTGGATCCATTGCACGGGGTAAGTAACTGCATGGCTAGTCTTGTTTTACACAAAACATTTTTAGCATAGCAGGGCTGCACAAGCGATCGCAGCCCTGCTATGCTAAAATACACTCCCCCATAGGCGGCATCTAGTTGATGGAACGAGCAGCAAAAAGTTGCTACATGCGATCAACTCGGAATGACCTCCCTTGTCTTGGAATCCCAGGATGACAGGTGACCCTCCCAGATCCTGCTCACTTACTTTGCAAACTGGTTTGCTGGTAGTATGGTGTTTTTAGGTGGATTTAAAATTGCAAAACATCTCTGTCCATCATTGCCAATTTAAAGTTTAATATACAGTTGTTTAACAGTGTGCCCTGGTTGTCAGGGTATGCTGGTGTCTGCAGTTCTACAAATGCCAGCGTACCATGGCAGTAATAGGTAAGGCTCATCAGCATTTATGTAAAAAGCCATTACTGTATTTGGCATTTTGGTAGCCAATCTTTCCTTACCCTGACCCATCTCTCTAAACATAAGGATGAGCAAATGTCAGATGCACAAAGGTTTGCATATTTGTATATGCATGTGGTCTGTTTTCTTGTGCAAATTTTACACCACACAAACTGGCATGGGGGGGTCATTCAGATCTGATCGCTGCTGTGCATTTTCACACAGCGGGCGATCAGATCCAAACTGCACATGCATCAGAGCCGCAGTACGCAGGCGCATCGGACGGCTACAACGGGCATTGGCAGTCAGTGACAGGATGGTGCGAAGGATCCATTTGCACAGGCGTTCGCAAAGTGATTGACAGGAACAGGCTGTTTGTGGGTGGCTACTGACTGTTTTCAGGGAGTGTCTGGAAAAATGCAGGCGGGCTCAAGCGTTTTCAGGAAGGGTGTCTGACATCAGCTCTGGCCCTGGTCAGCGGTATTCATTCAGACTGGAAGAGTAAGTCCTGGGCTGCGCAGAGACTGCACACACTGCTCAGCTACACATGCGATTGCACACTTGCACAGCTAAAATACCCTCCCTCTGTAGTCGGCAACTATCTGATCGCAAGACAGCAAAAAACGCAGCCCAGCGATCTGAACTGAATTTGGCCCATAGTCCCCAATCTGCGTCATGCCCTAAGAGTTCAATCAGAGGTATCACAAGGGAGGTGCAGACAACATCTCAGTGATGACCCCCTCAAGGTGACACCAAAATGTTGGCTCATCCGTTGTGACCGGGAGCTAGGTGCTGCAGTGTGAGATTATCCTGCAGTTCCTAGCTCCTGTCACTGAAATGGAGAATGCAGTGGAGACACAAATCATCGGGAACAGATATGTTGTCTGGGGAAGGGTACAGAAAAATACCTTCTGCTTTCAAGGTCCCAATGAACACAGTAGCCTCCATCATCCGTAAATGGAAGAAGTTCAGTACCACCAGGACTCTTCCTAGAGCTGGGCAGCCGTCTAAACTGAGTGATAGGGGAAGAAGGGTCCTAGTCAGTGAGGTGACCAAGAACCCAATGGTCACTCTGTCAGAGCTACAACATTCCTCTGTGGAGAGAGGAGAACCTTCCAGAAGGACAACCATCTCTGCAACAATCCACCAATCAGGCCTGTATGGTAGAGTGGCCAGATGGAAGCCACTCCTCAGGAAAAAGCACATGGCGGCCCACCTGGAGTTTGCCAAAATGCACCTGAAGGACTCTCAGACCATGAGAAACCAAATTCTCTGCTCTGATGAGACAAAGACTGAACTATTTGGTGTGAATGCCAGGTTTCATGTTTTGAGTAAACCAGGCACTGCTCATCACCAGGCCAATACCATCCCTACAGTGAAACATGGTGCTGGCAGAATCATTCTGTGGTGATGTTTTCAGTGGCAGGTACTGGGAGACTAGTCAGGATAGAGGGGAAAATGAATGCAATCCTGGATGAAAATCTGCTCCAGAGCGCTCTTGACCTCAGACTGGGGCGATGGTTCATCTTTCAGCAGGACAACAACTGTAAGCACACAGCCAAGATATCAAATGAGTGGCTTCAGGACAACTCTGTGAATGTCCTTGAGTGACCCAGCCAGGACCCAGACTTGAATCCAATGGAACATCTCTGGAGAGATCTGAAAATGGCTGTGCACCTACGCTTCCCATCCAACCTGATGGAGCTTGAGAGGTGCTGCAAAGAGGAGTGGGCGAAACTGCCGAAAGATAGGTGTGCCAAGCTTGGGGCATCATATTCAAAAAGACTTGAGGCTGTTATTGCTGCAAAAGGTGCATCAACAAATTATTGAGCAAAGGCTGTGAATACTTATGTACATGTGATTTCTTAGTTGTTGTTTTTTTTATAAATTTGCAAAAATCTTTAAAAAAAAATTCACGTTGTCATTATGGGGTATTGTGTGTAGAATTTTGAGGGAAAAAATGAATGTATCCCATTTTGGAATAATGCTGTAACATAACAAAATGTGGAAAAAGTGAAGCGCTGTAAATACTTTCCGGATGCACTGTATATGTCCACAATTGTCTGGAAACACAAATCATCGGAGACACATATGTTGCATGGTGTACAACATAATATGTAAGAGAACTAGAGGGATATTTATCAAACTGTCTAAAGATGGAACACTCCATAGTGATGTAAATAGGTGACTTTCCACAAGGCCATGCCCCCATAGTGATATCTGCAGGGTACTTACCACAAGACCACATCCCTTACTGAGAAGCCCACATCTTATTTGGAAGTGCGCATCTTCGATCACCAACCCCGGTGCCGCCACTGATTTCAATAACAACTAATGAAGAGTTATTGGAGTGTGAAATCATGTGAAGATTTTGCGCTATAAGAAGGATTTCTAGTTTTGGAAGGGGAGGAGTGGAAGGGGAAGGCCTGGATCTATCTAATAAATCAGTAGAAATTAAATTGAAATCTCCAAACAATATGATCAAATAGGATGAGATAATAAGGGTGACAATAATGACAGTAATTTCCAGAAAAATAAACTTAGAGTAAACATTAGGTTCATAAATATAACAGAGAATATAAGTGAAACCTCTATTATTTAGTTTAGAAATCAGATATCCTTCACAATTAGACTGATGGGAAAGTATTTCAAGCAGTATATAGCGCTTAAGCAATATGAACACCCCTCACTTTTTGGAATTATAAGAGCTAGAACCTAATACCACCCAGTTCAACATACCAAGCTTTACAAATTCTGCAGGAACTAGATGTACCACACAACATTACCAACAATGATTGCGCTATAACTTGTAGACCACACAGGGGTATAATTTACATCCAAGTTTTTCTGCATGTCCACAATTCATATGTCAGAGAGTCCCTCCAGGTACATGAAAAATAAACAACAATAAAATAAAATACAGCGTAGTATTTTCAATGTAAGTCCATGGTAAACACCTCTAGGTGAGATGGAGTGGGAATATTGTGCTTAACTTCCACAGCTTATTCTTCCCTTGGATAAAGTATAGGAGGGGTGTCGTGACTGCAGAGAATAACTTCCACAGAATATAGCTTCCCTTCAACTATAGAATGGATACACCACGTGTGACAAAGATATGCACTGATGCTTACATATATCTTACATGTAAGCCTGCTGTGTACAAGCACATAAAGGTATATTTTCCCTCTATGGCCTCTGAATCAGCACAGACGTATGTGACTCCAGTGTCAAAAAGTAAAAAACTGACATTTATTTGCACACCAATCACAAAATCAAACAATAAAAATTAAAAAGGGGACATTTCACATCTTTTTAGCTTGCAAAGGTCAAAATTGAACATAGTCACCAGTTCCTGGAGAATGGAATCCCGGGATAATCCCACACTTCCACTGGTGTCTTGGACCTATCGTGGCTGGCAAGGTGGATGTATCTAGTCCCTGGTCACCTCTTCCAATGTGTATCGACGCTCCTGTCAAAGATGAGTGACCTGTGATCCGAATGTTTATTTATACCCTCTGACTGGAAATAGAAAACCGGAAGTCCTTGTTTAACTGACTTCACTAAAACTCCATAATACATGATAGATGCACTGCTGTTCTCTATGGCCAGCCACTTAGATGATGTATATACATTGGCGCTGGGCTTTATAATCATGTCAGGATTGGTCTGCAGATTTTTTAATGCCATTCTCTCTCTATACCAAGGACGTGTTGGTGAAATTGAAAGATATAGAGTGGGATGCTGACTATGGTTTAATAACAGCTGATGTATAATTGTTATATATGATAATTGGTCATAATGATGGAATAGAACCTGTAAAAAAAGACCCTTGAGAAAGAAGTTTTTGAATCATCACTAATTGACTTTTTAATTGAAGATATATCCTTTGTGTTAAAAAACAACTACTTCAATTTTGATGGCAGTTTTTATAGGCAGGAGGTCAGTACCGACATGGGCACCAACTTCGCACACAGCTATGCAAATTTGTTCTTGTCTGCATGGGAAAACACCTCTGTGTTGACAGGACATGGCTGGGACACGAACTTTGTGCAGTACTGTTGGTACACAGACGTTATACTCTTCATTTGGAAGGGTAACAAAGAGAGTCTTGATGAGTTTTGTGACCATCGAAATAGTAATGATGTGAATATACACCTTACGTTTAGTATAAGTGATATCAGTGTCAACTTTTGGGATCTAAAGTTGGAAATAAAAAATGAGAGTATCACCACCAGTAACTATACATAACCCATGGATTCAAATACATATATCAAGGTTGACAGTAGCCAATTACCACAATGGCTGCAAAACATTCCAAAAGGTCAAATGGTAAGATTGAGGAGAAATTGATCAAATGTGAACACCTTTCAGAAACAAGCTTCAGAAATGGTAGTCAAATTTGCACAGAAAGGGTATAATAGAAAGAAACTTGACTTATCGGTGCTAGAAATAGAAGCGTTAGATAGAAGTGATCTATTGACATAAGAAAAACCTAAAATAAGAACTGAGAAAGGTTTTGGTTTGGCGTTTGTCACTCAGTTTAATTAACACTATAAAAAGGTGGAAAATATAATTAAGAAGAACTGGACAATTGTATTAAGAGATCCAACTCTAAAAACTATTTTACCCAATAGACCTAAGTTTATATATAAAAAAGTACCGACAATTAAAGATACAATTGTTAAAAGTGCCCTCCCAATGGACGGGACTAGATTTTTAACCCGCAACAAAAGCGATTGCAAATTATGTAAAGCCTGTCAAAGTAAGGTCTCCAAGATAACGGAAATAGAAACTGCCAATAAGAACTATAACATTTGTGATGTTATTATCTGTTGTACCAGTAACGCAGTATATATGATCGAATGCATGTTTAATAAAATATATATAGGTAAAACAAAGAGAGCATTAAAGGTGCATTAAAGCATTAAAGGCTGAGCATACCCGAAATATTGCAAAGGGAAATGAAGGACACCCCTTTTCTCTACATTTAAAAAAAAAAGCATAATCAATCATTGAAAGGAATAAAAAGTTTCTGTGGATTGTGTGTAACAAAAAATAATTGGAGAACCAATGATAGGTATAAGAGATTGGCTCAAAATGAAATGCGATTAATATATGTCTCAAAAACCCTACAACCGTTGGGGTTAAATCACGATTTTGAAATCAAGTGGTTTTTATAATGCAAGAATGTCCTTTTATGTGTGTTGATTTTATGTGAGCTATGTGAGAGAAAGTGGAATCCAGGGACCCCCAGACTCCACTAGTCAATTTAAAAATAAATAAATAAATTATATATACACAACTCTAACACATAATTTATTTTTAAAAGTATGATATTTAAAGCTGGACATATTGATTAAATAATAGGTATCCATTATTGGGATAGCGTGCATTCCAGAAGAAATAGATTGTTACAGTATGTATAAATATATACCTTTTTGTGAGTTATGGATGCAATTGATCAATTCGAAATCAAGCATGAGTCTAATGTAAAGTGCTTTACTTAATTGTTTTAATACATGTTATATTTTGCGCACAGTCTTCATGACAATGTGAGGAGACTAGCACTTCCGCCCTCACAATAGAGATTGGAATGACCTCAGTACACTGACTTAATGCGGAAATCATGCTCTGATTAGTACATCATAGGAGCAGCGTTACTTCCACCCTTAAACGTGTACAGCAATTTACATCACATCTGCCAAGATTATAAATCCCAGCGCCAATGTGTATACATCACCTAAGTGGCCGGCTATAGAGAACAACCGTGCATCTATCGTGTATTATGGAGTTTTAGGGAAGTCAGTTAAACTAGGACTTCCAGTTTTGTACTTCCAGTCAGGGGGTATAAATAAACATTCGGATCACAGGTCACTCATCCTTGACAAAGATGCCAGGAGCGTCGAAATGCAATGGAAGAGGTGACCAGGGACTAGATGCATCCACCTTGCCAGCCACGATAGGTCCAAGACACCAGTGGAAGTGTGGGATTATCCCGGGATTCCACTCTCCAGGAACTGGTGACTATGTTCAGTTTTGACCTACAGATGTATCCTCATACACCGTTGCTCATAGCGCGCTATTTAGGGTCCTGAATCGCGAGTTGTAATAACGCTATGGCGTGCGTTGTGTCCCACGCCATGTAATACACATTTTCACCGCTAGGTGGCGAATGCTCCATGTTAAGCACAGTGCCGCGCGTTCACTAAGAGTAGAACACATCATACTGTAACACATCATATATTTACCTGGAGTGCCTGCTCATATTGTGGTCAGCACTGGCATAATGGTTACAGTGTCCGCTTGCAATGCGTGCATCCCGTGTTCGAATCCTGTTGAGACCAGAATTTATTTATTTTTTTGGTGAATTTATTTAATGTCATTTTTTATGGAATGGGAAAAGTCAGAAAAAAAAAATGCCTGGGGTCCCCCCTCCTAAGCATAACCAGCCTCGGGCTCTTCGAGCCGGTCCTGGTTCTAAAAATCCGGGGGAAAAACGGACAGGGGATCCCCCGTATTTTTAAAACCTGATGTGGAAAAGATGTGAAATGTTCCCTTTTTAATTTTTATGTTTTGATTTTGTGATTGGTGTGCAAATAAATGTCAGTTTTTTACATTTTGACATTGGAGTCACATACATCTGTGCTGATTCAGAGGCCAGAGAGGGAAAAGATACCTTTACATGCTTATACACAGCAGGCGTACATGTAAGATATATGTAAGCATCAGTGCATATCTTTGTCACACGTGGTGTATCCATTCTACAGTTGAAGGGAAGCTATATTCTGTGGAAGTTCTTCTCTGCAGTCATGACACCCCTCCTCTACTTTATCCAATGAAAGAATAAGCTGTGGAAGTTATGTTCTGTTAAGCACGATATCCCCACTCCATCTCACCTAGTGGTGTTTTCCATGGACACATTTAAATACTACACTATGGCCCTCATTCCGAGTTGTTCGCTCGGTAAATTTCATTGCATCGCAGCGTTTTTCCGCCTAGTGCGCATGCGCAATGTCCGCACTGCGACTGCGCCAAGTAAATTTGCTATGAAGTTAGGATTTTTACTCACGGCTTTTTCTTCGCTCAGGCGATCGTAGTGTGATTGACAGGAAATGGGTGTTTCTGGGCGGAAACAGGCCGTTTTATGGGCGTGTGGGAAAAAACGCTACCGTTTCCGGAAAAAACGCAGGAGTGGCTGGAGAAACGGGGGAGTGTCTGGGCGAACGCTGGGTGTGTTTGTGATGTCAAACCAGGAACGACAAGCACTGAACTGATCGCAGATGCCGAGTAAGTCTGAAGCTACTCTGAAACTGCTAAGAAGTTTGTAATCGCAAAATTGCGAATACGTCGTTCGCAATTTTAAGATGCTAAGATTCACTCCCAGTAGGCGGCGGCTTAGCGTGAGCAACTCTGCTAAAATCGCCTTGCGAGCGAACAACTCGGAATGACCTCCTATATTTTATATTATTGTTGTTTATTTTTCATGTAGCTGGAGGGACTCTCTGACGTATGAATTAT
Source organism: Pseudophryne corroboree (assembly GCF_028390025.1). NCBI lineage: Eukaryota > Metazoa > Chordata > Amphibia > Anura > Myobatrachidae > Pseudophryne > Pseudophryne corroboree. The sequence continues at coordinate 338,785,946 of NC_086444.1, read as the reverse complement.
GGATGTACAGAAAAACGTGGATGTAAAGTATACCCGTGTGGTCTACAAGTTATAGCGCAATCATTGTTGGTAATGTTGTGTGGTGCATTGATTCATGTATGAGGCTGGTGACTCATTTTTTCAACACATTGCAGCTATACAATAGTGTAATCCTGTATGGACACTACAGTTCTTTCCACTGTGTAGAGGGGAAACTAGGTGATGAAGATGGTCCCAGAAAAGAGATACGACGTCCACCTTCTTATGGGGTCACCCAAAAGTGATGCCGTGAAGATACGGTAATGAATCCTTACGTGTATGCTTACTTGAAAAAGTGAGATAGAAAGCACATAAAGGTTTCTTTTCCGTGGATATTATTTTCTCTTTCGCCCGTATAATGAGTATGGATATCACTCATATGGTGGGTATGCAATTAAAAAAGGGAAGCCAATTAGGGCAAAGGAAACCCTTTTTATGTAAAATTCACAAATAAAACACAAATAGACAACCGGCCATACCAATTTGGGGAACAGAGATGGTATTGCCGGTTATCTTCATCACCTAGTTTCCCCTTTACACAGTGGAAAGAACTGTAGTGTCCATACAGGATTACACTATTGTATTTTGTTTTTCTTTTTTTCATGCATATCATGACATCGCTGTGAGGATCGTTTAAAACAAGGGGACATTTGGAGCGCAGAAAGTGAGACTGTATTTTTCTGTTACATATTGCCTTTGTAGGTTGGTGACCTATTTGTACTGTCTTCTGCTGCTCCATTTTGCAGCGCCTTAGAAAGATTTCTTTATTTATACATTGCAGCTATAATTATTGCGTAGGAATTGATACTGTTTTTTAATCTAGGAACTAGGGGGTATATTTACTAAAATTCGTATTTATGTCGATTTGGTGGGAGATGAATCACGATTGGCATCGAATGTGTGAATTTGCAACTTTTTGTTTTTTTTACGCCTCATTTACTATGCTGTCGTATTTTGATTATTTTCATTTTTCGATGTCGATGTCATTCGTGTTTTTAAAAGGTAGAATGCGGCCGATTTTGTGTTTTTGCGGCTGTGTTGTGTTTTTTTTTAACAAATTTGTCATTTGAATATTACGGCAGTGTTTTTCCGTTCCCGGACGCAATTTTTTTCTAACTTTCGTTTTTGTCACTCGTCCGTGATTGGTTTGTTTTCTGATGGAGGAGTGTCTGTGCTCATTACTATAAAACCACCCCAAACCGACCGAACCTCGTGGGTTTAGCTAGTGGAGAGGTGAGAGGAAGTGGTGTTTGGTGTTGGAGAGTTGTTTGGAGTTTTTGGAGGATTTGAGGTGGTTTTTTGCGATTGCTGAGTGCTGTACTGTGTGTGTAAGTAGTCTTGTCATACTTGTTGTGTAGTTATTTAAAAGTCTGTTTAGTTTTTTGTCTTTGTAAAAAAAAATTCAGTCTATTGTCATTGTTTGTGTGTGTGTGTGTGTGTGTGTGTGTGTGTGTGTGTGTGTGTGTGTGTTTGGTGTGTGGTGTGTAGTGGTAGTGGAGGAGTGTGTTTTGTGTTTTATTTTTATCAGTGTTGTTTGTTGTTTATCTGGAATATGTCCCAGTCAGAGGTGAGTGAGGTGGTGGATGTGATTGAGGAGGAGGAGGTGAGTGAGGAGGAGGAGGTGAGTGAGGTGGAGGAGGTGAGTGAGAGGGAGGAGGTGAGTGAGGTGGAGGAGGTGAGTGAGAGCAAGGAGGTGAGTGAGGTGGAGGAGGTTAGTGAGGGGGAGGAGAAGGGGGAGGTTGGTGTTGCGGCCTCGAGTGAGAGTGACAGTGATGGTGCTGTGGTTCCGCAGCCACGCACCACTACAGAGATGGGGCGCAATGTGAAGTTCAGCTATGCAGAGAATGTTGCATTGGTGCGAGAGCTGATGAGCCATCATCGTCAGCTGTTTGGGCCTGATGCTGTCAAGGTTCCTTCACGCAGGAAGAGTGTTCTGTGGGGGAAGTAGTAGCGACAGTTGACAGTGAGGGTGTGGTGATGAGGACCGAGCACATGTGTCGTAAGCGATTCTACGACATCAAGCGCTGTGTCAAGGCTAAGATGGCCAAGGAGGCAAAGTCAGCCAGACAAACAGGGGGTGGCCATCCCTTCAGAGCGTCGTATTGGGAGTGGGAGGAGCCTGTGCGGTCCCTTATTCCGCCAGAAGTGGTTGGTGCGACTAATGTCCGGGATTCGGATCGTCCAAGGCAGGATGGTGAGTTTGTTGTACAATATTTATATTGTTTTAACATATGTACTTTGTCCTTAGTTGCCTGAAATGTATTGTAGCTAATTGTGATTGTAAGTTGGTTCATTGTTCGAATGTGTTGGTGATGTAGTTTTGTGCATAAATAGTTATGTATTTTTCCTTTGTATTGTGAAGTTAGCAGTTGTCCTGGCCCTTTTCCTGCATCAATTTATTCTGTTTTGGTTTTTTTTAGTTTTATTTATTTTTTTGGCATTTTTGGGTGGGACTTTAAATGAAGTGTGACTCATGTGTTTTCATGAATGTTTATTCCATTTTGGTTAATGTATTTATGGCTAATGCATGTTGTTGTGGAAAGGCCTTTGTGTGCAAGATGTGATTATTGCCGCTGAATCATTTTTTAAAAAAAATATATATATTTGGTTGTTGTGAGTTATTTTTGTCAGAAATAAATTATTTTGTTACAGACTAATATTCTTGTTGTGTTAAACATCCACGGTTGGTTTTGTAGTTGTATAATATTGTTAATTCTGCACCTTAGGGTATGGATTGGTTGGTGTAATTGGTTCATAATTAAAGTATACACACCCAATGAAGTCAGCCAGAAAAGCATAACCAAAGTTTTGTTTAATTATCATAATGTTCTTCATATGTCCACATCACAATAAGGTTTTTTATTAAATATCTAATCACAATATAATGATCATAAGGTCAAACTTCATATTTCTACAGTACGAAAGAGAGCCAGCACAGGCAGGACACAAACCACACTGCCAAGAGATGTGGATGCTGGTGATGCAGGTAATATTTTTGTGGATACACATCTTCTGAAAACACATAGAAAGACAGAATTATAATGTCTATTTTATCCCATAGGAACTTCATCATCGCACCACACTCCACTAAGACGACATTCACAGGGGTCTGCCAGTCTCCAGAAGATGGGTAGCAAGAGACGCCGTCTTGAGGCGGTAACTACACCCGCATCCTCCCCACCACAACGGCGCATCTCCACTGTGTTGGCTTAGCCACCAGAAGCCATTTTGGCCAGTCCACAATGCGAGGAACCACAATCCCCTCAGCTGTCTGGTGAGTAAACATAAAAAAAATGCATTTTACACAGTGTTTTTGCACACAAAAAAAACATGACCACAAGCACACACTCATCCTTGTACTAATCCACACCAGCAAACACATGAGGGTAACGTTACTAAGATGGGAGTTCTATTTAAGATGTGATGTTGCCCATAGCAACCAATCCTATTCTACATTACATTAATACAGCACCTTCTCGAATATAATCCCTGCAATGTGATTGGTTGCTATGGACAACATCCCATCTTAAATCCAACTTCCATGTTAGTAATTTGACCCCATGGTAAGCATTATTTCGTGGTTCACATCTCAACTTAACAATATGTGCAAAATAGGTGTGCCACTTCTGCCACCCATATTTATTAACATATGTTTTTTCACTATAATTGAAAAAGTTTACTGGGCAAGACTGACAGCCTTTAACAATGTATGAGAGTATTGTTGAACACATTTAATGTATTGTGTTTGTTTGGCAAAAGGAAGCTTTAAACATAATATGTCAATGGTGGAATTTTTAATTTTTACAGTTCTACGTGTTTGGCCATTAAGTAAAGCTCATAGTCCAACATTTACCTTAAAGATTGTTGTAATGAGTAGGGTACCTAAGAAGCCACATGTCTCTAAAATAATGTACAATAATATTTTAAGTTTAGCCCACACTCTATTTATAATTTACAACATGCATATTAAGAAGTAATGCATGTTGACGTAAAGCTGAAACCAACCAGAAGCCCAACAGTAACTAAATTGTGGCTGTCTTCAACCCCATACAGATCCAGACATCATGCCCCAGGATACCCAGCAGGAAACTGACATGCAGCAAACGTTCACACTCCACCTGCAAGCAATTGATAATAACCAGCCAACCATACCGGCTGACATAACTCCACCACCCCAAACAACCCCAACCCACCAATTGAGCCCAACACCACCCTAGCCACAAATGGGACCAGAGTTTTGGTCCAGTTGGGCCACACAACAGGCGCAAAACTATGCCTGTCTCAACACACACAGCCAATATCTTGCCAGCATGCCCCATCATCTACCTAGACTCAGTAGAAACTCAGGCAGACTGATTGTGCAACTTGGCAGAGTGGCCAATACCATGGAGCAGATGAGAGCAGACAACAGCCAACTGATGCATTTTCAGCGCATAATGGACGAACAACACCGCCATCAACAAGCCCTCATTCAAATCATTCAGAACAATCAGTTAATCACCGAAAGCCTGTCCAGAATCATCTCCAACAACACAGCCGCAACCACACAACTCACAGCAAGCCTCAACAACCTGAGCCAAAACATAAATGTGTTGGCATCCCAGTAACAAGGCTCAAGCTCAGGGACAACCACACCTAGCCAGACCCCAGTTTCCTCCCCAGTTAGACGATCCAGCAGAACACGGCCCAATGTGACATCACAATCCTCTGCAGCCAGCAAAAAAAACCAAGGAAATGAGCAAGCCTGCAACAAAATATACAGTATTTACAAAGATATTTAAAGATTATAGAATTGTGGCCAACCAAATTCAAGTGTTTTTACGGTAATAAATTACTCAAACGCTATATGTGTAATGTTTAATTTGTTATTGACTGACAGTGTAAGACGAAAATGTTATTGACTAACTGTAAACAACATGCCTAATATCAAACAGTAATGCATCACAAACAGAATTCATAACTACATATATTTTAGGATTGGGGTTAGCCAATGTTGATTAAGAAAAATTAAGACTTACCGGTAAAATGATGCAGAATCAGTTCTTGCCTTAACTGCCTCCCTACATCTGTACTCACACTGTCGCCAGATGTTTCTATCTCCTCTACTTGCTGACTGTTTTCTTCATCACCAACATCATACTCCTCCTCCTCAACATGTGGCAGATGTTGACACAAACACATGTTATGAAGAAAACAGCAGCAGAGCACAATCCTAGTCACCTTTGAGGGACTATACAACAAAAGTCCTGCAGACTTATCCAGACTCCGAAACCTAGATTTCAGCAGACCAAAACATCTTTCTATCACATTCCGCGTGGACTTATGTGCATTATTGTAATTGTGTTCAGCAGGGGAATCAGGTTGGGACAATGGAGTAAGAAGCCAAGAGAAGCAGCCATGTCCCCCATCACCTGAAAGACAGATATAGCCAACATTAGGACATGTGGTTTAGGTAAATAATTAAAAACATAATGACGATGTTGAGGTTAACACACATACACACAACAAATTTGGAACATGCCCAGCAGCCATCCATCAGGCATTTGTCCGCCCTCAAATTTCTCAAAGAGGGATGACTGACTGAGGATGAAGGAGTCATGGCAGCCGCCAGGGTAACCCGCAACAACACTCATAATATTTAGATTTGCAACACAAACCACCTGGACATTAGTGGAGTGGGCCAGATGTCTATTGGTATAAATGTATTGCCTGCCCCTAGGTGGTCTCAGCTCAACGTGTGTGCAATCTATGGCACCCAGCACATTGGCCATGCCAGCAAGCTCATAGAAAAATACCCTGACTGCATGCCACTGCGACTCCTGGGTAGGGAAGCAGATAGAGGCATCTATGTGTGGATACAAAGCATCCAAAACCTGAGTGGACATTACAAAATATAAGGTGAGTGTCATGACCTGTAAAAAAAACAATACTGTGTTATATTACATAACAGAAGCACAACTTAGACATAGAGGAGTATGTATGTGTTAACTCACCTGATTTAAATATTTAGAAAAGGTGGGCTGTGAGATACCAATTACATCGCCAGTCATAGCCTGAAAGCTGCCAGTAGCCATAAAGTGCAACACAGCCAGGAGTTTGTCCAGGCCTGAGACAGAGCGAGAGCGTGCTGTCTCAGGGTCTAGGTCCAGTTTGACAAGGTCATACAGACGGAAAATGATGTTTGTATTTAGCCTGAACATCTGTATGAGCTGGTCATCGGCCAATGCGTTTAAGTTTAAACGCCCCCTAAAAAACCGAGGCCTGCGCAGCCTCCGCGGACAACCTGCTGACCATGTTCAGTTTCCTGGCCCTGGTTTATTGTAGCCAGATGGAGCACTCTCAGGTATCTCACAGCAAACAAGAAATCAGTACTAAACAAGGCAGCAGCCATTTCAGAATGAGAGATGTGAAAAATGTGCTTGGGTCCCTTTTAAAGGACCAAAAATGCAGGTGTGATTAATGTAGACTTTGAAACATGTAAACACGCTTCTCAAAAGCAGGTCTATTCTTTTCCTGCCTTTTTTACGATTCACTTTTTTTTCACGGCCGCTAATGCACTTTCACGGTAGAGATTTCAAATACGAATGCATAGTAATTTACCGAGTTGTATACCTAAACAGCCGCGTTTGACCGATGGTGTATTCATTCGGATTTTTATTCTTTGACTTAAAAAAAAAATACGAATGCCCTCATCACTGCCGAGATTTGAGTTTAGTAAATTCCAGAGATGACACTTTGAAGAAAAAACACCAAATCGGTCAAAATCGGGAGCTTAGAAAATATACCCCTAGATGTGTTTCCTGAGAAACACCAGGTCAATGTTTTGCTTATTGAGACAAAGGAATATTTTTCTCCTCTTAACTGAAAACAGTTGAATTAGCAGGAAACAAGTCCTTGCAACCTGGGAGGAGTAGTATATGGATTTTATTGTGAATCTGAATGCACTTATCAGCACTCTCTATCTATTTTGACAGTGAAATTAGGTGTTTTAGCAGGAACCTATAGATTTTTCTGGATATGGTTGTGGGGGATCAGTACTAAATGCCGCCAGTCGGAATCCCGGCAGTCGAAATACCGACGCCGGAATCCCGACCACACAATCCCGACAGGGGTGGCGACGCCAGGGTTTCACCATTCCTATAAAGATCATAGTTGTGCATTTAGAAAACACAGGACCTATTCAACAAAAGATCCTACAGAAGATGGAAATCTGTAGAGGAATTAAATGCTTTTATCGCTCTTCAATAAATCTTGGTAATCTCATATTGTGTGTATACAGCTATATAACAAAAGAACTAAAAATACATAGTATACACTATATATACAAGATATTATTAGACTGTGTTTTGCTTCCTCTCATTCATATTCTAATGCAATAGTGTGTTGGACAATCATACCCCATGGTTTATCCAATGAAGAGTTTAGTAAATGACAATTTTGGACCTTTGTATGTTATAAAATTCTTGGGAAAGGATAACAGGACAGTAGACATACAGTATGTGTACCAGCATGGAAAATTATTATATATATAGTAATCTATACCTGGAAAACATTTCAGGACCCCTTATTTGAGCCAACTGAACTGTCCGAAGCTGAAATTTACCCCTGCGGCTGCCAGTACTCAAAAAGCAGCATATGGTAATGTAAATATTCTTTCAGGGACAGAAATATTGGAAGGAATGACCAAACATAGCAAACAAATAATAAACCAAGAACTAGAGATGTGCAGTGGGCATTTTTTGTGTTTTGGTTTTGAATTCGGTTCAACGGTCATGTGTTTTGGATTCGGACGCGTTTTGGCAAAACCACCCTTTTGGATTTTTGTCGGATTCGGATGCGTTTTCGATTCGGGTGTTTTTTGGGTTTTTTTTAACTCAAAAACAGCTTAAATCATAGAATTTGGGGGTAATTTTGATCCTATAGTATTATTAACCTCAATAACCATAATTTCCACTCATTTCCAGTCTATTCTGAACACCTCACACCTCACAATATTATTTTTAGTCATAAAATTTGCACCGAGGTCGCTGGATGACTAAGCTAAAAAAACACAAGTGGGCGGCACAAACACCTGGCCCATCTAGGAGTGGCACTGCAGTGTCAGACAGGATGGCACTTAAAAAATAGTCCCCAAACAGCACATGATGCAAAGATAAATAAAAAAAGAGGTGCAAGATGGAATTGTCCTTGGAACCTCCCACCCACCCTTATGTTGTATAAACAGGACATGCACACTTTAACAAACCAATAATTTCAGAGACAGGGTCTGCCACACAACTGTGGCTGAAATGACTGGTTGGTTTGGGCCCCACCAAAAAAGAAGCAATCAATCTCTCCTTGCACAAACTGGCTCTAAAGAGACAAGATGTCCACCTCATCCTCATCGTCCGATTCCTCACACCTTTAACTGTGTACATCCTCCTCCTCATAGAGTATTCATTCGTCCCCACTTAAATCCACCATCACAGGTCCCTGTGTACTTTCTGGAGGCAATTGCTGGTAAATGTCTCCACGGAGGAATTTATAACTAATTTTGATGAACATAATCTTCTCTACATTTTCTGGAAGTAACCTCCTACGCCGATCGCTGACAAGGTGACCGGCTGCACTAAACACTCTTTCGGAGTACACACTGGAGGGGGGCAACTTAGGTAAAATAAAGCAAGTTTGTGCAAGGGCCTCCAAATTTCCTCTTTTTCCTGCCAGTATACGTACGGACTGTCTGACATGCCTAACGTTGTGCTCTGATTTCAACAGATTGACCACCCGCGAATCCTGGTTAAACGAATGAAGGGCTCCATCCACAAGTCCCACATGCCTAGCGGAATCGCTCCATTTTAGCTCCTCCTTCAATCTCTCCAGCTTCTTCTGCAAAAGCCTGATGAGGGGAATGATCTGACTAAGGCTGGCAGTGTCTGAACTGACTTCACGTGTGTCAAGTTCAAAGGGTTGGAGAACCTTCTACAACATGGAAATCATTCTCCACTGCACTTGAGTCAGGTGCATTCTCCCTCCTTTGCCTATATCATAGGCAGATGTATAGGCTTGAATGGCCTTTTGCTGCTCCTCCATCCTCTGAAGCAAATAGAGTGTTGAATTCCACCTCGTTACCACCTCTTGCTTCAGCTGATGGCAGGGCATGTTCATGAGTGTTTGCTGGCGCTTCAGTCTTCGGCACGCGGTGGCTGAATGCCAAAAGTGGGCAACAATTTTTCGGGCAACCGACAGCATCTCCTGCATGCCCCTGTCTTTTTAAAAAAATTATGCACCACCAAATTAATTGTATGTGCAAAACATGGGACGTGCTGGAATTTGCCCACATGTAATGCACTTACAATATTGGTGGCGTTGTCTGATATCACAAATCCCCAGGAGAGTCCAATTGGGGTAAGCCAATCTGCAATGATGTTCCTCAGTTTCCGTAAGAGGTTGTCAGCTGTTTGCCTCTTATGGAAAGCGGTGATACAAAGCATAGCCTGCCTAGGAACGAGTTGGCGTTTGCGAGATGCTGCTACTGGTGCCGCCGCTGTTATTGCTGCGGGAGGCAATACATCTACCCAGTGGGCTGTCACAGTCATATAGTCCTTACTCTGCCCTGTTCCACTTGTCCACATGTCCATGGTTAAGTGTACAGTGGGTACAACTGCATTTTTTAGGACACTGAGGACACTTTTTCTGATGTCTGTGTACATTCTCGATATTGCCTGCCTAGAGAAGTGAAACCTAGATGGGATTTGGTACTGGGGACACACTACCTCAAGCAATTCTCTAAGTCCCTGTGAACTAAAGGTGGATACCGGACGCACGTCTAACACCAACATAGCTGTCTAGGCCTGAGTTATCCGCTTTGCAACAGGATGACTGCTGTGATATTTCATCTTCCTTGCAAAGGACTGTTGGACAGTCAATTGCTTACTGGAAGTAGTACAAGTGGTCTTCCGACTTCCCCTCTGGGATGACGATCGACTCCCAGCAGCCACAACAGCAGTAGGTGTTACACTCAAGGATCCATCGGAGGAATCCCAGTTAGGAGAGAAGTCATCAGACTTGCCAGTGACATGGCCGGTAGGACTATTGGCGTTCCTGTCTAAGGAGAAAATTGACATTGAGGGAGTTGGTGGGGTGGTTTGCAGGAGCCTGGGTACAAGAGTAAGAAGGGATTTAGTTGTCAGTGGACTGCTTCTGCTGTCACCCAAAGTTTTTGAACTTGTCAATGACTTCTGATGAATGCGGACCAGGTGACGTATAAGGGAGGATGTTCCTAGGTGGTTAACATCCTTACCCCTACTTATTACAGCTTGACAAAGGCAACACACGGCTTGACACCTATTGTCCGCATTTGTGTTGAAATAATTCCACACCGAAGAGGTGATTTTTTTTTGTATTTTTACCAGGCATGTCAATGGCCTTATTCATCCCATGGACAACAGGTGTATCCCCGGGTGCCTGACTTAAACAAACCACCTCACCATCAGAATCCTCCTTGTCAATTTCCTCCTCAGCGCCAGCAACACCCATATCCTCATCCTGGTGTACTTCAACAGTGACATCTTCAATTTGAAATACAGGAACTGGACTGTGGGTGATCCTTTCAGCACTTGCAGGGGGCGTGCAAATGGTGGAAGGAGCCACCTCTTCCCGTCCAGTGTTGGGAAGGTCAGGCATCGCAACCGACACAATTGGACTATCCTTGGGGATTTGTGATTTAGAAGAACGCACAGTTCTTTGCTTTGATTTTGCCAGCTTAACTCTTTTCATTTTTCTAGCAGGAGGATGAGTGCTTCCATCCTCATGTGAAGATGAACCACTAGCCATGAACATAGGCCAGGGACTCAGCCGTTCCTTGCCACTCTGTTTTGTAAATGGCATATTGGCAAGTTTACGCTTCTCCTCAGATGATTTTCATTTAGATTTTTGGGTCATTTTACTGAACTTTTGCTTTTTGGATTTTACATGCTCTCTACTATGACATTTGACATCGGCCTTGGCAGACGACGTTGATGGCATTTCATCATCTCTGCCATGACTAGTGGCAGCAGCTTCAGCACTAGGTGGATGTGGATCTTGATCTTTCCCTATTTTACCCTCCAAATTTTTGTTCTCCATTTTTTAATGTGTGGAATTATATGCCAGTAATATATCTGTAATTAGACGCCAGTAATGTCTGGAATTAGATACCACTAGATAGATACCAGATACCACTGTGACTGGAATGATGATGACCTATGCACAGTGACAGGACACTACCACAGCACCCTACAGCAGCAAGATGCAGCACAATACACTGTACTAGTATTAGTAATGTAGTATTACTGAAAACCACAAGACACTGAGCACTGATGATACTGAGCACTGATGAAACTGAGCACTGATGATACTGAGCACTGATGATACTGAACACTGATACTGAGCACTGATTATACTGAGCACTGTTGATACTGAGAACTGATACTGAGCACTGATGATACTGAGCACTGATGATACTGAGCACTGATTATACTGAGCACTGATGATACTACGGAGAACTGACACTGAGCAGCACGATGCAGCACAAGACACTGTACTAGTATTACTGAGCAGATACCACTGTGACTGGAATGATGATGAACGATACACAGTCACAGGACACTACTACCACAGCACCCTACAGCAGCAAGATGCAGCACAAGACACTGTACTAGTATTATTGAGCAGCACAAAAGCACTCTGGAATTGTCACCCCCCAGATACCACTGTGACTAGAATGATGATGAACGATACACAGTCACAGGACACTACTACCACAGCACCCTACAGCAGCAAGATGCAGCACAAGACACTGTACTAGTATTACTGAGCAGCACAAAAGCACTCTGGAATTGTCACCCCCCAGATACCACTGTGACTGGAATGATGATGAATGATACACAGTCACAGGACACTACTAACACAGCACCCTACAGCAGCAAGATGCACTGTACTAGTATTACTGAGCAGTAATAAGCACTGATACTGAGCAATGATACTGAGCACTGATATTGAGATTTGCCACTGAGAGAACGTAGCCACGTCCTCTCTGTACCCTCTACAATGCACGAGTGAAAATGGCGGCGACGTGCGGCTCTTTATATGGAATCCCAATCTCGCGAGAATCTGACAGCGGGATGATGACGTTTTGCCTCATTCGGGTTTTCCGAGTCAGGCAGGAACAACCGAGCCTGCCTCGGACCCGCGTAAAATACGTCGAGTTCGGGGGAGTTCGGTTCTCTGAGAACCGAACCCGCTCATCTCTACCAAGAACACAATAAAATTGCTAGAACAATGTAAAAAAAGTGTAGGAAGGACACAATAAGTGTCAGAAAGTTTTAGTGTGCAACAGGTAAAAGTTTTTAAAACAAGGTTTTAGAAACACACCATGACATGAACATAAATATAAAATGTAAGCATATACAGTTTACACAAGATATTATTATATTGTGTTTTGCTTCCTCTCATCCATATTCTATTTTAATATCTCATTGAACGCTCATACCCCATTGTCTGCCAATGGTTTGCAATCTAGTGTTTAGTAAATAACAATTCTGGACCTACTGTATGTATGGTATAAAATTCTTGGGAAAGGATTTCAAGACAGTAGACATATGTGTACCAGCATGGAAAATGGTTTATAGCTTCAGGGTTTCTATACATATACTCACACTTCCTGTGCTTTAAAATTGCCTTGGACATTTATTTGTATGCAACAGAAAAAGAGAAAAGAAGACTCTTTTGTGGACGCACTCTTATATGTATGTGTATAGAAGTCTCAGAAGAAACTTAATGATAAAAATGATATGCAAATTTTATTAACAACAATCGGTAAAATGGTAGTAGAATATACTGTCAAAAGTATAAAAAAGAGGAGGGGGGGGGTTGGGAAAAGGGGAACACAGAACAAATTTTTACAGTGTAAATACTGAGTAATAGTTCTGGACTGCCTGGGTACGAAAATGCAGAAAATAACAGCTGGAGGCCTGAAAAAAATCTCTATAAGAATCCTAGGTAGGTATGTAAATATAAGGATATTAGGTTGATGATAAGTCAGCTAGATCTCTTATGAGTAATATTGAAGAGACGGATGGGGTAGATAAAGATGGAATGAGTAAGATGAATCTGCTGTCAGTGTTAGACGCTGAGCAAAACCGTCCAGGAACTTCTACTAAACTGAGTATTCCTCAAGAGTCTCCCACTTGAGTACTAACCCAGCCCGACACTGCTTAGCTTCCAAGATCGGAAGGATTCGGGCGTTGCCAGTGTGGTATGAAAGTAGAAGAGATATTTGATATCGAAAGCTCGGGAATCACTGATGAGAGTTCACGAAATGGAGAAGAAAAAGAGTAGATATAGATTGGAGAAGAAAATAGGGGATCTGCTGCCAATGTTAGACAGGGATGGTTACCCCTGAATCAGTGGTGAGAGTCCTGAAATTAGAGGAAGTTGGAAAAAGATGGGGGGGGGGGGAAGGAACAATGCTGGTCTAAGGTAGTTTTGGAAGGGTTGATGGTTGATAAACTACCAATTACAGGGTGCTGATGGTACCTGTGATATTAATAATACTTGATGTTGTAGAAAGCAGATTGTAAAAATTGGCAGAAAGTTAAGATGATTTAAACCATGCAAAAACATCTGTTTGATGCTATCAGATTGATATCATTTGTCTCAAAGTGATATCAAGTGGGAAGATTAGAAAAATAGTAACATATACTGTAGGTGACAACAGTTCTGTAACAAATAAATTGTGATTTTTATGTCTCACTGTTGTCAGAGCTGCAGAGATACTTTACATAATAATAATAGTGAAAAATTATACTATAAATCTTTGCTCCAAGTGGATTTAAGAAAAGGCAGAAAACAAAGAAGAAAAAGAAGAAGAAAAACTTGAAAGAATACTGAGCCAATAAATATGTCAGATTTATAACTGAACATAGCTCTGGTAACCCATTATAGCTCAGAAATATCGTATGTCATAAAATGAGGAGCCGCTAAGTGCCGGCTGCCTAAGAAACAGATACTTTCATAATCTGATGTAAATAGGTTTTGTAAGATAGTATATAAGGCAAGCATCAAAAATGAATACCAATAGATATACAAAGAATATACTGTAATTGTGCAGATGTTACCCGGAATGGAAGGGGTGATCAGTCACTGGTATGCGGCAAAATACAGTGTACACAAAGGATGTCCGTATCAAGGTCCAGTCATGTCACGAATGCGGGATACAGTAGTTACTGAGATTACACAGTGTGATGCAGCCGCAAAGCAGATCGGTCTATCTGGTCTGTTTCAGAGACGGGGTCTGTCGAAGTCTATTACAGACTGATGATAGAATGTCCAATCCTGTAGTGAGGCGAGCTGCAGTTGTAGAATGTTACATAACTGCAGGGCTGGTGCGGCTGTCTGTGTCCGAGATGTACCAATTAAAGGGTGCTGGCAGTACCGTGATGATACGAGCTGCAGTTGTAAGATGTTACGTGACTGCAGGGCTGATGTCGGAGATGAAGGAAGAAGGAGCGCAATGTCCAATGTCCCGTCGCGGCAGTGTGTGGCGGCTTGTTGATGTAGCGGCTGAATGAGACGGAGCTGCTCGAGGTTCAGGCTGTCCGGAGTCGGCTATTCCCCAGGCAGTGGGGTTACGGAAGACGCGTTTCGCCCGTTCACCGGGCTTGGTCACTTCCTGTTCATGGAGGGGATCGTGCGGGCTTTATCTTGAAAGGGGCTGGTCAGTGTCCAATCAGAAGGGAGATGTGTCCTACGTTTTCAGATTGCTGCACAGATGTAACTGCTGTTCTAAATTACATTGAATCCCAATTGAACTTGCAGTTAATGGCCCATTGCACGAAAAAAATTGAGAAATAGACAAGGTAATTAGATATCAATAAACAAGAAAAAAATATAAAATGGAAAGATAAATACATGAGAATAAATGAGAAAGAAATAATAAAATAAATAAATACATATAAAAGATGATGCAAATATATAAAGACAGCATGTCTAAACTGAGATTATATTCTAACGCTGAACATTGGGATATTATGGGAGGATGGTTGTAAATATATATAGAGAGTGGTGTTGATAGGAGGTTATTACAGGGAAATTGTAAGGAAAAAATGGGAAGGAAGGAAATAATTGGGAAATAAGGAGGGGGGGGGAAGAGAAATTTGGACTATGTTGGTGTGTAGGGGTGAAGCAGGGCTGATGATGCATTGTTGTTTGGTTGCTGTGATACTATATAAATTTGTAGGGGGGAAGACTGTATGTTGATGGGTGTGAATTGATGAGGCAAGCTGAAGAGGCGTGAGGATGGTGTAGCACGGTGAGGCTGGAGGGGAAAAGGGAAAGGGCACTTGTGTGGGGGTAATGGTGGGTGCACGGTGACTATTATATGGGTGAGCCAAATAGTAGAGAAATTAATAAAATGTGTGAGAGTGTAAAATGTATCATTAATGTAGATTAATATTTATAAAATTAAAAATGAAATTTTTGTTTGGAATTATGTGTTGTGATTGTGATAGCCCTGCTTCACCCCTACACACCAACATAATCCAAATTTCTCTCTTCCCACCCCTCCTTATTTCCCAATTATTTCCTTCCTTCCCATTTTTTCCTTACAATTTCCCTGTAATAACCTCCTATCAACACCACTCTCTATATATATTTACAACCATCCTCCCATAATATCCCAATGTTCAGCGTTAGAATATAATCTCAGTTTAGAAATGCTGTCTTTATATATTTGCATCATCTTTTATATGTATTTATTTATTTTATTATTTCTTTCTCATTTATTATCATGTATTTATCTTTCCATTTTATATTTTTTTCTTGTTTATTGATATCTAATTACCTTGTCTATTTCTCAATTTTTTTCGTGCAATGGGCCATTAACTGCAAGTTCAATTGGGATTCAATGTAATTTAGAACAGCAGTTACATCTGTGCAGCAATCTGAGAACGTAGGACACATCTCCCTTCTGATTGGACACTGACCAGCCCCTTTCAAGATAAAGCCCGCACGATCCCCTCCATGAACAGGAAGTGACCAAGCCCGGTGAACGGGCGAAACGCGTCTTCCGTAACCCCACTGCCTGGGGAACAGCCGACTCCGGACAGCCTGAACCTCGAGCAGCTCCGTCTCATTCAGCCGCTACATCAACAAGCCGCCACACACTGCCGCGACGGGACATTGGACATTGCGCTCCTTCTTCCTTCATCTCCGACACAGGCAGCCGCATCAGCCCTGCAGTCACGTAACATCTTACAACTGCAGCTCGTATCATCACGGTACTGCCAGCACCCTTTAATTGGTACATCTCGGACACAGACAGCCGCACCAGCCCTGCAGTTATGTAACATTCTACAACTGCAGCTCGCCTCACTACAGGATTGTACATTCTATCATCAGTCTGTAATAGACTTCGACAGACCCCGTCTCTGAAACAGACCAGATAGACCGATCTGCTTTGCGGCTGCATCACACTGTGTAATCTCAGTAACTACTGTATCCCGCATTCGTGACATGACTGGACCTTGATACGGACATCCTTTGTGTACACTGTATTTTGCCGCATACCAGTGACTGATCGCCCCTTCCATTCCGGGTAACATCTGCACAATTAAAGTATATTCTTTGTATATCTATTGGTATTCATTTTTGATGCTTGCCTTATATACTATCTTACAAAATCTATTTACATCAGATTATGAAAGTATCTGTTTCTTAGGCAGCCGGCACTTAGCGGCTCCTCATTTTATGACATACGATATTTCTGAGCTATAATGGGTTACCAGAGCTATGTTCAGTTATAAATCTGACATATTTATTGGCTCAGTATTCTTTCAAGTTTTTCTTCTTCTTTTTCTTCTTTGTTTTCTGCCTTTTCCTAAATCCACTTGGAGCAAAGATTTATAGTATCATTTTTCACTATTATTATTATGTAAAGTATCTCTGCAGCTCTGACAACAGTGAGACATAAAAATCACAATTTATTTGTTACAGAACTGTTGTCACCTATATGTTACTATTTTTCTAATCTTCCCACTTGATATCACTTTGAGACAAATGATATCAATCTGATAGCATCAAACAGATGTTTTTGCATGGTTTAAATCATCTTAACTTTCTGCCAATTTTTACAATCTGCTTTCTACAACATCAAGTATTATTAATATCACAGGTACCATCAGCACCCTGTAATTGGTAGTTTATCAACCATCAACCCTTCCAAAACTACCTTAGACCAGCATTGTTCCTTCCCTCCCCCCCCCCATCTTTTTCCAACTGCCTCTAATTTCAGGACTCTCACCACTGATTCAGGGGTAACCATCCCTGTCTAACATTGGCAGCAGATCCCCTATTTTCTTCTCCAATCTATATCTACTCTTTTTCTTCTCCATTTCGTGAACTCTCATCAGTGATTCCCGAGCTTTCGATATCAAATATCTCTTCTACTTTCATACCACACTGGCAACGCCCGAATCCTTCCGATCTTGGAAGCTAAGCAGTGTCGGGCTGGGTTAGTACTCAAGTGGGAGACTCTTGAGGAATACTCAGTTTAGTAGAAGTTCCTGGACGGTTTTGCTCAGCGTCTAACACTGACAGCAGATTCATCTTACTCATTCCATCTTTATCTACCCCATCCGTCTCTTCAATATTACTCATAAGAGATCTAGCTGACTTATCATCAACCTAATATCCTTATATTTACATACCTACCTAGGATTCTTATAGAGATTTTTTTCAGGCCTCCAGCTGTTATTTTCTGCATTTTCGTACCCAGGCAGTCCAGAACTATTACTCAGTATTTACACTGTAAAAATTTGTTCTGTGTTCCCCTTTTCCCAACCCCCCCTCCTCTTTTTGATACTTTTGACAGTATATTCTACTACCATTTTATCGATTGTTGTTAATAAAATTTGCATATAATTTTTATCATTAAGTTTCTTCTGAGACTTCTATACACATACATATAAGAGTGCGCCCACAAAAGAGTCTTCTTTTCTCTTTTTCTGTTGCATGTTTCATTACTGACTCAGGGTGCACCACCAAATTTAAGATTATTTAGAAAACATTGGTTTTCTCTTTGTACTCATTATATTTTGGTCTTAATAATATCTATTAGATACATTATTATTTCCCAGTGCGGTATACCCCCGATACATACATTTATTTGTATCCCTGATATCCATTGGTTGTGGGGTATCCAGTTACCGTAGGAGTGAAAAAGGTACTTAACGATGTCCAACAAAATACTGAGGGGTCTATTTATTAAGCCTTGGATGGAGATAAAGTGGACAGAGATAACAGCCAACCAGCTCCTGTCATTTTTCAAACAAAGCTTGTATCATGCCTGGAGCTGATTGTCTGGTACTTTATCTAAGTCCAATGTATCTCCATCCAAGGCTTAGTAAATAGACCTCTTAATAAGGAACAGAAGAAACTTTGATTTGTCTTATGGTCAGTTATTTAATGAAACATGATAGAATCTGGCAAAGGTATTTTGAAAACAATATATATATTTAAACAAAATATATAAATAATTTAGCTTTATCAGAAATGTATGCAAATGACTATCAACTGAAACAATAAAAATTAATAAATAAAAATAGCATTAAGACTAAAAAATACAGGCTGTAAGTGTGAGGTAAGAGCAGGGGCGTAGGGAGGGTGGAACAAGTGGAGCTTGAGCTCCAGGTGCAGTTGAGGACAGAAGGCGCCAGCTCACTGCACAGCTGAGAGCCGTGATCTCGGGCAGGGGTAGGAGGAGATGACTAGAAGAGAGGGAAGGGGTGGCCACCACACTGCCTGCATGTTGCATATCACTGATTGCACAGTACAGAGAGTCCAGTGCAGTGCAGTGCAGTGTGTTGTGTTGTTAGGGAAGAGGGGAGGTTTGGAGCTTGTCAGCAGAACTTTCCTGGCTGTCAGGGATCTGCATTCAGTAATCTGGAACATGCAGGCAGTGTGGTGGCCACCCTTTCTCTTTCCTCAGTCCTTTCCATCTACCCACGAGGCCTAGCCTGTCAATCACATAGAAGCTTCGCTCCTCCAGGCTGGAATGAGGAGCTGCTCTGCTGCTGCCCTCTTGGTGAGAATTAATGTGTGTTTAATACTGTATGTTTATGTGTATATGTCTGTGTTTGTGTGTAAATGTGTTTGTGTGTACAGTAAATGTGTGTGTATATGTCTGTGTGCTAATGTGTATACATGTGTGTGTGTTTATTAGAGATGTGCACCGGAAATTTTTCGGGTTTTGTGTTTTGGTTTTGGGTTCGGTTCCGCGGCTGTGTTTTGGGTTCGAACGCATTTTGGCAAAACCTCACTGAATTTTTTTTGTCGGATTCGGGTGTGTTTTGGATTCGGGTGTTTTTTTCAAAAAACCCTAAAAAACAGCTTAAATCATAGAATTTGGGGGTCATTTTGATCCCAAAGTATTATTAACCTCAATAACCATAATTTCCACTCATTTTCAGTCTATTCTGAACACCTCACACCTCACAATATTATTTTTAGTCCTAAAATTTGCACCGAGGTCGCTGGATGACTAAGCTCAGCAACCCAAGTGGCCGACACAAACACCTGGCCCATCTAGGAGTGACACTGCAGTGTCACGCAGGATGGCCCTTCAAAAAAACACTCCCCAAACAGCACATGACGCAAAGTAAAAAAGAGGCGCAATGAGGTAGCTGTGTGACTAAGCTCAGCGACCCAAGTGGCCGACACAAACACCTGGCCCATCTAGGAGTGGCACTGCAGTGTCAGGCAGGATGGCCCTTCCAAAAAATACTCCCCAAACAGCACATGATGCAAAGAAGAAAAAAAGAGGCGCAATGAGGTAGCTGTGTGACTAAGCTCAGCGACCCTAGTGGCCGACACAAACACCTGGCTCATCTAGGAGTGGCACTGCAGTGTCAGGCAGGATGGTCCTTCCAAAAAACACTCCCCAAACAGCACATGACGCAAAGAAAAAAAGAGGCGCAATGAGGTAACTGTGTGAGTAAGCTCAGCGACCCTAGTGGCCGACACAAACACCTGGCCCATCTAGGAGTGGCACTGCAGTGTGTCGCAGGATGGCCCTTCAAAAAAACACTCCCCAAACAGCACATGACACAAAGAAAAAAAGAGGCGCAATGAGGTAGCTGTGTGAGTAAGCTAAGGGACCCTAGTGGCCGACACAAACACCTGGCCCATCTAGGATTGGCACTGCAGTGTCACGCAGGATGGCCGTTCAAAAAAACACTCCCCAAACAGCACATGATGCAAAGAAAAAAAGAGGCGCAATGAGGTAGCTGTGTGACTAAGCTCAGCGACCCAAGTGGCCGACACAAACACCTGGCCCATCTAGGAGTGGCACTGCAGTGTCAGGCAGGATGGCCCTTCCAAAAAATACTCCCCAAACAGCACATGACGCAAAGAAGAAAAAAAAGAGGCGCAATGATCTAGCTGTGTGACTAAGCTCAGCGACCCTAGTGGCCGACACAAACACCTGGCCCATCTAGGAGTGGCACTGCAGTGTCAGGCAGGATGGCCCTTCCAAAAAACACTCCCCAAACAGCACATGACGCAAAGAAAAAAAGAGGCGCAATGAGGTAGCTGTGTGAGTAAGCTCAGCGACCCTAGTGGCCGACACAAACACCTGGCCCATCTAGGAGTGGCACTGCAGTGTCACGCAGGCTGGCCCTTCCAAAAAACACTCCCCAAACAGCACATGACGCAAAGAAAAATGAAAGAAAAAAGAGGTGCAAGATGGAATTGTCCTTGGGCCCTCCCACCCACCCTTATGTTGTATAAACAGGACATGCACACTTTAACCAACCCATCATTTCAGTGACAGGGTCTGCCACACGACTGTGACTGAAATGACGGGTTGGTTTGGACCCCCACCAAAAAAGAAGCAATTAATCTCTCCTTGCACAAACTGGCTCTACAGAGGCAAGATGTCCACCTCATCATCATCCTCCGATTCATCACCGTGTACATCCCCCTCCTCACAGATTATCAATTCGTCCCCACTGGAATCCACCATCACAGCTCCCTATGTACTTTGTGGAGGCAATTGCTGCTGGTGAATGTCTCCATGGAGGAATTGATTATAATTCATTTTAATGAACATCATCTTCTCCACATTTTCTGGAAGTAACCTCGTACGCCGATTGCTGACAAGGTGAGCGGCGGCACTAAACACTCTTTCGGAGTACAGACTTGTGGGAGGGCAACTTAGGTAGAATAAAGCCAGTTTGTGCAAAGGCCTCCAAATTGCCTCTTTTTCCTGCCAGTATACGTACGGACTGTCTGACGTGCCTACTTGGATGCGGTCACTCATATAATCCTCCACCATTCTTTCAATGGGGAGAGAATCATACGCAGTGACAGTAGACGACATGTCCGTAATCGTTGGCAGGTCCTTCAGTCCGGACCAGATGTCAGCATCAGCAGTCGCTCCAGACTGCCCTGCATCACCGCCAGCGGGTGGGCTCGGAATTCTGAGCCTTTTCCTCGCACCCCCAGTTGCGGGAGAATGTGAAGGAGGAGATGTTGACAGGTCGCGTTCCGCTTGACTTGACAATTTTCTCACCAGCAGTTCTTGGAACCCCTGCAGACTTGTGTCTGCCGGAAAGAGAGATCCAAGGTAGGTTTTAAATCTAGGATCGAGCACGGTGGCCAAAATGTAGTGCTCTGATTTCAACAGATTGACCACCCGTGAATCCTTGTTAAGCGAATTAAGGGCTCCATCCACAAGTCCCACATGCCTAGCGGAATCGCTCTGTGTTAGCTCCTCCTTCAATGTCTCCAGCTTCTTCTGCAAAAGCCTGATGAGGGGAATGACCTGACTCAGGCTGGCAGTGTCTGAACTGACTTCACGTGTGGCAAGTTCAAAAGGTTGCAGAACCTTGCACAACGTTGAAATCATTCTCCACTGCGCTTGAGACAGGTGCATTCCACCTCCTATATCGTGCTCAGTTGTATAGGCTTGAATGGCCTTTTGCTGCTCCTCCAACCTCTGAAGCATATAGAGGGTTGAATTCCACCTCGTTACCACTTCTTGCTTCAGATGATGGCAGGGCAGGTTCAGGCGTTTTTGGTGGTGCTCCAGTCTTCTGTATGTGGTGCCTGTACGCCGAAAGTGTCCCGCAATTCTTCTGGCCACCGACAGCATCTCTTGCACGCCCCTCTCGTTTTTTAAATAATTCTGCACCACCAAATTCAAGGTATGTGCAAAACATGGGACGTGCTGGAATTTGCCCATATTTAATGCACACACAATATTGCTGGCGTTGTCCGATGCCACAAATCCACAGGAGAGTCCAATTGGGGTAAGCCATTCTGCGATGATCTTCCTCAGTTGCCGTAAGAGGTTTTTAGCTGTGTGCGTATTCTGGAAAGCGGTGATACAAAGCGTAGCCTGCCTAGGAAAGAGTTGGCGTTTGCGAGATGCTGCTACTGGTGCCGCCGCTGCTGTTCTTGCGGCGGGAGTCCATACATATACCCAGTGGGCTGTCACAGTCATATAGTCCTGAGTCTGCCCTGCTCCACTTGTCCACATGTCCGTGGTTAAGTGGACATTGGGTACAACTGCATTTTTTAGGACACTGGTGAGTCTTTTTCTGAGGTCTGTGTACATTTTCGGTATCGCCTGCCTAGAGAAATGGAACCTAGATGGTATTTGGTACCGGGGACACAGTACCTCAAACAAGTCTATAGTTGGCTCTGCAGTAATGATGGATACCGGAACCACATTTCTCACCGCCCAGGATGCCAAGGCCTCAGTTATCCGCTTTGCAGCAGGATGACTGCTGTGATATTTAATCTTCCTCGCAAAGGACTGTTGGACAGTCAATTGCTTGGTGGAAGTAGTAAAAGTGGTCTTACGACTTCCCCTCTGGGATGACCATCGACTCCCAGCAGCAACAACAGCAGCGCCAGCAGCAGTAGGCGTTACACGCAAGGATGCATCGGAGGAATCCCAGGCAGGAGAGGACTCGTCAGAATTGCCAGTGACATGGCCTGCAGGACTATTGGCATTCCTGGGGAAGGAGGAAATTGACACTGAGGGAGTTGGTGGGGTGGTTTGCGTGAGCTTGGTTACAAGAGGAAGGGATTTACTGGTCAGTGGACTGCTTCCGCTGTCGCCCAAAGTTTTTGAACTTCTCACTGACTTATGATGAATGCGCTGCAGGTGACGTATAAGGGAGGATGTTCCGAGGTGGTTAACGTCCTACCCCTACTTATTACAGCTTGACAAAGGCAACACACGGCTTGACAAATGTTGTCCGCATTTCTGTTGAAATACTTCCACACCGAAGAGCTGATTTTTTTGGTATTTTCACCAGGCATGTCAATGGCCATATTCCTCCCATGGACAACAGGTGTCTCCCCGGGTGCCTAACTTAAACAAACCACCTCACCATCAGAATCCTCCTGGTCAATTTCCTCCCCAGCGCCAGCAACACCCATATCCTCCTCATCCTGGTGTACTTCAACACTGACATCTTCAATCTGACTATCAGGAACTGGACTGCGGGTGCTCCTTCCAGCACTTGCAGGGGGCGTGCAAATGGTGGAAGGCGCATGCTCTTCACGTCCAGTGTTGGGAAGGTCAGGCATCGCAACCGACACAATTGGACTCTCCTTGTGGATTTGTGATTTCGAAGAACGCACAGTTCTTTGCTGTGTTTTAGCCAGCTTAAGTCTTTTCATTTTTCTAGCGAGAGGCTGAGTGCTTCCATCCTCATGTGAAGCTGAACCACTAGCCATGAACATAGGCCAGGGCCTCAGCCGTTCCTTGCCACTCCGTGTGGTAAATGGCATATTGGCAAGTTTACGCTTCTCCTCCGACGATTTTATTTTAGATTTTTGAGTCCTTTTTTTACTGATATTTGGTGTTTTGGATTTTACATGCTCTGTACTATGACATTGGGCATCGGCCTTGGCAGACGACGTTGATGGCATTTCATCGTCTCGGCCATGACTAGTGGCAGCAGCTTCAGCACGAGGTGGAAGTCGATCTTGATCTTTCCCTATTTTTGGAACCTCAACATTTTTGTTCTCCATATTTTAATAGGCACAACTAAAAGGCACCTCAGGTAAACAATGGAGATGGATGGATACTAGTATACTTATGGATGACGAGTGACTGCCGACACAGAGGTAGCTACAGCCGTGGACTAACGTACTGCGTCTGCTAGTATAGACTGGATGATAATGATATAAAATATATATATATATATATCACTACTGCAGGACAGGTATATATTATATAATGACGGACCTGCTGGACACTGTCAGCAGAAGACTCCTAAACTACTAGTATGAAGAAGATAGAAAAAAAAAACCCACCACAGGTAGGTATACAATTATGGACGAGCACTGCCGACACAGAGGTAGCTACAGCCATGGACTACCGTACTGCGTCTGCTAGTATAGACTGGATGATAATGATATAAAAAATATATATATATATCACTACTGCAGGACAGGTATATATTATATAATGACGGACCTGCTGGACACTGTCAGCAGCAGACTCCTAAACTACTAGTATGAAGAAGATAGAAAAAAAAAAACCACCACAGGTAGGTATACAATTATGGACGAGCACTGCCGACACAGAGGTAGCTACAGCCGTGGACTACCGTACTGTGTCTGCTAGTATAGACTGGATGATAATGATATAAAAAATATATATATATATCACTACTGCAGGACAGGTATATATTATATAATGACGGACCTGCTGGACACTGTCAGCAGCAGACTCCTAAACTACTAGTATGAAGAAGATAGAAAAAAAAACCCACCACAGGTAGGTATACAATTATGGACGAGCACTGCCGACACAGAGGTAGCTACAGCCGTGGACTACCGTATTGCGTCTGCTAGTATAGACTGGATGATAATGATATAAAAAATATATATATATCACTACTGCAGGACAGGTATATATTATATAATGACGGACCTGCTGGACACTGTCAGCAGCAGACTCCTAAACTACTAGTATGAAGAAGATAGAAAAAAAAACCCACCACAGGTAGGTATACAACTATGGACGAGCACTGCCGACACAGAGGTAGCTACAGCCGCGGACTACCGTACGGCGTCTGCTAGTATAGACTGGATGATAATGATATAAAAAATATATATATATATATCACTACTGCAGGACAGGTATATATTATATAATGACGGACCTGCTGGACACTGTCAGCAGCAGACTCCTAAACTACTAGTGTGAAGAAGATAGAAAAAAAAAACCACCACAGGTAGGTATACAATTATGGACGAGCACTGCCGACACAGAGGTAGCTACAGCCGTGGACTACCGTACTGCGTCTGCTAGTATAGACTGGATGATAATGATATAAAATATATATATATATATCACTACTGCAGGACAGGTATATATTATATAATGACGGACCTGCTGGACATTGTCAGCAGCAGACTCCTAAACTACTAGTATGAAGAATATAGAGAAAAAAAACCCACCACAGGTAGGTATACAATTATGGACGAGCACTGCCGACACAGAGGTAGCTACAGCCGTGGACTACCGTACTGTGTCTGCTAGTATAGACTGGATGATAATGATATAAAAAAAATATATATATCACTACTGCAGGACAGGTATATATTATATAATGACGGACCTGCTGGACACTGTCAACAGCAGACTCCTAAGCTACTAGTATGAAGAAGATAGAAAAAAAAACCCACCACAGGTAGGTATACAATTATGGACGAGCACTGCCGACACAGAGGTAGCTACAGCCGTGGACTACCGTACTGCGTCTGCTAGTATAGACTGGATGATAATGATATAAAAATATATATATATATCACTACTGCAGGACAGGTATATATTATATAATGACGGACCTGCTGGACACTGTCAGCAGCAGACTCCTAAACTACTAGTATAAGGAAGATAGAAAAAAAAAAAACCACCACAGGTAGGTATACAATTATGGACGAGCACTGCCGACACAGAGGTAGCTACAGCCGTGGACTACCGTACTGCGTCTGTTAGTATAGACTGGATGATAATTATATAAAAAATATATATATATCACTACTGCAGGTATATATTATAATATAATGAATGACTGACCTGCTGGACACTGTCTGTCAGCAGAATGCGTTTATAGAATAAAAAAAAAAAACACCACACGAGTGTTTAACTTTTTCAGGCAGACAATATACTGGTGGTCACTGGTCAGTCACACTGGCAGCAAAAGTGTGCACTGTTATGTACTCCTGCTATAACTGCTCCCCAGTCTCCCCCACAATTAAGCTGTGTGAGCAGTGAGCACTCAGCACAGTCAGATATACATAGATGATATTATCATGCAGCACACTGAGGCTGAGCACGGATATGGTATGTGACTGTGTATCGTTTTTTTTCAGGCAGAGAACGGATTTTAAATAATAAATAAAACTGGTGGTCACTAGTATAACTATCAGCAAAACTCTGCACTCTCTGAGTACTCCGAATGCTCCCCAAAATTACTAAAATTAAATTACTAAATCAAGTGTCTCACTCTCTATCTAAACGGAGAGGACGCCAGCCACGTCCTCTCCCTATCAATCTCAATGCACGTGTGAAAATGGCGGCGACGCGCTGCTCCTTATATAGAATCCGAGTCTCGCGATAGAATACGAGCCTCGCGAGAATCCGACAGCGGGATGATGACGTTCGGGGGGGTTCGGATTCCGAGGAACCCAACCCGCTCATCTCTAGTGTTTATGTGTATATATAGTATATATATCTTTGTTTACAGTATGTGTAAGTATGTGTGTGTGTTTATGTATGTCTGTGTGTATATGTGTATGTCTGTGTATATCTGTGTGTGTATATTTGTGTGTGTGTGTGTGTGTGTGTGTGTGTGTGTCTATACAGTATATCTCTGTATATTTGTGTGTTTAATGTATGTCTGTGCCTAAATGTGTGTGAATCTATGTATGTGTATGGGTGTATGTGTAATGGTGGGTGGGGGCGCCGTGACATGGACATGCTCTGGGTGTCATGTCTCCACGCTACGCCTCTGGGTAAGAATGCTTACTCAACATATGTAAATTTGGGTACTCACTAGGCGATCTGCTCTATGAGCAACGTTGCCTAGTGTTTCCCCCTCCTGGGCCAGGTGGTCGGCAGTAGTGCATACACACTGGGCGATATAACAATCATATTATTCAGTATCGTCACACCGCGGCCAGGCCATGCAGTCAGCTCTTGGATCACAGTCCAAATTGAGCTGCATGCACGGCCGATATCGATGGTCGTTAAAGACCCGAGGGGCCACACATCGCTCGTCTTCGCTGGCATTCACACTTGCTGAGAAAGTAAACGATGTAGATCAGGGAGGGTGAAAATGAGCAACGTCGATTACTTTCTCGCCAAGTGTGTATGCACCTTAAGTCTCCTTGTTTAATTGCAATTATAAGGTTAACAGTATAATGTTTTATAGCCTGAAGTGGCTTGTATCTCCCCCTCTTGACCTTTGACATTCCATGTTGCTGATATTGGGAGTGATATTTCCAATGAGGTATTTATACTCCCAAAATCACTTTCTTATTTATTACTGGTTATTTATATATATATATATATATATATATATATAGCGCAACACAAGGTTAATAACCTATAACTGAAAAACATTGCAGAACCACTTACTTGAGCCAACTGAGCTGTTCAGAGCTGAACATTGCCCCTGGGGTAACCAGCACTCAAAAAGCAGCATGTGGTAACGTAAATATTCTTTCAGGGACAGAAATAATGGAAGGAATGACCAAACCTAGCAAAGACAATAAAATTGCTGGAACAATGTAAAAAAAAAAAAAGTGTTGGAAAGACACAACAAGTGCCGGGAAGTTTTAGTGTGCAACAGGTAAAAGTTATTAAAACAACACTTTAGAAACACACCATGACATGGACATATATATAAAATTGAGCATAGTTGAAATAACCAGAAAATTTTAGCACGCTAAAGAGCATTACCCTGCAGGAGATCCAGCTCCAAATCTAAATTGTTTCCAATTGAACACTAATTTATTCTTCCCTTGAGGTACACATATGAAAATCAAGAGGAGAAACAGAAGATTGGAATATATATATATTTTTTTCGAACATGGGCAACAGACAGTTTTTGTTGCATTTCAAAGTACAGCTCATTAATCATGCAATTGCTTTTTGATTTTCTTGCTTTTCTACCTATAACTGAAACATTAAGATTCAGGAAGGTAATTTGTGCTAATGTTCTGAGATCATTTCTTTACGTTATTGATATCAAAAGTGCCAGATCTGAGTGAATGTAATATTATTTTTCCTTTTATTCATGCAGTAAGGAGATTAACCATATAAAGTGGTTCAAGCTCCATAAATGATGCAACATTAGTGGGTCTTCAGTTTAATTTAACAAGTACATAATTCTATATGATTACATATTTACTGCTCAAAACTGGTGCTTTATTATCACTAATGATGTATAGCGTGCTCTGTGGTCATTGCTGAACTCTCTGAATCAGTGCCACCAGTTTATCACCACTATAGACATTTTATGAATTTACCAGCCATATACTTGAGACATATTTTAAAGGTATTGTACTGTACCTTTATAAATTCTGCTGGTTAAACACACCTCTTTGTACTTTGTACTACAGTACTGTATGTCAGTGATGGACTACAACAGATACCAGTTACACCAGTAACATCATTGCAGCTTACAGTAGCTTATTGTGGTCTTCGCCTTAAGCAGCCCCCTTTGTAAAGAACTTAATGCATTAATCAGTACTTGGTTACCACCAGGTCTTAAACTGGCAGCTACAGTACATCGCTGAGCAATATGATTACAATCAGAATTGACAGAAGGGTGAAAGTGGTCAGCAAGCACAAGTGAGATAAAAGTTATTAAAAATCAGCAGGTGAAGAATGTAACTAAAAAGAGGCTTTAAGATTATTGCTGTCAGCAGAGATGATGGTCAGGAACAAAGCGAAGGTCAGCAATGGTAATGCAATAAATCAACAATACCTATGTTAAGAAGCAAGACCTATGATGAATTTCTGTGTGCTGCTAGGTCTAGGCAGTGTTTATCTAAAGTAAACACATACTGTAAAAAGCATAAATGTATTGAAATAAATAAAAACAGTAAACAAACTTATTGGGATTCATTCAGGTCGCATCACAATCGTGATGAGACTGCAATCGCAGAGGCATTCGTGCGGCGGCGATGCAGCACTGCGCTGGGCGGCCTCCAGCATGTGATAGAAGCAGAAGCAGATTCTGCTTTTTGGCAGAATCTGCTACTCTTACTGAATAGGGTCCATAGGGCCTCACGCGATCCAACCGCAAAAATTGCTAAAAAGATGCAGGCGCATGTGCAGCTTCCGTCCTGCATATGCATCTGCATTTTCTGTGGGGGAAGGGGGGGGGGGGGCAATCAGGCAGAGGCGGTCGCGGGGTGGGGGGGCAGCAACGCGCAATCACAAACATGGCAGTGGGCTTCTTAATTTCTGCTGTCAAGCAGAAATTGCAATGCGATCACAATTTCTGCTTGATGAAAGGGGGAGGCGGCATTCAGCATGCTGGGCGGCCTTGCCCTGCAATGGGCGGCCCACAGCATACGAACAGACGGATTGCAAATTCTGCTAATTAGCAGAATTTGCAATCCTTACTGAAATAGGCCCATAGTCCCTTTTGATTGAAATTAGGGACAATGCTCCATTTCCTAGGCAGAGACAGAGCGTTGCGGGGGCAGAGGCGGCCAAACGTTTTAGAAGTGGAGGTGTTATCGCAGCGGCTGTGTGATGTCACACGCAGCTGCCGTGATCAGAAACATGGCAGTGCCAGGAGACAACCTTCATTTCACGGGGCGGATGTCAGGATTCCGTCCGTCTGTAAAATGCCATCTGTCAGGATTCCTAACACCGGGAACCTGACAGCCAACATTTTAACTGCATCCCATCCAAAGAAACCAATCCTCATAATCATATTGGAGGCACATGTATAGATTCACCAGACCTCTATTTTAGAAATACAATGCTCAAAAAAATAAAGGGAACACTTAAACAACACCATGTAACTCCAAGTCAATCACACATCTGTGAAATCAAACTGTTCACTTAGGAAGCAACACTGATTGACAATCAATTTCACATGCTGTTGTGCAAATGGAATAGACAACAGGTGGAAATTATAGGCAATTAGCAAGACACCCCCAATAAAGGAGTTGTTCTGCAGGTGGTGACCACAGACCACTTCTCAGCTCTTATGCTTTCTGGCTGATGTTTTGGTCACTTTTGAAAGCTGGCGGTGCTTTCACTCTAGTGGTAGCATGAGACGGAGTCTACAACCCACACAAGTGGCTCAGGTAGTGCAGCTCATCCACAATGGCACATCAATGAGAGCTGTGGCAAGAAGGTTTGCTGTGTCTATCAGCGTAGTGTCCAGAGCATGGAGGCGCTACCAGGAGACAGGCCAGTACATCAAGAGACGTGGAGGAGGCCGTAGGAGGGCAACAACCCAGCAGCAGGACCGCTACCTCTGCCTTTGTGCAAGGAGGAACAGGAGGAGCACTGCCAGAGCCCTGCAAAATGACCTCCAGCAAGCCACAAATGTGCATGTGTCTACTCAAATGATCAGAAACAGACTCCATGAGGGTGGAATGAGGGCACGACGTCCACAGGTGGGGGTTGTGCTTACAGTCCAACACCGTGCAGGACGTTTGCCATTTTCTAGAGAACACCAAGATTGGCAAATTCGCCACTGGAGCCCTGTTCTCTTCACAGATGAAAGCAGGTTATCACTGAGCACATGTGACAGACGTGACAGAGTCTGGAGATGCCAAGGAGAATGTTCTGCTGCCTGCAACATCCTCCAGCATGACCGGTTTGGCAGTGGGTCAGTAATGGTGTGGGGTGGCATTTCTTTGTGGGGGCGCACAGCCCTCCATGTGCTCACCAGAGGTAGCCTGACTGCCATTAGGTACCGAGATGAGATCCTCAGACCCCTTGTGAGACCATATGCTGGTGCGGTTGGCCCTGGGTTCCTCCTAATGCAAGACAATGCTAGACCTCATGTGGCTGGAGTATGTCAGCAGTTCCTGCAAGACGAAGGCATTGATGCTATGGACTGGCCCACCCGTTCCCCAGACCTGAATCCAATTGAGCACATCTGGGACATCATGACTCGCTCCATCCACCAACGCCACGATGCACCACAGACTGTCCAGGAGTTGGCGGATGCTATGTCCAGGTCTGGGAGGAGATCCCTCAGGAGACCATCCGCCACCTTATCAGGAGCATGCCCAGGCGTTGTAGAGAGGTCATACATGCATGTGGAGGCCACACACACTACTGAGCCTCATTTTGACTTGTTTTAAGGGCATTACATCAAAATTGGATCAGCCTGTAGTGTGTTTTTCCACTTTAATTTTGAGTGCGACTCCAAATCCAGACCTCCATGGGTTAATAAATTTGATTTCCATTGATAATTTTTTTGTGATTTTGTTGTCAGCACATTCAACAATGTAAAGAACAAAGTATTTAATAAGAATATTTAATTCATTCAGATCTAGGATGTGTTGTTTAAGTGTTCCCTTTATTTTTTTTAAACAGTGTATATTCATGACATACAGTAGGTGTGTAGGTGGCAGTTGTGTCTAATGACAGCGGGGTATTATTAGATACACCTATTGCTTCAGAACAAGTGGATCTAGCGATTGATTTATTACCAAAAAGTAAGGGGTAACTTTACTAAGAATCATGTTTTGACCGTGACTAAACATGGTGGTGATCGATCAGACACGTGAGTATTTTTCAAAAATAAACACGGGTGTTTATTATGATACCATGTTTTCTGTGATTGTGTTTTCCGATGGCGTATGCAGTCATGTTTGGCAGCAATGTATGCTGTGTGTGTCGGCAGCCAAAATGAAGACTGCACACATCAGTGAGATCCATGTAGGCTACTGTGTGTGTACAGTGTGCAAAAAATATAATAATGGTGTGGGGTCATCCCACCCCAAGCATAAACAACCCTGGTCTCTTTGTGCTGGCCCTGGTTCAGAAAATATAGGGGAAAAATAACATAGGGATCCTCCGTATTTAATAAACCAGCACTGGGATCTTGGAGCCAGCCCTGGTTTGAAATTGATGGGGAAAAAATGACATAGGGTATCCCTTATTTTACTTTTAGAACCAGCACCAGGCTCCACCAGCAGGGGGGTAATACAACATTTGACAAGGTCCTGTGGCTGAAGCATTCATCCCTCCTAACTAGTCAGGCCAAGCCGGGGAATCTTTGGGGAAGTGAAGACCTCCAAAAATAAAAGAGTCCCCTCCCCTCCAGGGCACCCAAGGTCAGAGCTGATGCCCAGGGCTATCTGCTGCCCCCTCGGGCGGTGGGTGCCAAGTTGATTACATTTTAAGTGAAATAATAATATTGTCTTTTACAGGAGGTCTACAGGTCCAAGCAAGCCTCCCCCACATGCTGGTACCTGGGGAACCACAAGTACCAGCATGCAGGTATTAAGGGCCTGCTGGTACCCATAGCCCCCCTGCAAAATAAATATTAAAATAAATGACATGACACAAAAAAATCACAGTATACCTTTGATTACATACAGTACATGCACTAACACTCACATATTGTATACTCACCTTGTCCCTGGCACGTCCGGTCCTCTTCTCCAGTAGAATCCTGCTATATGGAGTGTGTGTGTGTGTGGGGGGGGGATCCATACTCACCTATCCTTGTGTTGACTGGGGGCTATTCTCCAGTAGGCATCCAGGGTGATAAAAATAAAAATTGCATCACCCGAACCTAGTTGGACCAGAGGAGCTATATGTGCTGGTACTTGTAATTCTCCAAGTACAGGCATACAGGGAAGGCTTGCTGGGACCTGTAGTCCTCCTGTAAAAGACAATATTATTCTAACTTTCACATTAAATGCTATCAACTCAGCACCCACTACCCAGTGGTAACGGGGATACCCCTAGGCTTCAGCCCAGACCTTGAGTGCCCTGGATGGAGGGACCTCTTTATTGGGAGGTCCCTACTTCCCCAGGAATTCCGATCCAGGGCTGACTAGTTAGGTGGGCTGTTCAGTGTGTCCCCTGGCTGTGGCATTACCCCCTTACTAGTAGTGCCTGGTGCTGGTTCTAAAAATATGGGGGTCCCCTATTTAATCCCCCCCATGATATTTTTAGAACCAGAGCCGACTCCAAGAGCCCCATGCTGGTTCATTAAATATGGGTGATCCCTATGTCTTTAGTTTGCCTATTTTTATTGAACCAGGGATGACTCAAAGAGCCGGGACCCATGCTGTTTTTTTTTTTTACTTTTCCACAGAGAAGCTCTGCACAGAGAAGCACTGATCTGCGCAGGCTTCTACAAACATGCTGCGTAGGGGGACGTCTATTTCAGAAGTGTAGTTTGGTCAGACTGCCCAATTCATGGGTTTGTTTTTGGTAAATTCCCATGTTTCAATGATGTCTACGGAAAGTACTTTTGAGTTTTTCCGATGGTATATTTGATCACTTTTTAAGTTGAATTCCACGCAACACTCCCATGTTTTGCCTTTAGTAAATTCCTGTGTTTGCAACAGTAGCCAAACACAGGGCCGGTGCTAGGGTGTTCGGTGCCCTCCTGCAAACTATAAATTTTGCACCCTCCTATGGCCGTATCGTGGCCCTCATTCCGAGTTGATTGCTAGCTGCCGTTGTTCGCTGAGTAGCGGTCATTTAAAAAAAAAGACACAACTGTGCATGCATATGCACCGGGGGCAACTATGCATTTGCACGGCTGCTAAAATTAACTAGCGAGCGATCAACTCGGAATGAGGGCCCATAGTCAAAAGGCCCAAATTTATTAAGCTTTAAAAGGTGATAATGTGGAGACGATTAAGAGTGATAAAGTACCAGCCAATCAGCTTCCTAACTGACATGTTACAGGATGTGTACAAAGAAAGATGTGACACTATGGTATGGTGCGCTAAAAAGTACCACTATGCAGCCAAATATGTGAATACCAAATCAGGAGGATTCCTCCAACCTCCACCACAACATGCACAGAACAACAGTAGGTATCACTTATCCGGCGCTGTGATTTGTAGATCCGCCAGGGAAATACTGGTCTGACTCACTTCCGGAGTAATGTTAGTTATATCCGGATAAAATGTGGGTAAAAGAAAGGGTTGTATAGTGAAGTACAGTAAAAACACCTTTTTAATTTACATATTATTACATAGAAAAAATCCTGCTACACATAAAACAAATATACAGCGAATTCATCCAGCACAGATATAGTGAGCGCAATTACCAGAGTTTTAGTTCAAAACAGCATAATATAGGTAAGTCCCGGGCACCCTCGGTGTTAGGAAATGCTGCAACCAATCGTCCGGTATCACCGTCACACGTCGGTCCTGGGTGGCCTCTGCTGTCACCTCCGACGCGTTTCCACCCCGATCAGGGGTCTTTTTCAAGGAGTGTATGAGTGGAGCTGTAAAACGTATGCATTTTAAACTTCCCTTACCCAATAGAGACCCTCCAAACACAGCTGATGGCCATTACGTCCATTTCCTGATGGTTCCCCGGTCAGCTGTGGATCGCGGTGCGTCTCCATAGCAACCCGACGTCACTTCTGCTACCGGGCTCAAAACGACTACAATTCCCAGAGTCCTAAGAGCTTTTACAGTCCGTTTCCATGGCGGCATACTGCGTCATTTCCGCCCCCGGGTTCTTTCCATAGAGTTATAATGTTCATTGTCCCGGAGACGGTGCCGCCCATTGTTGTCATGGTGACGCGATCCTAAGTAATTCATAATGAAACAAGCTTTTACTATTCACTCTTTCCTATATGCAATATCCTACTGTAGCAATTCCCAATACCGGATATTATAAAAAATAACAGTTTAAAAATCATGATAAACCATGAATGAGGTGCTTATAATAAAGTGACAGTGCCCACATGCAAAAAATTACCACTGCTGAGAAATCAGTATAAAAATGGGAAAGATATATATATAACTTGGAATGAAGATTAAGTTAATAAAATACAGAGGTTGTAAGGGGAGATTGATAAAATTATGGGAAAACATGTAAAATGTCTATAAAAAAACATTTAATTTCAAAATCCGAGTTGAGGCCCCCTGGTTTTAATGTCCCCAACTCGAAGATCAGTTGCATTTCTGCCTTTGCTAATTGGGTAGCCAGATCTTTATGTCTACGATGTCCTGGAATGTGTTTTAGGCCGAAGAACCTCCTAACTTCAGATATCTTACTGCTGTGTTTCGATCGGAAATGCTCAGATAAAGCATGGGTTTGTAGGCCCTTCTTTATGTTGAGTACATGTTCCCCTAGTCTAATTTTGAGGGGTCTCGACGTATGACCTATATAATATAGACCACAGGTACATTCAATCCCATAAATTATGTTCTTAACATTGCACGTTATGAACTCCTTTATTTTCTCCATTTTGCCATTAATGTGAACTTCCGTTAATTTTTTATTGTCCCCACTAACCTCTTTGCATCCGATGCAGGACCCGCATCTATAAAAACCTTTAGAGTGTATCATACCTGGTTTGATTTTCTCTGAGGGGAGCAAGCTTTTTACCACCTTAGATCCTATGGTGGGCGCTTTTTCTAAATACATTTTGGCCTATTTGGCAGCAGCTCTCCTAAAATAGGGTCACGTTTTAAAATCTTCCAATGTTTAGATATAATGCTCTCTAACTGTTTATATTGGCTGTTGTAAGTGGTTATAAAAGCCCAATTATACATTGAGCTGTCTTTTGATTTGGGTTTCTTAGTTAATAGATCTCTTCTATCTATTCCTTCTACTTGGTTGGTGGCTTCTTCAATGTGGTTCTCTTTGTATCCTGAGGCAGTGAATTTATCCTTCATCGTTATTGCCTGTTGAAGATAATTTTCATTTTTGGAACAGTTACGTTTTAGTCTCCTCAATTGGCTTTCAGGAATTGATTTCAGCCAATTGGGATGATGGCAACTCCTTGCTTGGAGAAATGTGCCTGAGTCTGTAGGTTTGGTAAAACATTTAGTATGTATATGTCAATCTTCCACATATAAGGTGATATCTAGAAAGTTCACAGTGCTATCAATATCTGTGAATGTGAATTCGATGTTAACATCATTGGTGTTAAGATATGTGAAAAATTTCTCAAGTAATTCTTTACTGCTGTTCCATATAAAAAAGACGTCATCTATGTAACGTAGCCAGGACACCAGGTTCACTCCAAATGTTAACATCATTGGTGTTAAGAAAGAGCTGTCAAACACTTTTTGGAAAAAAGCCAACTCGAAATCAAACTCCAAGAATTCATTAGTGAAGGAATTCATTTTATCCTAACAAATAATTATTTTTTATATGATGATGATTTTTATCTACAAAAGGTGGGCACAGCCATGGGCACCAGGTTCGCTCCAAGTTACGCCAACATCTTCATGGGTCATTGGGAAAATAAAAAGATATGGAATAACAACCCATTTGGAGCGAACCTGGTGTCCTGGCTACGTTACATAGATGACGTCTTTTTTATATGGAACAGCAGTAAAGAATTACTTGAGAAATTTTTCACATATCTTAACACCAATGATGTTAACATCGAATTCACATTCACAGATAGTGATAGCACAGTGAACTTTCTAGATATCACCTTCTATGTGGAAGATTGCCATATACATACTAAATGTTTTACCAAACCTACAGACTCAGGCACATTTCTCCAAGCAAGGAGTTGCCATCATCCCAATTGGCTGAAATCAATTCCAGGAAGCCAATTGAGGAGACTAAAACGTAACTGTTCCAAAAATGAAAATTATCTTCAACAGGCAATAACGATGAAGGATAAATTCACTACCTCAGGATACAAAGAGAACCACATTGAAGAAGCCACCAACCAAGTAGAAGGAATAGATAGAAGAGATCTATTAACTAAGAAACCCAAATCAAAAGACAGCTCAATGTATAATTGGGCTTTTATAACCACTTACAACAGCCAATATAAACAGTTAGAGAGCATTATATCTAAACATTGGAAGATTTTAAAATGTGACCCTATTTTAGGAGAGCTGCTGCCGAATAGGCCAAAATGTATTTAGTAAAAAGACCCCACCATAGGATCTAAGGTGGTAAAAAGCTTGCTCCCCTCAGAGAAAATCAAACCAGGTATGATACACTCTAAAGGTTTTTATAGATGCGGGTCCTGCATCGGATGCAAAGAGGTTAGTGGGGACAATAAAAAATTAACGGAAGTTCACATTAATGGCAAAACGGAGAAAATAAAGGAGTTCATAACGTGCAATGTTAAGAACGTAATTTATGGGATTAAATGTACCTGTGGTCTATATTATATAGGCCGTACGTCGAGACCCCTCAAAATTAGACTAGGGGAACACGTACGCAACATAAAGAAGGGCCTACAAACTCATGCTTTATCTGAGCATTTCAGATCGAATCACAGCAGTAAGATATCTGAAATTAGGAGGTTCTTCGGCCTAAAACACATTCCAGGACATCGTAGACATAAAGATCTGGCTACCCAATTAGCAAAGGCAGAAATGCAACTGATCTTCGAGTTGGGGACATTAAAACCAGGGGGCCTCAACTCGGATTTTGAAATTAAATGGTTTTTATAGACATTTTACATGTTTTCCCATAATTTTATCAATCTCTTCTTACAACCTCTGTATTTTATTAACTTAATCTTCATTCCTAGTTATATATATATCTTTCCAGTTTCTATACTGATTTCTCAGCAGTGGTAATTTTTTGCATGTGGGCACTGTCACTTTATTATAAGCACCTCATTCATGGTTTATCATGATTTTTAAACTGTTATTTTTTATAATATCCGGTATTGGGAATTGCTACAGTAGGATATTGCCGGTATTGGGAATTGCTACAGTAGGATATTGCATATAGGAAAGAGTGAATAGTAAAAGCTTGTTTCATTATGAATTACTTAGGATCGTGTCACCATGACAACAATGGGCGGCACCGTCTCCGGGACAATGAACATTATAACTCTATGGAAAGAACCCGGGGGCGGAAGTGACGCATTATGCCGCCATGGAAACGGACTGTAAAAGCTCTTAGGACTCTGGGAATTGTAGTCGTTTTGAGCCCGCTAGCGGAAGTGACGTTGGGTTGCTATGGAGACGCACCGCGATCCACAGTTGACCGGGAAACCATCAGGAAATGGACGTAATGGCCATCAGCTGTATTTGGAGGGTCTCTATTGGGTAAGGGAAGTTTAAAATGCATACGTTTTATAGCTCCACTCATACACTCCTTGAAAAAGACCCCAGATCGGGGTGGAAACGCGTCGGAGGTGACAGCAGAGGCCACTCAGGACGGACGTGTGACGGTGATACCGGACGATTGGTTGCAGCATTTCCTAACACCGAGGGTGCCCGTGACTCACCTATATTATGCTGTTTTGAACTAAAACTCTGGTAATTGCGCTCACTATATCTGTGCTGGATGAATTCGCTGTATATTTGTTTTATGTGGAGCAGGATTTTTTCTATGTAATAATATGTAAATTAAAAAGGTGTTTTTACTGTACTTCACTATACAAACCCTTTTTTTTACCCACATATTATTCGGATATAACTAACATTACTCCGGAAGTGAGTTAGACCAGTATTTCCCTGGCGGATCTAGAAATCACAGCACCGGATAAGTGATACCTATTGTTGTTCTGTGCATGTTACAGGATGTGTTTGAAAAATGACAGGAGCTGGTTAGCTGGTACTTTAGTACTCTTTATCCGTCTCCACTCAATCACTTTTAAGGCTTAATTATACATTTGGGCCTATTAAAATGTGAAAAAAGTGATTGGGTGACATGGGAGAGGGTGAGAATCAGCGGGTGACAGAGAGAGAATGACAGGAATGAGAGGGTGACATGGAGAGGATTAGAGTCAGTGGATGACAGGAGAGGCATTTGGTGACAAGAGAGAAGTGACAGGGAGAGGGTAGTGGCAGGGAGAGGCAGTGGGAGATGGGCACAGAGTGACGCTAGGGAAAGGCAGTGGATGAC
This sequence comes from Pseudophryne corroboree, assembly GCF_028390025.1. Lineage (NCBI taxonomy): Eukaryota > Metazoa > Chordata > Amphibia > Anura > Myobatrachidae > Pseudophryne > Pseudophryne corroboree. Next base: position 338,746,852 of record NC_086444.1, on the reverse strand, counting down.
AGTGAGATGCGGAAGGTGACAATGAGAGGTACAGAGTGACCAGCAGAGGGTGAAAAGAGAGGATGACAGGGAGAGGGTGAGCGTCAGTGGGTGACAGGAGAGTGAGAGAGGTGACAGGGAAATGGTGAGAATCACTGGGTGACAGAAGAGATAAGTGATGGGGAGACAGTGACGTGCAGAGAGGTGAGGCAGGAGGGCAAAGCCTTTCCTGTCATAACAATGTATAAAACAAAGTTTTGACTGTATTAAGTATCTTTTTGTATTATTATAATAATTTTTATAGTCAAAACTCTGAAGTAAAAAGTCTGTGAGAGGTAAGGCAATGCATTCCCTGCCTTCCTTTTTCGCGCATTTCTGATCAAAACTCACCAAATGTCCAGCAGTATACACTGCTATACCTGTGTATAATGCCCACATGAACCCATGGGCTCTTATATTGTGTGAAAGTCTGGCTCTGGTACTAGCTAGTGCTGTATGAGCCATTTACCTCACCACACGTCCACCTACGGGTGGCAGATTTTACAGGGCATACTGCAACACCTAGTTAAATACGTCTACTTGCCTGGGACAAAACATCAGAGTTTCTCATTCCCCATCCACTACAAACAGCCAAATTTGGAGGAGGAGGAGGAGGGGAGCAGCAGATCCTACAAATCCCTCGCCGGGTAAATTTTGTGAAATGTAGCCCACAGAATACAATAGCTAGTGATTTGCAACGGACATTTTTCGGGTTTTGTGTTTTGGTTTTGGATTCGGTGCCGCGGCCGTGTTTTGGATTCGGACGCGTTTTGTCAAAACCTCCCTGAAATTTTTTTGTCGGATTCGGGTGTGTTTTGGATTCGGGTGTTTTTTTTACAAAAACTCCTCAAAAACAGCTTAAATCATAGAATTTGGGGGTCATTTTGATCCCATAGTATTATTAACCTCAATAACCATAATTTCCACTCATTTTCAGTCTATTCTGAACACCTCACAATATTATTTTTAGTCCTAAAATTTGCACCGAGGTCGCTGGATGACTAAGCTAAGCGACCCAAGTGGCCAACACAAACACCTGGCCCATCTAGGAGTGGCACTGCAGTGTCAGACAGGATGGCACTTCAAAAAATAGTCCCCAAGCAGCACATGATGCAAAGAAAAAAAGAGGTGCAATGAGGTAGCTGTGTGACTAAGCTAAGCGACCCAAGTGGCCGACACAAACACCTGGCCCATCTAGGAGTGGCACTGCAGTGTCAGGCAGGATGGCACTTCAAAAAAATAGTCCCCAAACAGCACATGATGCAAAGAAAAAAAGAGGCGCAATGAGGTAGCTGTGTGACTAAGCTAAGCGACCCAAGTGGCCGACACAAACACCTGGCCCATCTAGGAGTGGCACTGCAGTGTCAGGCAGGATGGCACTTCAATAAAATAGTCCCCAAACAGCACTTGATGCAAAGAAAAAAAAGAGGTGCACCAAGGTTGCTGGATGGCTAAGCTAAGCGACCCAAGTGGCCGACACAAACACCTGGCCCATCTAGAAGTGGCACTGCAGTGTCAGACAGGATGGCAGATTTAAAAAATAGTCCCCAAACAGCACATGATGCAAAGAAAAAAAGAGGTGCCTGACTTAAACAAACCACCTCCCTATCAGAATCCTCCTTGTCAATTTCCTCCCCAGCGCCAGCAACACCCATATCCTCATCCTGGTGTACTTCAACAGTGACATCTTCAATTTGACTATCATGAACTGGACTGCGGGTGCTCCTTCCAGCACTTGAAAGGGGGCGTGCAAAAGGTGGAAGGCGCAACCTCTTCCCATCCAGTGTTGGGAAGGTCAGGCTTCGCAACCGACACAATTGGACTCTCCTTGGGGATTTGTGATTTAGAAGAACGCACCGTTCTTTGCTGTGTTTTTGCCATCTTAACTCTTTTAAGTATTCTAGCGAGAGGATGAGTGCTTCCATCCTCATGTGAAGCTGAACCACTATCCATGAACATAGGCCAGGCCCTCAGCCGTTCCTTGCCACTTCGTGTCGTAAATGGCACATTGGCAAGTTTACGCTTCTCCTCAGACGATTTTGATTTAGATTTTTGGGTCATTTTACTGAGCTTTATTTTTTTGGATTTTACATGCTCTCTACTATGACATTGGGCATCGGCCTTGGCAGACGACGTTGATGGCATTTCATCGTCTCGGCCATGACTAGTGGCAGCAGCTTGAGCACGAGGTGGAAGTGGATCTTGATCTTTCCCTATTTTACCCTCCACATTTTTGTTCTCCATTTTTTAATGTGTGGAATTATATGCCAGTAATATATCAATAGCAATGGCCTACTACTATATATACTGCGCACAACTGAAATGCACCACAGGTATGGATGGATAGTATACTTGATGACACAGAGGTAGGTAGAGCAGTGGACTACTGTACCGTACTGCTATATATATAGTTATACTGGTGGTCAGAAAACTGTGCAAAACTGAAATGCACCACAGGTATGGATGGATAGTATACTTGACGACACAGAGGTAGGTAGAGCAGTGGCCTTCTGTACCGTACTGCTATATAGTATATACTGGTGGTCAGCAAACTGTGCAAAACTGAAATGCACCACAGGTATGGATGGATAGTATACTTGACGACACAGAGGTAGGTAGAGCAGTGGACTACTGTACCGTACTGCTATATATATAGTTATACTGGTGGTCAGCAAACTGTGCAAAACTGAAATGCACCACAGGTATGGATGGATAGTATTCTTGACGACACAGAGGTAGGTAGAGCAGTGGCCTTCTGTACTGTACTGCTATATAGTATATACTGGTGGTCAGCAAATTGTGCAAAATTGAAATGCACCACAGATATGGATGGATAGTATACTTGACGACACAGAGGTAGGTAGAGCAGTGGCCTTCTGTACCATACTGCTATATAGTATATACTGGTGGTCAGCAAACTGTGCAAAACTGAAATGCACCACAGGTTTGGATGGATAGTATACTTGACGACACAGAGGTAGGTAGAGCAGTGGCCTTCTGTACCGTACTCTTATATATTTTATACTGGTGGTCAGCAAAATTATGCACTGTACTCCTACTATATACTACAATGCAGCACAGATATGGAGCGTTTTTCAGGCAGAGAACGTATAATACTGGTGGTCACTGGTCAGCAAAACTCTGCACTGTACTCCTCCTATATAATACTGCTGGTCCCCAGTCCCTACAATAAAGCAGTGTGAGCACAGATATATGCAGCACACTGAGCACAGATATGGAGCGTTTTTCAGGCAGAGAACGTATAATACTGGTGGTCACTGGTCAGCAAAACTCTGCACTGTACTCCTCCTATATAATACTGCTGGTCCACAGTCCCCACAATAAAGCAGCGTGAGCACAGATATATGCAGCACACTGAGCACAGATATGGAGCGTTTTTCAGGCAGAGAACGTATAATACTGGTGGTCACTGGTCAGCAAAACTCTGCACTGTACTCCTCCTATATAATACTGCTGGTCCCCAGTCCCCACAATAAAGCAGTGTGAGCACAGATATATGCAGCACACTGAGCACAGATATTGAGCATTTTTCAGGCAGAGAACGTATAATACTGGTGGTCACTGGTCAGCAAAACTCTGCACTGTACTCCTCCTATAATACTGCTGGTCCCCAGAATAAAGATATTTGCAGCCCCCTGAAAGTTCTGAAACATAGTGAGAGGATGCCAGCCACGTCCTCTCACTATCATTTTCAATGCACGAGTGAAAAATGGCGGCGACGTGCGGCTCCTTATATAGAATCCGAATCTCGCGAGAATCCGGCAGCGGGATGATGACGTTCGGGCGCGCTCGGGTTAACCGAGCAATACTGCAGTATCCGAGTATGCCTCGGACCCGTGTAAAATGGGTGAAGTTCGGGGGGGTTCGGATTCCGAGGAACCGAACCCGCTCATCACTAATAGCTATTGCTATCTAAAGATGATGTCAGCTACTGGGGTCATATAGCTCCTGAAAACATTGGTCAATTACTACAAATACTTCTATATCCTTTATTATTATCACCATTTACTTGTATGGCACAACAAGGGGTTTGCACCACCTTACAAAGTTAATAAACAGGAATAGCATGAACAGAACAAGAAAAAAGTGACTCAGTAAAAATCATTGCAGGACATGGCAAGGTTTACAAACAATGCGGCATAAGCAGTTATAGTACCCAAGTAAGCGATGAGGCGGCAAAACCATTGAAGAGGGGAGAAGATGATGGTGTCTGTGGTGTGTAAAGTATACACAGCAACTATTGGGAAAGTTGTACCATGTCCAAACTGTATATGTTTTATGTAGAAATGTGCAGCGGGCATTTTTCGTGTTTTGGTTTTGGTTTTAATTCCACTTTCATGTTTTGGTTTTGGCTTGGTTTTGCCAAAACCACTCATTCGTGATTTGGTTTTGGTTTTGGATCTGGATGATTTAAAAAAACAAACATAAAAAACAGCTAAAATCACAGAATTTGCGGGTAATTTTGCTCCTACGGTATTATTAACCTCAATAACAATAATTTCCACTCATTTCCAGTCTATTCTAAACACCTCACACCTCACAATATTTTTTTTAGGCCAAAAGGTTGCACCGAGGTTGCTGGATGACTAAGCTAAGCGACACAAGTGGACATCACAAACACCTGGCCCATCTAGGAGTGGCACTGCAGTGTCAGACAGGAGGGCAGATATAAAAAAAAGGTCCCTAACAGCACATCATGCAAAGAAGAAAAATAATTGCAATGAGGTAGTTGTATGACTAAGCCAAGCGACACAAACAATTGGCCCATCTAGGCGTGGCACTGCAGGGGCAGACAGTAGGGCAGATATCAAAAAAAGGCCCCTAACAGCACATGATGCAAAGAAGAAAAAAAAGGTGCACCGAGGTTGCTGTAGGCCTAAGCTAAGCGACTGTAGCCCCTATACTAATATTGACCGAGAACATGAGATATAAAATAAATACATGTACCCATGATTAATTGATATACAGTAACTTACTATGTAAAATATGTCAGTATGAAAATATAATATATATATATATCTGTATTGATATTAATAGTGTAAGGAGGTTGGAGTACAGGGTGTATTGAAACTAAGGGAAATAATATGGACTGCAGGACTTTTCTATGTATATCAGGGCACGAGGGGTTAGAGAGAGACTTCGAGAAATACCTCGTGCAAGGAGAGGGGAGAGCGCGAGGGGAGAGAGAAGAGGACGGTTGGTGTCGCAGATAGAAGCAGGGAGAGGACGGGAAGCTGAGAGGGCTGCCGGAGGTGTACGAAAAGTGCAGAGAGAGGAACCGGAGAGAGCTGTGCCGCTTACCCGGAGGGAGCCGCTCTGATGCCCCGATAATCCGGAGGGCGCCCCGACAAAACAGCACTGAGAGGGGGCCTTCACCTAAATACCTCAGAGCCGGGGGAGCAGGAGCTGATTAATACCGCTGAGGCTGAGAGTGTCCTGAGCCGGCGAGAACGGTGATCGTGTGAGCCTCTGTCCAGGAGGAGTTTCCGGCCAGCAGCACGGTGACTTACCCAGACTGGAGCGGTCAAAACCGCCCATGGATCGCCCATTAGGAGGAGTTAGTGACAAGTAACGCCTCCCCTAACTCTCTGGCATCGACGGATCATTCTTGGAGTGCAGCAGAAACCGTGAGTGATAGGGGCTATTCCTCCAAGCTATCTCCATAGTATTCGTCCCCACATCCACTTAGTAAGGTAGCCGGAGGAGGCAGACTGACGCGATTGAGGGAGAGACAGTGGATCAGAGAAGGCTTAGCAGACAGAAGTGGGAGTACACTAGCCACATAAAAGGCTTACAGAGAGTCACCTGGGTCAGTAACAGCTGAGCGGCGCTGTGATCCCCAGTGGAACTTCCATTGCAATCAGCAAGTCAGCTTTACAACCACGGACACAGGGGACAGTACTACTGAGGAGGTATACAGATGGGGGAGTAAGTCAGACGACCCAGCCAGAGAAGAGGAATTATCCTCTTAAATTCTTCAGCCTCTATGGTAAAACGAATATATAATCTGGGTATAAAATATACTGTTTGGGGATGAGACCAGTTTATCCATTGAGTTCCCCCTCATAATAATTCAAGGTACAAGGGTAATCGGGGCCATTATGGAAGGATAATCTGTGTTTATGGGAACGATACTGTCTTTTCCATAGGGAAGGAATTCATTCAGGACATTTCAGCCTAGATTCGCAATCCGAGAGGACCGACTAAACCTCCCGCCTACAGTGGATGCTTAAGTAGGAAAACTGTTGTGGATGAAGGAGTTATCTATGACTAGAGACTGAAGTATCGCTGTTCAGCAGATTAGCTCGGACTTCCGCAACTAGACTAAATAGAGTACCAGTGAATTGAGCCCCATTACATTACATATTTAGAAAACAGGGCCTGAGACTGGTTAGCCGAATTCATATCCCCGTTACATAAAGACATAAATCCAGTACACCAGTAGGTAAACATACTGGAATAGTCTAGGCTACTTTCCGTTAACTGTTAACTGGCCATATTACCTGACCTGAAGCAGCAATCCCAGTACACCTCTGGACTAGTATAGCATGATTGCCTTCAGGTGTTACCGATCAAGTCATTGAAGGGGCCAGCTAAAAGCACAATAACAGGGCCCATTGAAGGGAGATTCAGGAAGTAGACAGTATTATCGACCCCAAAGACTTACCTGCTGTATTTATACCCCGGGATGTGAGTCGATCTGGAAAAGAAACATGAGAACAGGGATCTATTAAAGGAGGAAGGAACAATTGACATGATACATTAGACAGTAAATTAACATTACCGGCTAGAGAAGTATTACAGGATCCAGTCAATCCAAGAAGCTGATTTAATGATTACTGATCCTAAGCTAATCTACCTACATTTGAGAAATCCATATCTCATGGGCCCCAACAAGTGCACCAACGGTATCTTATTCTAGACTACTATACTATTATTATTTAAGATACGCGCAGCGAATACCTTGGTACTTTCCCTTTAACGAGAGGGGGTTTACATTTTTTGTGATGCATGCAATTTAATTGTATAAAATATAGAAAGGGAAAATATTGATTATACCGATATACCATAATCTTTATAGCTTACTATTAGATTGTAATAAAAGTGACATAGTTATTCACTGATAAGGGGTAGGGTATTTATTATAATATAACACTTACCTTTATTCTGGATTCCTGGAAAAGAGAGTCCGACGAGGATCTTGAAGACACAGAAGACAAATATTGGAATCCCATTGGGTAGGTGGATTCAGCTCAATGCACATTTAATATCCTTGTAATTGTAACTGGAAACATTTCCTAAGGGTTTTCCCAAGTTAGCCCAATTATATCTAACGGATAAAATTAACTTGGGTGGAGGCACTGATTTTGGCAATAATTAGTAACTCTTGTATAAAAGGAAGTTACGAGTTGGAGAGGGTTACATTTGGAGGCACTGCTGAGATCCTGAAGACTAAGTCTCTTGTTTAGTGATAGGTAGGATGGCAGTAGCAAGAAAAGAAGATATCTTCCGTTGGTGTAGAGAAAAGGAGATAAATGTGGAAAGCAGCTTTGGATTAACTGGAAATTTGACTGATGCAAGTGAGGATAGTATTCTTAATTCAGTCAAGTTTCTGTATGGAGTCAGCGATCCATGTATTGTGGATAAATGGAAAGGGTTAAATGGTAATATCACTGCTGTGTTCATTAACAATAAGAACTTGCTAGACCCAGTGTTGCTTCCCAGTATGGTGGTAGTGGAAGGAGTACCTGGGTGGAAAGTACATGTGGTATGGCCGGAAGGGCAAAGCAGCGGGACCGGCACAGATATCCCGTGTGAAGACTTCGGTACTGGGGAGCCCAATCTATTAGTTACTGGGGACACCGTCATTCCACCAGTGGCTGATACTGAGGTACCCCATCAACGGGAAGATGCACCTGAGAGTCAAGTGGAGACGGTAGTGGGCAAAATGGTTAGTCATTTAGAAAGATGGCACTTCGAAGGGGGATATCGACGCCTTAGGATATTTTCCGGAATCACCCCTATTCCAGCGGGAGAGGAGACTTACGAATTGTGGAGGGAGGCGGCCACCCAACATTCAGAAGAATGGCAATGCCCTGACCATGTCAAACGCCAGAGGGTGGTGGAAAGTCTGCGGGGGCCAGCTATGGGAGTAATCCAAGCTACCCGACGAAGCAACCCAACCGCCACTTTGAAAGACTATCTGGAGGCATTGGACTTTTCTTTTGGCACCATGGAAGATGTAGGGGATTTGTTAGCTCAACTGAACCATACTTATCAAGATATGGGAGAAACCTTGACGCACTATGTGTACCGGGTAGATAGACTTATTTATAAAATAGTGGACAAAGGGGGCATCGATAAAGATACTGTGGATAGTCGAAGATTGACACAAGTACTAAAAGGAGCGTTGACTAACAATCCGGTAGCACAAAGATTAAGGTGCACCATGTCGGCTGCCCGGGCCCCTACGTTGAACGAACTAGTTAGAGAAGTGAAATTAGAGGAGGTACAAATTGAGAATAGGGAAAAATCCATCAAGAAGGTAAAAGTCGTGATACCAGCTAAGGAATCCCCCTCCATGGATGAAAGGTTGTTGAAGCTCATGGAAGAACAGAATAAGAAACTGGAACAGTTAATAGCCCTTCAGACTGTTAATACCTATAATCCGGTGCCTATACAGGGATTGGATCGGGGAGGGAGGGCCAGAAGAGAGAACCGCCGTCCCATAATTTGCTATAGCTGTGGACAAGCTGGCCACCGGTCATTCGAATGCCCGATGACCGGAAACGGCACCTGGAGGAATGGAAGTAACAGCAACTCTCAGAGGATAAATGTACCGTTGGAAAACTCCAACGGGAGTGCTGTGAACCCCTCACAGGCTCCCCAGTGATTATCGTTCATGCCATGGGGAGTGCTCAGTGGTCCTCGGAGATTCCGGAGACTCTGATGGGCAATGCACCTAGGACCAAGGCTATGATTAATGGACATGTCTGTAATGTTCTGTTAGATAGTGGCTCCCAAATTTCCATTGTTTTTGAATCTTGGTACCAGAATTACCTGAGAGATGTACCCATACACCCGCTGAGTGGGCTCACCATATAGGGATTGAGCGAGCAAAAGTACCCGTATTTGGGCTATATCATCACCCAAATCACCTTCGAGCCTGGGCTGATATCCCCTAATGAAACAGTCCCATTTGTAGCATTGGTTTGTCCAGATTCCCCTGGTGACAACGGGGAGTTACCTGTGATTGTAGGGACCAATACCAACATGTTTAAAAGCCTCATTAAGTGGTGTGATAAGCAAACAATGAAAAGTTGGGTAGTCGAGAAGAGTCGATCGGAAGGAGATGTGATCCCTTGCAAAAAGGTGGCTATTAACCTTTCAGAGTCCTTAGTGGGAAAACTGGAGTCCTGTTTCCAAGGGAGTGACATAGATCCCCACCACCGATCGATACTATTAGAACAATTACAGCAGAGAAATACAGTATTTTCACAAAGTGAGTGGGATCTAGGGACTGCAAAGGATGTAGAACATCGGATTAAACTGTCTGATGAGACCCCCTTCAGGGAGCGATCTCGTCGATTGGCCCCCGCTGATTTTGAAGACGTCCGGACTCATTTGCGAAATCTTTTAGAGAATCAAGTGATTGCTGATTCAGAAAGTCAATATGCCTCCCCTATTGTGGTTGCAAGAAAGAAGAGTGGAGAGATCCGGCTGTGCATCGATTATAGGACCTTAAATCAACGTACTATACCAGACCAATACACTGTCCCAAAGATTGAAGAAGCCCTGGACTGCTTACAAGGAAGTCAATGGTTTTCCGTACTAGATTTACGTTGTGGGTATTATCAAATCCCAATGTGCGCCAGTGATAGAGCCAAGACTGCTTTCATATGTCCCATTGGATTTTTCGAATTCTTAAAAATGCCCCAGGGTATAACAGGAGCGCCCGCCACTTTCCAGAGGACAATGGAAAAAACGGTGGGCGACATGTGCTACCGCGAGGTCCTAGTTTATTTAGATGACATAATAGTCTTTGGTAAAACCTTGGAAGAACACAATGAGAGGCTATTGAAAGTGTTGGACCGACTTCAACGGCGAGGGTTGAAACTATCTATTGAAAAATGTCAGCTATGCCGGTCCATGGTGAAGTATCTGGGGCATATTGTTAGTAGACAGGGGATATCCACCGATCCGGATAAGGTAGCCACCGTTAAGAATTGGCCACGATCCAACACTCTTAAAGAATTGCGATCCTTTTTAGGGTTTTGTGGCTATTATAGGAAATTTGTACCTAAATATTCTAAACTAGCCCGACCATTGACGAATCTAACCAAAGGATATCCCCCAACTGCTACTAAAGAAAGGATTGATTATAAAAAGAAAAGGGAATACTTTTGTCCAAAAGAACCCTTTGGGGATAGGTGGAATGAGGATTGTGAAGCCGCTTTCAATAATCTCAAAGAACAACTATCGCAGTCGCCTGTGCTAGCTTATGCTGATCCGGAGCTTCCATATGAGGTACATATCGATGCCTCCTTAGAGGGCCTGGGAGGAGTATTGTACCAATGTAGGGAGGATCAACTCAGACCAATTGCGTACGTGAGCAGGGGTTTATCGGGAAGTGAAAGGAATTATTCCGCTCACAAATTAGAATTTTTGGCATTGAAGTGGGCCATTAGTGAAAAATTTCACGACTATTTATACGGAGCCTCGTTCACCGTACATACTGATAATAATCCATTAACCTACATTAAGTCAACTGCCAAACTAGATGCTACGGGTCATCGATGGTTAGCGGCTTTGTCTAACTACCAATTTACCATCAAGTATCGACCTGGTGTAAACAATCAGGATGCGGATTCATTGTCTAGGATTGCTCATGATGAAGTGTCCTCAAACATGGAAGAATGGCTCGAGGTACCAGCTGCTGAAGTAAGAGGACTATGTCAATGGGTTAGAGTCAATCCCATTGCTCCTGTAGTGGGGATTGTTAACACCGGAGCTTCGGCACAGGCCATACCTTCTCAATATCATAGAGTGAGCCATTTAGCCATGGAAGGATTGGAGATGGTGTTGCGGGACCAATTAGCTCAAGAACAAAGGGAGGATACTCATATTGGTCCTATATATAAGTACTTAGAAGACTCAAAGCAGTTGATCTCCTATTCCGGAATGACTAGGGAAACTAAAGTGTTGTGGCGACAGATCAAACGACTAAAGATAAGAAAAGGTGTGATTTATAGGACAACTCGAAACATAGCCGGCACTACTCGATTACAGGTAGTATTACCTGTTAAATATAAATCTATGGTATTAGTTGAGTTACATGATCATCATGGTCATGTAGGACAAGAAAAGACACTGGGATTGATAGCGGAGAGATTTTTTTGGCCATTTATGAAGAGGGATGTTGAACAGTTCTGTACATCCTGTGGAAACTGTATACTAAGGAAAACGGTACCTGGCCATGCAGCACCTCTTATCAACTTAAAGAGCGCAGGGCCCTTCGATTTAGTGTGTATAGATTTTTTATCCCTAGAAGGCCCTGATGGATGCGAAAGTCATGTATTAGTTGTCACTGACCACTTTACCCGGTACGCACAAGCCTATGTTACGGTAAATCAAAGGGCAGTGACGGTGGCTCGTACCCTATGGGATAAATTTTTCGTACATTATGGCCTGCCTGCCAGAATTCATTCTGACCAAGGAAGGGAGTTTGAAAGCAACTTAATTAAAGAATTGTGCTACTGTTGCGGTATAAGAAAATCCCGAACTACACCGTACCATCCGCAGGGGGATCCGCAACCCGAAAGATTCAACCGGACGTTATTAAGTATGTTGGGAACTCTGAATGATAAACAAAAGAGGTTATGGAAGCAACACATTACTTATCTAGTTCATGCCTATAATTGTACACGTAATGAGGCGACTGGGTATAGTCCGTACCTACTTATGTTTGGTAGAGAAGCAAGGTTACCTATAGATGTGTGTTTACCTACGCAAATAAACCCTCCTACTTGGGGTTCCCATTCACATTATCTGAGACAATTAAAGCAACAATTACAAGAAGCTTATAACCTGGCTCGAAATAATGCAGATAAAATGGGAAAGAAAAATAAGATACACCATGATCATAAAGTAGTAGAACATTGCTTGCAGCCCGGAGACAGGGTATTGATAGAATTGCTAGGAGTCCCCAGAAGACTGAAGCTTAAGAATAGATGGAAAACCGATCCATATATAGTAGTGAAGCAACTACCTAATATACCCGTATATCAGCTCAGACCAGAGAAGGGAGACGGAGCTGTAGTAACTTATCACCGGCAACATATATTACCTATTGCCCAAAACATTAGATGGGAGGAGTCAAATATGGGATCTCCTCCTGGGAAATACAAAGCCTCACCTGCAACCTGTCAGATTGTGTTTGGGCTGTGTCCCCGGAGGGGGCGCTAGTGGGTCAGTGGAGGTAGATGGGAGAAAACGAGGAGGCTGGATAACGTTCCTGCGCATGAGCGCAATGGTATTTTATTTGGCAGATGATATAACACAGAATGGTAGCAGAAACAATAATAACAGATGAATAAAGTCAATCACTCAGTATGATAACTGAAAGTCTATGGCAATGGATGACAGATGACTTGAGAAAATAATATCCGGTAATATATAAACAGAAGAACAAGTGTTTGTGAAATGGTTCTGGTTTGGAAACCAGTGCAGGTTTTAAAACAGGAAACTTAGGCAGCAAGGTGTAGAATGGCAAACCTGAGCAGAGGCAGGAGTCTGACTTCACAGTGCAGGTGATGAGGCACTGGCAGCAGCAAGCTGTATCACAGGTGGAGGAATGAAACACACCTGGAGTCAGTCTTCAACTGCAGGCTGAAGCACACAAGGTGGTGATGAGTGTGAAGCCTTATTTGCAGGTTGCAGGTATTGCTGGGCCTTGAAGTTCCACGGAGCTGTGCAGAGTAACCAGGAGTACAAGTTCTTAAGCAGAGAACCAGGAACACAGGAGGAACAGGAACAGATCCTTTCACATGGGTCGCTGGAGAGACACAAAGTCCAGGATGCCTGCAGACTGATCCTGCAGTCTGTTATGTACCCCATGGTGCACAGGGATTGGATGAGTGAAGGAAAGTGGGTGCGGCCAAGCACCGGATTGGCCGCAGTATACTGGCTGTTTACAGACTGTCATGGCGGCGCCCACGCTGCGGCCTAGCAGGGACGCGGCGCGCTACAGGCCCGCTGTCTCAGGAGTGTTCCCAGGCCCTTGATGATGTCCCATGGCAGGGGCATAGGTGACAGGTGACCGCAGGGAGCCAGGACGGAGTCCGCAGCGGCGGACGGATGCCAGCCTGGTAAGTCGATTCCTGACAGTACCCCCTCCTTTAGGGGTGGACACCGAACACCCACGTGGTTTGGAGGGATGAGTGCTGTGGAAGACACGGACCAACCTAGGAGCATGGACATCGGACGAATTCACCCAACTTCTCTCCTCTGGGCCATAACCGGACCAATCGACCAGGTACTGGAGACGTCCATACCGACAACGGGAGTCCAGAATTTTGTTGATCTCGAATTCCACGCCCCGCTGAGTTCGAACCTTGGGACCTACTGGAAGAGTATTCTGAAAGCGGTTTAGGACTAGAGGTCTGAGGAGAGAAATATGAAAAGCGTTAGGTATACGAAGGGAAGATGGTAACTTTAATTTATAGGCCACTGGGTTGATGACTCTTTCGACAGGGTAAGGACCAATGAAGCGTGGTGCAAACTTCATGGATGGGACCCTGAGACGGAGGTTACGGGTTGATAGCCAAACCTTGTCCCCAGGTTTCAAATGGGGAACCGCACGTCTCTTGCGGTCGGCAAAGACCTTGTACCGACTGGAGGCCTTTTTGAGGGAAACGTGAATTTTTCTCCAAATAGATGAAAACTGAGTCAGAGCAGTAGTGGCAGCAGGAACATCCATATGAGGGAGTTCTTGGAAGTCAGGTACACGGGGATGTTGCCCATATACTGCAAAGAATGGTGTCGTTTCAGTGGCAGTATGGTATCGAAAGTTGTGGGCAAACTCGGCCCATGGGAGCAGATCGAACCAGTCATCCTGGGAAGATGAAACATATAATCTTAAAAAAGTCTCAAGTTCTTGATTGACCCTCTCTGTCTGCCCATTCGTCTGAGGATGGTATGAAGATGAAAACTTCAGTTTGACCTGCATGGCAGAACAGAGGGCCCTCCAAAACCTCGCTACAAACTGTACCCCCCGGTCAGATATTATTTCAGAGGGTAAACCATGTAAGCGGAAAATCTCCCGTAGGAAGATTTGGGCAAGTTTTGGGGCAGAAGGGAGACCCTGGAGAGGAACAAAATGAGCCATCTTGGTGAATCTGTCCACTACAACCCAAATGGTATTATGTCCTTGAGAAGGAGGAAGGTCGGTGATAAAATCCATGGACAGGTGTGACCAGGGACGACTAGGGATAGACAGTGGTTGTAACTGACCTGCTGGAGACTGACGAGGAGTCTTGTGCTGCACACATTTAGGACAGGATGCCACGAAATCCTGGATGTCCATTTTCATCTTTGGCCACCAATATGTAGCAGAAAGGAACTTGAAGGTCTTCAGGACCCCAGGATGACCAGTGAACTTGGATTGATGGGCCCAAGATAGCAACTTGGGACGGAGATCTGGGGAAACAAAAGTCTTACCAGGAGGAGGAGCTGGGGAGACTTGAGATGCAGCGAAAACCACGGGACTCAGGATGGAATGTGGCACTGAGTCAGATGTTCCTTCTTCAGATTCCATGGATCGGGATAACGCGTCGGCTTTCACATTCTGCGAACCTGGGCGGAAATGAAGCTTGAAATTAAAACGTGAGAAAAACATAGCCCACCTGGACTGGCGAGGGTTAAGGCACTGAGCTGCCTTTAAATATAGCAGGTTTTTATGATCCGTGTAGATATTAAACGGATGTTTGGCCCCTTCTAGGAGATATCTCCATTCCTCGAGAGCCAGCTTGATCGCCAGTAGTTCTTGATCCCCCACGGAGTAGTTAGCTTCTGCAGGAAGAAACTTTCGAGAATAAAATCCACAAGGGTGGACTTTCCCATCGGATCCCTTCTGGGAGAGAACAGCTCCAACCCCAACTGTAGAGGCATCTACCTCCAACTCGAATGGTCTGTTGACATCTGGCTGAGACAGCACTGGAGCAGACATAAAGGCTAGCTTGATCTTCTGGAAGGCTGCCAAGGCTTCTTCTGACCAGTTGGAATGGTCTGCCCCTTTCCGAGTCAGGTTGGTAATAGGAGCGATGAGAGTGGAGAATCCTCGAATAAATTTTCTATAGTAGTTGGCGAAACCCAGGAATCGCTGGATAGACTTGAGAGAGTTTGGAATGGACCAATTGGCAATAGCTTCCAATTTTGTCGGGTCCATCTGAAGATCCGATCCGGAAATTATATAACCCAGGAAGGGTATAGAGGGAACTTCAAAGGTGCATTTAGATAGTTTCCCGTAGAGCCGGTTCTCACGAAGACGTCGGAGAACTTCACAAACTTGTAGACGATGAGATGGAAGGTCTTGGGAGAAGATAAGGATATCATCTAAGTAAACAACGAGGTACTTATACAGGACATCACGAAAGATTTCGTTCACAAAGTGTTGGAACACTGCTGGAGCATTACTCAACCCAAATGGCATTACCAGGTATTCATAATGGCCATCTCGAGTGTTGAAAGCTGTCTTCCACTCGTCACCACTCCGGATTCTGATGAGATTATAGGCACCGCGGAGATCTAACTTGGTGAAGATGCGGGCTCCTTTAACTCTGTCAAATAATTCGGTAATGAGTGGTAATGGATAACTATTCTTGATAGTAATGTCATTGAGACCCCGATAGTCAATGCATGGACGCAGTCCTCCATCCTTCTTTTTAACAAAGAAGAAACCTGCACCAGCGGGAGATGATGACGGACGGATGAATCCCTTCTGAAGATTCTCTCTGATGTAATTACTCATCGCCTCAGTTTCAGGAACAGACAACGGGTAGGTGCGCCCCCTAGGTGGCTTCTTGCCAGGAAGGAGATCGATGGGACAATCCCATTCCCTATGGGGCGGCAGGATATCAGCAGCCTTTTCACAGAAGACGTCTGAGAAGTCTTGATAAGCTGCTGGGAGACTTGACTGTGTCTTTACTTCGGTAGACTTAATGGGACACACTTGGGCTAAGCAGGATTGATGACAATGTGAACCCCATGAGGTAAGCTGCAACGTTGACCAGTCAAACTGTGGATTATGTAGCTGGAGCCAGGGCATGCCCAAGACAATCTCCTGGGTGGCTTGAGGGATGACCAGGAACTTGATCAGTTCAGAATGGAGAAATCCAACTCCCAGAACCACTGGAACAGTTTGATGAGAAATGTTCCCCTTGGAGATTCGACTACCATCCACAGCAGTAATGTAAACTGGACAAGAAAGTTCACAGGTAGATAGGCAAAATTTATTTACCGCAGCTTGGGTGATAAAGTTTCCTGCAGCACCGCAGTCCACTAATGCTGACGCAGACTGGAGCCCAACTGGAGTCTCTAGCATCACTGGTAGGATGAGGTCTTGTTGAGAAGGAGCTTGACTGAAAGATCCTAACTTGACTCCTCCCTTACAAGTCAGGATCTGGCGTTTCCCGAACGCACCGTGCAGGAGTTAATCTGATGGCCCGCAGCAGCACAGTATAGGCAGAGTCTCTCACGTATTCTTCTTGCCCGCTCTTCAGGAGTTAGGCGGGACCTATTTATCTGCATAGGCTCGTCAGAAGAGGGAGACTGGAACTGTACAGAAGGTATGAACCTTGATCTGCGTGGCTCACTCCGAGCGCGTTCATTATTGCGTTCGCGGATGCGAGAGTCCAACTTAATGCACAGGGAGATCAAATCAGACAGTTGAACAGGAATGTCACGGGTCGCCAGTTCATCCTTGATCCGATCCGAGAGTCCGTGCCAGAAAGCTGCTACCAGAGCTTGGTTGTTCCACTGAACCTCTGCAGCCAACGTCTGGAACTGGATGACATATTGTCCCATGCTTCGGGTACCTTGACGAAGTTGGATCAGGTCTGCCGAAGCTGATGTCGCACGACCAGGCTCGTCAAAGATCCGTCTGAAGGTTGACACGAAGTCTGTGTAGTTGTTAATCAGAGGGTCAGCACGTTCCCACAGAGGAGACACCCAACTCAGAGCAGATCCAGAGAGTAAGGAGATGATGTAGGCAACCTTGGATCTTGGCGTGGGGAAATTATGTGGCAATAACTCAAACTGTATTTCACATTGATTGAGAAACCCGCGACATAACTTAGGACTGCCATCATATTTGCTCGGCACGGGCAGATGCAGACGTGACACTGGAGCTGATGCAGCCGGCATAGAAGAACTCACAGCACTGGCAGGTGCTGGAGTAACAGGAACAGTAGGAGAGAGTACACTAGGCAGGGATTGCTGTAGTGTATCTAATCGGGAGGACATCCCTTGCAGGAATTGAAGCATCTGCTGCTGCGCAACCTCTTGACCATCCAGACGGGAGACCAGATTTTGCAAGGCCTCTGACCCCACACTCCGTCCACCATCCGAGTCCATCGATCCTGGACTTACTGTCAGATTGTGTTTGGGCTGTGTCCCCGGAGGGGGCGCTAGTGGGTCAGTGGAGGTAGATGGGAGAAAACGAGGAGGCTGGATAACGTTCCTGCGCATGAGCGCAATGGTATTTTATTTGGCAGATGATATAACACAGAATGGTAGCAGAAACAATAATAACAGATGAATAAAGTCAATCACTCAGTATGATAACTGAAAGTCTATGGCAATGGATGACAGATGACTTGAGAAAATAATATCCGGTAATATATAAACAGAAGAACAAGTGTTTGTGAAATGGTTCTGGTTTGGAAACCAGTGCAGGTTTTAAAACAGGAAACTTAGGCAGCAAGGTGTAGAATGGCAAACCTGAGCAGAGGCAGGAGTCTGACTTCACAGTGCAGGTGATGAGGCACTGGCAGCAGCAAGCTGTATCACAGGTGGAGGAATGAAACACACCTGGAGTCAGTCTTCAACTGCAGGCTGAAGCACACAAGGTGGTGATGAGTGTGAAGCCTTATTTGCAGGTTGCAGGTATTGCTGGGCCTTGAAGTTCCACGGAGCTGTGCAGAGTAACCAGGAGTACAAGTTCTTAAGCAGAGAACCAGGAACACAGGAGGAACAGGAACAGATCCTTTCACATGGGTCGCTGGAGAGACACAAAGTCCAGGATGCCTGCAGACTGATCCTGCAGTCTGTTATGTACCCCATGGTGCACAGGGATTGGATGAGTGAAGGAAAGTGGGTGCGGCCAAGCACCGGATTGGCCGCAGTATACTGGCTGTTTACAGACTGTCATGGCGGCGCCCACGCTGCGGCCTAGCAGGGACGCGGCGCGCTACAGGCCCGCTGTCTCAGGAGTGTTCCCAGGCCCTTGATGATGTCCCATGGCAGGGGCATAGGTGACAGGTGACCGCAGGGAGCCAGGACGGAGTCCGCAGCGGCGGACGGATGCCAGCCTGGTAAGTCGATTCCTGACACAACCCCAACATTGTCTACTCCCTACACTGAAGAAGAGGATAGTAGTCCAGAGGATGAAACATTTGGAAGTGGGATATATTATCAAGACAAGGCATATATAGATGCTGGTAATTCAATGTTATCCACAGGGGGTCACCCTGATTTACCCGAAACTTCTCCAGAAGGGGAAGTAACATATATAGATGACAATCTGAATGTGAAATTGGGGGAGAGTCATTGGGACCAAGAGGATCATATTAGTCCGATTAGAGGATTGGGTAATGATGAATACGATAGTAGGGGTGACTCTATCATAATTCCAAGGGACCACTCACCCAGACCTCAGCGAATAAGAAAACCACCCCGTATACTTACCTATGACCGGTTGGGTATGCCCACAGAGATACCTCTGACGATCCATCCTAATGTAGTAATGTCATGGCCTTATTTCGGATATGAAATATAACGTGGGTAGCGTTATATAATATAAGGTACTCGGTGGATCTGATAATTACAGGATGGGAATTTCCATTTGAATATGATAAGGGTAAAATGGAATCCCCAGGGGGAGAGTGTAGCCCCTATACTAATATTGACCGAGAACATGAGATATAAAATAAATACATGTACCCATGATTAATTGATATACAGTAACTTACTATGTAAAATATGTCAGTATGAAAATATAATATATATATATCTGTATTGATATTAATAGTGTAAGGAGGTTGCAGTACAGGGTGTATTGAAACTAAGGGAAATAATATGGACTGCAGGACTTTTCTATGTATATCAGGGCACGAGGGGTTAGAGAGAGACTTCGAGAAATACCTCGTGCAAGGAGAGGGGAGAGCGCGAGGGGAGAGAGAAGAGGACGGTTGGTGTCGCAGATAGAAGCAGGGAGAGGACGGGAAGCTGAGAGGGCTGCCGGAGGTGTACGAAAAGTGCAGAGAGAGGAACCGGAGAGAGCTGTGCCGCTTACCCGGAGGGAGCCGCTCTGATGCCCCGATAATCCGGAGGGCGCCCCGACAAAACAGCACTGAGAGGGGGCCTTCACCTAAATACCTCAGAGCCGGGGGAGCAGGAGCTGATTAATACCGCTGAGGCTGAGAGTGTCCTGAGCCGGCGAGAACGGTGATCGTGTGAGCCTCTGTCCAGGAGGAGTTTCCGGCCAGCAGCACGGTGACTTACCCAGACTGGAGCGGTCAAAACCGCCCATGGATCGCCCATTAGGAGGAGTTAGTGACAAGTAACGCCTCCCCTAACTCTCTGGCATCGACGGATCATTCTTGGAGTGCAGCAGAAACCGTGAGTGATAGGGGCTATTCCTCCAAGCTATCTCCATAGTATTCGTCCCCACATCCACTTAGTAAGGTAGCCGGAGGAGGCAGACTGACGCGATTGAGGGAGAGACAGTGGATCAGAGAAGGCTTAGCAGACAGAAGTGGGAGTACACTAGCCACATAAAAGGCTTACAGAGAGTCACCTGGGTCAGTAACAGCTGAGCGGCGCTGTGATCCCCAGTGGAACTTCCATTGCAATCAGCAAGTCAGCTTTACAACCACGGACACAGGGGACAGTACTACTGAGGAGGTATACAGATGGGGGAGTAAGTCAGACGACCCAGCCAGAGAAGAGGAATTATCCTCTTAAATTCTTCAGCCTCTATGGTAAAACGAATATATAATCTGGGTATAAAATATACTGTTTGGGGATGAGACCAGTTTATCCATTGAGTTCCCCTCATAATAATTCAAGGTACAAGGGTAATCGGGGCCATTATGGAAGGATAATCTGTGTTTATGGGAACGATACTGTCTTTTCCATAGCGAAGGAATTCATTCAGGACATTTCAGCCTAGATTCGCAATCCGAGAGGACCGACTAAACCTCCCGCCTACAGTGGATGCTTAAGTAGGAAAACTGTTGTGGATGAAGGAGTTATCTATGACTAGAGACTGAAGTATCGCTGTTCAGCAGATTAGCTCGGACTTCCGCAACTAGACTAAATAGAGTACCAGTGAATTGAGCCCCATTACATTACATATTTAGAAAACAGGGCCTGAGACTGGTTAGCCGAATTCATATCCCCGTTACATAAAGACATAAATCCAGTACACCAGTAGGTAAACATACTGGAATAGTCTAGGCTACTTTCCGTTAACTGTTAACTGGCCATATTACCTGACCTGAAGCAGCAATCCCGGTACACCTCTGGACTAGTATAGCATGATTGCCTTCAGGTGTTACCGATCAAGTCATTGAAGGGGCCAGCTAAAAGCACAATAACAGGGCCCATTGAAGGGAGATTCAGGAAGTAGACAGTATTATCGACCCCAAAGACTTACCTGCTATATTTATACCCCGGGATGTGAGTCGATCTGGAAAAGAAACATGAGAACAGGGATCTATTAAAGGAGGAAGGAACAATTGACATGATACATTAGACAGTAAATTAACATTACCGGCTAGAGAAGTATTACAGGATCCAGTCAATCCAAGAAGCTGATTTAATGATTACTGATCCTAAGCTAATCTACCTACATTTGAGAAATCCATATCTCATGGGCCCCAACAAGTGCACCAACGGTATCTTATTCTAGACTATTATACTATTATTATTTAAGATACGCGCAGCGAATACCTTGGTACTTTCCCTTTAACGAGAGGGGGTTTACATTTTTTGTGATGCATGCAATTTAATTGTATAAAATATAGAAAGGGAAAATATTGATTATACCGATATACCATAATCTTTATAGCTTACTATTAGATTGTAATAAAAGTGACATAGTTATTCACTAATAAGGGGTAGGGTATTTATTATAATATAACACTTACCTTTATTCTGGATTCCTGGAAAAGAGAGTCCGACGAGGATCTGGAAGACACAGAAGACAAATATTGGAATCCCATTGGGTAGGTGGATTCAGCTCAATGCACATTTAATATCCTTGTAATTGTAACTGGAAACATTTCCTAAGGGTTTTCCCAAGTTAGCCCAATTATATCTAACGGATAAAATTAACTTGGGTGGAGGCACTGATATTGGCAATAATTAGTAACTCTTGTATAAAAGGAAGCTACGAGTTGGAGAGGGTTACACGACATAACCACCTGGCCCATCTAGTAGTGTCACGCAATGGCTGAATGTCGAGAGTGGGCCGCAATTGTTTGGTCCACTGACAGCATCTCCAGCACGCTCCAGTCACTTTAAAAAAAATCTGCAATTGGTGGACTTATACGGCAGTACCCCAGGACTAATACAGCAGTACCCTTGGACTCATACGGCAGTGTCACACAGGATGGCACTTTTCAAAAACTAGGCCCCAAACAGCACCTCATGCAAAGATGTCGAAGAGGTGCAATGAGGTAGCTGTATGACTAAGCCAAGCGACACAAACAATTCCAACTGGAATTATACATCCAAATCACTGGAATTAATTGGTAAGATCACTGTAATTAATAATTATAGATCACTGAAATTAATTGACAAAATCACTGTAATTATACTTCCAAATCACTGGAATTAAATGGCAAGATCACTGTAATTAATAATTATAAATCACTGAAATTAATTGGCAAAATCACTGTAATTATACGTCCAAATCACTGGAATTAAATGGCAAAATCTCGCTATCGCCTGCCTAGTGAAGTGGAATCCAGATGGGATTTATTACCGGGGACACAATACCTCCATCAATTGTCTAAATTTCACTGCACTAATGGCGGATACCGGACGCACATCTAACACCAACATAAGTGTCAAGGCCTCAGTTATGAGGGCTTCCATCGTCATGTGAAGATGAACCACTAGTCATGAACATAGGCCAGGGCCTCAGCCATTCCTTGCCACTCTGTGTCGTAAATGGCATATTGGCAAGTTTACATTTCTCCTCAGACAATTTAAATTTATTTTTTTGGTTCTTTTTACTGAGCTTTGGCTTTTTGAATTTTACATGCCCTCTACTATCACATTGGGCATCGTCCTTGGCAGACAACGTTGATGGCATTTCATCGTCTATGTCATGGCTAGTGGCAGCAGCTTCAGCACTAGGAGGAAGTGGTTCTTCTTGATCTTTCCCTATTTTATCCTCAAAATTTTTGTTCTCCATTATTTTTTGGGAATTATATGAGACAGTATGCGGCACAGGAATGACTGGAATGACTGACGAGACAGGACACTACCACTGGTCTAATGCAGAACAACACAACAATACTGTAAAATACCTGTGGTTGTTGTTATAATTATTATACTGCAGCAGTGGACATATAGCAGCAGCATATATCATCACTGGAATGACTGATGAGACAGGACACTACCACTGGTCTGCACAACACAGCACCACTTTATACAGCTACACTGGATATATGGCACCAGAGAACACCAACACTGTGACTGGCTGGACTGATGCAGCACAATACACTGACTACACTGGACTGGACAGCACAACACAGCACCACTTTATACAGCTATACTGGATATATGGCAGCAGAGAACACCAACACTGTGACTGGCTGGACTGATGCAGCACAATACACTGACTACACTGGACTGGACAGCACAACACAGCACAAGACTCGCCTCCTCCTGTTCTTTTCTTCTCCAGCGTTACAGAGCAATCTTCCAGGGACCTGGCGGGCACAGGACAGGTACGTACTATCCCTGCACCCCCTCAACGCACACTACAATGCCGCCACTACCCTGAACCTCCCTCCCCACACACTACACTACCACTGCTACCCTGCCTCCCTCCCCACACACACTACTGCCACTATCCTGCACACCATTTCCCCACATACACATCACACTACCGCTGCTACGATGCACTCCTTCTCCCCACACACACACATTACACTACCGCTGCTACAATGCACCTCCTCTTCAGAAACACACATTACACTATCGCTGCTACAATGCACCCCCTCTCCCCGCACACACACATTACACTACTGCTGCTAAAATGCTCCCCCTCTCCCCGCACACACATTACACTACCGCTGCTACCCTCACCCACCTCTCCCCGACACACATTACACTATCGCTGCTACAATGCACCCCCTCTCCCACACACATATTACACTACCGCTGCTACAATGCACCCCCTCTCCTTACACACACATTACACTACCACTGCTACAATGCACCCCCTCTCCCCCCACACACATTACACTACCACTGCTACAATGCACCCCCTCTCCTCACACACACATTACACAACCGCTGCTACAATGAACCCACCCTCCCCACACACACACATTACACTACCGCTGCTACAATGCACCCCCTCTCCTCACACACATTACACTACCACTGCTACAATGCACACCCTCTTCCCACACACATTACACTACCGCTGCTACAATGCACCCCCTCTCCCCACACACACAATACACTAACGCTGCTACAATGCACCCCCTCTCCCCGCACACACATTACACTACCACTGCTACAATGCACCCCCTCTCCCCCCACACACATTACACTACCACTGCTACAATGCACCCCCTCTCCTCACACACACATTACACAACCGCTGCTACAATGAACCCACCCTCCCCACACACACACATTACACTACCGCTGCTACAATGCACACCCTCTTCCCACACACATTACACTACCACTGCTACAATGCACCCCCTCTCCTCACACACACATTACACTACCGCTGCTACAATGAACCCACCCTCCCCACACACACATTACACTACCGCTGCTACAATGCACACCCTCTTCCCACACACATTACACTACCGCTGCTACAATGCACCCCCTCTCCCCGCACACACAATACACTAACGCTGCTACAATGCACCCCCTCTCCCCGCACACACATTACACTAACGCTGCTACAATGCACCCCCTCTCCCCGCACACACATTACACTACCACTGCTACAATGCACCCCCTCTTCCCACACACATTACACTACCGCTGCTACAATGCACCCCCTCTCCCCGCACACACAATACACTAACGCTGCTACAATGCACCCCCTCTCCCCGCACACACATTACACTAACGCTGCTACAATGCACCCCCTCTCCCCGCACACACATTACACTACCGCTGCTACAATGCACACCCTCTTCCCACACACATTACACTACCGCTGCTACAATGCACCCCCTCTCCCCGCACACACAATACACTAACGCTGCTACAATGCACCCCCTCTCCCCGCACACACATTACACTACCACTGCTACCCTGCACCCCTTCTCCCCTGCACACACGAATAGGATACTACCCCCACCCCCAGCACACATGAATAGGATACTACCCCCCTCCCCAGCAGACATGAATTGGATACTACCCCCACCCCCAGCAGACATGAATTGGATACTACCCCCCCTCCCCAGCACATATGAATAGGATACTAGCCCCCTTACCCAGCACACATGAATTGGATACTAACCCCCCTCCACAGCACACATGAATAGGATACTACCCCCCCTTCCTCCCCAGCACACATGAATTGGATACTAACGCCCCCCCCCCCAGCACACATGAATTGGATACTACCCCGCCTTCCCATCACAAATGATTGGATACTACCCCCACCTCCAGCACACATGAATTGGATACTACACCCTCCCCCTCCCCAGCATACATGAATTGGATACTACCCTCCTCCCTCCCTTTATTTATCAGCAGCAGAGTTTAACTTTGGGGTCTATTTAAAAGCCTTGGATGGAGATAAAGTCGACGGAGATAAAGTACCAGCCGATCCGCTCCTAACTACCATGTCACAAGTTGTGTTTGAAAAATGACAGTTAGGAGCTGATTGGCTGCTACTTTATCTCCGTCAACTTTATCTCCATCCAAGGCTTAGTAAATAGACCCCTTAGTGTCAACTCCTCTGTGACTGGTTGCTAGTGCTGCAGGCTGTTATACTGGGCTGGCTGGCTGCTCCTCTTCTCAGGACAACTTTCTCCTCCACATTCCAGACAGTGCACAGTCACGTGTATATCAGGTGACATCCTGCGTCTGCCATCGGAATCCATCACTGATGGGAGGGGAGAGAGTGGGACGATGCTGAAGACAACTGTCTTCAGTGACATAGGAGAGGGAAGAGAGGAATAGGGGGAGGCGACGCTGCTGCGTGTCTTCCAGCTGACATGGGCAGTGGGGAGGAGCAAGTAGGGTGGTGGGGGGGGGGGGTCCTGACACAATGGGAAGAGATCACACTGTCACAGTGACAGAAGAGCTGCTGTTCATACTGCCGGTGCCGCTGCCTGTGACAGGTGCTACAGCACGGTGGCGTGCGGTGAGGTCAGTGGCTGGTGAGGCACTGCAACCATAATGTCTGTTGAGTTCCGCCAATGACTCCTACCACCGCCTAGCCAATGCCTGCCACTGCTGACGCCTCATTGTGGGAGGGTACTGTGTCTAGGGAGCCAGTGGGCAGGGTGGGGAATGTGTGTCCCTGGTGCCAGGGGAAGGAGGTGGTAGGGTGGGTAGTGTATGTAGCCCCTGGGGGGGTACTGTATGTTCAAGAGGCGGGGGGTAGGGCAGATTACGGGTATGTTCCAGAGGCAGGAGTGTTAGTTTTAGAGATGTGCACTTGAAATTTTTCGGGTTTTGTGTTTTGGTTTTGGGTTCGGTTCCGCGGCCGTGTTTTGGGTTCGACCGCGTTTTGGCAAAACCTCACCGAATTTTTTTTGTTGGATTCGGGTGTGTTTTGGATTCGGGTGTTTTTTTCAAAAAACACTAAAAAACAGCTTAAATCATAGAATTTGGGGGTCATTTTGATCCCAAAGTATTATTAACCTCAAAAACCATAATTTCCACTCATTTTCAGTCTATTCTGAACACCTCACACCTCACAATATTATTTTTAGTCCTAAAATTTGCACCGAGGTCGCTGGATGACTAAGCTAAGCGACCCTAGTGGCCGACACAAACACCTGGCCCATCTAGGAGTGGCACTGCAGTGTCACGCAGGATGGCCCTTCCAAAAAACACTCCCCAAACAGCACATGACGCAAAGAAAAAAAGAGGCGCAATGAGGTAGCTGTGTGAGTAAGATAAGCGACCCTAGTGGCCGACACAAACACCTGGCCCATCTAGGAGTGGCACTGCAGTGTCACGCAGGATGGCCCTTCAAAAAAATACTCCCCAAACAGCACATGACGCAAAGAAAAATGAAAGAAAAAAGAGGTGCAAGATGGAATTGTCCTTGGGCCCTCCCACCCACCCTTATGTTGTATAAACAGGACATGCACACTTTAACCAACCCATCATTTCAGTGACAGGGTCTGCCACACGACTGTGACTGAAATGACGGGTTGGTTTGGACCCCCACCAAAAAAGAAGCAATTAATCTCTCCTTGCACAAACTGGCTCTACAGAGGCAAGATGTCCACCTCATCATCATCCTCCGATATATCACCGTGTACATCCCCCTCCTCACAGATTATCAATTCGTCCCCACTGGAATCCACCATCTCAGCTCCCTGTGTACTTTGTGGAGGCAATTGCTGCTGGTCAATGTCTCCACGGAGGAATTGATTATAATTCATTTTAATGAACATCATCTTCTCCACATTTTCTGGAAGTAACTTCGTACGCCGATTGCTGACAAAGTGAGCGGCGGCACTAAACACTCTTTCGGAGTACACACTTGTGGGAGGGCAACTTAGGTAGAATAAAGACAGTTTGTGCAAGGGCCTCCAAATTGCCTCTTTTTCCTGCCAGTATAAGTACGGACTGTCTGACGTGCCTACTTGGATGCGGTCACTCATATAATCCTCCACCATTCTTTCAATGGGGAGAGAATCATATGCAGTGCCAGTAGACGACATGTCCGTAATCGTTGGCAGGTCCTTCAGTCCGGACCAGATGTCAGCATCAGCAGTCGCTCCAGACTGCCCTGCATCACCGCCAGCGGGTGGGCTCGGAATTCTGAGCCTTTTCCTCGCACCCCCAGTTGCGGGAGAATGTGAAGGTGGAGATGTTGACAGGTCGCGTTCCGCTTGACTTGACAATTTTCTCACCAGCAGGTCTTTGAACCCCAGCAGACTTGTGTGTGCCGGAAAGAGAGATCCAAGGTAGGTTTTAAATCTAGGATCGAGCACGGTGGCCAAAATGTAGTGCTCTGATTTCAACAGATTGACCACCCGTGAATCCTTGTTAAGCGAATTAAGGGCTCCATCCACAAGTCCCACATGCCTAGCGGAATCGCTCTGTGTTAGCTCCTCCTTCAATGTCTCCAGCTTCTTCTGCAAAAGCCTGATGAGGGGAATGACCTGACTCAGGCTGGCAGTGTCTGAACTGACTTCACGTGTGGCAAGTTCAAAGGGCAGCAGAACCTTGCACAACATTAAAATCATTCTCCACTGCGCTTGAGACAGGTGCATTCCACCTCCTATATCGTGCTCAATTGTATAGGCTTGAATGGCCTTTTGCTGCTCCTCCAACCTCTGAAGCATATATAGGGTTGAATTCCACCTCGTTACCACTTCTTGCTTCAGATGATGGCAGGGCAGGTTCAGGCGTTTTTGGTGGTGCTCCAGTCTTCTGTACGTGGTGCCTGTACGCCGAAAGTGTCCCGCAATTCTTCTGGCCACCGACAGCATCTCTTGCACGCCCCTCTCGTTTTTTAAATAATTCTGCACCACCAAATTCAAGGTATGTGCAAAACATGGGACGTGCTGGAATTTGCCCATATTTAATGCACACACAATATTGCTGGCGTTGTCCGATGCCACAAATCCACAGGAGAGTCCAATTGGGGTAAGCCATTCCGCGATGATCTTCCTCAGTTGCCGTAAGAGGTTTTCAGCTGTGTGCATATTCTGGAAACCGGTGATACAAAGCGTAGCCTGCCTAGGAAAGAGTTGGCGTTTGCGAGATGCTGCTACTGGTGCCGCCGCTGCTGTTCTTGCGGCGGGAGTCCATACATCTACCCAGTGGGCTGTCACAGTCATATAGTCCTGACCCTGCCCTGCTCCACTTGTCCACATGTCCGTGGTTAAGTGGACATTGGGTACAACTGCATTTTTTAGGACACTGGTGAGTCTTTTTCTGACGTCCGTGTACATTCTCGATATCGCCTGCCTAGAGAAGTGGAACCTAGATGGTATTTGGTAACGGGGGCACACTACCTCAAGAAATTGTCTAGTTCCCTGTGAACTAACGGCGGATACCGGACGCACGTCTAACACCAACATAGTTGTCAAGGCCTCAGTTATCCGCTTTGCAACAGGATGACTGCTGTGATATTTCATCTTCCTCGCAAAGGACTGTTGGACAGTCAATTGCTTGGTGGAAGTAGTAAAAGTGGGCTTACGACTTCCCCTCTGGGATGACCATCGACTCCCAGCAGCAACAACAGCAGCGCCAGCAGCAGTAGGCGTTACACGCAAGGATGCATCGGAGGAATCCCAGGCAGGAGAGGACTCGTCAGAATTGCCAGTGACATGGCCTGCAGGACTATTGGCATTCCTGGGGAAGGAGGAAATTGACACTGAGGGAGTTGGTGGGGTGGTTTGCATGAGCTTGGTTACAAGAGGAAGGGATTTACTGGTCAGTGGACTGCTTCCGCTGTCGCCCAAAGTTTTTGAACTTGTCACTGACTTATTATGAATGCGCTGCAGGTGACGTATAAGGGAGGATGTTCCGAGGTGGTTAACATCCTTACCCCTACTTATTACAGCTTGACAAAGGCAACACACGGCTTGACAAATGTTGTCCACATTTCTGTTGAAATACTTCCACACCGAAGAGCTGATTTTTTTGGTATTTTCACCAGGCATGTCAATGGCCATATTCCTCCCACGGACAACAGGTGTCTCCACGGGTGCATGACTTAAACAAACCACCTCACCATCAGAATCCTCCTTGTCAATTTCCTTCCCAGAGCCAGCAACACCCATATCCTCCTCATCCTGGTGTACTTCAACACTGACATCTTCAATCTGACTATCAGGAACTGGACTGCGGGTGCTCCTTCCAGCACTTGCAGGGGGCGTGCAAATGGTGGAAGGCGCATGCTCTTCACGTCCAGTGTTGGGAAGGTCAGGCATCGCAACCGACACAATTGGACTCTCCTTGTGGATTTGGGATTTTGAAGAACGCACAGTTCTTTGCTGTGCTTTTGCCAGCTTGAGTCTTTTCATTTTTCTAGCGAGAGGCTGAGTGCTTCCATCCTCATGTGAAGCTGAACCACTAGCCATGAACATAGGCCAGGGCCTCAGCCGTTCCTTGCCACTCCGTGTGGTAAATGGCATATTGGCAAGTTTACGCTTCTCCTCCGACAATTTTATTTTAGATTTTTGAGTCCTTTTTTTACTGATATTTGGTGTTTTGGATTTTACATGCTCTGTACTATGACATTGGGCATCGGCCTTGGTAGACGACGTTGCTGGCATTTCATCGTCTCGGCCATGACTAGTGGCAGCAGCTTCAGCACGAGGTGGAAGTCGATCTTGATCTTTCCCTATTTTTGGAACCTCAACATTTTTGTTCTCCATATTTTAATAGGCACAACTAAAAGGCACCTCAGGTAAACAATGTAGATGGATGGATACTAGTATACTTATGGATGACGAGCGACTGCCGACACAGAGGTAGCTACAGCCGTGGACTACCGTACTGTGTCTGCTGCTAATATAGACTGGATGATAATGAGATAAAATTAAAATATATATATATATATATCACACTAGTACTGCAGCCGGACAGGTATATATTATGTAATGACGGACCTGCTGGACACTGTCTGTCAGACTCAGCACTGCAGACTCCTAAAGTAAGCTACTAGTATCAAGAAGATAGAAAAAAAAAACCACGGGTAGGTGGTATACAATTATGGATGGACGAGCGACTGCCGACACAGAGGTAGCTACAGCCGTGGACTACCGTACTGTGTCTGCTGCTAATATAGACTGGATGATAATGAGATAAAATTAAAATATATATATATATCACACTAGTACTGCAGCCGGACAGGTATATATTATGTAATGACGGACCTGCTGGACACTGTCTGTCAGCACTGCAGACTCCTAAAGTAAGCTACTAGTATCAAGAAGATAGAAGAAAAAAAAACCACGGGTAGGTGGTATACAATTATGGATGGACGAGCGACTGCCGACACAGAGGTAGCTACAGCCGTGGACTACCGTACTGTGTCTGCTGCTAATATAGACTGGATGATAATGAGATAAAATTAAAATATATATATATATCACACTAGTACTGCAGCCGGACAGGTATATATTATGTAATGACGGACCTGCTGGACACTGTCTGTCAGCACTGCAGACTCCTAAAGTAAGCTACTAGTATCAAGAAGATAGAAAAAAAAAAAAACACGGGTAGGTGGTATACAATTATGGATGGACGAGCGACTGCCGACACAGAGGTAGCTACAGCCGTGGACTACCGTACTGTGTCTGCTGCTAATATAGACTGGATGATAATGAGATAAAATTAAAATATATATATATCACACTAGTACTGCAGCCGGACAGGTATATATTATGTAATGACGGACCTGCTGGACACTGTCTGCAGAATGCGTTTATAAAAACACCACACGACGAGTGTTTAACTTTTTCAGGCAGACAATCACAATATACTGGTGGTCAGCAGACAATCACAATACTGGTGGTCAGTGGTCACTGGTCAGTCACACTGGCAGTGGCACTCTGGCAGCAAAAGTGTGCACTGTACTTAAAATATGTACTCCTGCTATAACTGCTCCCCAGTCTCCCCCACAATTAAGCTGTGTGAGCAGTGAGCACTCAGCACAGTCAGATAATGATATACAGTATTACATATGATGCAGCACACTGGGCTGAGCACAGATATGGTATGTGACTGTGTCACACTGTGTATCATTTTTTTTCAGGCAGAGAACGGATTAATTAAACTGGTGGTCACTGGTCACACTATCAGCAGCAAGTAGTACTCCTCCTAATAATATGCTCCCCAAAATTTGTGTCTCTCTCTAGTACTCTAGTCTAAACGGAGAGGACGCCAGCCACGTCCTCTCCCTATCAATCTCAATGCACGTGTGAAAATGGCGGCGACGCGCGGCTCCTTATATAGAATCCGAGTCTCGCGATAGAATACGAGCCTCGCGAGAATCCGACAGCGGGATGATGATGTTCGGGCGCGCTCGGGTTAACCGAGCAAGGCGGGAAGATCCGAGTCGCTCGGCCCCGTGTAAAAAAACCTGAAGTTCGGGCGGGTTCGGATTCCGAGGAACCGAACCCGCTCATCTCTAGTTAGTTTGGATGGGTACTTTACTGTGAGACATGGAGCACAAGCTCCATACACTCTGCCACTGCTGGCGGCAGGGTGGGAGAAATAGTGGGAAGCAGGATGGGAGCAGTAGAAGTGCAGAGCAGGGGGTAGGATGGGAGAAGTCATGGTGGAAAACAGGGGGCAGGCTGAGAGTAATGAGGTGGAGAGCAGGGGGCAGGATGAGATTAGTAGTAGTGAGGAGCAGTGGGGGCAAACTGGGAGTAACAGTGGTGGAGAGCAGGGGACAGGCTGGGAATAGTAGTGGGAAGCATAAAGCAAACTAGGTAGTAGTGGTGGAGAGCAGTGCCGTAACTAGACATTTTAGCACTTTGTGCAAGAAACGGCATCGACGCCCCCCCCCCTTTATGTAAAATAGGGGCAGTGCGCACTGTAGGCGCACATAAAAAATATAGGGGCGTGGCTTCATGGGGAAGGGGTGTGGCCACAAAATATTACCAATTCATATTACGGTGCACAGTAGTATCCATTATTCAAATTGCGCCGCACAGTAGCGCCACTACACCTGGTAGATCCCCTTTTACACATTAAAGCAGACAGATTCCCCTTTTTACACATTATGGCAGACATCATACCTTTTTTACACATTACGGCAGACATCATACCCTTTTTACATATTATGGCAGCCAGTGCCCCTTTTTACACATTACGGCAGACAGCGTCCCCTTTTTACACATTATGGCAGACAGTGTCCCCCTTTTTACACATTACGGCATACACATGACACATAGGGGTATATTTACTAAGGTCCCGATTTTGACCGATTTTGCGTTTTTTCTTCAAAGTGTCATCTCGGGAATTTACTAAGCACAAATCTCGGCAGTGATGAGGGCATTCGTATTTTTTTTGAAGTCCAAGAAAAAAATAAGAATAAATACATCATCGGTCAAATACGCCTGTTATTTGTTAGAACTCGGTCATTTACTAAAATTTGTATTTCACAAACACTGCCGGCAATAGGCAAACACTGCCGTGAATAAATTCAAATCGTAAAAAAAAGCAGTTTTAAAATAGACCTGCTTTTTTTTACCGTGTTCTGATAGGCATGCACGGATCCGTGAGATCCATGCATGTTTATCAGTGGGAAGGGGTGGGAAAGTGTTAATTTAAAAAAAAAAAAAATGCGTGGGGTCCCCCCTCCTAAGCAAAACCAGCCTCGGGCTCTTTGAGCCGATCCTGGTTGACAAAATATGGGGAAAAAAATGACAGGGGTTCCCCCATATTTCATAAACCAGCACCGGGCTCTGCGCCTGGTCCTAGTTCCAAAAATACGGGGGACAAAAAGCGTAGGGGTCCCCCGTATTTTTGAAACCAGCACCGGGCTCCACTAGCCAGGTACATAATGCCACAGCCGAGGGACACTTTTATACTGGTCCCGGCGGCCCTGGCATTACATACCGAACTAGTCACCCATGGCCAGGGTACCCTGGAGGAGTGGGAACCCCTTAAATCAAGGGGTCCCCCCCTCCAGCAACCCAAGGGCCAGGGGTGAAGGTTACTTTCGGTCAACCACTGACCGCAAAGTTCCCACCATTGGATACAATGGAGCGCATAGGCGCTACATTGTATCTCTGCCGTGTGCTGCCTCACAGACACTACAGGAGCACACAGCCAATCAGGAGGGCGCCACGACGTGGCGCTCCCTGATTGGCAGAAGGGACCCTCTTTGACAGGAGTCAGGGGGGGTCCTGGCAGTCGGGGAAAGGGTTCCCATGTGTAAACATGGGGCCCCTTTCAGTGCGTGGTCAGGTTTCCGTTTTTTTATTTTGCCAAGTACGTGGATTATACAAAGAACAGAAGGTACAATGGATTATGTGAGTATAATTTTTTCAACAGGTACCCCTAGGATTCTACATGGAGAAGAGGACCGAGCCTCGTGTGAACATAGGTAAGTATGTATGTTTGGAGGTGTGCATGTATGTAATAAACTTATACTTTCACGGTGTGTGTTTCCTGTTTTTTTTGGGGTATTTTTTTAGTAGTAGTACTACAGGTACCAGCGGGCCCGGTTTTCCACCGCAATCTGGTACTTGTGGTTCGCCAAGTACTAGCTTGTGGGGGAGGCTTGCTGGGACTTGTAGTACTGCTACTAAAAACAATATTCAAATTTTTTTCAAAAGGCTATCAGCCCCCCATCCGCCGCCCTTGGATGGGGGGGGACAGCCTCGGGCTTCACCCCTGGCCCTTGGGTGGCTGGAGGGGGGGACCCCTTGATTTAAGGGGTTCCCACTCCTCCAGGGTACCCCGGCCAAGGGGTGACTAGTTCGGTATGTAATGCCAGGGCCCCCGGGACCAGTATAAAAGTGTCCCCCGGCTGTGGCATTATGTACCTGGCTAGTTGAGCCCGGTGCTGGTTTCAAAAATACGGGGGACCCCTATGCTTTTTGTCCCCTGTATTTTTGGAACCAGGACCAGGCGCAGAGCCCGGTGCTGGTTTATGAAATATGGGGGAACCCCTGTCATTTCCCCCCCCATATTTTGTCAACCGGGACCGGCTCAAAGAGCCCGAGGCTGGTTTTGCTTAAGGGGGAGGGGGGACCCCACACATTTTTTTTTAGATTTGTAACAATGTTATTTTTTTTACGAAAGGTGCACAATGAAGCCCTGCACGGATCTCACAGATCCGGCCGAGATTCATTGTGTTAATGTCGGCAGTGTTTTTCTATTCACTCCCGTAAAACACTGCAAAAAAATAAGAATGACATCGACATCGGAAAACACGAAAATGCAGAATACGACAGCTTAGTAAATTAGTCGTAATAAATTCAAAAAGTTGCAAATTTACACTTTCGATGTCATTCGTGTTTGAACTTTAACCTCATTCTGAAAAATATGAATTTTAGTAAATATACCCCATGATCTCTTCCCAGTGTGTCAGGACCCCCCTACCCTCCTTGCTCCTCCCCAGTGCCCAAGTCAGCTGGAAGACATGCAGCGTCCCCTTTTTACACATTACAGAAGACAGTCCCCCTTTTTACACATTACGGCAGACAGTGTCCCCCTTTTTAAACATTATGGCAGACAGCATCCCCTTCATACACATTACGGCAGACAGTGCCCCTATTTACACATTATGGCAGCCAGTCCCCCTTTTTACACATTACGGCAGACAGCATCCCCTTCTTACACATTATGGCAGCCAGTCCCCCTTTTTACACATTATGGCAGACAGCATCCTCTTTTTACACATTACAGCAGACAGCATCCCCTTTTTACACATTACGGCAGACAGGGTACCCCTTTTTACACATTAGGGCATACACATGACACATGATCTCTTCCCAGTGTGTCAGAACCCCCCCCCCCACCCTCCTTGCTCCTCCCCACTGCCCATGTCAGCTGGAAGACACACAGCGTCCCCTTTTTACACATTACAGAAGACAGTCCCCCTTTTTACACATTACGGCAGACAGCGTCCCCCTTTTTAAACATTATGGCAGACAGCGTCCCCTTCTTACACATTACGGCAGACAGCGTCCCCCTTTTTACACGTTACGGCAGACAGCATCCCCCTTTTTACACATTATGGCAGACAGCGTCCCATTCTTACACATTACGGCAGACAGTGTCCCCCTTTTTACACATTACGGCAGACAACGTCCCCTTTTTACACATTGTGGCAGACAGCGTCCCCTTATTACACATTACATCAGACAGTCTCCCGTTTTACACATTACGGCAGTCAGCGTCCCCTTATTACACATTACGGCAGATAGCGTCCCCTTATTACACATTACGGCAGACAGCATCCCCTTATTACACATTACGGCAGACAGCATCCCATTATTACACATTGCGGCAGACAGACATACTAGATAGATAAATATATAGATAGACAGACCGACAGAATAGATGATACTTACTGTCTCCGCTGGCTCAGGCAGTCAGGCTCCTCAGGGCAGCAGCTGCTGGCAGATCCCGGCCAGGCAGGGAAGGAGGAGGAGGGAGGGGGAGGAGGGAGCAGCAGCAGTGCACTGTAATTGGTGGCGCCGCTGCATGCAGCTGTCCCTCTCCTTCCACATTGGCTGGCGGCCACCGCTGTGAATGCTGGGATGAGGGAAGCACATCCCAGCATTCACAGCAGTGGCGGCCAGCCTATGTGGAAGGAGAGGGACAGCTGCAGCAGTGCCGCCACCAATTACAGTGCGCTGCTGCGGCCCTCCTCCCCTTCCCTCACCTTCATTCTAACCAGCCCCTGGAGCTGCTACGCTTCCTCTCTTCGATCCGACACACACAGGCGGTTTGTAATGACTTTAGGGAATGCGGGCAGTTGTGCCCTCAGGGCGACTGTGCTGTGTACCAGGCACACCTGGCACACACGTAGTTATGGACCTGGTGGAGAGCAGTGGGCAAGCTAGAAGAAGTGGTGAAAAGTGGAGGGCAGGATGGGAGTAGTGGTGGGAAGAAGAGGGCAGGATGAGAGTGGAAGGGACTTGGCAAGCATAAGTTATACCCCTTTCACACCTCAAACCCAGGATCTCACTTCCCCTTTGCAGCTCCCGGGTCCCAGCAACCGTTGCTCTCTCTATGCTGACAGCAGGCTCACACAGGATGGACGGACTCTCGGACTTTCGGAGTGGAAGTGATGGGTCCCTCTTTTCTGGTACCTCACACCTGAATCTTTCCTACGTGGTCCAGGGGAGATTGGAGATGGGAGTGGACGTGGCCTGCAATTGGGTTGGGGGGGGGGTGGCGCGGCTGGCGCAACACCTCTGCACCAGCTGTACATGATCGGATCTTCAGTGCTTCCATGCTTGCCTGCCCACAGTAGTGTCCGCCTCATCACTGGTGCCAGCCACCGTTTGGAGTACAGGCTGCACTGGCTGCAGCCCTCAGACATTCTTGAGCATGGCTGGTGCTGTCTTGGTGACAGTCAGCGGTGGTCAACACTGGAATGGGGGCATGGCCCCTGTTGCAGTCCTGCTCTCCCTGCATATGATGCAGCTTTAGAAGGGAAAATGCTGCTGCTGTATATTCCAACGGGAAATGGCGGAGGGGGGAGTTGGAGGGGGATGGGGATGTATGTTTCCAACATGACGTGTATTCTGAAAATGTGTAGGGTGGTAATACATACACCTGTGCACCAGCAAGGGAATTTGTCAAGGACCCTTGACAAATCTCTTCATATACTTTATACAGTCAAAATATTGGCACAAATGTTAGTATGACAGGAAAGGCTCTGCCTCACCCCACTGCACATCACTAATGCACAGGTGTATGTGTAACCCTAGTATGAGGTTTACCGGGACTAATGGATTATAGTCTATGGTGGGTAGTATACTACTGACACCTGGTGACCGATATATAAATATATTATATATGTGTAAATAAATTGATATACATGGTACATTATTACAGTGTAAATAAATGCAGGTATATGCCATATACAGATGATGGTAGGCATGTTGTAAATGCAAAAGCACTGCAACTGGGGATTGAACTGGCATGAGTAGACTGGGGGAAATTATTCTGGAAGCCCCCCGTGCTGGGAAAAGAGTGTCCGTGTGCAGAGAGAGGAGCGAGCCTGCAGCACGCGGGGAGAAAGAGGCGGTTACTCCGGGGGGAGGGGGGTGGAGCTGAACCGGCGTGAGGGGGGAGTGCTGAGGAGGGTGACGCAGGAGATAGGTGACGGGTTGGAGAGACTGGGATGACCAGAGCCACATCGCGCCGCAGAGAGAGACCGGAGAAGTTTACGGAGGCTGCTGGGGGTGAGCCGTGACCCAGGTGATCTCCGCTGAACAAGGTCG
This sequence comes from Pseudophryne corroboree, assembly GCF_028390025.1. NCBI lineage: Eukaryota > Metazoa > Chordata > Amphibia > Anura > Myobatrachidae > Pseudophryne > Pseudophryne corroboree. The sequence continues at coordinate 338,709,200 of NC_086444.1, read as the reverse complement.
CATCGTGCCACAGAGAGAGACCATAGGAACTGCTGGGGAGGCTGGAGGTGAGCCATGTGGCATCAGAGGATCCGAATCACATCTCAACCCCGCTGCTAGCCCAGGTGAGAGGGGAGTGCCGGAGTAGAGAGGCAGACAGAGAAGCGGACCACAGCTAATGGAAGGGGAGCCAGAGAAGAGAGAGAAGAGCTTCAGCAGGGCCCCCTACTAACTGCACATACAGGCTGGATCTCCATTCTCCCTCCCTATTGTATGGAGTATCCACAGCAGTATCTGTGGAGGTAAGGGCAAGCAGCAGTCAGACCGAAAGCTGTGAAGGCAAGGCTAATAAATAATGATAGACAGTCCCACTGGGTCCCCAGCTAAGTCTATTGGGAGGAGTGGAACACAAACGGAGGCAGTCATCCAGATCAGAGCAGGGGGAGAGGTAAGAATTAAGAGAGCCAGCAACCACTAAATCCAGGTATGAATTAGGAAAGGGGTTCAGCTCCTGTCACCGTGGGACCTAATAAGCAGCCACTCCACACACAGATTGAACTACAGTTCCTCTTTCTCAGGGTCTAGTCACCAGCATTGTCACACTGGGTACCTATACTGTTCCCTACTGTGTACTCAAGTGGATGGTGGTTTAAACAGTGGAAGTACGAACCTATAACCACCGAATTATAAACAGGGGAATTCTTGTGGATACCTTTATAGTGGAGATCCAGGGGCACAGTGTCTCCCATGCCAGGGCATGTACTAGTCATCTAACATTAAAGCAGACTGAGTAAAGTTCCTAGGGATGCTGAATACAGAACTGTTGGTACTGTTTATGACTTTTATTAGTTGTCTATAAGATGCACTGACTTTATATAGAGACTGCATCCAATATTTAGCAATATTTAAAAGCAAGAATTTCAGCATCTACAGTCCAGATAATCTTGATATAGCCTAATCTATAATTGCTACAGCCTGCCTTTATACACTATCTAAGGAAGCCGAACCCATGAACAAATTCACCCAAACTGTAAGAACGGTAGAATAAGGAGTATCACCTAGTGTCCATTTGCCCATAGTAGCTACATCGTAGCTGAAAAAGAGATATAATAGCGGCAATCGGCCGTTACAGATCTACAAATAGCCTGGTCAAGAAACAAGAATTGTTCATCACTCTGATTCTTGCATCCTTATCCTAACTCTAGGTTGTTGTAATGGGCCCCAACTGTGCACCAACGTTAAAGTCAGGTATACCTAACAGGTGAACTCTAAATGTAGGTTACTTGTATTACTTTTAATAGAATGAATACAGTGACCTTCCTATAGTTAAAGGCGCTATGGAATAATAAGTGTATGCTGAGTTTATTTCTTCTGCTTAGCCGGTTATAAATATTTGTGTATTGCATGTAACAGTATTGTACAAAGAGTCCTACGATTGTTTATTATATGTGATATGATAGGTTGCCATTTATCTTCCTGTGGTATGAAATTGTTGAATACTATGATTCCCAATAAAATGTACTTACCTAAAGGAGTGATCGTCTGGGACAGATGAAAGCGGTTTGACCTGAACGAAAAGAGACCAAGTGAATTACGAACCCTAGAGGAAAAAAAGGTAATAACTGTCAAATAACATTTTTTACCACCTAGCTCTAAATATACACCTTATTGCTATCCGGATACCATCCGCTGCCCTCAGTGTTTTATGTCAACACATAGTCCCTTACAGGGTTGCTTTCCCAAGCTAGCCAGGGTACTCACGCTTGGGTGGAGGCACTAAATCCTGAAAGTATTATCCACTTAATAGGGCCTACAAATAGGTAAGGGCTACATTGGAGGCACTGCTGAGATCCTGCATACGGTTGTCTCCTCTTGCCACCGCAGCATAATTAATTGTTACCAGAATGGAGCTGGTCACGGAAAGTGATATTGGTCGGTGGTGTAAAGAGAAATGGGTGGATCCCTCTTGTAGTTTTGGATTAGTAGGGAATATGGCTGCAGTGATGGATGAAGGGGTGTTGAAAACTGTGGGAGCACTATGTGGCATACACCTACCCCGCATCGTGGAGCAATGGAAAGGACCCTATCGGGATATTTTTGCTATGCTTTGTGATAATAAAATTGCACTGGATCGAACTCTCATCCCCAGCATGATATTACTTGAAGAGACCATGGGTAGAAAAGTGCAGATAGTGTGGCCCGATGAAGGTAGAGATGGGGGAGAAGAGGCGGCCCAAGAGGGAGATCCCCGAGATTTAGGCACCGGGGAACCCTCTGTAGGGGGATGATTACATACAACAGGCATCGGCATGAGTGTAGATCTGGATCCTCCTCTGAACAGTGCACCCGCAGAAACCCAGGTAGACAATGTGGTTGACAAAGTAGTCAGTCACCTGGAAATGTGGCACTATGAAGGGGGATATCGTTGGTTGCAAATATTTTCAGGAATTACCCCAGTTCCCACAGGAGAAGAAACCTACGAGTTGTGGAGGGAAGCCGTCGTTCAACACTCCGAGGAGTGGCAGTGCCCAGAGTATATCAGACAACAGAGGGTGGTCGAGAGTTTAAGAGGGCCCGCAATGGGAGTGATCCAGGCAACCCGGCGGAGCAACCCCACTGCTACCTTGAAAGATTATATTGAGGTGCTAGACTTCTCTTTTGGAACATTGGAAGATGTGGGGGATTTAATGGCCCTATTGAACAGCGCGTACCAAGACCATGGGGAGAATTTAACTCACTTTATTTATCGTGTAGACCGGTTGATCTATAAGATAGTGGACAAAGGAGGCCTAGACAAAGAGTTGGTGGATGAAAGACGATTAAAGCAAGTGCTGAAAGGGGCTCTTACCAACAGTCCAATGGCCCAGCGATTACGATGCACCAGGACGACTGCACATCCTCCAACTCTAAATTAATTGGTTAAAGAGGTAAAACTGGAAGAAGTGCAGATAGAAAACTGAGAAAAATGCTTGAGGAAAGTCAAAGTGGTGCTGCCTTCCCCATGCCCTCCGGACATGGATGACCATCTTTTAAAATTACTTGAGGAACAAAATAAAAAGATTGATCAACTCATTGAGTTACAGACCTGTCAAACCCCTAGTTTGAACTGACCCTCAGGGATAGGACGTGGGGTGACTCGAAGAAATGACAACTGTGTCCTTTCGAGTGTTACAGCTGTGGACAGTTGGGGCACCGTTCCATTGAATGTCCCATCTCTGGGAATGAACAGAGGAGGCGTAACGACAATTATCAAAGAAGAGCATCCATGGGGAAAACTCCAACGGGAGTCCTGTGGACCCCTCGCAGGCTCCCCGATTATAAAGGTCAGAGCAATGGGGAGTACCCAGTGGTCTCATAACATTCCCGATAGTCTACTGGGACAGGTGCCGTTAACTAGAGCCCTTATTAATGGACATGAATGTACAGTGTTGATGGACAGTAGCTCTCAAGTATCTATTGTATTTGAGTCTTGGTATCATACTCACCTTTCGGATATTCCTATTCAACCTCTCACAGGGCTTACCATCTGGGGTCTGAGTGAGCAGTGGTATCCATACTTAGGGACATAATTACTCAGATTACCTTGGAACCGGGTCTGAGCTCCCCCAAAGAGGCTGTACCATTAATAGCTCTCGTATATGTCCTGACTCTCCTGGGGATAATGGAAATCTACCTGTTATTGTGGGCACTAATACCAACATGTATCGGAATCTTATTCAGTGGTGTGACAAGCAGAGCCCTGGAAGAAAGTATACCCTGTGAAACAAAGGCCTCGAAGAAGATGGACAGTGTATGAAGGTAGAGGGACATCTTCAGGAGCGGCTGCTAACCTCAAAGTTCAACCTAGATTCTTGTTTCAAGGGTAGTGATATCAATGATGAGGATAAACTACTACTGATGGAACAACTGAGGAGTAGGGAGGCTGTTTTCTCCAAGAGCGAGTGGGACTTGGGTTCGGCTGTAGGAGTAGAGCATCATATTAAATAAACTAATGAGACCCCATTTAGGGAAAGATCAAGGAGACTTGCGCGGGCTGACTTCGAAGATGTCAGGAATCATCTGAAGGGCCTGCTTGAAAACCATGAAATAGCAGACTCGGAAAGTCAGTATGCATCACCTATATTTGTGGCTCGGAAGAAAAATGGAGAAATTAGGCTCTGTATTGACTACCGCACCCTGAATAGTAGAACGGTCCCAGATCAATACACGGTTCCCAAGGTGGATGAGGCCTTAGATTGCCTGCAGGGAAGTAGGTGGTTTTCAGTGTTGGACCTTCGATGTGGGTACTACCAGATCCCAATGAGCGAGTCCGACCGGTCTAAGACTGCTTTCATCTGCCCGATCGGGTTCTTTGAATTTCTGAAGATGCCACAATGCATAAACGGAGCCCCAGCGACCTTTCATAGGACCATGGAAAAAACCATAAGGGACATGTGTTATCGCGAGGTGTTAGTTTATTTAGACAACATCATTGTGTTTGGACGGACCCTTGAAGAGCATAATGAACGCTTAATTAAGATGTTGGACCGCTTGCAAGCCCGGGGGCTAAAACTATCAGTGGAAAAGTCTAAGTTCTGCCGTTCGTCTGTGAAATACCTCGGACATATCGTAAGCCAACAAGGGGTCGCTACTGACCGGGAACAGGTGGATACAGTAAAGAAGTGGCCCTGGCCAGATAATCTTAAAGAATTGAGATCGTTCTTAGGGTTTTGTGGCTATTATCGCACATTTGTGCCACTGTACTCCCAGATTGCACGGCCGCTAACGGAATTAACTCGAGGTTATCCAGTAAAAGGGAAAGCATGCAGAGCAGAGCAGATGGACAACAGGGTTTACTGTAAGCCCCGTGAGCCTTTTGGGAGCAGGTGGGATGTACGTTGTGAGGAGGCTTTTGAAAAATTGAAGGAGCGGTTAACCAACTCCCCTGTGCTGGCATACGCGAACCCGGAGCTTCCATATGAATTACACATTGACGCCTCCTTTGACATGCTGGGAGGAGTTTTATATCAACTTCAGGACCAACAATTAAGACCTATCGCTTACTGTATGTCAGTCGGGGACTATCCAGCAGTGAGAGAAAGTATCCAGTCCATAAACTGGAATTCTTGGCTCTCAAGTGGATAGTCACAGAAACATTTCATTACTATCTCTATGGGGCTGAATTTTTAGTGCAAACAGACAACAACCCTTTAACTTACATCCAGACTACAGCTAAGCTGGATGCGACTGGCCACCTGTGGCTTGCTACATTAAGTAATTTTAATTTTACTCTCCCCGGATCGGTTAATCAAGACGCAGATGCTCTGTCGCGAATGCCACACCATGAGGTTGAGGTGGATCCGGATGGGTGGATAGAAGACCTTGTAGCCGCAGTAAAAGGTCTATGTCACTAAGTCAGTGTTACAAAACACGTCATAGTGGCGGCCATTCAATTTACTAAGCTATACCATCTATGTATCAACAATTGAGTCCCTCAGATGTGGATGATTTAACAGTAACCGGATCAGCACAATTAGCTTTGGAGCAGAGGAATGACGTAGATATATCACCTATTGTACATATTCTGGAGAATTGTTCGACTACGGAGAGGGCAGATAAGAACCTGTCTGGCAATACTAAAATATTATTGCTGCAATTGAAGCGGCTGAGGCTACAGCAAGGTGTGGTGTATAGAATAGTCGATGACCTGATGGTAGTGTTAAGTCACAGATAGTATTGTCAGCAAAGTACAAGCAACTAGTTTTGACCGAATTGCATGACCGCCATGGTCATTTTGGTTATGACAAAACACACAGTTTGATTTTGGATCAATTCTTCTGGCCTTATATGAACCGAGACATCGAGCGGTTCTTTAGAACCTGTGGGAATTGTATACTACGGAAAACCTTACCTACCAAAGCCGCTCCTCTAGTGAACATCCAAAGCTCTGGACCGTTAGATTTGATATGCATTGATTTTCTAACCTTGGAAGAACCCTAGAGCAAAGAAGGGAAAATACTGGTGGTTACGGACCATTTTACTCGGTACGCGCAGGCCTATATGACACCTAAGCAAAAGGCGGTAACAGTTGCCAAGACCCTATAGGAAAAGTTCTTTCAGCATTATGGGCTGCCCGCTAGGATACATTCCGACCAAGGGCGGGATTTTGAAAGTCGACTCATTCGAGAACTCTGTTTCTGTTGTGGGATAAAGAAATCCCGAACGACTCCATATCACCCGCAAGGGGACCCTCAACTGGAGCGGTTTAACCGTACATTATTAAACATGCTAGGTACATTAAGCCCCAAACAGAAGTCTCAGTGGAAGCAATATATCTCACCTTTAGTACACGCCTACAATTGCACTAAGAATGGGTCTACGAGGTATAACCCCTATTTTCTTATGTTTGGGCGAGAAGCCCGGTTACCCATTGATGTGTGCTTAGGGACTCAGTTCAATAATCCCCCGGCATCATCTCACACTCAATATGTGCAGCGCCTCTGACAGCAGTTGAGGGAGGGCTCACCGGTTAGCTCAAGAGACTGCGAGACGATCCGGTGAAAAGAACAAGACCCAATATGACAGCCATGTGAGAGAACATCGATTGCTTCCAGGAGATAGAGTGCTGATTCGCATATTGGGAGCACCTAGACGGAGGAAACTCAATAATCGTTGGCGACCTAATCCCTATACCATAGTCAGGAAACTCCCAAACATTCCAGTATATCAACTAGTACCTGAAAATGGACAGGGCCCCTCTCTCACTTATCACCGAAAACATCTGTTGCCCATAATGCCAGGCACCTGATGGAGAGATGTTGATCCAGAGACGGGGGTAGATCGTTCTGATCTAGGCCAGTTAGAGCAACACCTCAAAGAGCCCGTATATTCTGAGGAGGAGGAAGGGATTGAGGATTACTTTAGTGGATGATACTATAAAGAGAGGGGATCTGACGACCTTGCGGGTAATGTAGATGAACCTTCTGCTGTGGATAGTAGACTTAATGAACCTATTGAATCTACTGATGAATGGGGAGGGGAGAATAATGAGAGAGCCGAAGAACCGAGTGCTGAGTCTGATAGGGTTCTGTCCTCTGGGGGTGGATCTCAAGAGGAGATAGGAAGCGAGACAATACCCACCACTTTATCTTGCCGACCACAAAGAATCCGTAAGCCTCCTTGAATACTGACATATGATCAATTGGGAACCCCTACGGAAGTTCAGTGGGTATTACAACCCCATCTAGTGATGTCTTGACCCTATTTCAGGTATACGGTTTCACGTGGTGAAACTGGACGTGGATAGAATCCTTGAGTAAGTGGTGATGTACACTATAACCTTAAAGTGTACTCACCAGGGGGATAGTGTAACCCTAGTATATGCCATATACAGATGATGGTAGGCATATTGTAAATGCAAAAGCACCAGTAACTGGGGATTGAACTGGCACGAGGAGATTGGGGGAAATTATTCTGGAAGCCCCCCGTGCTGGGAAAAGAGTGTCCATGTGCAGAGAGAGGAGCGAGCCTGCAGCACGCGGGGAGAAAGAGACGGTTACTTCGGGGGGAGGGGGAAATGGAGCTGACCGGCACGAGGGGGTAGCGCTGAGGAGTGTGACGCAGGAGAGAGGTGACGGGTTGGAGAGACTGGGAGCCACGGGCATCTCGGGAGCGGCGGTGTTACCGGAGAAGCTGCAGATAAGACATCCAGGGAAGGATAGGCGACCGCTGACCAGAGCCACATCGCACCGCAGAGAGAGACCGGAGAAGTTTACGGAATCTGCTGGGGGTGAGCCATGACCTGGGTGATCTCCGCTGAACAGGGCCACATTGTGCCGCAGAGAGAGACCGTAGGAACTGCTGGGGAGGCTGGAGGTGAGCCGTGTGGCATCAGAGGATCCGAATCACATCTCAACCCCGCTGCTAGCCCAGGTGAGAGGGGAGTGCTGAGTAGAGAGGCAGATAGAGAAGCGGACCACAGCTAACGGAAGGGGAGCCAGAGAAGAGAAAGAGCTTCAGCAGGGCTCCCTACTAACCGCACACACAGGCTGGATCTCCATTCTCCCTCCCTATTGTATGGAGCATCCACAGCAGTATCTGTGAAGGTAAGGGCAAGCAGCAGTCAGACCGAAAGCTGTGAAGGCAAGGCTAATAAATAACGATAGACAGTCCCACTGGGTCCCCAGCTAAGTCTATTGGGAGGAGTGGAACACAAACGGTGGCAGTCATCCAGATCAGAGCAGGGGGAGTGGTAAGAATTAAGAGAGCCAGCAACCACTAAATCCAGGTATGGATTAGGAAAGGGGTTCAGCTCCTGTCACCGTGGGACCTAATAAGCAGCCACTCCACACACAGATTGAACTACAGTTCCTCTTTCTCAGGGTCTAGTCACAAGCATTGTCACACTGGGTACCTATACTGTTCCCTACTGTGTACTAAAGAGGATGGTGGTTTAAACAGTGGAAGTACGAACCTATAACCACCGAATTATAAACAGGGGAATTCTTGTGGATACCTTTATAGTGGAGATCCAGGGGCACAGTGTCTCCCATGCCAGGGCATATACTAGTCATCTAACATTAAAGCAGATTGAGTAAAGTTCCTAGGGAGGCTGAATACAGAACTGTTGGTACTGTTTATGACTTTTATTAGTTGTTTATAAGATGCACTGACTTTATATATAGAGACTGCATCCAATATTTAGCCATATTTAAGCATCTACAGTCCAGTTAATCTTGATATAGTCTAATCCATAATTGCTACAGTCTGCCTTTATATACTATCTAAGGAAGCCGAACCCATGAACAAATTCACCCGAACTGTAAGAACGGTAGAATAAGGAGTATCACCTAGTGTCCATTTGCCCACAGTAGCTTCATCATAGCTGAACTAGAGACATAATAGCCGCAATCGGCCGTTATGGATCTACAAATAGCCTGGTCGAGAAACAAGAGGTGTTTATCTCTCTGATTCTTGCATCCTCATCCTAACTCTAGGTTGTTGTAATGGGCCCCAACTGTGCACCAATGTTATAGTCAGGTATACCTAACAGGTGAACGCTAAATGTAGGTTACTTGTATAACATTGAATAGAGTGACCTTCCTATAGTTAAAGGCGCTATGGAATAATAAGTGTATGCTGAGTTTATTTTTTCTGCTTAGCCGGTTATAAATTTTTGTGTATTGCATGCAACAGTATTGTACAAAGAGTCCTACGATTGTTTATTATATGTGATATGATAGGTTGCCATTTATCTTCCTGTGGTATAAAATTGTTGAATACTGTGATTCCCAATAAAATGTACTTACCTAAAGGAGTGATCGTCTGGGACAGATGAAAGCGGTTTGACCTGAAAGAAAAGAGACCAAGTGAATTACGAACCCTAGAGGAAAAAAAGGTAATAACTGTCAAATCACATTTTTTACCACCTAGCGCTAAATATACACCTTATTGCTATTCGGATACCATCCGCTGCCCTCAGTGTATTATGTCAACACATAGTCCCTTACATGGTGGCTTTCCCAAGCAAGCCAGTGTACTCACGCTTGGGTGGAGGCACTAAATCCCGAAAGTATTACCCACTTAATAGGGCCCACAAATAGGTAAGGGCTACATATGTATTACCACCTGACACATTTTCAAAATACAAAGGTCGTGTTGGAAATATACAACCCCACTCTCCCCGCCATTCCCCGTTGGAATATGCAGCAGCGTCATTACCACTTCTAAAGCTGCGTCATATGCAGGGAGAGCAGAACTGCAACAGAGGTCATGCCCCCATCCCAGTGCCGACCGCTGTCTCCATTGAGGCCATACTCTTCCTGTATATGACGTGGCTTTAGATAAGGTAATGCCACTGGTGCTGCTGTATACTCCAGCGAGTGCGGTGGTGGAGTTACATTAGCGGGTGTAAACTAGGTGGGGGTGGCTAATGCTTGTGGCAGCCAGGCCGTGAAGGGGGGTGGTTTGCTGTCAGACAGCCCCAGATTAGACAACTGGACTAGCTGTCGTCTTGGCACCCTGCCAGACCAATCCACCCCTGCAAGTGCCGAGCACAGCGTATTTGTTGCTCGGCTAGACCAGAACTGCCCACTGCCTAATCACAACTGTTTCAGTGACAGGGGAATGCTTTCACATGGCTGAAAGCACGCCCCTGTCAAAGAGGCACTTGTATAGGTACCGCTTACAGGACTTTTATTTAATGGGCTTTTACTGCCCGATGCTTGGCCCTGCCCCCCGCATCCGACTCTTTTACATTGATATCGGGAGGCACCTAGAGCGGTGCCTCCGAAACACAATGAAAACTGTTTTAAACACTATAAAAATTATTAAAGTAATATAAAGTCTAAAGTAGTGATGAGCGGGTTCGGTTCGTCGGAATCCGAACCCACCTGAACTTCACCCATTTTACACGGTTCCGAGGCAGATTCGAATCTTCCCACCTTGCTCAGTTAACCCGAGCGCGCCCGAACGTCATCATCCCGCTGTCGGATTCTCGCGAGATTCGGATTCTATATAAGGAGTCGCGCGTCGCCGCCATTTTTCACTCGTGCATTGGAAATGATAGTGAGAGGACGTGGTTGGCTCATATCTGTGCTCAGTGTGCTGCATATATCTGTGCTCACACTGCTTTATTGTGGGGACTGGGGACCAGCAGTATTATATAGGAGGAGTACAGGGCAGAGTTTTGCTGACCAGTGACCACCAGTATTATACGTTCTCTGCCTGAAAAACGCTCCATATCTGTGCTCAGTGTGCTGCATACTGTATATCTGTGCTCACACTGCTTTATTGTGGGGACTGGGGACCAGCAGTATTATATAGGAGGAGTACAGTGCAGAGTTTTGCTGACCAGTGACCACCAGTATTATACGTTCTCTGCCTGAAAAACGCTCCATATCTGTGCTCAGTGTCCTCCATATATCTGTGCTCACACTGCTTTATTGTGGGGACTGGGGACCAGCGGTATTATATAGGAGGAGTACAGTGCAGAGTTTTGCTGACCAGTGACCACCAGTATTATACGTTCTCTGCCTGAAAAACGCTCCATATCTGTGCTGCATTGTAGTATATAGTAGGAGTACAGTGCATAATTTTGCTGACCACCAGTATATAATATATAGCAGTACGGTACAGTAGGCCACTGCTCTACCTACCTCTGTGTCGTCAAGTATACTATCCATCCAAACCTGTGGTGCATTTCAGTTTTGCACAGTTTGCTGAACTCCAGTGTATAATATATAGCAGTACGGTACAGAAGGCCACTGCTCTACCTACCTCTGTGTCGTCAAGTATACTATCCATCCATACCTTTGGTGCATTTCAGTTTTGCACAGTTTGTTGACCACCAGTATATAGTATATAGCAGTACGGTACAGTAGGCCACTGCTCTACCTACATCTGTGTCGTCAAGTATACTATCCATCCATACCTGTGGTGCATTTCAGTTGTGCGCAGTATATATAGTAGTAGGCCATTGCTATTGATACTGGCATATAATTCCACACATTAAAAAATGGAGAACAAAAATGTGGAGGGTAAAATAGGGAAAGATCAAGATCCACTTCCACCTCGTGCTGAAGCTGCTGCCACTAGTCATGGCCAAGACGATGAAATGCCATCAACGTTGTCTGCCAAGGCCGATGCCCAATGTCATAGTAGAGAGCATGTAAATCCAAAAAACAAAAGTTCAGTAAAATGACCCAAAAATCAAAATTAAAAGCGTCTGAGGAGAAGCGTAAACTTGCCAATAAGCCACATGGAGTGGCAAGGAACGGCTGAGGTCCTGGCCTATGTTCATGGCTAGTGGTTCAGATTCACATGAGGATGGAAGCACTCATCCTCTCGCTAGAAAACTGCAGTGCCACTCCTAGATGGGCCAGGTGTTTGTGTCGGCCACTTGGGTCGCTTAGCTTAGTCACACAGCTACCTCATTGTGCCTCTTTTTTTCTTTGCATCATGTGATGTATGGGGACTATTTTTTTGAAGTGCCATCCTGCCTGACACTGCAGTGCCACTCCTAGATGGGCCAGGTGTTTGTGTCGGCCACTTGTGTCGCTTAGCTTAGCCCTCCAGCGACCTTGGTGCACCTCTTTTTTTCTTTGCATCATGTGCTGTTTGGGGACTATTTTTTTGAAGTGCTATCCTGCCTGACACTGCAGTGCCACTCCTAGATGGGCCAGGTGTTTGTGTCGGCCACTTGTGTCGCTTAGCTTAGCCATCCAACGACCTTGGTGCACCTCTTTTTTTCTTTGCATCATATACTGTTTGGGGACTATTTTTTTGAAGTGCCATCCTGCCTGACACTGCAGTGCCACTCCTAGATGGGCCAGGTGTTTGTGTCGGCCACTTGTGTCGCTTAGCTTAGCCATCCAGCGACCTTGGTGCACCTCTTTTTTTCTTTGCATCATGTGCTGTTTGGGGACTATTTTTTAAATCTGCCATCCTGTCTGACACTACAGTGCCACTCCTAGATGGGCCAGGTGTTTGTGTCGGCCACTTGGGTCACTTAGCTTAGTCACACAGCTACCTCATTGCGCCTCTTTTTTTCTTTGCATCATGTGCTGTTTGGGGACTATATTTTTGAAGTGCCATCCTGCCTGACACTGCAGTGCCACTCCTAGATCTGCCAGGTGTTTGTGTCGGCCACTTGGGTCGCTTAGCTTAGTCATCCAGCGACCTCGGTGCAAATTTTAGGACTAAAAATAATATTGTGAGGTGTGAGGTGTTCAGAAGAGACTGAAAATGAGTGTAAATTATGGTTATTGAGGTTAATAATACTATGGGATCAAAATTACCCCCAAATTCTATGATTTAAGCTGTTTTTGAGTGTTTTTTGTAAAAAAAACACCCGAATCCAAAACACACCCGAATCCGACAAAAAATTTTCAGGGAGGTTTTGCCAAAACGCGTCCGAATCCAAAACACGGCCGCGGAACCGAGTCCAAAACCAAAACACAAAACCCGAAAAATTTCCGGTGCACATCACTAGTCTAAAGCATATACTTATGACACATAATATGTGTCATAAGTATCTTCTTTGTATTATTTTAATCATTAATGACAGGGGAGGCACTGCCTCCCCTGACTGCACATTCCTGATGCAGCAGCCAGCATCAACACGGCGCATCAGCAAAGTAGCAAAGAAGGAAGAGCGCCTCTCCAACCTGGCGCCTCCCTGCTTAGCAGAGCTTGCTGAGCAGGTAGTGCCGGCTCTGGTCAAATACACCCGAGATTGCAAACCCGGGCAAACATGGACCTTAGTAGATTTACTCCTCATGCTCCAGGCTTTGATAGAATACTAATAGAGTGTTACAAGAAACATAAGACTTTCTCCCAGCATTGCTAGAAACATCCAATTTGTTTTATAATAGTAAGTCTCTGGCCTTATCCATTTCAGAGGCTCTTATAATTGCTCATTCAAAGCCAGGTAAAGGCCCTAATTTAGATCTGATCGCAGCAGCAAATTTGTTAGCAGATGGGCAAAACCGTGTGCACTGCAGGTGTGGCAGATATAACATTTGCAGAGAGAGTTAGATTTGGTTTTGGTGTGTTCAATATGAAATCTAAATTGCAGTGTAAAAATAAAGCAGCCAGTATTTACCCTGCACAGAAACAATATAACCCACCCAAATCTAACTGTCTCTGCACATGTAACATCTGCCCCTCCTGCAGCCAGGGGCAGATTGGGATGGAAAACCAGCCCAGGAAGTTTAGGGAAGCAGCTCTAACGGAGCGGTGTCTGTTGAGGTGGTGGGGTCTGACGACAGGGGCGGTATCCCTCCTCATAGGTCCTGATTCCGAGCTGGACGTAGTTGCAGCCTTCCTTTAGTCTTTTGCTGCAGTTGCAGCTGTGATTTTATGCTGATGCCCATTGTTAGATTAAGGTATGCATTGGCCTGTAGCTGAAATTTATGAAGGGCCTATTACGTGCTGCAGCAGGAGGTGTGACCAGTGATATGGGAAGTTTGCTCTCTCACTGTCACCTTCCTCCATATCTACCAGATTACCTGCTCCAAAGCTGTTTCATTGACACCTCCCTGCATATCTCTATGACTGCCTCCACCATAGCACTCTACTATCCCCTTCCAAAGCTCTCTCATTGCTAGTTCCCTCCATATCTCACTGCCCACCACATGGGTTCACTACGGCTGGCCGGCGGTCGGGCTCCCGGCGACCAGCATCCCGGCGCCGGGAGCCCGACCGCCGGCTTACCGACAGCTTGGCGAGCGCAAATGAGCCCCTTGCGGGCTCGCTGCGCTCGCCACGCTACGGGCACGGTGGCCACACTATTTTATTCTCCCTCTATGGGGGTCGTGGACCCCCACGAGGGAGAAAATAAGTGTCGGTATGCCGGCTGTCGGGCTCCCGGCGCCGGTATACTGAGCGCCGGGAGCCCGACCGCCGGCAAACAGAAGACCACCCCACCACATAGCTTACTCTGTCACATCACAGCTCACTCTATTCCCCTCACATGCCCCCATTACACCTCACTGCCTCCTGACTGCTCACACTGCCCCATCACACCTCACTCCCCCACAACCACAGCTCATCCCACTCCCCTCATACCTTACTGCTCCTCCTGCAGCTCACACTGTCCCATCACAACTGCCTGCTCGCCATGCAGCTCACTGCCACCCTCATGCCTCACAGTTTCCCATTACACCTCACTGTTTACCTTGCAGCTCTATCCCCCACAGTCATGGTTCACTTTACTCCCCTCACACTATACTGCTCCCCTGTAGTTCATTGACACCCTCATTCCTCACACTGCCCACTCACAGATCCCTTCACAGCTCGCACTGCCCCCATCACACTACACTGCTCAACCCACAGCTCACTCCCACACCACAGCTCACAAAGCCAGCCATAACAAATTTAATGCCCTAGGCAAGATGTTTGTTGGTGCCCCCTAGCAGATAAGCCCACCACCTTCATTGTGGCAGGCCCTGGTACAATGCACATGCTGTATTGTCGTTTGTTCCATCTCTGACCGAGCACCCTTCTGCACAGCACCCATCACCCATCAGCGCAGATTGCTGAGTGGTGCTGCTGGTGAGAGTGCTGTCCCAAGTAGTGCAAACATGCTGCTGTAGCATCTCATGCATTGTTGCAGGGGCATAGGATTGGGCTGCGGGTAACACAGGGTCCCTGTAATTGTTTTTTTCTCTTATGTCCTAGAGGATGCTGGGGACTCCGTAAGGACCATGGGGATAGACGGGCTCCGCAGGAGACATGGGCACTTTAAGAAAGACTTTAGGTATGGGTGTGCACTGGCTCCTCCCTCTATGCCCCTCCTCCAGACCTCAGTTTACTACTGTGCCCAGAGGAGACTGGGTGCATTACAGGGAGCTCTCCTGAGTTTCCTGTCAGAAAGTTTATTTGTTAGTTTTTTTTATGTTCAGGGAGCCTGCTGGCAACAGACTCCCTGCATCGAGGGACTGAGGGGAGAGAAGCAGACCTACTTCTGTGAGTTTCAAGGCTCTGCTTCTTAGGCTACTGGACACCGTTAGCTCCAGAGGGATCGGTACGCAGGTCTCACCCTCGCCGTCCATCCCAGAGCCGCGCCGCCGTCCTCCTCACAGAGCCGGAAGGTAGAAGCCGCGTGAGTATGAGAAGAAAAGAAGACTTCAGAGGCGGCAGAGGACTTCATGATCTTCACTGAGGTAACGCACAGCGGTGAAGCTGTGCGCCATTGCGCCCATACACCTCACACACGGCAGTCACTGTAAGGGTGCAGGGCGCAGGGGGGGCGCCCTGGGCAGCATATAAACCTCTCTCTGGCAAAAGTATATATATATACAGCTGGGCACTGTATATATAAAGAGTCCCCGACAGTTTTTAGTATATTTGAGCGGGACAGAAGCCCGCCGCCGAGGGGGGCAGGGCTTCTCCCTCAGCACTCACCAGCACCATTTTCTCCACAGCACAGCGCTGAGAGGAAGCTCCCCGGACTCTCCCCTGCTTAATCCACGGTAAAAGAGGGTTTTGAAGAAGAGGGGGGCACATAATTGGCTCATTTATATATATTACAAACAGCGCTACTGGGTAAACATATATTTATATAGTGTTTTTTCCTGGTCATATAGCGCTGGGTGTGTGCTGGCATACTCTCTCTCTGTCTCTCCAAAGGGCCTTGTGGGGGAACTGTCTTCAGATAAGAGGATTCCCTGAGTGTGTGGTGTGTCGGTACGCGTGTGTCGACATGTCTGAGGTAGAAGGCTTTCAGGAGGAGGAGGAGAAAATGAATGTGGTGTCTCCGTCGACAACGTCGACACCTGACTGGATGGATATGTGGAATGTTTTAAGTGCTAATGTAAATTTATTGCACAAAAGATTAGACAAAGCTGAAGCTAGGGAACAGCCAGGGACTCAACCCATGTCTGCCCCTATGTCGCAGGGACCTTCGGGGTCTCAAAAGCGCCCACTATCCCAAATTGTAGACACAGATACCGACACGGATTCTGACTCCAGTGTCGACTACGATGATGCAAAGTTTCAGCCAAAATTGGCTAAATGTATTCGATATATGATTATTGCAATAAAATATGTTTTGCATATCACAGAGGAACCCCCTGTCCCTGACACGAGGGTACACATGTATAAGGGAAAGAAATCTGAGGTAACCTTTCCCCCCTCACATGAGTTGAACGAATTATGTGAAAAAGCTTGGGAATCTCCACACAAAAAACTGCAGATTCCCAAAAGGATTCTTATGGCGTATCCTTTCCCGCCAACGGACAGGATACGGTGGGAATCCTCCCCTAGGGTGGACAAAGCATTGACATGCTTATCCAAAATGGTAGCGCTGCCATCCCAAGATACGGCTACCCTCAGGGATCCTGCTGACCGCAAGCAGGAGGTTACCTTAAAGTCCATTTACACACATTCTGGTACCTTACTCAGACCGGCGATTGCGTCGGACTGGGTTTGTAGCGCTGTTGCAGCATGGACAGATACCTTATCAGCGGAAATTGAGACCCTAGATAAGGATACCATTTTATTGACCCTAGGGCCTATAAAAGATGCTGTCTTATATATGAGAGATGCTCAAAGAGACATTAGTCTGCTGGGTTCTAGAATCAACGCTATGTTGATTTCTGCTAGACGAGTCCTATGGACCCGGCAATGGACAGGTGATGCTGACTCAAAGATGTATATGGAGGTTTACCTTACAAGGGTGAGGAATTGTTTGGGGAAGGTCTCTCGGACCTGGTCTCCACAGCTACAGCTGGTAAATCAAATTTTTTGCCTTATATTCCCTCACAGCCTAAGAAAGCGCCACATTATCAAATGCAGTCCTTTCGATCACAAAGAAACAAGAAAGTACGAGGTGCGTCCTTTCTTGCCAGAGGTAAGGCAGAGGAAAAAAGCTGCACAACACAGCTAGTTCCCAGGAACAGAAGTCCTCCCCGGCCTCTACAAAATCCACCGCATGATGCTGGGGCTCCGCTACAGGAGTCCGCCCCAGTGGGGGCACATCTTCGGGTTTTCAGCCACATCTGGGTTCACTCACAGGTGGATCCCTGGGCAATAGAAATTGTTTCCCAGGGTTACAAGCTGAAATTCGAAGAGGTGCCTCCTCGCCGGTTTTTTAAATCGGCCCTACCAGCCTCTCCCCCAGAAAGGGAGATAGTGTTAAATGCAATTCACAAATTGTATCTTCAACAGGTGGTGGTCAAGGTTCCCCTGCTTCAACAAGGGAGGGGATATTACTCAACCCTGTTTGTAGTCCCAAAACCGGACGGTTCGGTCAGACCCATTTTAAATTTAAAATCCCTGAACCTATACTTGAAAAGGTTCAAGTTCAAGATGGAATCGCTAAGAGCGGTCATCGCCAGCCTGGAAGGGGGGGATCTGGACATATGGACGATCTCCTCATAAAAGCAAGATCAAGAGAGCAATTGCTGAACAGCGTCTTACTTTCACTGAAGGTGTTACAGCAACACGGCTGGATTCTCAATATCCCGAAGTCGCAGTTGGTTCCTACGACTCGTCTGACTTTCTTGGGCATGATTCTGGATACAGACCAGAAAAGAGTTTATCTTCCGATAGAAAAAGCTCAGGAACTCATGACTCTGGTCAGGAACTTATTGAAGCCAAAACAGGTGTCAGTGCATCACTGCACTCGAGTCCTGGGAAAGATGGTGGCATCATACGAAGCCATTCCCTTCGGCAGGTTCCATGCGAGGACTTTCCAATGAGACCTACTGGACAAGTGGTCCGGGTCACATCTACAAATTCATCAGTTGATCACCCTGTCCCCCAGAGCCAGGGTATCTCTCCTGTGGTGGCTGCAGAGTGCTCACCTTCTAGAAGGCCGCAGGTTCGGCATTCAGGACTGGATCCTGGTGACCACGGACGCGAGCCTCCGAGGTTGGGGAGCAGTCACGCAGGGAAGAAACTTCCAAGGTCTTTGGTCAAGTCAAGAGACTTGTCTTCTCATCAACATCCTGGAACTGAGGGCCATATACAACACCCTATGTCAAGCGGAGACCTTACTTCACGACAGATCAGTTCTGATCCAGTCAGACAACATCACCGCAGTGGCTCATGTAAACCGCCAAGGTGGCACAAGGAGCAGAGTGGCAATGGCGGAAGCCGCCAGGATTCTTCGCTGGGCGGAAAATCATGTAAGCGCACTGTCAGCAGTGTTCATTCCGGGAGTGGACAACTGGGAAGCAGACTTCCTCAGCAGACATGACCTGCATCCGGGAGAGTGGGGACTTCATCAGGAAGTCTTCGCACAGATTGCAAGTCAGTGGGGACTGCCCCAAATAGACATGATAGCATCCTGCCTCAACAAAAAGCTACAGAGGTATTGCGCCAGATCAAAAGACCCTCAGGCGGGAGCTGTAGACGCCCTAGTGACACCGTGGGTGTTCCAGTCGGTCTATGTGTTTCCTCCTCTTCCTCTCATCCCAAAGGTGTTGAGAATAATAAGGAAAAGAGGAGTACAGACAATTCTCATTGTTCCAGATTGGCCACAAAGGACCTGGTATCCAGATCTGCTGGAAATGCTCACAGAAGATCCGTGGCCTCTTTCTCTACGACAGGACCTGTTGCAACAGGGGCCCTGTCTGTTCCAAGACTTACCGCGGCTGCGTTTGACGGCATGGTGGTTGAACGCCGGATCCTAGCGGAAAAGGGCATTCCGGATGAGGTCATTCCTACTCTGATAAAGGCTAGGAAGGACGTGACAGCTAAACATTATCACCGTATATGGTGAAAATATGTTGCTTGGTGTGAAGCCAGGAATGCTCCTACGGAAGAATTCCATCTGGGCCGTTTCCTTCACTTCCTACAAACTGGAGTGAATTTGGGCCTAAAATTAGGCTCTATTAAGGTTCAGATTTCGGCCTTATCCATTTTCTTTCAAAAAGAATTGGCTTCTCTCCCAGAAGTACAGACTTTTGTGAAGGGAGTGCTGCATATTCAGCCTCCTTTTGTACCTCCGGTGGCGCCTTGGGACCTTAACGTGGTGTTGAGTTTCCTTAAGTCACATTGGTTTGAAATACTTAAAACGGTGGAGTTGAAATATCTCACTTGGAAAGTGGTCATGTTGTTAGCCTTGGCTTCGGCTAGGCGAGTGTCGGAATTGGCGGCTTTGTCTCATAAAAGCCCCTATCTAGTTTTCCATATGGATAGAGCGGAATTGCGGACCCGTCCTCAATTCTTGCCTAAGGTGGTGTCATCTTTTCATATGAACCAACCTATTGTGGTGCCTGTGGCTACGCGCGACTTGGAGGATTCCGAGTCCCTTGATGTAGTCAGGGCTTTGAAAATTTACATGGCCAGAACGGCTAGAGTCAGAAAAACAGAAGCACTGTTTGTCCTATATGCGGCCAACAAGGTTGGCGCCCTTGCTTCAAAGCAGACTATTGCTCGCTGGATCTGTAACTCGATTCAGCAGGCGCATTCTACGGCTGGATTGCCGTTACCAAAATCTGTTAAGGCCCATTCCACTAGGAAGGTGGCCTCGTCTTGGGCGGCTGCCCGAGGATTCTCGGCACTGCAACTATGCCGAGCTGCTACTTGGTCGGGTTCAAACACCTTTGCAAAGTTCTATAAGTTTGATACCCTGGCTGAGGAGAACCTCCTGTTTGCTCAATCGGTGCTGCAGTCATCCGCACTCTCCCGCCCGTTTGGGAGCTTTGGTATAATTCCCATGGTCCTTACGGAGTCCCCAGCATCCTCTAGGACGTAAGAGAAAATAAGATTTTAAACCTACCGGTAAATCTTTTTCTCGTACTCCGTAGAGGATGCTGGGCGCCCGTCCCAATTGCGGACTACTTCTGCAAGACTTGTATATAGTTTTGCTTACATAAGGGTTATGTTATAGTTTTCATCGGTCTTGGACTGATGCTATGTTGTTTTCATACTGTTAACTGGTTAGTATATCACAAGTTATACAGTGTGATTGGTGTGGCTGGTATGAATCTTGCCCTTGGATTAACAAAAATCCTTTCCTCGTACTGTCCGTCTCCTCTGGGCACAGTTTCTCTAACTGAGGTCTGGAGGAGGGGCATAGAGGGAGGAGCCAGTGCACACCCATACCTAAAGTCTTTCTTAAAGTGCCCATGTCTCCTGCGGAGCCCGTCTATCCCCATGGTCCTTACGGAGTCCCCAGCATCCTCTACGGACTACGAGAAAGAGATTTACCGGTAGGTTTAAAATCTTATTTTTCCCCACTCTTTGCACTCTACATGCTGTATAATGTGTGTGTGTGTGTGTGTGTAAACACACACACACACACACACATATATATATATATATATACAAACAAATATAGAAAACCACATCACTCGCCACACCAGAAGCGGGGTGCAGGGTCCGCACTCGCCACTCATAGGGTGGGGTGCATGCAGTGAATTGGCCAATGCACGAAAGCCTGCAAACCGCTCGCCAATGTACCCCACCTTCTTGCAGGTCCTACACTAGGTTTGCAGGCTTCCGTGCATTGGCCAATTCACTAACTAAACCCCCATCATTTATTTATTGATGTTGTGGGGACAAGTGAGCTTGCTATGGTGAGTGCTGAATTCTCTATTTGTATGTATTTGGGTAGGTGGCCATGGGCTGCATGCACCCCACCATATGAGTGGCGAGTGCGGACGCTGCACCCCGCTTCTGGGGTGGCGAGTGCTGTGAAGATACCTCAAACAAGAATTGAAAGACTCTTGGCTGGCTACAAAAAGCGTTTACAAGCTGTGATACTTGCAGGGTGCCCAAACTTTTGCAGACACCATTTTTTTGTTTTCTGTTCTTTTGAAAGTGTAAATGATGGAAATAAATCAAACTTTTTTTTGACATGTTATAAGAATGTCTAATCTGTAATTTGATGCCTTTTGGATATTTTTCCATCTTTCCTTTGCTTCTTTTTGCACATTAAAATGATTTTTTGCCTGGAGTGCCCAAACTTTCAATCCCCACTGTATATGCATATATATATATATATATATCCTCCAATGGCGGCACTTGGGATGAAATAAATGAAGACTCAGACAACAGCTTTTGCTGTTTCAATGATGTTTCAATTATGCTAAACACAATCTTTCCTCTTTGAGATATTGGATTATGGATCATGTCCCCCCCCCCCCCTTCCCCCTCTCTAGAGGCGGGGATCGATCCACTAAGCTACTACAGAGAGGGGCAGAATGGATAATACGTCTTGACTCATTGACCCCTAAGGGGTTCAATTAAAATATTGTGATGCAGGCTTTCCTCTAATGAGTGTTTTCTTACACACATAGGGGATACATTGTGATATAAAGATACATATAAGATGAGGTCTATATCACTTTTGTTATACATTGTGATATAAAGATACATATAAAATGAGGTCTACATCACTTATGTTATACATTGTGATATAAAGATACATACAAGATGAGGTCTATATCACTCACTGTATGTTATACATTGTGATATAAAGATACATATAAGATAAGGTCTATAGCACTTATGTTATACATTGTGATATAAAGATACATATAAAATGAGGTCTATTTCACTTATGTTATACATTGTGATATAAAGATACATATAAGATGAGGTCTATATCACTTATATTATACATTGTGATATAAAGATACATATAAGATGAGGTCTATATCACTTATGTTATCTAGTATGTTTGGCGATAGATAAGGGTATCTTTGTATGCCTAATGTGGAAGGATTCAAGGGCTTTCAGCTCAGGACTGAAGTTTAATTGTAACATACATCTTACTACTAGAGATGAGCGCCTGAAATTTTTCGGGTTTTGTGTTTTGGTTTTGGGTTCGGTTCCGCGGCCGTGTTTTGGGTTCGAACGCGTTTTGGCAAAACCTCACCGAATTATTTTTGTCGGATTCGGGTGTGTTTTGGATTCGGGTGTTTTTTTCCAAAAACACTAAAAAACAGCTTAAATCATAGAATTTGGGGGTCATTTTGATCCCAAAGTATTATTAACCTCAAAAACCATAATTTCCACTCATTTTCAGTCTATTCTGAATACCTCACACCTCACAATATTATTTTTAGTCCTAAAATTTGCACCGAGGTCGCTGTGTGAGTAAGATAAGCGACCCTAGTGGCCGACACAAACACCGGGCCCATCTAGGAGTGGCACTGCAGTGTCACGCAGGATGTCCCTTCCAAAAAACCCTCCCCAAACAGCACATGACGCAAAGAAAAAAAGAGGCGCAATGAGGTAGCTGTGTGAGTAAGATTAGCGACCCTAGTGGCCGACACAAACACCGGGCCCATCTAGGAGTGGCACTGCAGTGTCACGTAGGATGTCCCTTCCAAAAAACCCTCCCCAAACAGCACATGACGCAAAGAAAAAAAGAGGCGCAATGAGGTAGCTGTGTGAGTAAGATTAGCGACCGTAGTGGCCGACACAAACACCGGGCCCATTTAGGAGTGGCACTGCAGTGTCACGTAGGATGTCCCTTCCAAAAAACCCTCCCCAAACAGCACATGACGCAAAGAAAAAGAGATAGTATACTCGTAACTAGTATGTATGTATAAAGAAAGAAAAAAAAACCACGGTTAGGTGGTATATACAATTATGGACGGGCTGCCGAGTGCCGACACAGAGGTAGCCACAGCCGTGAACTACCGCACTGTACTGTGTCTGCTGCTAATATATAGACTGGTTGATAAAGAGATAGTATACTCGTAACTAGTATGTATGTATAAAGAAAGAAAAAAAAACCACGGTTAGGTGGTATATACAATTATGGACGGGCTGCCGAGTGCCGACACAGAGGTAGCCACAGCCGTGAACTACCGCACTGTACTGTGTCTGCTGCTAATATATAGACTGGTTGATAAAGAGATAGTATACTCGTAACTAGTATGTATGTATAAAGAAAGAAAAAAAAACCACGGTTAGGTGGTATATACAATTATGGACGGGCTGCCGAGTGCCGACACAGAGGTAGCCACAGCCGTGAACTACCGCACTGTACTGTGTCTGCTGCTAATATATAGACTGGTTGATAAAGAGATAGTATACTCGTAACTAGTATGTATGTATAAAGAAAGAAAAAAAAACCACGGTTAGGTGGTATATACAATTATGGACGGGCTGCCGAGTGCCGACACAGAGGTAGCCACAGCCGTGAACTACCGCACTGTACTGTGTCTGCTGCTAATATATAGACTGGTTGATAAAGAGATAGTATACTCGTAACTAGTATGTATGTATAAAGAAAGAAAAAAAAACCACGGTTAGGTCACTGGTATATACAATTATGGACGGGCTGCGGAGTGCCGACACAGAGGTAGCCACAGCCGTGAACTACCGCACTGTACTGTGTCTGCTGCTAATATATAGACTGGTTGATAAAGAGATAGTATACTCGTAACTAGTATGTATGTATAAAGAAAGAAAAAAAAACCACGGTTAGGTCACTGGTATATACAATTATGGACGGGCTGCGGAGTGCCGACACAGAGGTAGCCACAGCCGTGAACTACCGCACTGTACTGTGTCTGCTGCTAATATATAGACTGGTTGATAAAGAGATAGTATACTCGTAACTAGTATGTATGTATAAAGAAAGAAAAAAAAACCACGGTTAGGTCACTGGTATATACAATTATGGACGGGCTGCGGAGTGCCGACACAGAGGTAGCCACAGCCGTGAACTACCGCACTGTACTGTGTCTGCTGCTAATATATAGACTGGTTGATAAAGAGATAGTATACTCGTAACTAGTATGTATGTATAAAGAAAGAAAAAAAAACCACGGTTAGGTCACTGGTATATACAATTATGGACGGGCTGCCGAGTGCCGACACAGAGGTAGCCACAGCCGTGAACTACCGCACTGTACTGTGTCTGCTGCTAATATATAGACTGGTTGATAAAGAGATAGTATACTCGTAACTAGTATGTATGTATAAAGAAAGAAAAAAAAACCACGGTTAGGTCACTGGTATATACAATTATGGACGGGCTGCCGAGTGCCGACACAGAGGTAGCCACAGCCGTGAACTACCGCACTGTACTGTGTCTGCTGCTAATATATAGACTGGTTGATAAAGAGATAGTATACTCGTAACTAGTATGTATGTATAAAGAAAGAAAAAAAAACCACGGTTAGGTCACTGGTATATACAATTATGGACGGGCTGCCGAGTGCCGACACAGAGGTAGCCACAGCCGTGAACTACCGCACTGTACTGTGTCTGCTGCTAATATAGACTGGTTGATAAAGAGATAGTATACTACTAATATTATATACTGGTGGTCAGGTCACTGGTCACTAGTCACACTTGCAGTGGCACTCCTGCAGCAAAAGTGTGCACTGTTTAATTTTAATATAATATTATGTACTCCTGGCTCCTGCTATAACCTATAACTGGCACTGCAGTAGTGCTCCCCAGTCTCCCCCACAATTATAAGCTGTGTGAGCTGAGCAGTCAGACAGATATATAATATATATAGATGATGCAGCACACTGGCCTGAGCCTGAGCAGTGCACACAGATATGGTATGTATGTGACTGAGTCACTGTGTGCTGTGTATCGCTTTTTTCAGGCAGAGAACGGATTATAAATAAAAGTGGTGGTCACTGGTCACTATCAGCAAAACTCTGCACTGTACACTACTGAGTACTCCTAATGCTCCCCAAAATTAGTAAATCAAGTGTCTAAACGGAGAGGACGCCAGCCACGTCCTCTCCCTATCAATCTCAATGCACGTGTGAAAATGGCGGCGACGCGCGGCTCCTTATATAGAATCCGAGTCTCGCGATAGAATCCGAGCCTCGCGAGAATCCGACAGCGTCATGATGACGTTCGGGCGCGCTCGGGTTAACCGAGCAAGGCGGGAAGATCCGAGTCGCTCGGACTCGTGAAAAAAAACATGAAGTTCTGGCGGGTTCTGATTCAGAGAAACCGAACCCGCTCATCTCTACTTACTACATAGTCATAAGTGAGCTAGGATATATGATACATTGTCCAACATTATAATGTATTACTGATTGTTTTTAATAACATGTAGAGTATGACACGACATTGATTTTAACTGCTATACTTTGTTGTTACTATGGTTACTCTGTCTACTTCCTGTCTGGACGTTTGTTAGAACAGGAAAATGGGTGTGTGTCTTTTTGTGCTAATTGGGGTTGAGGGTAAATGTATGTATGTATTTGTGTACTGCATTTACTGGCTTGATAAAAGTGCTGGGAAGCACTGAAACGTTGCCTACAAGCTGTTGTCTGAGTCTTCATTTATTTCATCCCAAGTGCCGCCATTGGAGGATATTTTACACATAGTCTATGGGCTGAAGTTGAGGATGGCACCGGGTACAGCTATTTGTCGTTTCCAGTGAGTGCTGGAGCTTGGAGGATATACTCATTAGCAGGGTTTACTCAAGGCACCTGGAAGAGTGTGAGTGTAGCATTTCATTAGCACTTACCCATTGATTGATTCTTATACAAGCCATTTGTTTTTCTTTTTGGACTTTCATCTATGTAGCTCCCGCTGTGGCCTCAGCAGCCTAGAAGCGGTGAGTCACCTTGGCATCACTGTTACAGAATACTAAATTTTCATTAATCTGGTCCGCTGTGGTCTCAGCTACCTAGACGCGGAACCTTGATTTGGTATCTCCAGTAACACAGGGGACACTTATTGTGGAGCACTGCTGTGCTGGAAGGTCTGTGGGACTTTGCCTACATGCAGCTTATACTTTGCAACTAGCAGGAGTAAGCAGCAGTGAGGGGACGCTGGCAGCACATGATGTGAGCGCTTTACGCGGCACTCTGAGCAACTCGACAGCTAACCAAGGTCAGCAGGGACATAGGGGTATATGCAATTGCGGTCGAATTCCCGAAATTGTCGAATTTCGGGTCATTTTCGACCAAAAAAAAAAATTCGCCTATGCAATTCAGTGCTTTCCGACCAAAAAACGGACTTTCAAAATTCGACTTTTTGAAATTCGAATTTTTGCAAATTCGACTTTTCTGCAATAATACAAGTGCTGCAATTCGACCAAAGCATATTCAATTCAAGTTTGGAAATTCGACAGCAGTGCTTTTAGACAGCAAATTCGTCTTTTTCAATCCGCCACACTTTGGAGGGTGAAAACAATAAAAAAAATGTTAAACATGTTTTTTTTGGTGTTTTTTTCTTAGGAATAACATATCTATTTATATTAGAAGGGATTAGGTACTTTTTTTTTTTTTTGGGGAGGCACAAATATTATTTATATTTTTTTTAAATTTTTTTTTTTTTTTTTTTTTTTATTGCTGGAACGGTAAAATCCTTAAAAAAAATGGCGTGGGGTCCCCCCTCCAAAGCATAACCAGCCTCGGGCTCTTCGAGCTGGTCCTGGTTCTAAAAATGCGGGGAAAAAATTGACAGGGGATCCCCCGTATTTTCAAAACCAGCACCGGGCTCTGCGCCTGGTGCTGGTGCCAAAAATACAGGGGACAAAACGAGCAGGGGTCCACCGTATTTTTAACACCAGCATCGGGCTCCACTAGCTGGACAGATAATGCCACAGCCGGGGGTCACTTTTATGCCGTGCCCTGCGGCCGTGGCATTAAATATCCAACTAGTCACCCCTGGCCGGGGTACCCTGGGGGAGTGGGGACCCCTTCAATCAAGGGGTCCCCCCCCAGCCACCCAAAGGCCAGGGGTGAAGCCCGAGGCTGTCCCCCCCCATCCAATGGGCTGCGGATGGGGGGGCTGATAGCCTTTTGTGATAATAAAAAGAATATTGTTTTTTCCAGCAGTACTACAAGTCCCAGCAAGCCTCCCCCGCATGCTGGTACTTGGAGAACCACAAGTACCAGCATGCGGGAGAAAAACGGGCCCGCTGGTACCTGTAGTACTACTGGGAAAAAAATACCCAAATAAAAACAGGACACACACACCGTCGACAGTAAAACTTTATTTCATACGTCGACACACACATACTTACCTATGTTCACACGCCGACATCGGTCCTCTTCTCCATGTAGAATCCACGGATACCTGAAAAGAAAAGTTCAATATACTCACCTCAGCCATGGTCCAGAGATAAATCCACGTACTTGGCAAAATAACAAATCGCAAATACCCGACCACCGGACTGAAAGGGGTCCCATGCTGACACATGAGACCCCTTTCCACGAATGAGACCTGTCAGTGACAGCTGTCACACAAAGGTCTCTAAAGCCAATCAGGAAGCGCAACTTCGTTGCGCTCACCTGATTGGCTGTGCGCTGTCTGAACTCAGACAGCGCATCGCACAGCCCCGTCCATTTTATTCAATGGTGGGAACTTAGCGGCTAGCGGTGAGGTCACCCGCCGGTCAGCGGCTGACCGCGGGTAACCCCACCGCTAGCCGCTAAGTTCCCACCATTGAAACTAATGGAGCGGCTTTGCGATGCGCTGTCACAGCTCAGACAGCGCACAGCCAATCAGGTGAGCGCCACGGAAGTAGCGCTTCCTGATTGGCTGAAGGGACTTCAGTGACAGGAGTCACGTGATGTCCCGGCATTCGGGAGAAAGGGGTCTGATGTGAAAGCCTGGGACCCCTTTTAGTCCGGTATGGAGCGGGTGTTCGGTTTGTTTTTTTAACAAGTACGTGGATTTATATCTGGACGTGGATGTACCTCTGGACGCTGGAAGGTGAGTATAATTTTTTCACAGGTACCCTCGGATCGTCGGAGACCGTGGCAGTCGGCGTGTCAACATAGGTAAGTATGTGTGTGTCGGTAGTGTGTAATAAAGTTTTACTATCAAGGTGTCTGTACTGTTTTTATTTGGGTATTTTTTTTCCAGTAGTACTACAGGTACCAGCGGGCCCGTTTTTCTCCCGCATGCTGGTACTTGTGGTTCTCCAAGTACCAGCTTGCGGGGGAGGCTTGCTGGGACTTGTAGTACTGCTGGAAAAAACAATATTCTTTTCATTATCACAAAAGGCTATCAGCCCCCCCATCCGCAGCCCATTGGATGGGGGGGACAGCCTCGGGCTTCATCCCTGGCCCTTGGGTGGCTGGGGGGGGTGGACCCCTTGATTGTAGGGGTCCCCACTCCCCCAGGGTACCCTCGGCCAGGGGTGACTAGTTGGATATTTAATGCCACGGCCGCAGGGCACGGCATAAAAGTGACCCCCGGCTGTGGCATTATCTGTCCAGCTAGTGGAGCCCGATGCTGGTGTTAAAAATACGGGGGACCCCTGCTCTTTTTGTCCCCCGTATTTTTGGCACCAGCACCAGGCGCAGAGCCCGGTGCTGGTTTTAAAAATACGGGGGATCCCTGCCCAATTTTTCCCCGGATTTTTAGAACCAGGACCAGCTTGATGAGCCCGAGGCTGGTTATGCTTTGGAGGGGGGACCCCACGCCATTTTTTTTTCCGGGTTTTTCCCGTTTTTTCCCATTTTTTAAAATCGCGGCAAAATCCGCCAAATCGGCCGATTTTCGCCCGCGGTTCTGGCGAATCCGTTTTTCATTGAATATGGTGAATTCCGGCAGCCACCTTCCGGAATTCACCTGTCGAATTAAGTCGAATTAAAAAACGGCGAAAAATTGCCGCGATTCGCCGTGAATTGCATATACCCCATAGTCTACTGAGCATAATCCACCGGAAGTCATTGTTTCCTGCACAGATTCTGTATGTCATAGCACCAGTGAGAAGTGGCCAACACGTACAGATCCTCTATTTCATGAGAGCATAACAATAGATAGCACTATGTCACTGGTTCAGCACCACTACTACATCGCTTTGGAGGAGCAGTGACTATCAACAGTTGACACATGAGACACCTGTCCAGCGAACTGGTAGCAGGGTACTATACACCTTCAACCTTCCATTATCCAGTGACTGGCTGCATATGGACTGGTTAATGTGATTTATTGTGCATACTCATTTTGAGCACATTAGGATAGAGACATCCATCACAGTAAGAACTTTTTCTGTCAGAGCCTAATACGGGTGGATTACAATATATAGCTAGCATTGTTGTTATATGGGCTGTTTCCATATTATGTATTTGTCCTGGAGGGGATTTTTAGCAGTTTTGTGCATTAGACCATTATTCTATCTATCTGTCTCTGCATTTGTGTATACAGAATAAGATTGACATGTGTTTTTTTCATGTGCTATTAGTTATGGGAGCCTCACATATTAAGCATTGTATTAAGTATCTTTTTCACTTGCTGGATGTTCTACAGCAGTGATCTCCAACAGTGATCTCTGGTAACTCGCCGTAGTATTTTTGGTAGCTCACAGAGCGCACAGGCTTGGGCAGTCACTGGCACTCCTCCTCCCTTCATTTTTAATATGGTGCCGACCGTCAGCCAATCAGAGCTCATGGACCGGAAGTGGCGGCACCTGATTGGCTACCGGACCGCGAGTTTTGATTGGCTCACTTACCAGCACCATATTTTAAATGCCCGCCGCCGCCGGAGACTCTGTCACCCTCACCGCAGCCGCACTCCGGACTTCACAGGAGAGGCCCTTGCTGCGCTCTCCTCCCCTTCCGTCCCTCATACAGTAGGAGCAGCACCGGCGGCAGTTGAAGAAGCCAGCAAGGGTTAGCACCGTGTGGGGCATTTCATCTTGCGCTGCGGGGGTGCGGGGGGGGGGGGGGCATTTTATCTGGCGCTGCGGGGGGCATTTTAAATGGCACTGCAGGGGTAATTGTATCTGACACTGGTAGGGGCATTGTATCTGGCACTGCTGGGGGCATTATTTGTGTGTCTGGCACTGCTGGGGGCATTATTTGTGTATCTGGCACTGCTGGGAGGCATTATTTGTGTATCTGGCATTGCTGAGGGGCATTATTTGTGTATCTAGCACTATGCGGGGGGGCATTACTTGTAGTTGTGAGGTCACACCCACTTTCACAGGAATGCATGCGCATTGGGGGGAGGGGGTAGCTCCTTCAGAGGTTTTATTTTCCGATAGTAGCTCACATCCCAATTAAGGTTGGAGACCACTGTACTACAGTATACCACCAATAATTAGGGCATCAATATTTTTGACCTTCTTAGACTGTAATTAGCCTACTGTAGGACCTTATTACAGCTCAGTTCAGTTGTATATATCTTGCAGGATCTACCTAATGTTTACTGCCTTTAGATCACGTACTGTTGGTGGGTGCCTTTTGCAATACTATCTTTGACCATTTACACAGTGACCATTGAGTCCCTCTCTCATATTACCCATAAGGGCTTACAGCTATTCTTTTTTGTGAACATTTTGCTAGTTGTTTCAGTTTGTTATCCCTTTAGTCTTTCAATTTTGGCTCACTTGTGGGCCACATTGATTATGGCTTCGGATGGAGGAGAGGGTTTACACCTGAGGATCGTGTTGGACCCAGGGTCAGTTTTAAGTTTTTCTGAGTCTGAGACAGAAGCCATACTTTTCTCTGATGTTCTTAACGATGTGTCCACTGCCTCTTCGGCCAGTGATTTATCTAATGAATTAATGCATCTCAAAAAGAAGGAGGTCGATTTTCTTTATCACGGCATTACTTTGTCTAATTATTTTTAGTGATGAGCGGGTTCGGTTCCTCGGAATCCGAACCCCCCCGAACTTCACCCATTTTACACGGGTCCGAGGCATACTCGGTTTCTCCCGTATGGCTCGGTTAACCCGAGCGCGCCCGAACGTCATCATCCCGCTGTCGGATTCTCGCGAGATTCGGATTCTATATAAGGAGCCGCGCGTCGCCGCCATTTTTCACTCGCGCATTGGAAATGATAGTGAGAGGACGTGGCTGGCGTCCTCTCACTTTGTTTCAGGGGGCTGCAGTGCAAATATCTTTATTCTGGGGACCAGCAGTATTATAGGAGTACAGTGCAGAGTTTTGCTGACCAGTGACCACCAGTATTATACGTTCTCTGCCTGAAAAACGCTCCATATCTGTGCTGCATTGTAGTATATAGTAGGAGTACAGTGCATAATTTTGCTGACCACCAATATATAATATATAGGAGTAGGTACAGAAGGCCACTGCTCTACCTACCTCTGTGTCGTCAAGTATACTATCCATTCATACCTGTGGTGCATTTCAGTTATGCACAGTTTGCTGACCACCAGTATATAATATATAGCAGTACGGTAGGCCACTGCTCTACCTACCTCTGTGTGGTCAAGTATACTATCCATCCATACCTGTGGTGCATTTCAGTTTTGCACAGTTTGCTGACCACCAGTATATAATATATAGCAGTACGGTACAGTAGGCCACTGCTCTACCTACCTCTGTGTCGTCAAGCATACTATCCATCCATACCTGTGGTGCATTTCTGTTTTGCACAGTTTGCTGACCACCAGTATATAATATATGGCAGTACGGTACAGTAGGCCACTGCTCTACCCACCTCTGTGTCGTCAAGTATACTATCCATCCATACCTGTGGTCAGTGGCGTAACTAGAAATTTTTCTCCCCCAAGCCAAAAAATCCTTTGGCGCCCCCCCCCCATAACCCCCATAATTGGCACTAGTAAAGGGACAAATATGCGCGCGCCGCCAAAAAGGGGTGTGGCTTCATTTAAATGGGTGTGGCTTCGCGTAAAGGGGTGTGGCATTGCAGGAAAAGACTACCTTATACCCCAGTTTTGCAACCTGCACGCCCAGACGTTAGCCACCACAGGAAAGAAAAATAATCCTGATTCATGCCCCTTACATTATTTGTCATTTATCCTCCTTATAGTAATGCCCAGTATACATTATTCCACATACTGCAATGGCCTTAGCCATTATGCCACACACAATAATGCACATGACACAATATGCACACACTGTAATGCCCCCGACTCATTATTCCACACACCGTAATGCCTGTGACACATTATGACAGGAATCGCAATGCCCGTTATACATTATGCTACACACTGCAATGCCCCTGATACATTATAGCACATACAATGTCTGTGACACAGTATGACACACACCACAATGATCCTGAGACATTATACCACATACCACAATGCCCGTGATATAGTATACAACACACCGTAATGCCTGACACATTATGACACACACCGCAATGTCCGTGATACATTATGCCACACACCGTAATGCCCATTACACATTAAGTTCTACAGTAAGGCTTCTAATTACTTTTAAATTACCTGCTCGTTGCCAGAGGTTTCATGCTCTTGGTTCCATGCACGGTGCCAGGGGTTTTCATGCTCAGGGTGTCATGCTCGTTGCCAGAGGTTTCATGCACTGGGTGTCATGCTCGTTGCCAGCGGTTTCATACTCTTCGTTCCATGCACGGTGCCAGGGGTTTTCATGCTCAGGGTGTCATGCTCGTTGCCAGGGTTTCATGCACTGGGTGTCATGCTCGTTGCCAGCGGTTTCATACTCTTGGTTCCATGCACGGTGCCCGGGGTTTTCATGCTCAGGGTGTCATGCTCGTTGCCAGGGGTTTCATGCACTGGGTGTCATGCTCGTTGCCAGAGGTTTCATGCACTGGGTGTCATGCTTGTTGCCAGGGGTTTCATGCACTGGGTGTCATGCTCGTTGCTAGGGGGTAGTGCTTGTTGCTAGGGCCATGCTCCCAGTGCCACATATGCCCCCAGTGCCAGATATTCCCCCACAGTGCCAGGTATATGTCCCCAGTGCCAGATCTTCCCCCACAGTGCCAGGTATATGCCCACAGTGCCAGATCTTCCCCCACATTGCCTGCTCCCACTCCCCTGCTCCTTTGTGTTGGAGGGACACGGAGCGCATAGCGCGCCTCTCCTGTGTCCCTCCTGGCTTTCCTGCCGGTCTAATAAAGGAAGTGCCGGTTCGTGAGCCAATCAGAGCTCACGAACGGCACTTCCTTTATTAGACAGGCCGGGGGAGAGCCAGGGAGGGACACAGGAGAGGCGCGCGATGTGCGCTCCGTGTCCCTCCTTACAGCAGCGGAGGGAAAGAGACCGCAGATTGACATGCGGACGCTCGTCCGCATGTCAATCTGTGCAAAGTCAGTGGCGCCCCTCAGCCCCTCGCCCCCAAGCCACCGCGAGGACTGCGGGGGCAGTAGTTACGTCACTGCCTGTGGTTCATTTCAGTTGTGCGCAGTATATATAGTAGTAGGCCATTGCTATTGATACTGGCATATAATTCCACACATTAAAAAATGGAGAACAAAAATGTGGAGGGTAAAATAGGGAAAGATCAAGATCCACTTCCACCTCATGCTGAAGCTGCTGCCACTAGTCATGGCCGAGACGATGAAATGC
Organism: Pseudophryne corroboree; assembly: GCF_028390025.1. Lineage (NCBI taxonomy): Eukaryota > Metazoa > Chordata > Amphibia > Anura > Myobatrachidae > Pseudophryne > Pseudophryne corroboree. Next base: position 338,675,572 of record NC_086444.1, on the reverse strand, counting down.
CATCAACGTCGTCTGCCAAGGCCGATGCCCAATGTCATAGTAGAGAGCATGTAAAATCCAAAACACAAAAGTTCAGTAAAATGACCCAAAAATCAAAATTAAAAGCATCTGAGGAGAAGCGTAAACTTGCCAATATGCCATTTGCGACACGGAGTGGCAAGGAACGGCTGAGGCCCTGGCCTATGTTCATGGCTAGTGGTTCAGCTTCACATGAGGATGGAAGCACTCATCCTCTCGCTAGAAAAATGAAAAGACTTAAGCTGGCAAAAGCACAGCAAAGAACTGTGCGTTCTTCTAAATCACAAATCCCCAAGGAGAGTCCAATTGTGTCGGCTGCGATGCCTGACCTTCCCAACACTGGACGGGAAGAGGTGGCGCCTTCCACCATTTGCACGCCTCCTGCAAGTGCTGGAAGGAGCACCCGCAGTCCAGTTCCTGATAGTCAAATTGAAGATGTCACTGTTGAAGTACACCAGGATGAGGATATGGGTGTTACTGGCGCTGAGGAAGAAATTGACAAGGAGGATTCTGATGGTGAGGTGGTTTGTTTAAGTCAGGCACCCGGAGAGACACCTGTTGTCCATGGGATGAATATGGCCATTGACATGCCTGGTCGAATTACAAAAAAAATCACCTCTTCGTGTGGAATTATTTTAACACAAATGCTGACAACAGGTGTCAAGCCGTGTATTGCCTTTGTCAAGCTGTAATAAGTAGGGGTAAGGACGTTAACCACCTCGGAACATCCTCCCTTATACGTCACCTGCAGCGCATTCATCATAAGTCAGTGACAAGTTCAAAAACTTTGGATAACAGCGGAAGCAGTCCACTGACCACTAAATCCCTTCCTCTTGTAACCAAGCTCCTGCAAACCACACCACCAACTCCCTCAGTGTCAATTTCCTCCTTCCCCAGGAATGCCAATAGTCCTGCAGGCCATGTCACTGTCAAGTCTGATGAGTCCTCTCCTGCCTGGGATTCCTCCGATGCATCCTTGAGTGTAACGCCTACTGCTGCTGGCGCTGCTGTTGTTGCTGCTGGGAGTCGATCGTCATCCCAGAGGGGAAGTCGGAAGACCACTTGTACTACTTCCAGTAAGCAATTGACTGTCCAACAGTCCTTTGCGAGGAAGATGAAATATCACAGCAGTCATCCTGCTGCAAAGCGGATAACTCAGACCTTGGCAGCCTGGGCGGTGAGAAACGTGTGTCCGGTATCCACCGATAATTCACAGGCAACTAGAGACTTGATTGAGGTACTGTATCCCCGGTACCAAATACCATCTAGGTTCCATTTCTCTAGGCAGGCGATACCGAAAATGTACACAGACCTCAGAAAAAGTCACCAGTGTCCTAAAAAATGCAGTTGTACGCAATGTCCACTTAACCACGGACATGTGGACAAGTGGAGCAGGGCAAACTCAGGACTATATGACTGTGACAGCCGACTGGGTAGATGTATTGCCTCCCGCAGCAAGAACAGCAGCGGCGGCACCAGTAGCAGCATCTCGCAAATGCCAACTCGTTCCTAGGCAGGCTACGCTTTGTATCACCGCTTTCCAGAAGAGGCACACAGCTGACAACCTCTTACGGAAACTGAGGAACATCATCGCAGAATGGCTTACCCCAAATGGACTCTCCTGGGGATTTGTGACATCGGACAACGCCAGCAATATTGTGCGTGCATTACATCTGGGCAAATTCCAGCACGTCTCATGTTTTGCACATACATTGAATTTGGTGGTGCAGAATTATTTAAAAAATGACAGGGGCGTGCAAGAGATGCTGTCGGTGGCCCGAAGAATTGCGGGCCACTTTCGGCATTCAGCCACCGCGTGCCGAAGACTGGAGCACCAGCAAACAGTCCTGAACCTGCCCTGCCATCATCTGAAGCAAGAGGTGGTAACGAGGTGGAATTCAACCCTCTATATGCTTCAGAGGATGGAGGAGCAGCAAAAGGCCATTCAAGCCTATACATTTGCCTATGAAATAGGCAAAGGAGGGGGAATGCACCTGACTCAAGCGCAGTGGAGAATGATTTCAACGCTGTGCAAGGTTCTGCAACCCTTTGAACTTGCCACACGTGAAGTCAGTTCAGACACTGCCAGCCTGAGTCAGGTCATTCCCCTCATCAGGCTTTTGCAGAAGAAGCTGGAGACATTGAAGGAGGAGCTAAAACAGAGCGATTCCACTAGGCATGTGGGACTTGTGGATGGAGCCCTTAATTCGCTTAACCAGGATTCACGGGTGGTCAATCTGTTGAAATCAGAACAATACATTTTGGCCACCGTGCTCGATCCTAGATTTAAAACCTACGTTGTATCTCTCTTTCCGGCAGACACAAGTCTGCAGAGGTTCAAAGACCTGCTGGTGAGAAAATTGTCAAGTCAAGCGGTACGTGACCCGTCAACAGCTCCTCCTTCACATTCTCCCGCAACTGGGGGTGCGAGGAAAAGGCTAAGAATTCCGAGCCCACCCGCTGGCGGTGATGCAGGGCAGTCTGGAGCGAGTGCAGACATCTGGTCCGGACTGAAGGACCTGGCAACGATTACTGACATGTCGTCTACTGTCACTGCATATGATTCTCTCACCATTGAAAGAATGGTGGAGGATTATATGAGTAACCGCATCCAAGTAGGCACGTCAGACAGTCCGTACGTATTCTGGCAGGAAAAAGAGGCAATTTGGAGGCCCTTGCAGAAACTGGCTTTATTTTACCTAAGTGGGTACTCCGAAAGAGTGTTTAGTGCAGCCGCTCACCTTGTCAGCAATCGGCGTACGAGGTTACTTCCAGAAAATGTGGAGAAGATGATGTTCATCAAAATTAAATATAATCAATTCGTCCGTGGAGACATTCACCAGCAATTGCCTCCAGAAAGTACACAGGGACCTGAGATGGTGGATTCCAGTGGGGGCGAATTAATAATCTGTGAGGAGGGGGATGTACACAGTGAAAGGGGTGAGGACTCGGACGATGAGGAGGAGGTGGACATCTTGCCTCTGTAGAGCCAGTTCGTGCAAGGAGAGACTGATTGCTTCTTTTTTGGTGGGGGCCCAAACCAACCAGTCATTTCAGTCACAGTTGTGTGGCAGACCCTGTCGCTGAAATGATGTGTTTGTGTTACGCACACCAGTGCTGACAAGAGTATACCGTTGTATGAACAGAGAGGGATGCAAAGCAAACAAACTCATAGACAGACTTGGGAGTATAACATAACATACACAGAAGGTGATGGAATAACTAATAAACACAAAGTGAATGAAGAAGCCCAAAGGCTCAGGAATTGTGTGTCTCCCTAGTGTCAGGAATGCTCAGATGGAATAGAACGGACAATGAGGCGACATGTAGTGATTTAACATGTGGAGCACCCGAAATGATGTTGCTAAGAGCAACAGAAAGAACCCTAAAGGGTTACCAACGGGTGTGGAAATAAACTCCTTGGTCAGAGATAGAAATATAGACACAAGGAGAGTATCCACAATCCTAACCCCCACTTGCAGGGCACAGGTTCAGCTTACTGCCACTAAACTGACACCTGGACGCCCTGCACAGTGAGAGAGGATTAAGCAGGCAGGTCTGAGAGTACAGCCGCAAACCTGCTGGGTTCACAGAATAGCAAAAGAACCCCAGCAGGTTAAACAACTGACTCCAGTCTTACTGCTAGGTCCGGATTGGCAGAATGAAGTACCGAATCCCAAGGCCTATTTGCAGTAAGCAACAAGTAAATACAAAGTCACACAGTACTAGCTAACTCTCTGGAACTGACTAACAAACAAAGATTCAGCAGCATTTGCCTAGCCTGAGAGGATGGTTTATATAGCAGGTGCTGTCCACGCCCCACTCAGACCTCACAGACTGTGAGCACAAAACCAGCGCCGGATTCCCTGCCGTGCACAGAGCCTGTAACCACTGCACAGTAAAAACCCGGACCGGAGTATCAGCTGCGCTCAGGTTACTTCGCTAACACTTGCCTCCCGGTTGCCATGGCGACGTGGCAGCACAGAGCAGGAGATCCTAACAGTACCCCCCCCTCTGACGAGGGGTCAAAGAACCCCTACCACCGGGTTTATCGGGGAACTGCGATAAGAAAGAGCGTATCAGTCTGGGGGCATGAAGATCACAACTGCGCACCCACGACCGCTCCTCTGGGCCATACCCCTTCCAGTGCACCAAAAATGACAGCCGACCCCGAACCATCTTGGAGTCAAGAACCCTTTCAACAACAAACTCCCTCTGACCCCATATCAGAAGAGGAGAAGGTCTTCCACTGGAAGAAGGATTACTAACCGCCAGTTTTAAAAGGGAACAATGAAATGTTTTATTGATACCCAATGAACGGGGCAGATCTAAATGAAATGCCACCGGATTGATAACCCTGGAGATCTTATAAGGGCCGATGAACCGGGGGCCTAACTTATGAGATGGCTGTCTCAACTTCAAATTCTTGGTGGACAACCAAACGAAGTCTCCTAATTTGAAGCTGCAGGGTCTTCTCCGCTTATCAAAACCCCTTTTGGTCACTAATGACACAGACACAAGGGCTTTCTTCACTTTCTACCAAATACCCCTAAGGGCCGAAACCACAGAGGAACCACCAAGCGTGGAATCCAGGGGGTCAAAAGAATTGGCCTTAGGATGATGCCCATACACACAAAGGAAGGGAGAGATCCCTGTAGCAGAGTGAGCCGCGTTGTTATAGGCAAACTCCGCCATGGACAGATGAGCAACCCAGTCAGTATGACACTTGGAGACATAACACCTGAGGAACTGCTCCAAGGACTGGTTCACCCTCTCAGTCTGCCCATTAGACTGTGGATGGTAGCCTGACGACAAGCTCACAGAAATCTGGAGATCAGAACAAAATGCCCTCCAGAATTTGGCCACAAACTGGGATCCACGGTCAGAGACCACATCAAGTGGCAACCCGTGGAGGCGCACAACATGCTGCATAAATAACTCAGACAGGCGTCTGGCCGATGGCAACCCAACCAGTGGAACGAAATGCACCATCTTCGAAAACCTGTCAACGACAACCCAAATGGCTGTCATCCCCAAAGATTTGGGCAAGTCCACCACAAAATCCATGGAAATGTGGGTCCATGGCTTAGATGGAATAGAGAGTGGATGTAATGGGCCGACAGGAACCCCTCTAGGAGTTTTATTTCGGGCACAAACGTCACATGCCCGAACCCACTGATCCACATCCCTAGCCACCGAGGGCCACCACACCGCCCTAGACAGCAACTCCCGAGTTCTGGCAATACCCGGATGCCCTGCCGACCTCTTGGCATGGAATTCCAGGAACACTTGCTGTCTTAACCTAGGAGGCACAAACAAGAGACCTACCGGAAGGTCTGGAGGAGCCTGCTCCTGTGCTCTAAGGACTAATGACAAGAGGTCCTGGGTAATGCCCACTTTAATACATGATGGGGACACAATGGGCAATGGCTCCTCGGTGGTCTCTTGGACTGGAGCAAAACTCCACGAGAGCGCATCAGCCTTGATGTTTTTTGACCCAGGGCGATATGTTATCAAAAAATTAAAGCGAGCAAAAAACAAAGCCCATCGTGCCTGCCTGGCATTGAGCCGCTTCGCTGACTCTAAATATGCCAGATTCTTATGGTCGGTGAGAATTGAGACCACAAACTTAGCCCCCTCAAGCCAGTGTCTCCACTCCCCGAGTGCATCCTTTATAGCCAACAATTCCCGGTTACCCACGTCATAATTCATCTCGGCAGACGAAAATTTACGGGAAAAGTAAGTACAGGGATGAAGGCGATTATCAGACACCCCCATCTGAGAGAGCACTGCCCCAATACCTATCTCAGAGGCATCCACCTCCACCACAAAAGGACGCTCTGGATCTGGGTGTCGCAGCACCTTGGCCGAGACAAATGCCCTTTTGAGACGGGCAAAGGCCGCTTTGGCCTCACAAGACCAGTGAGCAACATCCGCCCCTTTCTTAGTGAGTGCCACCAAGGGGGCCACTATAGACGAAAATCCAGCGATAAATCGTCCATAAAAATTCGCAAAGCCCAGAAAACGCTGAAGCGCCTTCAAACTAGTGGGCTGTACCCAATCCAGGACTGCCTGTACCTTAGAACCCTCCATTTGGAAACCTTCTGAGGAGATAATATACCCTAGAAATGCGATTTGCTGGACTTCAAATTCGCACTTCTCCAGCTTCGCCCCAAGCTGGTGGTCTCTGAGTTTCTGGAGGACTAAGCGTACATGCTTCCGATGTTCCTCCGGGGAATGGGAGAAGATTAGGATGTCATCAAGATAAACAACTAAGAATCTATCCAAATATTCCCTGAGCACATCGTTCATGAATTCCTGGAAGACTGCCGGGGCATTAGAGAGCCCAAAAGGCATCACCAAATATTCATAATGCCCTGAGTGGGTATTAAAGGCAGTCTTCCATTCATCCCCCTCTCTTATTCGGATTAGATTGTAAGCACCGCATAGGTCAATCTTAGAAAAAATGGTGGCAGTACGAAGCTGGTCAAACAAAACCGAAATGAGAGGCAGTGGGTACGAGTTTTTAATCGTGATACGGTTCAATTCCCTGAAGTCGATGCAGGGTCGCAACGAACCGTCCTTTTTACCCACGAAGAAGAACCCCGACCCAACTGGGGACTGTGAGGGTCTGATAAATCCCTTAGCCAAGTTCTCCTGAATGTACTCTGCCATAGCCTGAGTCTCAGGACGTGGCAGGGAGTACAACCTGCTCTTGGGAAGCTTAGCATCCGGCAACAAATCAATGGCACAGTCATAGGGGCGATGGGGAGGTAGTACCTCCGCAACTTTTTTGGAGAACACATCCGCAAAATCTGCATAACATCCTGGCAATCCTGGCAAACTTAGCTGCGAGAGCCTGACTGGAAGGCTCAAGCAACTCCTGAAACAATCACTACCCCAACTAAGAATCTCCCCAGAGACCCAGTCAAATTGAGGGTTATGGGCCCTTAACCAGGGTAACCCCAAAACCAATGGGGCAAAAGAACAGACAGTCACATAGAAAGACAATTTTTCAGAGTGTGTGGCTCCAATAAACAAAGGAATTTGGCTGGTGCAAGAGGTAATTTTACCCTGGGACAATGGTTCCCCGTTTAACCCACAGATCTCAATCTCTGATGCCAAAGGTACTGAGGGAACAGAGTGTTCCAGGGCGAATTGACGGTCCATGAAAACCCCATCGGCCCCACTGTCAACAAAGGCCTTAGTCTTGACAGTTCGGCCGAGGATCTCCAAAGTCACCGGAATGAGAAAAGTCTTTTTGGGAAATTCTGACTTCTGGCCTGACAGGATATTTCCCATCACCCTCAGGCCCTGAAGTTTTCCGGCTTTTCTGGGCATGATACTACAACATGACCTTTATTCCCACAGTACAAACACAAACCCTGCTGTCTCCTCCGCGTCTTCTCACGCGAGGAGAGGCGGGTAGCCCCAATCTGCATAGGCTCATCGGAATATTCCTCAGAGTCTGAGGTTCCCTTGGGAAAAAAGGAAACTGCGGTCTCCCTTTCAAGCCTATGCTCTCTCAGCCGTCTATCCACCCGGATGGATAACTGCATGAGCTGATCTAAGCTATCAGGCGAGGGATATTGTACGAGTTGGTCCTTTATCTGGTCAGAAAGGCCCCTTCGGTACTGGTTTCTCAGGGCTGGGTCATTCCACTGGGTATCATGAGCCAACCTCCGAAACTCCGTACTATAAACCTCAGCTGGCCGTCGCCCTTGCTTAAGGACCGTAATCTGAGCCTCGGCTGAAGCCATCTTGTCAGGGTCATCATACAAAATGCCCAGTGCCGTAAAAAAAGCATCAACACTTTTAAGCGACGGACAGTCAGGCTGCAACCCATATGCCCAGACCTGTGGGTCTCCTTGTAGCAAGGAAATCACTATGCCCACCCGCTGAATCTCTGACCCAGAAGACTGGGGCCTAAGCCTGAAATATAGCTTACAGCTCTCCTTGAAACAAAAGAACTGCGAGCGATCTCCAGAAAAACGATCCAGGAGATTTACTTTCGGCTCCTTAACCCCTGTACTTGCCGCTGCTGCTGCGGGAGCTCCGCTATCGGCCTGCGGGGTGTTCATTTTAATGGACATCTCATTAAATTGTCGAGTCAGGACCTGCACCTGATCGACCACCTGTTGCAAAGTATTTTGAGGGGTATGCTCCATATTCCCACAAAATTTCAACAGGAGTGTGGCTGCTGAATATGTTACGCACACCAGTGCTGACAAGAGTATACCGGTGTATGAACAGAGAGGGATGCAAAGCAAACAAACTCACAGACAGACTTGGGAGTATAACATAACATACACAGAAGGTGATGGAATAACTAATAAACACAAAGTGAACGAAGAAGCCCAAAGGCTCAGGAATTGGGTGTCTCCCTAGTGTCAGGAATGCTCAGATGGAATAGAGCGGACAATGAGGCGAGATGTAGTGATTTAACATGTGGAGCACCCGAAATGATGTTGCTAAGAGCAACAGAAAGAACCCTAAAGGGTTACCAACGGGTGTGGAAATAAACTCCTTGGTCAGAGATAGAAATATAGACACAAGGAGAGTATCCACAATCCTAAACCCCACTTACAGGGCACAGGTTCAGCTTACTGCCACTAAACTGACACCTGGACGCCCTGCACAGTGAGAGAGGATTAAGCAGGCAGGTCTGAGAGTACAGCCGCAAACCTGCTGGGTTCACAGAATAGCAAAAGAACCCCAGCAGGTTAAACAACTGACTCCAGTCTTACTGCTAGGTCCGGATTGGCAAAATGAAGTACCGAATCCCAAGGCCTATTTGCAGTAAGCAACAAGTAAATACAAAGTCACACAGTACTAGCTAACTCTCTGGAACTGACTAACAAACAAAGATTCAGAAGCATTTGCCTAGCCTGAGAGGATGGTTTATATAGCAGGTGCTGTCCACGCCCCACTCAGACCTCACAGACTGTGAGCACAAAACCAGCGCCGGATTCCCTGCCGTGCACAGAGCCTGTAACCACTGCACAGTAAAAACCCGGACCGGAGTATCAGCTGCGCTCAGGTTACTTCGCTAACACTTGCCTCCCGGTTGCCATGGCGACGTGGCAGCACAGAGCAGGAGATCCTAACAGTTTGTTAAAGTGTGCATGTCCTGTTTATACAACATAAGGGTGGGTGGGAGGGCCCAAGGACAATTCCATCTTGCACCTCTTTTTAATTTCATTTTTCTTTCTTTGCATCATGTGCTGTTTGGGGACTATTTTTTTGAAGTGCCATCCTGCCTGACACTGCAGTGCCACTCCTAGATGGGCAAGGTGTTTGTGTCAGCCACTTGGGTCGCTTAGCTTAGTCACACAGCTACCTCATTGCGCCTCTTTTTTTCTTTGCATCATGTGCTGTTTGGGGACTATTTTTTAAATCTGCCATCCTGTCTGACACTACAGTGCCACTCCTAGATGGGCCAGGTGTTTGTGTCGACCACTTGGGTCGCTTAGCTTAGTCACACAGCTACCTCATTGCGCCTTTTTTTCTTTGCATCATGTGCTGTTTGGGGACTATTTTTTTGAAGTGCCATCATGCCAGACACTGCAGTGCCACTCCTAGATGGGCCAGGTGTTTGTGTCGGCCACTTGTGTCGCTTATCTTGGCCATCCAGCGACCTTGGTGCACCTCTTTTTTTCTTTGCATCATGTGCTGTTTGGGGACTATTTTTTTGAAGTGCCATCCTGTCTGACACTGCAGTGCCACTCCTAGATGGGCCAGGTGTTTGTGTCGGCCACTTGGGTCGCTTAGCTTAGTCACACAGCTACCTCATTGCGCCTCTTTTTTTCTTTGCATCATGTGCTGTTTGGGGACTATTTTTTAAATCTGCCATCCTGTCTGACACTACAGTGCCACTCCTAGATGGGCCAGGTGTTTGTGTCGGCCACTTGGGTCGCTTAGCTTAGTCACACAGCTACCTCATTGCGCCTCTTTTTTTCTTTGCATCATGTGCTGTTTGGGGACTATTTTTTTGAAGTGCCATCCTGTCTGACACTGCAGTGCCACTCCTAGATGGGCCAGGTGTTTGTGTCGGCCACTTGTGTCGCTTAGCTTGGCCATCCAGCGACCTTGGTGCACCTCTTTTTTTCTTTGCATCATGTGCTGTTTGGGGACTATTTTTTTGAAGTGTCATCCTGTCTGACACTGCAGTACCACTCCTAGATGGGCCAGGTGTTTGTGTCGGCCACTTGGGTCGCTTAGCTTAGTCACACAGCTACCTCATTGCGCCTCTTTTTTTCTTTGCATCATGTGCTGTTTTGGGACTTTTTTTTTGAAGTGCCATCCTGTCTGACACTGCAGTGCCACTCCTAGATGGGCCAGGTGTTTGTGTCGGCCACTTGGGTCGCTTAGCTTAGTCATCCAGCGACCTCGGTGCAAATTTTAGGACTAAAAATAATATTGTGAGGTGTGAGGTGTTCAGAATAGACTGAAAATGAGTGGAAATTATGGTTATTGAGTTTAATAATACTATGGGATCAAAATGACCCCCAAATTCTATGATTTAAGCTGTTTTTGAGGGGTTTTTGTAAAAAAATACCCGAATCCAAAACACTCCGGAATCCGACAAAAAAATTTCAGGGAGGATTTGCCAAAACGCGTCCGAATCCAAAACACGGCTGCGGAACCGAATCCAAAACCAAAACACAAAACCCGAAAAATGTCCGGTGCACATCACTAATTATTTTAAGGACAAACATATTTCCCAGGGATTTAGAGTGAAAAACTCACCAACCATCAGGAGATACAATATAGAATTTTGTCAAAAGTGAACATCTATTCTAAATAAATGTTCATTTGACCTGTTGTTACTAGTCATAGAAGAGTCCAAGAGAGAGATGTTGTCTCTAAAGGATAAGATCAGCATTTTTGAGACAAATCATTTACATACTCTGACATGTGACACACAGGGGGAATGGCTCAACAAATTGTCCACTCAAATTGAATAGTATAGAAATGCCCTTATCAAGTTTAAATCTGAAAAGAGGACAAAAGTGGACATGGATTATGAACATCAGAGAGTGTATCCTTGGCTAGCAGGGGCTTATTCCAATAATGATAGACGTCCCCTGTTTAGACGTATTAACTATAGGGCTAGAATTGACACCTCAGATGACACAGGAACTACTGAAAGTGAAAATGAGGCTGGACGTGGCAGGGCTGTGGGACGTATAAGTACCCCTGTGGGACAGCGAACACGTTCCCGTTTTTTAGACCTAAACCCAGAGCAACCCACCGGGAAGGTCAAAACGTGAGGCAAAACAAATACAAAAAACTACAAAAGGGTTGCAAGACCTAGTTTTACATTTATTCAGTAGGACCCTGTCAAAATGTGAAGTGGCGGTATTACAACGGGGCCTATCTTTTGTTCCTACTGTTCCGTTTGACAGGGTTCAATGGAAGATTGAATTATACCATCTTAACAGAAGTCTTACACTAAAATAATCTTTTGGCATTAAAGCCCCTACTCCCTCAGAACTCCTAGCTATTCAGAACCGGTCAAAGTTTGAACCAACCAGTAACAACGCCTCCATTAAAACATATATGCGATTGTTGGAAAAGTACATTAGCGAAGATCCTTTGGCCAAGAAGCCCACTTATTGGAATTTATCTAAAGATGAACGGAAGGCACTTTCTGACTTGAGCAGTTATGAAGACATAGTATTTCATCAGGCGGATAAGGACGGGGCACTGGTTGTGTTAAACTTAACCCGACTATAAGTTTGAAGTGGAATGACAGTTGAAAGATGTTGAAACATATGGAAAGCTCAACACAGATCCATCATCTGTGTTTAAGGGTGAACTTTACAGGGTACTTGCAGAGGCCTGCACACATGGCTGGATTTCTACTGAAGTTAAACAAGCATTGACTGTACAATACCCTATTAAGACATTACTTTATATGTTACCCAAGTTCCATAAACAACTTATTAACCCCCCAGGTAGGCCCATTATAGCAGCCAGGGGGTCATTATACCAACCTGTTTCCATTTATATGGATGCTTTGTTGCAGCCTTGTGTGCAGGCTAGGCCTACATCTTTGAAAGATACCACAAGCTTGCTATTGGCACTAAAGAAGCTGCCTGTTTTGTCTGACACATGTTTATTGTGTGCAATTAATGTGAGTCGCCTGTATACCTGTGTACCCCATGAGGTTGGGATACAGGCTATTAAAGAACTAATAGTCAACAATCAACTTTATGTGGATCCGCCTCTAGAACTTTTTTTGGACCTTTTGAGATTGGTCCTAATGAGGAACTTTTTTCATATGATGACCAGTACTACCTTCAGACCTCTGGCTGTGTGATGGGGTCCAATGTGGCCCCATCGTAATGTCTTTATGTTTATCATTGAACAGCAATTATTTTTTTCTAATCAAGACATTGCGTATAGGATTGTGGCATACTTCCGCTATATAGATGATCTCCTCATTGTATGGGAGGGGACTGAACAAGACTTTGTCTCAAAGAAACACACAATTCAATTCTAGTGGTAATCCAGACAAGTACATCTATTCCTTAGATAGGGACACGGTCTAAAACTGCCGGGAGACTTTCACCGGCGCTACTTGTGACAACAGGGAAGTAGGGGTTAAACAACTGGAATCCATGTTTCTGAAATTACTGCAGAGAGGCTATAGAGAAGATAATTTGATCAAGGCCAGAAACAAAGCTTTATCTGTACCTGTTGATCATTTGTTGACACCTACAATTAAAAAGAGCAAAAAGAATTGACATGTGTGGGTCAGTAAACATACTCACATGAGCACGCATGTAAACAACAAAGCTAAGTCTCTTTGGCCTATGATCACATCTGATAAAGATTTGGGGGCATTACATAATAAATCCCTTATGACTTGCTACCGACGGGGCAAAAACTTAAAAGATTATCTGCTGCGTAATCACATATTACAGTTGGGTAAGAAACAAAGTAGTACCTTTCTGGGAAAACCTAAGAATGGTTGCTTCAAATGTCCCAACTGTACCACTTGTAGCTTTTTACAAACAGGAGAGAGTTTTCACCATCCTTACACAGGAGTTAAATATTACATCTGACATCGGCTCACATGTACTAGTCGGTTTGTGGTATACGTGATAACTTGTCCATGTTCTAAAATTTATGTAGGAAAAACTGAGGTCACTTTTCCTGAAAGGATGGCACAACACCGCACAGCCATACGGGCAGCCATCAATACTGGGTCTAACATACAACCGGTTGCATGGTATTTCAATGATGCTATACACAACCTTTCCTCTTTGAGATATCGGATTATAAATCGTGTGCCCTCCCCCCCTCTCTACAGGTGGGGATCGATCCACTAAGCTACTACAGAGAGAGGCAGAATGGATAAAACATCTTGACTCATTGACCCCTAAGGGGTTAAATGAAAATATTAGGATGCAGGCTTTCCTCTAATGAGTGTTTTCTTACACACGTAGGGGATACATTGTGATATAAAGATACATATAAGATGAGGTCAACATCACTTTTGTTATACATTGTGATATAAAGATACGTACAAGATGAGATCTACATCACTTATGTTATCTAGTTTGGCGATAGATAAGGGTATCTTTGTATGCCTAATGTGGAAGGATTCAAGGGCTTTCAGCTCAGGACTGAAGTTTAATTGTAACATACATCTTACTACATAGTCATAAGTTAGCTAGGATATATGATACATTGTCCAACATTATAATGTATTACTGATTGTTTTTAATTACATGCAGTGTATGACACGACATTGATTTTAACTGTTATACTTGTATTGTTTGTTGTTACTATGGTTACTCTATTCTGAGGGCGGACAGCCAACATCCCAGTTTCGTCTCTCAAAGCCTCCCTAAATCGCAATTCCTTCAGGCGGTATGTACATGTGACACTTTGGAGAAAGCAGAGCGAAGGATTGACTTAATGATGCAACAATTCACCACCCGAGGTTATGACATAACCCACTTGAGAACCATCAAGCAACAAGTCTCAGCCATCCCTGGGCAAGATACCCTTTATGTGAAGTCGCGTGACAAGAAACATGCCAACAAAGTCCTGTTTGTTCAGGAGTTTCACCCATTTAGCCATAAGAATATGCAAATTGGTAAGAACCGTTGGCCAGTAATTACAGCAGACCCTGATTTCAAGTCACTAAAACATTCCAAGCTGATGCCAAGCTATAGGTGCAACAGGTACCTACGGGACATTTTGGTTAGAAATGACATCTCCAACATGGACTCTTTAACAACCAAGACGTTCCTGGCACGACAGCCAGGTTGCTATAAATGTTTGGGCTGCACAACTTGTCGCTCGATGGAGTGCAGCCCAACATTCACCCACCCGCATTCGGGGGTTAAGATCAAGATCAAGCATATCTTATCCTGCCAGAGTTCGTTTGTAATTTACTATATAAAATGCCCTTGTAGCCTGCTATATATCGGAAAGACTCTCCGTCAATTCAGGGAGAGGATGGCCCTGCATCCGCAGGCAATACGTGCAGCCCTCGAAGGTACTCCTCAAGAACAACCCGTAGCTCGGCACTTCCGAGAGGCGAAGCACACGTTGGCCAGTCTGCGCCATAAAGTGATAGATCATGTTCCCCTGAGCATTCGCAGTGGAGATCGGGATGCTCTTTTATTACGCAAAGAGGCCGGCTGGATCTTTGAGCTACGTACTGTAGCGCCTTTTGGCCTGAATGAGTCAAACAATTTAGGATGCTTTCTCTGATTTGTTTTTCTATAATATGTAGTTTGCACCCTTTATAGGCACTATACACATTGCGTGCTATAACCATTGAATCATGGGTTCTTGGCCTCTTTATATAGTCACATGGGCTATATTCTACTGTTTCTTATTATTCCTGGTATGTCACTTATATCCTGTTATATCAAGTATATGTACTTTTAATCATTTGATATATATTTCATCTGTAGTGATCAATCATATAGTTATGTGATCACTCTGGTCTCTATCCCCTGGCACTGGCATCACCTTTTGCTAATTTGACATAATGGGGGAGATTCAAATATTTGAAAAGTCAGTTGGGTGTCTGTTTTTTCCTGTCTATTAGATAGGGAAAAAAAGACTCCCAACTGACTTTTCAAACATTTGAATCTCCCCCCATGTATCACATTTGATTCCATTCTTGTTTTATATAGCAGGTGCAGGTTTTACTTGCACTCAATGTCACAGATGTATTAACCTGGAGAAGGCATAAGGAAGTGATAAACCAGTGATATGTGCAAGGTGATAAAGGCACCAGCCAATCAGATCCTAACTGTTAATTTACATATTAGAACTGATTGGCTGGTGCCTTTATCACCATGAACATATCACTGGTTTATCACTTCATTATGCCTTCTCCAATACATCTACCCCTATGTCTTGGTGTTGTCACACTGCATTTCTACTTTCAGTACTGTGGCCGCATTTGGCGGGTTACCATGGAAATGGCACTGGAGAACGCACGTCGCCCCATGGTGATTGGTGACGTCATCGGTCCCCGTCAAGGACGCACACGCTGTGTATGGTGGTGGTCTGTTTGGTGCTGGGTAT
Source organism: Pseudophryne corroboree (assembly GCF_028390025.1). Lineage (NCBI taxonomy): Eukaryota > Metazoa > Chordata > Amphibia > Anura > Myobatrachidae > Pseudophryne > Pseudophryne corroboree. The sequence goes on along the minus strand of NC_086444.1, from coordinate 338,659,990 downwards.
TTAAGGTAAGCATTTTTTGTTTTTTGCATGTATGTCCTGACTAAATGTAGTTATTAAATGAAACGTTGACAAGATTTAACAGCTCAGCCTGCCATTTTTGAACCAGCCTGCTGTGTGATTCTAAGTCCTATGAGTGCAGGGGTCTCTCCACCTGGAAGTAATTTTTCTTTAACTGGCACCTGGGCATTTATTCATCTTACAATGGAGTACCAGTCTCACCATTGCATTATATATATATATATATATATATATATATAAAAGACACTTCAAGGATGCACATCATACTGTTAACCAGCTCAAATGTTGTATCATTAATCACATACCGCCCCTACAACGTGGGTGTGATCGGGACAGAATTTTGGTACAACGAGAACTACAATGGATACACAGACTTAATTGCCTTACTCCGATTGGCCTTAATGAAGAATTTCCTTTAGGTTGTTTCCTGTGACATATTATAGTGATTTTTTGTAGAGATGTGCACCGGAAATTTTTCGGGTTTTGTGTTTTGGTTTTGGGTTCGGTTCCGCGGCCGTGTTTTGGGTTCGAACGCGTTTTGGCAAAACCTCACCGAATTTTTTTTGTCGGATTTGGGTGTGTTTTGGATTCTGGTGTTTTTTTCAAAAAACCCTAAAAAACAGCTTAAATCATAGAATTTGGGGGTCATTTTGATCCCAAAGTATTATTAACCTCAATAACCATAATTTCCACTCATTTTCAGTCTATTCTGAACACCTCACACCTCACAATATTATTTTTAGTCCTAAAATTTGCACCGAGGTCGCTGGATGACTAAGCTCAGCGACCCAAGTGGCCGACACAAACACCTGGCCCATCTAGGAGTGGCACTGCAGTGTCACGCAGGATGGCCCTTCCAAAAAACACTCCCCAAACAGCACATGACGCAAAGAAAAAAAGAGGCGCAATGAGGTAGCTGTGTGAGTAAGCTCAGCGACCCTAGTGGCCGACACAAACACCTGGCCCATCTAGGAGTGGCACTGCAGTGTCAGGCAGGATGGCCCTTCCAAAAAATACTCCCCAAACAGCACATGACGCAAAGAAAAAAAGAGGCGCAATGAGGTAGCTGTGTGACTAAGCTCAGCGACCCAAGTGGCCGACACAAACACCTGGCCCATCTAGGAGTGGCACTGCAGTGTCACGCAGGATGGCCCTTCCAAAAAACACTCCCCAAACAGCACATGACGCAAAGAAAAAAAGAGGCGCAATGAGGTAGCTGTGTGACTAAGCTCAGCGACCCTAGTGGCCGACACAAACACCTGGCCCATCTAGGAGTGGCACTGCAGTGTCATGCAGGATGGCCCTTCCAAAAAACACTCCCCAAACAGCACATGACGCAAAGAAAAATGAAAGAAAAAAGAGGTGCAAGATGGAATTGTCCTTGGGCCCTCCCACCCACCCTTATGTTGTATAAACAGGACATGCACACTTTAACCAACCCATCATTTTAGTGACAGGGTCTGCCACACGACTGTGACTGAAATGACGGGTTGGTTTGGACCCCCACCAAAAAAGAAGCAATTAATCTCTCCTTGCATAAACTGGCTCTACAGAGGCAAGATGTCCACCTCATCATCATCCTCCGATTCATCACCGTGTACATCCCCCTCCTCACAGATTATCAATTAGTCCCCACTGGAATCCACCATCACAGCTCCCTGTGTACTTTGTGGAGGCAATTGCTGATGGTGAATGTCTCCATGGAGGAATTGATTATAATTCATTTTAATGAACATCATCTTCTCCACATTTTCTGGAAGTAACCTCGTACGCCGATTGCTGACAAGGTGAGCGGCGGCACTAAACACTCTTTCGGAGTACACACTTGTGGGAGGGCAACTTAGGTAGAATAAAGCCAGTTTGTGCAAGGGCCTCCAAATTGCCTCTTTTTCCTGCCAGTATACGTAGGGACTGTCTGACGTGCCTACTTGGATGCGGTCACTCATATAATCCTCCACCATTCTTTCAATGGGGAGAGAATCATATGCAGTGACAGTAGACGACATGTCCGTAATCGTTGGCAGGTCCTTCAGTCCGGACCAGATGTCAGCATCAGCAGTCGCTCCAGACTGCCCTGCATCACCGCCAGCGGGTGGGCTCGGAATTCTGAGCCTTTTCCTCGCACCCCCAGTTGCGGGAGAATGTGGAGGAGGAGATGTTGACAGGTCGCGTTCCGCTTGACTTGACAATTTTCTCACCAGCAGTTCTTTGAACCCCTGCAGACTTGTGTCTGCCGGAAAGAGAGATACAACGTAGGTTTTAAATCTAGGATCGAGCACGGTGGCCAAAATGTAGTGCTCTGATTTCAACAGATTGACCACCCGTGAATCCTTGTTAAGCGAATTAAGGGCTCCATCCACAAGTCCCACATACCTAGCGGAATCGCTCTGTGTTAGCTCCTCCTTCAATGTCTCCAGCTTCTTCTGCAAAAGCCTGATGAGGGGAATGACCTGACTCAGGCTGGCAGTGTCTGAACTGACTTCACGTGTGGCAAGTTCAAAAGGTTGCAGAACCTTGCACAACGTTGAAATCATTTTCCACTGCGCTTGAGACAGGTGCATTCCACCTCCTATATCGTGCTCAGTTGTATAGGCTTGAATGGCCTTTTGCTGCTCCTCCAACCTCTGAAGCATATAGAGGGTTGAATTCCACCTCGTTACCACTTCTTGCTTCAGATGATGGCAGGGCAGGTTCAGGCGTTTTTGGTGTTGCTACAGTCTTCTGTACGTGGTGCCTGTACGCCGAAAGTGTCCCGCAATTCTTCTGGCCACGACAGCATCTCTTGCACGCCCCTCTCGTTTTTTAAATAATTCTGCACCACCAAATTCAAGGTATGTGCAAAACATGGGACGTGATGGAATTTGCCCATATTTAATGCACACACAATATTGCTGGCGTTGTCCGATGCCACAAATCCACAGGAGAGTCCAATTGGGGTAAGCCATTCTGCGATGATCTTCCTCAGTTGCCGTAAGAGGTTTTTAGCTGTGTGCGTATTCTCGAAAGCGGTGATACAAAGCGTAGCCTGCCTAGGAAAGAGTTGGCGTTTGCGAGATGCTGCTACTGGTGCCGCCGCTGCTGTTCTTGCGGCGGGAGTCCATACATCTACCCAGTGGGCTGTCACAGTCATATAGTCCTGAGTCTGCCCTGCTCCACTTGTCCACATGTCCGTGGTTAAGTGGACATTGGGTACAACTGCATTTTTTAGGACACTGGTGAGTCTTTTTCTGAGGTCTGTGTACATTTTCGGTATCGCCTGCCTAGAGAAATGGAACCTAGATGGTATTTGGTACCGGGGACACAGTACCTCAAACAAGTCTATAGTTGGCTCTGCAGTAATGATGGATACCGGAACCACGGTTCTCACCGCCCAGGATGCCAAGGCCTCAGTTATCCGCTTTGCAGCAGGATGACTGCTGTGATATTTCATCTTCCTCGCAAAGGACTGTTGGACAGTCAATTGCTTGGTGGAAGTAGTAAAAGTGGTCTTACGACTTCCCCTCTGGGATGACCATCGACTCCCAGCAGCAACAACAGCAGCGCCAGCAGCAGTAGACGTTACACGCAAGGATGCATCGGAGGAATCCCAGGCAGGAGAGGACTCGTCAGAATTGCCAGTGACATGGCCTGCAGGACTATTGGCATTCCTGGGGAAGGAGGAAATTGACACTGAGGGAGTTGGTGGGGTGGTTTGCGTGAGCTTGGTTACAAGAGGAAGGGATTTACTGGTCAGTGGACTGCTTCCGCTGTCGCCCAAAGTTTTTGAACTTGTCACTGACTTATGATGAATGCGCTGCAGGTGACGTATAAGGGAGGATGTTCCGAGGTGGTTAACGTCCTTACCCCTACTTATTACAGCTTGACAAAGGCAACACACGGCTTGACAAATGTTGTCCGCATTTCTGTTGAAATACTTCCACACCGAAGAGCTGATTTTTTTGGTATTTTCACCAGGCATGTCAATGGCCATATTCCTCCCACGGACAACAGGTGTCTCCCCGGGTGCCTGACTTAAACAAACCACCTCACCATCAGAATCCTCCTGGTCAATTTCCTCCCCAGCGCCAGCAACACCCATATCCTCCTCATCCTGGTGTACTTCAACACTGACATCTTCAATCTGACTATCAGGAACTGGACTGTGGGTGCTCCTTCCAGCACTTGCAGGGGGCGTGCAAATGGTGGAAGGCGCATGCTCTTCACGTCCAGTGTTGGGAAAGTCAGGCATCGCAACCGACACAATTGGACTCTCTTTGTGGATTTGTGATTTCGATGAACGCACAGTTCTTTGCTGTGCTTTTGCCAGCTTAAGTCTTTTCATTTTTCTAGCGAGAGGCTGAGTGCTTCCATCCTCATGTGAAGCTGAACCACTAGCCATGAACATAGGCCAGGGCCTCAGCCGTTCCTTGCCACTCCGTGTGGTAAATGGCATATTGGCAAGTTTACGCTTCTCCTCCGACGATTTTATTTTAGATTTTTGAGTCCTTTTTTTACTGATATTTGGTGTTTTGGATTTTACATGCTCTGTACTATGACATTGGGCATCGGCCTTGGCAGACGACGTTGATGGCATTTCATCGTCTCGGCCATGACTAGTGGCAGCAGCTTCAGCACGAGGTGGAAGTGGATCTTGATCTTTCCCTATTTTTGGAACCTCAACATTTTTGTTCTCCATATTTTAATAGGCACAACTAAAAGGCACCTCAGGTAAACAATGGAGATGGATGGATACTAGTATACTTATGGATGACGAGCGACTGCCGACACAGAGGTAGCTACAGCCGTGGACTACCGTACTGCGTCTGCTAGTATAGACTGGATGATAATGATATAAAAAATATATATATATCACTACTGCAGGACAGGTATATATTGTATAATGACGGACCTGCTGGACACTGTCAGCACTGCAGACTCCTAAACTACTAGTATGAAGAAGATAGAAATATAATGAATGACGGACCTGCTGGACACTGTCAGCATAATGCGTTTATATATAGAATAAAAAAAAAACACCACACGAGTGTTTAACTTTTTCAGGCAGACAATATACTGGTGGTCCTGCTGGTCAGTCACACTGGCACTCTGGCAGCAAAAGTGTGCACTGTTAAATATGTACTCCTGCTATAACTGCTCCCCAGTCTCCCCCACAATTAAGCTGTGTGAGCAGTGAGCACTACTCAGCACAGTCAGATATACATAGATGATATTATCATGCAGCACACTGAGACTGAGCACAGATATGGTATGTGACTGTGTATCGTTTTTTTTCAGGCAGAGAACGGATTATATTAAATAATAAATAAAACTGGTGGTCACCACTAGTATAACTATCAGCAAAACTCTGCACTCTGAGTACTCCTAATGCTCCAGTAAATCAAGTGTCTCACTCTCTATCTAAACGGAGAGGACGCCAGCCACGTCCTCTCCCTATCAATCTCAATGCACGTGTGAAAATGGCGGCGACGCGCGGCTCCTTATATAGAATCCGAGTCTCGCGATAGAATACGAGCCTCGCGAGAATCCGACAGCGGGATGATGACGTTCGTGTGCGCTCGGGTTAGCCGAGCAAGTCGGGAAGATCCGAGTCTGCCTCGGACCCGTGTAAAAAGTGCGAAGTTCGGGGGGGTTCGGATTCCGAGGAACCGAACCCGCTCATCTCTAATTTTTTGTTGGACTCTGCCTTCCGCTGTTTGGCTTAATTTTCTTAGACACCGCCGTGTGTCCTGTCATTGATGTTCTTTGCATGCTATGTGCTGTCAGACACCGCCGTGTGCCTTTATATATCTAGAGACTCGATCCTGACAGGTCCCCACTTCACTAGCAGTGACACCTTTCACCCTCGCTTTCAACATCCACCATGCAGACCCTCTCTTGCTCACTATATGCAGCTTATTGTCCATCCTTGGTGTTGTATTTAGCAGTATCAGATTCCAGCTGCCTATATGGGATTCCCCAGTAGACAACATATGTTGGTCTAGTGATATTTACAGCCATACCACACTGGCAAACATCCAATTCCGGCTGATCTTGGAAACTAAGCAATTTTGGGCCCAGTCAGTACCAGTATCGGTGACGATCTGGTAATACTGGGTACTGTACATCACTCAATACCACAAGGCAGCGGACATTGTGCATTCTGTGGGTTTTCTCCTCAGTAGGGCAGTTTGGATTCTTTTTGCACATATATTCTTATTTATATTGATTGCAGTAACAAGTGGGCATTGCTTTGCAGTAGGTTGTTTTGAGGTTTGTCCTTGTGTCACCTGCTATTATTTCTATTAGACCTGTCATTCCTTCCTGCTTTTTGCACCTTGCACTTTCTAGCCAGCACTTTCAGGGAACCCTGTTCTGCTGAGCTTCAGCACTATTCCTTTTACTTTTTTAAACACATCACTTCATTTCATTCACTGCTGTTTTGATATACAGCGTCCTTGTAATTCCCCTCACTATCAGCATGCCATTTACTAGTAAGGCTGCTGAGACCACCCGCCGCATGTTTTGCCGCGATCCGGACCCGTTGCTATGCACAACACCGGGTTTGTTTAGCTTAGTTACCAGTGTCATGGAGTGGGAGGAGACAGCAGGGGATGCATTAGGCATGCCCGGACTTGTCTCAGCCCACGTCCTGATGCTGCTGGGTTGATTTTGGTGCCATTTGAGGCTTATATTTCATGTTCTGACAACAGTGCGGTTAGCCCCTGAGAAAGACCAGTCGGTTGAAACAGCTGTCGGGCTGTGTTTGCTGTATTTGCTGTACTTCACCATGCCGTTTGGTTAAGGAATAAATCCTGCTTTTCTTTCATCTACACGTGAGTGCTGGCTTGTCTACTTTTTCTACATCGCTGGAGAAGTAAGTGTTTTATATTTATTGCTGCCTTGCCCCACCATTTTCTGCTTTACATACATAGGCTTTGAGTGCTGTCGTGATTTCCTATATCTATCTATCTATCTATCTATCTATCTATCTATCTATCTATCTATCTATCTATCTATCTATCTATCTTATATAGGGATGTGCCCTGGGCATTTTTTGGGTTTTGTGTTTTGGTTTTGGATTCGGTTCCGCGGTCGTGTTTTGGATTCAGACGCGTTTTGGCAAAACTTCCCTGAAAATTTTTGTCTGATTCGTGCATGTTTTGGATTTGGGTGTTTTTTTTCAAAAAAACCCTCAAAAACAGCTTAAATCATAGAATTTGGGGATAATTTTGATCCTATAGTATTATTAACCACAATAACCATAATTTCCACTAGTGATGAGTGGGTTCGGATCCTCGGGATCCGAACCCACCCGAACTTCACCTTTTTTTGCACGGGTCCGAGCGCGCCCGAATGTCATCATCCCGCTGTCGGATTCTCGCGAGATTCGTATTCTATATAAGGAGCCGCACGTCGCCGCCATTTTTCACTCGTGCATTGGAGATGATCGTGAGAGGACGTGCTCTCAGTTTCTATGTTCAGTGGGCTGCAAATTGTGCTGCAAATATCTGTGCTCAGTGTGCTGCAAATATCTGTGCTCAGTGTGCTGCAAGTGCAAATATCTACGTTCTCTGCCTGAAAAACGCTCCATGGGGTAAATTTACTAAGATGGGAGTTCTATTTAAGATGGGATGTTGCCCATAGCAACCGATCAGATTCTACTTCTCATTTATCTAGCACCTTCTAGAAGATAATACCTGGAATCTGATTAGTTGCTATGGGCAACATCCCATCTTAAATAGAACTCCTACCTTAGTAAATTTCCCCCCATATCTGTGCTCAGTGTGCTGCAAATATCTGTGCTCAGTGTGCTAATTGCTTTATTGTGGGGACTGGGGACCAGCAGTATTATATAGTAGGAGGACAGTGCAGAGTTTTGCTGACCAGTGACCACCAGTATTATACGTTCTCTGCCTGAAAAACGCTCTATATCTGTGCTGCATTGTAGTATATAGTAGGAGGACAGTGCAGAATTTTGCTGACCACCAGTGTAACTATATATATATATAGCAGTACGGTACAGTAGTCTACTGCTCTACCTACCTCTGTGTCGTCAAGTATACTATCCATCCATACCTGTGGTGCATTTCAGTTTTGCATAGTTTGCTGACCACCAGTATATAACATATAGTAGTACGGTACAGAAGGCCACTGCTCCACCTACCTCTGTGTCGTCAAGTATACTATCCATCCATACCTGTGGTGCATTTCAGTTTTGCACAGTTTGCTGACCACCAGTATATAATATATAGCAGTACTGTACAGTAGGCCACTGCTCTACCCACCTCTGTGTCGTCAAGTTTACTATCCATCCATACCTGTGGTGCATTTCAGTTTTGCATAGTTTGCTGACCACCAGTATATAATATATAGCAGTATGGTACTGTAGGCCACTGCTCTACCTACCTCTGTGTCGTCAAGTATACTATCCATCCATACCTGTGGTGCATTTCAGTTTTGCACAGTTTGCTGACCACCAGTATATAATATATAGCAGTACGGTACAGTAGGCCACTGCTCTACCTATCTCTGTGTCGTCAAGTATACTATCCATCCATATCTGTGGTGCATTTCAGTTTTGCACAGTTTGCTGACCACCAGTATATAATATATAGCAGTACGGTACAGTAGGCCACTGCTCTACCTACCTCTGTGTCGTCAAGTATACTATCCATCCATACCTGTGGTGCATTTCAGTTTTGCATAGTTTGCTGACCACCAGTATATAACATATAGTAGTACGGTACAGAAGGCCACGGCTCTACCTACCTCTGTGTCGTCAAGTATACTATCCATCCATACCTGTGGTGCATTTCAGTTTTGCACAGTTTGCTGACCACCAGTATATAATATATAGCAGTACGGTACAGTAGGCCACTGCACTACCTACCTCTGTGTCGTCAAGTTTACTATCCATTCATACCTGTAGTGCATTTCAGTTTTGCATAGTTTGCTGGCCACCAGTATATAATATATAGCAGTACGGTACTGTAGGCCACTGCTCTACGTACCTCTGTGTCGTCAAGTATACTATCCATCCATACCTGTGGTGCATTTCAGTTTTGCACAGTTTGCTGACCACCAGGATATAATATATAGCAGTACGGTACAGTAGGCCACTGCTCTACCTACCTCTGTGTCGTCAAGTATACTATCCATCCATACCTGTGGTGCATTTCAGTTTTGCACAGTTTGCTGACCACCAGTATATAATATATAGCAGTACGGTACAGTAGGCCACTGCTCTACCTACCTCTGTGTCGTCAAGTATACTATCCATCCATACCTGTGGTGCATTTCAGTTGTGCGCAGTATATATAGTAGTAGGCCATTGCTATTGATATATTACTTTCATATAATTCCACACATTAAAAAATGGAGAACAAAAATGTGGAGGGTAAAATAGGGAAAAATCAAGATCCACTTCCACCTCGTGCTGAAGTTTCTGCCACTAGTCATGGCCGAGACGATGAAATGCCATCAACGTCGTCTGCCAAGGCCGATGCCCAATGTCATAGTAGAGAGCATGTAAAATCCAAAAAAATAAAGCTCAGTAAAATAACCCAAAAATCTAAATCAAAATCGTCTGAGGAGAAGCGTAAACTTGCCAATGTGCCATTTACGACACGGAGTGGCAAGGAACGGCTGAGGGCCTGGCCTATGTTCATGGCTAGTGGTACAGCTTCACATGATGATGGAAGCACTCATCCTCCTGCTAAAAAACTTAAAAGAGTTAAGATGGCAAAAGCACAGCAAAGAACTGTGCGTTCTTCTAAATCACAAATCCCCAAGGAGAGTCCAATTGTGTCGGTTGCGATGCATGACCTTCCCAACACTGGATGGGAAGAGGTTGCGCCTTCCACCATTTGCACGCCCCCTGCAAGTGCTGGAAGGAGCACCCGCAGTCCAGTTCCTGATAGTCAAATTGAAGATGTCACTGTTGAAGTACACCAGGATGACGATATGGGTGTTGCTGGCGATTGGGAGGAAATTGACAAGGATGATTCTGATGGTGAGGTGGTTTGTTTAAGTCAGGCACCCAGGTAGACACCTGTTGTCCGTGGGACGAATATGGCCATTGACATGCCTGGTCAAGATACAAAAAAAAACACCTCTTCGGTGTGGAATTATTTCAACAGAAATGCAGACAACTGGTGTCAAGCCGTGTGTTGCCTTTGTCAAGCTGTAATAAGTAGGGGTAAGGACGTTAACCACCTAGGAACATCCTCCCTTATACGTCTCCTGGACCGCATTCATCAGAAGTCAGTGACAAGTTCAAAAACTTTGGATGACAGCGGAAGCAGTCCACTGACCACTAAATCTCTTCCTCTTGTAACCAAGCTCCTGCAAACCACACCACCAACTCCCTCAGTGTCAATTTCCTCCTTAGACAGGAAAGCCAATAGTCCTGCAGGCCATGTCACTGTCAAGTCTGACGAGTCCTCTCCTGCCTGGGATTCCTTCGATGCATCCTTGAGTGTAATGCCTACTGCTGCTGGTGCTGCTGTTGTTGCTGCTGGGAGTCCATCGTCATCCCAGAGGGGAAGTCGGAAGACCACTTGTACTACTTCCAGTAAGCAATTGACTGTCCAACAGTCCTTTGTGAGGAAGTTGAAATATCACAGCAGTCATCCTGCTGCAAAGCGGATAACTCAGGCCTTGGCAGCCTGGGTGGTGAGAAACGTGTTTCCGGTATCCACCGTTAATTCACAGGGAACTAGAGACTTGATTGAGGTACTGTGTCCCCGGTACCAAATACCATCTAGGTTTCATTTCTCTAAGCAGGCAATACCGAAAATGTACAGAGACGTCAGAAAAAGAGTCACCAGTGTCCTAAAAAATGCAGTTGCACCCAATGTCCATTTAACCACCGACATGTGGACAAGTGGAGCAGGGCACACTCAGGACTATATGACTGTGACAGCCCACTGGGTAGATGTATTGCCTCCCGCAGCAAGAACAGCAGCGGCGGCACCAGTAGCAGCATCTCGCAAATGCCAACTCGTACCTAGGCAGGCTACGCTTTGTATCACCACTTTCCTTAAGAGGCACACAGCTGACAACCTCTTACGGAAAATGAGGAACATCATCGCAGAATGGCTTACCCCAATTGGACTCTCCTGGGGATTTGTGACATCGGACAACGCCACCAATATTGTGCGTGCATTACATCTTGGCAAATTCCAGCACGTCCCATGTTTTGCACATACAATTAATTTGGTGGTGCATAATTATTTATAAAACGACAGGGGCGTGTGTTATGATTCCTGTACTCCAGACCGGAGGAGATCTTATGGCATGGATCTGAGTACAGGAAAATAAGCTGGTTGTGGGAGCTGGATAGCCTAGTAACCCCTGGCGCCCGTGTTATCAGAAATCCCCTGTGAGACTATGGTTGCTTGAGCCCATGGCAGCCGCGTTCGAAGGGCGGATTATGTCTGCCCAACCCCGATGCCCCCGCAGGTCTTAATGGGAGACAAGGGGAAGTCCGAGACAGGGTGATAACAAGGGGCCCTCTGACTAAGCAACCAGGCCAGGGGTTACAAGCTAACTAACTAAATCAAAAGGTATGTGCGGACTAGCCGCCAGGAAAAAGGACAACCAAGGATCCACTGATCCGACACTCCTATCCGGCACCGCCGGACACCAGAGTGGATCTGTGGAAGCGGAATCCTCCGCAAAGCTCCAGAACACAATTAAACAAAATAATAAACAGAAGCGGACAAGCCGCAACACACGGCTGCGCCGCGACTCACGAACACCACCAGATGTTAAAGGTGCTCGGTCAGACTCCAGGAACAGATGGTAACTTCCGAGTACAGGATCTCTGAGGACAGGAACAACCGAAAAGACCGGGACTGGGAACTCTCTGCAGCAGACACAGGCAAACAGGAAGCTATCACCGGCGTCTGTAAGAAGTCCTGAGGGTGCTTTTATTCAGGCACCCTCCAATCAGGATCCAGACAGGACAATCAAATAGAAATGCCGTGCAGCTTGCATGCTGCACGGCCAGCACATAATCAGGGTAATGAGAATAGACCCAGCAACGGGGAACGCGGCTGAACGTGGCGTCCCCGTTGCTAAGGTCAGAGCGGCTCCGTGCGCCCGGCGTCTTAGCGTTGCCAGGGAGCCGGCGGCTGAACGCGCACGGCGTCCCTGGTTGCTAGGCGCCGGGCAGCACGGCCGAGCGGACCCCGGCGCCTAACAGTACCCCCCCCTTGAGGAGGGGTCAAGGAACCCCTAAAGCCAGGTTTCCGAGGAAATTCACGAAAAAATGCCCTTTTGAGCTTTGGGGCATGAAGGTCTTCATCCAGGACCCACGACCTTTCCTCTGGCCCATAACCTCTCCAATGCACCAAAAAATAAAGCCGACCCCGGGACAACTTGGAATCGAGAACCTTCTCAACCAAGAACTCTTGCTGACCCTGTACATTAACTGGTGATCTCCCCTGAGATTTTTTACGAGGAAATCTGCTGGACGAAACATATGGTTTAAGCAATGAGCAATGGAAGGTATTTCCGATCCGTAAAGTTTTTGGTAAACGTAACCGGAAAGCAACTGGATTGACTTTTTTGATAATGAGAAATGGTCCAATATATCTAGGACCCAATCTGGCTGAGGTTTGTCGAAGTTTGATGTTGCGAGTCGACAACCACACCCTGTCTCCTACTTTAAAAGTGCACGGCCGCCGGAGCCTGTCAGAAATTTTTTTTTCCCGGAAAGCTGCTTTTCTGAGAGCCAGGTGCACTTTTTTCCAAATAAGTTTAAGATGAGAGGTCAGGGCCAGAGAGGAGACAGAGGAATGTTGAAAAAATGAATTAGCTCTGGGGTGGAAACCAAAAACTGCAAAAAATGGAGACACATTGGTGGAGGAATGACAGGCATTATTATAAGCAAACTCCGCCAATGGAAGAAACTCAGACCAGTCATTTTGGAGTTTGGCCGAGTACAAACGCAAATATTGTTTTAGAGATTGGTTAACTCGCTCAGTCTGTCCATTGGATTGTGGATGATAGCCGGAGGTTAATGATAATTTCATCTTTAATGAAGCACAAAAAGACTTCCAAAATTGCGCAATGAATTGTGGACCCCTGTCAGAAACAATATCAGTGGGTAACCCATGGAGTCTGAAAACATGACGGAGGAACAAGACTGCCAATCCCTGGGCAGATGGCAATCGGGGAAGAGCAATAAAATGGGCCATCTTGCTAAAACGGTCCACTACCACCCATATGACTCGGCATCCGGCTGACAGAGGGAGATCCACCACAAAATCCATGGAGATATGCGACCATGGCCTAAGAGGAACTTTCAAGGGCATAAGTTGACCAATAGGCAAAGAACGGGGAACTTTATGCTGTGCACAGACCTGACACGAAAAAACAAACTCTTTAATGTCTTTGGAAAGACCAGGCCACCATACTGAGCGGGATACTAATTCCAAAGTCTTAGCGATTCCCGGATGCCCTGCAACTTTGCTATCATGAAATTCCGCCAAAACAGTTGCTCTCAAAAACTCAGGAACAAAAAGACGACTAGCAGGAGAATTTCCCGGAGCTTGATGTTGAAGCAGCTTTAATTGGGAAAATACATCCTGTGTGAGACCTGCCTGAATGACTGAAGGCGGAAGTATGGGAGTAACAGGACTGTTGTCTTGAACCGGAAGGAAACTGCGTGACAGGGCATCTGCCTTGGTATTCTTGGAACCTGGTCTGAAGGTGATAATGAATTTGAAACGAGTAAAAAATAAAGCCCAACGAGCCTGTCGGGCATTCAGTCGTTTAGCCGATTCAATGTATTGAAGATTTTTGTGATCAGTCAAAACTGAAATGGTGTGGGTAGCTCCTTCAAGCCAATGTCTCCACTCCTCAAAAGCCCATTTAATAGCCAGCAATTCCCGGTTACCAACATCGTAGTTGGATTCTGCAGATGAGAATTTCCTGGACATAAAGGCACAAGGATGTAACTCAAGGGAATCTGGATCCTTCTGAGAAAGGATAGCCCCTACTCCAACCTCCGAGGCATCCACCTCAATAATGAAAGGTAATTCTGGGTTGGGATGTCTAAGGACAGGGGCTGAGACAAAGGCTTGTTTTAAGGCCTGAAAAGATAACTCCGCTTCACATGACCAATTGGTAGGATCTGCTCCCTTCTTAGTAAGTGCCACAATGGGAGCAACTAGGTCAGAGAAAGAGTGAATAAATCTTCTATAGTAGTTTGCAAACCCTAAAAAGCGCTGAATTGCTTTTAAATTGGTTGGTTGCGCCCAACTAAGGATGGCTTGGAGCTTTTTTGGTTCCATTCGGAATCCCCGAGGGGAAATAATGTACCCTAAAAAGGATACTTCCGTGACATGAAATTCACACTTCTCCAGCTTGGCATATAAGTGATTTTCACGTAATCTCTTTAGCACCTGACGCACCTGGGTAACATGTTGTTCCACGGAGTCAGAATATATCAAAATATCGTCTAAATAGACCACGACGAATCTTCCCAGAAACTCACGGAGCACATCATTAATGAGATCCTGAAAAACTGCCGGAGCGTTAGATAGGCCGAATGGCATGACCAGATACTCATAGTGGCCCGACTGAGTACTAAATGCCGTTTTCCACTCATCCCCTGACCTGATTCTGATGAGGTTATATGCTCCTCTAAGATCAATCTTAGAAAAAATGACAGCCGAACGTAGCTGATCAAAGAGGACAGAGATCAGCGGCAGAGGGTAAGTATTCTTTACTGAGATTTTATTCAAAGCTCTAAAGTCAATGCAGGGTCTGAGTGAACCATCCTTCTTCTCTACGAAGAAGAAACCTGCACTTAAAGGGGATTTAGATGGCCTGATAAACCCTTTCCCAAGGCTTTCTTTCACATACTCATTCATGGCCACAGTTTCAGGACCAGACAATGCATATAACCTTCCTTTAGGCAACGTGGCACCAGGAATTAACTCAATGGCACAATCATAAGGCCTATGGGGAGGCAAAATATCCGCATTGCCCTTGGAAAACACATCAACAAAATCCTGGTATTCCCCAGGAATATGTGCGGAACTGGCGGCAGCTACTCGGATAGGAAGCGTAATACATTCTTTATCACAGATGGTACCCCATTGTAGGATCTCCCCAGACTGCCAATCAATGACGGGATTATGAAAGGCCAGCCAAGGATGACCCAGAACCACAGGAACTGCTGGACAATGGGTAAGGAAAAACTCAATTTTTTCAGAATGCAGAGCTCCCACCGAGAGCAAAACAGGAGGTGTACATAGAGAAATAACCCCATTGGATAAAGGACTCCCATCTAAACCATGCATGGTGATACACCTACCTAAGGTTAGCTGAGGAATACCTAAGGCCTTGGCCCATGTTAAATCCATAAAGTTTCCAGCAGCTCCACTGTCCACAAAAGCAGAGACCGAGGAACAGAGGCTGCCATAGGAAACTTTAGCAGGAACCAACAGTGAATTATTTGAGGAGATGAGCTGCAGACCAAAGTGAACCCCCTCACAATTCACTTGGTCAGGAAGTTTCCCAACTTGTTTGGACAACTACGGGCAAAATGTCCCTTACCTCCGCAGTATAAACACAGACCATAATTTTGCCTCCTGGTTCTTTCTTCCGGAGACAATTTGGAGAGACCAATCTGCATAGGCTCCTCTATGTCTACAGGAATGGAAGGAACCCAGGGAGAGGACCCGACAGATGCCCCTTTTTCAGCCCTCCGCTCTCTGAGCCGACAATCTATTTTAATAGATAGCTCCATGAGGTTATCGAGGGTCTCAGGAGCGGGATACTGGAGGAGACTGTCTTTTATAGATTCCGATAAGCCGAGGCGAAACTGACTGCGCAGGGCTGGGTCATTCCAGCCACAGTCGTTCGACCAACGGCGAAACTCCGTACAATAATTCTCTGCGGGATTCCTACCCTGTCTAAGAGCACGCAACTGACTTTCTGCGGACGCCTCTCTATCAGGGTCGTCATACAATAGCCCTAAAGATTTTAAAAAGGCGTCTACAGACGATAAGGCCGGATCGTCTGTCTTTAAACCAAAAGCCCAGGTCTGAGGATCCCCCTGAAGTAGAGAAATAATAATCCCAACCCGCTGAGCCTCTGTACCTGAGGTAACTGGTCTTAAACGAAAATACAGTTTGCAAGATTCTTTAAAATTAAAAAACTGTTTTCTATCCCCAGAAAAACGGTCAGGCAGATGCATTTTTGGTTCAGGGATGACCCTCGGGGAAGTCCGTAACAGATCTTCCTGTGACCTCACCCGGAGGGACAGATCCTGAACCATCTGAGTAAGTTCCTGAATCTGACTAACAAGAAGCTGGCCAGGGTTTGGCCCAACACCGGTGGGATTCATAAGGCCGACAAAAATCTCCCAACTAAAAAGTGAAAAAATTTACTGTAAGTTAAATCTTTTCTTTTGTTGGCCGGTGATAATGTTATGATTCCTGTACTCCAGACCGGAGGAGATCTTATGGCAGGGATCTGAGTACAGGAAAATAAGCTGGTTGTGGGAGCTGGATAGCCTAGTAACCCCTGGCGCCCTAACTCCGTTGTCTCGCCCGTGTTATCAGAAATCCCCTGCGAGACTATGGTTGCTTGAGCCCATGGCAGCCGCGTTCGAAGGGCGGATTATGTCTGCCCAACCCCGATGCCCCCGCAGGTCTTAATGGGAGACAAGGGGAAGTCCGAGACAGGGTGATAACAAGGGGCCCTCTGACTAAGCAACCAGGCCAGGGGTTACAAGCTAACTAACTAAATCAAAAGGTATGTGCGGACTAGCCGCCAGGAAAAAGGACAACCAAGGATCCACTGATCCGACACTCCTATCCGGCACCGCCGGACACCAGAGTGGATCTGTGGAAGCGGAATCCTCCGCAAAGCTCCAGAACACAATTAAACAAAATAATAAACAGAAGCGGACAAGCCGCAACACACGGCTGCGCCGCGACTCACGAACACCACCAGATGTTAAAGGTGCTCGGTCAGACTCCAGGAACAGATGGTAACTTCCGAGTACAGGATCTCTGAGGACAGGAACAACCGAAAAGACCGGGACTGGGAACTCTCTGCAGCAGACACAGGCAAACAGGAAGCTATCACCGGCGTCTGTAAGAAGTCCTGAGGGTGCTTTTATTCAGGCACCCTCCAATCAGGATCCAGACAGGACAATCAAATAGAAATGCCGTGCAGCTTGCATGCTGCACGGCCAGCACATAATCAGGGTAATGAGAATAGACCCAGCAACGGGGAACGCGGCTGAACGTGGCGTCCCCGTTGCTAAGGTCAGAGCGGCTCCGTGCGCCCGGCGTCTTAGCGTTGCCAGGGAGCCGGCGGCTGAACGCGCACGGCGTCCCTGGTTGCTAGGCGCCGGGCCGCACGGCCGAGCGGACCCCGGCGCCTAACAGCGTGCAAGAGATGCTGTCGGTGGCCGAAGAATTGCGGGCCACTTTCGGCATTCAGCCACAGCGTGCCGAAGACTGGAGTACCAGCAATCAGTCCTGAACCTGCCCTGCCATCATCTGAAGCAAGAGGTGGTAACGAGGTGGAATTCAACCCTCTATATGCTTCAGAGGATGGAGGAGCAGCAAAAGGCCATTCAAGCCTATACATCTGCCTACGATATAGGCAAAGGAGGGGGAATGCACCTGACTCAAGAGCAGTGGAGAATGATTTCAATGTTGTGCAAGGTTCTGCAACCCTTTGAACTTGCCACACGTGAAGTCAGTTCAGGCACTGCCAGCCTGAGTCAGGTCATTCCCCTCATCAGGCTTTTGCAGAAGAAGCTGGAGACATTGAAGGAGGAGCTAAAACAGAGCGATTCCGCTAGGCATGTGGGACTTGTGGATGGAGCCCTTAATTCGCTTAACCAGGATTCACGGGTGGTCAATCTGTTGAAATCAGAGCACTACATTTTGGCCACCGTGCTCGATCCTAGATTTAAAACCTACGTTGTATCTCTCTTTCCGGCAGACACAAGTCTGCAGAGGTCCAACGACCTGCTGGAGAGAAATGTGTCAAGTCAAGCGGAACGTGACCCGTCAACAGCTCCTCCTTCACATGCTCCCGCAACTGGGGGTGCGAGGAAAAGGCTAAGAATTCCGAGCCCACACGCTGGCGGTGATGCAGGGCAGTCTGGAGCGAGTGCTGACATCTGGTCCGGACTGAAGAACCTGCCAACGATTACTGACATGTCGTCTACTGTCACTGCATATGATTCTGTCACCATTGAAAGAATGGTGGAGGATTATATGAGTGACCGCATCCAAGTAGGCACGTCAGACAGTCCGTACGTATACTGGCAGGAAAAAGAGGCAATTTGGAGGCCCTTGCACAAACTGGTTTTATTTTACCTAAGTTGCCCCCCCCTCCCCTCCAGTGTGTACTCCGAAAGAGTGTTTAGTGCAGCCGCTCACCTTGTCAGCAATCGGTGTACGAGGTTACTTCCAGAAAATGTGAAGAAGATGATGTTCATCAAAATGAATTATAATCAATTCCTCCATGGAGACATTCACCAGCAATTGCCTCCTGAAAGTACACAGGGACCTGAGATGGTGGATTCCAGTGGGGACGAATTAATAATCTGTGAGGAGGGGGATGTACACAGTGAAAGGGGTGAGGAATCGGAGGAAGAGGAGGAGGTGGACATCTTGCATCTGTAGAGCCAGTTTGTGCAAGGAGAGATTGATTGCTTCTTTTTTTGGTGGGGGCCCAAACCAACCAGTCATTTCAGTCACAGTCGTGTGGCAGACCCTGTCGCTGAAATGATGGGTTTGTTAAAGTGTGCATGTCCTGTTTATACAACATCCATCTTGCACCTCTTTTTAATTTCATTTTTCTTTCTTTGCATCATGTGCTGTTTGGGGACTATTTTTGGAAGTGCCATTCTGTCTGACACTGCAGTGCCACTCCTAGATGGGCCAGGTGTTTGTGTCGGCCACTTGTGTCGCTTAGCTTAGACATCCAGCGACCTCGGAGCACCTCTTTTTTTCTTTGAATTATGTGCTGTTTGGGGACTATTTTTTAAATCTGCCATCCTGTCTGACACTGCAGTGCCACTCCTAGATGGGCCAGATGTTTGTGTCGGCCACTTGGGTCGCTTAGCTTAGTCACACAGCTACCTCATTGCGCCTCTCTTTTTCTTTGCATCATGTGCTGTTTGGGGACTCTTTTTTTGAAGTGCCATCCTGTCTGACACTGCAGTGCCACTCCTAGATGTGCCAGGTGTTTGTGTCGGCCTCTTGTGTCGCTTAACTTAGTCACACAGCTACCTCATTGCGCCTCTTTTTTTCTTTGCATCATGTGCTGTTTGGGGACTATTTTTTTTAAGTGACATCCTGTCTGACACTGCAGTGCCACTCCTAGATGGGCCAGGTGTTTGTGTCGGCCACTTGGGTCACTTAGCTTAGTCATCCAGCGACCTCTGTGCAAATTTTAGGACTAAAAATAATATTGTGAGGTGTTCAGAATAGACTGAAAATGAGTGAAAATTATGGTTATTGAGATTTAAGCTGTTTTTGAGGGATTTTTGTAAAAAAACACCCGAATGCAAAACACATCCGAATCCGACAAAAAATTTTCAGGGAGGTTTTGCAAAAACGCGTCCAAATCCAAAACACGGCAGCGGAACCGAATCCAAAACCAAAACACAAAACCCGAATAATTTCCGGTGCACATCACTAATTTCCACTCATTTTCAGTCTATTGTGAACACCTCACAACTCACAATATTATTTTTAGTCCTAAAATTTGCGCCACTGTCGCTGGATGACTAAGCTAAGCGACCAAAGTGGGCGGCACAAACACCTGGCCCATCTAGGAGTGGCACTGCAGTGTCAGACAGGATGGCACTTAAAAAAAGTCCCCAAATAGCACATGATGCAAAGATAAATAAAAAAAAGAGGTGCAAGATGAAATTGTCCTTGGGCCCTCCCACCCACCCTTATGTTGTATAAACAGGACATGCACACTTTAACAAACCCATCATTTCAGCGACAGGGTCTGCCACATGACTGTGGCTGAAATTACTGGTTGGTTTGGGCCCCCACCAAAAAAAAAACAATCAATCTCTCCTTGCACAAACTGGCTCTACAGAGGCAAGATGTCCACCTCCTCCTCATCGTCTGATTCCTCACCCCTTTCACTGTTTACATCCCCCTCCTCACAGAGTAATAATTCGTCCCCACTGGAATCCACCATCACAGGACCTGTGTACTTTCTGGAGGCAATTGCTGGTAAATGTCTCCACGGAGCAATTGATTATAATTCATTTTGATGAACATCATCTTCTCCACATTTTCTGGAAGTAACCTCCTACACCGATCACTGACAAGGTGAGCGGCTGCACTAAACACTCTTTTGGAGTACACACTGGAGGGGGGGCAACTTAAGTAAAATAAAGCCAGTTTGTGCAAGGCCTCCAAATTGCCTCTTTTTCCTGCCAGTATACGTACGGACTGTTAGAGTGCCTACTTGGATGCGGCCACTCATATAATCCTCCACCATTCTTTCAATGGTGACAGAATCATATGCAGTGACAGTAGATGACATGTCAGTAATCGTTGGCAGGTCCCTCAGGCCAGACCAGATGTCAGCACTCGCTCCTGACTGCCTTGCAACACTGCCAGCGGGTGGGCTCGGAATTCTTATCCTTTTCCTCGCAGCCCCAGTTGCGGGAGAATGTAAAGGAGGAGCTGTTGACGGGTCACATCCCGCTTGACTTGACAATTTTCTCACCAGCAGGTCTTTGAACCTCTGCAGACTTGTGTCTGCCGGAAAGAGAGATACAACGTAGGCTTTAAACCTAGGATCGAGCACGGTGGCCAAAACGTAGTGCTCTGATTTCAACAGATTGACCACCCGTGAATCCTGGTTAAGCAAATTAAGGGCTCCATCCACAAGTCCCACATGCCTAGCGGAATCGCTCCATTTTAGTTCCTCCTTCAATCTTTCCAGCTGCTTCTGCAAAAGCCTGATGAGGGGAATGACCTGACTCAGGCTGGCAGTGTCTGAACTGACTTCACGTGTGGCAAGTTCAAAGGGTTGCAGAACCTTGCACAGCATTGAAATCATTCTCCACTGCGCTTGAGTCAGGTGCATTCCCCCTCCTTTGCCTATATCGTAGGCAGATGTATAGGCTTGAATGGCCTTTTGCTGCTCCTCCATCCTCTGAAGCATATAGAGTGTTGAATTCCACCTCGTTACCACCTCTTGCTTCAGCTGATGGAGGGGCAGGTTCAGGAGTGTTTGCTGGTGCTCCAGTTTTCGGCACGCGGTGGCTGAATGCCGAAAGTGGCCCGCAATTCTTCGGCCACCGACAGCATCTCTTGCACGCCCCTGTCATTTTTAAAAAAATTCTGTACCGCCAAATTAATTGTATGTGCAAAACATGGGACGTGCTGGAATTTGCCCACATGTAACGCACGCACAATATTGGTGGTGTTGTCCGATGTCACAAATCCCCAGGAGAGTCCAATTGGGGTAAGCCAATCCGCGATGATGTTCCTCAGTTTCCGTAAGAGGTTGTCAGCTGTGTGCCTCTTATGGAAAGCGGTGATACAAAGCGTAGCATGCCTAGGAACAAGTTGGTGTTTGCAAGATGCTGTTACTGGTGCCGCTGCTGCTGTTGTTGCTGCGGGAGGAAATACAGCTACCCAGTGGGCTGTCACAGTCATATAGTCCTGAGTCTGCCCTGCTCCACTTGTCCACATGTCCGTGGTTAAGTGGACATTGGGTACAACTGCATTTTTTAGGACACTGGTGACTCTTTTTCTGATGTCTGTGTACATTCTCGGTATCGCCTGCCTAGAGAAGTGTAACCTAGATGGGATTTGGTACCGGGGACACACTACCTCAAGCAATTCTCTAAGTCCCTGTGAACTAACGGCGGATACCGGATGCACGTCTAACTCCAAAATAGTTGTCAAGGCCTGAGTTATCCGCTTTGCAACAGGATGACTGCTGTGATATTTCATCTTCCTCGCAAAGGACTGTTGGACAGTCATTTGCTTACTGGAAGTAGTACAAGTGGTCTTCCGACTTCCCCTCTGGGATGACGATCAACTCCCAGCAGCAACAACAGCAGCGCCAGCAGCAGTAGGCATTACACTCAAGGATCCATCGGAGGAATCCCAGTTAGGAGAGGACTCGTCAGACTTGCCAGTGACATGGCCTGCAGGACTATTGGCGTTCCTGTCTAAGGAGGAAATTGACATTGAGGGAGTTGGTTGTGTGGTTTGCAGGAGCTTGGGTACAAGAGGAAGAAGGGATTTAGTTGTCAGAGGACTGCTTCCGCTGTCACCCAAAGTTTTTGAACTTGTCAATGACTTCTGCTGAATGCGCTCCAGGTGACGTATAAGGGAGGATGTTCCTAGGTGGTTAACGTCCTTACCCCTACTTATTACAGCTTGACAAAGGCAACACACGGCTTGACACCAGTTGTCCGCATTTCTTTTGAAATAATTCCACACCGAAGAGGTGATTTTTTTTTGTATTTTGACCAGGCATGTCAATGGCCTTATTCATCCCATGGACAACAGGTGTGCCGGGTGCCTGACTTAAACATACCACCTCTCCATCAGAATCCTCCTTGTCAATTTCCTCCTCAGCGCCAGCAACACCCATATCCTCATCCTGGTGTACTTCAACCGTGACATCTTCAATTTGAATATCAGAAACTGGACTGTGGGTGCTCCTTCCAGCACTTGCAGGGGGCGTGCAAATGGTGGAAGGAGCCACCTCTTCCCTCCAGTGTTGGGAAGGTCAGTCATCGCAACCGACACAATTGGACTCTCCTTGGGGATTTGTGATTAGGAAGAACGCACAGTTCTTTGCTGTGCTTTTGCCATCTTAACTCTTTTCATTTTTCTAACGGGAGGATGAGTGCTTCCATCCTCATGTGAAGCTGACCCACTAGTCATGAGGAAAATAGGAGAGGGCCTTAGGCGTTCCTTGCCACTCTGTGTCGTAAATGGCATATTGGCAAGTTTACGCTTCTCTTCAGACGCTTTTAATTTAGATTTTTGGGTCATTTTACTGAACTTTTGTTTTTTTAATTTTACATGCTCTCTACTATGACATTGGGCATCGGCCTTGGCAGACGACGTTGATGGTATTTCATCGTCTCTGCCATGACTAGTGGCAGCAGCTTCAGCACTAGGTGGAAGTGGATCTTGATCATTCCCTATTTTATCCTCCACATTTTTCTCCATTTTTTAATGTGTGGAATTATATGCCAGTAATACATCTGGAATTAGACAGCAGTAATGTCTGGAATTAGATACCACTAGATAGTTACCAGATACCACTGTGACTGGAATGATAATGACCTATGCACAGTGACAGGGCACTACCACAGCACCCTACAGCAACAAGATGCAGCACAAGACACTGTACTTTTAGACACAACAATGCAGCACTGATACCTTGTACAGATATTGAGCACTGTTCAGGATACTAGAACTGACACTGGGCAGCAAGAACAGCACTGGACTACTGTACTGTACTACTATATACTGGTCACCACAATGCAGGACTGATACTGAGCACAGATATTGAGCACTGTTTAGGATACTAGAACTGACACTGGGCAGCGAGAACAGCACTGGTCTACTGTACTGTACTACTATATAATGGTCACCACATTGCAGCAATGATATTAATGAGCACAGATATTGAGCACTGTTAAGGATACTAGAACTGACACTGGGCAGCGAGAAAAGCACTGGACTACTGTACTGTACTACTATATACTGGTCACCGCATTACAGCAATGATAATAATGAGCACAGATATTGAGCACTATTCAGGATAATAGAACTGACACGGAGCAGCAAAATACAGCAATGGACTACTGTACTGTACTACTATATACTGGTCACCACAATGCAGCAATGATAATAATGAGCACAGATATTGAGCACTGTTCAGGATAATAGAACTGACTGTGTGCAGCGAGAACAGCACTGGACTACTGTACTGTACTACTATATACTGGTCACCACAATGCAGCAATGATAATAATGAGCACAGATATGGAGCACTGTTCAGGATAATAGAACTGACACTGGGCAGCGAGAACAGTACTGGGCCACTGTACTGTACTACTATATACTGGTCACTACAATGCAACTATGATAATAATGAGCACAGATATGGAGCACTGTTCAGGATAATGGAACTGACACTGGGCAGTGAGAACAGCACTGGACTGCTGTACTGTACTACTATACACTGGTCACCACAATGCAGCAATGATATTACTGAGCACAGATATTGAGCACTGTTAAGGATACTAGAACTGACACTGGGCAGCGAGAACAACACTGGACTACTGTACTGTACTACTATATACTGGTCACCACAATGCAGCAATGATAATAATGAGCACAGATATTGAGCACTGTTCAGTATACTAGAACTGACACTGTGCAGCGAGAACAGCACTGGACTACTGTACTGTACTACTATATACTGGTCACCACAATGCAGCAATGATAATAATGAGCACAGATATGGATCACTGTTCAGGATAATAGAACTGACATTGGGCAGCGAGAACAACACTGGACTACTGTACTGTACTACTATATACTGGTCACCACAATGCAGCAATGATAATAATGAGCACAGATATTGAGCACTGTTCAGGATAATAGAACTGACACTGGGCAGCGAGAACAGCACTGGACTACTGTACTGTACTACTATATACTGGTCACCACAATGCAGCAATGATAATAATGAGCACAGATATTGAGCACTGTTAAGTATAATAAAACTGACACTGCAGCGAGAACAACACTGGACTACTGGACTGTAATATTATATAATGGTCACCACAATGCAGCAATGATAATAATGAGCACAGATATGGAGCACTGTTCAGGATAATAGAACTGACACTGTGCAGCGAGGACAGCACTGGACTACTGTACTGTACTACTACATACTGGTCAGCACAATGCAGCAATGATAATGAGCACAGATATTGAGCACTGTTCAGGATAATAGAACTGACACTGGGCAGCGAGAACAGCACTGGACTTCTGTACTGTACTACTATATACTGGTCACCACAATGCAGCAATGATAATAATGAGCACAGATATGGAGCACTGTTCAGGATAATAGAACTGACACTGGGAAGCGAGAACAGCACTGGACTACTGTACTATACTACTATACACTGGTCACCACAATGCAGCAATGATAATAATGAGCACAGATATTGAGCACTGTTCAGGATAATAGAACTGACACTGGGCAGCGAGAACAGCATTGGACTACTGTACTGTACTACTATATACTGGTCACCACAATGCAGCAATGATAATAATGAGCACAGATATTGAGCACTGTTCAGGATAATAGAACTGACACTGGGCAGCAAGAACAGCATTGGACTACTGTACTGTACTACTATATACTGGTCTCCACAATGCAGCAATGATAATAATGAACACAGATATTGAGCACTGTTCAGGATAATAGAACTGACACGGAGCAGCAAAATACAGCAATGGACTACTGTACTGTACTACTATATACTGGTCACGACAATGCAGCACTGATACTGAGCACAGATATTGAGCTGATATTTAGCTGATATTCGGCTATTCAGGCAGAGAATGTAGCCACGTCCTCTCCACTCAATCTACAATGCACGAGTGAAACCTGAGGAGACGCACAGCTCTTTATATGGAATCCGAATCTCGTGAGAATCCAACAGCGGGATGATGATGTTTTCCCCCATTCAGGTTTTGCGAGTAAGGCGGGAAGAACCGAGGCTGCCTCGGACCCGTGTAAACCACATGAAGTTTGGGTGGGTTCGGATCTCTACGAGCCGAACCTGCTCATCTCTCTCTCTCTCTATATATATATATATATTAGAGATGTGCGGCGGGCACTTTTAATGTTTTGGTTTTGGATCTGGATCCTCACTCGTGTTTTGGATCTGGATTGCTTGTGCCAAAACCACCCTTTTGGGTTTTGGTTTTAGTTTTGGATCCGGATGATTTTTGAAAAAAACATAAAAACAGCTAAAACCACAGAATATGGGGGTAGTTTTGAGCCTACGGAATTATTAACCTCAATAACATTAATTTCCACTCATTTACATTCTATTCTGAACACCTCACACCTCACAATATTATTTTTAGGCCTGAAGGTTGCACCGAGGTAGCTGGATGACTTAACTAAGTGACACAAGTGGGCGGCACAAACACCTGGCCCATCTAGGATTGGCACTGAGGTGTCAGACAGGATGGCACTTTTAATAACTAGGCTCCAAACAGTACATCATGCAAAGAAGAAAAAGAGGTGCAATGAGGTAGCTGGATGACTTTGCTAAGCGACACAAATGTGCAGCACAAACACCTGGCCCATCTAGGAGTGGCACTGCAGTGTCAGGCAGGGTGGCACTTTTATAAACTAGGCCCCAAACAGCACATCATGCAAAGAAGAAAAAGAGGTGCAGTGAGGTAGCTGGATGACTTTGCTAAGCAACACAAGGCACAAACACCTGGCCCATCTAGGAGTGGCACTGCAGTGTTAGACAGGATGGCATTTTTAAAAACTAGGCACCATACAGCACATCATGCAAAGAAGAAAAAGAGGTGCAATGAGGTAGCTGGATGGCTAAGCTAAGCGACACAAGTGTGCGGCATAAACATCTGGCCCATCTAGGAGTGGCTATGTTTTTATTAGAAAAATTGCAACAACAAAACAAAGCAATCAACAAACACGAGAAAAAAATAACTTACATAAACAAAGGTGATACCAGCCAAAAGCCATACTTAAATAATATTGTCCAAAGTCTTTAGTCCGACTACGATGGCATAATATATCAGATTAGTGTATGAAGAGGCAATGCCAAATAAACTCAAAAGTCCATAGCACTGGCAAGATTAATAATAGTTTGTCAAATAGACAATCAATAGCAATATACAGACCAATATGTACAAAATCAAGCCATAACACACAACAAAATCCAAACATAGAGAAAGTGAGTTGAGCTTTTAGTCGTATGTTAAAACCATAACATAAAAAAAACTATAACACAAAATCTACAGGGGGTGAAAGAAAAGAAAGCCAGAAGGATGAAAGGAAGGAAAGACTTCAGCCACCCACTCAAGGGGTCTCAGATGGTGCCAAAGCCTGGACCAACTGACGGCATCCATCCTCCCTCGATCCATATCCATCATCCTCTTTACCTCGAGAAGAATGGTACCAACACCTCAGTACAGGGAAGGACTAACCTTCTAAGGGAAACTAGACACCGTGCACTCCAAGTGTGGTACCTGACCGTTAAACTAACTAAGTAAATGGTGACTAAATCAAACCTCCCAAACCTCTTTTTGAACGCCCCATACGCCCACTCAGGGTAACTAAGCCCCGAAAGGCACGGAAGGCGTAAAGCGGCTGAAACGGCTTTGTAAATTTTTACATTAAAGGGACACTCGAGCAAGAAGTGGTCCACAGTCTCCACCACCCCAGGACACTCCTCACGTGGGCAAACACGATCACTGGCACCTCGAAACCCGATCTTCTCCCTAACATAAAGCTTCCCTTGAAAAAGAAGCCAGGCAATGTCCCTGAACTTCAGTGGGATCCTCCGAGAATTAATCAGATTCAACCCAGCTGAGTACACATTGCCCGGGCAGTCCCTTAGCGATGGCTGGGCATAAAAATGAGATCGCAAAATGCTCCTCTCCAACTCCCTTCTAGAGAAGCCTTTGACTTCACTCATCAAAATTCCCCATAGCCTTGTCACCTTCAAGCACAAGATGACGTAGATCGGGAGGTATCCGCATTTATCAACTCGGAGGTTTCTCACCTGACCGCCATCTATCCATGACCTGAGGAAGGGGTGCACCCAAACCCTAAAGCCTTCTACCCACCGAGGGGGGGCCTCCAAAAACAGACTCCCAAGATGTAACTTTACAAAAGTGGATGTGAAAAACACCACAGGGTTGACCATACCAAGTCCACCCTCTGCCCTCGGTCTGTAGGTGATGCCTCTCTTAACGAGATTCATCCTGTTCCCCCACAACAACAGGAAGAACAAAGAATAAATCCTGGACCACAAAGATTGAGGCAAACAGCACACATAACTGACATAAAGAAACACCGGGATCAGCTGAGTCTTACACAGGTCAACCCTTTCCCTGAGAGAAAATTTCCATCTTCTCCAGCTCTCTACTTTACGGGCAGCAACTTCCAGCCTACTCACCCAATTTAGAGTGGTATAATCACCACGACTAAACCAAATCCCTAAGATTTTGATTGACGAATTGGCCCGGGGAAGGCTGTCCGGAAGGCTGAACTCCTCACCTTCCTCCCCCATCCAGAAAGCTTCACATTTGTCTTTGTTTATCATGGAGCATGAGGCCCCAGAGTACTCGCAGATAAGATGTTCCACATCACGTGCCTCAGTCGTAGACGACACGACAATCGTGACGTCATCTGCATAGGCCACCACCTTCAGCAGACACTCCAGCCCCAATTGCACCCCTTCGAGTGCACCACTTTCAACCCTCCTGACGAAAGGGTCGATTGCGAACACATACAGAAGGGAGCTCAAGGGACAACCCTGATGGACACCGGAGTTAACCGCGAAGGCAGGACCTACCCAACCATTGACAAGCGGGAAACTCTCGGCCTGATTATAAATAACGCAAAGCCAATCCACCACCCTCACTGGAAGTCCATACCTTTCAAGCAAGGCCCACAGGTACTCATGATTGACTCTATCGAAAGCCTTAGACTGATCCAATGCCAGCAAGTACTTTCCCCACTTCTCAGCACGACATCGCTCCACAGCCTCCCGGACGCCAAGGACAGCACTAAAGGTGCTACGGCCTTTCACGGTACCATGCTGAGAAGAAGAAAGCAACAGCCCGGAAACTTCCATCAGCCTATTGAAGAGCACCTTTGCCAAAATCTTCCTGTCTGTATTGAGAAGAGCGATGGGGCGCCAGTTCTCAACACGAGATGGATCCTTACCTTTGGACAATAATATGAGGGCGCACAACCTCATGGAGGGAGGGAGCAAATCCTCAGCCAGGCTCTCATTAAAAACCTCCACAAGATGAGAAACCAAGAGGTCCGAAAATGCCTTAAAAAATTCAGATGTTAAGCCATCCGGGCCCGGAGATTTCTTTATAGACAAACCGTCTATGGCCTTCCTGATCTCCTCCGCCGTCACATCACTTCCCAAAGAGTCAAAAGAGGCATCAAGGCCCCCGAGCCCAGGTGTCTCCCTAAGAAACCTTTTCATCCTTTCTCTGATGAGTGGCTGCTCGGACAAAAGATCGGAGTAGTAGGATCTGATGACCCCCAGAATGCCCTCCCTATCCTCACGAAGGACACCCCGAGAATCAACCAAACCCCGCACCTCCTTCAGATCAACCGACTTTCTACAATTCTGACAGGGATCAGGTGAGTGGTAAGCTCCATAATCCCTCTCCAAAATCAAGGAAGCCATGCGACTGTATTGATATTCCCTCAACCGAGCCTTCACCCGAGAGACCTCCCCACTATCTCCACGCTCAGAGATCAAGAAATCAAGTTTCGTTCGCAAGTCATAGTAGGCATTTTGTTTTCTCAAGTTTTTCCGGGCTACCAGCCTACGGAAAAAACCCCAAGTACGCTTTTTACACTCCTCCCACCACTCGGATCTACTCCAACCTGCCTCCAAAAGAGTCTCTTGTAGTTGAAAGAAATCTCTAAAGGACTGTCTCACCATCTCCTCCTTCAGGAGCCCCGAATTCAGCCGCCATAGACCCCGCCCTTTCTGAGGGGTTTCCGAAGCATTCAAAGCAAAACTCAGAATACAGTGAACGGAGAACTCTACTAGCTTCACCTCAGGAGGCAAAGTTTTCGCGGATTCCTTAACAAAAAACCTATCTATCCTAGACCTACGACTACCACAATAGAAGGTGTAACCCGTGAGGTCTGGAAAATGGCGAACGTGCACATCCACCAGACCAGCCTCCCTAGTCATGCTAGCTAAAAAATTGGAATCATGACCCAGGGTTGTCTTTGTGCCCCCCCTGTCTTTTTGGCCTAGTGATAGCGTTAAAATCGCCACCAAAGACAATCTGCCGGGCTGAAAAAAGAAACGGTTTTATCTCCGTGAAGAGACATCTCCTGTCCCTTGGGGACTGGGGCCCATAGATGTTAATTAGCCGTAGGTTCTGTCCCTTCAAGTTGATATCCAAAACCATACACCTACCTACCTGTAACTCTACAATCCTGTGCACGGTTACCATACCGGTAAAAAGCACCGCCACCCCACCGTACGGCTCGGCCGCAAGAGACCAGAAAGACGGTCCACGCCTCCATTCACGCTTTGCTCTATGAAGAACCGCCAGATCACCAATCCTGGTCTCCTGCAAAAATAAAAAATCAGCCTCAATTGTGCTGAAAAAATCAAAGGCCATAAAACGAGCACGTTCGGACAAAACGGAAGCCACATTAATTGTGGCACATCGTATAGGCTGGGGTTCCATGTTTCATTGGATTGTAAGGTAGGACCCAATCACTTTCTCTTTGCTTGCCTACTTGACTCCTCATCGGAGCCATACCTTTTAAAACTAGTCCCCAAGGGAAGAGGATCATCCTCCCCAACAAACACCTCCTCAGTATCACTCTCACCTGCAGTGGGAGAGACAGAGAGGTCCATGTCCCGAGCCTCCCCCAAAACAGCAGAAATATCTCGGCCCAAATCATCATGAGGAGGACCCGGATCAGGAGGCTCCGCTCCTGGAGAAGCGGGAAAGGACCTAGGGTCCACAGGGACAGGGGGAGGATCCACGAGATCATGGGGCAATGAGGAAATGATTTGAGGGGTACAGGAAGGCATGGAGGAAAAATCCCCCACATCTTCCCCGACTGAACTCTGAGGTTTTCAATCAGTGTCTGATGTTACCACCGATCTAACTTTTGAAGACACATGACCAGAACTATCAACCTCATTACTTCTTCTCCTCCTTTCACTCCTCCTACACCCCTTCCCCTCCACCACGGACGCTACTTCCCCAAAGGAACTCTTAACAGAGGACCTCCTTCTTTGTTTCTTGGGTTTATCCTTTGGGACCTGGACAAGCTGCCCTTCAGATAAGACGACATCACTGTCCTCCACCTCAGACTCTTCCTCAGAGTTAAACTGAAATCTATTAACACAAAAAATACCAGGGTCTGAATCCCTTCTTTTGGCCAACCTTTTCCTTGACTTAGATTCAACCACCTGAAAGCCATCTTTATCCACCTCAGCAGACACCTTCCTCACCACACTGTTCTTCTCTACCACCGCCCTCACCACTTGCTTTTCTACAACCTCCCGTCGCTCCTCCTCAAAAAGACGACCCATTTCCCTCTCTAGCTCTTCCCCCATAACCTCAAGGTTATGGGAGGCCTTGGGGCACCTACTATAAGGATGGCCTTCGCACCCACAAAGGTTGCAGGTTACGTTGCCACAATCCCTCGCCACGTGCCCAGTTTTACCACAGAGGGCACATTTCAGGACAGTACAGTCACTGCTTAGGTGACGAAAGTCTCCGCAGCGGTGACACTGTCTAGGTTGACCAGGATAAAAACATTGGATTTTGTCTCTCCCAATGAAAGCAGCAGAGGGAACATGGCAAGGCACCTGACCATTATGCCTAAGCCTGATCACAGCCGACCAGGCTCCACCCCACACACCTTTCGTGAAATCAATCTTCACCAGAGGAGACAAGATGTCGCAATATCGACTTAACCAATAGCCAATATCTGCAGCAGGGAGGGATTCATTCCTGACCAATACAGTTGCACGGACTCTATCCTGGCGAGTAACAGCCACCGCTTTATAGCGACAATACGGCTCACACCCCTTCTTTAGCTCCCACTGTTCCCAGAACACCCGCAGCCCTTGGTAAGATATGAAACTAAGGTCGTAGTCAGGGGTCTTTACAGGGTGGATGCAAGCAAAAAGATCAGGGGCATGGAAACCCAATGAGAACACCATTTCCAGGAAATCCCCTTTAGAAGGGGGTTCCTCAACCCCTATCCACTTAAGTGAAACCACGTTGCGACGCTTACCAGCCTGATCAGAAGCCGAAAACACCTTTGGAGCAACAATCCTATTGCCACTTGAGACAGCACCCGCATAAGAGGACAAGCCCGGCTTAGGAACTACCTGAGGCGAGGCCTGCCCAACAGAGCCCACAACATTACCCCGCCCCGCACCCTGCCCAACAGATACAGAACTAGCATTTTTATTGGCCAAAGAGGTTCTAATAACGGATATAGCTGGCAAGGATCTCACAGGTACGCCCAAGCTACCATATAGACCATCAACAATAGCCCGCTCCTCTGCAGATAAATCTTTTTTCCTTAATGCCGGAAGACCTTGGACAAGTCCACACGATGACACTGGGCCCACCGACACACTCTTAACACCAGTCTCGGCAACATGTTTTGTTTTAGCCCTAGCCTTAGAGCAAGTGACACCATCAACATTAGTGCCAGTGGCGTCTTTGGCACCACTCACCCCTGCCACCATGCTTGGCTTGCTAACGCCACCACCCGTAGGCAGATTGGGGAGACTCGCCTCAGCCATCTCACCGGCACGCGCCGGACCCACCATGGACGCAACCTGCCTCCCAGCGGAGGCCAGATCTTGGGAGGTCGACCCCGAGCAAGCAACACCAGCCTGAACAGCGACACCTCCCAGACCACCATCCAACCGCTGTTCCACAATCAAAAGAGGAGACGCCTCCTCCGCCATAGCAACATTACACTCCAGGCCCTGATCCATCGCAGAATCCACAGCATCTTCACCAGCAGAAGCACCACCATCACACCTTGGATCCTCTTCCTCAGGCACGGTCGATCCACTTGGCTCACACTCAATTTTCTCCTCTTCCTCCAGCTCTTTCTGAAGTGCTAGCATCCTGGCCTCCAAACATATACATTCAAGCTCCAACCTGCGTATGTCCCCCTCCATCCTCTCCCTTTCCCATTTTGGACAAGTGTTCCTCCTCCTCTTCTTCTCCGCAATCAAAATCCCCTTCTTAACAACTAACATTTTCAACTCAGCAATGTCAATACTCAATTCACCAGTGCTAGCAAAGTCCTGCATCTCCATCTCCTTACTACCCTCATCGATAATTGCCATGCTAGTCCCACAAGAAGATTGGGAGTCGCCAGACGACAAACCCGTCTCACAGACAGACTGCTCTGTCACTTTGTCCTGGACCTCCACAGGCAGGTCAGAGGATACACTCCGGGCACCAGCCGCCCTACACTCCAACTTAATTGTCGCAGGGAGATTACCCCCAATTGCAGCGGATGAGAGTTGTGCTTGCGTTTGTTCGGTGTCAGAGGATACCACATCGAGCAACGAACCTGACTCCACCAAGGCATCACACTTCAGCCCCGGCTTCTTTGTTTTTGACACAGAGGCCACAGTGGCTGGTTTCTTGACATCACCGATCCCTGAGCTACCCACAATAAACTTTGCAGGGGCTACCACAGGTTTAACAGCTCTGGACCTGGTCACCGGTCCCACGGTAGCATCGGTAGCAGCCACAGACTTTCCCTCACACACCAACAAAGCAGATCCAGATGGCACGGAAATGGGGGGACTTAAATTCACTGTACAGGGGGTCATCTTCACTAGACACCCCTCAATTTTCACAGCAACCAAGCCCCCAGTCACTTTTTCCTTAATCATAGATGTATCATCACCAGTTGGGCACACAGGATTTTTTTTAAGCACAGCAGATGTAGAAATAGGCGCCACTTGAACGTCACCTTCCTTAATCATTGTCACTGATTTATTGGCAGCCGAACTTAACATGGGGGGAACCACTTTAGTAACACCTGTTGGCATGGATGGAACATTACTAGCAGGGGGCTTTATTCCCTGATTGTCCTTATCACCATCCAAAACCTCCTCCACCTCCTTTTGATTTTTTACATTAAGGCTGGCAGCAGTGCACACTGGTGCCGCAGACCCAGGGGCCACTATACCAGCCCCTGCATCTACAGAGCGACGATCACACGCAGGGAACCCGCTGATGGCCGGACTTACTAACCTCTTCACCGTCGCGTCAGCAGGGGCTCCAGCGGCAGAACACTCTCCTTCCAGCGGCTTCACTTCCAGATGCCAGATCCCGACGCCATTCACAGCGCTTGCAGGGGGGAGCTAAGGGCTGCCTATTAAGGTCTTCACCGGCTCTCCTGACCACCGGACTCCGCCGCTAGCACCCGCTGAAAAGGGAGCACAGCCCCCGGTACTCTGCAGCGGCTCCACATAAGATTCCATGCTCCGGCCATTAACAGATGCAGCAGGGGATCCACTAGTAGGCAAGCTAGGAGCAGTCTTTGCAGGATCAGGGAACACTGGTGTAGATAAACCAGCTGTTGTAGATAGGTCAGTAATTGTAGTTAAACCACAGGCTTTAGACACACTGCTGGGGCTTTCCACAGTGACCTCCATAGAAGACTGCATGCAGGATGATTTTACAGCAGACTGGGACACTGGACTTGAATCCCCAGCACCAGAGCCTTTGCACAGTATAGGTTCCCCTGGGTCAGGCTCCATAACCGGGGGAAACTGCTTCTCCTTACACCAGGGAGGCTCCATCCCAGCTGGGAAGGGCTCCAGGGATCTTGGGTGTAATCCGACACTCGAGTGGAACTCAGGAGCTCACAACACACACGTCTGACCAGTGACCAGGCCCATCTAGGAGTGGCACTGCAGTGTTAGACAGGATGGCAGATTTAAAAAATAGGCCCCAAACAGCACATCATGCAAAGAAGAAAAAGAGGCGCAATGAGGTAGCTGGATGGCTAAGCTAAGCAACACAAGTGTACAGCACAAACACCTGGCCCATCTAGGAGTGGCACTGCAGTGTCAGACAGGATGGCAGATTTAAAAAATAGGCCCCAAACAGCACATGATACAAAGAAAAAAAGAGGTGCACTGAGGTTGCTGGATGGCTAAGCTATGCATGAAAAGCTGAGCCACCAGTCATGAACATAGGCCAAGGCCTTAGTCTTTCCCTGCCACTTCATGTAGTGAATGGCATATTGCCAATTTTAAATTTGTTATCAGATAATTTCTTTTTTTTTCTGATTATTAATTTTTGCTTCTTGGATTTTACACGCCCTCTATGACATTGGGCATCGGCCTTAGCAGATGTGACTGGTGGCAGCAGCAGCTTCAGCACTAGTACTAGGAACTGGAAGTGGTTCCTGATTTTCCACTATTTTTTCCTCCAAATTGTTGTTCTCCATTTCACAGGACAGCACCCCTTTATTATTACAGCACACAGAACAGTGTCCCTTTTTTTCACAGTGCCCTTGTATTCTTACAGCATACAGGATCAGTGTAATGTTATTTTAACAGCAGAAGCACCGCTGAATATATATACAAGATACAGGGCCAGTGTAATGTTACTAAAACATCAGCACCCCTATATTTCCCAGAATAAAGGAACAGTGTGCTTTTTCATTTTTAACTGTACCCAAACTTTTATAGCAGACAGGGCCAATATAATGTTTTTAAGACATCAGCACCCCTATTTTTCACAGCATACAGGAACAGTGTGCTTTTAATGTTTAACTGCACCCAAATTTTTACAGCAGACAGGACCAGTGTAATGTTATCAAGACATCAGCACCGCTATATTTCACAGCACACAGGAAGTGTGCTTTTAATCTTTAACTGCACCCAAACTTTTATAGCAGACAGGGCCACTGTAATGTTATTAAGACATCAGCAGCACCCCTATATTTCACAGCATACAGGAGCAGTGTTCTTTTAATTTGTAAGAACTGCACCCAAATTTTTATACCAGACAGGAGCAGTGTAATGTTATTAAGACATCAGCACCCCTATATTTCACAGTGCCCCTGCCCCCTGTACAACACAGTGACAGCCAGGACAGCAACACACATGTACAGCTGCAGCACCCGGCAGTAATATCAGTGAAAGCAGGGACAGCCAGGACAGCACCCCTAACACAGCACAGATACACCACAGTGACTGTAGCAGCACCCAAACAGAGCACACACTAACCCCATGCCACCACCCACAGAGAGACAGAGGTCTGTCTTCCTCACTCTCCAAGTCCAGAGTAAAAATGGCGGCGACACTTGGCTGTTTATATGGGATCCAAAGCCAGCGAGAATCCGACAGCGGGATGATGAAGTTTTGCCTCGTTCTGGTTTCCGAGTCTGGCGGGAAAACCCGAGCCGGGCTCGGGACGTGATGTTCGGTAGGGTTCAGTTCTCAGGGAACCGAACCCTCTCATCCCTAATATATATGTATGTATGTATATATATATATAATATATATCCCACACATCTGTCCTACAGGAATATAGCATGTGCATGTAATGACAAACTACAATTAACTGGGATGTAGTCACTATCCCGGCGGTCGGGATCGCCGCGTTCTGCATACCAACACTGGGATCCCAATAGGGGGCCGAGCACTATTCCCACTCGTGGGTGTCCACGACACCCATAGAGTGGGAATAGAACCTGTTGTGAGCCACAGAGCCTGCAAGGGGCTTCATTATGCTCACCCCCCCCCACTGGCATTCTGACGGATGAAATCCCGGTGTCGGTTTGCTGACAGCCAAGATCACGGCTGCCAGGATCCCAAACCCAACACAATTAACTGTATCAGAAGGGGGTGAGTGAGCGGGTACATGGGGGGAAGAGAGAGATAAAAAGAGAGAGAAGGGAATGAGAGAGTGGTCAGGGGAGGGAGAGAGAGAGAGAAAGAAAGAAAGAAATAAAGAAAGAAAGAGAGAGAGAGGTTAAAAGAGGGAATGGGGAAGGGGTAGAGTAGGGCAGAGAGAGAGAGGGGGAGGGAAAAAAAGAGAAAGTGAGAGAAATAAAGAATGGGAGTGAAACAGAAAAAAAAGAAAGCATGAAAGAAATAAAAAGAGAGAGAGAGAAAGAAAGAAAGAAAGAAAGAAAGAAATGGGTGAGAGAGAGGGGAGGGGGTCCCCTATTCTGGGTTTTGAAGGATCATGAAGTATGGCAACAGCGGCAGGGCGGGAAAGAAAAGGTTAGAGGAGGGGCTGGATTGGCTGGACTGCTGACAGTGTTGCTGCATGCCCCTTCTTTGCACCACACTGCCGCAGATATCTGTTTTTAAAAAAAAAAAGCAGAAACAAGATGTGGGTGCACCCGACTCCCCGAATCTGACAGTGCTTCCAGTCACCACACACACAGCCTGTCCCCCCCCACACACACACATAGCCTGTTACCCCGTGTCACCACACACATACAGCCTGTTACCCCCAGTCACCACACGCGCACAAGCCTGTCCTCTCCAGTCACCACCCCCCTCCACACACTCACACACACACACACGCACACATCCTATCCTCTGCAGACACACATGCATATATATAAAACAAATATCACCTCGGCTCCAGGTCCCCACAGATGGAGGCAGGGCTGGCAGGGGATGGGCTACACAAGATGACCGCCGAACCCCAGGCAAAGTCGGGGGCATGGCCTAATCGCAGAGCCATGTGCCCCCCCCCCCCTTTTTTTTTTTACCCATAGAATTCTGCTCGCTGGAGGCGGAACAGGCCCGGGAGAGGAGGAAGCGGTGCTGGAGGATTTGCAGTGCCCAGCACCAGTGGAGAAGTCAGGAGTTAGGACTGTAAACTGCCGCTGCCCACAAAACTGCTGTTGCCCGCTGAGCCATCCCCTAGCCTTGGCATGTATGCACTTGGCATACCAAATGCCCTGGGTATTTGCTTATGGCTGGGGCCAGCTCTGCAGCTGGGCCAGTAAAGCTGCTTCTTGAGAAAACATCCGCCCATACAGCTTTATGAGCCGGCACAGCGACAAGCTGAAGAACGGAGCAGGGGGGCAGCCAAGCGGAAACTCGCATGGTATCCCGGCAGCCCAATCCGCCCCTGCCTGCAGCGCACATGGTTTTGTCCATTAGCTAACAAATTGAAGGGTTTGAAGGGAAAAATAATCAGTTAAGTGATTAAATAATGTAGTTAATGATATTGTGAGCACTGACTAATGTGGTTTTAGCTCACTTCTACTAATTTTCTTTACAAAGTTGCAATTGAAACATGAAAGTTATGAATCAGTGGATGTTCTGCAGCTAAGGCTTCTGATTCAGTGATGTAGCCTTTTCTTTGGGTGATTTTACAAAATTAAGTAATGGTTCTACATTTATTTTCTGGGTAAAATGACTTCTCTGCTACTGCTGCAAGTCAGTATAAATGTTATATTTGTGATATTTTTTCTTTGTGCTTCTTGGTGTTAAGGCTGCCTGCTAACATCAACATTATTTATGCTGGCAAAATATGTGTATAAATAGAAGTCATTCTGATATATTTGGCCTATCAAAATGTGCCAGAACTAAAAAGATTGCTTTATATGCAGGAGACATGATGTTATTTTTAGATTAAAAAAAATGAGCATCTCAAAAACCTGCTGCAGGTGATGAAGACATTTGGATTTTATCCAGGCATTAAAATGAAATGCTATAAGTAAATGGGGTATATTTACTAAGGTCCCGATTTTGTCCTAGATGCCGTTTTTTCTTCAAAGTGTCATCTCGGTAATTTACTAAGCAGAAATCACGGCAGTGATGAGGCCATTCGTATTTTTTTGCAAGTCCAACAAAAAAAATACGAATGAATACACCATCGGTCAAAACGCGGCTGTTTAAGTATGAATCTCGGTCATTTACTAAGAAGTGCAAAGCCAAAAAAAAAAAAACACTGCCGTGAAAAAATACAACTCGTAAAAAAGTGCTAAAAAAAAACAGACCTGCTTTTTTGAGCCGTGATTGGATAGGCATGCACGGATCCATGAGATCCGTGCATGTATATCAGTGGGAAGGGGTGGGAAAGTGTTAATTTGTTGAAAAAAAATTGCGTGGGGTCCCCCCTCCTAAGCATAACCAGCCTCGGGCTCTTTGAGCCGATCCTGGTTACAGAAATATGGGGAAAAAAATGACAGGGGTTCCCCATATTTAAGCAACCAGCATTGGGCTCTGCGCCTGGCCCTGGTTCCAAAAATACGGGGGACAAAAAGCGTAGGGGTCCCCCGTATTTTTAAAACCAGCACCGGGCTCCACTAGCTGGACAGATAATGCCACAGCCGGGGGTCACTTTTATACAGTGCCCTGCGGCCGTGGCATCAAATATCCAACTAGTCACCCCTGGCCGGGGTACCCTGGGGGAGTGGGGACCCCTTCAATCAAGGGGTCCCCCCCCCAGCCACCCAAGGGCCAGGGGTGAAGCCCAAGGCTGTCCCCCCCATCCAATGGGCTGCGGATGGGGGGCTGATAGCCTTTTTGTCAAAGTGTAAGATATTGTTTTTAGTAGCAGTACTACAAGGCCCAGCAAGCCTCCCCCACATGCTGGTACTTGGAGAACCACAAGTACCAACATGCGGCGGAAAAATGGGCCCGCTGGTACCTGTAGTACTACTACTAAAAAAATACCCCAAAAAAGACAATACACACACACACCTTGAAAGTAAAGTTTTATTACATCCATCCACACAAACATACATACATACTTACCTTATGTTCACACGAGGGTCGGTCCTCTTCTCCAGTAGAATCCATGGGGTACCTGTTGAATAAATTATACTCACCAGATCCAGGGTACCAGGCTCCTCGGATAATCCTTTTGTAATCCACGTACTTGATTAAAAAAATAAAACGGAGACCCGAGCCACGCACTGAAAGGGGACCCATGTTTTCACATGGGTCTCCTTTCCCCAAATGCCAGAAACCCACTCTGACTGATGTCTAAGTGGGTTTCTTCAGCCAATCAGGGAGCGCCACGTTGTAGCACCCTCCTGATCGGCTGTGTGCTCCTGTACTGTCTGACAGGCGGCACACGGCAGTGTTACAATGTTGCGCCTATGCGCTCCATTGTAACCAATGGTGGGAACTTTGTGGTCAGCGGTGAGGTCACTTTCGGTCAACCGCTGAGCAGAAAGTTCCCACCATTGGTTACAATGGAGCGCATAGGCGCTACATTGTAACACTGCCGTGTGCCGCCTGTCAGACAGTACAGGAGCACACAGCCGATCAGGAGGGTGCTACAACGTGGCGCTCCCTGATTGGCTGAAGAAACCCACTTAGACATCAGTCAGAGTGGGTTTCTGGCATTCGGGGAAAGGGGTCCCATGTGAAAACATGGGTCACCATTCAGTGCGTGGCTCTGGTCTCCGTTTTATTTTTTTAATCAAGTACGTGGATTACAAAAGGATTATCCGAGGAGCCTGGTACCCTGGATCTGGTGAGTATAATTTATTCAACAGGTACCCCATGGATTCTACTGGAGAAGAGGACCGACCCTCGTGTGAACATAAGGTAAGTATGTATGTATGTTTGTGTGGATGGATGTAATAAAACTTTACTTTCAAGGTGTGTGTGTATTGTCTTTTTTTGGGTATTTTTTTTGTAGTAGTACTACAGGTACCAGCGGGCCTATTTTTCCGCCGCATGCTGGTACTTGTGGTTCTCCAAGTACCAGCATGCGGGGGAGGCTTGCTGGGCCTTGTAGTACTGCTACTAAAAACAATATCTTACACTTTGACAAAAAGGCTATCAGCCCCCCATCCGCAGCCCATTGGATGGGGGGGGACAGCCTCGGGCTTCACCCCTTGCCCTTGGATGGCTGGGGGGGGGACCCCTTGATTGAAGGGGTCCCCACTCCCCCAGGGTACCCCGGCCAGGGGTGACTAGTTGGATATTTGATGCCACGGCCGCAGGGCACTGTATAAAAGTGACCCCCGGCTGTGGCATTATCTGTCCAGCTAGTGGAGCCCGGTGCTGGTTTTAAAAATACGGGGGACCCCTACGCTTTTTGTCCCCCATATTTTTGGAACCAGGACCAGGCGCAGAGCCCGATGCTGGTTGCTTAAATATGGGGGAACCCCTGTCCATTTTTTTCCCATATTTCTGCAACCAGGATCGGCTCAAAGAGCCCGAGGCTGGTTTGCCTTAGGAGGGGGGACCCCACGCAATTTTTTTTTAACATTTAAACTTTTTTTTTTTAAACAAAGTGCACAATGAAGCCCAGCACGGATCTCTCAGATCCGGCCGAGATTCATTGTATTAAAGTCGGCAGTGTTTTACAAGTCACTCACGTAAAACACTGCCTAAAAAAACGAATGACATCGACATCGGAAAACCCGAAAATGCAGAATACGGCAGCTTAGTAAATTAGTCGTAATAAATTCAAAAAGTTGCAGTTTTACACTTTCGATGTCATTCGTGATTATTCTCCCACCAAATCGGGAGAATTACGAATGTTAGTAAATATACCCCAATGTTTGAAATTTACAGAAATTGTTATCAAGAAAATCACACACTATTATTAGCTACAGTTGATTCGAAATTTCAAATAACAAGATGTTTGCATCTTAATTTGAATGATTATATTTTTGCAATTGTTGTATTATTCATTCATTTCTTATTTAAATCTTGCATATGGAAAAAAAAATTGCCTTTCCATGTAACAGGAAGAATTCACATAATCAAATACTTTCTCCAACCAATATGCATATGTACAGTATTACAGAAAATCGTACATATGACTTGTGCTTTTGGAGGATTAGCATTCAGACACCCCTACGTGATTTGGATGACACCAATGCGAGGACAGGTTTGAGGGGGGTTAGTGTCCCGGTCAGACCTCACATCAGAATGCACCGGGCAGAATTTGATCCAGGGAGCCTGTTCTGGCACTTCCACTGAATGGATTTGGAAGAAAACTTCACAGATGGTAACACTGGATCCTAGATAACATACTAGGGGCTCGGGTCAATCAGACCTCATGTCAGAATGTACCGGTAAGAACTTTGACCCAGGGACCATGTTTTGGGCCGTCCACTGAATGGATTTGGTAGAAAACTTTACAGAAGGGTAACATTGGATCCCATAAGACATACTCGGGGTTGGGGTCCTGATTGGACCTCCTGTTGGTGTATACTGGCCAGAAATTTGACACAGGGAGCCTGTTCTGGGCCTTCCACTGGATGGAGTTGGATGGAAACTTTAATTAACAGTAATAACTAACAGAAATGACCTAATTCAATGACCTGAAAATACTGACTGAAATAACCACAAATCAATTAACCAAAATACCTGAGAGAAACGGAGGTGGGCAGACAAAAAACTGTTGTGTACCCAAATGCCTTGGAATAGCAACATTGATAACAGAAGGAAAACAAAAAGAAAAGCTGGGGATCAGGGCTAATGGCAACACCTCAAAAACAAAAACAACACTGGAAGCCACCTCATGGGTGTCTTGTAATAACTAAAAAGCTACAAATTATTTTTAATATGTTAACAGTTATATCCAACTCATTTATAACAGAATAAAATAACTAGAAAATGTAAGCTTGGGCAATGCCGGGTACTTCAGCTAGTATAATATAAAACACAATACATGAAATCATACCAGAAGAAGCCCAGAGAGAATATGCAGGTAGGCTGTTGGGGATGGGCCAAATGGATAATTAAGCCATACCCCATGATTCACACATGTGTGCATAGGGGCAGGACTAAAATTACACAATTGCATAGAATCACGTCATTAGGCTCTGCCCCCCACACATAGAGGGTAATTCAGAGTTGATCGTAACAGCAAGTTTGTTAGCAGATGAGCAAAACCATGAGCACTGCAGGGGGGAAAGATATAACATGTGCAGAGAGCTAGATTTGGGTGGGTTATTTTTTTCTGTGCAGGGTAAATACTGGCTGCTTTATTTTTATACTGCAATTTAGGTTACAGTTTGAACACACCTCACCCAAATCTAACTCTCTTTGTACATGTTATATCTGCCACCCCCTGCAGTGGGCCCTCATTCCGAGTTGTTCGCTCGCAAGCGGATTTTAGCAGATTTGCTCATGCTAAGCCGCCGCCTACTGGGAGTGAATCTTAGCATCTTAAAATTGCGAACGATGTATTCGCAATATTGCGATTACACACCTCGTAGCAGTTTCTGAGTAGCTCCAGACTTACTCGGCATCTGCGATCAGTTCAGTGCTTGTCGTTCCTGGTTTGACGTCACAAACACACCCAGCGTTCGGCCAGACACTCCTCCGTTTCTCCGGCCACTCCTGCGTTTTTTCCGGAAACGGTAGCGTTTTTTCCCACACGCCCATAAAACGGCCTGTTTCCGCCCAGTAACACCCATTTCCTGTCAATCACATTACGATCGCCAGAACGATGAAAAAGCCGTGAGTAAAATTCCTAACTACATAGCAAATTTACTTGGCGCAGTCGCAGTGCGGACATTGCGCATGCGCATTAAGCGGAAAATCGCTGCGATGTGAAGATTTTTACCGAGCGAACAACTCGGAATGAGGGCCATGGTTTTGCCCATCTGCTAACAAATTTGCTGCTATGATCAGGTTGAATTAGGCCCATAGATCGCAGATTCACTAGATTTATCTCACCATTTTGCCAACTTTACTAGGATGGGGAAGGGAGTGGATGGATGTGGGAGGGGTGCCCACACTTCTGGAGGTGGGTGGGACAAACTGAAAAATTGTGTGTCTCCCATAGGTTCTGGTAGTGTAGGCAATGCATACAAATAACAAAACAGTGACAATAAAAATTAGGATAATCATCCCCAGCGTATAATTTAGCTTAAGACTGCAGAGAATGAATCCCACTTATCCTCCACAGCCACAGGTGGTTTATACAGAAAAAATAAATAAATAAACATACCATACAGACGAAATGACCCATAGCCAGGACAGTAAAGAGCCTGGCTGGGCCCAGGTACTTTTTAGGTGGCGTGGCCTAATCACAGGAGGTGCAGCCATGCTGAGGAGAAGAGCTACAGCTGCTGCTGTCAGGTAAGGAAGGGGGGACCTGGGTCCCCACTGAGCTCCTCGTTCAGACATGAGCCCGGGTAATTAGTACCCAGGGGTGCGAGCTCCGGGCACCGATATAAAGTTAGAGGGCATGCTGCCGCCCGCTACCCCCTTCTCGTGGGCCACTGCCAGCCACAGAGCAGGAGGAGAAGCAGAGGGGGTGCACACTCAGTCGGACTCTGAGACTAGGTAGGGAACTGAGCAGGCTAGAGGGGACAGCAGAAGATACTGACAGCGAGCACATGCCGGAGCTCTGCCCATCCTCCTTATACTGTACGTCTCACTGTTTGCTAGCTGTGCAACAGGGCTACTTCAGTCCTGCAGCACCTCTCTCTTTTCCGGAAACTGCAGCACATGACTCCACTTCAGATGCTACAGCTACTCTCTCTGCCCTAGCTGCTGCAGCACGTCTTTCTGTCTCGGCTTTTACAGTACCTCTTTCTGCCCC
This sequence comes from Pseudophryne corroboree, assembly GCF_028390025.1. Classification (NCBI taxonomy): domain Eukaryota; kingdom Metazoa; phylum Chordata; class Amphibia; order Anura; family Myobatrachidae; genus Pseudophryne; species Pseudophryne corroboree. The sequence continues at coordinate 338,615,645 of NC_086444.1, read as the reverse complement.
AGCTGCTGCAGAACTTATAACGTCAGTCCCTGCCCCATGGGAGCTTACAATTTTTATTCCTTACCCCTCACACACACACACACACACACACACACACACACACACTACACCGTCCATACTGCCATGACCCTATATTGTTGTTGCAAGACTCTGGCATGCACTCATCTTATTTTAAACATTGTGGGCACCAAAAGGAATCTTTCGCCCTTATCTCCACAAGGTCTAGCACTGGCCCTGTTACCAATTTAGGATTTTTAAATACTGTTTCTTTTCAAATGTAACATACACCCAATTCAGTAGAGTACAGGGGAGGGGAGCAACAAAACATAACCTTGCTCCGGGCACCATGCCACCTAGCTACACCTCTGTTAGTACCTTCCTCTCTCAGTTGCTGGAATAGATCAGGTCTCCTCTTTCAGCTATGATCACTACACAATGGGGGTCATTCCGAGTTGATAGCTAGCTGCTTTTGTTTGCTGCGCAGCGATCAGGCAAAAAAACGGCACTTCTGCGCATGCATATGCGGGGCAATGCGCACGCGCGTCGTACTAATACAATGAATGATGTCGTTTCACACAAGGTCTACCGAAGCTTTTCAGTCGCACTGCTGGCCGCAGAGTGATTGACAGGAAGAGGGCGTTTCTGGGTGTCAACTGATCGTTTTCAGGGAGTGTTCGGAAAAACGCAGGCGTGTCAGGAAAAACGCAGGCATGGCTGGTTGAACGCAGGGCGCTTTCGTGATGTCAAAACAGGAACTGAATGGTCTGAAGTGATCGCAAGCGCTGAATAGGTCTGGAGCTACTCTGAAACTGCACAACATTTTTTTGTAGCCGCTCTGCGATCCTTTCGTTCGCACTTCTGCTAAGCTAAAATACACTCCCAGTGGGTGGCGGCATATCGTTTGCACGGCTGCAAAAAACTGCTAGCGAGCGAACAACTCGGAATGACCACTAATGTTACTAGCACTGTGAAAAATCACCTGCATCAATGACTCCTGCAACATACTTGCCTACTTTCAAAAAAGCATTTCAAGGAGATTGTGAAAGTAACACCTATCAGTGCAGATGTGTACTGCTACATCTGTGGGGCGTCATAAAAATGACTCAAAGCCAAATGTAAATCAGCCCCAAAGTTAGTAAGATCTAATTATTGAAGAAAAGACACTGACATTTTTCAGGATTTGCTCATGTATTGTGATTTACAACAGGTTCTATATACTGTACGTGGCCACAATAAACCTTATTTAAATTCATGTAGCCATAGGGATCAGTGGGGCAGCTGTATTAAGCCTGGAGGAGAGCTAAAGCAGTGATAAATTCAAGGTGATAACGTACCAGCCAATCAACTCCAATATGTAAATGAGCAGTTAGGAGCTGATTGGCTGGTGCGTTATCACCTTGCACTAATCACTGCTTTATCACTTCTCCAGTCTTGATACATCTGCCTCATAACCAATGCAGAGAAATGGCAATGATGATCCCGTTTGAATGTATGTATCTCTGATTTCTTTTTTTCCCAAAAAAATGTTACAGCTACATAATGGTGGTAAGGGGCAATCAGGGAGATTACTGGTCTATTTAGGTAGTCAGGGAGATTGCTGCTATTCCAGGGAGTCTACTGCAGAATCAGGGAGGGTAGGCAACTATGTCCTGCAAGCAGGGAACACTCACATTTTAAATTGAGGAAGTCCCCTCTATCAAATTATGTGGCCCACATGTATCCATTGTCTTGCGATTACTTGTGATCACCATACTTGCACTATGGAATACAAATTTTTCTGCAGTGACGTGCAGTCAGGGAAGGCAGAGCCTCATACTGTACTCCAGTACACTCTAGAGTTTTAGTGTTCTCTCACCTCCCCTGTCCTGGATATAGACTGCTTATCTGGGACGCCCAGGTGAGCAGTCTATATCCAGGACAGGGGAGGTGAGAGAACACTATAATGCCGTGGAGGGGGGGAAGTCCGGAGCGGCACCCGCCAGTCAGTCTCTGCGCACGCCTATGGGTTTGGGGTATAATCAGAGAAGCAGGCCTTTAGGTAAATTCTCCTCTCAGACACAATGGTGACAACAGTATTTCTTCGAAAACAGAGTCTCAATTTATTAGAAGGAATGAGCAGTATTATACTAAGGAGAGAGTATTGACTGCATAGGAGAGAAAAGAGTTAAACATCTGGGGAGGGGTGGACCTAGCTGTGAGGAAAGTACAGCCTTCTTTAGGGGGAGGGCTTGATATATATAGGGAAGGTGAAGCCATCTTAAGTCTCTTGGTGATTTGGTTTGGTGAGTGCTGCAGTGCCAGCAAATCTTGTTTTATTGCTGAATCTTGCTGTGTCTATAGTATATGGGCTGACCCACTCTTGGTGCTCTCCTCTACAGTATCCCCTTACCATTTGAATTTACTTGACCCTCCCGGTATTGCTTTTTTTTTTTTTTTGTCTGCTGAGATGTCCGCTCGTCCCCAGCGCGTGCTGAGGGCCCCGGCTCGGTACCGTGGGTCGGACGGCCGAGCGGGCCCTGAGGCGGCGGTGGGCGGCGTAGGGGACGGGGCTCCGGCCCTTAGGGCCTCCTCAAATGCGCCCACAGGCAGCGCTGGCGGGGCCCGGGTGGACTCGCCGCCAGGTGCCGAGTCGGGCACTCCGGCCAGACGAGGGCGGCGTGGGGGACCAGGGGTCCCTGCAGGCCGCTCGAGTGTCAGCGGGCGGCGGCCGTCCCCGCCGGGAGCCGCCGAGCCCGGGATCATTGCGGGCGCCCGCGCGCCGCGGGGGGCGCCCGAGTGGGTCAGACACGGTCTCTCCTGCCTCGCCGCGGTCGGCTGTTCGGGCCGGGCGGGGGGTGAGGATGGTTGAGGGAGCTGGAGGTCGCCGCGCGGGGACTATACAGGAGCCTCGCGCGGCGGCCGAAGTGGAGGAGCAGTCCAGGAGGCCGTTGGCGGGAGGACGTGGGGCGCGCGCACGAGGTGCGCGCGCCCACGCTCGCTCCGGACGCCGCTGGCCGCGCACGGGCGCGCACAGCGGCGCCAGCATTGCATAGGCCACCTTCTTCTTCTCCCCGGATGCCGGAATTCGGCAGGGGGAGAGACAGTTTTAGGGGGGTGCAGCGTGTGCCTCGGGGAGGCAGCGCTGGGCGCATGGACAGGGCAAAGAGTGATGGGGGCACAGCAGGGGCAGCAAGAGATGGCCGCCAGCAGCATGCGGGTGCACTCTCCGCGGGTCAGGTGACACGCGGGGGAGCACGCGCGGGGAGGCAGCAGGTCCCTGGGACCGTCGCAGGACGCACCGGGTCCCGCGGCAGGAGGGGAGACAGAGAATGGGTCAGCGGCCGCAGGGCCGCGGCCCGGGCCGCTGCGCGCGACAGCGGGTCCTCCCCAGGACCAGGGGATTCTTCTCCTTCCCTGGATAGGGAAGGGGAAGGATCGGAAAGGGAGAGCGACTGGGCCGGCCGGGGGGCTCTTGCCTTCGGGTTAGAGCATGAGGGGCAGGATCCCCGGGGTGCATCGGGCGGTCGGTGGGCACGGGCTCGCGCCCAACCAAGGACCGGTCGTCCGTCGGGCGATGTTTCCGGGGGTCGCGCCGCATGGGATACTCCTGGGGCCATAGCGTCGGCGCTGGCCACGGTGGTGGAGGCTCTGGGGCCATTAGCTGCAGTGGCCTCCCCTAGGGCAAAGGTGGATTTCGGGCACGCTGCGGGACGCAGGGGGTCAGGCAATGGCAGGGCATCAGCGGCGCAGCGAGTGGCACGAGCCTGCCGAGAGCTGGGGGCTGCCGCGGCGGAGCTGGAGCTAGGATCAGACAGTGAGCGGCAGGGGAACACGGCCATGGCGCATTCCACTCGGGGTGCCCGGCGTGCGCCGCAGGCGCGGGCCGGGCCCTCTTTTGTTTTGTCTTCCACAGAGGAACCAGGTGAAAGGGATTCGGCAGACTTCGCGGTGGATGACGATTGGAATGAAGACGACGAACAATCCGGGTCGGAGAGGTCGACGGCATCCGGTGAGTTGGTACAGTCTATTTCAATTTCCACCGCAAGCTCGAGTTCGCGTAGCTCTTCGTCCTCCTCCTCATCCTCCTCTTTGGCGTCGCAAGCGTCCGACGCTGATAGTACTGCTAGGGCAAGGAAGGAGGCCGAGAAACTTGCCAAAAGGGCAGCAAAACAGCAGAAAAGGCGGAAGCGGCGCAGGCGAATTAGTGAAGAGGAGCGTAGGGCAAAGAAGAGGCGAGACCTTCCGGGGGTAGTGCGCTGCGAGTACACCGCAGTTATGCGGGGGCTGCGAGACAGCTGCCGCAAAAAGATACGTAGGGGTGACTTTGTGGACTTATTCGGTTTGACTAAGGCCATGAAGAAGGATTACAAAGCGGCGGCCGCTACGAAGGGCATGGGGGCAGAAGCTTTCAGGTCTTTTGATAACTGGCTGGCCGGTTTTTGGGTGTTTGCGGCTTGCTATTTGGAGGACAGGCCGGAGGAACACAGGAATATCATCCGGTACCTTCATCTCGTGCACGACATGCAGCGCACATCCTCGGGCTCGGAATGGCGGAGATATGACCAAGAGTTTCGGGAGAAGCAGGACGGGTTACGGGTTATGGACTTTGGGTTCAAAGACGTGGAGGTCTGGCTCAAAGTGACCCGGGCATCCCAGCGGGAGGAAGAGACCCAGAAGCAGGGAACGGGTGGGTGCCGCGGGGGGTCGTCAGCGCAGGGAACGGGCGTGGACGGGGGATTTACCAAGACAGGCGGGTTGGCCGTTCGCATGGGCGGGCGGCCTGCCCCTCGGGGGAAATGCTTCGCTTTTAACAGCGGAACATGTTCATTTGGCAAACAGTGTCGTTTTCGCCACTCTTGCCAGCAGTGCGGTGGAACCCACCCAGCCTCCTCTTGTTTCAAAGGGGGACGACAAGGCAATCGGGGGAAACAACCCTACCCTAAGCAGGCCGCGAGCGGGACCGCTCAGCAGAGCACCAACGCCAGTTAAGTTGGAAACTATGGGTAAATGGTTGGGTCTGTATCCCAATAAAAGGGATGCAAAGTTTTTGTTAGAAGGTTTTAAGTTTGGTTTTCGCTTGCCTGTTGCAAGCGAAGTGTCAGTGCGCGCGCACAGGAACCTTCAGTCCGCCCGAGCCTTGCCGACTGTGTTACGGGAGAAAGTGGATAAGGAGGTCAGGTTGGGCAGGATGGAAGGGCCGTTTAAGTCACCCCCGGTGGATGACTTGGTCATCTCCCCGGTCGGGGTAGTACCAAAGAAGACTCCGGGCGCTTTTCGGCTCATTCAGCATCTTTCTTACCCGCCAGGGGCATCGGTCAACGACGCAATACCACCGGCTCATTGCTCGGTGGTGTATCAGTCATTTGACGAGGCGCTAGAGATGGTCCGCAGCTACGGGAGCGGGGCCCTCATGGCTAAGATTGATGTTGAGTCAGCCTTTAGATTAATGCCATTGCATCCGGACTCATTTCGCTTTATGGGTTTTCGGATTGGGGCGGAGTATTTCATCGACAAATGTCTGCCGATGGGATGTTCCGTTTCGTGCGCGTTTTTCGAGCGCTTTAGCACTTTTCTTCATTGGTGCGTGGAGTCTGCGTCAGGCGGTCACGGGATTGCACATTACCTCGATGATTTCCTGTGTGCGGGGCCGGCTACTGGCACAAGATGCGGCGATTTGCTGTTTAGCACACGAGCCCTTTTTTACCACTTCGGTGTCCCGGTAGCCAGGGATAAAACGGAGGGTCCGGCCTCCTGTCTTTCATTTTTGGGGATTGAAATTGACACCGTGGCGGGAGAGTGTCGCCTGCCCCAGGACAAAGTGTCAAAGCTCCGCAAAACTATTTGCCGTTTCAGCGGCTCGCGTAAGGTCACGCTGCGGCAGGCGCAGTCTTTGCTGGGCATGTTGAATTTTGCTTGTCGGGTAATACCGATGGGCAGGGTTTTCTGCCGGAAGCTCGAAAGGGCAACAGCGGGGTGTGCCAGGCCGCATCATTTCGTCCGATTGTCCTCGGAATTAAAAAGGGATTTGGCCGTCTGGGCTTCGTTCCTGGAGGATTTTAACGGGGTGAGAATATGGCAAGCGCCAGCCGTTGACAGCGAGAGTTTGCAGCTTTTTACTGATGCTGCAGGTGCCTCTGGATTCGGTTGTTTTCTGGAGGGATCGTGGTGCGCGGCATCTTGGCCGGCAAATTGGCATAGCGAGGGTCTTACAAGAGATCTGGTGCTGCTGGAGCTTTTTCCCATTATGGTAGCGTTGGAAGTTTGGGGCGATCGGTTAGCTAACCGCAGCATAGTGTTCAGGTGCGATAATCTGGGCGTGGTGCATGCGATAAATAACCAGAGGGCGAAATCGCTAGTGGTACTGCGGGTACTTGGGCAATTGCTTTTGACATGCTTACGTAGGAACCTATGGTTCCGAGCGCAGCACGTGCCCGGTTTAGAAAACGGAATCGCAGACGCGTTGTCGCGTGGACAGTGGGAGAGATTTTGGGATTTGGCACCTGAGGCTGAAGAGCAAGGTTTTCACTGTCCTGGTTATGTTTGGCAGGTGATCGGGCCGGACTGGAGGGTCTAGCGTTGCGGTCAATCGCGCCGGCCACGCTCAAGGTGTACGGACAAGCTTGGAGTGAATGGGAGGAGTTTGTACAGGGGCGTCAGCATCAAGGTAAGAGCAGGCATAGGCTGATGCTTTCGTTTATGTGGGAGCTGTACGTCTCCGGTAGGTCACGAGCAGTGGTTTCGCGGTATTTGGCAGGCATATCATTTTTCTGCAAGCTGCGAGGCGTCCCTGGCGTAACAAAAAGCGAGGTTCTGCGGAAGGCAATGAAAGGGTGGGTGCGAGTCGCGCCGTCGCCACCGGATAGGAGGCGGCCCATCGATGCGGCGTTGTTGCCGGCCGTCATCGAGGCAGTAGGGCGAGTCGCGTCGTCCAGGTTTGAGACGCTTTTGTTTAGTTTGGCGTTCTCAATGGCTTACCACGGGGCCTTTCGAGTTTCTGAGTTGGTAGCGCCTTCCAAGAGAGCAGATTCGCGCATGCTGGTCGGAGACGTAGTAGTGGGTGAGAGGTCCTTGCTGTGCAGGTTGCGACGATCCAAGACGGATCAAGTGGGGAGAGGGCGCTGGGTTACAATGGTTCCAGCGCTAGAGGAGAGCGTTTGCCCGGTGGGGCTGGCAAGGCAATACGTGGTGGTGCGACCCGTTAAAGAGGGGTCTTGGCTGTTGCATTATGATGGGCTGCCAGTCACGAAATATCAGTTTCGATGGATGCTGAGTCGCTGTTTGGCGGGCTTGGGCCTCCCACCCACTGCTTTCGGTACCCATTCCTTTCGCATAGGCGCAGCGACATCGGCTGCTGCGGCGGGTTGCTCCAGAACTGAAATACAGGCGGTGGGGCGATGGAAGTCGTCAAGTTATAGACGATATATTCGCCCCGTCACATGAGCGGGCGGTTTGCGCTTGGTGCGTTGTTTAAAGTTGCAATGTATTATGTTGTTGCAGTTCTGTGAATTTATGGTGTTGTGCGTCTGTTGATGTTACCCCCTTTTTGTTTCGTTTTATCCTACTCAGGGATTAGCTACTCGCCGTTGCTGGCATGAGTCGGCAGCGGGGGTCTGGAGTTATTTGCGATTTTTTGCCTGACTTGACGGACTGAATTCTAATCTACAATTCGGCTAATTTGGTCTAATCAGAGTCCCTCAGCAGGTCTTTACGTTTCACCTCCAGCTGAGTTATTACATGTGTTTCCCATTTTATACCCCCCCCCTCCCCCCCCTCCCCCCCCTGTTTTTATTTTGTTTGTTTTATTTGATCTTTCCCCCTTTGTGTCTTTAATTGCGCTCTTAAATTGGCTATGAAACATGGTGCAGTTGGCTAGGCCGTGACTGCTACAATAGCGAGATCTAAAGTTTTCTTTTTTGGCAGATCCTTCAGTATAAACAAATAATAAGCCTCTTAGTAATCAATTCTACCCCTCTTTTTCCCTTCAGGATGGTTTGACGACAATTTGACCATTTGGGTGGTTGGCCACTCTTATATTTATTGGGCGGCCAGGTTTGTGGCCTCGGAAGGGTCTCAGGCATTGCTTGGAGTACAGGGTGTCAGATGGCTTGGCTGGCGAGGAATGATGTGGGGCGAGCTGAGGAGTAGGTTAGTGAGTCAGGCCAGCAAGCATGGGGTCCCTAAGGTGTTGGTTGTCCATCTTGGTGGCAATGACTTGGGGAAGAGGACATCCTTGGATCTGCGGTGGGCCATGATACAGGATCTGGCAAGTGTGACCGCGGCATGGACCAATTGTGTGTTGGTTTTTTCCATGATGGTGCCGAGATTGTGTTGGAGGGGTGTGGCGGATGGTCGCCAGATTGATGAGGCCCGGAAAAAGGTGAACGGAGCGGTGGCAAAGTGGGTGCTGTCCCACGGTGGGAGGGTGGTTCGCCACCCGAGGATACGTTTCAGAGACAGCCACCTTTTCCGGCGCGATGGAGTACATCTATCCAATGAGGGGATGATGTTTTTTCTGGAGGATCTAGGTTTCGCTTTGCAGGAGTTAGGGTAGGTTTATGGTGGCGGTGCGAAAGACTGTTGGGGATGAGTCTTTCGCTGTTGGCGGAAAAGAACGGCAGTTTGGTATTGTAGAGAAAACTGTAGTGTTTTACAGTTTGTTGTGGTTTAGGTGCACTCACCTCCATCGACTTATGGCCGCTTGACCACCCGTCCGGGAAGGCAGCGGCAGGGCACCCAGGAGCGGTGGGTAGTCACTGTGGGGGTTGAGTTGTCACCTATTACCGGTTTATGGTAAGTTTTTAGTAAATTTATAGGGTTAAGTTATTTAAGGTTAATTTAGATTAATTGAGCCGTTCTTTTGGGCCGCCACCATATGCCAGCTGGAGCGGCATATTAAATTAATCTCTTTATTTACAGGTTTCCTAATGGTTAGGGACAAATAAATAGCTAACAATTTTCTGCCAAAATTCAAGTCTCAGTGTCATTATTTCTGGTTCTTTGTTATGAATGCTTTACTTTCAAAGAAAGGGGTCCACCAAATATCACTAAGATGTTTAGGAGAGAGTATTGACTGCATAGGAGAGAAAAGAGTTAAACATCTGGGGAGGGGTGGACCTAGCTGTGAGGAAAGTACAGCCTTCTTTAGGGGGAGGGCTTGATATATATAGGGAAGGTGAAGCCATCTTAAGTCTCTTGGTGATTTGGTTTCCCACCCTCCCGCCCTGGTAGTTGGAAATTTTGGCACGTGGTGCTTTGGCTTTAAAGTTGTTGGCTGTTTTCGTTGGCTATTTATTGGCGGAAAAGAACGGCAGTTTGGTATTGTAGAGAAAACTATAGTGTTTTACAGTTTGTTGTGGTTTTGGTGCACTCACCTCCATCGACTTATGGCCGCTTGACCACCCGTCCGGGAAGGCAGCGGCAGGGCACCCAGGAGCGGTGGGTAGTCACTGTGGGGGTTGAGTTGTCACCTATTACCGGTTTATGGTAAGTTTTTAGTAAATTTATAGGGTTAAGTTATTTAAGGTTAATTTAGATTAATTGAGCCGTTCTTTTGGGCCGCCACCATATGCCAGCTGGAGCGGCATATTAAATTAATCTCTTTATTTACAGGTTTCCTAATGGTTAGGGACAAATAAATAGCTAACAATTTTCTGCCAAAATTCAAGTCTCAGTGTCGTTATTTCTGGTTCTTGGTTATGAATGCTTTACTTTCAAAGAAAGGGGTCCACCAAATATCACTAAGATGTTTATAAAAACAGTCTATGTCAGTGGTTCTCAAACTGTGTGCCGTGGCACCCTGGGGTGCCTCAGGATACTTGCAGGGTTGCCTTGGTTTGGTGGTCCAGGGCCAATTCAAAGTATTTATCTTCAATGTAATAGGCAAAACCTGTGCTTGTAGCTGCCAATTATAAAATATGTGGACAACCAGAAGCAAATCACCACATTATTGAACCTAAGCATGACATATAAATACAATTTAATTAATTTTTCTTTCTAAATTTCTAAATAAGAAAATGTTGGCATTGGAGTGCGGTGAAAAAATTTCTGGTACTCTACGGAGCTGTATTTCGAAAAATTTTGGGAACCACTGGTCTATGTAATTAATCAACTTTAGTAAAAATGGTTCACCACATGCAGAATACTTTGGTATTTGTAGTGCAACACCTGAAGTTTAAGCAAATGGTTTATGTAGAAAAGAAAAGCCCTTTGAAGACAGTACAACACATTCAGGTCACTGTAGTACTTGTACTACACCAGCTTAGGTTTAAGCAACAGTCTATGCAATTAATCAGCTTTAGTTAAAACAGTCCAACACATGCAGTTCCCTGTAGTACTTGTAGTGCACTAGCTAAAGGGCCCCACTGGCCGATTTTTTGAAAGATATGAACGATCTCGTTCATAAATGAACGAGAACTCGTTCATATCTTTCAGTGTGGAGACTCCTGCGATGAACGATGCGCTGCCCCGCACTCGTTCATCGCTGGTCTCCCGTCGGCTGTGCATGCAGGCCAATATGGACGATCTCGTCCATATTTGCCTGCACTTCAATGCAGCCGCGTGATGGGGGGAGTGAAGACACTTCACTCCCCCCGTCACTGCCCCCCCGCCGCCGGGTCGCTCGTCGGCCGTATCCGCCGTCGGGTAGCTCGGCGGCGGGTCGGCCAGTGAGTAGGGCCCTTTAGGTTTAAACATTTTATGCAATTAATTAGCTGTAGGGAAAACAGTTCTACATATTCAGGTCACCGTAGTACTTGTAGTGCAAAGACTTAGGTTTAAATAACAATCTATGCAATTAATTAGCGGTAGGGAAAACAGTTCTAGATATGCAGGTCCCTGTAGTACTTGCACTGTACCAGCTTAGGTTTAATCAACAGTATATGCAGTTAATCAGTTGTAGGGAAAACAGTTTAACATATGCAAGTCACTGTAGTACTTGTAGTGCATCAGCTTATGTTTAAGCAGTCTATGAGGGTAATTCAGAGTTGATTGCAGCAGCAAATTTGTTAGCAGTTAGGCAAAACCATGTGCACTGCAGGGGGGAGGGGCAGATTTAACATGTGCAGAGAGAGTTAGATTTGTGTAGGTCAGGCATTCCCAACCACGGTCCTCAAGGCACACTAACAGTGCAGGTTTTAGTGATATCCAGGCTTGAACACAGGTGACTTCATTAGTAGCTCAGTTATTTTGATTTAACCATCTGTGCTGCAGCCTGGATATCAGTAAAACCTGCACTGTTGGTGTGCCTTAAGGACCGTGGTTGGGAATGCCTGGTGTAGGTTATTTTGTTTCTGTGCAAGATAAATACTGGCTGCTTTATTTTTACACTGCAATTTAGATTTCAGTTTGAACATACCACATACCTCCCAACATAACCCTCTACAGGAGGGACAGAATACTCTGCTCCTGGACTTCCCTCTTCATTTATGATTACCAGCACCTGTGGTGAAACACCTTTCTTATCCATTAACCTGTTCAAAACAGGTGCCGGCAATCATACATTAAGAGAAAAGTCCAGAAGCAGAGCACTACAGTATGTCCCTCCTGGAGAGGGTCATGTTGGGAGGTATGATACCACAACCAAATCTAACTCTCTCTGCACATGTTACATCTGCCCCCCCTGCAGTGCACATGGTTTTGCCCAACTGCTAACAAATTTGCTGCTGCGATCAGGTTTGAATTAGAGATGAGCGCCGGAAATTTTTCGGGTTTTGTGTTTTGGTTTTGGGTTCGGTTCCGTGGCCGTGTTTTGGGTTCGACCGCGTTTTGGCAAAACCTCACCGAATTTTTTTTGTCGGATTCGGGTGTGTTTTGGATTCGGGTGTTTTTTTTCAAAAAACCCTAAAAAACAGCTTAAATCATAGAATTTGGGGGTCATTTTGATCCCAAAGTATTATTAACCTCAAAAACCATAATTTACACTCATTTTCAGTCTATTCTGAATACCTCACACCTCACAATATTATTTTTAGTCCTAAAATTTGCACCGAGGTCGCTGTGTGAGTAAGATAAGCGACCCTAGTGGCCGACACAAACACCGGGCCCATCTAGGAGTGGCACTGCAGTGTCACGCAGGATGTCCCTTCCAAAAAACCCTCCCCAAACAGCACATGACGCAAAGAAAAAAAGAGGCGCAATGAGGTAGCTGTGTGAGTAAGATAAGCGACCCTAGTGGCCGACACAAACACCGGGCCCATCTAGGAGTGGCACTGCAGTGTCACGCAGGATGTCCCTTCCAAAAAACCCTCCCCAAATAGCACATGACGCAAAGAAAAAAAGAGGCGCAATGAGGTAGCTGACTGTGTGAGTAAGATAAGCGACCCTAGTGGCCGACACAAACACCGGGCCCATCTAGGAGTGGCACTGCAGTGTCACGCAGGATGGCCCTTCCAAAAAACCCTCCCCAAACAGCACATGACGCAAAGAAAAAAAGAGGCGCAATGAGGTAGCTGACTGTGTGAGTAAGATAAGCGACCCTAGTGGCCGACACAAACACCGGGCCCATCTAGGAGTGGCACTGCAGTGTCACGCACGATGGCCCTTCCAAAAAACACTCCCCAAACAGCATATGACGCAAAGAAAAAAAGAGGCGCAATGAAGTAGCTGACTGTGTGAGTAAGATAAGCGACCCTAGTGGCCGACACAAACACCGGGCCCATCTAGGAGTGGCACTGCAGTGTCACGCAGGATGGCCCTTCCAAAAAACCCTCCCCAAACAGCACATGACGCAAAGAAAAAAAGAGGCGCAATGAGGTAGCTGACTGTGTGAGTAAGATAAGCGACCCTAGTGGCCGACACAAACACCGGGCCCATCTAGGAGTGGCACTGCAGTGTCACGCAGGATGGCCCTTCCAAAAAACCCTCCCCAAACAGCACATGACGCAAAGAAAAAGAAAAGAAAAAAGAGGTGCAAGATGGAATTGTCCTTGGGCCCTCCCACCCACCCTTATGTTGTATAAACAGGACATGCACACTTTAACCAACCCATCATTTCAGTGACAGGGTCTGCCACACGACTGTGACTGATATGACGGGTTGGTTTGGACCCCCCCCCCCAAAAAAAGAAGCAATTAATCTCTCCTTGCACAAACTGGCTCTACAGAGGCAAGATGTCCACCTCATCATCATCCTCCGATATATCACCGTGTACATCCCCCTCCTCACAGATTATCAATTCGTCCCCACTGGAAACCACCATCTCAGCTCCCTGTGTACTTTGTGGAGGCAATTGCTGCTGGTCAATGTCTCCGCGGAGGAATTGATTATAATTCATTTTAATGAACATCATCTTCTCCACATTTTTTGGATGTAACCTCGTACGCCGATTGCTGACAAGGTGAGCGGCGGCACTAAACACTCTTTCGGAGTACACACTTGTGGGAGGGCAACTTAGGTAGAATAAAGCCAGTTTGTGCAAGGGCCTCCAAATTGCCTCTTTTTCCTGCCAGTATAAGTACGGACTGTGTGACGTGCCTACTTGGATGCGGTCACTCATATAATCCTCCACCATTCTTTCAATGTTGAGAGAATCATATGCAGTGACAGTAGACGACATGTCCGTAATCGTTGTCAGGTCCTTCAGTCCGGACCAGATGTCAGCATCAGCAGTCGCTCCAGACTGCCCTGCATCACCGCCAGCGGGTGGGCTCGGAATTCTGAGCCTTTTCCTCGCACCCCCAGTTGCGGGAGAATGTGAAGGAGGAGATGTTGACAGGTCGCGTTCCGCTTGACTTGACAATTTTCTCACCAGCAGGTCTTTCAACCCCAGCAGACTTGTGTCTGCCGGAAAGAGAGATCCAAGGTAGGTTTTAAATCTAGGATCGAGCACGGTGGCCAAAATGTAGTGCTCTGATTTCAACAGATTGACCACCCGTGAATCCTTGTTAAGCGAATTAAGGGCTCCATCCACAAGTCCCACATGCCTAGCGGAATCGCTCCGTGTTAGCTCCTCCTTCAATGTCTCCAGCTTCTTCTGCAAAAGCCTGATGAGGGGAATGACCTGACTCAGGCTGGCAGTGTCTGAACTGACTTCACGTGTGGCAAGTTCAAAGGGCATCAGAACCTTGCACAACGTTGAAATCATTCTCCACTGCACTTGAGACAGGTGCATTCCACCTCCTATATCGTGCTCAATTGTATAGGCTTGAATGGCCTTTTGCTGCTCCTCCAACCTCTGAAGCATATAGAGGGTTGAATTCCACCTCGTTACCACTTCTTGCTTCAGATGATGGCAGGGCAGGTTCAGTAGTTTTTGGTGGTGCTCCAGTCTTCTGTACGTGGTGCCTGTACGCCGAAAGTGTCCCGCAATTCTTCTGGCCACCGACAGCATCTCTTGCACGCCCCTGTCGTTTTTTAAAAAATTCTGCACCACCAAATTCAAGGTATGTGCAAAACATGGGACGTGCTGGAATTTGCCCATATTTAATGCACACACAATATTGCTGGCGTTGTCCGATGCCACAAATCCACAGGAGAGTCCAATTGGGGTAAGCCATTCTGCGATGATCTTCCTCAGTTGCCGTAAGAGGTTTTTAGCTGTGTGCGTATTCTGGAAAGCGGTGATACAAAGCGTAGCCTGCCTCGGAAAGAGTTGGCGTTTGCGAGATGCTGCTACTGGTGCCGCCGCTGCTGTTCTTGCGGCGGGAGTCCATACATCTACCCAGTGGGCTGTCACAGTCATATAGTCCTGAGTCTGCCCTGCTCCACTTGTCCACATGTCCGTGGTTAAGTGGACATTGGGTACAACTGCATTTTTTAGGACACTGGTGAGTCTTTTTCTGACGTCCGTGTACATTCTCGGTATCGCCTGCCTACAGAAGTGGAACCTAGATGGTATTTGGTAACGGGGGCACACTGCCTCAATAAATTGTCTAGTTCCCTGTGAACTAACGGCGGATACCGGACGCACGTCTAACACCAACATAGTTGTCAAGGCCTCAGTTATCCGCTTTGCAGCAGGATGACTGCTGTGATATTTCATCTTCCTCGCAAAGGACTGTTGGACAGTCAATTGCTTACTGGAAGTAGTACAAGTGGGCTTACGACTTCCCCTCTGGGATGACCATCGACTCCCAGCAGCAACAACAGCAGCGCCAGCAGCAGTAGGCGTTACACGCAAGGATGCATCGGAGGAATCCCAGGCAGGAGAGGACTCGTCAGAATTGCCAGTGACATGGCCTGCAGGACTATTGGCATTCCTGGGGAAGGAGGAAATTGACACTGAGGGAGTTGGTGGGGTGGTTTGCGTGAGCTTGGTTACAAGAGGAAGGGATTTACTGGTCAGTGGACTGCTTCCGCTGTCGCCCAAAGTTTTTGAACTTGTCACTGACTTATTATGAATGCGCTGCAGGTGACGTATAAGGGAGGATGTTCCGAGGTGGTTAACGTCCTTACCCCTACTTATTACAGCTTGACAAAGGGAACACACGGCTTGACAAATGTTGTCCGCATTTCTGGTGAAATACTTCCACACCGAAGAGCTGATTTTTTTGGTATTTTCACCAGGCATGTCAATGGCCATATTCCTCCCACGGACAACAGGTGTCGCCCCGGGTGCCTGACTTAAACAAACCACCTTACCATCAGAATCCTCCTGGTCAATTTCCTCCCCAGCGCCAGCAACACCCATATCCTCCTCATCCTGGTGTACTTCAACACTGACATCTTCAATCTGACTATCAGGAACTGGACTGCGGGTGCTCCTTCCAGCACTTGCAGGGGGCGTGCAAATGGTGGAAGGCGCATGCTCTTCACGTCCAGTGTTGGGAAGGTCAGGCATCGCAACCGACACAATTGGACTCTCCTTGTGGATTTGGGATTTCGAAGAACGCACAGTTCTTTGCGGTGCTTTTGCCAGCTTGAGTCTTTTCAGTTTTCTAGCGAGAGGCTGAGTGCTTCCATCCTCATGTGAAGCTGAACCACTAGCCATGAACATAGGCCAGGGCCTCAGCCGTTCCTTGCCACTCCGTGTGGTAAATGGCATATTGGCAAGTTTACGCTTCTCCTCCGACAATTTTATTTTAGGTTTTGGAGTCCTTTTTTTACTGATATTTGGTGTTTTGGATTTGACATGCTCTGTACTATGACATTGGGCATCGGCCTTGGCAGACGACGTTGCTGGCATTTCATCGTCTCGGCCATGACTAGTGGCAGCAGCTTCAGCACGAGGTGGAAGTGGATCTTGATCTTTCCCTAATTTTGGAACCACAACATTTTTGTTCTCCATATTTTAATAGGCACAACTAAAAGGCACCTCAGGTAAACAATGGAGATGGATGGATACTAGTATACAATTATGGATGTACTGCCGAGTGCCGACACAGAGGTAGCTACAGCCGTGGACTATTGTACTGTACTGTGTCTGCTGCTAATATAGACTGGATGATAATGAGATGTAGTATGTATGTATAAAGAAGAAAGAAAAAAAAACCACGGGTAGGTGGTATACAATTATGGATGGACTGCCGAGTGCCGACACAGAGGTAGCTACAGCCGTGGACTACTGTACTGTGTCTGCTGCTAATATAGACTGGTTGATAAAGAGATGTAGTATGTATGTATAAAGAAGAAAGAAAAAAAAAACACGGGTAGGTGGTATACAATTATGGATGGACTGCCGAGTGCCGACACAGAGGTAGCTACAGCCGTGGACTACCGTACTGTGTCTGCTGCTAATATAGACTGGTTGATAATGAGATGTAATATGTATAAAGAAGAAAGAAAAAAAAAACCACGGGTAGGTGGTATACAATTATGGACGGACTGCCGAGTGCCGACACAGAGGTAGCTACAGCCGTGGACTACCGTACTGTACTGTGTCTGCTGCTAATATAGACTGGATGATAATGAGATGTAGTATGTATAAAGAAGAAAAAAAAAAACCACGGGTAGGTGGTATACAATTATGGATGGACTGCCGAGTGCCGACACAGAGGTAGCTACAGCCGTGGACTACCGTACTGTGTCTGCTGCTAATATAGACTGGTTGATAATGAGATGTAGTATGTATAAAGAAGAAAGAAAAAAAAACACGGGTAGGTGGTATACAATTATGGACGGACTGCCGAGTGCCGACACAGAGGTAGCTACAGCCGTGGACTACCGTACTGTGTCTGCTGCTAATATAGACTGGTTGATAATGAGATGTAGTATGTATAAAGAAGAAAGAAAAGAAAAAAACACGGGTAGGTGGTATACAATTATGGATGGACTGCCGAGTGCTGACACAGAGGTAGCTACAGCCGTGGACTACTGTACTGTGTCTGCTGCTAATATAGACTGGTTGATAAAGAGATGTAGTATGTATGTATAAAGAAGAAAGAAAAAAAAACCACGGGTAGGTGGTATACAATTATGGACGGACTGCCGAGTGCCGACACAGAGGTAGCTACAGCCGTGGACTACCGTACTGTACTGTGTCTGCTGCTAATATAGACTGGTTGATAAAGAGATGTAGTATGTATGTATAAAGAAGAAAGAAAAAAAAACCACGGGTAGGTGGTATACAATTATGGATGGACTGCCGAGTGCCGACACAGAGGTAGCTACAGCCGTGGACTACTGTACTGTGTCTGCTGCTAATATAGACTGGTTGATAAAGAGATGTAGTATGTATGTATAAAGAAGAAAGAAAAAAAAACCACGGGTAGGTGGTATACAATTATGGACGGACTGCCGAGTGCCGACACAGAGGTAGCTACAGCCGTGGACTACCGTACTGTACTGTGTCTGCTGCTAATATAGACTGGTTGATAAAGAGATGTAGTATGTATGTATAAAGAAAAAAGAAAAAAAACCCACGGGTAGGTGGTATACAATTATGGATGGACTGCCGAGTGCCGACACAGAGGTAGCTACAGCCGTGGACTACTGTACTGTGTCTGCTGCTAATATAGACTGGTTGATAAAGAGATGTAGTATGTATGTATAAAGAAGAAAGAAAAAAAAACCACGGGTAGGTGGTATACAATTATGGATGGACTGCCGAGTGCCGACACAGAGGTAGCTACAGCCGTGAACTACCGTACTGTGTCTGCTGCGACTGGATGATAAATAATGATATAAAAAATATATATATATCACTACTGCAGCCGGACAGGTATATATTATATAATGACGGACCTGCTGGACACTGTCTGTCAGCAGAATGAGTTTTTTATAGAATAAAAAAAAAAAACACCACACAAGTCACACGACGAGTGTTTAACTTTTTCAGGCAATCACAATATAGTATACTACTAACTATACTGGTGGTCAGTGTGGTCAGGTCACTGGTCAGTCACACTGGCAGTGGCACTCCTGCAGCAAAAGTGTGCACTGTTTAATTTTAATAATATGTACTCCTGGCTCCTGCTATAACCTATAACTGGCACTGCTCCCCAGTCTCCCCCACAATTATAAGGTGTGTGAGCACAGTCAGATATATACATAGATGATGCAGCACACTGGGCTGAGCAGTGCACACAGATATGGTATGTGACTGAGTCACTGTGTATCGTTTTTTTCAGGCAGAGAACGGATTATATTAAATAAAACTGCACTGTCTGGTGGTCACTGTGGTCAGTCACTACTAAACTCTGCACTCTCTACAGTACTCCTAAGCTCCAGTAAATCAAGTGTCTCTGTCTCAAATCAATCTCACTCTCTCTCTTCTAATCTAAATGGAGAGGACGCCAGCCACGTCCTCTCCCTATCAATCTCAATGCACGTGTGAAAATGGCGGCGACGCGCGGCTCCTTATATAGAATCCGAGTCTCGCGAGAATCCGACAGCGTCATGATGACGTTCAGGCGCGCTCGGGTTAACCGAGCAAGGCGGGAAGATCCGAGTCGCTCGGACCCGTGAAAAAAAACATGAAGTTCGGGCGGGTTCGGATTCCGAGGAACCGAACCCGCTCATCTCTAGTTTGAATTAGGCCCTATATCAGAGGTTTCTCTGACGTCCTAAGTGGATGCTGGCAGGGGTGTATCTTCCTATTGGCCAGGATGGCACTTGCCAGGGGCGCCCGCCAAGAGGGGGGCGCCGCCCGGCAGTAAAACCCGTGCCAGGGGGTAGAATGACATAGTAGTTCTCACTGAGTACATCCCTTAGCACTGCTGGACTCTCAGACGCATATTGCACTCTGACACTCTCTGTGAATACAGTCACAATGATGGTGAATATAGCCAGGGAGCGGGGCACTTCCAGGTATGGGGAGGGGCGAGGCACCTCCTCTTCCTCATCTGCTCCCCTTCTCATTGGTCCCACGCAGTCTGTCAGAAAACACCAGCCACTACAATCAGTACCAGTCAGCAGTGCAGCATGAGCATACCTGTACATTTTCTGCGGTACCGTAGCTGCACTGCATGGTCTATCCTAGCAGTCTGGATCACAGCTTACAAAGAGCTCTGTATGGAGAGGTATCTAGACCAGTGACTGCCTGTCCAGCTGTGTTGAGACTACAAGTCCCAGCACACCTTGTCAATTGGATTTGCTGGGACATGTAGTGCAATCACACCTAGAGAGGGTTTTTTAACTGTATGTATGTGTGCATATATCCCCTCGGTGCCCCTGTCCACACCCTCCTTGTAATTCACCCTTAGTGTCACTGCCCGCACCATTCCTGTAACTGCCCCCTCAGTGACCCTGCTCATACACTCCTGTAATTCCCTCTCAGTGTCCCTGCCAGAATCTCCCCGTAATTCCCCCTCAGTGTCCCTACCGGGTGGTCTTCAGTATGCCGACTGACGGGATCCCGGCGCACAGTATACCGGCGCCGGGATCCCGACAGCCGGCATACCGACACTTATTCTCCCTCGTGGGGGTCCACGACCCCCCTGGAGGGAGAATAAAATAGCGTGGCGCGTGTAACGTGCCACTGTGCCCGTAGCGTGGCGAGCGCAGCGAGCCCGCAAGGGGCTCATTTGCGCTCGCCACACTGTAGGTAAGCCGGCGGTCAGGCTCCCGGCGCCGGTATGCTGGTCGCCGGGAGCCCGACCGCCGGCATATCGTAGTGAACCCGTCCCTACCAGCACCCTCCTCATAATTCCCCCTCAATCTCCCTGACTGCACCCTCCTCATAATTCCCCCTCAATCTCCCTGACTGCACCCTCCTCATAATTCCCCCTCAATCTCCCTGACTGCACCCTCCTCATAATTCCCCCTCAATCTCCCTGCCTGCACCCTCCTCATAATTCCTCCTCAATCTCCCTGCCTGCACCCTCCTCATAATTCCTCCTCAATCTCCCTGCCTGCACACTCCTCAAAATTCCCCCTCAGTCTCCCTGCCTGCACCCTCCCCGTAATTCCATCTCGGTGTCCCTGCCCGCACCCTCCTCGTAATTCCTCCTCAGTGTCCCTGCCCGCACCCTCCTCGTAATTCCTCCTCAGTGTCCCTGCTGGCACCCTCCCCATAATTCCATCTCCGTGTCCCTGCCCGCACCCTCCTCGTAATTCCTCCTCAGCAGGGCCATAACTAGGTGGGTGCCAGAGGTGCCTGGCACACAGCGCACATGCATTGTGGGCGCAGTACCGCTGGTAACACCCGTAGTTCCGCAATGCAATGTGATCCTGCGGTAGTTAAAGTGCAGTCGCGGACAGTAAAGCCCTGCCCCCACCCTCGGAAACATGAGATTACAGCACAGCCAGACCACTCGCCCCCCCCCCCCCCCCCCCTCCACCAGAGGTTATAATGAGCCACGACAATACTGCCCGCTCCCCTCCGCCGCCGCCACCACCGTAGGTTAAAGTGAGCTGTAGTGCCCGATCCTCCCCTCACCTCGCACCCACTCCTGTCAGAGTTACAATGCAGCGCATACAACGGCAACCCAGCAGTCATTTCCTCCCCCTCCTGCCTGGAGGTTACAGTGATGATCTTCTGTACTCCCAGGGGACATGCCGGCTGAAAATCTCTAGATCTACAACCACACACAGCGGCAGTGAGCGGCCAGCGAGCTCCTGGACTGCACGTAAGCAGCCACTCTGCCCAAGCCTGTGCTTGTCAGTGAGCGGCCTGGTCTCCAGGCAATGGATTGACAGTGTCCCATGAGATCAGGATCATGCAGCAGTCACACAACTACAACTGGGTGAGCAGAACAGCAGCAAGTGGTAGGGACTCTTTATGCCAGCCCTTAGAAAGGTGAGAGGAGAGAAGTGCCTGGGTCCTGATGCTGTAGAGCCACAAGTCCCATCATGTCCTGACAGACATTACATGATAGAGCATGCTTGGACTTGTGGTTCTACCATAGCTGGAGAGCAGACAATGCCTACCTCCGAGTTCTCATGATTTTTGTACAGGGCCGTAGCTAGGTGTGTGCCGAGTGTTCTCGGCCCACAGTACATAGGCATTGAGGAGAAGAAAACTGCATGTAATGTGTAAAAGGGAGCTCTGCCTGCTGTAATGTGTAAAAGGGAGCTCTGTCTTCCGTAATGTGTAAAAGGGAGCTCTGCCTGCCGTAACGTGTAAAAGGGAGCTCTGCCCGCCTTAATGTGTAAAAGGGAGCTCTGCCTGCTGTAATGTATAAAAGGGAGCTCTGCCTGCCGTAATGTGTAATAGGGGCTCTACCTGGAGTAATGTGTAAAATGGGGCTCTACCTGGCGTAATGTGTGTAAGTGGCGTCATTTGATTAATGGAGACCACTGTGCAGCGTAATATGAATTGGTATTATTTTGTTGCCACGCCCCTAACATATAAAGCCACACCCCTATAGTTTTCGCGCACACCTACAGCACGCACTGGCCCTATTTTAAATATGGTGGTGGGGCGCTGAGGCTGTTTCTTGCACACAGCGCTAAAATATCTAGTTACGGCACTGCTCCTCAGTGTCCCTGCCTGCACTCTCCCCATAATTCCATCTCAGTGCCCCTGCCCGCACCCTCCTCGTAATTACTTCTCAGTGTCCCTTACCGCACCCTCCCTGTATTTGCCCCTCAGTGTCCCTGACCTCAGCCTCCCTGTAGCCGCTCCTTCTCATTTTCCCTACCCAAACCCACCCTGTAATTCTCCCTTAGGGTCCCTGACCTCCGTCTTCCTGTGACTCCCCACTCAGTGTCCCTGCCCACACCTTCTTATAATTCTACCTCAGTGTCCCTGCCTGTACCCTCCCCGTAATTCCCCCTCAGTGTTCCTGCCCGCACACTCCTGTAATTCCCCCTCAGTGTCCCTACCCGCACCCTCCCTGTAATTCTCCCTCAGTGTTCCTGACCTCAGCCTATCTGTAACTCCCCACTCTGTGTCCCTGGGTGGGGGAGGTGGGGGGCGCCAGTTCCTCACTTTGCCAGGGGCGCTCAGACCCCTAGATACACCCCTGGATGCTGGGACTCCGTAAGGACCATGGGGAATAGCGGCTCTGCAGGAGACTGGGCACAACTAAAAGAAAGCTTTAGACTAACTGGTGTGCACTGGCTCCTCCCACTATGACCCTCCTCCAGACTTCAGTTAGAATCTTGTGCCCGGCTGAGCTGGATGCACACTAGGGGCTCTCCTGAGCTCCTAGAAAGAAAGTATATTTTAGGTTTTTTATTTTACAGTGAGATCTGCTGGCAACAGACTCACTGCAGCGAGGGACTAAGGGGAGAAGAAGCGAACCTACCTGACTGGAGGTAGCTTGGGCTTCTTAGGCTACTGGACACCATTAGCTCCAGAGGGATCGAACACAGGACCCGACCTCGATCGTTCGGTCCCGGAGCAAGAAGTGTTCCGGAAAATCGGCGGCAGAAGACTTCTGTCTTCAACAAGGTAGCGCACAGCACTGCAGCTGTGCGCAATTGCTCCTCATGCACACCTCACACTCCGGTCACTGATGGGTGCAGGGCTCTGGGGGGGGGCGCCCTGAGGGCAATATAATACACCTTGGCTGGCAAATCTACACCATATATAGTCAGGAAGGCTATATAGGTGTAAAAATCCCCCTGCCAGAATTCCAGAAAAAGCGGGAGAAGTCCGCCGGAAAAGGGGCGGGGCTATCTCCCTCAGCACACTGGCGCCATTTTCCCTCACAGCTCCGCTGGAAGGACGCTCCCTGGCTCTCCCTTGCAGTGTCAAGCTACATAAGGGTAAAAAAGAGAGGGGGGGCACTAAATTTAGGCGCAGTATATATAATATAAGCAGCTATAAGGGAAAAAACACTCATTTATAGTGGGATCCCTGTGTTATATAGCGCTCTGGTGTGTGCTGGCATACTCTCTCTCTGTCTCCCCAAAGGGCTTTGTGGGGTCCTGTCCTCTGTCAGAGCATTCCCTGTGTGTATGCGGTGTGTCGGTACGGCTGTGTCGACATGTTTGATGAGGAGGCTTATGTGGAGGCGGAGCAAATTCCTATAAATGTGATGTCACCCCCTGCGGGGCCGACACCTGAGTGGATGGTTATGTGGAAGGAACTACGTGACAGGGTCGACTCCTTACATAAAAGGTTTGACGACATACCAAATATGGGACAGCCGGCTTCTCAGCCTGTGCCTGCCCAGGCATCTCAAAAGCCATCAGGGGCTCTAAAACGCCCGCTACCTCAGATGGCAGACACAGATGTCGACACGGATACTGACTCCAGTGTCGACGACGATGAGACTAATGTAACTTCCAAATGGGCTACACGTTACATGATTGAGGCAATGAAAAATGTGTTGCACATTTCTGATGTCACCCCCGGTACCACAAAAAAGGGTATTATGTTTGGAGAGAAAAAACTACCAGTAGTTTTTCCTCCATCTGAGGAGTTAAATGAAGTGTGTGAAGAAGCGTGGGCTTCCCCCGATAAGAAACTAGTAATTTCTAAAAGGTTACTAATGACGTACCCTTTCCCGCCAGAGGATAGGTCATGTTGGGAAACATCCCCTAGGGTGGATAAAGCGCTTACACGCTTGTCAAAGAAGGTGGCACTACCGTCTCCGGATACGGCCGCCCTAAAGGAACCTGCTGATAGAAAGCAGGAGGCTATCCTGAAGTCTGTATATACACACACAGGTATTATACTGAGACCAGCTATTGCTTCAGCATGGATGTGCAGTGCTGCAGCTGCGTGGTCAGATTCCCTGTCGGAAAATATTGATACCCTAGACAGGGACACTATAGTGCTAACCGTAGAGCATATTAAAGACGCAGTCTTATACATGAGAGATTCACAGAGGGATATTTGCCGGCTGGCATCTAAAATAAGTGCAATGTCCATTTCTGCCAGGAGAGGGTTATGGACTCGGCAGTGGACAGGTGATGCAGACTCAAAAAGGCACATGGAAGTTTTGCCTTATAAAGGTGAGGAGTTGTTCGGGGATGGTCTCTCGGACCTAGTTTCCACAGCAACTGCTGGGAAGTCTGCATTTTTACCCCATGTTCCCTCACAGCCAAAGAAAGCACCGTATTATCAGGTACAGTCCTTTCGGCCCAATAAGGGCAAGCGGGTTAAAGGCGCGTCCTTTCTGCCCAGAGGCAGAGGTAGAGGGAAAAAACTGCAGCATACAGCCAGTTCCCTGGAGCAAAAGTCCTCCCCCGCTTCCTCTAAGTCCACTGCATGACGCTGAGGCTCCACAGGCGGAGCCAGGTACGGTGGGGGCCCGTCTCAAAAATTTCAGCGATCAGTGGGCTCGCTCACGGGTGGATCCCTGGATCTTTCAAGTAGTATCTCAGGGGTACAAGCTGGAATTCGAGACGTCTCCCCCCCGCCGTTTCCTCAAATCTGCCTTGCCAACAACTCCCTCAGGCAGGGAGGCAGTGATAGAGGCAATTCACAAGCTGTATTCCCAGCAGGTGATAGTAAAGGTGCCCCTACTTCAACAAGGACGGGGTTACTATTCCACAATGTTTGTGGTACCGAAACCGGACGGTTCGGTGAGACCCATTTTAAATTTGAAATCCTTGAACACATATATAAAAAAATTCAAGTTCAAGATGGAATCGCTCAGGGCGGTTATTGCAAGCCTGGACGAGGGGGATTACATGGTATCACTGGACATCAAGGATGCTTACCTGCATGTCCCCATTTACCATCCTCACCAGGAGTACCTCAGATTTGTGGTACAGGATTGTCATTACCAATTCCAGACGTTGCCGTTCGGTCTATCCACGGCTCCGAGGGTCTTTACCAAGGTAATGGCCGAAATGATGATACTCCTTCGAAAGAAGGGAGTTTTAATTATCCCGTACTTGGACGATCTCCTGATAAAGGCGAGGTCCAGGGAGCAGTTGTTGGTCGGGGTAGCACTATCTCGGGAGGTGCTACAACAGCAAGGCTGGATTCTAAATATTCCAAAGTCACAGCTGGTCCCTACGACACGTCTACTGTTCCTGGGGATGGTTCTGGACACAGAACAGAAAAAAGTGTTTCTCCCGGAGGAGAAGGCGAAGGAGCTGTCATCTCTAGTCAGAGGCCTCCTAAAACCAAAACAGGTGTCGGTGCATCACTGCACGCGGATCCTGGGAAAGATGGTAGCTTCCTACGAAGCAATTCCATTCGGCAGGTTCCATGCAAGAACCTTTCAGTGGGACCTGTTGGACAAGTGGTCCGGATCGCATCTTCAGATGCATCGGCTGATAACCCTGTCTCCAAGGACCAGGGTGTCTCTGCTGTGGTGGCTGCAGAGTGCTCATCTTCAAGAGGGCCGCAGATTCGGCATACAGGACTGGGTCCTGGTGACCACGGATGCCAGCCTTCGAGGCTGGGGGGCAGTCACACAGGGAAGAAACTTCCAAGGACTATGGTCAAGTCAGGAGACTTCCCTACACATAAATATTCTGGAACTGAGGGCCATTTACAATGCCCTAAGTCAGGCAAAACCCCTGCTTCAAGACCAGCCGGTACTGATCCAGTCAGACAACATCACGGCGGTCGCCCATGTAAACCGACAGGGCGGTAGGAGAAGCAGGACGGCGATGGCAGAAGCCACAAGGATTCTCCGATGGGCGAAAATCACGTGTTAGCACTGTCAGCAGTGTTCATTCCGGGAGTGGACAACTGGGAAGCAGACTTCCTCAGCAGGCACGACCTCCACCCGGGAGAGTGGGGACTTCATCCAGAAGTCTTCCAACTGATTGTAAACCGTTGGGAAAGGCCACAGGTGGACATGATGGCGTCCCGCCTAAACAAAAAGCTAGAAAGATATTGCGCCAGGTCAAGAGACCCGCAGGCGATAGCTGTGTACGCTCTAGTGACACCGTGGGTGTACCGGTCGGTTTATGTGTTCCCTCCTCTTCCTCTCATACCAAAGGTACTGAGGATAATAAGGAGAAG
Source organism: Pseudophryne corroboree (assembly GCF_028390025.1). Classification (NCBI taxonomy): domain Eukaryota; kingdom Metazoa; phylum Chordata; class Amphibia; order Anura; family Myobatrachidae; genus Pseudophryne; species Pseudophryne corroboree. Next base: position 338,589,472 of record NC_086444.1, on the reverse strand, counting down.
AGGAGTAAGAACTATACTCATTGTTCCGGATTGGCCAAGAAGAGCTTGGTACCCGGAACTTCAAGAAATGATTTCAGAGGACCCATGGCCTCTGCCGCTCAAACAGGACCTGCTGCAGCAGGGGCCCTGTCTGTTCCAAGACTTACCGCAGCTGCGTTTGACGGCATGGCGGTTGAACACCGGATCCTGAAGGAAAAGGGCATTCCGGAGGAAGTCATTCCTACGCTGATTAAAGCTAGGAAAGAAGTAACCGCAAACCATTATCACCGCATATGGCGAAAATATGTTGCGTGGTGTGAGGCCAGGAAGGCCCCAACGGAGGAATTTCAGCTGGGCCGTTTCCTGCACTTCCTACAGTCAGGGGTGACTATGGGCCTAAAATTGGGTTCCATTAAGGTCCAGATTTCGGCTCTATCGATTTTCTTCCAGAGAGAACTGGCTTCACTACCTGAAGTTCAAACTTTTGTTAAGGGAGTGCTGCATATTGAGCCCCCTTTTGTGCCTCCAGTGGCACCTTGGAATCTCAACGAGGTGTTGGATTTCCTAAAGTCACATTGGTTTGAGCCACTTAAAACCGTGGAATTGAAGTATCTCACATGGAAAGTGGTCATGTTGTTGGCCTTGGCTTCGGCCAGGCGTGTATCAGAATTGGCGGCTTTGTCATGTAAAAGCCCTTATCTGATTTTCCATATGGATAGGGCAGAATTGAGGACTCGTCCCCAATTTCTCCCTAAGGTGGTATCAGCCTTTCATCTGAACCAACCTATCGTGGTGCCTGCGGCTACTAAAGACTTGGAGGCTTCCAAGTTGTTGGACGTAGTCAGGGCCCTGAAAATTTATGTTTCCAGGACAGCTGGAGTCAGAAAGACTGACTCGCTATTTATCCTGTATGCGCCCAACAAGTTGGGTGCACCTGCTTCAAAGCAGACTATTGCTCGCTGGATCTGTAGTACGATTCAGCTTGCACATTCTGCGGCTGGACTGCCGCATCCTAAATCAGTGAAAGCCCATTCCACGAGGAAGGTGGGCTCTTCTTGGGCGGCTGCCCGAGGGGTCTCGGCTCTACAACTTTGCCGAGCAGCTACTTGGTCGGGGTCAAACACATTTGCTAAATTCTACAAGTTTGACACCCTGGCTGAGGAGGACCTAGAGTTTGCCCATTCGGTGCTGCAGAGTCATCCGCACTCTCCCGCCCATTTGGGAGCTTTGGTATAATCCCCATGGTCCTTACGGAGTCCCAGCATCCACTTAGGACGTCAGAGAAAATAAGAATTTACTCACCGGTAATTCTATTTCTCGTAGTCCGTAGTGGATGCTGGGCGCCCATCCCAAGTGCGGATTGTCTGCAATACTTGTATATAGTTATTGTTTAACTAAAGGGTTATTGTTGAGCCATCTGTTGAGAGGCTCAGTTGTTATCATACTGTTAACTGGGTATTGTATCACGAGTTATACGGTGTGATTGGTGTGGCTGGTATGAGTCTTACCCGGGATTCAAAATCCTTCCTTATTGTGTCAGCTCTTCCGGGCACAGTATCCTAACTGAAGTCTGGAGGAGGGTCATAGTGGGAGGAGCCAGTGCACACCAGTTAGTCTAAAGCTTTCTTTTAGTTGTGCCCAGTCTCCTGCGGAGCCACTATTCCCCATGGTCCTTACGGAGTCCCAGCATCCACTACGGACTACGAGAAATAGAATTACCGGTGAGTAAATTCTTATTTTTAAAACTCTGCCTTCAAGGCATCCCAATGGTCCATGTTTTAAGTTTATCCATGTTTACCCACAGGTGACTTTATTAGCACCTCAGTCAATTTGATTTAACTATCTGTGCTGGGCCATGGATATACCTAAAACCTGGACTGTTGGGTGCCTTGAGGACTGTGTTTGAGAACCTATGATTTATGCAAAGAATTAGCTTTAGGGAAAACCGTTCAGCACATGCAGGTCACTGTAGTACTTTTAGTGCACCAGCTTAGGTTTAAGCAACAGTCTATGCAATTAATCAGCTTTAGTGAAAATAGTTCAGTACATGTAGGTTAATGGGGTACTTGTAGTGCATTGGCTTTGGTTCAAGCAAAAGGTCTATGCAGAAAAAAAAACCACTCTGAAATTAGAGATGAGCGGGTTCGGTTTCTCTGAATCCGAACCCGCACGAACTTCATGTTTTTTTTCACGGGTCCGAGCGACTCGGATCTTCCCGCCTTGCTCGGTTAACCCGAGCGCGCCCGAACGTCATCATGACGCTGTCGGATTCTCGCGAGACTCGGATTCTATATAAGGACTCGAGCCGCGCGTCGCCGCCATTTTCACACGTGCATTGAGATTGATAGGGAGAGGACGTGGCTGGCGTCCTCTCCATTTAGATTAGGAGAGAGAGAGATTGACCTGAGGCTGATACTGTAGAAGAGAGTGCAGAGTTTAGTGACTGACCACAGTGACCACCAGCAGTGCAGTTGTTTTATTTAATATATCCGTTCTCTGCCTGAAAAAAACGGTACACACAGTGACTCAGTCACATACCATATCTGTGTGCACTGCTCAGCCCAGTGTGCTGCATGCCTGCATCATCTATGTATATATTATATATCTGACTGTGCTCAGCTCACACAGCTTATAATTGTGGGGGAGACTGGGGAGCACTGCAGTGCCAGTTATAGGTTATAGCAGGAGCCAGGAGTACAAGACAGTCACATACCATATCTGTGTGCACTGCTCAGCCCAGTGTGCTGCATCATCTATGTATATATTATATATCTGACTGTGCTCAGCTCACACAGCTTATAATTGTGGGGGAGACTGGGGAGCACTGCAGTGCCAGTTATAGGTTATAGCAGGAGCCAGGAGTACATATTATATTAAAATTAAACAGTGCACACTTTTGCTGCAGGAGTGCCACTGCCAGTGTGACTGACCAGTGACCTGACCACACTGACTACCAGTATAGTTAGTAGTATACTATATTGTGATTGCCTGAAAAAGTTAAACACTCGTCGTGTGACTTCACTTGTGTGGTGTTTTTTTTTTTATTCTATAAAAAACTCATTCTGCTGACAGACAGTGTCCAGCAGGTCCGTCATTATATAATATATATACCTGTCCGGCTGCAGTAGTGATATATATATATATTTTATATCATTATTTATCATCCAGTCGCAGCAGACACAGTACGGTAGTTCACGGCTGTAGCTACCTCTGTGTCGGCACTCGGCAGTCCATCCATAATTGTATACCACCTACCCGTGGTTTTTTTTTCTTTCTTCTTTATACATACATACTACTACATCTCTTTATCAACCAGTCTATATTAGCAGCAGACACAGTACAGTACGGTAGTTCACGGCTGTGGCTACCTCTGTGTCGGCACTCGGCAGTCCGTCCATAATTGTATACCACCTAACCGTGGTTTTTTTTTCTTTCTTCTTTATACATACATACTACGACATCTCTTTATCAACCAGTCTATATTAGCAGCAGACACAGTACAGTACGGTAGTTCACGGCTGTGGCTACCTCTGTGTCGGCACTCGGCAGTCCGTCCATAATTGTATACCACCTACCCGTGGTTTTTTTTTCTTTCTTCTTCATACATACATACTACGACATCTCTTTATCAACCAGTCTATATTAGCAGCAGACACAGTACAGTACGGTAGTTCACGGCTGTGGCTACCTCTGTGTCGGCACTCGGCAGTCCGTCCATAATTGTATACCACCTAACCGTGGTTTTTTTTTCTTTCTTCTTCATACATAAATACTACGACATCTCTTTATCAACCAGTCTATATTAGCAGCAGACACAGTACAGTACGGTAGTTCACGGCTGTGGCTACCTCTGTGTCGGCACTCGGCAGTCCGTCCATAATTGTATACTAGTATCCATCCATCTCCATTGTTTACCTGAGGTGCCTTTTAGTTGTGCCTATTAAAATATGGAGAACAAAAATGTTGAGGTTCCAAAATTAGGGAAAGATCAAGATCCACTTCCACCTCGTGCTGAAGCTGCTGCCACTAGTCATGGCCGAGACGATGAAATGCCAGCAACGTCGTCTGCCAAGGCCGATGCCCAATGTCATAGTACAGAGCATGTCAAATCCAAAACACCAAATATCAGTAAAAAAAGGACTCCAAAACCTAAAATAAAATTGTCGGAGGAGAAGCGTAAACTTGCCAATATGCCATTTACCACACGGAGTGGCAAGGAACGGCTGAGGCCCTGGCCTATGTTCATGGCTAGTGGTTCAGCTTCACATGAGGATGGAAGCACTCAGCCTCTCGCTAGAAAAATGAAAAGACTCAAGCTGGCAAAAGCACAGCAAAGAACTGTGCATTCTTCGAAATCCCAAATCCACAAGGAGAGTCCAATTGTGTCGGTTGCGATGCCTGACCTTCCCAACACTGGACGTGAAGAGCATGCGCCTTCCACCATTTGCACGCCCCCTGCAAGTGCTGGAAGGAGCACCCGCAGTCCAGTTCCTGATAGTCAGATTGCAGATGTCAGTGTTGAAGTACACCAGGATGAGGAGGATATGGGTGTTGCAGGCGCTGGGGAGGAAATTGACCAGGAGGATTCTGATGGTGAGGTGGTTTGTTTAAGTCAGGCACCCGGGGAGACACCTGTTGTCGGTGGGAGGAATATGGGCGTTGACATGCCAGGTGAAAATACCAAAAAAATCAGCTCTTCGGTGTGGAGGTATTTCAACAGAAATGCGGACAACAGGTGTCAAGCCGTGTGTTCCCTTTGTCAAGCTGTAATAAGTAGGGGTAAGGACGTTAACCACCTCGGAACATCCTCCCTTATACGTCACCTGCAGCGCATTCATAATAAGACAGTGACAAGTTCAAAAACTTTGGGTGACAGCGGAAGCAGTCCACTGACCAGTAAATCCCTTCCTCTTGTAACCAAGCTCACGCAAACCACCCCACCAACTCCCTCAGTGTCAATTTCCTCCTTCCCCAGGAATGCCAATAGTCCTGCAGGCCATGTCACTGGCAATTCTGACGATTCCTCTCCTGCCTGGGATTCCTCCGATGCATCCTTGCGTGTAACGCCTACTGCTGCTGGCGCTGCTGTTGTTGCTGCTGGGAGTCGATGGTCATCCCAGAGGGGAAGTCGTAAGCCCACTTGTACTACTTCCAGTAAGCAATTGACTGTTCAACAGTCCTTTGCGAGGAAGATGAAATATCACAGCAGTCATCCTGCTGCAAAGCGGATAACTGAGGCCTTGACAACTATGTTGGTGTTAGACGTGCGTCCGGTATCCGCCGTTAGTTCACAGGGAACTAGACAATTTATTGAGGCAGTGTGCCCCCGTTACCAAATACCATCTAGGTTCCACTTCTCTAGGCAGGCGATACCGAGAATGTACACGGACGTCAGAAAAAGACTCACCAGTGTCCTAAAAAATGCAGTTGTACCCAATGTCCACTTAACCACGGACATGTGGACAAGTGGAGCAGGGCAGGGTCAGGACTATATGACTGTGACAGCCCACTGGGTAGATGTATGGACTCCCGCCGCAAGAACAGCAGCGGCGGCACCTGTAGCAGCATCTCGCAAACGCCAACTCTTTCCTAGGCAGGCTACGCTTTGTATCACCGGTTTCCAGAATACGCACACAGCTGAAAACCTCTTACGGCAACTGAGGAAGATCATCGCGGAATGGCTTACCCCAATTGGACTCTCCTGTGGATTTGTGGCATCGGACAACGCCAGCAATATTGTGTGTGCATTAAATATGGGCAAATTCCAGCACGTCCCATGTTTTGCACATACCTTGAATTTGGTGGTGCAGAATTATTTAAAAAACGACAGGGGCGTGCAAGAGATGCTGTCGGTGGCCAGAAAAATTGCGGGACACTTTCGGCGTACAGGCACCACGTACAGAAGACTGGAGCACCACCAAAAACTACTGAACCTGCCCTGCCATCATCTGAAGCAAGAAGTGGTAACGAGGTGGAATTCAACCCTCTATATGCTTCAGAGGTTGGAGGAGCAGCAAAAGGCCATTCAAGCCTATACAATTGAGCACGATATAGGAGGTGGAATGCACCTGTCTCAAGCGCAGTGGAGAATGATTTCAACGTTGTGCAAGGTTCTGATGCCCTTTGAACTTGCCACACGTGAAGTCAGTTCAGACACTGCCAGCCTGAGTCAGGTCATTCCCCTCATCAGGCTTTTGCAGAAGAAGCTGGAGACATTGAAGGAGGAGCTAACACGGAGCGATTCCGCTAGGCATGTGGGACTTGTGGATGGAGCCCTTAATTCGCTTAACAAGGATTCACGGGTGGTCAATCTGTTGAAATCAGAGCACTACATTTTGGCCACCGTGCTCGATCCTAGATTTAAAGCCTACCTTGGATCTCTCTTTCCGGCAGACACAAGTCTGCTGGGGTTGAAAGACCTGCTGGTGAGAAAATTGTCAAGTCAAGCGGAACGCGACCTGTCAACATCTCCTCCTTCACATTCTCCCGCAACTGGGGGTGCGAGGAAAAGGCTCAGAATTCCGAGCCCACCCGCTGGCGGTGATGCAGGGCAGTCTGGAGCGACTGCTGATGCTGACATCTGGTCCGGACTGAAGGACCTGACAACGATTACGGACATGTCGTCTACTGTCACTGCATATGATTCTCTCACCATTGAAAGAATGGTGGAGGATTATATGAGTGACCGCATCCAAGTAGGCACGTCACACAGTCCATACTTATACTGGCAGGAAAAAGAGGCAATTTGGAGGCCATTGCACAAACTGGCTTTATTCTACCTAAGTTGCCCTCCCACAAGTGTGTACTCCGAAAGAGTGTTTAGTGCCGCCGCTCACCTTGTCAGCAATCGGCGTACGAGGTTACATCCAGAAAATGTGGAGAAGATGATGTTCATTAAAATGAATTATAATCAATTCCTCCGCGGAGACATTGACCAGCAGCAATTGCCTCCACAAAGTACACAGGGAGCTGAGATGGTGGATTCCAGTGGGGACGAATTGATAATCTGTGAGGAGGGGGATGTACACGGTGATATATCGGAGGGTGATGATGAGGTGGACATCTTGCCTCTGTAGAGCCAGTTTGTGCAAGGAGAGATTAATTGCTTCTTTTTTGGGGGGGGTCCAAACCAACCCGTCATATCAGTCACAGTCGTGTGGCAGACCCTGTCACTGAAATGATGGGTTGGTTAAAGTGTGCATGTCCTGTTTTGTTTATACAACATAAGGGTGGGTGGGAGGGCCCAAGGACAATTCCATCTTGCACCTCTTTTTTTTCTTTTATTTTTCTTTGCGTCATGTGCTGTTCGGGGAGGGTTTTTTGGAAGGGACATCCTGCGTGACACTGCAGTGCCACTCCTAAATGGGCCCGGTGTTTGTGTCGGCCACTAGGGTCGCTAATCTTACTCACACAGTCAGCTACCTCATTGCGCCTCTTTTTTTCTTTGCGTCATGTGCTGATTGGGGAGGGTTTTTTGGAAGGGACATCCTGCGTGACACTGCAGTGCCACTCCTAAATGGGCCCGGTGTTTGTGTCGGCCACTAGGGTCGCTAATCTTACTCACACAGTCAGCTACCTCATTGCGCCTCTTTTTTTCTTTGCGTCATGTGCTGATTGGGGAGGGTTTTTTGGAAGGGACATCCTGCGTGACACAGCAGTGCCACTCCTAAATGGGCCCGGTGTTTGTGTCGGCCACTAGGGTCGCTAATCTTACTCACACAGTCAGCTACCTCATTGCGCCTCTTTTTTTCTTTGCGTCATGTGCTGATTGGGGAGGGTTTTTTGGAAGGGACATCCTGCGTGACACTGCAGTGCCACTCCTAAATGGGCCCGGTGTTTGTGTCGGCCACTAGGGTCGCTAATCTTACTCACACAGTCAGCTACCTCATTGCGCCTCTTTTTTTCTTTGCGTCATGTGCTGATTGGGGAGGGTTTTTTGGAAGGGACATCCTGCGTGACACTGCAGTGCCACTCCTAAATGGGCCCGGTGTTTGTGTCGGCCACTAGGGTCGCTAATCTTACTCACACAGTCAGCTACCTCATTGCGCCTCTTTTTTTCTTTGCGTCATGTGCTGATTGGGGAGGGTTTTTTGGAAGGGACATCCTGCGTGACACTGCAGTGCAACTCCTAAATGGGCCCGGTGTTTGTGTCGGCCACTAGGGTCGCTAATCTTACTCACGCAGTCAGCTACCTCATTGCGCCTCTTTTTTTCTTTGCGTCATGTGCTGATTGGGGAGGGTTTTTTGGAAGGGACATCCTGCGTGACACTGCAGTGCCACTCCTAAATGGGCCCGGTGTTTCTGTCGGCCACTAGGGTCGCTTATCTTACTCACACAGTCAGCTACCTCATTGCGCCTCTTTTGTTCTTTGTGTCATGTGCTGATTGGGGAGGGTTTTTTGGAAGGGACATCCTGCGTGACACTTCAGTGCCACTCCTAAATGGGCCCGGTGTTTGTGTCGGCCACTAGGGTCGCTAATCTTACTCACACAGTCAGCTACCTCATTGCGCCTCTTTTTTTCTTTGCGTCATGTGCTGATTGGGGAGGGTTTTTTGGAAGGGACATCCTGCGTGACACTGCAGTGCCACTCCTAAATGGGCCCGGTGTTTGTGTCGGCCACTAGGGTCGCTTATCTTACTCACACAGTCAGCTACCTCATTGCGCCTCTTTTTTTCTTTGCGTCATGTGCTGATTGGGGAGGGTTTTTTGGAAGGGACATCCTGCGTGACACTGCAGTGCCACTCCTAGATGGGCCAGGTGTTTGTGTCGGCCACTAGTGTCGCTTAGCTTAGTCATCCAGCGACCTTGGTGCAAATTTTAGGACTAAAAATAATATTGTGAGGTGTGAGGTATTCAGAATAGACTGAAAATGAGTGGAAATTATGGTTTTTGAGGTTAATAATAATATGGGATCAAAATGACCCCCAAATTCTATGATTTAAGCTGTTTTTTAGTGTTTTTTTAAAAAAACACCCGAATCCAAAACACACCCGAATCCGACAAAAAAAATTCGTTGAGGTTTTGCCAAAACGCGGTCGAACCCAAAACACGGCCGCGGAACCGAACCCAAAACCAAAACACAAAACCCGAAAAATTTCAGGCGCTCATCTCTATCTGAAATAGACAGTTCTAGAGATCGCCATTTTTGGGATTTTTTTTGTTTTTGTTTTTTTCTTCATGTTTTGGTTTTGGATTGGTTTTGCCAAAGCTGCCCTTGTGATTTTGGTTTTGGTTCTAATCTCAAAAGAAAAAATCATAAAAACAGCTAAAATCACAGAATTTGGGGGTGTTTTGTTCCTATAGTATTATTACCCTCAATAACATTAATTTCCACTCATTTCCAGTAGTGATGAGCGGGTTCGGTTTCTCGGAAACCGAACCCCCCCGAACTTCACGCTTTTTACACGGGTCCGAGGCAGACTCGGATCTTCCCGCCTTGCTCGGCTAACCCGAGCGCGCCCGAACGTCATCATCCCGCTGTCGGATTCTCGCGAGGCTCGTATTCTATCACGAGACTCGGATTCTATATAAGGAGCCGCGCGTCGCCGCCATTTTCACACGTGCATTGAGATTGATAGGGAGAGGACGTGGCTGGCGTCCTCTCCGTTTAGAGTAGACTAGAGAGTAGTAGAGAGTAGAGACACTTGATTTACTAATTTTGGGGAGCATATTAGGACGGAGTACTACTTGCTGATAGTGTGACCAGTGACCACCAGTTTAATTAATCCGTTCTCTGCCTGAAAAAAAACGATACACAGACAGTGTGACACAGTCACATACCATATCTGTGCTCAGCCTCAGTGTGCCCTCAGTGTGCTGCATCATCTATGTAATACTGTATATCTGACTGTGCTGAGTGCTCACTGCTCACACAGCTTAATTGTGGGGGAGACTGGGGAGCAGTTATAGCAGGAGTACATATTTTAACAGTGCACACTTTTGCTGCCAGAGTGCCACTGCCAGTGCCAGTGTGACTGACCAGTGACCACTGACCACCAGTATATTGTGATTGTCTGCCTGAAAAAGTTAAACACTCGTCGTGTGGTGTTTTTATTCTATAAACGCATTCTGCTGACAGTGTCCAGCAGGTCCGTCATTATATAATATATACCTGTCCGGCTGCAGTAGTGATATATATATATTTTATATCTCATTATCATCCAGTCTATATTAGCAGCAGACGCAGAACGGTAGTCCACGGCTGTAGCTACCTCTGTGTCGGCAGTCGCTCGTCCATCCATAATTGTATACCACCTACCCGTGGTGTTTTTTTTTTTTTTTTCTATCTTCTTGATACTAGTAGCTTACTTTAGGAGTCTGCAGTGCTGAGATGACAGTGTCCAGCAGGTCCGTCATTATATAATATATACCTGTCCGGCTGCAGTAGTGATATATATATATATATTTTTTTTATATCATTATCATCCAGTCTATATTAGCAGCAGACGCAGTACGGTAGTCCACGGCTGTAGCTACCTCTGTGTCGGCAGTCGCTCGTCAATCCATAAGTATACTAGTATCCATCCATCTCCATTGTTTACCTGAGGTGCCTTTTAGTTGTGCCTATTAAAATATGGAGAACAAAAATGTTGAGGTTCCAAAAATAGGGAAAGATCAAGATCGACTTCCACCTCGTGCTGAAGCTGCTGCCACTAGTCATGGCCGAGACGATGAAATGCCAGCAACGTCGTCTGCCAAGGCCGATGCCCAATGTCATAGTACAGAGCATGTAAAATCCAAAACACCAAATATCAGTAAAAAAAGGACTCAAAAATCTAAAATAAAATTGTCGGAGGAGAAGCGTAAACTTGCCAATATGCCATTTACCACACGGAGTGGCAAGGAACGGCTGAGGCCCTGGCCTATGTTCATGGCTAGTGATTCAGCTTCACATGAGGATGGAAGCACTCAGCCTCTCGCTAGAAAAATGAAAAGACTCAAGCTGGCAAAAGCACAGCAAAGAATTGTGCGTTCTTCGAAATCACAAATCCACAAGGAGAGTCCAATTGTGTCGTTTGCGATGCCTGACCTTCCCAACACTGGACGTGAAGAGCATGCGCCTTCCACCATTTGCACGCCCCCTGCAAGTGCTGGAAGGAGCACCCACAGTCCAGTTCCTGATAGTCAGATTGAAGATGTCAGTGTTGAAGTACACCAGGATGAGGAGGATATGGGTGTTGCTGGCGCTGGGGAGGAAATTGACCAGGAGGATTCTGATGGTAAGGTGGTTTGTTTAAGTCAGGCACCCGGGGAGACACCTGCTGTCCGTGGGAGGAATAGGGCCATTGACATGCCTGGTGAAAATACCAAAAAAATCAGCTCTTCGGTGTGGAAGTATTTCAACAGAAATGCGGACAACATTTGTCAAGCCGTGTGTTGCCTTTGTCAAGCTGTAATAAGTAGGGGTAAGGACGTTAACCACCTCGGAACATCCTCCCTTATACGTCACCTGCAGCGCATTCATCATAAGTCAGTGACAAGTTCAAAAACTTTGGGCGACAGCGGAAGCAGTCCACTGACCAGTAAATCCTTTCCTCTTGTAACCAAGCTCACGCAAACCACCCCACCAACTCCCTCAGTGTCAATTTCCTCCTTCCCCAGGAATGCCAATAGTCCTGCAGGCCATGTCACTGGCAATTATGACGAGTCCTCTCCTGCCTGGGATTCCTCCGATGCATCCTTGCGTGTAACGCCTACTGCTGCTGGCGCTGCTGTTTTTGCTGCTGGGAGTCGATGGTCATCCCAGAGGGGAAGTCGTACTCGTAAGACCACTTTTACTACTTCCACCAAGCAATTGACTGTCCAACAGTCCTTTGCGAGGAAGATGAAATATCACAGCAGTCATCCTGCTGCAAAGCGGATAACTGAGGCCTTGGCATCCTGGGCGGTGAGAAACGTGGTTCCGGTATCCATCATTACTGCAGAGGCAACTAGAGACTTGTTGGAGGTACTGTGTCCCCGGTACCAAATACCATCTAGGTTCCATTTCTCTAGGCAGGCGATACCGAAAATGTACACAGACCTCAGAAAAAGACTCACCAGTGTCCTAAAAAATGCAGTTGTACCCAATGTCCACTTAACCACGGACATGTGGATAAGTGGAGCAGGGCAGACTCAGGACTATATGACTGTGACAGCCCACTGGGTAGATGTATGGACTCCCGCCGCAAGAACAGCAGCGGCGGCACCAGTAGCAGCATCTCGCAAACGCCAACTCTTTCCTAGGCAGGCTACGCTTTGTATCACCGCTTTCCAGAATACGCACACAGCTAAAAACCTCTTACGGCAACTGAGGAAGATCATCGCGGAATGGCTTACCCCAATTGGACTCTCCTGTGGATTTGTGGCATCGGACAACGCCAGCAATATTGTGTGTGCATTAAATCTGGGCAAATTCCAGCACGTCCCATGTTTTGCACATACCTTGAATTTGGTGGTGCAGAATTATTTAAAAAACGAGAGGGGCATGCAAGAGATGCTGTCGGTGGCCAGAAGAATTGCGGGACACTTTCGGCGTACAGGCACCACGTACAGAAGACTGGAGCACCACCAAAAACGCCTGAACCTGCCCTGCCATCATCTGAAGCAAGAAGTGGTAACGAGGTGGAATTCAACCCTCTATATGCTTCAGAGGTTGGAGGAGCAGCAAAAGGCCATTCAAGCCTATACAACTGAGCACGATATAGGAGGTGGAATGCACCTGTCTCAAGCGCAGTGGAGAATGATTTCAACGTTGTGCAAGGTTCTGCAACCTTTTGAACTTGCCACACGTGAAGTCAGTTCAGACACTGCCAGCCTGAGTCAGGTCATTCCCCTCATCAGGCTTTTGCAGAAGAAGCTGGAGACATTGAAGGAGGAGCTAACACAGAGCGATTCCGCTAGACATGTGGGACTTGTGGATGGAGCCCTTAATTCGCTTAACAAGGATTCACGGGTGGTCAATCTGTTGAAATCAGAGCACTACATTTTGGCCACCGTGCTCGATCCTAGATTTAAAACCTACCTTGGATCTCTCTTTCCGGCAGACACAAGTCTGCTGGGGTTCAAAGAACTGCTGGTGACAAAATTGTCAAGTCAAGCGGAACGCGACCTGTCAACATCTCCTCCTTCACATTCTCCCGCAACTGGGGGTGCGAGGAAAAGGCTCAGAATTCCGAGCCCACCCGCTGGCGGTGATGCAGGGCAGTCTGGAGCGACTGCTGATGCTGACATCTGGTCCGGACTGAAGGACCTGACAACGATTACGGACATGTCGTCTACTGTCACTGCATATGATTCTCTCCCCATTGAAAGAATGGTGGAGGATTATATGAGTGACCGCATCCAAGTAGGCACGTCAGACAGTCCGTACTTATACTGGCAGGAAAAAGAGGCAATTTGGAGGCCCTTGCACAAACTGGCTTTATTCTACCTAAGTTGCCCTCCCACAAGTGTGTACTCCGAAAGAGTGTTTAGTGCCGCCGCTCACCTTGTCAGCAATCGGCGTACGAGGTTACATCCAGAAAATGTGGAGAAGATGATGTTCATTAAAATGAATTATAATCAATTCCTCCGTGGAGACATTGACCAGCAGCAATTGCCTCCACAAAGTACACAGGGAGCTGAGATGGTGGATTCCAGTGGGGACGAATTGATAATCTGTGAGGAGGAGGATGTACACGGTGATATATCGGAGGATGATGATGAGGTGGACATCTTGCCTCTGTAGAGCCAGCTTGTGCAAGGAGAGATTAATTGCTTCTTTTTTGGTGGGGGACCAAACCAACCCGTCATTTCAGTCACAGTCGTGTGGCAGACCCTGTCACTGAAATGATGGGTTGGTTAAAGTGTGCATGTCCTGTTTATACAACATAAGGGTGGGTGGGAGGGCCCAAGGACAATTCCATCTTGCACCTCTTTTTTTCTTTCATTTTTCTTTGCGTCATGTGCTGTTTGGGGGGTGTTTTTTGGAAGGGCCATCCTGCGTGACACTGCAGTGCCACTCCTAGATGGGCCAGGTGTTTGTGTCGGCCACTAGGGTCGCTTAGCTTACTCACACAGCTACCTCATTGCGCCTCTTTTTTTCTTTGCGTCATGTGCTGTTTGGGGAGTGTTTTTTGGAAGGGCCATCCTGCGTGACACTGCAGTGCCACTCCTAGATGGGCCAGGTGTTTGTGTCGGCCACTTGGGTCGCTGAGCTTAGTCATCCAGCGACCTCGGTGCAAATTTTAGGACTAAAAATAATATTGTGAGGTGTTCAGAATAGACTGAAAATGAGTGGAAATTATGGTTATTGAGGTTAATAATACTTTGGGATCAAAATGACCCCCAAATTCTATGATTTAAGCTGTTTTTTAGGGTTTTTTTGAAAAAAACACCCGAATCCAAAACACACCCGAATCCGACAAAAAAAATTCGGTGAGGTTTTGCCAAAACGCGTTCGAACCCAAAACACGGCCGCGGAACCGAAACCAAAACACAAAACCCGAAAAATTTCCGCTGCTCATCACTAATTTCCAGTCTATTTTGAACACCTCTCAGCTCACAATATTGTTTTTATCAAGTTTCAGCCAAAAGGTTGCACCAAGGTAGCTGGCTGACTAAACTAAGTGACAGAAGTAGGTGGCACAAATACCTGGCACATCTAGGAGTGGTACTGCAGTGGCAGACAGAATGGCACTTTTATAAACTATGCCCAAAAAATGCTCCAAAGAGCACATAATGAAAAGAAATAAGGTGCAATATGAAATTGTCCTTGGACCCTTCCATCCACCCCTATGCTGTGTATATGAAACCGGACATGCACAGTTTAACAAACCAATAATTTCAGCGACAAGAGCCGGCACTTGTGGCTGAAATTATTGGTTTGTCTGGGCCCCCACAAAACAATTTTTTAGAAGAACTTCCTCCGTTAAGTAATTACTCTGAGGATGCTGATGATGAGGTGTTAATTACATTATAATCTTGTACAATAAGTATCATGTCTTCGCCGCAAATAACGCAACATGGAGGAGGTTCCTAGATGGCTAACGTATCTACCTCTACTAAATTTGGTTTCACAAATGGAGCAGATGCTTTCATAAACATTGTCAGGATTGGGGTTAAAATAATCCCACTCCCAAGAGGTGGCTTTTTTGGTTTTATGACCAGGTATCACAATGGCTTTCTTTTTATCACGGTCAACAACTGCAATCACCAGTGGCTGACTTGCACAAACAACATCATCATCAACATCCTCAATGTCAGATAGTACACACATGTCCCCCTCATCCTGTCCCACTTCCACACACAAATCCTCAATTTGTATTATGTCCTCCTCATCAGATTCATCCCCCTCCTCAACGGATTCATCACCATCTTTATTTGTACTGCTCCCCACATGTGCAGATGGTTCAGAAATGGTGAAAGGCAGTGAAAGATGTCAAACTCATACCTGACGTGGACACCCCTAAACGTTTCTCGAGAACGTCTTTTGGTACTGATTCTGAATGCGCAGTTTGTCTTACTGCCTCTGCAGGTAACTTTCCTTTTGATTTTTTTTCTATACCACTCTAAAATTAAATGATTTTATAAACCCTAACTTAAGTCCTCTATGCACCTGGGTATCTGCCTTAGCAGCTGATGATAACGGACTTCAGCACTAGTAGTAGCTTCCATTTCTATCAACATAAAGTGGGGTTGACCTTCACCGACAGCGTCACACAAATGAGTCAGAAATGTATATAATAATTACACACTGCAGTTGACTTCACCAACAGTGTTGCACAAATGAGCCAGAAATGTATATAATAATAATTAACCACTGCGGTTGACTTCACCGACAGCATTGCACAAATGAGTCAGAAATGTATATAATAATTATACACTGCTTTTGACTTCAATGACAGTGTTGCACAATACGTGTATGAGTAGGAAATAATATACTGTGGTCTGACCAGCAGTGTCACAGTGCTTATGAAAATAAAATAAAAACTGTATAGTACACTTGGGTACAGCACAAACAAAAAAAATATATATCTTTTTTTTATAATTTTTGGCTTTGTTTTTACTTTTATTTTAATTTTACACTGGGGCAGAGCCCCTGGCTGAACGGACAGATCATCCCTTTCATATGGAACAGGCATGTCAAACTCATGGTCATCCAACTGTTGTGAAACTATAAGTCCAGCATGCTTTACCAGCTGATCAGTGGAAGGTATGCTGGCAAAGCATGCTGGGACTTGCAGTTTCACAACAGCTGGAGGGTCACAAGTTTGACATGCCTGATATAGAGCATACAACAAGTGATAGCACACCTTTTTAAGATACAGCAGACAAAGATCACCCCTTTTTTAGATACAGCTGACAGAGAGTACCCATTTTTCAGATACCGCAGACAGAGACAACCCCTTTTTCAGATACAGCACACGGTAAACCCCCACTGCCACACATCACACCACGCCACCTAGTACTGAGATAGAAACATCCATCCGTGCAGTACACTCTCCTATGCCAGAGTGAAAATGGCTCAGATACACGGGAACTTATATAGAATCCGACAGCGGGATGATGTTTTGCCTCAATGACGTAGTTGAGGAGAGTGGGAAAACCCGAACCAGGCTCGGATCCCGGTTTGGATTGCAAAGTTTGTGGGGTTCAGTTCACAGAGAACCGAATCCGATCCTCTCTACTTCTAAGGGTACAGGGCTTACTAAACCTTCTTGCCAGCGACGGCTCCTACCTTTTTGGAGTAGGGCTGGTGATACTGTCAGTCCTTCCCTCCTTGTCCCTGCCATTACCTGGTTTCTGACGATTGTGCTATGTGCAGTTCACAGACATAGGGTCCTGGCTCATGTGCAGTAGTGGTGATGGTACTGCGCACGCGCAAAACCATGGTTTCTATGGACTGCATAGGTTGCATCCCATAGAAGCCAGCTAGGGCTAAAGAGGCAAGGAGCTGGCTTCTTACAGCCAGCTCTCTGCCTTTTGCAGCCTGGTCTGGCAATCCCGGAGGGAGAATCACCTCCCAATGGGACTGCCTATAGTGTCTGTGACTGGCAGGTAAGACTTCCAATAGGTAGTCACTGCCAATCACAGTCAAGCCAGTGCAGTCTCACGGACTTCATCTGGCTTCACTGACATTGAGCTGGGTGGCGGATTTTATATGAGTGGGCTGCATAGGTAAAAACAATCACTGCCTTGCCTAACCCTAGCCTTGAGCAGCGCTTAAGCAGCTCCTGAGGGATACTGTGGGATCTTTTCTTTTACTGCCTGTGTACTGCAGGACTTCTAGCAGGGATCTTCAATGTGGATCTCCCTGGGACTTACTACCCTAGTCTTCTGTGGGTCTTATCGCCAGCTTGACGCAGCTGGGATTCTGTCACTGTGGCAATTCTTTGTGTAGGTGCCACAGCTGCTAAACACCAGACCATTCCTGGCCTCACCCTTCCTGAAACTGGGCATCCTCTTTCTCCCACCAGCAGTGCCATTTCTTGCACCTGCCACGGCACTTTGTGACTCCATTATTCTCCCCCTCCTCCCTCTTCCCTAGTACTCTGCTCGGGGGAGTTGAGTACTAGTGAAGAGGGAGAAGGGGGAGTGTGTTGTCAGTGCTGGCAGACTGGTGCCCACCAGTGAACATACACCCCCTTGGCAATGAGCTATATTTTTGACAACAAGCATCACCCTCGGAAAAGAGCATGGATCCCAGAGCATGAAACCCCTGGCAATGAGCATGACACCCAGTGCGTGAAACCCCTGGCAACGAGTGTGACACCCAGCACATGAAACCCTTGGCAACAAGCAGGTAATTTAAAAGTAATTAGAACATTTACTGTAGGGTATAATGTATCACGGGTATTGCGGTGTATGGTGTAATATGGTGCAGGGGGCATAATATGGTGCAAAGGGCATTACTCTGTGGGGGGTTAATATTGTGAAATGTTTATTTACCTGTGGTGGCCGAGGTCTGTTGTTGCAGGGTCAAAAACTAGGGTATAAGATAGTATTTTCCTTCAAGGCCACACCTATTTTAGTGAGACCAGCCCATTTTAATGAGGCCATACCCCCTCACCGGGAGCATGCACAAGTCACGTGCAAAATAGCTTTTTGTATGTCGCATTTTTTAATGTCTATTCGGGGTTTTAATTTTTTTTTAATGCTCGCACCGGAAGCCAAGTTATCTAGAAACAGCCCTGACCACCAGACTGCACTTTATTCTTGGCTGATACATGGTGAGATTGCTCCACAGGTACAGCCGGAAAGTATTCACAGCGCTTCACTTTTTCAACATTTTGTTCTGATACAGCCTTATTCCACAATGGAATAAATTCATATTTTCCCTCAAAATTCTACACACACTACCCCATAATGACAATGTGAAAAAAGTTTTTTTTTAGATTTTTGCAAATTTATTAAAAATAAAAACTAAGAAATCACATGTACGCATGCACAGCCCTTACCATGAAGCTCAAAATTGAGCTCAGGCGCATCCTGTTTCCACTGATCATCCTTCAGATGTTCCTACAGCTTAATTGGAGTCCTTCTGTTGTAAATTCAATTGATTGGACATGATTTGGAAAGGCACACACCTGTCTATATAATGTCTCACACTTGACAGTGCATGTCTGAGCACAAGCCAAGCATGAAGTCAAAGGAATTGTCTGTAGACCTCCGAGACAGGATTGTCTCGAGGCACATATCTGGGGAAGGGTACAGAAAAATATCTGCTGCTTTGACAGTCACAATGACTACAGTGGCCAATGGAAGAAGTTCAGAGCCACCAGGGCTCTTCCTAGAGCTGGCCGGCCATCGAAACTGAACGATCGGGGAGGAGGGCCCTAGTCAGGGAGGTGACCAAGAACCTGATGGTCACTCTGTCAGAGCTACAGCATGTGGAGAGAGGAGAACCTTCCAGAAGGACAACCATCTCTGCCGCAATCCACCAATCAGGCCTGTATGGTAGAGTGGCAAGACGGAAGCCACTCCATACATAAAAGCACATAGCAGCCTGCCTGGAGTTTGCCAAAATGCACCTGAAGGACTCTCAGACCATGAGAACCAAAATTCTCTGGTCTGAAGAGACAAAGATTGAATTCTTTGGCGTGAATGCCAGGCGTCATGTTTGGAGGAAACCAGGCCCCGCTCATTACCAGGCCAAATACCATCCCTACAGTGAAGCATGGTGGTGGCAGCATCATGCTGTGGGGGTGTTTTTCAGCATCAGGAACTGGGAGACTAGTCAGAATAGAGGGAAAGATGAATACAGCAATGTACAGAGACATCCTGGATGAAAACCTGTCTCAAGAGCGATCTTGACCTCAGACTGGGGCGACGGTTCACCTTTCAGCAAGACAATGACCCTAAGCACACAGCCAAGATATCAAAGGAGTGGCTTCAGGACAACTCTGTGAATGTCCTTGAGTGGCCCAGCCATAGTTCAGACTTGAATCCGATTTAACATCTCTGGAGAGATCTGAAAATGGCTGTGCACCGAAGCTTCACATCAAACCTGATGAAGCTTGAGAGGTGCTGCAAAGAGGAATCGGCAAAACTGCCCAAAGATAGGTGTGCCAAGCTTGTGGCATCATATTCAAAAAGACTTGAGGCTGTTATTGCTGCCAAAGGTGCATCAATAAAGTATTGAGCAAAGGCTTTGAATACTTATGTACATGTGATTTCTTAGCTTTTTATTTTTAATAAATTTTCAAAAATCTAAAAAAAAAAATTTCACGTTGTCATTATGGGGTATTGTGTGTAGA
The DNA here is from genome assembly GCF_028390025.1 of Pseudophryne corroboree. NCBI lineage: Eukaryota > Metazoa > Chordata > Amphibia > Anura > Myobatrachidae > Pseudophryne > Pseudophryne corroboree. Next base: position 338,569,775 of record NC_086444.1, on the reverse strand, counting down.
ATTTTGAGGGGAAAAAATGAATTTATTCCATTTTGGAATAAGGCTGTAACATAACAAAATGTGGAAAAAGTGAAGCACTGTGAATTCTTTCCGTATGCACTTTACATGAAAGATCTTGGGGGTCATTCCGAGTTGATCGCTCGCTAGCAGATTTTAGCAGCATTGCACATGCTAGGCCGCCGCCCTCTGGGAGTGTATCTTAGCTTAGCAGAATAGCGAACAAAAGATTAGCAGAATTGCGAATAGAAATTTCTTAGCAGTTTCTGAGTAGCTCCAGACCTACTCACAGATTGCGATCAGCTCAGGCCGTTTCGTTCCTGGTTTGACGTCACAAACACGCTCTGCATTCGGCCAGCCACTCCCCCGTTTCTCCAGACACTCCCGCGTTTTTCCCTGACACGCCTGCGTTTTTCCGCACACTCCCAGAAAACGGCAAGTTTCCACCCAGAAACACCCACTTCCTGTCAATCACACTCCGATCACTTCAACAATGAAAATTCTTCGTTCGGACGTGATTAAATCAGTTTTGTGCTAAAATACTTACCGCATGCGCACTGCGTACCATGCGCATGTGCATTTTTGCCTTAATCGCTCCATTGCGAAATCGGCAACGAGCGATCAACTCGGAATGACCCCCCTAGCCCCTTAGCAGCTATTATCTGGGAAATCACCTCAGATTAAAAGGCACTGGGGTACATAAACTAACATTTCCCATGGCGCAGCGGTAATGCAGGTCTTGGTTTGCCTATTAATGTGGCAAAGCATGAAGCTGCATTATTTGCAAAATGTACAAAGCTTCCCTTGTGACACCATATAAATAATAAGATTTTACTTACCGGTAAATCTATGTCTCGTAGTCCATAGTGGATGCTGGGGACACCGTAAGGACCATGGAGAATAGACGGGCTCCGCAGGAGACAGGGCACTTTAAGAAAGAATTTGGATACTGGTGTGCTCTGGCTCCTCCCTCTATGTCCCTCCTCCAGACCTCAGTTAGAGAAACTGTGCCCGGAAGAGCTGACAGTACAAGGAAAGGATTTTGGAATCCAGGGCAAGACTCATACCAGTCACACCAATCACACCGTATAACTCGTGATAAACTTACCCAGTTAACAGTATGAACAACAATGGAGCATCAGATCAACCCTGATGCAACCAACATAACCCTTATTTAAGCAATAACTATATACAAGTATTGCAGAAGAAGTCCGCACTTGGGACTGGCGCCCAGCACCCACTACGGACTACGAGAAATAGATTTACCGGTAAGTAAAATCTTATTTTCTCTAACGTCCTAGTGGATGCTGGGGACTCCGTAAGGACCATGGGGATTATACCAAAGCTCCCAAACGGGCGGGAGAGTGCGGATGACTCTGCAGCACCGAATGAGCAAACTCAAGGTCCTCCTCAGCCAGGGTATCAAACTTGTAGAACTTTGCAAAGGTGTTTGAAATTGACCAAGTAGCAGCTCGGCAAAGCTGTAATGTCGAGACCCCTCGGGCAGCCGCCCAAGAAGAGCCCACCCTCCTTGTGGAATGGGCCTTAACTGATCTAGGCAGCGGCAACCCAGCCGCAGAATGAGCCTGCTGAATCGTGTTACAGATCCAGCGAGCAATAGTTTGCTTTGAAGCAGGCGCCCCAAGCTTGTTGGAAGCATACAGGATAAACAAAGATTCTGTTTTCCTGACCCTAGCCGTTCTGGCTACATAACCTTCAAAGCCCTGACCACATCTAGTAACTCGGAATCCTCCAAGTCACGAGTAGCCAGAGGCACCTCAATAGGTGGGGTCATATGAAGGGATGACACCTCTTTTGGCAGAAATTGTGGACGGGTCCGCAATTCTGCCCTGTCCATATGGAAAACCAGATAGGGGCTTTTATGTGACAAAGCCGCTAAATCTGACACACGCTTAGCTGAAGCCAAGGCTAATAGCATGACCACCTTCCACGTGAGAAATTTTAACTCCACGGTTTTGAGTGGCTCAAACCAGTGTGACTTCAGGAAACTCAATACCACGTTAAGATCCCAAGGTGCCACTGGAGGCACAAAAGGGGGCTGCATATGCAGCACTCCCTTTACAAACGTCTGGACTTCAGGAATAGAAGCCAGTTCTTTTTGAAAGAAAATGGATAGAGCTGAAATCTGGACCTTAATGGAACCCAATTTCAGGCCCAAAGTCACTCCCGACTGTAGGAAGTGAAGGAAACGACCCAGCTGGAATTCCTCCGTAGGGGCATTCCTGGCCTCACACCAAGCAACATATTTTCGCCATATACGGTGATAATGTTTAGCCGTCAGGTCCTTCCTAGCCTTTATCAGCGTAGGAATAACCTAATCCGGAATGCCTTTTTCTGCTAGGATCCGGTGTTCAACCGCCATGCCGTCAAACGCAGCCGCGGTAAGTCTTGGAACAGACAGGGCCCCTGTTGCAACACGTCCTGTCTTAGAGGCAGAGGCCATGGGTCCTCTGTGAGCATTTCTTGCAGATCCGGATACCAAGTCCCTCTTGGCCAATCCGGAACGATGAATATTGTTCTCCCCCTTCTTTTTCTTAGGATTCTCAGCACCTTTGGTATGAGAGGAAGAGGAGGAAATACATAAATCGACTGGAACACCCACGGTGTCACTAGTGCGTCTACAGCTATCGCCTGAGGGTCTCTTGACCTGGCGCAATATCTCTGTAGCTTTTTGTTGAGGCGGGATGCCATCATGTCCACCTGTGGCAGTTCCCACCGCCTTGCAATCTGCGTGAAAACTTCTTGATGAAGTCCCCACTCTCCCGGGTGGAGGCCGTGCCTGCTGAGGAAGTCTGCTTCCCAGTTGTCCACTCCCGGAATGAACACTGCTGACAGTGCTCTTACGTGATTCTCCGCCCAGCGAAGAATTCTGGTGGCTTCTACCATCGCCACCCTGCTCCTTGTGCCGCCTTGGCGGTTTACATGAGCCACTGCGGTGATATTGTCTGACTGAATCAGAACCGGTTGGTCGCGAAGCAGGGACTCCGCTTGATGTAGGGCGTTGTATATGGCCCTTAGTTCCAGGATGTTGATGTGAAGGCAAGTCTCCTGACTTGACCACAGCCCTTGGAAATTTCTTCCCTATGTGACTGCCCCCGACCCTCGGAGGCTTGCATCCGTGGTCACCAGGACCCAGTCCTGAATGCCGAATCTGCGACCTTCGAGAAAGTGAGCACTCTGCAGCCACCACAGGAGAGACACCCTGGCCCTGGGGGATAGGGTGATTAACCGATGCATCTGAAGATGTGATCCGGACCACTTGTCCAGTAAGTCCCATTGGAAGGTCCTCGCATGGAACCTGCCGAAGGGAATGGCCTCGTATGATGCCACCATCCTTCCCAGGACTCGAGTGCAGTGATGCACTGACACCTGTTTTGGTTTTAATAGATTCCTGACCAGTGTCACGAGCTCCTGAGCTCTCTCTATCGGGAGATAAACCCTTTTCTGGTCTGTGTCTAGGATCATGCCTAGGAGAGGCAGATGAGCTGTAGGAACCAACTGCGACTTTGGAATATATAGAATCCAGCCGTGTTGCCGTTACACTTCCAGAGAAAGTGATACGCTGTTCAGCCACTGCTCTCTTGATCTCACTTTTACGAGGAGATCATCCAAGTACGTGATAACAGTGACACCTTGCTTCCGCAGGAGCACCATCATTTCCGCCATTACCTTGGTGAACATTCTCGGGGCCGAGGAGAGACCAAACGGCAACGTCTGAAATTGGTAATGACAATCCCGTACCGCAATTCTGAGGTACGCCTGATGAGGTGGATAAATGGGGACATGAAGGTATGCATCCTTTATGTCCTGAGTCACCATAAAATCTCCCCCTTTCAGGCTTGCAATGACCGCTCTTAGCGATTCCATCTTGAACTTGAACATTTTCAGGTATATGTTCTGGGATTTTAAATTCAATATGGGTCTGACCGAACCGTCCGGTTTCGGGACTACCACATGGTCGAATAATAACCCCCTCCTTGTTGAAGGAGGGGAACCTTGACCACCACCTGTTGAAGATACAATTTGTGAATTGCAGTTAACACTGTCTCCCTCTCGTGGGGGGAAGCCGGCAGGGCCGTCGGTGAGGGGGCATCTTCTCAAAGTCCAGCTTGTATCCCTGAGACACAATATCTATTGCCCAGGGATCTAACAGGGAGTGAACCCACTTGTGGCTGAACGTACGAAGGCGTGCCCCCACCTGGCCTAGCTCCGCCTGTGGAGCCCCAGCGACATGCAGTGGATTTTTGTAGAGGCTGGGGAGGACTTCTGTTCCTGGGAACTAGCTTTGTTGTGCAGCTTCTTTCCTCTGCCCCTGCCTCTGGCAAGAAAGGACGCACCTCGGACTTTCTTGTTTCTTTGTGTTCAAAAGGCTGCATTTGATAATGTCGTGCTTTCCTAGGCTGTGCAGGAATATAAGGCAAAATATCAGAATTACCAGCTATAGCTGTGGAGACCAGGTCCGAGAACCCTTCTCCACACAATCCGCAGCCTTCCATATGCCTCTTAAGTCGGCATCATCTGTCCATTGCATATTCTACAGGATACGTCAAACAGAAATCGACATAGCTTTGACTCTAGGACCCAGTATACTCATGTCTCTTTGGGCATGTTTTATATATATATATATATATATATATATACAAAATAGAGAATTCAGCACTCACCATAGCAAGCTCACTTGTCCTCACAACATCAATAAATAAATGATGGGGGTTTAGTTGGTGAATTGGCCAATGCACGGAAGCCTGCATACCGATTTTCAAGGTACCCCACCTTCATGCAGGTCCTACACTATCACAAAGCCTAAATAATTAAAACCTGGCAACTGTATCATGGTCACAGGCCTTTTCATGCACCCCTGTGTAATCTTAATTGTTCTAAACCTGTGTCAGCTGCTCCTTAGTAATTTATCGGCTGTGTCAGGTGACTAGTATGCCTTTAAAAGCCACTAGATATGTGGCAGGCATACATTAAACCTAGTGGGCATATTTGCAGTTATATTATATGTGATACAGTTGCCAGGTTTTAATTCTTTAGGCTTTGTGATAGTGTAGGACCTGCATGAAGGTGGGGTACCTTGAAAATCGGTATGCAGGCTTCCGTGCATTGGCCAATTCACCAACTAAACCCCCATCATTTATTTATTTATTGATGTTGTGAGGACAAGTGAGCTTGCTATGGTGAGTGCTGAATTCTCTATTTTGTATGTATTTGGCAGTGGCGTGCGGTGAGGTCAGTGTCTGGTGAGGCACTGCAGCCATAATGTTCGCTAAGTCCTGCCGATGATGCAGAGCAGGGAGGGCAGGATGGGAGCAGTGGTGCGGAGCAGGAGGGGGCAGGATGGGAGCAGTGGTGCGGAGCAGGACGGGGTGGGATAGGGCAGTGGTGCGAAGCAGGAGGGCGCAGGAAGGGAGCAGTGGTGCGGGGCATGTTGGTAGCAATGATGCGGAGTGGGGGGGGGGTGAGGTTGGGAGCAGTGGTGCGGAGCAGGAGGGGGCCGGATGGGAGTAGTGGTGTGGAGCAGGAGGGGGTAGGATGGGAGCAGTGGTGCGGAGCAGGAAGGGAGCAGTGATGCGGGGCAGGTTAGGAGCAATGGTGCGGATCACAGGGGGCAGGATGGGAGCAGCGGTGCGGATCACAGGGGGCAGGATGGGAGCAGCGGTGCGGATCACAGGGGGCAGGATGGTAGCAGCAGTGCGGATCACAGGGGGCAGGATGGGAGCAGTAGTGTGGAGCATGGGAGCAGTGGTGCGGGGCAGGTTGGGAGCAATGATGCAGAGTGGGGGGGTGAGGTTGGGAGCAGTGGTGCGGAGCAGGAGGGGGCCGGATGGGAGTAGTGGTGTGGAGCAGGAGGGGGTAGGATGGGAGCAGTGGTGCGGAGCAGGAAGGGAGCAGTGATGCGGGGCAGGTTAGGAGCAATGGTGCGGATCACAGGGGGCAGGATGGGAGCAGCGGTGCGGATCACAGGGGGCAGGATGGGAGCAGTAGTGCGGAGCATGGGAGCAGTGGTGCGGCGCATGGGGGGCAGATGGGAGCAGTCGTGCGGAGCAGGGGGGGGCAGGTTGGTAATGAAAGGTACTCGCTCGCTAAGTTAAACAACAATCTCACCTGCTCCCTGTAGCTCCCGGGTCCCGGCTGCTGTCGTTCCCTCCATGGACACTGCTCCCAGGGCCGGATTATAGGAAGGGCGACAGGGGCCCCACACATTAAGGGCCCCCACACTCCGCTATTTAAACTGGAGTACTCCACAGCTGCATAGAGGGGAGTGGTGCTCTGCGCTACCCTACACATGGAGGGCGGGACTCCTGCTCCTGGCGCTGAGCGCAGCTAAACAGCCTTACAGTCACAATGGGGGAGTGACCGTCACTAGAAGAGTGGCATATCATCGCGGACACACTACTCCCGCCGCCATCGTGACTCACCTCTGAAGACGTGACTCCCTCCCTCCAGGAGGATGTGCCCCGCTGCCCGCGGATTATCAATGTCTGTCCACATGCTGGAAGCACCTGGCTGATCCAACCCTCTATGCTCTTGCCAATTGATGTAAGTGAGTCACCGCTCCCCTCTCAATCCGCAGTGGCCGCCCTGTCTCCCTTCTCACTGTGAGATGACGGACCCCATGCTGGCAGTGTTAGAGCTGTGTGCCCCTGCTGTGCGTATGTGCACAGGTGAGTTTGGGGGGGGGGGAGTGCTTTGTCTCTGTTGTACAGTATGTGCACAGGAGCTCCTGCTGTATGTGTGTGTGGGGGGTGATGTGTGCCCCAGCTGTGGGTGTGGATGGGGGTGATGTGTGTCCCTGCTGTGCGTGTGGATGGGGGGGCTGTGTGCCCCTGCTGTGGGTGTGGATGGGGGTGATGTGTGTCCCTGCTGTGCGTGTGGATGGGGGGTGATGTGTGCCCCTGCTGTGGGTGTGGATGGGGGTGATGTGTGTACCTGCTGTGCGTGTGGATGGGGGTGATGTGTGTCCCTGCTGTGGGTGTGGATGGGGGGGCTGTGTGCCCCTGCTGTGGGTGTGGATGGGGGTGATGTGTGTCCCTGCTGTGTGTGTGGATGGGGGGGCTGTGTGCCCCTGCTGTGGGTGTGGATGGGGGTGATGTGTGTCCCTGCTGTGCGTGTGGATGGGGGTGATGTGTGTCCCTGCTGTGGGTGTGGATGGGGGGGCTGTGTGCCCCTGCTGTGGGTGTGGATGGGGGGGCTGTGTGTCCCTGCTGTGTGTGTGGATGGGGGGGCTGTGTGACCCTGCTGTGGGTGTGGATGGGGGTGATGTGTGTCCCTGCTGTGTGTGTGGATGGGGGGGCTGTGTGCCCCTGCTGTGGGTGTGGATGGGGGTGATGTGTGTCCCTGTTGTTCGTGTGGATGGGGGTGATGTGTGTCCCTGCAGTGGGTGTGGATGGGGGGGCTGTGTGCCCCTGCTGTGGGTGTGGATGGGGGTGATGTGTGTCCCTGCTGTGCGTGTGGACGGGGGTGATGTGTGTCCCTGCTGTGGGTGTGGATGGGGGGGCTGTGTGTCCCTGCTGTGGGTGCGGATGGGGGGGCTGTGTGCCCCTGCTGTGGGTGTGGACAGGGGGGGGGGGGGCTGTGTGCCCCTGCAGTGGGTGTAGATGCATGTGTGTGTATGGTGGGTAGACTGTGTGCCCCTGCTGTGTGAGTGATTTGTGATGGCCTCCACATGCCCCTGGGCCCCCACATACCCGACTGCTGTCCATAGCGCCCAGCCACCGCCGCCGATCTGTGTCTCCCCTCCCGCAGGCACCAGGTCGGAATGAGCCCCCCTCCCGCAGGCACCAGGTCGGAATGAGCCCCCCTCCCGCAGGCACCAGGTCGGAATGAGCCCCCCTCCCGCAGGCACCAGGTCGGTATGAGGATGACAGCTGCTGCGTTGATGGGACTGAGAAGCGGGACACGGCGGGAGCTCTGCTCACAGCCTCACACTTGCTCCGGCTATCTGTCTTAGCGCCGCGGCTCCTGTGTGACAGCCTCACACAGGAGCCGCATCGCTAAGACAGATAGCCGGAGCAAGTGTGAGCAGAGCTCCCGCCGTGTCCCGCTTCTCAGTCCCATCAACGCAGCAGCTGTCATCCTCATACCGACCTGGTGCCTGCGGGGGGACGACGATACTGATCGGCGGCAAACGTGAGTGGGGGGGGTGCAGTGACCTGATCCCACTGGCTGCAGGATCAGTAGGAGACACACGGGGAAAGGGGGGAAGGAAACTAGACGCTATCGACACAGATGAGATGACACAGATTCTGGAGTCACTGTCGGAGACCGTTTCCGAAGCCCTGCCCACTGCCCAATCACATTGACAGGGGTGTGCTTTCATATGAGCTGAAAGCACACCCCTGTCAAAGCGGCACTGCTATTAGGTGCCGCTTCTGCTGCTTTTCTGAATGGGCTTTCACTGCCCAACGCTTGGCCCCGCCCCCCTCTTCCGGTCCTTTCACATAGACTGCGGGAGGCACCTACAGCGGTGCCTCCAAAGCACATATAATACTGTTTCATAGATGGTAACAATAATTACAATAATATAAAGAGTAAACCAGATACTTATGACACAGAACAAGTGTCATAAGTATCTTCTTTGTATTATTTTACACATTACTGACAGGGGAGGCACTGCCTCCCCTGCCTCCCCTGACTGCACGTCCCTGGTATTTGGGTAGGTGGCCATGGGCTGCATGCACCCCACCCTATGAGTGGTGAGTGCAGACACTGCACTCCGCTTCTGGGGTGGCGAGTGCTGTGGTTTTCTATATTTGTTTTTATATATATATATATAATCAAGACAGCATCTTTTATATATATATATATATATATATATATATATATATATATACACACATATATATAAATCTACATACTAGGGTCTCAATCTCTGCTGATAAGGTACCTGTCCACGCTGCCACAGCGCTATAAACCCATGCCGACACAATCGCCGGTCTGAGTAGTGTACCAGAATGTGCACGCTATCTGCAGGATCCCTGAGAATAGCTGTTACGTCAGGGCTACCTTTAGGGCAAACGTGACACCTAGGGGAAGATTCCCATCCTATCCTGGCCCTAGTGGGGAAAAATTCTTTGAATTCTGAGAATTCTTTGTGGGAAACTGCAGTCTCTTGTCTGGAGATTCCCGCTCTTTTTCATCATGAGAGGAGGGAAATTTACCTCAGCTTTCTTCCCCTTAAACATGTGTACCCTTGTGTCAGGGACAGATGAGTCATCAGTGATATGCAAATAATCTTTTATTACAATAATCATTTATTGAATACTTTTCTGCCATTTTGGGTGTAACTTTGCATTATCGTAGTCGACACTGGAGTCAACCTCCGTGTCGATATCAGTGTTTACTATTTTGGATAGTGAGCATTGAGAGACTCTGAAGGTCTCTGCGACATAGGGACAGACATGGGTAGATTTCCTGTCTGTTCTCTAATCCTTTGTGCAATAAATTCACTTTAGCACTTAATTACACAAATCCAAACAGGTGTCGGCGTTGTCGACTGAGACACCCTCACACACACATATTTGCTCTATCTCCTCCTTAGGGGAGCCTTTTACCTCAGACATGTCGACACACACGTACCGACAATCCACACACTCAGGGAATGCTCATCTGAAGACAATTCCCCCATTAGGCCCTTTGGAGAGACAGAGAGAGAGTATGCCAGCACACACCCCAGTGCTATTAACCCAGGAATAACACAGTAACTTAATGTTAACCCAGTAGCTGCTGTTTATATTGATTTTTGCGCCTAATTATGTGCCCCCCCTCTCTTTTTACCCTCTTCTAACGTGTAACTGCAGGGGAGAGACTGGGGAGCTTCCTCTCAGCGGTGCTGTGGAGAAAAAACATGGCGCTGGTGAGTGCTGAGGAAGAAGCCCCGCCCCCTCGACGGCGGGCTTCTGTCCCGCTTTCATGTACAATTTTGGCGGGGGCCCATGCATATATACAGTGCCCAACTGTATATATGCCCTGTTTTGCCAAGAGGTCTCTAATTGCTGCCCAGGGCGCCCCCCCCCTGTGCCCTGCACCCTACAGTGACCGGAGTATGTGGGTTAGTGTGGGAGCAATGGCGCACAGCTGCAGTGCTGTGCGCTACCTCATATGCAGACTGGAGTCTTCTGCCGCCGATTTCGAAGTCTTCTTGCTTCTGACACCGGCTTCTGTCTTCTGGCTCTGCGAGGGGGACGGCGGCGCGGCTCCGGGATCGCACGACCAAGGGTGCGATCCTTTGTACGATCCCTCTGGAGCTAATGGTGTTCAGTAGCCTAAGAAGCAGGACCTATCTTCAGTGAGTAGGACTGCTTCTCTCCCCTCAGTCCCACGTAGCAGAGAGCCTGTTGCCAGCAGAACTCTCTGAAAATAAAAAAACCTAACAAAATACTTTCTTTTTAGCAAGCTCAGGAGAGCTCACTAAGTAGCACCCAGCTCGTCCGGGCACAGATTCAAACTGAGGTCTGGAGGTTGGACATAGAGGGAGGAGCAAGAGCACACCAGTATCCAAATTCTTTCTTAAAGTGCCCTGTCTCCTGCGGAGCCCGTCTATTCCCCATGGTCCTTACGGAGTCCCCAGCATCCACTAGGACGTTAGAGAAAAAGGATTATAATAAAAATTGTATGTTAAACTGCAGAGTCGGCCCTAGCCATGGGCATTATGGGCAAATGCCTTTAGCATCTGGAATGACTAGGAGCATAACATAGCTAGGGCCAGCTCATCTATTGCAGCCAGCCAGGAGAAGAGTGTGGAGAGTGGAGACATCAGGAGGCTACAGTTCCAGAACACAGAACTTTTGCTCAGTTTAAACAGGCAGGAAGCGTGTTTACTTTCACTTTCTGCCTGCCTGTTGTGGCTGATCATTGGGGCTAATTCAGACCTGATCGCTGCTGTGCGTGTTCGCCGGCGCCGCAGTGCGCCAGCACATGCCAGACAGCCGATGGGTGTCTCAGACCTGTGATCGCCTCTGCCTGATTGACAGGCAGAGGCGGTCGCTGGGCGGGAGGGGGCGGCCAGCGCCATTTGGCCGTCATTTAGGGGGCGTGGTCCAGGCAATGCAGGCATGCCCGGACCGTTGGGGGGGGCGGGCCGCGGCAGCTACGTGACATCACATGCAGCCGCTGTGACCTAGGCAGCTTTGAGTAGCTCCCTGCCAGCGCGCAGGAGCTGCGCTGGTAGGGAACTACTTTTCCAGTACAAAAGCATCACCGCTGCGAGATGCTTTTGTACTTGTGTGTGTGTGTGTGTGTGGGGGGGGGGGGGGGGGGGGTCGTGGTCAGGCCTGACATGCTGGGCAGACTAGCCCTGTGCTGGGCGTCTCCCCATATGTCTGAAGACTGATCGTAGCGGTGCTAAATTTAGCACATCTACGATCAGGTCTGAATTAGGCCCTTTGTCAGCCGCATAGGAAGCCATGCAGAGCCTGTGGAGCTACAGGACTCTTACCCAGCTCCCCACAGGATAAAGGTAAGATATGGATAAGGGGAGGTGGGATGGGAGCTAATTACATAGTTATGGGTAGGAGGGAGAGACCTACAAGGAGTGGGGAGAAGGGGGCTAATTACACTGCTATGGGAGTAGACCTATGGGAAATGGGGGGAAGGGAGAGGGAGACCTATGGGGAGTGGGGTGAGGGGGCTAATGACATTGCTCTGGGGGGAGTGGAGACTTATGGGGAGGGGGGATGGAGGCTAATGACACTGCTATGGAGGGAGGGGGAGACCTATGGGGAGTGGGGGAAGGGGTCTAATGACACTGCTATGGGGCAGACCTAAGGAAAGTGGGGGCCCAGGGGGATATGACACTGTTATGGGTGGAAGACATGGGGGTGTGGGAGCTGATGACACTGCTGCTAATGGGAGTTACGGCTCAGGGGGCTATAGCAGTGCTATGGGGGAGAGGGTCCATAGGTGCTCGCATGGGGTATAAAATGTTCACAGGCACACCCTAATGTCGGGCACTCCCCACATGCCTCGTCAGATGCTGGGCATATGTTTAAAGTTTAATCACTAGCTGAACAATTACACATAGTATGCACTATGCAGTCACACTATGCAGGCACCATCTCAGCAGAGCTCCCATTGTGACACCACCCACGGTAAGTGATTCCTAACCTGCCGCTGCCCGTCAGCATCGATGGAGCTGTCATTAGAAGGATCATTGCCCCCTCATACCAGGAGAAGGTTCTTTCTGTGAGCTGTACTCAGGGGGGATGGAGGATCTTCTGTACTAGATGGAAGGTGGGTGGATGGTACAGGTGTGAGACATGGAAGGTGGGAGCGAGGTGCAGGGGAGATGAAAGGTGGGAGCAAGGTACATGTGTGGAAGATGGAAGGTGGGAGTGAGGTGCAGGGGAGATGGAAGGTGGAAGCAAGGTACAGGTGGGAGACATAGAAGGTGGGAGTGAGGTGCAGGGGAGATGGAAGGTGGAAACAAGGTACTGGTGTGAGACATGGAAGGTGGGAGTGAGGTGCAGGGGAGGTGGAAGGTGGGAGCATGGTACAGATGTGAGACATGGAATGTGGGAGTGAGGTGCAGGGGAGATGGAAGGTGGAAACAAGGTACAGGTGTGAACATGGAAGGTGGGAGCGAGGTGCAGGGGAGATGAAAGGTGGGAGCAAGGTACATGCGTGGAAGATGGAAGGTGGGAGTGAGGTGCAGGGGAGATGGAAGGTGGAAGCAAGGTACAGGTGTGAGACATAGAAGGTGGGAGTGAGGTGCAGGGGAGATGGAAGGTGGAAGCAAGGTACTGGTGTGAGACATAGAAGGTGGGAGTGAGGTGCAGGGGAGATGAAAGGTGGGAGCAAGGTACAGGTGTGAGACATAGAAGGTGGGAGTGAGGTGCAGGGGAGATGGAAGGTGGAAGCAAGGTACAGGTGTGAGACATAGAAGGTGGGAGTGAGGGGCAGGGGAGATGGAAGGTGGAAACAAGGTACTGGTGTGAGACATGGAAGGTGGGAGTGAGGTGCAGGGGAGATGGAAGGTGGAAACAAGGTACTGGTGTGAGACATGGAAGGTGGGAGTGAGGTGCAGGGGAGGTGGAAGTTGTGATCATGGTACAGATGTGAGACATGGAATGTGGGAGTGAGGTGCAGGGGAGATAGAACGTAGGAGCAAGGTACAGGTATGAAAGACAGAAGGTAGGAGTAGGTGAGATTGAGTGAGGTGCATGGGTGATAGATGAAATGTGAGCAAGGTAAAGGTGTGGAAGATGGAATGTGGGAGTGAGGTGTGGGGGAGATGGAAGGTGGGAGCATGGTACAGGTGTGAGACATGGAAGGTGGGCGCAAGGTGAAGAGGAGATGAAAAGTGAGAGCAAGGTACAGGTGTGAAAGACAGAAGGTAGGAGCAGGGGAGATTGATAGTGAGAGTGAGGGGCAGGGGTGATAGATGGAAGGTGGGAGCGAGGTACAGGGAAAATTGAAGGTGGGAGCGAGGTACAAGTGTGAGAGATGGAAAGGGGGAGCAAGGTGCAGGGGAGATAGAAGGTGGGAGTGAGGTGCAGGGGAGAGGCTGTTAGGGGAGAGCCTGGGGTACAGTACTGTGAGGGGAGAATGTCCTATACAATGCCTTTTAATGTGGGAGTATAAGGGACTTTACTCTAAAACCTGTCCCTTTTTACTTTAGTTATAGCAGGGTGCTGTGAGGGTAGAGGGGTGCTGTGAGGGGAGTATGGGATTACAGATGTAGCCACACTCATTGTGGATGTGTCTAGTTATGGGTGTGACTAGGTTACCACGATATGTGCTCATGCCAGCATGCATGTGTGCAGGGCCGGCCCAAGCCTAATTTTTTTGATAAGCAAATATTTATTTTGGCGCCCCACAGTGTAATATATGGGGGCGTAGTTTCATGGGGAAGGGGCAAGGTAACCTGATAGTACCAATTTACATTACACAACACAGTAGAGCCCCTTCTACACATTACACCACAGCGGTACCCCTTATACTCATTACGCTACAGTAGAGACCCTTTTACACATTATGCCATGGTAGAGCCCCTTATACACATTGCATGTTGCCCAACCCTAGAACCGCCACTGACTGGAATGTAATAAGAATGATTAACAACTGGTTTATACATATTATTCAGACAGGGCTTTAGATAAACTAGACTTATTTATAAATGGCATACAGTAACTATTGACAATAACACTGACACACATACAGGGGCAAATTCAGCAGAAAATGACAGTGGAACACCATGATAGATGAAAGGGTTAAATAGCAGTGAGAGGTATATTTGTTCGCGCTGGAGGCGTGCGCTCCCAGAAAGTGGGTGTGGCCCCACTACAAGTAGTGTGGCCTCACAGAATGTGCGATGTGTGGGCCATAAATGCAACTTGTACACAATTTTCATAGTAGGCAGCGAGTGATTGGAAGAGAGAAAGGGTGACCGAAAGAAAGAGAGAGTGTGACAAGCAAGGGGTGACAGAGAAGCAGTCGGTGAAAGGGAGAGGGTAACAGGGAATGGGTGACATGGAGAGGGTAACAGGGAAAGGGTGACATGGAGAGGCAGAGGGTGACAGGGAGAGGGCGACAGGAAAAGCAGTGTGTGAGAGGCAGAGGGTGACAGGGGAAGGTAGAGGGTGATGATGAGAGGGCGACAGGGAGAGATAGTAGGTGAGAGGCAGGGGGTGATGGGGAGAGGGTACCTGAGTATCTGTACGAAGGGGATAAATGGGGTAAATTAGGCTGAAAGGGCTCACTGGGACATCAAGGGAAAGTATTAGCTGGGAAGAGAGAGAGGGAGCAAGAAAAAGATAGTAGAGAGTGAGAGGAGAGGGGTATGGGGGAGAGAGGAGGATAAGGGGAGAGAGAGGGGAGAGAGACCTTCTCTGACCTGCAGTAAGTCAGTTGTTGGTTTCCCTGAGTCTGCTTCTTGACAGTGGAAGGCTCTGCAGAATGTAGTCTCATGGTCCCAGCACTGATGTTAGCAACTGCGCCCAGCTGCCGCGCATTAATGTCCCTCGAGCCGGCCCTGCATCAGAGGCCTGGCAAGTCAAGCAGTATCAGAAAGGAGGGAAGGGGGGAGGCTCCCTACCTATACTTGGTCTCCTACTTTGCTATGGCCTACGGCCGGCTGCAGCGTTCTGCTGCCTCAATCACTGCTTTAAAAAAAAAATGCCAGAAACAACAGGGGAAACACAAGCCCACATGCCCTCCCCCATCCCTGGACCTGCAAGTGCACATATACATAGTTTGTATAGGGGAACACTGACACATCATTTTTTCTCCAGAGTTTTGACTATAAAAATGATTAGAATAATACAAGAAGCTACTTCTAATATATTCTTTATATTTTTAATCTACTTTAAATAGTCTCAAGTCAGGCGTATACGTTAGGAAAGGCTCTGCTCACCTGCCTCACCTCACGTCACTGATATCCAGGGGAGCCAGAACGTGTTGTGGTTGGGGGGGCGTATATAAAAATAAATTTTACCGCTCCCCTCCATGATTATCCACCCACCCCCCACCCCATGCAGGGACCGCTTACCCCACAGATCACCGCAGAGAATCTGACTTCAAAGCTCCGGCGCTGCAGCGTGCTGCCCCGTGTCCTCCTGTCCTAGCTGGCTCTCAGATGCATTACTGGGAGGAGGCGTGGCCTTGCTGAGCCTGTTGGGACATCCCCACCTCCTCCCAGTAATGCCTCTGTGAAAAGCCGGCTAGACTGGACATGGGGCAGCACGCTGCGGCGCCAGAGTTTTGAAGTCAGAGTCTCCGCACTCCGCAGTGATCTGGGGGTAAGCGCTCCCCCTCCCCATTGCCCTCCCCATTCTGACGCATATGCTGATATCCGCGACTCAGCACAGATGGTTAAATCAATTTGACTGAGGTACTAATTTAGTGACCTGTGGCCAAGCATGAATATACTTAAAACCTCGACCATTGGGGTGCTGTTGAATACCACTTTTGAGAACCTCTGGATTAAGGTATTGAAGTGTAATTAACAAGACTAGGAACAGTGTCTGGAAACAATATAGTAACATATTTATTACACCTTATTCTATTTTTTTGTACACTACTTTTGTTCAGCACATAGGGGGTCATTCCGAGTTGTTCGCTCGTTGATGATTTTCGCTACGGAGCGATTAAGGCAAAAATGCGCATGTGCATGGTTCGCAGTGTGCATGCGGTTAGTATTTTAGCTCAAAACTTAGTAGATTTACTCACATCCGAACTAAGATTTTTAATTGTTGTAGTGATCGGAGTGTGATTGACAGGAAGTGGGTGTTTCTTGGTGGAAACTGTCCGTTGTCTGGGAGTGTGCGGAAAAACGCAGGCGTTTCAGGGAAAAACGCGGGAGTGTCTGGAGAAACGGGGGAGTGGCTGGACAAATGCTGGGCGTGTGTGTGACGTCAAACCAGGAACGAAACGGACTGAACTGATCGCTATTTGTGAGTAGGTCTGGAGCTACTTAGAAACTGCTAAGAAATTTCTATTCGCTATTCTGCGAACCTTTCGTTCGCTATTCTGCTAAGCTCAGACACACTCCCAGAGGGCGGCGGTTTAGCGTGTGCAATGCTGCTAAAAGCAGCTAACGAGCAAACAACTCGGAATGAGGGCCATTGTGTTGACAGCTGTCAGTTGGACTTAATTTCCAGTCCCTTAATCAAAGGTGCTTTGTTTTAGTGAAAAGCAGACTATATGGCCCTACACACTACCTGATGCCCGCTGACACCAATATTGGCAGCGGCAAGGACCCGGCGGGGGAGGTGGCATCGGCAAGGGCATACACATCTGCTGATGCGGCCGGGACAGGCAGCGACAGCGGGGGAAGGGGTTGCGGGAGGAACAACGGCCATTCTGCATCTGCACATGTTCGGACGAGGTTGTTAACAATGCGCGGGAACGCGCATCGTTAACTACATTTAGTGTACACCCTGGACGCGATTGTGAAAGATCTCACTCAGATTGGCCCTTCTGAGCGTGATCTTTCAAAATCTCGTCTAGTGTGTATGGGGCTTTAACCAAGAGAGCTGATCTAGAAGGAATTGTGGGCCTTATTCAGAACTGATCATGGCAGCAACTTTGTTAGCAGATGGGCAAAACCATGGGGGTGATTCCGAGTTGTTCGCTCGCTAGCATATTTTAGCAGCATTGCACACGCTAAGCCGCCGCCCTCTGGTAGTGTATCTTAGTTTAGCAGAATAGCGAACGAAAGATTAGCAGAATTGCGAATAGAAAATTCTTAGCAGTTTCTGAGTAGCTCCAGACCTACTCACAGATTGCAATTAGCTCAGGACGTTTCGTTCCTGGTTTGACGTCACACACACGCCAAGCGTTCGGCCAGCCACTCCCCCGATTCTCCAGACACTCCCGCGTTTTTCCCTGACACGCCTGCGTTTTTCCGCACACTCCCTGAAAATGGCCAGTTTCCACCCAGAAACACCCACTTCCTGTCAATCACACTCCGATCACTTCAACGATGAAAATTCTTCGTTCAGACGTGAGTAAATCTACTAAGTTTTGTGCTAAAATACTTACCGCATGCGCACTGCGTACCATGTGCATGCGCATTTTTGCCTTAATCGCTCCGTTGCGAAAATCGGCAACGAGCGAACAACTCGGAATGACCCCCCATGTGCACTGCAGGGGAGGCAGATATCACATGTGCAGAGAAAGTTAGATATGGGTGGGGTGTGTTCAAACTGAAAATCTAATTTGCAGTGTAAAAATAAAGCAGCCAGTATTTACCCTGCACAGAAACAATAACCCACCCAAATCTAACTCTCTCTGCAAATGTTATACCTGCCACACCTGCAGTGCACATGGTTTTGCCCAACTGCTAACAAATACAGTATGCTGCTGCGATCAACTCTGAATTACCCCCGAGATCGAGTTTGCCGTAGGTGGAGGATGATGGCTGATCTGGGACTTTTGTTTAAAGGGGCAATCAATTAGACCAAAATCATATAAACTTACAAGGCAAAACCATGCCTTGTAAGTAACTGCAACGTAACATCCGAGATCAGCTGGGGTCCAGCACCTTTGCCAATCCTGGACTCCATTACATCCCGCCGACAGTGTCCCCAGTCCATATTATGCCACATTACAGTGCCCCAGTTCATATTATGTAACATTATAATATCCTTCAGTAAACTGTATACCGCATTACAATGACAGGTCCAGGGACATATCTAGATATATTGTAGATCCCAAGACAAAAGTTTGTAAGGCCACCTATGTATCTATCAATGGTAAAAAAAAAAAAATGTATCTAACACATATAACTTTGACAGGGAATATGGGCTTCTCTAAGCTCTGGACACCATAGTAGCTGCATTCCCTGCACCTATGGTAGCTACACCCTTGCTTGTGGGTTACTACAAATATCAAACCCCATTATTATTATTATATTTATAAAAATTCTCTCTTTTGATAAATATAATGATATTTCATCACACTGAGGGGCATATTTTTTTTATCACAATCAGCATGTCATGGGGTCTGATTTAGTGATCAAAAATCTCTGATATCTGCTGCAGTTTACCCTTCATAAATCTTGGGAATGCTTAATTTTTGTACATATCACCTGTTTTCAGGGGTTTTTCTGTAAAAAAAATATTTTGATAAACAGCAGCAGCGTATGCATTTGCTGCCTGTAATTGAGCTGGCTGGCTTCTAGGGACAACACTGCCACTAGAAAGTGGGAAGTGCTGCCATGATAGCAGGAGAGTTGCTTACCATGGAAGAGCTCTCTGCCATCACAGCATACTTACCTACTTTTGAAAAAGCATTTCAGGGAGATTGTGAAAGTAACAACTAAAAGCGCGGGTGCGTACTGCTACATCTGAGAGGTGTGTTATGAAAATGACTTACATCCAAATGTAAATGAGCCCCAAACTTAGTAATATCTATTTGTTGTAGAAAAGACACTGATATTTTGCAGGATTTGTTTGTGTGTTGTATTTTGCAAGAGGTTCCATATACTGTAATTGACCACAAATAACCTTATTTAAAATGCATGTAGCCATAGGGATCATTGTGCCTTATAACCAATGCAGGTAAATGGTTCTAATGATCCTATTTGAAAGTATTTACTGTATCTCTGATTTATTTTTCCCCCCAATAATGTAACAGCTACATAATGGGGGTAAGGTGTAATCAGGGAGATTGCTGGACTATTCAGGGAGTGAGGGAGATTGCTGCTATTTCAGGGAGTCTCCTGCAGAATGAGGGAGGGTAGGCAACTATGCATCACAGTCTGGGCTGGCAGTCATGTGACTTCCTAATTGAAGTCACTGCCGCTGATAGGCAGTGCCTTTGGGTGACTTATTTTATTTAAAATCTACCATTGTTGATAATTATGCTTTTACAGTAAGTGCAAAAATCACAGCATTAATAGGCACACCTACCTTTCAACTGCAGCTTCCACTTTTATACCCCATTAACTGTATGTTATTAACTCAGAGTTGGAGCAAGAAATTAAGCTGTCTGTGAAGGAATAGCTGATTAGTGGAAGCTTTTTTATCATAAGTAAATAGGATGAAGAGGGAGTGCAGATCAGCACCAAATGATATATGTTCTTCCTGTGTGTGAGAGACTTTAATCCCGACTTACAAAGTCTACTTTTTGTGCGTAATAGTGAAAGTTGTTAATAATAATAATTGGTGAGTATTTATTACCGGTAATTAAAGGTTATAAGTTGTAAAAATATGGTGAGAAGGCACCTAATAGAAACAGGGGTCTGCCCAGCATGTACAGACATTTTGGGATGAGTGTGAAGGTGTGACCTCATTGGGAGGCTGCTTTTTTAATTAATGAGAATAAAGGTTAGAGTGGCACATATTGCCTTATACTAAAGAAGGGAGATGAGTTACTCTCATGATATGTATATGTCGGTTGTTTATTGCTTTTAATATGACCATATGATACTTTTGATTATTTGTTTTTGGCACAATATACATTTTATTAGAGGTAGACAATTCCCATGGTCTGTGACCTTTTCCTTACAGTAACTACTTTTCCTTAATGGACTAATGACTATCTAAGATGCAATGCGTTTTCATTCATTTACTGATTTGCTTTACTCATATGGAAAATATACAGTATGGCACAACCCGCTGTGCAGAAGATTGCAAATATACAGTACTGACCCATATTTCCAAAGAGAGCTCTAGAAATATGAAGCCCACAGCTGTTGGGTCATACTCTGCTCTGGGTGCAGGATGAAGAGCGTAGGGCTCATATGCACAACACACCCCTACACCCATTATTGGCGCTAGAATTAGAAATGAGTTGAGAAATAAAGTGAATATCTGGTAACATCATGTACAGGAAGCAAATAGAAAGCAATGAAGGAAACTGTTAAAAAGGTGCATGAAGTGAGAAGCTGGACTGTCAGCATACTGACAAAGAAGTGTTTCTCAAGGTTATCCACCTACACATATCACTTCTGCAGACATAGATCACTCTATTTTCCATTATTGTAATGAATACTAAGGATAAAGGGAGGTTATCTGATTAGAGGTGGAGATGGCGCGTTCTCTGGGTGGTGACAATGTTATACGATGGCAGTCAGACAAAATGAATATGTTAATACGTCTTCTGAGATACTATACTCGTATCAGGTATTGCCAAAAGATTTATTTCTTGGCTCCTTAAGGCGGCTAGAATTTCACTTTATATACTACCTAAGTGAAATGTGCTGTGGTTTTTGGAATCCGTAAACCACAGGCATACTCAACTGAATGTAAAATACGGCAGTGTTGAAAAAAGTGTAAGAAACCCAATTTCACATTATAACTACTGTCAGCTGTGTCAGATGGGAAAGAATAAATGTTCTGCCCTGTGTTTGAAAGCTCAGTGGAGCAAGTCCTTGTAATAACCAGATCATAAGGATCAGGACACCAAATAATGTTTTTTTTTTTTAGAAACATGATTTCCCCTTGCACTGATTGATATTAAAGTAGGTATATCTGTGATGTAATACAGCCTCCCTGTTATTAGCAGGCTCAGTGTTGGTTTTTGACGGCCAGTAGATCAGCATTTGATTTTCTTGTCTATGTACAGACATCTCCAGTAAAGGTGAGTGTAAGGATAAGACCTCTGTTCATATCCTGAGCTTTTCCAGTACTACATAATTGGAAAGCTGAGTGGCGACTGATAAGGAATTGGGAATACAGGGGGGCTCCTTGGCAGGCATCATACTTGTTATTACTGAACTATAGGGGCAGATGTATTAAGCTTGGAGAAGGGAAAAAGCAGTGATAAATGCAAGGTGATAATGCACCAACCAGTCAGCTCCTAACTGTCATTTTTCAAATCCGTAATGATTGGCTGGTGCGTTATCACCTTGCACTTATCACCGCTTTATCACTTCTTTATACCTTCTTCAGGCTTAATACATCTGCCCCTATATGATGTGTTGCAGTGTATTACGTGTAGTGATCTAGTGCATTGTATATGTTAGTCAAATGTGGCATACTTAGAAAATCAACTACAAAATGTATTTAATTTGCTTGCAATCCCAATAATAATTTTGACATTTTAGTATGTTGTAAGTGTAAAATTAATATATATAACCAAGGAAAAATTTATATTTTTATATATTTTAATGGCGTTGGAGAGGTGTAATGTATAATTTTGGAAACATAATACATTTGTTGCCGCAGTTTAGACTGTGTCAGTCACTTTGCAAGATAGAAGACAAATTTGCTGATAAAATAGTAATCAGAAACTTTGTCCATTACACAAATCTATTCTATATTGGCAGGAACTTGATATTTAAATAGCTAAAATAATGTCCAGTATGTCTTTATTGGAGCATATACTATATGCGTAAATCTAAAGAGAGAGAGAGGATGATAGAGAATAAAGGTAAGCATAATATTTAAAGTAATTGTGTTTTGTGTCTATATCTCTTTAAATCACCTTTTTAAGTGGTAAAGAAAAGCATCTGTGTTAAGAGTTATCAGGAGGAGACATTGAATCTGATACAAAATGCTAGCAACAGTGTATCTTTATCTTAACCATTTGTGTATATGAGGATACTGAACTTTGCTTCAGGTTTAGCTGGTAAATGAACTGTGCGATAATCACACTGGCAGAGCTAACAGTACAGCGGGAGACAAGGAAGACAGAGAAAAGAAAGGTTACTCTGTTTTGATATTGGCTAAAATATTTCACATTTGGGGAGCTGTCCCATTAGTTCCTGTACCATTAATTGGAATATCTTATAGACCATAGGCTCTCAAAATCGGTCCTCAGGACCCCACACAGTGCATGTTTTGCAGGTAACCCAGCAGGTGCACATGTGTATTAATTACTCACTGACACATTTTAAAAGGTCCACATGTGGAGCTAATTATTTCACTTGTGATTCTGTGAGGAGACCTGCAAAACATGCACCGTGTGGGGTCCTGAGGACCGAGTTTGAGAACCTATGTTATAGACCAATGCATTGCAGACTACTTACCTAATGAAAGTGGGTGAAGCAATGTCATCTTAGCCACCCGGTCTAAAATGCTGGTAATCTGGGCATTGTATACTGGGGAAAGGGGGAGGGGTATACTATGATGCAATCATGCCTCCATCCCCCAGCACCACCCAACTATCCTGATACCACTCCCCTTATTGTGCCGACCTGATTATCCCCTCTGTGGGCCGCCAGAGAGTTGGCGAGTGTTTGTGCAAGCTTTTAGAAATAAGATACTGTGAGGGCAATTCAACTGTTATTTGTGCAACAGCCAGCAGCAATTCAGTTGTTCTGTCGTTCAAGCATGAGTTCAGCGGGCGCCGACATTTCTGCTTGCTGCCTCGCTGCTGGCGAGCAGAAATTCACAAAAAGTATCATGTTTGAGCACCCAAACAGGACTATTCACATAGTGGGCAGCATTTTAGTAATGTTTAGCTGCTCTGCGTGGAAAAATCTGGTGCTTTTGGGTACGTCTTAAGTAATGGGTGCCAGAACGAAGCAACAATTGAATTACTCCAATGGGCACCCATTACTCTGGATGCTCAAAAACACACACCCTGTGAGGCTGATGCCAAGATAAACATATGCTTGAATGCAGAGTATATCATGCATGTTTTCACACTCTGCATGCTCCAGAACTGAGCTTTTACAAGTACAGCTGAGTCATATGCATTTCAATCACACCTGGTATAGAGTAAACCGTTTTGTATCTATAATGGGTGCAGGGTGTGCGGTGCACAAAGACCCCCTGGGGTCTAGAGGGGCCGACACCTCATACCCTGCATGCGTTTATTCAATACTCACCACTCCGGAGACCCCCGTCGGCACCAGCACCTCTCTAACAATCACAAGGAAAATGGCAAGGCAGACTTTTTCCCAGCATTTTGTGTATGCGCAGTAAAGAAATCTCTAGGAAAGTATCCGACACACATTTCCCCGAGATATGTGCATGCACAATACAGTGTTTTCCCTAGTGCTCAGAGTAATGTGCTGCCGGCTGCAGAGGAGGGGGCCTGGATGGAGGAAGCTACACGTAGGCCTCCTCCTCTGTTAATATGCCCCTGAGGGTAAAGGTATTTGGATGGTTCCAGTTCTACTCGGCATTGGTTTGATAATATCCACTGTAGGTGTTAGCTGTAGGTGTTGGGGTCCAATTATTTTTGACACCCCACACCCAGATAAATAAGCGCAATTATGTAAGGGATTGTTTTCTCTTCACCCCTTTGACATAATTGTTTATGTTTGGGAGTCCGGACTATGAGTCAACATACATTAGGTCAACAATCATTAGGTCAACAATATACAGTTGATACACAAAAGGTTGACATGGACCAAAGGTCGACATATGAAAGGTCAACACTGGAAAAGGTTGACCGGTTCAAAAGGTTGAGAGGTTTATATGGTCGACATGACAATGGTCAACACATATGATCGACACATGTTTTTTGGGGGGTTTTCATGTTTTTGGACTATCCATATCACAAATCATAATTTTTTACTATCCTTGTGGAGAACGAAGCGCAGTGAGGCATCATACCCAAGTATGGCGAGCAAAGTGAGCCGGTGAGGGGATACGTTTCTACAGATGGTGGCCCCAGATCAAAAAACTATCCACACTAAACCCAAAAATGCAAAAAAAAGTGTGTCGACCAATTTAGTGTTAATCATTGTCATGTCGACCTTTTGACCTCTCAACCTTTCCCAGTGTTGACCTTTCATATGTTGACCTTTTGTACATGTTGTCCTTTTATCCATGATTACCTTGTGTCTGTCGACCATATGGGATCGACCTAAGGACTGTAGACCTGATGAATAGATCTTGTATATCACAACTTTGTTTTTGCATTCTATCAGGTGAGATAGCTCAGACACAGTGCTACCTCTGCTTACCCGTTGTTTCACTGTGACATAATATTAGTCTATGGAATCTCACATAGTAGCTCTGCAGAGCTGGATCTATGTAAATATAGCATGAGTACAACAGAGATTTGTACAGGTGCAAGCATATATCATAAGCAGCAGGTACAGAACAGCATTCAAATTATAGAAAAACATCAATTAACTATACATTAGTAGCTTTACAAGCACTGACAAACTAATAACACTGTATAGTGAGGAAAACCAACAGAATGTTCTGCAAACAGTTATGGTGCTAAACTTTTATTTCTATGCAGTAAAACTAATTTATGGTAAATTTCTGAAGCAATATTTGTTGTGATGTCTTCAGCTGTCTCATTCACCAATTACCGATGAGGTTAACTACAACATAGAATAATTATTAACAGTTACTTACAGTATATAGCACCAGCATATTCCACAATCTTTTTCATTTTTATGGAATAATAACAACAACAACAACAACAACAACAACAAAAACAACAACATATGGAATTCAATATTTCTTTACATGGGCTGAAGTGACCGGATTTTACCATGTAATTTGTGAATTATCAATAGCTAGATCTTTACATCTTCAGATGCATCTGGTTCCTCGCCAATAGCATATGCTCCTGATTTACGCCATGTCATCATCGTGTAATCGCATATGTAAAAGATACTCCTTCTTAACCACTTTCCTGGCGTGGTTGCATTGTTTGTGACCACACCAGGTAGTGCGTTATCTGATCTTGTTGCAAATGATGCGACCAGTCAAGTACACTACGTGGGCGGCTGCAGGAAGAGAGAATTCCTGCAGCTGCTGCTCTCCAAGAGACCTCTGGGTCCCCCTGGTTCCTTGCACCCTTCCACAGTGTCTGCCATGCTGCTGATCTGTGCTGATCGATCAGCACAGCAGGACCCCGGCTGCAGTCTATAGGAGTCACCTATCATCCTCTTCTGATCCCCAATCCACCTGTAATTACAGACCTTCAACTTTTGAAAACTTTACTTTTAAAGTGCTTTTTATCTTTCAGGTATCTAAAAATAAATTTTATGGCAATCCCATGCCCTCTTTCAGGGTTGTTTGAAAATTGGCTAACAAGGCTGCCATGCCTGATTAATGTCTGGATTTGCATGCCCGCGTATGTGCGCTAGCTCTGCATATGCATCCGCATTCCATAGGATCGCATGTTACACACGCTCCGTATTTCTCTGCAGAGGAACATCTATTTTGCCACATGTTTTTTCAGGGTGGTCTTCTGTTTGCCGGCGGTCGGGCTCCCGGCGCTCAGTATACCGGCGCCGGGAGCCCGACAGCGGGCATACCGACAATTATTTTCCCTCGTGGGGGTCCACGACCCCCATAAAGGGAGAATAAAATAGTGTGGCGCGCGTAGCGCGCCACCGTGCCCGTAGCGTGGCGAGCGCAGCGAGCCCGCAAGGGGCTCATTTGCGCTCGCCAAGCTGTCGGTAAGCCGGCGGTCGGGCTCCCGGCGCCGGGATGCTGGTCGCCGGGAGCCCGACCGCCGGCCACCCGTAGTGAACCCGTTTTTTCAGCATGTCTTTGGGATTTCACATATATTAAAAAAAAACATAATAGACACGTAGTTTAAAAAAGTGGATTTATGGCAAATCTTGTTTCACCAAGGGCTGAACTGCCCATCTGGCAGTTCTGGCAAATGCCATCTGGGTTGACTCCCATAGCACAGTCACTCCACATCCTTTCTGCCACCATGTTAGTTGCTTCTTAGCCACCACCTATAGTCAACTCAGCCCCAACTGCAGTGGCTTATCTATAATGGGTGCAGTGTGTGTGGTGCACATGGGCCCCCCAGGTCCAAGGGGTCCCACACCATACAAGCTGCACCCATTTCTCCAGTACTCACCTCTCCAGAGTATAGTATCATGCTTTGGAGAGAAAATAAGTAAAAAAGTTGAACAAAGCAACCAGTAAGCTTCTGTCATTAATCTAACTCTGGGTCTGATTTGTTTGTAAGTAAAGCAAAAAATGACAAAGGTAAATACTGGCTGCTTTTGCAGGTAGCCCACAAAAGTTTGCAGCTTTATGTTTACACTTTAGATTTAGATTTTGATTACAGTTTGAACACACCCCACCCAAATCTAAATATTTCTGCACATGTTACATCTGCCCCATCAGCAGCGCAACATGGTTTTGTTCATTTGCTTTTATGCTTTACTTACAAATGTTACTCAAGTCCGCAGCCTTTCAAATGACAAAAGCTGATTGGTTTCTTTGAGCAACTTTCCCACTTTATCTCTCTCTACTATATGATACATCCTACCCACAATAATCAGCACACCATGCTGGGGACTTGAGCTCAGATGTACTGTAGTCAGATACTTAACACATGAAAAAGGTGGGCCCCTGTGTGTTTTACAGATGGATGACTATGAAGTGAAAATTGCAATGTGGCAGTTTTGAACACTGAAAGAAGTTCAATTATGGGAAGGGACCACCAATGGGATGAGATAAAGTGCCTGTCAATCAGCTCCTAACTGTCATTTTTCAAACACAGACTGTAACATGGCAGTTGGCTGGTACTTTATCTCTCTCCAAAGCTCAGTACATAGACCATGTATTCATGATGTAATGCTATGATAGTCTCTATCTGAGAGAATGTAAAAAGCACATTGTCTGTTCTTTGTGGGCAGAGAGCTGTACAATATTAAACGCAGGCATTGGATCTGTCTAGTTCTTCTCTATGAGCTGTCTTTTATACTTTAATGATAAATATAATCGGCGGGATGTAATGGAGTCTGAGATTGACGGAGGTTTGGGATGCTGGACAGTGTTTTTTTAAAGGAGCAAACACACTTGCAAAACCATGCACTGTAAGCGATTGCCCCTTTAAAAAAACATCCGAGAAAGATCGGCTGACATCCCACACCTCCGGTGATCTCGGACTCCATCACATCCCACCGCATATTTTGATTTTTTTTTTAATGATGTGGATTATCTGTTATTAAACTAGCTTAAATAACAAGAGAAGGGGGCCCAGTCTGAGACTCTCTTAATGAGCTCCTGAATGTGGGTATATTTAAATCTCTACCAATGTCTCAGATTGGTAGAATGTAATCAAAAAAGGCTTGATACGGAGGAAGGCATTATATCAATAGCGTGCACAAGCAGCAAATGTTTTGGATCTGCGCCATACTTGCCTACTTTTGAAAACTAGTTTCAGGGAGATTCCAGGCAGCAGAATACGCCACACAAAGCGTGGCGTGCCGTTGAGGGGGGGAAGGGGGGGGAGTGGCATGCTTCGCCCAAAGTGCGTGTTGAGGACTACCAATTAGCGTATTTATTGACACTCAGGGGCAGTGGCGTAACTAGAAATTTTTATCCCCCAAGCCAAAAATGGGCGTGGCTTTGTTGAAATGGGCGTGGTTTCACATAAAGGGGCGTGGTATTGCAGGAAAATACTACCTTATACCCCAGTTTTGCAATCTGCACGTCCAGACGTTGGCCACCACAGGAAAGAATAATAATCCTGATTCATGCCCCTTACATTATTTGTAATTTTTCCTCCTTATAGTAATGCCCAGTATACATTATGCCACATACTGCAATGGCTCTTAGACATTATGCTACACACAATAATGCACATGACACAATATGCACACACCATAATGCCCCCGACACATTATGCCACACACCCTAATGCCTGTGACACATTATGACAGGAATCGCAATGCCCGTTATACATTATGCTACACACTGCAATGCCCCTGATACATTATAGCACATACAATACCTGTGACACATTATGACACACACCGCAATGACCCTGAGACATTGTACCACATACCACAATGCCCGTGATATAGTATACCACACACCGTAATGCCTGACACATTATGACACACACCGCAATGTCCGTGATACATTATGCCACACACTGCAATGACCCTGAGACATTATACCACATACCACAATGCCCGTGATATAGTATACCACACACCGTAATGCCTGTGACATATACCGCAATGCCTGTTATACCCTATGCCACACACCGCAATGCCCGTTATACATTATGCCACACTGCAATGCCCCTGAGACATTATACCACATACCACAATGCCCGTGATATAGAATACCACACACCGTAATGCCTGTGACACATACCGTGATGCCCGTTATACCCTACGCCACACACTGCAATGCCCGTTATACATTATGCCACACTGCAATGCCCCTGAGACATTATACCACATACCACAATGCCTGTGATATAGTATGCCACACACCGTAATGCCTGTGACACATTATGACACACACCGCAATGCCCATTACACATTAAGTCCTACAGTAAGGCTTCTAATTACTTTTAAATTACCTGGTCGTTGCCAGGGGTTTCATGCTCTTGGTTCCATGCACGGTGCCAGGGGTTTTCATGCTCAGGGTGTCATGCTCGTTGCCAGGGGTTTCATGCCCTGGGGGTCATGCTCGTTGCCAGGGGTTTCATGCTCTTGGTTCCATGCTCATTGCCAGGGGTTTCATGCACTGGGTGTCATGCTCGTTGCTAGGGGGTAATGCTTGTTGCTAGGGCTGTGTTCCCAGTGGCACATATGCCCCCAGTGCCAGGTACACACATGCCCCCAATGCCAAATATGCCCCCCCCCAAGTGCCAGGTACACATATACCCCTCAGTGTCACATATGCCCCCTCAGTGCCACATATGCCCCCCCAAGTACCAAATATGTTTCCCCTTTCCCAGTGCCAGGTACAGCTCCCCCCCCCGCTGTTTTGTGAGTGAGGGACACGGAGAGCACAGCGCACGCCTCTTCTGTGTCCCACCTGCGTCTCCGGCGTGTCTGTTGAATGAAGTGCCGGTTCGTGAGCCAATCAGAGCTCACGAACGGGCACTTCATTTAATAGACCCGCCGGAGACGCAGGAGGGACACAGGAGAGGCGCGCGCTGTGCCCTCCGTGTCCCTCCTTCACAGCAGCGGCTAGGAAACAAGGGAGACAGCAGACTGACATCAATCTGCTCTAAATCAGTGGCGGCGCCCCCCGCAGCCCTGCGCCTCCAAGCCACCGCGAGGGCTGCGGGGGCAGTAGTTACGCCACTGCTCAGGGGTGTGTCCTGCAATGGCAGGTGAAAATTAGTACTAAAAGCAGCAAAAAATAAAAATAAAAAATAGGGTAATACTATAGGTACACTAGAGTAATAATACAGGTGTACTAAATTATGATACAGTGTACATTTCTGAGAAGAAACGGACAGTATATTACACCCAGTACACACAGCATATAATACATTATATTATACACAGCACCCCTCCCCATATTGTACCCAGTACCATATTACATTACATTATACACAGCCTCACTCCCCCATATTACAGCCAGTACACCCGATACCACATAACATTACATTATACATAGCCTCAGTCAGTGCCTTAAATAGACATTTTTTTTTAGCACTGTGTGCAAGAAACAGCATCGGTACCCCCTATAAAGAAAACTGGTCAAGTGTGTGCCGTAGGCGCGTGTGTGCCAAAAATGTAGGGGCGTGGCTTCATTGGGAAGTGGCGTGGCCACAGAGCTCCCTTATGCAGATTACTGCAGGCAGAACTCCATTTTACGGCTCCCGGACCGCCAGCTAATGAGAAGCTGCCACTGGTTGGCGGTCCGCGAGCCGTGATTGGCTCACGCCAGATTTTAAAAAACCGCGCCTATTTTTGATTGGTGCAGCAGCAGGGACCTGATGCTGTGGCTGGGCGGAGGCGGAACTGGTTCCACCTGCAATTAGAGGTGATGGAACGCAGTTCCGCCCCACTTTAACCACTGCATTACATCATACATAGCCCCAGTACCCCATATTACAGCCAGTACACCCGGACCCATATTTCATTAAATTATACACAGCCTGCAGTCCCCACAATATTACACTAAGTAGCACATTACATATCACACAGCCCCCCCCCCCTATCACAGATAGTACACAGCACCATATTACATTATATTATACACAGCACAACCCCCCCCCCCCCCTCTAATATTACACCCGGTAGCGCATTACATATCACACAGCCCCCCCTCCCCCTTATTACAGAAAGTACCATGTAACATTACATAATGCACAGTACACACTCCCTTCCCCTGACCACACTATACACATCCCCCCTTTCTCATAAAACCCTCCAGCACATACAGCACCCACCTGGCTATTGCTGCTCCTTCCTGTGCAGAGCAGGAGCCGGCCCGGGACAGTGTGGTGGAAGGAAGCAGCAGCACTGGGCAGGCACAGGAGGAGGAGCAGCAAGAGGTAAGATGAGCTGTGTGTTACACGCAGCCCTGTGAGTGTGGTGGGCGGGGCCAGCAGCAGTGAAGCAGAGCATTGGATGTCAGCAGACCAGCTGCTCTGCTGATTATTCTCCTGCCTCCGCTCAGGCTGCCGGCTCTGTGTGCTCACTGCACAGCAGGAGTCAGGATAGCCACCACGGACGGCTGTGACCTCTTACGTGCAGGCAACGCCCCCCGCATTTCCGGACTCGCGCATGCGCAGTCCGGATTAACAGGGAGCTCATTTAAAAACTGGGAGGGCAGGCAAGGTTTGCGGGGCAGCGGGAGGCTCATTGAAAAATCGGAAGCCTCCCGCTGAATCCGGGAGGGTAGGCAAGTCTGATCTGCGCATGCTTTCCAATGTTTACCGCTGGTGGGCACAGAATAAATTTGAATGCTGAGATAAAGCTGGGTGACTTAGCCCAGGGAAACGTGTTAAGACCAGTGAAAGCCAGTGAAAGCCACTAGGACCTGCACTTTATACCACCAATGGATCCAGATAAGGACTATCTATTGGCCAACCTTTTGGAGATACTCCTGACTGTTAAGGGGCGTTCTCACGGAGCGATCGCTGCTTAAAATCTAAGCAATCTGACTAGATTGCTTAGATTTTAAGCATGATCGCTCCGTGTGTAGCCCTCACAGCGATAGCGATGCGCAGCCCCGCGCATCGCTATCGCTGGTGCTAGATTGGCCTGTATGCAGGCCAATCTAGCAGGTCACTCACTTCACCCGCTGGGTGAAATGAGTGGCCTCCCCCATCTCCCCCCGCATGCTCAGCACACATCGGGCTGTGCTGAGCGGCGGGAGAGATGTGTGCTGAGCGGTTCGCTCAGCACACATCTCTCCCGCATCTGCTGGTGAGTACTGGGTCTTACTCTGCAGCTATCAGCAAGATATGGATACTCTACAAATCTACTAACACAGCACCTGCAAGCTGCCTCTGCTGCTATCTGTGTGAGATCATTGTGGATCGGGTAATACCAGCTGTATGTGCTAATAATATGCCAAAAGGAGCAAAGTTTTAACACTACCTCTACCTATACTAAAAACTATCGAATAAAGGCCCTCATTCCAAGTTGATCACTCGCTAGCTACTTTTAGCAGCCGTGCAAACGCATAGTCACCGTCCACGGGGAAGTGTATTTTTGCTTTGCAAGTGTGCGATCGCATGTGCAGCCGAGCAGTACAAAATTTTTTGTGCAAAACAAGACCAGCCCTATAGTTACTTATCCTGTGCAATGATTCTAGTGTCAGAGGTCCCGGAATTGATGTCAGATACCCGCCCTGCAAACATCTGGTCACGCCTGCGTTTTTCCTACCACTCCCAGAAAACGGTCAGTTGACACCCATAAACGCCCTCTTCCTGTCAATCTTCTTGCGATCGGCTTTGCGAATGGATTCATCTCTAGAAGCATTGCACAGCAATGATGCTGTTTTTACCCGTACGACACGCGTGCGCATTGCGGTGCATGCGCTGTTTTGCCATTTTTTAACCTGATCGCTGCGCTGCGAAAATCGGCAGCGGGCGATCAACTCGGAATGACCCCCAAAAAGAGAACAATTCTAATATTCAAATCTAGTCTGGGATCCAATTTATGAAACTTATCCTCTAGTGGCAGAACTATTTTTCTGATTCTCAGAGCTTTATGTAAAATTATTTTTAATGTCTTGTTTTTAATAAATTGTTGTTTCATTGATCCTTCACATACATTTATTTTAGATAAACAACTCTAGCACTGGTTAAATCTTCTTCTTCCTTGAATGCTGAGAGGTAGGCATTTCTGGGAGGTAATGGGGTGCCTATTCAGATGCAGGCATGTCCGTTCTCAGACACATTTGCACTGGCACTGGACTGGTGCCCACGTTCCGATGGACATTCTAAGCAACCATAGGACTGTCCTAATGTCTGATGTGCAACTGATGTGTTCAATGGTTCGTTTTGT
Organism: Pseudophryne corroboree; assembly: GCF_028390025.1. NCBI lineage: Eukaryota > Metazoa > Chordata > Amphibia > Anura > Myobatrachidae > Pseudophryne > Pseudophryne corroboree. The sequence continues at coordinate 338,537,209 of NC_086444.1, read as the reverse complement.
ACACAGCCTACTGCTGAGACATCCACTGACTCCAGAATTAGCCAATTTTGTAGTCGCACAGCACAAAAACATGATTTTGTTTGCAGCTGCATTAACATTCACCTCTGAATCTTTCCGTTCATTCAGTCAAATTTGGTCCAGGTTAATATTTTTGGTCAACTTACATCTGATAAGATGACAAACTGGTACAGTACTTATAGTTTCAGTCTGTAGTGTGGCTGATGTACAAAGCATATATTTATCCATGTGTGCATTGTCTTTCTATATTCAGACAAGGCATCAAATTCAAGCAGTGATAATTATTTTAGAAAACACCTGTTGACCTACCCACACAGAGAGAGAGACATCCCAATTTTGTCCAGTCTACTACCATTTGCTTTACAGATAAGGAACATTATAATAATAATAATAAGTCAGTGACAGCGTATTTCATCTCCTTTTAGCACCTTGTTGACTTGAGAAACATTCCAATTCTTGCTCTGTGTCTCACTTTTCACATGTCATTAGACCCATGCCCTTTCTGCTATTTCTTAAACCAATCTGACTTTTTCTGATTACTAATACAGAAGGGGAAAATAAAGGCTTGTAATTTATTTCCCAGATGCCAGTGCAAATAAAAGGTTTGCTGCTTTATAGGACTGGCAGGTTGTATTTGCAGATAATGAAAGCGACACACACCACTTCAAAATGTTGTTGGAGAGAAATTCTTGCTGACCTTGTTTTGACATTCACCATGTCGCTTGCAATCATTTTAATATATAGCAAAAAAACAATATTTCATATGAATAGTTTTCAAAAGAATCAACTCTGTATAAAACGTTAGGCAAGGCATACTAACAATTTAAATATACAGAATTTTGCTTTTATGTAGCAGAGCTATTATAATCAATATAATCATCGGAAAAGTAGAATCGGTGTTGCAGTTTAGCGTGACTGACACAATTGTTTTCCATTACAACCACACAAATAACAGATTATCTGTGATAGCTGCATCAACAGGAGCACTGATTTTGTTGGTGGATTTCATCGCATTCAGGGGTCTATTCATGAAGCAGTGAAAACTGTGGAGAAGTGAGCCAGTGGAGAAGAACCAATCAGCATTGAAGTAACATTTATAATTTGCATACTATAAAATCATACAGAGCAGCTGATTGATTGCAATGGGCAACTTCTCCACTGGCTCACGTCTCCACTCTTTTCACTGCTTCATGAATAGACCCCTTATTTTGTACTGTACAGTAGGTTGATTCAGAGATGTACACAAACCCGCAATTGAGCTATTATCGCCAGTCTGTACGTCCATCAAAGTCAGAGCTGCCTACCCTACTGCAATTTGCAGGAGACTCACAGTTAGTGGAAGAATCTCCCAATGCCCCAGGAAGTTGCACAAAGCTCTTGGATTCCACATTGTTTTATTGTGAATCCAGACATTCCAGATGCAGATGGGACATGGACATCGCCGGCGTTCCGGATTCCCCACTACCTCGGCGTGAGTATCGGCATGGACCAGCTGATGTCCAAGAGTGGATTGGCCAGGTCTCCTCGCCGGGAGGATTTTTTGACATGTTGCCCCGTCCCCACTGAGTCACTCCCGAGACTAAGCAGCCGTATCATCGCTACTATTCAATATACAGAGGGGGTATGGCTTTTACATCTATCTCTGGGAAGGGTGAATATATAGTATCCATCTTATTTACACAAGATATTACACTATGGTCACTCCCTGCTACTGGGCACTCACCTGTCCCTACTCCTCCTCTGCCAATGGGTACTCACCTTTTCCCACCTACCCCTATGTTTACCTTCCCCCAGCCCCACTTCTACTGGGTACTCACTTCCTCTCACCACTCCTGTTACTGGGTGCTCACCTTTTCACTCCCCACTCCCTTGTCACTGGGTGCTCACCCCTCTCCCCTCCTCATTCCCTCTCAGCTGCTGGGTTCTCACCTGCACCCACCTTCCACTGTACTTACCTGCTAACATCCCCCTGCAACTTAGTACTCACCTTCCACCCCATCCCCCATCACTGGGTTCATACCTTCTCCAACCCCACCTACCACTGGGTGCTCACCTTCCCCAACCCCATCTATTACTAGGTACTCAACTTCCCCCACGCCACACCCCTGTCACTGTCATTATAGAAATACAAAATAAAATTATCTTCTGATGATATTGTTGCCTGACCCTCCTCAGAAAAATGCTCCATGGCCTCTGTAACTCATTTTGGAGATGCAGTGGGGCCCCAGGCTCTTCTCTTCATATTTGGTGGCATTTTTCTACCCTGTCTGAATTTTGGCAAAAGACTCATGAGCTTTCTTAGGAAATAACTGGCCTTCTATTTCCTTGCAATCCTAAGGGGAAGATATTCTAGGCTTTGATAAGAGTGGAGAAATGAGCCAGTGGAGAAGTTGCCCATGGCAACCAATCAGCTGCTCTGTATAATTTTATAGTATGCAAATGATAAATGTTACTTTACTGCTGATTGGTTATCATGGGGAACTTCTCCACTGGCTCACTTCTCCATTCTTTTCACTGCTTAGTACATCTCCCCCTTAATGTTAGCTTTTAAATATAATATATAGAAGTGATCTCTATATGAATATGGAGGACCTCACATCTTCGACCTTAAACAAAACTCAGAATTCACCACTGCTTGGTATGATTAGCTGACATTTACGGAATCTGTTTATAAATTACATGTACAATCATTCTCTGGGGCTGTCCCTTCCATTTAGGCTGCGGTCTCCCCCAAATCCAATAATCCCAATGCTAATAAATTACCCTCTAAATTTCAATCCCTTGTATTACTCCTTGGGGGCCTTTCTTTTTCTCTCTCACCCCTCTCCATCAATGTTTCTTTCATCCACAATTGCTGTTACATCAGTAGTTGCTTGTGAACTGGAGTTTGTCATTGTTTTAATAAAAATTGACCCTCAAAGGCCTGAATGACCAACTCACCATCTGGACACTGAGTGGCTAACAGTGAAAAGGATTTTTTATTTTAGTGTATAGAACAGGCATTTCCAACTTTGGTCCTCAAGGCACACTAATGGGCCCTACACATTGGACGATCCACCGCCGAGCTGCTCGACGGCGGATACGGCCGACCCGGCGGCAGGGGGGCAGTGACGGGGTGAGTGAAGTTTCTGCACTCCCCCCGTCACCCGGCTGCATTGAAGTGCAGGCAACTATGGACGAGATCGTCCATATTGGCCTGCATGTACAGCCGACGGGGGACCAGCGATGAACGAGCGTATACGCACAGCACCAATCAGGTCTGAATTAGCCCCATTGTTCTCTGAATGTTAATGATTATTTGCACCCTACTAGCCAAATCAATGCAGTTACAACTTCAATATACATGAATTGTCTTTGATTTAATTAATTTTTGTATTTAAATATGCAATGCCTTTCTCTGTCTACTCTTTCTTATCAATTAATTAATTCCACTGTGAATTTTTATAATTTTATTCTTGGTCATCATATCTGCAGTCTGTACCAAACCACAGGCCTCTATTAGAATCACCATTGTAAGCGTTTGCCCCCAAACTTAACTACCTGACCACGGATCAGAGCCCGACTCGGGTTTTCCCGCCTCATTCGGAAACCAGAACGAGGCTAAACGTCATCAACCCGCTGTCAGATTCTCACGGGTTTTGGATTCCATATAAGGAGCCGCGTGTCGCCGCCATTTTCACTCCGGCATTGGAGAGTGTAGAGAGAGGACGTGTTTCCGTCCTCAGTGTCTGTGCGGGAGGGTAAGTGGGGTGGCGATTCCAGTGCCGTCTTGTGCTGCTTTAGTACAGTGGTAGTATCTTGTGCTACATCTGTCCAGTCACAGTGGTGGTGTCCTCTGCTGCCATATGTCCAGTGCTGCTGTATTAGTCCAGTCCATTGCAGTGGTGCTGTGTTGTCCTGCATCAGCCCAGTGGTGATGTCCCTGTGCTGCTGTATAATCCAGTGGTACTGCCGTATATGTCCAGTAATACTGCCGTATATGTCCAGTGGTACTGCCGTATATGTCCAGTGATACTGCCGTATAGGTCCAGTGATACTGCCGTATAAGTCCAGTGGTACTGGCGTATAAATCCAGTCCAGTGATACTGCCGTATATGTCCAGTGATACTACCGAATATGTCCAGTGGTACTGCCGTATAAATCCAGTCCAGTGATTCTGCCGTATATGTCCAGTGGTACTGCCATATAATTCCAGTGATACTGCCGTATATGTCCAGTCCAGTGGTGCTGTCCTGTGCTGTATATTATTTACTCCAAATAAAGGGGTTATTAATATTTAATACAAATAATTTTTACAGGGTTTGCCCTGTGTGGTGTAGAGGTTTGCTCTTCTTTGCTGCATTTTGTTACATAACTCCAGAAAAATAATGGAGAACAAAACTTCCTCCTACTGCTGCTGCTGCCGCTACCGTTGTTGCTGATGGGAGTCGATCATCATCCCAGATGGGAAGTCGGAAGACCACTTGTACTACTTCAACACAGCAAATGACTGTCCAACAGTCCAGGTGAGGAAGATGAAATATGACAGCAGGATCAGCAGTCATCCTGTTGCAAAGCGGATAACTGAGGCCTTGATAGCTATGTTGGTGTTAAACGTGCATCTGGTATCCGCCATCAGTGCAGTAGGACTGCAATGCCAACCCTAGATGGGCCAGGTGTTTGTGCCGCACACTTGTGTCCTTAGCTTAGTCATACAGCTACCTCATTGCATCTCTTTTACTTCTTTGCATGATGTGCTGTTTCAGGACTATTTTTAAGTGCCATCCTGTCTGCCACAGCAGTGCCACTCCTAGATGGACCAGGTGTTTGTGCCACACATTTGTGTCGCTTTGCTTAGTCATTCAGTGACCTTGGTGCACCTCTTTTTTTCTTTGCATCATGTGCTGTTTGAGGACTAGGTGTTTTAAGCGCCATTCTGTCTGCCACTGCAGTGCCACTCCTAGAAGGGCCAGGTGCTTGTGCCACACACTTGTGTTGCTTAGCTTAGTCATACAGCTACCTCATTGAACCTATTTTACTTCTTTGCATGATGTGCTGTTTGAGGACTAGTTTTTTTTAAGTGCCATCCTGTCTGCCACTGCAGTGCCATTCCTAGATGGGCCAGGTGTTTGTGCCGTACACTTGTGTCGCTTAGCTTAGCCATCCAGCTACCTCATTGCACCTTTTTTTCTTCTTTGCATCATGTGCTGTTTGGGGCCTATTTTTTAAATCTGCCATCCTGTCTGCCACTGCAGTGCCACTCCTAGATGGGCCAGGTGTTTGTGCCGCACACTTGTGTCACTTAGCTAGGTCATACAGCCACCTCGGTGCAACCTTTTGGCCTAAAAACAATATTGTGAGATGTGAAGTGTTCAGAATATACTGGAAATTAATGGAAATTAATGTTATTGAGGTTAATAATACCGTAGGATCAAAAATACCCCCAGATTCTGTGATTTTAGCTGTTTTTATGTTTTTTTTAAAAATTGTCCAGATCCAAAACCAAAACTAAAAAACACGATAGGGTGGTTTTGGCAAAACCAATCCAGATCCAAAACACGAGCATGGAACCAGAACCAAAACACGAAAGTGCCCGCCGCACATCTCTAATATTAATCTATGACAGGAAAGTGCTTTCTGCATTCCAGTAGTAAGCATATGCATTAAGGGGGTCATTCCGAGTTGATCGCTAGCTGCCGTTGTTCGCAGCACAGCGATCAGGCAAAAAATTGGCACTTCTGCACATGCGTGTGGTGCGCACTGCACACGCGCAAAGTACTTTCACAAAAGCCGATGCAGTTTCACACAAGGTCTAGCGACGCTTTACAGTCGTACTGCTGATCGGTGAGTGATTGACAGGAATGGGGTGTTTCTGGGAGGTAACTGACCGTTTTCCGGGAGTGTGCTGAAAAACGCAGGCGTGTCAGTTAAAAACGCAGGCGTGCCAGGGGAAACGGGGGAGTGGCTGGCCGAACGCAGGGCGTGTTTGTGACGTCAAAACAGGAGCTAAACAGACTGAAGTGATCGCAAGGAAGGAGTAGGTCTGCAGCTACTCTGAAACTGCTTTTTTAGCACTGTTCTGCGATCCTTTCGTTTGCACTTCTGCTAAGCTAAGATACACTCCCAGAGGGCGGCGGCTTAGCGTTTGCACTGCTGCTAAAAGCAGCTAGCGAGAGATCAACTTGGAATGAGGGTCTAAGGACCTAATTCAGACCTGATAGCAGCGGCAAAATTGTTCTCTAATGTGCAAAACCATGTGCACTGCGGGGGGTGGGGGACGGGGCAGATATAACATATGCAGAGAGAGTTGGATTTGGGTTGGTTGTTTTGTTTCTGTGCAGGGAAAATACTGGCTGCTTTATTTTTACACTGCAATTTAGATTTAAGTTTATACACACCCCACCCAAAACTAACTTTCTCTGCACATGTTATATCGGGTGGTCTTCAGATTGCCTCCGGCTGGCCTCCCGGCGACCACCGTACCAACGCCGGAATCCCGATCGCCGGCATACCAACATCTTTTCTCCCTCTTGGGGGTCCACGACCCCCCTGGAGGGAGAAAAGATAGCGTGGTAGTGCGCCACCGTGGCCATAGCATGGCGAGCGCAGCGAGCCCGCAAGGGGCTCATTTGCGCTCTCCCAGCTGTTGGTATGGCGGCGGTCAGGATTCCGGCGCTGGTATGCTGGTCACCGGGACCCCGACCGCCGGCAAACCATACTACACGCGTTATATCTGCCCCACCTGAAATGCACATGATTTTGCCCATTAGAGAACAATTTTGCTGCTGCGATCAGGTCTGAATTAGGCCTATGTTTGGTAGCCCTCAATTCATACAATGACATACAAATTACATTGCTCCCTAGTCTGATACCAATTTTAGAAAATTATCATACAGTATTTCATATTCTACAAGAAGATTTCTTTACAGATACAAAACATAAATAAGTGATGGCAGAACAAGTCTGAGGACATTGTGAGGTTTTTATACATCAAAAATAGTGTGTATTCTATAAATGGGTAGTCTATTAGGTTTGGTTCATTGAAACCTCTCCAAAATTCCCATATAACATTAGCTTATAGAGAATGCTACGGTCACATGGGGGGGTCATTCCGAGTTGATCGCTCTCTGCCGATTTTCGCAGCGCAGCGATCAGGTGATAAAACGGCATTGATGCGGGCGGCAATGCTTTTGTACCTGAAGAGTAGCTCCCTACCAGCGCGTCTCCTGCGCACTGACAGGGATCTACCCGTCGCTCTCTGGGGTACGGGTACAAAGCCCGTTGTGGTTGTGCACAGGTTCTAGCAAAGTTTTAATTCGCACTGACGGCCGCCAAAAGATTGACAGAAAGGGGGCGTTTCTGGGTGTTAACTGACTGTTTTCAGAAAGTGTATGTAAAAATGCAGGCGTGTCTGAAAAAATGCAGGCGTGGCTGGGCGTTCGTTGGGCGGGTGTAAGACGTCAAATCCGGACACGAATAGGCTGAAGTGATCGCAAGCGCTGAGTAGGTTCTGAGCTACTCTGAAACTGCACAAACTTTTTTGCAGAGCTCGGCTGCACATGCGTTCGCACTTCTGCTAAGCTAAAATACACTCCCCAGTGGGCGACAGCATAGCGTTTGCACGGCTGCTAAAACTAGCTAGCGAGCGATCAACTCGGAATGACCCCCATAGTACGTGGTTCACACAACTGTGATTTTACTATAGCTCTCCCAAAGCATTCATGTTATTAGTAAATAAAATATATATTGTCAATAAAAAGATTTAAAACAAGCACAATTACAGCATAAGAGGCAAAGTAATCAGGGGCATCCCTGTGGTCACTGACATCTGCTGCGCTAAACAGACCCCCCACGCACGCCTCTGTTATGCATGTCTGAGTTGGGGTGTGGCCCTATAGAAAAAAGCATGCCCAGCATTCCCAGAGATGATGGCTGTCCCCAGATACTTGTCTGTCTGAACTATCAGCTTCTCCTCAGTGACATGAGCTGATTGTTGCATGTAATGTCACAGTGCAGTAAACATCTCCCAATCACTGACAAGGAACTGGCATTTTGGTGTCACCCTCTCAGAGGGTGAAACCAGGTGTGATCCGCATCTCTTCTAGAGAGTATAATAGTAATTACTCTTCTAATAGTATTTAAATACATACTCATGTTTTTAGAATTAATAACATATCTCATGAATTTCAACACTTCAAATTGGCATCACAACAATTTTGCTGGATATACACTCTAATGGGCCCTACACATTTGTCGATCCGCCGCCGAGCTGCCCGACGGCGGATACGGCCGAAGGGCGACCGGGCGGCGCGTGGGGGAGAGGGGGTATTGGCAGTGACGGAGGGAGTGAAGTTTCTTCACTCCCCCCCCATCACCCGGCACCATAGCAGTGCAGGCAAATATGGACGAGATCGTCCATATTGGCCTGCATACACAAGCGATGGGGCACCAGCGATGATCGAGCGCGGGGCCACACCTCATTCATCGCTGGTGCCTCCACACTGAAAGATATGAACGGTATCTCATTCATTAATGATCTTTCAGTATTATTGCCAAGTGTGTAGGGCCCAAAAGATTATCTGTCCAATCTTTCTGGTTATGTATGGGAGCAAATCAACCATTTGCTCCCAAAAGAGGGGAAAATGGGCAAAAATGGTTGTTTGGATAAATTGATTAAATCAAATGGATTTGACCAATTTGTCAGAACGTTCGTGGTTGTCTGTTTTCCACTGTTTGGGAGCATATGGCTGATTGTCATTTGCTCCCATTCTGTACATTACCAGATATTGATTCCAACTAAAAAGATTGAACAGATAATCTTACAGCGTGTATGCAACTTTAGTTTTCAAACAAACATGTACTGCAAATAGTGCTCAATCAAAAAAAAGGGCAGATATAAAAAGAGACACACATAATATCACCCAAGTATACATGCCCAGACATCCCAAAAGAGCATAATTTGTCTATATTCTATGTGAAAATCACCTTTACTCTATTACCAGTGCTTAAAGTGGTACTAGAGAGGTGGTGTGGAGCTCACCCCCTAGCCACGCCCTCATTGAAGCCACACCCCTAGCCCATCCCTTCATGTCCACCTGGTGGGCATTCTTAATAAGAAACAATGATTTGCTCAGTGTGTGGAGCACACACTGGGTACCAGCGCCGTAACTACCTGAGTGCCAGGTGTGCCTGGTACACAGCGCAGTTACCCTGAGGGTGCACAGCCAGAAGCTTGTAATGAGTCAAATTGACTCATTACAAGCTGCCTGTTGTGTGCCGTGCGCCGTGCTGGAGGAGAGCAGCAGCGCCGGAGGCAGAGAAGGAGGAGGAGGGAGGGGGACTGGAGCCGCAGCAGCGATCCTTCCGTATTGGCTGCCCAGCGCTGCTGTGAATGCTGGGATGTGGTTCCCTCATCCCAACATTCACAGCGGCGGCCAGCCAATGCAGAAGGACAGGGGAGTGCTGCAGCGGCGCTTCTACCAATGACATAGAGCTGCTGCGGCTCCAGTCCCCCTCCCTCCTCCTCCTCCTTCTTCCCTGCAGCTGCCCGGGATCTCTGCCAGCACGAGGAGCCTGACTGCCAGCGGGAAGAGATGGTAAGTATATATCTCTCTTTCTTTCTTTCTTTCTTTCTTTCTTTCTTTCTTTCTTTCTTTCTTGATTTCTTTCTTTCTTTCTTTCTTTCTTTCTTTCTTTCTTTCTTTCTTTCTCTCTCTCTCTCTCTCTCTCTCTCTTTCTCTCTCTCTCTCTTTCTCTCTTCTGCCACAATGTGTAAAAAGGGGGACTGGCTGCCGTAATGTGTAATAAGAGGATGCTATCTGCCGTAATGTGTAAAAAGGGAGACGCTGTGTTCCATAATGTGTAAAAAGGGGGACGCTGTCTGCCATAATGTGTAATAAGAGGTTGCTGTCTGCCGTAATGTGTAAAAAGGGGGACGCTGTCTTCCATAATGTGTAAAAAGGGGGACGCTGTCTTCCGTAATGTGTAATAAGGGGGACGCTGTCTGCCATAATGTGTAATAAAAGGACGCTGTCTGCCGTAATGTGTAAAAAGGGGGATGCTGTCTGCCGTAATGTGTAATAAGGGGGACGCAGTCTGCCGTAATGTGTAATAAGGGGGATGCTGTCTGCCGTAATGTGTAAAAAGGGGGATGCTGTCTGCCGTAATGTGTAATAAGGGGGACGCAGTCTGCCGTAATGTGTAAAAAGGGGGACGCTGTCTGCCATAATGTGTAAAAAGGGGGACGCTGTCTGCCATAATGTGTAATGAGGGGGACGCTGTCTGCTGTAATGTGTAATAAGAGGATGCCGTAATGTGTAAGAAAAGGGGATGCTGTCTGCCGTAATGTGTAAAAAGGGGGACGCTGTGTGCCGTAATGTGTAATAAGAGGACGCTGTCTGCTGTAATGTGTAAAAAGTGGGACGCTGTCTGCCGTAATGTGTAAAAAAGGGGACGCTGTCTGCCGTAATGTGTAAAAAGGGGGACTGTCTGCCGCAAAGTGTAAAAAAGGGGCGCTGTCTGCCGTAATGTGTAAAAAGGGGGACTGTCCAAAATCAAAGTAAGTTCACTACCAATGTCCACCAAGGCCACATTCTGGTTAATTAGGAAAGTTATTCAAAACAATCTACTTCTAGGGTACACTCACGGTGCAGTAGCTTGGGTACATTGGCCTTACATCCTGGGCTTGAAAGCAGTCAATAGACTCCTGCAGTGTCAGGTACTCCATATGGATGTGTCTGGGATCCTCATATTTAAAACACTTTAACTTAGCTAGATTCAGGTTCACCTCTTTATCCACTGGCTATTTCATTTCAGACCTGGGTGGTTCCTGGATAACCCTGTTTTTTGTTTTGACACCGGTTTTGGCACAAAACTAAGAAGCTTGGTCTTTTGCTGCAATGCCTCATATCTCTCCACTAATGTGATGAGTTCCTCAGGGGTTTGGGGTATGCCTGAATCACCCACTTCTGCAGACACTGGTCCAGTTTCCAGATGCAGTGGTCAATTACCAGCAGTTAAACCATCCGATGCAATTTTTTTTCCAGTATCAATCAATTCCTCAGTATTTTGGTCAAGGCAGCCAACTGAGTTCTGACTGGAGATTCTTTGGAGAAATCCGACCCATGGAAGAGCTGAGCTCAGCCTAGCCCAGTGACGCTGACATGAGCCAGTATCTTTGTTGCTGGCATTGCAGCAGCAACCGTACATACTGCATTTGTTTCTGCTGTTGTATCTCTATCAGCTGTTGCTGCTCATGAGCATTTTTATTATTTTCTCCATGTTGGCTTCTTTGTGGGAAGCAGAAACTACAGTCACTTCCCTTAGCATCCCACTTCTGATACTACATGTGATAAAGTAGCTTTGTAGTGGAAGCATACACTGACTCTGACTTCTCCACTACAACTTTATTTTGTCAGGATGGCTGTGGACTAGCAACCATTACACAGTAAAATGTTCATGGCCTCTGACTAACAGAGATCTACTCCTTAGTCACTGGACTGCTTTCCCGGCATAGGGCATTAACATAAACAGTCTTTTATACCTTAATCTACTCCTCCCTTTTCTAGACTGACAGGCAATCAACATTCCTATCTTGCCTATAAAAGGGAGCTCTTTGCAGCTGCTCTGGTTGAGTATCGCATGCTTTCAGTTGACCCAGGCTGAAGAGAACTGCACTGAAATAAATTAATTAAAATGAATTACAGTAAGACATACATTTCCTATCCTCCAAATGCATGTTTTTCATGGGCTTAAGAAATAAATTGCAACAATAGATTACAAAATTGTAATTACAATGAATGTATTCTTGTGCCTTGTAACTCTATTCCACATGTATAAATTCAGTACTCCAGCTCATAATAAATTTAATGTGATATTGTGTACCAAGTACCTCTACACTTAGGGTGGGATGCATTTAATTTACCGGCTGTCGGGATCCCGGCAGTCAGGATACTGATGCCGGAATTCCACCAGCTGACAATGCCGCCAGCCGGTATCTCGGTGCATCAGGACTATTCCCACTTATCGGTGTCCATGACACCCATAAAGTAGGAATAGATCCTGTGGCGAGCACAGCGAGTCACCGAGCCTGCAGCATGGCGAGTGCAGAGAGCTCGCAAGGAGACTCTTTGCGCTCGCCTCCCTGCCGCCGTTCTTGCAGATGGGGTGCCGCTGTATTGACAGCTGGCATCCCATCCGCCAGTAAATCATACTGAATCTCTTAAAGCAGCATACTAGGTCCTGGTCTACTAGTTAACCTTTCACTTTGTTTTTTTCCTTACATCTCAAATTATGAATTGATTAAAAATAATTGATCTGTGGGACCTGCTACTAATCTGGGTCCTAGGTAGACACCTCATCTGTCCATATTACAACCTACCACTGCTGAACATTATCATATAAACAGTGGGTATGTGTGTCGGCAAGGACAGAACAATCCCTAAGCAGACAGTAATGAGGCTGTTAATAAGTGGAAGCTACTGGTAATTTATACAGTAACACTTGATACATGTTTATGGAAGCAAAACCTCTTTAAGCATCCCTCTAATCAGCAGCTGTTCCATTAACCTTTCTCTGAACCAGAAGACCACCTACTGTTAATATAACTTGTGGTGTTTACAGCTAACTTTGCTGTAGCTGCCTAGAATTTTTTGCAGTGATTAATTTTTATTTGCCTAGAGTAAATCCACCATCTATATAAGGAAACAAGATGTTTCGCTGTAGTATTAATTTTAATGTTATGGGAGATTGTTTTTTTTATAAATTAAAAGTCTTCTGCATTCAAAGAAAGTAATCCATTATTAAGCAACACATGTTCATTAATAGTTTTTTGGATGTACTGTATATTATACTAAATCTACATGGTTCACTTTCAAATACATCGTCAATGATAAAGGACTGTCACCATTTCCTGCAAAGTTAATGGGAGACAAAATACAGTGCAATCATAAGACTCTGAACCGCTCGGCTCGGGTGTTTCTGCCAGACTCGGATCACAGCATAAGGCTGAACGTCATCGTCCCAGCATCGGATTCACACAGGACTTGAATGCTATAAAAGGTGACAGGACTCAATGCCATTTCCCGGAGATTGCAGCACGCCGATGTGTGCTGCGCTAACTCTTCAGTTAAAAAAACCCCAAAACTATATAGACAATTATAAAGGAAGGAAACATATAATCTGTCAGTATATGTGTAGGGAATACACTGCTGCAAGCCTGCAACTGCTGTTTCCAGAGTCTCACAGGGGCTGTATTGGCAGTGTGGAGGAACTATTATTGTGTGTAAGGGGTACACTGTATACTGTGTTGCTGTATTATATTATAACTGCTGTATCCAGAGTCTCACAAGGTGCTGTGCTCTATAGTCACAGTGTATAGGGACACACTGCTGTGTGCTGCACTATACTCTGCTGTAAATTCTACTGTTTGATGTTCACACGCCTCATAAGCCCTGTGATTCCAGGCAGTGATCTGTGAACTTCAAGTTAAAAAAAATATAAAAATATATATTGTAAAGTTCTATTGTTTGTACTATTTGGTATGCTGTACCCTTGTGCGCTTTCTTCATGTGCATCTAACTATGTGATTCACGCAGTTCGAAAGGAGCTGCAAGTTTTATATATATATATATATATATATATATGTTCACACGCCTCATAAGCCCTGTGATTCCAGGCAGTGATCTGTGAGCTTCAAGTTAAAAAAAAATACAAAAATATATATTGTAAAGTTCTATTGTTTGTACTATTTGGTATGCTGTACCCTTGTGCGCTTTCTTCATGTGCATCTAACCATGTGATTCACGCAGTTCGAAAGTAGCTGCAATTTCTATAAAAAAATATCATTCATTTCTATTGTTTGTACTATTTGGTGCACTGTACTCTAGTGCGCTTTCTTCACGTGCATTTAACCATGTGATTCACATAGTTTGAAAGGAGCTGCAAAGTATAAAAAAACTGAAATATTTAGTAAATTTCTGTTGTTTGTACTATTTGGTGCGCTGTACCCTAGAGTGCTTTCTTCATGTGCATCTAACCCTGTGATTCATGCAGTTTGAAAGGAGCTGCAAGTTATATTAAAAAATATGTTAATTTATATTGTTTGTGTACTATTTGGTGCACTGTATCCTAGCATGCTTTCTTCACATGCATCTAACCCGTTGATGCATACAGTTTGAAAGGAGCTGCAAGTTATATTAAAAAATATTGTTAATTTCTATTGTTTGTGTACTATTTGGTGCACTGTATACGCTAGTACGCTTTCTTCACATGCATCTAACCCTGTGATTCATGCAGTTAAAATGGATAACAATTAGTTTAGAGAACACCAACCTGCTGCCACCAGTCATGATGATGACGATAGTTTAGCATCTACTAAAGTAATTGCTCAAGGGCATAGCAGATCTAAGACAGGGCATCTAAAACCAAAAACCCAATATACAGTGGTAAATAAAAAAAAACACCTCTTATAAAGAGAATGCTTGGTGCAGAAAAACATAAAATTGCCAATATGCCATTCACCACATGCAGTGGCAAGGAAAGGCTCAGGTTTTGCCCTTTATTTCTAAGTGGTGGTTCTTCAACTGTCAGTGATGCAACGTCTTCTGCCTCTCATGACTATGTGATAACTTTTCTTTCAGAGTCTAGAAGAGGTGTCAAAAAAAATAAAACCACTAATGCAGTAGAACAAACTGTGCGTTCAGAACCATCAAACATTCCTGAGGAACGTTTAGGGGTGTCCATGTTAGTTGTGTGTGAGTCTGACATTTCTCACACTGTCCTCATAAAGAAGCCTCTTTCACCTCCTTCCACCATTTCTGCACCATATGCACATGTGGGGAACAGTACAAGTAAAGATGATGCTGATGAGGGCATAATAGAAATTGAGGATTCATGTGTGGAAGTGGAACAGGATGAGGGGTATATGTGTGTACTACTATCTGACATTGAGGAGGATGTTAATATGTTGTTTGTGTAACTCAGCCACCAGTGGCTGCAGTTTTTGCTTGTGATAAAAAGAAAGCCATTATGATGTCTGGGCATAAGGCCAAAAAGCCGACCTTTTCGGTGTGGGATTAATTTTATCCCAAATCCTTGCAACGTTTTTGAAGGCATCTGCTCCATTTGTGAGGCCAAAGTTAGTATAGATAGGTACGTTAGCTGTCTAGGTAACTCCTCAGTGTTACGTCATTTCCGGCGAGTTCATGAAAATTATTGTACAAGATTATAATGTAATTATTACCCTCATCATCAACATCCTCATTAGTGATCGGAGGTAGTCCTTTCAAAAAATTGTTTTGTGGGGGCCCAAACAAAGGAAGCACTTCAGCCACAAAAGTGTCTGTTCTTGTTGCTGAAGTGCTTGGTTTCTAAAACTGTGCATGTCCTTTTTAATATCCATCATAAGGGTGGGAGGAAGGGCTCAAGAACAATTCCATATTGCACCAACTTTCATTTCTGCCACTGCTGTGTGGAAATGTTTCACAGATGTGTTATAAACTGTCATGTGTTTGTGCTGCTTCTCTGGCAATTAATAACTAACCAGGACACTGCAGCCTTTGCCCAATAATGGTGGAAACAATATTGTAGGCTGTGAGGTGGTCAAAATTGACAGAAAATTATTGAAAATGAATGTTATTGAGGTTAATAATACTCTAGGAACAAAAAAGTGCCTAAATTAAGCAATTTTAGCTTTTAATGTCAATTTACAAAAACAAACAAATCCAAATCCAAAGCCAGTCATGGCGGTTTGGCAAATCAAAAACCGGCCGACGAATCAGAACAAATCCAAATCCAGCAAAAATGGCTCAGCGCACATCCCTAAATTATAACCACTGATCCTGCCAGAGAAGTGACTTCCAATCTCTTAGAACTCACAAAAACAATCTGCATGAATGAAAGAGCTACTAACCTTAGCGTGATATGTATCAAAGATTAGAGAGAGATAAAGTGGAGAGAAATAAAGTACTGACTGAAAAGTTTCCTAATCGTCATTTTTCAAACACAGCCTGTAAAATGACAATTAGACGCTAATTCAGTTTGTACTTTATCTCTGAGAGGGCTTCATGTTTTCTGAATGAGCTGCCAATTTGTCATTGCCAGATAGTAAGCTGCAGAGATCCTGACAAGCTGTAGAGGTAACATGGAAGTTCAAGCCCCGTTTGGGAATATAGGGAAAGTCCAGATGAATGGATAAAGTCCGGGCCCAGCCAAGGATACCAAGAGCAATTGTTCCTGTGATTGCAGTTATTTGAATATTATCTTGTTCCCTTGTTCTGCTGTTGCTAACACTATTTCATTACAATACTAGCTGTTCTACCCATTCTTCGCACGGGAGTTTCTGATTTTCACGGTAGTAAATATAATAGTGTAAAAAATGTGGTAAATCTATAGAGATGTAAATTTGAGACATCTTAATATAAGTAAATATTAATCCATGGTTTTTGGCGTTACCCGAGGAGAACGCCTAGCAGATACGGTAAAAAGTGACAGGACCATTTTTGTAGTTTATTAAATTCTACACACTGGAGGTGCAATCCAAATTTTGAGATGATTGTCTATTTGGGCGTTATCACTCATGCAACACAAGCCACGCATCGGTAATGATGTCATTATGTCAACCCCTTTTCATCCCCTTTGGGAAGTTTTTTTTAAAATTATACTTACGTAGTTTTCCTACAGCTTGAGCCGCGCTCATCTGAGACGGCTGTATCGCAAACGAGCACTCTCGGCGTAACTAGGCGATCCGTCCACCTAGTAACGCCGGGAATGCACAGAGATGCTCCCATTCAGAGCATCTCTGCCCGAGTACGCGGACAGAAACGCTATCCATTCAAGTGAATGAAGCACGTCTCCATTATGGGAGCGCGCATCCAGGCGGGCACACCTAGTCAGTTAAATTTCAGCTTCCTAACATATCGGGAAGTAAGAGAATTAGTGATGAGTCAGTCAGTGGGTGAGTAAGTAAGTAAGGGCTTTCGCATTTTTGTAGTTTATTAAATTCTACCCACTGGAGGGGTAATCCAAATGTTGATCCGATTGTTCGTTTGGGCGTTATCATTCCCACAACGCAAGCCATGCATCGGTAATGACATCATTATGTCAATACCTTTTTCATCTCCGTAGGGGAGGTTTTTTTAAATTCTAATTACGTAGTTTTCCTATTTCCCACCTGCAGAATGCCTATGTTAGATTTCAGTATCCTAATATATTGGGATGGAAGAGAATTAGTGATGAGTCTGTCAGTGAGAGTGAGTGAGGGCTTTCACATTTATATATAGATAATATAGAGAACAGTCTCAAAAGATCATTCGAGGTGTTTGAACAATATTTAAAATAAGTGTCATTTTATATCTATTTCATATGCAGAAATGCATTTAAAAATCCTGCACAGGACTTACTTTATGCCTAGATTAAAATTTTTGATAGGAGATGCAGAGTATGCTGCTATAAATGTAATGCCTCAGATGCTGATCTAATACATTGTCTCTGGACGTGTTCAAAAATAGTTATGCTATGGAAGGAAGTGCAGGATTATATTACTATGACCCTATATATCCCCTACCAGATATCTAAGACTTGGGCGTTTTGGAATAGTCTCTCTACGCAGGAGAAAACAGTTATGTCTAAAGGGGATACGGTCGTTAGGTCGATACAGCTTAGGTTGACAGTCATTATGTCGACCACTGAATGTCGACATGCATTAGGTCGACATGGTCAATAGGTCGCCATGGTCATTAGGTCGACATGTACTAGGTCGACATGAGTTTTTCAATTGTTTTTTCATTTTCTGGATTTTTTCATATTTAACGATCCACGTGGACTATGATTGGAACGGTTACCTGTGCCGAGCGAAGCAAGGCACCTTGCCTGAAGCTTGGCGAGTGAAGCGAGCCATGCGAGGGGACACGGTGCACTAATTGGGGTTCCCCATCACTTTATGAAGAAAACAACGCCAAAAACAGTAGAAAAAACATGTTGACCTTTTGACCTGTCAACCTAGTACATGTCGACCTATTGCCCCTATCGACCTAATGCATGTCGACCTTCCATGCTCGACCTAATGACTGTCGACCTAAGTTGTGTCTATCCAACGACCCATACCCGTCTAAAGATCAGATGCTCTTACTAGCCAAATTTGCCGCTGTCACTAAATAAGCTATACTTTCCCAGTGGATAGCTCAGACTTCCCCGTCCTTAACGTTAGTGCATACCAGAGTATATCACCTCTTTATGATGGGTTGGGTCGGAACATCCACAATCAACGAAAAGTTGTCCAGTAAATTTTTTGGTGTATGGTTACCGTATATTCAGACATGTTCACTTGCACTAAAGGAGGTATTGCGTAAGTGCTTCCAATTTACCACATGGTACAACTTAGAGGTTATTGGTAGCAGTCCTCCTTTTTTAAATATACTTGTATTTCATAGGTTGACTGCAGCCGTACATACTTTTTCACATTCAGTGTCATTTAATGGTATCGAAACGGCTTCTCTGCACTGTTCTAATCTTGGATTCTTTGAACGGTTGAAGGTACTATTCAGAAGAGTCTTTTGTAATTAACTGCATTGTATTTTAATTTAACAGGTTCTGGGACTGCTTCTGAATTCTCTGGGGGACTTTTGAATGGAATGTTTTATTGCTTTTGTGTCTGTTTCTTTTTCATTGTGATGTTCTTTGTACCATCGAATGCATTGTGACTATGTATTCACTTTCTGCTTTAATTATATTTACAAAAAAAAGGACGTGTCCTCATGAAGTGTGAGTAATCCAGCCAGGACCTGATTAAGGGTTCCAGCTGCCCTAGGCTAATACAGAAGTTGCTGACCCTAGCTTACCCGCCACCAATTTTTTCGCTCAAATTCAGCTAAAAATCTGTAATCAGCTCCATTCATATTGCTGCTTACTGCCCTAGCAGTGCTGGCAATGGCGGCAGTAGCATCAATCACATCCTTCACAGCGGAGCCAGCCGCGTCTCTCACAGGATCTCCTCTACCCGGCGTCCCTGCCTCTGTGACGTCGGCAATCCCAGAAGGCACCGCTGCTCCCACAGTATAACAGCCTCGGCAGCGGAGCCAACCACAGCTCTCACAGGATCTCCTCTTCCCAGGGTCCCTGCCTCGGTGATGCCGGCAATCCCAGCAGGCACCGCTGCTCAACAGTTCCTGGGGGAGATCTCATGAGACCTTGCTCAGCCCCAACTCCAGCAGCACCAGGAAGTGCTCCCATCCCAGAGCAATCTATTGTAACGGCGCTGTGCGTGCACACACCCCTCCCCCCTCCTCAGGACCCAGTGTTCCAGGCTGCAGCCTTATCAGCCTATTGGTTAATCAGGCAAATTGCAAGTTCTGTGCCCTATTTGGATTCAGGCTTGGCTTTGAATTGCCTTACACTGTCGGGACTATTCCTCCCCTCATCCTCAGCATTTATCAGTATTTTTTTTTTTTCCAGGGACTTCTTCATACTTGATATTACCATTACTACTGTTTCCATAATAATCATATGTAATAATATACAGTTTAAAGTTGTCCTGGAGAGATGGTGGAACTCAATCCCCCATCCACCCTGTTCTAGTGAAATACTGTATAAGTGTAATTTCAACAGATGGGTGTCACATTTCACTCTGGAAAGCATGTGTAATATGGATTTAAGGTGAGCTCTTTAGGCTAATTTAGGATGGGTTTCATGATTGGATTATCCATCACCTGTCAGCAGCCCTAATGTACATCTACTTCCCTTTTGTCACCTGCTGGGTGCAAAAAAACAGAACTCAAACCTTGGGTTTAGCTTTCTTTGTATGCACTGACACTATCAGTCTACATTTCTGGTATCCTTGATTTATTTCTATATAAATCTGGGAGGTATTTTCCCAAAACTTCGAATTTGGGCCTATTTGAAATCGATCAGAATACAACCAACATCCCCACAAAATCGACTACAAATGCCTTTAAATGTCATGATTTATGCAACCAGAGTGCCCCACGTGCTTCTCTACTATGTTTTTTCCCCACATATTAAGGTTTCAGACAATTCCACATGATTTAAAATCAAATAGAACTGTTTCTGATAATAGTGATTTGTGGTCGATGTTGAGTCGATTTTCAAATCAACTATTAGTAAATATGGTTTAGGAATTGAACTCTATGTTATCTGACCTGGTCGCACAAGATGCGACCAGTCAGATAAACAGTGTTAGTAGCGGCAGGAAATGAAAACTTCCGTCTACTGTTGCTATCAGAGGGACCGGAAGGTCCCTCTGCCTTCCTGCACTCTCCCCTACTGATTGCCGTGCTGCTGATCACTTTTGGGGAAAAAATCGTCTGTTGCATTAAGTGATTAAAGGTTCAATTGCAGTTCTATATAAGTGTAAAGTTTTATTTCAGCCAATTTTGACTTTAGTAAATACCTGTCTTTGCTGCTGCATTACTCATTGTGTATCCTGCTGATCTATGTTTGCCGACAATTCATGTTCCTCTCTACATTGCTGTTTGTGATTCATTTGCAATATTGTGTGCAGTGTTAATTACAGCATTTGTTCTTTATTTTCTTGTGTGGCGCTATGAATATACAGTGCATCCGGAAAGTATTCACAGTGCTTCACTTTTTCCACATTTCGTTATGTTACAGCCTTATTCCAAATGGAATAAATTCATTTTTTCCCTCAAAATTCTACACACAATACCCCATAATGACGTGAAAAACGTTTTTTTAGATTTTTGCTAATTTATTAAAAATAAAAAACTAAGAAATAACATGTACATAAGTATTCACAGCCTTTACAATGAAGATCAAAATTGAGCTCAGGTGCATCCTGTGTCCACAGATCATCCTTGAGATGTTCCAACAGCCTAATTGGAGCCCACATGTGGTAAATTCAATTGATTGGACATGATTTGGAAAGGCACACACCTGTCTATATAAGGTCCCACACTTGACAGTGCATGTCTGAGCACAAACCAAGCATGAAGTCAAAGGAATTGTCTGTAGACCTACGAGACAGGATTGTCTGGAAGCACAAATCTGGGGAATCTGAAAAATATCTGCTGCTTTGACAGTCCCAATGAGCACAGTGGCTTCCATCATCCATAAATGGAAGAAGTTCGGAACCACCAAGACTCTTCCTAGAGCTGGCTGACCGTCTAAACTGGGTGATTGGGGGAGAAGGGCCCTAGTCAGGGAAGTGACCAAGAACCTGATGGTCACTCTGTTAGAGCTACAGCATTCCGCTGTAAAGAGCGGAGAACCTTCCAGAAGGACAACCATCTCTGCCGCAATCCACCAATCAGGCCTGTATGGTAGAGTGGCCAGACAGAAGCCACTCCTTACATAAAAGCACATGGTAGCCTGCCTGGAGTTTGCAAAAATGCCCCTGAAGGACTCTCAGACCATGAGAAACATACTTCTGTGGTCTGATGAGACAAAGATTGAACTCTTTGGCATGAATGCCAGGCGTCATGTTTGGAGGAAACCAGACACCGCTCATCACCAGGCCAATACCATCCCTACAGTGAAGCATGGTGGTCGCAGCATCATGCTGTGGGGATGTTTTTCAGTGGCAGGAACTGGGAGTCTAGTCAGGATAGAGGGAAAGATTAATGCAGCATTGCACAGAGACATCCTGGATGAAAACCTGCTCCAGAGCACTCTTGACTTCAGACTGGGGCAACAGTTCATCTTACAGCAAGACAACGACCCTAAGCACACAGCCAAGATATCAAATGAGTGGCTTCAGGACAACTCTGTGAATGTCCTTGAGCGGCCCAGCCAGAGCCCAGACTTGAATCCGATTGAACATCTCTGGAGAGATCTGAAAAAGGCTGTGCACTGACGCTTCCCATTCAACCTGATTGAGCTTGGGATGTGCTGCAAAGAGGAATGGGTGAAACTGCTCAAAGATATGTTTGCCAAACTTGTGGTATCATATTCAAAAAGACTTGAGGCTGTAATTGCTGTCAAAGATGCATCAACAAAGTATTGAGCAAAGGCTGTGAATACTTATGTACATGTGATTTATTTTTAATAAATTTGCAAAAATCTCAAAAAACTTTTTTAATGGTATCATTATGAGGTATTGTATGTAGAATTTTGAGGGGAAAAATTAATTTATTCCATTTTGGAATAAGGATGTAACATAACAAAATGTGAAAAAAGTGAAGCGCTGTGAATACTTTCCAGATGCACTGTAAGTGTTTCTAACAAATGCAGCACATATTCTACAGATACTGTACATTTATAATATCCTTATTCTCCTATTATATATAAAGTGGGTATGCTTGCATTATATATTCCTACTTACTAACATACTTGCTATTCCACTTCTATCTTGCTCTCCTTTTTCCTCTTAGCTTTGACTTCTGTTCTCTTCTTCACTGAGTGGGCTGGCTTGGCATCACCTCTTTGTGGCTCCTCTTCGTGTGGATGAGGTATTGTGATGTTTTCATGTCTTGTTCTCTGCAATGCAATAGCAAGAAGAGGTGGAGACCAAGCTGACAGCCAGGTGTGCTATGCACAAAGGGGTTGATGCATCAAGCAGTGAAAAGAGTGGATAAGTGGACCAGTGGAGAAGATGCCCATAGCAACCAAACAGCTTTGAAGGAGCATTTAAGTACACTCTATCAAATGATAGGTAGATGCTTATTGGTTGCTATGGGCAACTTTTCCACTGTTTCACTTCTCCAATCTTTTCCCAGCTTGATACATCAACCTCATAATCTGTAGCATCGGGATGGCATGCAGCAGGCTCCCATTCATCTACATTGACAGAACACAGGTTACCAGCAACATTATAGGCTGGTTCAGTGACTAAACTAGTTTAAAAGGTTCCACTTTATTATGCAATGAGCATTTCAGGGTGTGCACCCATAGGTATATTAAACACCTCTTTAATACCACATTGGCTCATGGTTTTAGCAAGGAGCGTAACTTTTATCGTGCACTTATCATGCACTGATATAAAGCCTCATTCTAGATGTCTGAGTGTTATTTAAAGGTACTGTAACTTCACAACGTTTACTTTTGTTCTTTCATTAAATTGATATCAGATATTGTCATTGTTTATTGTTTCTTTTATATACCATTATTCTGTGCCATTGTTCAGCTAATCCTTATCCACCAAGACATTTTATCATTGTTATTGTGTGCCTTTTCATTTTACGGTTACAGTTTATAGTTGTGCTAATCTCTACCATGCTACTTTTACCATTGCTTAAACGTGTTAACCATGACTTCTAATTATCATGTTATAAACCTACTTTTACATTGTTTTCATTAATGTTAGATTTTATTTATAAGGCCCCACAAAGTGCCGTACAACGGTAAACATAAAAAGATATCAGAATTACAGTACAATACATGACAGCTAACGATAGCATACAAATACCCCTTTTACACCACCAGCTAGTAACACGGGTTATTGCACATGAGCGCGCATAACCCATGTTGCTGGCTGGTGAAAAAGGGTCGAGTTGGAATAGTCCGGGTCATGTGACCCAGTATTCCAACTCGGGAACTTTGTTTGGTTGAACACGTGTTCAATCTGGCAAACTGAGCAGTGTACACGGTAGCCGGGTCGGCTCTATGTGAGGGCGGCGCTTAGAGATCATGTGATCTCCAAGCGCCCTCCCGCCGCGTCACCGGCAATGTCACCAACCCGGCAATATGCCGGGCTGGTGAGTCCGGTGTAAAAGGGGGCTGGCGCGGGTAGCTCCCGTGTCAGGGTTCCCGGCTGCGACCCGCATTCTTTGGTGTAAAAGCGGTATAAGTAAACAGCAAAAATCAAAGCATTACAGTAACATCACACACAAAGTTAGAGTGGGGTATGGAAGTTTGTTACAAGCCCCAGGTTCACTCCGATTATGAGCCACCGGCTCTCTCTCCCCAGCGTCCCTGCTGTTGATAAGTTACTGGGGCGCTGAAGAGCTTCCACCCAGCTGCTTCCTGTGGTTGTTTAGCGACGAGGGACGCTGGGTGGGAGTGCGGTTACGTGCAGTACTCAAGTTGCACGGAGTTGTAATTAGTACAGAGTCTGGATGTGCAGTGCAGAGGATCACTAATTAGAGGGGGCTTGGCTGCCTGGAACCTTCTCATTGGTTGGTTCTCCCTTTATATCCTCAGTCTGTCCATTATTATTTGCTGGTAATAGCATCTGGTGCAGCCGGAGCCTTTATCACTAAAAGTCTCAGTTTGTGGATTCCTCCAGCTGTGCTTCCATACGTGTTCCTGGACAGTGTTCCAGGGTCCGGCTATTGCCCTCCACCCATTATCTGCTGAGCTGTTCCAAGTACCTAACTCTCAGCTCTAGTTTTAATATTTCTGTTAAATTCCTGAGTAACAGCGTTCCTTTGTAGTTATTGCTCCTTCCAGTCCAGAGGCAATTCCCCAGTATTTCTTTTACTCCCTCTGTTTCTTCCTCTCTGTGATTTTCTCTCTCCCTTCCTTTCTGTACTTCCACTCTAACCTTATCCCCACTGTTTGCCTTCCCCTCGCCCTGTTCTCCTTTGACGAATTTCGTAGTGTATCTTCAGTATTTGTTTCCACCAGCATTAACTCAGGTCACCCATGGGTTAAGCTCATACTACCACCAGTGGCGTAAGTCCTGGTGGGCATCCCAGTACCGGTATGCGCAACAGGTCTTAAGGGAAAAGCGACTCTTATACAGTAGGCATGAAGACCTGCTGGTGAGTTCTATGAGTTTCAACTCTGAGTGTACTGGGGTCACTGCCTGACGGCCTGCAAGCAACAAAGAAACTCTGGGGAAGAATTTCATCCCAGCATAACATACAAAACATAATGACAATTACAAGTAGGCAAATTTAGAATAAATTAATAAATTATATTGCAATCAAAATGCATAGCAGACAAAGCATTCAGCCTAAGGGGGAAATTTAATAAACATAATTATCACATAAATTCAGAAAAATGAGCTATTTATGTTTTCTGGAGATGGAGATGTTTGGTTTAAAAAATTAGATAAATATCACTTCTCGAGTGGCAGCTACAGCACAGTCCAACATTCAAACAGGGAAGCCACACCAACTGCCAGAGTTTTGGTTGTCAATTGGTGTGACTCCCCTATTTGAATTTTCCTTCAGGTGGATGCTCTTCTGGGCCTGGGTCAGAGTTATTGTGGCTCAGGGTCACTGTCAAAACTTTTCTGGCTGTCACCAACTACAGTATTTATACAGACCTGGCCAGGGGTGGGTAAGCCAGATCGGGATCATCTGGACTGCAACTCGTGAGTGGCAGAAGCATAGAACAGGAGAGTGCCATCATGCACGTTAAATTTGTGCCTTGCATTTTCTTTAAAAATATGTGTTATGGTGTTTAGCAACGTTTCCTGGTGTCCGTGTGAATTCATTTGTTGAAAATCTGGAAAGATTTGCATGATTTAACCACTGGTCTACTTTGCTAAGTTCTGCTACCCCAAAAGAGAAGTCAGAACTCTAGTGTAGGTACTGCTGCATTGCAAAATTCAGAAATGCAGTTTAAGTCAATAAAGAAAGCTGATTTTACTAAATTAATCTAAAATGTAAATTCCTTTTCTCTCTCCTCAGCTATATATTATATGAATGTATTAATTGGAAACAATCCACCTGAAATTGGCCCGCATATTTTATGTATAACAATTAATGGTCCAGAGCAAGATTTTTCACTGATAATATTTTGGGATTTCATCATTGACATTACTAATCATACAAATGTATTTTATAAATGATTGTGAATGAATGAATGAATAAATTACTCTATTAATGAAAAGATTCTGATATTTAGTGAGATTGAAGCTTGTACGCTTTAGTAGAAGGCCTACTCTAATAAAAACAGGCAACATCAGTTCTAGCGCATGTACAGTAGCTCTTGTAGCCAGACAAGTTCTTATAATAGCTGGAGAAACATGCCATCCCCACAGATTTGTTAACCATACAACCTCTAGAGTGTGCCTGTGTAACAGGCAAGTCATCCATTATATCACTCAGATTACAGTCTGAGCTGGATAGTATGATTTGTGGAAGACATAGAATGGGTTATTATTCACTGCCTGTATTATTCAGATGCTACGTAGATTAGTGTTTTTGCTTGTGCATTTGCCATCTTTGCTAAAGACAATGGGGGTCAGTCCGAGTTGTTCGCTCGTTATTTTTTTCTCGCAACGGAGCGATTAGTCGCTAATGCGCATGCGCAATGTCCGCAGTGCGACTGCACCAAGTAAATTTGCTATGCAGTTAGGTATTTTACTCACGGCATTACGAGGTTTTTTCTTCGTTCTGGTGATCGTAGTGTGATTGACAGGAAGTGGGTGTTTCTGGCCGGAAACTGGCCGTTTTATGGGTGTGTGTGAAAAAACGCTACCGTTTCTGGGAAAAACGCGGGAGTGGCTGGAGAAACGGAGGAGTGTCTGGGCGAACGCTGGGTGTGTTTGTGACGTCAAACCAGGAACGACACTGAATGAACTGATCGCAGAAGCCGAGTAAGTTTGGAGCTACTCAGAAACTGCTAAGAAGTGTCTATTCGCAATTCTGCTAATCTTTCGTTCGCAATTTTGATAAGCTAAGATTCACTCCCAGTAGGCGGCGGCTTAGCGTGTTCAAAGCTGCTAAAAGCAGCTTGCGAGCGAACAACTCGGAATGACCCCCAATGTGATATACCTACTGATGGCACCTCTATAAGGTCCCTGTGTACTAGGTATGTACTAACATAAAAGTAATTACGCAATGGCTGCAAAATGAAGAAAATTCATGTCCTCTGTGTTCTCCACATCCTCATCTTGATTTTTCTTCAGTGAGGGAACATTTTTCCATCTTCATGAAACTTCCAACTAAAGATGAGTGAAAATGTAGCTGAATGAAAGAAGCAAGCAGCGCTTATCCAGGCTTTACCAAATCACATTACAGTTTTGCATTCTACTCTCAGAAAGAAACATTTACTGACATCATAAGCTTTCAACTTCAATTAGACATTAGGTTTGCATGTTGTTGCTTAGAAGAAATGAGTATATGGGCAAAAACATGACAATTTCACTTACAGATACTGTACCTGCAATTGTACCTCTTATTCATCATGATAAATAACCCTGATAGTGCTTCGAATAATTATAGGATGACTAAGAGATTTAGAAAGGTTGTTCAAGTGCAGAGCTGAAAATGCTGTCCAGTATATAAGCTGCCTTTCTTGGAAATCTAGATTTGGCAAGCTCAGGATAGGGAGTTACATAGAAAGGCTAGCATTTGATTTTCAGTCTCAAGCACTGATGGATTAAGCCATGAAGTAAATTATAAAGAGGTCTTCTCTCAAGTCCATCACAGCTGACGGTGAAAGGGTGTATTGGCAATGTGTCCATTTGGAAAAGGAAGCACTGATTCTCAAATAAATGAGAAATCTTGCTGACTATTGATCAAACTGTCACTTTCAATGACTGAACAGCTTTATAGTAAAGGACAGATGTTACCCATGTGCATCAGATTACACTGGCTTATTTAATTACATGTTGGAGCAAAACAAAGAGTTGGGCAGAACAAGGCTGCTGTGTCATTTTAACATCTATGGGTCATTGCTGCGGATTTATTTTTTCATCTCTTTATTGGCTGAGGTGTTAGACTAATGTAAAATGGGATTCAGTTTCGATATTTTAAAAACTATAATTGTTTTATTCAAAATAAAATATTTTAATAATTTACCATGTCATGTGCGGGTATATTTGCCTATTTTGCATACACTTATTATTTTTTGAATTTATTTTTGTCATGGCCCTCTTATTGCCCAAAGCATCTCAATGGGCCTATTACTGTATATTTTCTCACATTTTATACCACAAAAACACAAACACAGTATTTGTGCTTTACAGTATTTATTCATATATGTTGTGTATACAGTACATGGAACATGTTAATTCCTCAGTATTTTGTTACCAGTAGAAACAATTACACATACAGTATATGTACATTAAGATGGTCTAAAATCCAGCATTAGACAAAGTCTTGGGATCTGTGACGATTGTTTGACTTATTTTTGTCTTTTTACATTACTATGTATTTTAAGATTTTCTTATAATAAAAAAGGTGGAGATGTATCAAGCCTTGAAGAGAGATAAAGTGTCAAAGTTACTGTCACGGCTCAGCGTTACTGCCTCAGACCCAGACCCCTGTTGCTTACTAATCCGGATCCTGACATGGTGGTTGTGGGGATCTCCAAGGTTTTGCGGCTCTCCAGTTGCCATCTGTCTTTCAGTGCGGTCAGCATTTGGCACCTGCATACTAACACTGCAGGCTGCACTATCATCTCCCAAGCTGCGGTTCCAAACAGCTTCGGTCTCAGGGTGATGCCATTTTCAAAGTGAGGTGATAACTGCACCACCAATGACATATGTTCTCTGGACACCTGATGTGAATGGCCAATCGACAATCAGCAGCCCATATAAAAGGATATCCTGAAGGGCTGGCTGGTTGCATGCACAATGTTACTACCTGCCTGCAGAGTGTGACTCTAAACTGTGCTCCACAGTTTCCCATCATCGAGCATAGCTGGTTCCAGACCAATCCTCAGCACATCTGGTTCCAGCCCAGCATCAAGCATAGCCCGATGCAGCCCAGATGCCACTACAACCAATTCCAGTTCAGGACATTTGTCCTGGAAGATCCAGTTTGGACAGCAAGTCCAGATCCAGCCAAGCTATTTGAATCTATGTTTTCTACTCACCTCCAGTATCATGTTCCACCAGACTAAAAACCATTCCAGTGTCATATGTCACTGGGTTAAGCCCGGTTCCACAGATTGGATTAGCTCTTACCCCTCTGTACTTGCTTCCAGTATCCCTGCATCTAAGGTCTTTTGATTATACATTCCTACGGAGTTCATCTTCTGTCAGTATTCTTAGTCATGTGCATATTCAATACACAGGAATATAATTAAATTGCACAGCTTTTTGTATACAGTGTTTACTCCAACATCTTCACTCAACCGCAATCCGGGAACACAGACTAACCCCATCCTGATAACTTGGAGACTTATAAATAGAAGAGAGATAAAGTACCAACGAATCAGCTACTAACCACTTTTCAAACCAAGCCTGTCAAAAAACAGTCAAGAGCTGATTGGTTGCTTAAGGGCCCTACACACCTAGCGACCCGCCGCTGAGCTGCCCGACGGCCGATACGGCAGACAGGGTGACCCTGCATCAGGGTAAGGTGACGGGGGAGTGAAGTTTCTTCACTACTCCCGTCCGCCGGCTCCATAGCACTGCATGCTAATATGGACGAGATTGTCCATATTAACCTGGATGTTTAAACAAGCCGGCACCAGTGAGGAACGAGCACGGGCCGCGCATCGTTCATCGCTGGTGCCTACACACTGAAAGATATGGACGGTATCTCATTCATTAATGAACAAGATTGTTCATATCTTTCACTGGTATCGACCAGTGTGTAGGGCCCATTACTCTCACATTGTAACCAATGTAGTATGCTCAACATGGCTGCCTCATCTGGTTTGCTGTGTAGAATGAATCAGTGCATGGTTCTGGTGATCTTGCAAGAATCCCACCATAGCATTTTTTTATGTCTCCCATTGTGTGTCATCGGTTCCAGGTATTGGCTATTCTGTCGAGTCAAATCTTATGTAGTACACCTATGATGATCAAGTCTGCACAGAGAGGTGATACCCTTTGTGTTATCTTCATGGCCTCTCTATTTCATGCAAAGCTCGTTACCATGCTCTTAATTTCTGTGTTGCATTATGTTCACACTTTCTCTTAAGCACCTTGAGTCCTGTTTGGAGATAGAGCGCTATATAAATAAAATTATTATTATTATTATTATTATCATTATTATTACTATTATTAGGACTAGATCGAAGCCCTGAAGAGAGACCCAAAGTCTCGAAACACATTAGCATTGATACTGGCATGGACATTGGCATCCTAACCTTGTGCTATCTCTGACTGACCTGTGGACCACTTGTGGAATTAACTTTTAAAGCTACAATATCATAGTTTTAACGATTTTATTAAACAATCCTACTTTAAGTCTTTCATCTCCTCCTACCAGCTCTTTTCCACTTTCAGCTTGGCATTCTTCAGCCACACTCAACTTGCCCGTCTGCTTCATTTTACTCTCTTACAACTGCACCTTGGTTGGCCCCCTCAGTTGCTCCACTAGCTCCCTGTACTGTACAGAATCAAATTCAAACTCCTTTCATGTCCCTACAAATCACTCAACCATTGTTCCCCGTCATACATCTCCAACCTCACACACACACTCCTTCTCTCCCACACTGCCAATAACCACTTCCTCTACTCCCTGATCTCCCACAATGCTTCCATCCTCTTTAATGCCCTTGGATGCTCCGTCAGACTTTTGCCAAGCAACCAAGCATTTAAATGTGCCCGAAAAGTTGAGATGTGCATCAACCCCCATGTTTTGGTTTTGGTTCTGTATCAACTTTGTGTTTTGGTTTTGCCAAAAACCGCCCTCACATGTTTTGGATCTGTATTTTATTCTAAAATCACATAATTTTTGTTTCTACAGTATTATTATCCCCAATAACATTCATTTTCAGTCATTTCCAGTCAATTGTGACCACCTCACAGCTCACAATATTGTTCACCAACATAGGCCAAAGTCTGGCTGGCAAAACTAAGGAGCAGAGCAGCGGCACAAACACACGGCAGTTATTTCTGTGTAGCAAATTAGTAATGTATTAACAATAACCTATCAAACCAACTTGCAAGTACTTTCAATAGAAAATGAAAAAACACAAAAATGTACTAAGAATTGTGTGTGGAATATCATTGCTCAAAAGTAGTGATAGTTAACAAATAGCAAATAAAAAAACGTAAACCATTTGTAAAACAGCAATGCACAAGTGCACAAACCCCCAGCACATGCCTATTCTCAGTGCCCAATCTCACCTGGGGGCCCTGGGCCACTGAGAATTGTCCCTCTGTGGCCATGTAAAGCCTGAATCAATCAGCCTTTTTGTTGAGCAACTCCTCAAAATTTCCCCAACCATAATAACAGCATTCTGTACCTCTGTGATACAGAGCAGAATACTTTCGGAGACACAATTCAATTTTGAGCATGTTACAGTGCGGGACACACAGTCAGATACAGTGTGGGTTGGATACAGTGCTGGTTGCATTGTGGGTCACATACAGTATGGGTTGGAAACAGTGTGGGTCAGATACAGTGCGGGTCGGATACAGTGCAGGTTACAGTGTACGTCAGATACAGCATGGGTTGGATACACCAATAATGCACTTACTGTGACAGGAGGAAGGTCCTGATGGTTAATGCCCTCGGTGGTGCCTGTGAGGATGATAATGGTCCGAGCGCTGCATTGTACACAGCACTGTCAGTGCAGCAGCAGCCTCTGGGTGAATGCAACAGGCACCTCTGGCTGGACAAGAATGCAGGGAGCCTATTGGCTGAGAGCAGTGAGAACGTCTCTCTCAGCCAATCAGCGGTCAGCCCATTAATTTCAATGGGACTTTGAAATTTTGTGCCCTAACCTAAAACCCATGAGATCCAACAGCAGGAAGATAATATTTTGTCTCATTTTGGTATCCGAGGCAGGTGAGGAGATCTGAGTCCCGTCTCAGATTCCCTCAGAACTCAGATGTATTGGTGGGCTTGGTTCTGTGAAAAAGGATTCCACTCATCTCTACCTAAAAGCTAATCTAAATCCTAACTCTCCACCAGAATCTGCTACCCATTTCCCTTTGGAATGTGAGCTCTTGTGAGCAATGTAATTTCTCCTACTGTTTTTACTGTGCAATTCCATAGTTTGAGGGTTGAATCCTTTGAGTTACATTGTGTAAATGTAACTGATTAATTTATTTACTGTACACTAGAGATGAGCGGATTCGCAGTGAACCAATAAGATTCGGTTTTGAGAACCGAGTAAAACCGAGTAAAACCGAATCCGCTCATCACTACTGTACACTAGACAATTTCATTAGCTTGGACTCTTACTAGGAGGAGGGGCATATCAGAACGATATATTACAGTGTCTCTTTAAGATTACAGGGATTACATTAATTTAAAAAAGCATTTACACACACCATGAATTAAATGACCCCTTCAAATACAATACCATATTGTTGCTTTTTATGGATGCATTTTATAGATGCTTCTTCAATTCTCAAAGGGGAAATATATTAACAGGAGTTTATATTTATTTGGGGAATCTTCCCTTATTGTTTTCAAACTAACACATACATGTGTAAAATTGCAATAGATATGATATAGTGTGGGATTTATCAAAACGTAGAGAGAGATAAAGTACAAACCAATCAGATCCTAACTGTCATTTTTCACATACATCCTGTAACATGGCAGTTATGAGCTGATTGGTTGGTACTTTGGGGTCTATGTACTAAGCCTTGGAGAGAGATACAGTGGATGGAGATAACGTACCAACCAACCATCTTCTAACTGTAATTTTTCAAACACAGGGGTCTATTTACTAAGCCTTGGGTGGAGATAAAGTGGACGGAGACAAAGTACCAGCCAATCCGCTTCTAACTGCCATGTCACAGGCTGGGTTTGAAAAATGACAGTTAGGAGCTGATTTGCTGGTACTTTGTTTCCATCCACTTTCTCTCCATCCAAGACTTAGTAAATAGACCCCACAATCTGTAACATATGATAGCAACTAGGTGTTGACTGGCTGGTACTTAATCTCCGTCCACTTTATCTCTACAAGGCTTAGTACATAGACTCCTTAATCTCTCTCCGCTATCTCTCTCTCCAAGGCTTGATACATTTCCCTGAGTCTGTTATTGTTTTCAGCTATTAGCCGGAAAGATACTGCACAAATTGGAGAAGTAGAACAAGCCTATTCCAGTTGGTTCAAAATGCTGAACTATGTAATTAAAATCAGGGCAGTAGAGGGCCTGGCTGGGCCCAGGTACTTTTCAGGGGGTGTGGCTAATCAAGGAGGCGTGATCATGCACCCTTAGAAATAAATACTGAAAAAAATTGTATTTTAAGCACCTCTATGGCCACACGGCAACATGTACTGGGCTGAGGAGAAGAGCTGCAGCTGCTGCTACCAGGTAACAGGAACGGGGCCAGGGCCCCCACTGGACCCTTACGGACCCCTCCATCAGACCTAGGCCCGGCTAATTTGTACCCTCTCCCCCCTTTCTCGGCAACACTGATTATAACGTAATAGTACAGTATTGTTGAATGCTATTATTGCATTTGCAGTTCATAGTTGATGCTGTTTGTTTATGTTACATTTGATAACTGTCAAAAAAGATTTCTAAAATCAACAATAGTAAATAATACAGCCATCAAACATGACAGGTGGTACATTCATTTCTATTCAAGATTCATTCAAGATGCTTATATTTTTATTATAAAGCAAGTTCTTAGAATGTAGGTATTAAGTTTTAACACTGTTATTCTCATTATATGCAGTGGCGGATCCAGGGGGGGGGGGCACGCGGGCCCGTGCCCCCCCTGTCATGTTTGGCACTTACAAAAAAAAAAAAACGAACAGTCCCTTCCCTTTAAAAAAGAAGCGGCGGCGCTGTTCACTGGCGCCCGCCACGATGAAGGACCCAGCGGCAGCGGCAGCAGTATTAATGAGTCAGAGAGACTCATTACAATACGCTGCAGCCGGCTGTAGCAAAACCGGAAGACTCGGAGGAGAGGGGAGGCTTTCCCCTTCTCTCTCCTCCCCTCCTCCACGATCAGCAGCCGCTGGTGCTTGGCTCGGCCTGCACATGAATTAAGCAGGCAACTCGCCAGCACCTGGACTTGGTGGGGTAGCAGCATGCCCCATGGGCATAAGGTCAGCGAGTGGGCATTTAATGAGAGGGAATCTGGTGCAGCCATATAGATTTGTGTATATGTGTATGTATATATATATATATATATATATATATATAATATATACACATGCTGTTTGTGTGTGTGTGTATATATATATATATATATACATACACTGTATTTACACACATACTGTTTGTATATGTATATATATATATGTATGTATATATATATATATATATATATATACTGTATTTACACACATACTGTTTGTGTATATATATATATATATATACTTACTCTTGGTGTGCTGAGCAGATGTCTCTTTGGTTGTCCTGAGAAAGGCTTGCTTAAGCCGAAACGTCGACAGTATGAATTGGCTCTGATGTACCATTAAATCCTTAATATTGAAATTGAACTGGTGAGTGCCCTCTATTCTGGATTTGTTGTCTGGAAAAACACCTGATATATGTGGATGTCCTGATTTGGGCCTCCCTGAGGAGCACCCCCCTGGTGACTTTGATTGCTGTGAGTGCGGACATTACATATTGGTATATATATATATATATATATATATATATATATTTACCTGGGCACTCAGTTGCAGCGCTGGGATGCACTTGTGCTTTATTAATTCTAAAGGTGGGTACATACTGGAAGATATATCTGTCGATCGATTGATCGGCAGATATATCTATGGACGGATCGGGCAGTGTGCTGTGCATACACACTGCCCGATCCATCGGGGACTGACGTCATGAGTTGGGCGGGGGTGTACACATGCCCGCCCATTTCAGCTGTCAATTACCGCCGGCCGCCGCAGCATGTGTCCGACCGCCCGTACACACACAGCGACGTGCCAATATATCGGTAGATATATTGGCCGCCGGCTGTGCTCCGAGGCCGACGCTATACGTCTGTGAACGGCGGAGTTCACAGACGTATCGGCCGTACACACTGGCCGACAGACCCGCGATATATCGGCCGTTCAAGAGAACGCCCAATATATCGGCCAGTGTGTACCCACCTTTAGATAGGGTATATTAGGCTGTTTTCTGGGTTCAGGAGCCCCTGCCTCCCCCCCACACTCCCCCACCCCCACACACTCTCTCTCTTTTCTTGTTCTCTCTCCTCTCAGTTATTGTGTTAAGCTTCCATGTTTTCTTCTGTCTGTTTCCCCAGCGATACTTTCCCTTCATGTCTCTGTAAACCTCACTACAAATGTCTCACTACTCCCTCCTACAGAGACCTTAGGTACCCACTGCCTCTCCTTGTCCGCCTCTCCTTGTTACCCACTGCCACCTCCCCCTGGCATCACCCACTTTTTCCTCGTCACC
This sequence comes from Pseudophryne corroboree, assembly GCF_028390025.1. Lineage (NCBI taxonomy): Eukaryota > Metazoa > Chordata > Amphibia > Anura > Myobatrachidae > Pseudophryne > Pseudophryne corroboree. The sequence continues at coordinate 338,502,111 of NC_086444.1, read as the reverse complement.
CTTTCCCCGGTGTTACCCACACTGCCTCTCACTGTCACACTCTCTCTGCCTCTCCGTCTCCCACTATGTCTCCTTCACCCACTGCCTCACCCTCTTCCTCTCCCCTGCGTCACTATAAACCCATCACCCTCTCTCTTCTGTCACTCTCTGCCTCTCCAAAGTGTCACCCTCTTCCCGTCTTACGAATATGACATTCCCTTTGAGGCCATGACCCTTGTTGCTAGGTCATGCCCTTGTTGTGAGGCCATGCGCACCTTCATGGGACCGCACGCCAAAGGCGTGCAAGTGGTGCCCCCCCTGTCATTTTTTCCTGGATCCGCCCCTGATTATATGTGTATTGTATACTTTTTCCAGTCCTTAAAACATCTTAGGTTTAAAGATACTTGTGGTATTGACTTGCATACTCTACATGCCTGTAAGAGTCTTTTAATCAATATATTCATTTTCTCTAGAAACGAGCATTTACAGTTTTTCATCATACTAATGGATGTCTATTGTCCTGCTGACAAAGCAAATACAAATTACCTCTGCAACATCGTATCTCTGCCTTTGAAAGAACTGATGTAATAATACAGGTTTGCAGTTGTGTAAGGGTAATGAGGTTATTTAGTACACTGCTGTACAGAGATGACGTTTGAGATCCTGGCACACACAGTTTAAAACTGATTAACCCATTAAATGTTCAAGCATTACAGCTTAAATTTGCTGATGTCGGAATTGTGCCCTTAATCTAAATACAGCATCCACACCCTGAGATAGCAAAGATTTGTGTCTAATTTATTACAGTACACAGAAACACCAGTATAGATATGTAGAGTTACACAGACTTGGCCAATACAATATAATTTAGTGTCCCTCCTCCAAACCTAACAGATAGGTACATTGGCAGGAAGGTGAGGCGAGAGCAGGAGATGGTACTCCAGAGCTGTGCTGGACTTTTCACAGCGCACAACATGTACAGATGGTGCCTCGCTCATCTATGCTGTCTATGGCATTAGCCCCGATCACCGAGTTGCAGCGTGCCTGGGCGCAAGGCGGTGTGCCTAGTTGTAGGGAGGCTCACAGAGCTTATCATGGCATTTGGCATTACCAGTGAGTGTAATACCTGCGATCATCCACCAGATGTCACTTTTTAAAATCGCCATTGCACATGCATGTGGTCTCCATTGAAATACAGTACACTATAGCACAAGAACTACTTTACTGTACACTGTATGGGCAAAGCTGTACGCACGTATCATTACGCTATTTAAAATACACTGCGGCAATAAGGTCCCGTAGACAAACCAATAAATAAAAATAGTGTATACAGACACAAATGAACGTGTAAAAGCTATGGTCCATTGACGTTAGGTTTATGTGAGCTATAAAATGAAATGAAATTAAAATGGGCTTAAAACTTATATCTCTGGTTCTGGAGTCCAATCGGCTCAGAAGCATGTTGGTATGGAAGGGGAGACAATTAGCTACCAGAAGATACCGACCCCAAGTTTCTATGACCCCCACTAGGCTAACAGCAAGCATCGGAACCCATGGTGGGTCTGAATTAACGGGCCCATTATAGTCTATGGGAAAATGGGTCCACTTTTCTCCCTGATATCTCCAGTTCTGCTTGCCCCAGAGACTCAAGACTGGCACCATATGAAAGAGCAGACTGACCACTAGTTTATGTGACACCACAAAGGGAAATGCAAGCATCCGTATGTTGGGTCCCCTCCAATTGTCCGCCCAGCTTGCACGGGGTGCAAGGATTCTGGCTAGATAGAAAATACTGTACAGAGATGCTAAGCACAGCATTTTGTCATCCAGGAACATAGGGAGGAGCTTTTATCTCTCCCCATTATACTTATAAAGATAACACTTGCCTCTCTAGCCTTTAGAGCAGAGTACGTTACAAGCTGTTCATGCTATTTAGTACTCAAATAGAAAATACTGTACAGAGACGCTAAGCGCAATGTTATGTAGGGCTGATACTACAGTCGCTTTGGTTGGGAAAAGGACTAGAGAGGGCCAGAGTGAATGTATATTAAAAAGCACAGTACTGTGCTATGGATTTGCATATCAGATGCCCCAACAGTTAGTTATGGGTTTTACAACCAAACTCTTGATGGGATGTGGTCAATTTAGCTACAATCAAAATCCCACGGTCAAATTCCCAACACCCATTGACCGACGGTCAAAATCCAGACAAAGTCAAAATACCAATATAGTTAAAATACCAACATTTAAAATACAGACAGGTCAAAAAGGCGACATGAGTTTTTCATGATTTTTTTTATTGAAACCAACTTACTCACACTTTACCATCCCAGTGGGTCTGGATGGGGTATAAAATAGTGTGCCGAGCACAGCAAGGCATCGTGCCTGAAGCATGGCGAGCGCAACGAGCCATGCAAGGGGACGCAGTACACTTATACGGTGTCCATGTCAACCTATGTCGATGTACCCACCCAAAAACAATTAAAAACTTGTGTCAACTTTTTGACCTGTCAACATTTTAAATGTCGGTATTTTGACCTTGTCTGTATTTTAAATGTCGGTATTGTGACCATGTCTGTATTTTGACCTTGTCGGGATTTTGACCATCGGTCAACTGTTGTCAGGATTTTGACAGACTGGATTTTGATTGTAGGTACTGTATTTCATACTGAACCCCTCTTGATAATGACTTTACTTTTTTATTAGCAACAGTTGGAGGATACAGGTTAAATCGCTCTGTGTTAGTGTACGCAATCATTTCACTAGCTCTAGATGTTTACTCTCACAAGTTTGCAAAAACAAAATGCTTGTTGCCACTTATCTTGCAAGTGCAGAGAGGTTACTGAGGCAGATGACTTAACTAAATTGCTTTATAATTAAGTTTATGAAAAATGAAGCTATCCGAGCATCACCTGTAAGGGAAATCTGTTGTTAAAATGCAGCAGTTCATCCCAGCACTTCGCCAGATGCACAAGCTAAGTGGCAGGCATTAATTAAACAATTGCTGTGTGGGATTCTCAAGACTTTGGTTTGCTATGTTAATGAAAAGGAGCTTAACCCCTTTTATTTGTATTATTTCACGGACCTCTAACTTAAATAAAGTGGTGATAAACTGCATGCTTACTTCAAGTCTCAAGATGTATGTGCAAGGATGTCTAAAATAAATCCTATACTTCAGTATCCACATAGCATTAATATCATTATTGACTATGCAATGTCAGCAAGAGTTCTCAGTTAGGGGCAGGTGTTCCCATACTCCAGAGAGAGCAGGGAGTTGTCACACCAAGTGCTTACCTGCCACAAGGTGGGCAAGGACAAACTGTGAGTCACGTCAAGCACACCTATCTCACTAGACAACTTAGAGCCTCATTCAGCATGGATCACTAATGCGAATGGTCACAATAAAAATTGTGACTGATCACAAAATCGCTACAATACATTTGCACACACCCATAAAATGGACCTTCAACCGCATACGAAAGTGCTAAATAACGGAGGTCACTGGGGCCGCCCAAGTGTCACTGAATTGCAATGCACATGTGACCACAGATGCAAATGCAAATGCAATGCACTATACACAGCATCGGTACCATCTACTGTATATGTTTTTCCTTCTAATTTCTAACCCACTGTCTACCTATTAATCTCACTCTGGCAAATTAAGTGTAACTAAACAATTAAGCCATCAAACACAACAAATGAGTTTTTGATGGCTTAATTGTTCTATACACATAAATGTTTTTCTACATATTAGATAGATAGATAGATAGATAGATAGATAGATAGATAGATAGATAGAGACCAAAACAATATTTGAATTTTTAAACAGTTTACTTAACAAATAAAATACAATTTCACAACATTATAATTAAACTTAAAATTTGGGTAAAAAAAAACACCTAATTAAATAAATTAATCAAAACATTAGTGTTGGCAGCCATGGCAGCCAGGTGGCTTTGGATCTGATGCAACTACTCCCTTATTCCGGTGTTTCTATCACCATCTCAACATCTACAGATTGTGGGAAACAATTATAAAAATATATACATATTTTGTTGGCCATTTATCAAATGATATTTGTGGCTAAGACTCCTTAAACTCCTCTTTTTGGGGGCAAGCCACAAACATTAAATATTACTGCAATGTTAGAAGTAGGGACTGTAGCAGGTACTGTATCTCCAATACCTGCTGCAATCCCTCCAATGGTGCCCACAGCTGCATCTCCCTAGGTTTCTTTGGTGGATGCAGTGCTGCCAGATGTTTCAGTATCAGGAATACTGTGCATGGAGGGATGGAGAGGGATGGGGGGTTGGAGAGGGATGGGGATGTGGATGGGGGAGTTGGGTGGTGATGGTGGTTGGAGTGGGATGGGGATGTGGATAAGGAGTTGGAGGGGATGGGGTGGTGGTGATGGAGGGTTGGAATCTGGGTGTGTGCTAATTTGCTGGAGTCACCTTCTACCTTGACGCATAAATTGTCTTTGTGCATTGCCTAAAAATACAGGATAAAATATACATATTTAAAAAAATGCATTTACATTTTAACATTTATCACATTAAAATTAAATTTTAAAAGCAAAAATAATTTTAAAATATATATATATATATATATATATATATATTATGCATACTGTCTTATTTGACAACAGCCCTGCCTTAATTTTCTTGTAACTACTACATTTTTTCCCACATATTTTATTTATTGGTTCACAACAAAAGATACATGTTTCATTAAGTGTCAAGTACAAGATAAAGAACTAGTTTGACACTCTACTTTTTGTATATGTTGGACCGGTAAATTTTCATTATGGAAAAAACAACTGGAGAAACAAAAAGAGAACAAATAGAAGAAAAGTAAAGTAAGAAAGGAAGAAAAGAAAAAGAAGGAGTAGTGTCATAGTCAGGGTACCAGGGGGTACAGTCAGAGTAACGCAATATAGTTAGCTTTCTGACAGACCAGAATAAAATAATTATCAACCAAGCAAGGAAATATTTGTTTCCTAAACTTAATTGTCAATCTCAGACACTGTGGATTAAAGATTTGTAGTGATCTGATTCTTTGTAAAGGAGCCATGGGTACCAAATTGTTGTAAAGTTTTAATAGCCTTTTGACATAGAAAGAATAAGATCACCCATTGGCATATTGTGATCTAGGTGTACACACCATTCGGTCATAGTTGGTGCTGAAATAGATCTCCAGTGTACTGGAATAATTGCCTTAGAGTCACTAATCATATGTAATAACAGTGTTTTTTTGTATTGTGCCAGGGGTCTCCGCAATAGATTTAGCAGCCAGAAACTAGGACATGATGGTAAATCTTCCCGGAGAATGTGACTGGCTGTCTTTATTATTTTACAGAATGGTTTGAGAGGACATTCCCACCATATGTGCATATGTGTTCCTACGCCTTTTGCACATCTCCAGCAAGTGCTAGAGACTTCTGGAAACATTTTATCCAATACACTGGGGATCTATTCCAACGGGAGAGAACTTTGTAGTATGTTTCCATAATCAATATGTTCGAGTAACTAGAAAAAGTATTATTTCGAATTTCTGACCAATCATCCTCACCTTCTAAGCCCTGTAGATCAGATTCCCAGGCATGCATAAATTTAGACCTAGTGGGAGAGAGGTGGTCAATAAGAATGTTATAAATTACAGACTAAGGGTGTGATGGATATGATGGAGAAAAGCTCATATTTTGAATTGAAGTGGTCCCTCGAGTATAGTCCTTCATATCCCCCAAACTAATAGGAAAATGTTTAATCTAGAGATATCTCCATATCTTTTTGTTTGGTAAATACCATGTAGCTTGAACAGCGGAAAAGCTCATAATCCCAGATGCATCAATTCATTGGCTTATTTTAGTAATCCCCTGTTGACGCCATAATCGGAATCGGAATAAATTATGTACAGCTCCCGGGAGAAAAGCCGAATTCCCGAATAAGGGAGTTAATGGGGAAGGTGATGGTGACAATAATGGTTGGCTGCGTAGATGCCGCCAACATGAAATGGTAGGGCCCAGTAGAGGGTGTGAAACTTGAGGGAGTTTCAAGAGCCAAGGCATCTCCAGTTGAGCTTTAATATTGCTTTAATATCAACCCACTGTTTTCTATCTGATATTCGACTTCTATCATCCTCGTAATATAGACTGCATAATAATAGGAAAGGAACTGAGGCAGTTGTAGGCCTCCTTGATGTTTTATCCTGTAGAGTATCTCATGTTTAAACTTAAACCAAGGTCTGTGACCCGCCCACACAAAGTTACTTATGAAACGGTGAAGTGCGGTAGACCACGAGTACGGAATCTTGATAGGGAGTGTTTGCAGAAGATAAAGCACTGTAGGTAGTATATTAATTTTAATTAACCCAATCCTTCCCACCCATGAGATCTTCAAAGAATGCCAGGCAATGAGGTCAGTTCATAACTTGGCTAGTAGGGGTGTAAAGTTAGAGGAAAAGACCTGGGAAATGTCTTTATGAAAAAGAACACCAAGGTAATACATTTGTGATGGATGCCATGTAAATTGGGAAGTAGATAGAAGACTCTGTAGGGTTATATTGTTAAACATTAGGTTCAATGACACCAATTTGGATAGATTTACTGTAAAATTTGACAAGTTGCCAAAGGGTTCATATTCTTTCAGAAGGATAGGAATGGATGTCAGGGAGTTGGCAACTATAGCTAGGAGATTGTCTGCAAAAAGTGCTAGTTTATATGCACTATCACCTATAGTCAGCCCCATTACATTAATATTCTGCTGAATGGCCCTTGCCAGGGCCTCCATAAATAAGGTGAATATGAACAGAGATAGGGGGCAGCCCTGTTGGGTGCCATTGTAAATAAATACTGGCTCTGACAAGTCTCTATTAATTTTAACACGAGCAGAAGTAGCCAAATAAAGAGCTCAAATTCTCTGAATACTAACTGGTCCCAGGCCCAGATGCTCCAGCACACCCATTAAGAATCCCTAATCTACCCTGTCAAATGCCTTCTAAGCATCTGTAGATAGAAGGATGGCAGAGTTCTTTTGAGCAGATGCCAAATGAATCAGGTCAATGACCTTCATTGTGTTATCCCTGGCCTCATGACCAGGGCCAAACCCCACCTGGTCTGAGTAAATCAAATCAGGAAGGAGCAATTTAAAATGGTTGGCTATCATCTTTTCAAAGGGTTTCAAATAAATGTTTAACAGGGAGATAGGTCTGTAACTGGAACACTGAGCAGGGTCCTTCCCTTCTTTAGAAATAACTGATATACTATACAGTATGAGCAAGGAGGGATTGGGCTGAGAAGGGTGATTCATTGCATTAAAAGCCTAGAGCATCAAGGGAGATAAAATATCTCTGAACTGTTTGTAGTAGGCAATAGAGAAACCGTCTGGGTGAGAACTTTTTCCATTTGAAACGTATTTAACAGCCAAGGTCAATTCTTTTGGAGTGAAAGGTTCCTCAAGAGCCTCCATCTCAATTTCAAACAAAATAAGGAATCCTATTTTGTTCAAATACGCCACAATAGATTCCTTTCAAGATATTGTGTCTATTCCCTCTGTTGAATCAGAAAGGTTATATAACTGGGAGTAGTAGGATTGAAAAGTCTTAGCTATTTCCTTTGTGGAATTGCACATGGACCCTTGTTCGGTTTTTACTCTGTCAATAAATGTGGTCGCACATTGGACGTGTAATGCCTTTGCCAGCAGTCTGCTTGGTTTATTTCCCCAAAGGAAGTAGCGACTATTGCATTTGCGGGCATCAAGCCTAATTTTATCTGCCATAAGAGTATTAAGTGCCTGGCGTGCTTCAGTAAGGGAGTGAAGGATCTCAGTGGAAAGGGAAGATATATGCAGAAGTTCCAGTGACTTTATCTTCTGCAACAAGGCCTCTCTCAAGTGATGTTTCTTTAAATAAGCCCCAAATTGAATAAGTTTCCCTCTTATGACACATTTATATGCTTCCCAGACTGATTTTAGACACATCAAGTAGATCATCACCTCGGTCAGCATGTGGATTTCCTGCATAGAAGATGCAGTGGCTCTCATGATGGCAATGGCTAAGTTTTGTTGAGTTGTGATTGGTTGACTTCAATAAAATGACTGACAGTATAACTGTTCAGTATGGATTTCAGTATCCAGTTTCCTCAAGTAGCTTTATAAATACCTATAAAAGAACGCAACACAACACTGACATGTATGGCAAAAAACTGTTTGTGTCTCTGACTGGCTTTTAAATATTATTGGTATTCCAAAGCGGACTAGTTGCATAAACACGCTATGTGTCTACGAAAGTTTGCTATGTGAATAAAAGCTCTTCAGGGCATCATACACACATTCAAAGTGGAGGATCATACTGATATAGATGATTTACTGGACGAGATGTTGTTGGACCAGGGGAGTGATGGTGCTTATTGTGAGGAAATTGAAGATATTGTTGCAGTTGCTTTGACCACAACTTCAGGTGTGAGCCCCCAACCCATGCAATAATGGGGTCACTGGAAGAGAGGTTCCTTGTAGGTGTGGGCCAATTGAAAGTGGTGGCCCCCCAGTGGAAGTGGATAATCCACCACTTGAATTGGCTTCACCTACAGTACCAAGGAATCCCCGCATCTTGGGTCAAGTAATCAGAATAAAAAAATAAAACAAAGTTGCAAAGTGCAAATATAGAAACATACAATTTAAGGGTAGATAAGAACATCTTTGGCCATCTAGTCTAGCCTTTAACATTTATCCATATGGCAACTGCAACCCTATTTGTTAATTATATGTAAGGATATGGGCCCTCATTCCGAGTTGTTCGCTCGCAAGCTGCTTTTAGCAGCTTTGCACACGCTAAGCTGCCGCCTACTGGGAGTGAATCTTAGCATAGTAAAATTGCGAACGAAAGATTCTCAAAATTGCGATTACACACCTCTTAGCAGTTTCCGAGTAGCTTCAAACTTACTCGGCATCTGCGATCAGTTCAGTGCTTGTCGTTCCTGGTTTGACGTCACAAACACACCCAGCGTTCGCCCAGACACTCCTCCGTTTCTTCAGCCACTCACGCGTTTTTCCCAGAAACGGTAGCGTTTTTTCGCACACACCCATAAAACGGCCTGTTTCCGCCCAGAAACACCCACTTCCTGTCAATCACATTACGATCACCAGAACGAAGAAAAAACCGTGAGTAAAATTCCCAACTGCATAGCAAATTTACTTGGCGTAGTCGCACTGCGGACATTGCGCATGCGCATTCGCGACTAATCGCTCCGTTGCGAAAAAAAAATAACGACCAAACAACTCGGAATGACCCCCATTGTTATGCCTATCGCAAGCGTGTTTAAATTGTTCCACTGTCTTAGCTTGAACCACCTCTGGCATGAGGCTAGTCCACTTATCCACTACCCTTTTCTAAGCAAAATAAAAAAGTAAGCAACTGGGTAAAACCATGTTGCACTGCAGATGGGTCTGATATAATGTGCAGAAAAAGTTACATTTGGATGGGGTATGTTTACAATGATTTCTACAATTGCAGTTTTTATGTTATAAAAACAAATAAAATGCAGAATTTGTGGCCTACATGATAAAACAGCCACACTTGACCCTGCACATAACATTTAGAAATGAATTGACTCCCCTTGCACTGCTACATGGTTTGTTTAAGTAACATTCTTAAATATATATTTTTTATTGCTTCCACGTCTGATTCAGGGCCAAAGAAAAAAAATTTTGGGTTAAAAAATTGTAGTTGTTAATTTGTATTAATGTGAATGATCATGTATATCTATGCTGTTTCAATATATATATATATATATATATATATATATATATATATATTATACAGTTGTGCTCATACGTTTACATACCCTAGCAGAATTTGTGATTTTCTGGCCATTTGTCAGAGAATATGCATGATAACTCACAAACTTTTCTTTCACTCATGGTTAGTGGTTGGGTGATGCCATTTATTGTCAAACAACTGTGTTTACTCTTTTTAAATCATAATGACAACAGAAACAAACCAGATGACCCTGATCAAAAGTTTACATACCCTGGAGATTTTGGCCTGATAACATGCACACAAGTTGACACAAACGGGTTTGAATGGCTACTAAAGGTAACCATCCTCACCTGTGATCTGTTTGCTTGTAATCAGTGTGTGTATAAAAGGTCAATGAGTTCCTGGACTCCTAAAAGACCCTTGCATCTTTCATCCAGTTCTGCACTGACGTGTCTGGATTCTGAGTCATGGGGAAAGCAAAAGAATTGTCAAAGGATCTGCGGGAAAAGGTAATTGAACTGTGTAAAACAGGAAAGGGATATACAAAGATATCCAAGCAATTGAGAATGCCAATCAGCAGTGTTCAAACTCTAATTAAGAAGTGGAAAATGAGGGATTCTGTGGAAACCAAATCACGGTCAGGTAGACCAACAAAAATTTCAGCCACAACTGCCAGGAAAATTGTTCGGGATGCAAAGAAAAATCCACAAGTAACTTCAGCTGAAATACAGGACTCTCTGAAAAAAAGTGGTGTGGTTGTTTCAAGATGCACAATAAGGAGACATTTGAAGAAAAATGGGCTGCATGGTCGAGTCGCCAGAAGAAAGCCATTACTACGCAAGTGCCCTAAAGCATCCCACTTAAAATACTCCAAACAGCACAGAGACAAGCCTCAAAACTTCTGGAACAAAGTCATTTGGAGTGATGAGACCAAAATTTAACTTTTTGGCCACAACCATAAACGTTACATTTGGAGAGGAGTCTGCAAGGCATATGATGAAAGGTACACCATTCCTACTGTGAAACACAGAGGTGGATCGCTGATGTTTTGGGGATGTGTCAGCTACAAAGGCACTGGAAACTTGGTCAAAATTGATGGCAAGATGAATGCAGCATGTTATCAGAAAATACTGGAGGAAAATTTGCACTCATCAGCCCGGAAGCTGCGCATGGGACATACTTGGACGTTCCAACATGACAATGATAAAAAACACATGGCCAAGTCGACCTGTCATTGGCTACAGCAGAATAAAGTGAAGGTTCTGGAGTGGCCATCTCAGTCTCCTGACCTCAATATCATTGAGCCACTCTGGGGAGATCTCAAATGTGCAGTTCATGCAAGACAGCCCAAGAATTTACAGGAACTGGAGGCTTTTTGCCAAGAAGAATGGGCAGCTTTACCATCTGAGAAAATAAAGAGCCTCATCCACAACTACCACAAAAGACTTCAAGCTGTCATTGATGTTAAAGGGAGCAATACACGGTATTAAGAAATGGGGTATGTAAACTTTTGATCAGGGTCATTTGGGTAGTTTCTGTTGTCATTATGATTTAAAAAGAGTAAACACAGTTGTTTGACAATAAATGGCTTCACCCAACCACTAACCATGAGTGAAAGAAAAGTTTGTGAGTTATCATTCATATTCTCTGACAAATGGCCAGAAAATCACAAATTCTGCTAGGGTATGTAAACATATGAGCACAACTGTATAAGTCCAGGGGTACTGCAATATAAGTCCAGACCAGTGGTGCTGCCATATAAGTCCAGTGGTGCTGCCATATAAGTACAGGAGTACTTCTGTATAAATCCAGTCCTGTGGTGCTGCCATATAAGTCCACTCCAGTGGTGCTGCCATATAAGTCAAGGGGTACTTCCATATAAGTCCAGTGTAGTGGAGCTGCCGTATAAGTCCACTCCAGTGGTGCTTCCGTATAAATCCAGGGATACTGCTGTATAAGTCCAGGGGTACTGCCATATAAGTCCAGTCTAGTGGTGCTGCATATAAGTCCAGTCCAGTGGTGTTGCCGTATAAGTCCAGCCCAGTGGTGCTGCCGTGTAAGTCCAGGGGTACTGCCATATAAGTCCAGGGGTACTGCCGTATAAGTCCAGTCCAGTGGTGCTGCGGTATAAGTCCAGTCCAGTGGTGCTGCCATATAAGTCCAGGGGTACTGCCGTATAAGTTCTGGGGTACTGTTGTTTAAGTTCAGACCAGTGCTGCTGCTGTATAAGTCCAGGGGTACTGCCTTATAAGTCCAGTGATACTGTCATATGAGTCCAGTCCAGTGGTGCTGCCTTATAAGTCCAGGGGTACTAATGTATAAATCCAGTCCAGTGGTGCTGCCGTATAAGTCCAGTGGTTCTGCTGTAGAATCCAGCTGTACTGCAGTATAAGTCCTGGGGTACCGCTTTATAAGTCCAGGGATACTGCCGTATTAGTCCAGTCCAGTGGTGCTGCCATATAAGTCCAGCAGTACTGCTGTATAAGACCAGGAGTACTGCTGTATAAGACCAGCAGTACTGCTGTATAAGTCATGGGGTACTGCTGTATAAGTCCATGGGTACTGCCATATATGTCCAGCAGTACTGTCGTAAAAGTCCTGGGGTACTGCTGTATAAGTCCTGGGGTATTGCCATATAAGTCCAATGGTACTGCCGTATAAGTCCAATCCAGTGGTGCTGCCATATAAGTTCAGTCCAGTGGTGCTGCCGTATAAGTCCAGCGGTACTGCAGTATAAGTCCAGCGGTACTGTTGTATAAGTCCAAGGGTACTGCCATATAAGTCCAGCGGTACTGCTGTATAAGTCCAGCGGTACTGCTGTATAAGTCCAGGGGTACTGCTGTATAAGTCCAGTCCAGTGGTGGTGCCGTATACCTCCAGTCCAGTGGTGCTGCCATATAAGTTCAGGGGTACTGCTTTATAAGTACAGGGATACTGCCATATAAGTCTAGTCAGTGGTGCTGTCATATAGGTCCCATCCAGTGGTGCTGCCGTATATGTCCAGCAGTACGGCCGTATAAGACCAGGGGTACTGCTGTATCAGTCCAGCAGTACTGCCATTTAAGTCCAGGGGTACCGCGGTATAAGTCATGGGGTACTGCCGTATAAGTCCAGTCAAGTGGTGCTGCCATATAAGAACAGTCCAGTGGTGCTGCCGTATAAGTCCAGCGGTACTGCCGCATAAGTTCAGGGGTACTGCCGCACAAGTACAGTGGTACTGCCATATAAGTCCAGTGTTACTGCCAAATAAATCCAGCAGTACTGTCATATAAGTCCAGGGGTACCTCAGTATAAGTCCATTCCAGTGGTGATGCCATATAAGTCCAGTGGTGCTGTCGTATAAGTCCAGGGGTACTGCCATATAAGTCCAGTCCAGTGGTGGTGCCGTATACCTCCAGTCCAGTGGTGCTGCCGTATAAGTTCAGGGGTACTGCTTTATAAGTACAGGGATACTGCCGTATAAGTCTAGCCAGTGGTGCTGTCATATAGGTCCCGTCCAGTGGTGCTGCCGTATACGTCCAGCAGTACGGCCGTATAAGACCAGGGGTACTGCTGTATCAGTCCAGCAGTACTGCCATTTAAGTCCAGGGGTACCGCGGTATAAGTCATGGGGTACTGCCGTATAAGTCCAGTCAAGTGGTGCTGCCATATAAGAACAGTCCAGTGGTGCTGTCGTATAAGTCCAGCGGTACTGCCGCATAAGTTCAGGGGTACTGCCGCACAAGTACAGTGGTACTGCCATATAAGTCCAGTGTTACTGCCAAATAAACCCAGCAGTACTGTCATATAAGTCCAGGGGTACCTCAGTATAAGTCCATTCCAGTGGTGATGCCATATAAGTCCAGTGGTGCTGTCGTATAAGTCCAGGGGTACTGCCATATAAGTCCAGTCCAGTGGTGGTGCTGTATAAATCCAGTCCTGTGGTGCTGCCATATAAGTCATCTCCAGTAGTGTTGCCATATAAGTCCAGTGGTACTGCCATATAAGTCCTGTCTAGTGATGCTGCCATATAAGTCCAGGGGTACTGCCATATAAGTCCAGTCCAGTGGTGGTGCTGTATAAATCCAGTCCTGTGGTGCTGCCATATAAGTCATCTCCAGTAGTACTGCCATATAAGTCCAGTCCAGTGGTGGTGCTGTATAAATCCAGTCCTGTGGTGCTGCCATATAAGTCATCTCCAGTAGTGCTGCCATATAAGTCCAGTGGTACTGCCATATAAATCCTGTCCAGTGATGCTGCCATATAAGTCAAGGGGTACTGCCATATAAGTCCAGTCCAGTGGTGCTGCCATATAAGTCCAGACTAGTGGTGCTGCCATGTAAGTCCAGGGGTACTGCCATATGAGTCCAGGGGTACTGCCGTATAAGTCCAGTCCAGTGGTGCTGCCGTATAAGTCCAGTCCAGTAGTGCTGCCATATATGTCCAGGGGTACTGCCATATAAGTCCAGTGGTACTGCCGTATAAGTCCAGCCCAGTGGTGATGCTACATAATTCCACTCCATTAGTGCTGCCATATAAGTCCAGGGGTACTGCCATATTAGTCATGGGGTACTGCCGTATAGGTCCAGTCCAGTGGTGCTGCCATATAAGTCCAGGTTTTCCTCCATTTAAGTCCATGGGCACTGCCGTATAAGTCCAGGGGTACTGCCTTATAAGTCCAGTGGTGTTGCCGTATAAGTCCAGGGGTACTGCCGTATAAGTCATAGGGTACAGACATATAAGTCCAGTCCAGTGGTGCTGCCGCATAAGTCCAGAGGTACTGCCATATAAGAACAGTGGTACTGCCATATAAGTTCAGTCCAGTGGTGCTGCCATATAAGTCCAGTCCAGTGGTACTGCCATATAAGTCCAGGAGTACTGACGTATAAGTCCAGGGGTACTGCCGTATAAGTCCAGTCCAGTGGTGCTGCCGTATAAGTCCAGTTCAGTGGTGCTGCTGTATATGCCCAGGAGTACAGCCGTATAAGTCCAGTGGTACTACCGTATAAGCCCAGTCCAGTGGTGCTGCTGCATAATTCCACTTCATTGGTGCTGCCATATAAGTCCAGCGGTACTGCCGTATAAGTCCAGGGGTACTGCCATATTAGTCCTGGGGTACTGCCATATAGGTCCAGCCCAGTGGTGCTGCCATATAAGTCCAGGTTTACCTCAGTTTAAGTCCATGGGCACTTCCATATAAGTCCAGTGGTACTGTCTTATAAGTCCAGTTGTGTTTCCGCATAAGTCCAGAGGTACTGCCATATAAGAACAGTGGTACTGCCATATAAGTTCAGTCCAGTGGTGCTGCCATATAAGTCCAGTCCAGTGGTACTGCCATATAAGTCCAGGAGTACTGCCGTATAAGTCATGGGGTACTGCCGTATAAGTCCAGTCCAGTGGTGCTGCCGTATAAGTCCAGTTCAGTGGTGCTGCTGTATATGCCCAGGAGTATAGCCGTATAAGTCCAGTGGTACTACCGTATAAGCCCAGTCCAGTGGTGCTGCTGCATAATTCCACTTCATTGGTGCTGCCATATAAGTCCAGCGGTACTGCCGTATAAGTCCAGGGGTACTGCCATATTAGTCCTGGGGTACTGCCTTATAGGTCCAGTCCAGTGGTGCTGCCATATAAGTCCAGTTTTACCTCAGTTTAAGTTCATGGGCACTTCCATATAAGTCCAGTGGTACTGTCTTATAAGTCCAGTGGTGTTGCTGTATAAGTCATGGGGTACTGCCATATAAGTCATGGGGTACAGTCATATAAGTCCAGTCCAGTGGTGCTGCCGCGTAAGTCCAGGCGTACTGCCATATAAGACCAGTGGTACTGCTGTATAAGTCCAGTTTAGTAGTGCTGCCATATAAGTCTAGTCCAGTGGTTCTGCCATATAAGTCCAGGAGTACTGCCATATAAGTCATGGGGTACTGCCGTATAAGTCCAGCCCAGTGGTGCTGCCATATAACTCCACTCCAGTGGTGCTGCAATGTATGTCCAGGGGTACTGTCGTATAATTCCAGTTCAGTGGTGCTGCCATATATGTCCAGGAGTACAGCTGTATAAGTCCAGTGGTACTGCCATATAAGTCCAGTCCTGTGGTGCTGCTGCATAATTCCATTTCATTGGTGCTGCCATATAAGTCCAGGGGTACTGCCGTATAAGTCCAGGGGTACTACTATATTAGTCCTGGGGTACTGCCTTATAAGTCCAGGTTTACCTCCGTTTAAGTCATGGGCACTTCCGTATAAGTCCAGGGGTACTGTCTTATAAGTCCAGTGGTTTTGCCGTATAAGTCCAGGGGTACTGCCATATAAGTCATGGGGTACAGTCATATAAGTCCTGTCCAGTGGTGCTGCCGCATAAGTCCAGGGGTACTGCTGTATAAGACCAGTGGTACTTCCGTATAAGTCCAGTTCAGTGGTGCTGCCATATAAGTCTAGTCCAGTGGTTCTGCCATATAAGTCCAGGAGTACTGCCGTATAAGTCATGGGGTACTGCCGTATAAGTCCAGTCCAGTGGTGCTGCCATATAACTCCAGTCCAGTGGTGCTGCCATATATGTCCAGGGGTACTGTTGTATAAGTCCAGTTCAGTGGTGCTGCCATATAAGTCATGGGATACTGCCGTATAAGTCCAGTGGTACTGCCGTATAAGCCCAGTCCAGTGGTGCTGCCGCATAATTCCACTCCATTGGTGCTGCCATATAAGACCAGCGGTACTACCGTATAAGTCCAGGGGTACTGCCATATTAGTTCTGGGGTACTGCCATATAGGTCCAGTCCAGAGATGCTGCCGTATAAGTCCAGGTTAACCTCCGTTTAAGTTCAGGGGCACTGCCGTATAAGTCCAGTGGCGTTGCCGTATAAGTCATGGGGAACAGTCATATAAGTCTTGTCCAGTGGTGCTGCCGCATATGTCCAGGGGTACTGCCATATAAGACCAGTGGTACTGCCGTATAAGTCCAGTCCAGTGGTGCTGCCATATAAGTCAAGTCCAGTGGTGCTGCCATATAAGTCCAGGAGTAATGCCGTTTAAGTCATGGGGTACTGCCATATAAGTCCAGTCCAGTAGTGCTGCCGTATAAGTCCAGGGTAACCTCTGTATAAGTTTAGGGGTACTGCCATATAAGTCCAGGGGTACTGCCTTATAAGTCCAGAGGTACTGCTGTTTAAGTACAGTCCAGTGTTGTTGCCGTTTACGTCCAGGGGTACTGCCGTATATGTCCAGGGGTACTGCCGTATAAGTCCAGTGGTGCTGTCCTGTGCTGTATATTATTTACTCTAAATAAAGGGGTTTTTAATATTTAATCCAAATCATTTTTACAAGGTTTGCCCTGTGTGGTGTAGGGGTACGCTCCCCTGTGCTGCATATTGTTATATAACTCCAGAAAAATAATGGAGAACAAAAATTTGAAGAATAAAATAGTGAAAGATCAAGATCCACTTTCTCCTAGTGCTGAAGCTGCTGCCACTAGTCATGATGACATAGACAATGAAATGCCATCAACATCGTCTGCCAAGGCCAATGCCCAGTGTCATAGCAGAGGGCATGTAAAATCCAAAAAGCCAAAGTTCATTACAATGACCCAAAAAAAATAATTTAAATTGTCTGATGATAAACGTAAACGTGTCGATATGCCATTTACAACATGGAGTGGCAAGGAATGGCTAAGGCCCTGGCCTATGTTCACGACTAGTTGTTCAGCTTCACATGACGATGGAAGCGCTCGTCCTCCCACTAGAAAACTGAAAAGAGTTAAGCTGGCAAAAGCACAGCAAAGAACTGTGTGTTTTAAGATGGTATCACAAATCCCCATGGAGAGTCCAAGTGTGTCGACGCCAGCGGTTGCGATGCCTGACCTTCCCAACACTAGACGTGAAGAGGTGGCTCCTTCCACCATTTGCACGCCCTCTGCAAGTGCTGGAAAGAGCACCCACAGTCCAGTTTCTCATATTCAAATTGAAGATGTCACTGTTGAAGTACACCAGGATGTGGATACTGGTGTAGCTGGCGCTGCGGAGGAAGTTGACACTGAGGATTCTGATGATATTGTGGTTTGTTTGAATAAGTCACCAGCGGAGACAGTTGTTGGCCATGAGATGAAAAAGCCCATTGTCATGCCTGGGCAAAATACCGAAAAAGCCACCTCTTCAGTGTGGAATTATTTCTCCACAAATCCGGACAACAGGTGTCAAGCCATCTGTTTCCTTTGTCAATCCATAATACGTACGGGTAAGGACTTTAACCACCTTGGAACATCCTCCCTTATACATCACCTGCAGCGCATTCATCAGAAGTCATTGTCAAGTGTCAATTAAATTAAAGTGAAGTACATTGTCAAGTATGTGCTGTTTGGGGCCTAGTTTTTGAAGTGCCATCCTGTCTGACACTGCAGTGCCATTCCTAGATGGGCCAGGTGTTTATGCCGCACACTTGTGTCACTTAGCTTAGTCATCCAGCAACCTCGGTGCACCTCTTTTTTACTTTGCATCATGTGCTGTTTGGGGACTAGTTTTTAAAAATGCCATCCTGTCTGCCACTGCAGTGCCATTCCTAAATGGGCCAGGAGTTTGTGCCGCTCACTTGTGTTGCTTAGCTTAGTCATCCAGCAACCTTGGTGCACCTCTTTCTTTGCATCATGTGCTGTTTGGGGCCTAGTTTTTAAAAGTGCCATCCTGTCTGATACTGCAGTACCACTCCTAGATGGGCCAGGTGTTTGTGCCGCACACTTGTGTCGCTAAGCTTAGTCATCCAGCTACTGTACCTCGGTGCAACCTTTTGGCCTAAAAACAATATTGTGAGGTGTGAGGTGTTCAGAATAGATTGGAAATGAGTGGAAATTAATATTATTGAGGTTAATAATACCGTTGGATCAAAATTTCTCCCAAATTCTGCGATTTTAGCTGTTTTTATGTTTTTTTAAAAAATCATCGAGATCCAAAACCTAAACCAAAATCTGAATGGATGGTTTTGGCAAAACCAATCCAGATCAGAAACGTGAGCGGGGATCTGGATCCAAAACCAAAACACAAAAAGTGCCCGTCGCACATCTCTAGATCACACTATACATGCAGTATATTTTGAACAGAATGGGTTAAAATGAACATTGTATATAGAAAAATAAATATAGTAAAGTAATTTCATATATGATTCAATAATTTGGACTTTGAGATTAATGAAGTATATGAACTTGCAAATATCTATTTGATATATATTTTATTGTTATAGCATGGTTTAAAAAATCTAAAGTAAATTACTGGCTATGGAAAGGCAATTAAGCAGATGAGTGTTTTAAAAGGTATTTGTTAACACTTTACAATTGTAGCAACATCAAATGGTATATTTTTCTAAAACATTTGTAACCTTAATACAGTACTTGATAAACACAAACTCACAAGTCCATTTCTGTGCACATATACTGTACATTACAAATTGCTAATTGATTAGAAAGTTAGCTTACCTGTATAACTGAGTGTGCAGTCTTTTATCAACATAGTAGGAATTCTGGAACTATAGAGAATAGCCTGTGCAGCCCCACAGCTACTCAGAGAAAGGATTGCAATTGACTGCTCTCCTTGGAAAGTATGAAGTTGCTAATATATGCATGCCCTTATCAGACCACCGTACACCCACATGGCAGCCCATTTTCACTATGGAAATTCAGCCACACACCGAAATGCCTCTTTTGCAATTGTGCGTTTTAAGCATTTGTGCATTGTATTTTCTTGCATTCGTTTTCAAACATGGTCACTCACGAATGCGCTCCATGCTACTATCGATATCAATAATTTACAATTTCAATCCATGTTGAATGAGGCTCTTAGTTCCATAGGTATTGCTGTCTGAGTTGCTTCATCACTAAGGATGGCCATCGACCATTTGAAATCATCATTGGTCTATGACCATTGGTGATGGTTTACCGCCATCAACAGAGCTACCGAAATGTTTTTTTTTCTTAGAGGTGTTGGTACACGGAGCCTAACTCCAGCCCACAACAACTGCAAAGACCCACTCATTGAACACTAAAGCAGGGGTCACCGTCAGTGTGTGAAACCATCAATAGTTCCCTTACAGAGGGTTTCACACCAACAAGGTTATCCATCAATGGTACCATAAATGGTGACCCTCGATGGATAGCCCACCTATGGCCATCCCTACTATGCCATTCAGTATGTACTGAAGAAGACCTTCCACTTGGTGATGACAATCATGTCATGAACCCCACTTAGGGCCATAGGGAAGGTGGTGCTGCAGGCTTCATTATCCAGGGTGTAATGCCCCAGCCCATGATGCTCTTCTGTTCTGTACTGTTCCATCTCCCCTGACATGAGTCCTCTCCTCCCGTAGGTAAATTGGGTGGTATGTAACAGGGCAATTAGGCTAAGACATCTTGAAGCTTTATTATCCAGTAAAGAGCAGAAAATATGATTCCAGCGATTGCCATGTTGTCAAGTCTGGGCCCAGCCCATGCAGCCCACAGAAAAGAGTGGAAGAAAGAACTACATAAGGGGAAGTGGAGGAGCATGAAACGAATAGGAGGAGGTGAGGGCAAACTTTCATGAATTATATAAATAAAGAAGTGGTAAGATTTAAAAACAAAACAAAACAACATTTATTACACACAATAGAAAGCTCAGAACTTGTTCCAAATGTATATTTTTAAATGTAAAACTAAAGATAGAGTGTAAGCTATTCTGAGCAGAGCCTTCTTCCATATGTAAATTTTCCTCACTTATATTAACATCCCCCCCCCCCCGCTGTCCACAATTGCACCATACCCATGGATTTAGCACTACTGTGTATAGTACAGTATAATTATACATGTTACTGTTTTTATATAGCTTGTATCCCAAAGCAATGTTTTGTACTGTTTTCCTTTTCTTATGGACTTTGCAGTACTCTGCAAAAGGCTTGTGGCACCATATTAAAAAAAAATTATAATTATAGTAGAAATAAACAGAACTTCAATACATAAAACAAATGTAACTCTATCTCACTGATATCAAGTCTCTATAGTATAATTGTATTATGGGTAACGTTAAATATTTTAGACTATTCCACAAAAGGTGCCTCTAACCAAGCATCCACACTTATATATCATCCACCAGGGCTTGCTTAGGAAACCCTTAATCCTAAACAGAGGCGTTACCAGATGTGGTTACACCTAGTGTACACTTCATATCCCCCCACATGCCAAAAATGTGCATGACAGAAAAGCAGGTGTAGTCTAACATAAAGGAGTGTGGCCTTGTAGGAAATCCTGATTTTTGTCTCTTCAGGGGTATGATCAGCATCCAAGGATATGCTGAGCTGCCTCGGAGACAGTCTGCCTCCACTGTAGGCTCCTCCTTTGTGACAGGACCCAAGTGTTTCAGGAGAATGTCACACTGCAGCCCTAGCTCCTGTCACTGCAGAGGAGCCAGAATTTTGGTGTCACCCCCTCTAAGGGTGACATCTGGGTGCAAACCACACCCCCATCACCCCGGTAGTGACACCACTGTTCCTAAAGTATAAGTCTTATTGGTGTAAGGATAATTACTAGAGATGTGCACCCGCCCAAATCTTGGGTTTTGGGTTTTGGTTTTTGATCTGTATCTACTTTGTGTTCTGGATCTTTATTGGTTTTCCCCAACCACCCCTTGTGGGTTTTGGATCTGTATTTTTTTTTAAAAATAATAAAAACAGCGAAAATCACAGAATTGTAACAAAACAAGTAGTCAAATATTCAAAGAATGTAATTTTGTTTTTTGTAGCATAGTAAGGGGACTATTTTTATGAAATATATGAGGGATATCCCCGAAAACATCAGTTTTTGGTGAAATCCGCAAATATTTAGAAATACCCCAATGTACAGTATAAAGGAGGGACCTGGAGTTCCGAAAGCAGCCTCAGTCTTCATAGGTTTCTATGGGGATTTCAATGCTGTCTTTCTATGGGGAATTCAATGATGGCTTTGTGCTACTGTAGCCTATGAGCTACACTTCACAAAAGTCACCGGAACCCTCCCAGGCAATGTCTGCCATACATGCATGGTCAGCAGACCACGCATGCACAGGAGTCCCAAAATAGGAGTGAAGAGACTGCTGAAGTGGTCTGTTCACTCCGACCAAATTGCAGGTACAGGCTCCTTCTTGAGCCCCTGTCCCTGATTTTTTCTCATTTATACATCCAGGTGGTATAATCACATCCTGCTATGCGATTTGGGGTGCTAATATCATGCCCAAATTGCATTACAGATGTGATTATTGATAAATGGGCACCTAGGTACTGTATGTTAACATTTTAACTGGTTCAAATTTTAGTTTAATTTCACCAGTTTGTAGGGTAAATAACAAGTTACAGGTAAACTTTTAAAAAAAGCTTTGTTGATTTTGTAATTTTATAAATTTGCACCCTTCATGGTTTGCATTAAAACTTGTACTTTTAGATCCTTTTATATGTAAAAGAATTTAGTAATTAAAATATTTAAAAAAAAATTGTATAAAAAAGCATGCATTTGCCATGCACTGGGTATAACATTAACCAGGGCTCGACTATGGTTCATAAAATAAACTAGGGCACTACTATGGGGTATAACATTAACCAAGGCACTTCTATGGTTCAGAAAATTAACTAGGGCACTATTATGGGGCATAAAATTAATAACTGCTGTAGAAAGCTGTCTCTAGAAGCATCACAACAGGAGACTCTTCAAAATGTTGCTATGGGGCCACAAAGTTCAGGTTATGCTACTGCTGTTGGATATTGGGTACTGCTGGATACAGAGGTGTCCTCATACTGTACATCTTGCCTCAATACGCCATGTAGCGGGAGATATCTGGAGTGATTGAGCTGACAGGTCCTGTGCATTAGTGTTGGGCCTCATTTCTGATGAAAGTGCATTTTATTGTATATCACTGTGCAAATAAAACACACAAGCAGACTCTGCTGATTAAAATGATATGCGGCATGCCTATATTCTCTGCACATCTACATCTGTAACCAATAGTGGGGCTTTAAAAGAGGAGGAGGCCCATGTGCTTCCTCCTCTGTTCGGTCCCCCTCCTCTCTGCAATCAGCAGCGCTGGAAAGTCTAAGCAGCAGAGGGCTCAGACTCCGCTGTGCATGGGCCTAACACTGAAAATGGCTGCTGCACCACGGTGATTCCACAGCACTGCTGACGCCAGCGCGGGACTCCGGAGGAGTAAGTATTAAAAAAATGGGTGCCCCCTCTAGACACTGCACGCACAAAGTACAAAATGATACTGTATGTTACAATGTTTTTTAGGGAAACACTGAAATGTACCATTTCATATGCAGATACAACCATGTTCAGACACAGAATATAGGTGCTGCATATCATTTTAATCAGTATAAGCTGATTGTGAGTTCTATTCGCATCATTTTGCACTTTAATGGAAAAAGTTGCACGTAAATACACTCAGCGTTACAAAGTCACGTCACAGCATGGCATGACTAGAAGGGCTGTGTCATGTGCAGGGAGGCTATATGTAAATTGTGATATTTTCTTAAATTCTCATAGAGAGTACGTAGTTTGATTTATAAACTTATATTGATATGTTATCATTTATAGACACTGTCCAGTGAATGCCCCCAGATACAGGGCTTTCAAGAGCAGAGATGTGCTGGGTAGTGACGGGATGCAACCAAATTGGGGAGGAATGGTCACGTCCAGGAACGATTCTAGGCTCGGGCAAGCCGGGCGCTGTAGCCTAAGGGCTTGGCCGTAGTCACCCTGCAGGCTCCTGCCGCCCACCCACACCCCACATCCCGGCTGCAGCACCATTGAGGGAGAATAGTCAGACCAGGGCCGTAACTAGGTGTGTGCGAGAGGTGCCTCGCACACAGCGCAGAGCCCTGGGGAGCGCACAGTCACGGCCCTGTTTAACACTGTACGGAGCATCAGAGCTCCGTACAGCTCCAGGGCCGGTGCCACTAGGCGGCACAGCATGCTGCCGATGAATGCTGCCTTCATAATTCCTGTAGCTGTTGCTGTGCTCCTCCTCTTCCTTAAGAGATGAGGAGCATGTCAGTCACTCCCCCCCCCCTCTGCAAATCTCTCCTCCCGCAATAGCACCCGAGCTTTCCGCGATCCCACTCGCCGCCTCTCCTCTCCTACTGCATATTACCGCCGGCCGCCCGCGCACCGCCCCCCCCCCCCCTCCCGAGCTGCAGTACGGTGCTCCCTGCCTCCCACTGATAATCTGGCAGCTCTTGGCTACGCAGGGCAGCAATGGGCTGTGGCAGCGCCAGCGTGGCTACCGAGTAATGGACCAGTTGTCCAGTAGTAAGTTTAGCAGCCTGCAGCTACGTGACTGCAGGGAAGAATGGGGGGGAGGGGATACCTGTCCTGAGATTGTGTTGGGATGACAGACAGACGAAAGTGTGCAGGCTTTCTCTGTCCTGTGCATGTGTCAGTACAGCCTGTCTTTCTCATCAAAGCGGTAGACAGGCTGTACTATTTTTTGTTCTTCTGTTACCAATTCAAGTTGAATATTAGACTCTCGGATTATATATATATATATATATATATATATATATGTGTGTGTGTGGATATATATATATATATATGTGTGTGTGTGTATATATATATATATATGTATTTGTATGTGTGTGTAAAAAGGGCACGCTGTCTGCCGTAATGTGTAAGAAGGGGACACCGTCTGCCGTAATGTGTAAAAAGGGGGACGCTGTCTGCCGTAATGTGTAAAAAGGGAGGACCCGCAAGCATGCTCCAGCCGCCAGCGCCGCTCAACTCCATTGCCCAGCCGCAGCCCGCCCCAGCACAGCACAGCAGCACCAGCCAGTGTCACAGAGGACAGCGGGGAGAGATGGTAAGTGTCTGTCTGTCTCTCTCTATCGACGCTGTCTGTCGTAATGTGCAAAAAGGGGACGCTGTCTGCCGTAATGTGTAAAAAGGAGGACTGTCTGCCGTAATGTGTAAAAGGGGCTCTACCTGGTGTAGTGGCGCTACTGTGCGGTGTACTTTGAATAATGGAGACTACTGTGCACCATAGTATGAATTGGTATTGTTTTGTGGCCACACCCTTTCCCCATGAAGCCACGCCCCTGATTTTTTTGCGCGCGCCTAAGGCGCGCACTGCCCATGTTTTGCATAAGGTGGTGGGGGGCGCCAATACCGTTTTTTGCACACAGCGCTAAAATGCCTAGTTACGGCACTGCCTCCCCTCCCGCAGCCTAACCCTAACACTCCCCCAAGTTCCTAACCATTACCTCCACTCAGGGGCTTTTTACGAGAAGAGGGGACCCACATGCAGCCTCCGTTGCAGGCCCTCTGCTTTCCAGCAGAAAGTAGTAGACTCTGGCATGATGACAGAGTCTATTATGCATGCACAGGTCTCCAGGAACATGGTGCCCGCACCTTGTTCCCGGGAACAGCTCCATGGCGCATGCGCAAATCACTCAGAAATGGCCACAGAGCCCATTTTCCAAGTGATTTGAGTCATCACTGCAGGACTGTCACTGGCTGCGGGACACCAGGACACCAGGGGGGTAAGTATAATGTATGGGAGCAGTGTGTGTGGTGTGGGACCCCCTAGACCAAGGGGCCCTTGTGCAGCACACACATTGCACCCATTATAGAAATGCCTATGCCTCCCCTCCCGTAGCCTAACCTTAAAACCCCGCCAAGTGTCTAACCCTTATCTCCTCTCCCATAGCCTAACCCTAACACTCCCCCTAGTGCCTAACCCTAACTGACCCACCGGCAGCCTAACGCTAGCCGTCTGCTGCTGGTCCATGCAAACTGTCTATATTTCACATGTCCACATTGTGAACATGTCAACATTCTGACAGTTCTGACATGTTCAAATTCAACATTACAGTAATGTTTACATAACTGTCAACATTGTGGTGCTGCCATTACGAATGACGACATTGTAAATATCAACATTATGACTACATCCCAATAGTTTATGGAACTCTCTTTTGAGTTGAAATTTTGTTGATGTTTTATTTTTAGTAGATTGGTACAGAGGAAAGGTGCAGGGGTATGCCATGGTAAGGACAGTGTGAATGAAACGATCAGACAAGTGATATCAGTAGATGGCATAGCGCCATATGAGCACTTGATTTGTCTCTGCACTCAGAATATTTCCCTAATTATTTCTCCGGCATTCATGGCATTTGTAATATGGAACAGGGTGTTCTGTTTAAGATTCTGGAACAAGAACAGAGCTGAGTCACTCAGCACTGGGTAAGCTAACAGCAAAAAGAGAAATTATTTGTATGAGCCTTGTTAACAAAAAGTACATTTAACATCATGTATCTTAAATTTTCTCAATTTTTTTTACATTTTCATCACTAGGCATATGTAGCACAAACTAGTGATGTGCACCGGAAATTTTTCAGGTTTTGTGTTTTGGTTTTGGATTCGGATCCGCGGCCGTGTTTTGGATTCGGATGCATTTTGGCAAAACCTCCCTGAAATTTTTTTGTCGGATTCGGGTGTGTTATGGATTTGGGTGTTTTTTTACAAAAAAAACCTCAAAAACAGCTTAAATCATAGAATTTGGGGGTCATTTTGATCCCATAGTATTATGAACTTCAATAACCATAATTTCCACTCATTTACAGTCTATTCTGAACACCTCACACCTCACAATATTATTTTTAGTCCTAAAATTTGCACCGTGGTTGCTGGATGGCTAAGCTAAGCGACCCAAGTGGCCGACACAAACACCTGGCCCATATAGGAGTGGCACTGCAGTGTCAGACAGGATGGCAGATTTAAAAAATAGTCCCCTAACAGCACATGATGCAAAGAAAAAAAGAGGTGCAATGAGGTAGCTGTGTGACTAAGCTAAGCGACCCAAGTGGCAGACACAAACACCTGGCCCATCTAGGAGTGGCACTGCAGTGTCAGACAGGATGGCATATATAAAAAATAGTCCCCAAACAGCACATGATGCAAAGAAAAAAAGAGGTGCACCAAGGTCGCTGGATGGCTAAGCTAAGCGACCCAAATGGCCGACACAAACACCTGGCCCATCTAGGAGTGGCACTGCAGTGTCAGACAGGATGGCAGATTTAAAAAATAGTCCCCAAACAGCACATGATGCAAAGAAAAAAAGAGGTGCACCAAGGTCGCTGGATTGCTAAGCTAAGCGACCCAAGAGACCGACACAAACACCTGGCCCATCTAGGAGTGGCACTGCAGTGTCAGACAGGATGGCAGATTTAAAAAATAGTCCCCAAACAGCACATGATGCAAAGAAAAAAAGAGGTGCACCATGGTCGCTGGATGGCTAAGCTAAGCGATCCAAGTGGCCGACACAAACACCTGGCCCATCTAGGAGTGGCACTACAGTGTCAGACAGGATGGCAGATTTAAAAAAAAAATCCCCAAACAGCACATGATGCAAAGAAAAAAAGAGGTGCACCAAGGTCGCTGGATGGCTAAGCTAAGCGACACAAGTGGCCCCAACACAAACACCTGGCCCATCTAGGAGTGGCATTGCAGTGTCAGACAGGATGGCAGATTTAAAAAATAGTCCCCAAACAGCACATGATGCAAAGAAAAAAAGAGGTGCAATGAGGTAGCTGTGTGATTAAGCTAAGCGACCCAAGTGGCCGACACAAACACCTGGCCCATCTAGGAGTGGCACTGCAGTGTCAGACAGGATGGCAGATTTAAAAATAGTCCCCAAACAACACATGATGCAAAGAAAAAAAGAGGTGCACCAAGGTCGCTGGATGGCTAAGCTAAGCGACCCAAGTGGCCGACAAAAACGGGATCCGGTCTGAAGATCGACAGTGTCTAGGTCGACAATGTTTAGGTCGACCACTATAGGTCGACAGTCACTAGGTCGACATGGATGGAAGGTCGACAGGGTTTCTAGGTCGACATGTGCTAGGTCGACAGGTCTAAAGGTCGACATGAGTTTTTCACATTTTTTTTTTTGGGGGGGGGTTCATACTTAACGATCCACGTGGACACGTGGACTACTATTGGAACGGGAAAGTGTGCCGAGCGAAGCGGTAGCGGAGCGAAGGCACCATGCCCGAAGCATGGCGAGTGAAGCGAGCCATGCAAGGGGACGCGGTGCACTAATTTGGGATCCCGGTCACTTTACGAAGAAAACGATACAAAAAAAAAAAATCCTCATGTCGACCTTTAGACCTGTCGACCTAGCACATGTCGACCTAGAAACCCTGTCGACCTTCCATCCATGTCGACCTAGTGACTGTCGACCTATAGTGGTCGACCTAAACATTGTCGACCTAGATACTGTCGATAAAACGAACCACACCCGACAAAAACACCTGGCCCATATAGGAGTGGCACTGCAGTTTTCTAGCGAGAGGATGAGTGCTTTAGGTGGTGTGCACTGGCTCCTCCCCCTATGACCCTCCTCCAAGCCTCAGTTAGGATACTGTGCCCGGACGAGCGTACACAATAAGGAAAGATTTTGAATCCCGGGTAAGACTCATACCAGCCACACCAATCACACTGTACAACTTGTGATCTGAACCCAGTTAACAGCATGATAACAGAGGAGCCTCTTCTGGCAGAAATGGACATCGCACTTACTCTTGATGCCAGGGTGCAAATATCCCTCCATCCTCATGTGAATCTGAACCACTAGCCATGAACATAGGCCAGGGCCTCAGCCGTTCCTTGCCACTCCGTGTCTTAAATGGCATATTGGCAAGTTTACGCTTCTCATCAGACGCTTTTTATTTAGATTTTTTGGTCATTTTGCTGAACTTTTGTAGTATACTTGACGACACAGAGGTAGAGCAGTGGACTACTGTACCTTACTGCTATATATATACTGGTGGTCAGCAAAATTCTGCACTGTCTTCCTACTATATACTGCGCACAACTAAAATGCAGCACAGGTATGGATGCATAGTATATTTGACAACACAGAGGTAGAGCAGTGGACTACTGTACCGCACTGCTATATATATACTGGTGGTCAGCAAAATTCTGCACTGTCCTCCTACTATATACTGCGCACAACTAAAATGCAGCACAGGTATGGATGCATAGTGTACTTGATGACACAGAGGTAGAGCAGTGGACTACTGTACCGTACTGCTATATATATATACTGGTGGTCAGCAAAATTCTGCACTGTCCTCCTACTATATACTGCGCACAACTAAAATGCCGCACAGGTATGGATGCATAGTATACTTGACGACACAGAGGTAGAGCAGTGGACTACTGTGCCGTACTGCTATATATATATACTGGTGGTCAGCAAAATTCTGCACTGTCCTACTATATACTGCGCACAACTAAAATGCAGCACAGGTATGGATGCATAGTATACTTAACGACACAGAGGTAGAGCAGTGGACTACTGTACCATACTGCTATATATATACTGGTGGTCAGCAAAATTCTGCACTGTCCTCCTACTATATACTGCGCACAATTAAAATGCAGCACAGGTATGGATGCATAGTATACTTGATGACACAGAGGTAGAGCAGTGGACTACTGTACCATACTGCTATATATATACTGGTGGTCAGCAACATTCTGCACTGTCCTCCTACTATATACTGTGCACAACTAAAATACAGCACAGGTATGGATGCATAGTAAACTTAACTACACAGAGGTAGAGCAGTGGACTACTGTACCGTACTGCTATATATATACTGGTGGTCAGCAAAATTCTGCACTGTCCTCCTACTATATACTGCGCACAACTAAAATGCAGCACAGGTATGGATGCGTAGTATACTTGACGACACAGAGGTAGAGCAGTGGACTACTGTACCGTACTGCTATATATATATTGGTGGTCAGCAAAATTCTGCACTGTCCCCCTACTATATACTGCGCACAACTAAAATGCCGCACAGGTATGGATGCATAGTATACTTGACGACACAGAGGTAGAGCAGTGGACTACTGTACCATACTGCTATATATATACTGGTGGTCAGCAAAATTCTGCACTGTCCTCCTACTATACACTGCGCACAACTAAAATACAGCACAGGTATGGATGCATAGTATACTTAACTACACAGAGGTAGAGCAGTGGACTACTGTACCGTACTGCTATATATATACTGGTGGTCAGCAAAATTCTGCACTGTCCTCCTACTATATACTGCGCACAACTAAAATGCAGCACAGGTATGAATGCATAGTATACTTGACGACACAGAGGTAGAGCAGTAGACTACTGTACCTTACTGCTATATATATACTGGTGGTCAGCAAAATTCTGCACTGTCCTCCTACTATATACTGCGCACAACTAAAATGCAGCACAGGTATGGATGCATAGTATACTTGACGACACAGAGGTAGAGCAGTAGACTACTGTACCATACTGCTATATATATACTGGTGGTCAGCAAAATTCTGCACTGTCCTTCTACTATATATTGCGCACAACTAAAATGCAGCACAGGTATGGATGCATAGTATACTTGACGACACAGAGGTAGAGCAATGGACTACTGCACCGTACTGCTATATATATACTGGAGGTCACAGCAAAATTCTGCACTGTCCTCCTACTATATACTACAATGCAGCACAGATATGGAGCGTTTTTCAGGCAGAGAACGTAGATATTTTCAGCACACTGAGCACAGATATTTGCAAGCACACTGAGCACATACAGTATATTTGCAGCACACTGAGCACAGATATTTGCAACACACTGAACACAGAAACTGAGAGAACGCAGCCACGTCCTCTCGCTATCATCTCCAAAGCACGAGTGAAAATGGAGGCGACGCGCGGCTCCTTATATAGAATACGAATCTCGCGAGAATCCAACAGCGGGATGATGACGTTCGGGCACACTCGGGTTAACCGAGCAAGGCGGGAAGATCCGAGTCTGCCTCGGAACCTTGTAAAATGGGTGAAGTTCGGGGGGGTTTGGATCCCGAGGAACCTAACCCGCTCATCACTAGCACAAACCCATAATACCTGGCAGTAAAAAAGAAACTTCATGGTCTATTTAAGTGTATTTTACTTTTTTTATTATTATTTTTTTGAATGGGTGGAAATGATGGAGTGAAAGTGTACACACGAACCAAGGCATGCGACAGTGTATAACACCGCATTTGTGTACAGTATAACACCGCTATTACTTGAGATGGCTTCAGTGACCCATTAGCGGTTCAGGGTGGAAACTGGGAGGTGACCTAAAGTCTTCACAAAAGGAGGAGGTGTTATGGGCGTGTCATGGGGGTGTTTCCACATGCGGCTGCGATCTGTTTTAAAAACATAGTAACATAGTATCTGAGGTTGAAAAAGACAATTGTCCATCGAGTTCAACCTATTTGTGGTCGCCTATGCATGATGATTTGACTAAAATTTCTGACTGATGCTGCTGTCAGCCGTTGCATTTTATCCCTATTTATAGTAACTATAATGCATGACTATGCACCATACCCCTGGATATCCTTATCCATTAGGAATTTATCTAACCCATTCTTAAAGGTGTTGACAGATTCCGCCATTACAACTCCCTCGGGCAGGGAATTCCAAAGACGTATTGTCCTTACCGTGAAAAAGCCTTTACGCCGTATTGTGCGGAATCTCCTCTCCTCTAACCTGAGCGAGTGTCCACGAGTCCTCTGTGTTGATCTAACCAAAAACAGGTCCCGCGCAAGCTCTGTGTATTGTCCCCTTATATATTTGGAGATGTTGATCATATCCCCTCTAAGTCTCCGCTTTTCCAATGTAAACATGCCTAGTCTTTCAAGCCTTTCCTTGTATTCCATCGTCTCCATGCCCTTAATTAGTTTGGTCGCCCTCCTCTGTACCTTTTCAAGCTCCAGGATATCCTTTTTGTAGTACGGTGCCCAGAATTGTACACAGTATTCAAGGTGTGGCCTCACTAGTGATTTATATAACGGGAGTATAATACTCTCGTCCCTAGCATCAATACCCCGTTTTATGCATGCTAATATCTTATTAGCCTTCTTTGCTGCAGTCCTACTTTGGGTACTACTGCTTAGCTTGCTATCTGTGAGGACACCTAAGCCCTTTTCCAGTACAGAATCTCCTAATTTTACCCCATTTAGTAGGTAGGTGTAATTTTTGTTCTTGTTACCACAGTGCATTACCTTACACTTGTCTGTGTTGAAGCGCATTCTCCATTTGGCTGCCCATGCTTCTAATTTAACTAAGTCATTCTGAAGAGACTCAGCATCCTCCTCTGTATTTATAGCCTTACACAATTTGGTATCATCTGCAAAAATTGACACCATGCTCTCTAGACCTTCTGTTAGGTCGTTAATGAAAATATTGAACAATAGCGGTCCTAATACTGAGCCTTGCGGCACACCACTTAGCACTTCAGTCCAAGTTGAAAAAGATCCATTAACCACAACGCGCTGCTCCCTGTTATCTAACCAGTTTTTGACCCAAGTGCATATTGTGCTTCCTAGCCCTGATTCTTGTAGCTTGTAGATAAGTCTCATGTGTGGTACAGTATATTCATAAACCCATGTTGATTCCTTTTAATGACCTTATTGACTTCAAGGAACTTCTGAATACTATCTCTTAGAATACCTTCCAATACTTTCCCCACTATAGATGTAAGACTAACTGGTCTATAATTACCTGGTTCAGCTTTACTTCCCTTTTTGAATATAGGCACTGCTTCTGCTATACGCCAGTCTTTGGGAACCATACCTGATATAACTGAATCCTTAAAGATCAAAGATAGCGGTTTTGCCAGTTCAGAGTGAAGCTCCATTAGAACCCTTGGATGAATACCATCGGGCCCTGGTGATTTATTAATCTTTAAATGTTTTAATCGGTCACAGACTACTTCCTCGCTTAAATAAGTTCCTATCAGTGGGAAATTCTCATTATTGAGATTGTGTGTCAGTCCCTGAAATGGGTCCTCTCTAGTGAATACTGTTGAAAAAAACTCATTTAGTGTGTCCGCTATGTCATTATCATTTTTGCTTAAGACTCCCAACTTCTCTTTTAAAGGGCCTATACTCTCCTTCTTTAATCTCTTGCTATTAATGTATTTAAAGAATTTAAACTGCAACCACATTGGTCAAATCTTAAGAACGTTACAAGGGAGACTCTGCTCCACCTGAGGAGTAGATGTTGTGACTAATGGTGCGTGGATGGTTACGATATCGGATCCACCAGCGCATTTGAGCATTGTTCAGATGTGCAAAGTGGACATTGCATCATTTGCTAGATCCGTCTTACGGTAGTGCACAAGGGCAATGCTTAAACAGGCATTTGCATGTTTTCACACTTCAGAATCCACGAGAAAACGCAGCAGCACATGATCTGCATTCACCTTTGAATCATGCCCAGCATACTTTTATAGTGCATTTTTATTTAATTAATATTAAGTCTCCAGATCTGCTGCATCACACCAAGTTTGTGAAGAAATGTTTCCACATAGTGTATTACCTTTCAGTCTCCTTTTCATCAAGTGTAGGCTTCTTTTAATCACCTTGTAATTGAATTTTTCTTTAGGGTTTTCACTTGCATCTACAATGAAATTTTAAATAATAATATTTTGATATGGTGTATAAACAAGAAGTTTGTCATTTGTTCATTTGGCATTATATGGGTTAAAAATACAGAGAACATATTTAATATTATTCCGCCCAAAGGCTTTTGCCTTTTTTCTTAAAAAATTACGTTTCCGTTTATTAAACAAGAAAAAAAATTCAATAAATATCACTTATTGCACCATTTCTAGTTGCTCTTCAGAAGTTCTTTGTTTTTATTAAAAATTCATGTGAGGTAACGTCTTTGTGTAGAATATTGCTGTAAACAACGATACAGAATTATTTACCAAAACATTTTGAGATACATGTTGGTCAAAGACAAAGCAAAAGTAAAAATTATTTACTAAGACGCTTAAAGGAGCAAATGTTCACTATAGTAACTAAATTAAAAATATATTTATTTACAAAAGGGCAGACTTGGAGATCTGTATCTCAAATAAAGCACAATGACAAACATCCATAGGGCTAGATGCATCATTGCTTGAAGAGTGATAAAATGGAAAGTGATAAACTGCCATCCAACCAGCTCCTAACTGACATTTTTCAAAGAGGGCCTGTGAAATGACAGTTAGGAGCTGATTGGCTGGCATCTTTTCTCTCTCCATTTTATCACTCTCCAAGTGATGATGCATCTAGCTCATAATGTATAAATGTACCTTTTAAGAGGGAGAAGTGTTTTAATTAGCATTTCAAATCTGGTATTTTTGGTGAAGGTATGTTTGTGCACATTTAGGAACCCAATATGCTAAAACCAAATTTAATTTTGGAAGATAAAATGTATTAAATGACTCTGAAAAAATGTAAACCAGGCATTAGCCAATTCTTTCAATGGGATACATGTTGTATCTTCAAAGCACACTGTTTATACTGGTAGGCACATTATAGACTAATTTTGATTAATTAAATATAGATTTTCAAACACAAAAATATTGAGACTTATTAAGCAATTCGTAAAAAGATTAATTAAAACATTTACATTAAGGAAGGTATATACCTGAAGTGGCAGTATAGTAGACGGTGCAGGAGCACATCTTCTTTCACCATCGGACAGATGTACTAAGTTTGGGTTTTTCTGCCAAACTCCATTTTATTTGCAATCTGGAGGTAAATCTGACAAAAATGAAAACCTCAACTTTAGATGGCAATAGACTATTGGACTATGGGGGTCAATCCGACCTGATCGTAGCTGTGCTAAATTTGGCACAGCTACGATCACTTACACTGACATGCGGGGGGGGGATGCCCAGCACAGGGCTAGTCCGCCCCGCATGTCAGGCCGACTCTCCCCCCCTCACAAGTACAAAAGCATCGCACAGCGGCGATGCTCTTGTACTTGAAGAGTAACTCCCAGCCAGCGCAGCTCCTGCGTGGAATACCTTTTAATAAGTAACTTACTGTATGTTGTAGTGAATCTCAGTGAATTCTGGAGATATACAGTAAGAGCTGAATCTAAACTGAACGCACTTCTGATGTCAGACACAGTGGAGCCTTGTTTTGCTACTGTGCATGCATCAGTGGCGCGCCACGCATGCATCCTGATTGTTTCTGGACAGAGGTGTAGTTTTAAATTTGGGTGCACACAGGGATAAGTGTATTGGAAATGTAGTGGGTGTTCCTGGGCATTGACACGGATGCGTGTTAGTCCACGCATGGAGATAGTCCATCTTATGGAGCATGTTACAGGAATGTCATGGGTGTGTTGGTGAAAATGATGCACACAGAGATGCACAGCCACTCATATAGGAGGCCATACTCGGACAGAGAACCTGCACCTGCCACATGGCTGGTGCAAGATTCGATAGTACAAACAGTGGTGTACCCAAAGACTCATCAATCAGAATTTCAACGTCTATAGGCGTTTTAGTCCTTGCACATTTATGTGCATGGATGTATACCAGGGAAGGGCTTTGTAGTGGCATTTGCATAACGCTGAAGGCATGTGACCGGCAAAAGTCACAGATATGGACACAGCTGTCTCAGGCTGAGAATCAGTCCCATTCACTCACACTGCTACAGCATCTACTGTAGAGGGAACTGTTGAACATGGAAGACAAAAAAAAGTTGTAATGGGGCATGATGTTCCTCAAGCTTCCCCACATGCTTCTTACATGGCTCTTACATTTACCCACATGCCATCAGCATCCTCAAATAGCCATCAAACCCACATGCTCCTCACATCAATCATACCCACATGTCATTACATCAAACCATCAAACCTCCTCCACATGCAATGGGTTCTCCGCCCACACTTGAAATGAGAGCCCCAGATACTTCATGATACCCCCACACATGCTATCAGACCATCTCCACATATACCATCAGAACTCTTCCACATTTACGTGGAGGATAGAGATAGAAGGCAGATACGAAAATAAGGGTGCAGAGACTAGAATAGGAGAACATAGGGTATAGGAATAAGTGGGGTAGAGACAGTGAGGAGAAGGCTAGAGATAGGGTGTAGGAGACAGAGTTTTGGGGACTCAGTGAAGAGAAGGAACGGGCAGAGCCTGAAGTAGAGAATAGAGTCAGCAGGATATTTTATTTAATCCTGCTCTGGTGCTCTCATCCGGGGCACAAGCCCTGTCAGTCCTAACCCCTAGTTTCAGTACTCACTGACCTCTATGAAGAGGTCACACTGATATCACCCACCTGATACATACAGGTCTGATATCACACTCCTGGAGCACAATGATCACTATACACTGATTACTCATCATTCACTTGGTACACACTTAGCACTATACACAGGCCACACTGATATCCAAAGATGTATTAGGAATAATGCTCCTGTGAGTAAAACAAACTATGAATGGATGAATTTGGTAATGGGTCAAAAGAAATACAGTCACAACCTTTAATATCAATACAAACATTTAAGGGGGTTTGTCCACACACCTTAATTTACACATGTATTAAAAGATGCTACACTGCTATTTTCAGGGAGTCTGCAGAATGAGGTTAGTGCCCCTCCACACCAATTCAGGTCTCCTTCAGCACAGTATGTTTGTCTATGCTTATACCCCCAGCCGACAGTACAGCAGTTTGGCAGCAACACCATCCTTCCCATAGCAGTGCAGAATTCACCTTTCCATCTTCCAACTTGCCCTATAGTAGTGCTGCTGAGACCCCAACCAGGCAGACTCAGAGCACCAGAGCAGCTGCAGAATACTGAAAATATCAAGCCATTGGAAAATAGCTTGATATATGCAATAATAGATGACTGACAGCCTCTGACCCTGAACAGACTTTCTGAAATTATTTCCTTGTACTTGTAGATTGCTGTCATATAAAAGTTTAGAGTGAGAAATGTGTTACAACCTTGGAGTTCGCAGGATATGTCTAAGTGGTTGAGAGAGGAAACAAGTGTTGGGTGGCTATGTGATGGACCTTACCTCTGAAATGTTGTTCCTCCATACCTTGTCTCATAGTACCATGCTCAGAGAGGTAGGATAGATTGATATGAATCAATAGTGAGCCAGAAATTCCAACAAAAAGTCTTCTTATTAATCTGCAAGGAACTCTGGATTTGGGATGAATGGTTGATTAAGGGACTTTGGTTAGAAATTACAAAAAGAAGAATTTGGCATACAAGAAGAACAGGAATATACAATTTACTACAGTTCACACCACAATATACTCAGTAATACTAAATAATACATTTCTAGCTTTCCTTAGCCAAGGTAACAAATATCTTCACAAGTAAATATTGTTGAAGCT
This sequence comes from Pseudophryne corroboree, assembly GCF_028390025.1. Classification (NCBI taxonomy): domain Eukaryota; kingdom Metazoa; phylum Chordata; class Amphibia; order Anura; family Myobatrachidae; genus Pseudophryne; species Pseudophryne corroboree. The sequence goes on along the minus strand of NC_086444.1, from coordinate 338,465,191 downwards.
CGGGTTGAAATCTGTTGCACCACAGAGTGTCAGTGGGGGAATAGGTACACAGATATTGGGGGAATCCTGGGTTAGGAAAATGGCAATAATACTCAGCTCTTTATTCAAAGAGGTTGTAACTAGCAAAGGAATGGTAGGGTCCTCTAACAATGGCTACTCACAATCAGGGGCTTTTGGATAGAACAAACTCAGTCTCTCTCAGTTGCAGGGCTTGATCTGTATCTGCATAAGTAGCTCAGTCCTTCCAGACATAACTGTCTGTCTGTGCTTGCATACAACTCAGTCTTTCAGAACAAATATATCCCTTATATTTGTGTTAAACTCCGTATTTTGGTACCTCTTGCATGGGTTTTAACTTGCAAATGATGGAACTGCTGGCTGTGCCCTTTTAAATACTGCTTAGTCTGTGACAATGGTTGCGGAGGTGAAATGGCACACTTGCCTGTGGCTGAGCTGTCAATTTCCTTTAGTACTCTCAGACCCAGGGAACGGAAGTATACATTGGCTGCACCTGCTCAAAATGACTCCTTGTTGACTCAAGATGGCCATGGCATCTACGCCTCTCACCAGGCCTGGTGGTGTTCAGTCTCTGGCTGCGGAATTTCAATGCCCGCTCTCCGGCACATGGCTCCCTGGCAACACCCCGCTGCTGTCCTTCAGCAGCGCAGCTTTCACCGCCCAGCATCCTGCGGCTGTCTCCTGAACTCAGCTACTGCTCTGCTCTGTGTTCCCCTGTCTTCAAGCACCTCCTCCCTTCACCTTATCATACCCATCAAGCACTGCTTCTTCAAGCTGCCCTTGTCCAATCAGCTCTATTCCCCGAGACCACATGACTGGATAATGGGCTAAACTTAACTCCTCCTGTGCCAGAGCTTCTCCTGCTGCTGCAGAGCTGCAAGCAAGACTCTCTTAGAGGGGCACACGCACCATTTTTCCAGGGCTACCACAAAAGCAGGTCAGTCAGAGATTCTACTGTGCAAATGTGGTATGCTCATTACAATAAGTCTGCTGATGCAGGATTTGTGTGTGTATGTTATAGTGGTGTTTAAGACATATGGTGGTGTTTGGGGCACATGGAGTGATCTAATTGTATGCGGAGAGGTTTGAGGACATTTAAGGGGCATGTACGGCATCTGATGGTTAATTAAGGCTCATCTGGGGGTACTGATGGCTTGTGAGGTCTGTGAAACTTTTACAGGGCATATTGATTGATCTGAGTGGCACTTCAATGGGAACAAGTCAGGATCCCGGCATTCAGCATCCCAGCAGTTGGAACACTGATGCCGGAATACTGACACTGCTCGAATCCGAGTGCAGAGATACCATCATGGATTACAATGGGGAGGGAGGGTTAGGGTTAGGCTGTGGGGGAGGGGGAGGTTAGGGTTAGGCAGCGGGGAGGGAGGGTTAGGGTTAGGCACACAAGGGGAGGATTAAGGTTAGGCTGCAGGGAGGTAGGGTTAGGTATAGTCTGCAGGGAGGTGGGGTTAGGCACCACTGTGGACGATTAGGGTTGGGCTAGGCGGGGGGGGGAGGGGGGGGTTATGGTCAGGCTACAGGTAGAGAGGGTGAGGGAGATTAGGGAATAGGCATAGTATACTCACCACTTATGTGTCAGAATTCTGAGCATTGGGATCCCGATACCACCCCATTTAAAGGGTATGTCAGGAGGTCAGATATCATGGGAGGAGGTTAAAGGAACATCTAGTCTATCTATGCCCACTTTGGCCCTGACCATGGTTATATGGCACCAGTTACAACTCTTAATTCTCACAAAAGGCCCTATATAGTTTTCAGACCCAGGCACATGAAGCTCTTAATCTGGCCTGGCACACAAACACTATGGTTAATTATAATTAAAATGTAGAATTGATTTGTTTGAAGTTATTTACAATATAAATGTTATGACAATTGGAAATATTTTCTAATCTTAATTAGTTTAAATCTTATTAACATTAACTTCTTTTTTCATTAACTTCTCAAGCAACAAGGCATGCCAGCACAAGTGTACAGCTCATAGATCAGGAGTTACCATGTTTCGTATTTGTTATCTAGAACGTCAATTAAATGCTTTCTTCCTTAAGCTGTTCTCGGATATAATAAAGGAATATCAATGTGCTCTAATTTAGGCAACATCATTGCAGATCTCTTATTGTTAAGATATCTTTCTTAATAAGACCATCACACTTTGGAATAACTTACAGTATTTGTCCTACCTTTGTGAAGAACACACAATGTAGGTTGATCAATAATATTTAACTAGCTTGCATAGCTAGAGGGCTAGTATTTCAATAGTGAAGACTAATCCATACAGATAAACAGCATGCAATCATAGGGAATGAAACAAGAAATTTGTCATAGAAGAAAAAAATTGATGTTAGCAATGTTTTATACTTAAGCTGCTGATGAATCTTTGCACTCAGGCCAATAAGTTGTGGTTGAATTGTGTATATCAGTGATGTGTCATCAACTTTTTATGTAAAATAACTTCAGCTATTATATGTATTCAACAGGGAAATCAGACATGAAAAGAGGAAATAAAACTGAAACATAACAAAAGAGTGTGCATTTATCTCATATATAACTTTTGTACGGGGAGTTGCAATACATAAAATAATGACTCTGAATCACTATTGAAAGCCCAAATGGCGAAATCTATAAAGCAGCTTTTCTTTTATACTCTAGCTTCAAAACCCTTGAACATTGTAGTACATTGCCAGCAATTGTGCCCTCCAAGCTTCTAGAACTGTTATCCAGTGATTAGGAGTGTCCAAGAGCATATCCCCGATGATGTTGCCGTACATGATGTGTGCATGTGGTTTAGGAAAAAACAACGTTGGCAAAGCAACAAATTTCCCCTTTATGGGGTAATATTTTTAAAAGCAGGATTTGCAGTGGTCCTGGTAATTACTTTCTCTAGTACCCAAAGGCCAGTGACATTTGGCTTCCCCCTAGAAGACCAATGTGAGGGATAGGGTTGCAACTATGAATTGACTGGTGCCATTGCATAGGGCAAAGTGCACTGTCACTGCCCCTTGGTCCCTGCATCTGGCTAGCAGTGTGCTTGGAATGGCTCCCTGCAGCCGCTAGATTATGCTTCAGCCATGCACCCTCTAGCCTGTACAGCCTGATGGAGCATATTCAGTGCACTCCGAGTAGTGCCGCACTGTCCCAATGATGAAGCCACCACCCTTCTCTGACAAACCTTTATGACAACATGCGCTCAGCTGTTGAATGCAGCACAGGATGCACTGCTGTCTTGTTACTGGGTTTGTAGGGGATTTCCTGTTTTGTTTTTTTCTTAACAAGCAGACAGGCCAGACAGACAGGTCAGATAGCGCAGATTGCATATTGTTTGAGCCTTCTCAAGTGTCACAACCACTGGCAGTTTTTCCAGTGGGTTTTCCTGCAGTTGTTAAATCATGGCCATTAAGTATGGTTTACCAGCAGACGGGATGCCGGCTGTCAATATCCCGACAGCTGCATTCCGCCCAGCCAGAATGCCGGCAGTGGGGTGAACACTAAGAGTACCCTTTCAGGCTCACTATGCTTGCCACGCTGCAGGCTGCAAATCTGTGGGTGTCATGGACACCCACGAGTGGGAATAGCCCTGGTGTGCAGAGATTCCGGCTGGCGACATTGTTGACTGCTGGGATTCCGACGTCAGTATCCTGACCACCGAGATCCTGACAGCCCACAAATTAAACGTATAACTACATAATATTTCTACTGTAATGTACCGTGGGGCTGCGGACAAGTAGGACATGCAGACTGGCTCTGCAAGCTGTCCTAATTAGTAAATAGAAATATATAATTAAACATAAAATAAAATATAATCACTCATAGTTTCTTTTATTATTAGAGATGGGCACCGGAAATTTTTTGGGTTTTGTGTTTTGGTTTTGGACTCGGTTCCGCGGCCGTGTTTTGGATTCGGACGCGTTTCGGCAAAACCTCCCTGAAATTTTTTTGTTGGATTCGGGTGTTTTTTTAAAAAAAACCTCAAAAACAGCTTAAATCATAGAAATTGGGGGTCATTTTGATCCCATAGTATTATTAACCTCAATAACCATAATTTCCACTCATTTCCAGTCTATTCTGAACACCTCACACCTCACAATATTATTTTTAGTCTTAAAATTTACACCGAGGTGGCTGGATAACTAAGCTAAGCGACCCAAGTGGGCGGCACAAACACCTGGCCCATCTAGGAGTGGCACTGCAGTGTTAGACAGGATGGCACTTAAAAAAATAGTCCCCTAACAGCACATGATCCAAAGAAAAAAAGAGGTGCAGCAAGGTCGCTGCATGGCTAAGCTAAGCGACACAAATGGCCGGCACAAACACCTGGCCCATCTAGGAGTGGCACTGCAATGTCAGACAGGATGGCACTTAAAAAAATAGTCCCCAAACAGCACATGATGCAAAGAAAAAAAGAGGTGCACCAAGGTCGATGGATGGAGGTGCTGGATGGCAAAGCTAAGCGACCCAAGTGGCCGGCACAAACACCTGGCCCATCTAGGAGTAGCACTCTGGTGTCAGACAGGATGGCATTTAAAAAAAAAGTCCCCAAACAGCACATGATGCAAAGAAAAAAGAGGTGCACCAAGCTTGCTGGATGGCGGTCGCTGGATGGTTAAGCTAAGCAAACCAAGGGGCCGGCACAAACATCTGGCCCATCTAGGAGTGGCACTGTAGTGTCAGACAGGATGGCACTTAAAAAAATAGTCCCCAAACAGCACATGATGCAAAGAAAGAAAGTGGTGCACCAAGGTCGCTAGGTGGCGGTCGCTGGATGGCTAAGCTAAGCGACCCAAGTGGCCGGTACAAACACCTGGCCCATCTAGGAGTGGCACTGCAGTGTCAGACAGGATGGCACTTAAAAAAATAGTCCCCAAGCAGCACATGATGCAAAGATAAAAAGAGGTTCACCAAGGTCGCTGGATGGCTGTCGCTGGATGGCAGAGCTAAGCGACCCAAGTGGCCGGCACAAACACCTGGCCCATCTAGGAGTGGCACTGAAATGTCAGACAGGATGGCACTTAAAAAAATAGTCCCCAAACAGCACATGATGCAAAGAAAAAAAGAGGTGCACCAAGGTTGATGGATTGAGGTGCTGGATGGCAAAGCTAAGCGACCCAAGTGGCTGGCACAAACACCTGGTCCATCTAGGAGTGGCACTGCAGTGTCAGACAGGATGGTACTTAAAAAAATAGTCCCCAAACAGCACATGATGCAAAGAAAAAAAGAGGTGCACCAAGGTCGATGGATGGAGGTGCTGGATGGCAAAGCTAAGCGACCCAAGTGGCCGGCACAAACACCTGGCCCATCTAGGAGTGGCACTGCAATGTCAGACAGGATGGCACTTAAAAAAATAGTCCCCAAACAGCACATGATGCAAAGAAAAAAAGAGGTGCACCAAGGTCGATGGATGGAGGTGCTGGATGGCAAAGCTAAGCGACCCAAGTGGCCGGCACAAACACCTGGCCCATCTAGGAGTGGCACTGCAGTGTCAGACCGGATGGCACTTAAAAAAATAGTCCCCAAACAGCACATGATGCAAAGAAAAAAAGAGGTGCACCAAGGTTGCTGGGTGGTGGTTGCTGGATGGCTAAGCTAAGCGACCCAAGTGGCCGGCACAAACACCTGGCCCATCTAGGAGTAGCACTTCAGTGTCAGACAAGATGGCACTTAAAAAAATAGTCCCCAAACAGCACATGATGCAAAGAAAAAAAGAGGTGCACCAAGGTTGCTGGATGGCGGTCGCTGGATGGCTTAGCTAAGCAAACCAAGGGGCCGGCACAAACACCTGGTCCATCTAGGAGTGGCACTGCAGTGTCAGACAGGATGGCACTTAAAAAAATAGTCCCCAAACAGCACATGATGCAAAGAAAAAAAGAGGTGCACCAAGGTCGCTGGATGGCTAAGCTAAGCGACCCAAGTGGCCGGCACAAACACCAGGCCCATCTAGGAGTGGCACTGCAGTGTCAGACAGGATGGTACTTAAAAAAATAGTCCCCAAACAGCACATGATGCAAAGAAAAAAAGAGGTGCACCAAGGTCGCTGGATGGCTAAGCTAAGCGACCCAAGTGGCCGGCACAAACACCTGGCCCATCTAGGAGTGGCACTGCAGTGTCAGACAGGACGGCACTTAAAAAAATAGTTCCCAAACAGCACATGATGCAAAGAAAAAAAGAGGTGCACCAAGGTCCATGGATGGCGGTCGCTGGATGGCAAAGTTAAGCGACCCAAGTGGCCGGCACAAACACCTGGCCCATCTAGGAGTGGCACTGCAGTGTCAGATAGGATGGCACTTAAAAAAATAGTCCCCAAACAGCACATGATCCAAAGAAAAAAAGAGGTGCACCAAGGTTGCTGGATGGCAGTCGCTGGACGGCTAAGCTAAGCAAACCAAGTGGCCGGCACAAACACCTGGCCCATCTAGGAGTGGCACTGCAGTGTCAGACAGGATGGCACTTAAAAAATTAGTCCCCAAACAGCACATGATGCAAAGAAAAAAAGATTGCACAAAGGTCGATGGATGGCGGTCGCTGGATGGCTAAGCTAAGCGACCCAAGTGGCCGGCACAAACACCTGGCCCATCTAGTAGTGGCACTGCAGTGTCAGACAGGATGGCACTTAAAAAAATTGGCCCCAAACAGCACATGATGCAAAGATAAATAAAATAAAAAAGAGGTGCAAGATGAAATTGTCCTTCGACCCTCCCACCTACCCTTATGTTGTATAAACAGGACATGCACACTATAACAAACCCATAGTTTCAGCCACAGGGTCTGCCACACGACTGTGGCTGAAATGACTGGTTGGTTTGGGCCCGCACCAAAAAAAGAAGCAATCAATCTCTCCTTGCTCAAACTGGCTCTACAGAGGCAAGACGTCGACCTCATCATCATCCTCCAATTCCTCACCCCTTTCACTGTGTACACCCCCCTGCTCACAGAGTATTAATTCGTCCCCACTGGAATCCACCATCTCAGGTCCCTGTGTACTTTCTGGAGGCAATTGCTGGTAAATGTCTCCACGGAGGAATTGATTATAATTTATTTTGATGAACATCATCTTCTCCACATTTTGTGGAAGTAGCCTCATACGCCGATCGCTGACAAGGTGACCGGCTGCACTAAACACTCTTTCGGAGTACACACTGGAGGGGGGGCAATTTAGGTAAAATAAAGCCAGTTTGTGCAAGGGCCTCCAAATTGCCTCTTTTTCCTGCCAGTATACGTACAGACTGTCTGATGTGCCTACTTGGATCCTGTCACTCATATAATCCTCCACCATTCTTTCAATGGTGACAGAATCATATGCAGTGACTGTAGACATATCACTAATCATTGGCAGGTCCTTCAGTCAGGACCAGATGTCAGCTTTCGCTCCTGACTGCCCTGCATCACCGCCAGCGGGTAGTTTTTTAAATCTGATCCTCTTCCTGGCAGCTCCAGTTGCGGGAGAAAATGAAGGAGGAGCTGTTGGCAGGTCACGTTCTGCTTGACTTGACAAGTGTCTCACCAGCAGGTCTTTGAACATCTGCAGACTTGTGTCTGCCGGAAAGAGAGATACAACGTAGGATTTAAACCTAGGATCGAGCACGGTGGCCAAAATGTAGTGCTCTGATTTCAACAGATTGACCACCCGTGAATACTGGTTAAACGAATGAAGGGCTCCATCCACAAGTCCCACATGCCTAGCGGAATCGCTCCGTTTTAGCTCCTCCTTCAATCTCTCCAGCTGCTTCTGCAAAAGCCTGATGAGGGGAATGACCTGACTCAGGCTGGCAGTGTCTGAACTGACTTCACGTGTGGCAAGTTCAAAGGGTTGCAGAACCTTGCACAACATTGAAATCATTCTCCACTGCGCTTGAGTCAGGTGCATTCCCCCTCCTTTGCCTATATCGTAGGCAGATGTATAGGCTTGAATGGCCTTTTGCTGCTCCTCCATCCTCTGATGCATATAGGGCATGTTCAGGAGTGTTTGCTGGTGCTCCAGTCTTCGGTACGCGGTGGCTGAATGCCGAAAGTGGCCCGCTATTCTTCGGGCCACCGACAGCATCTCTTGCACGCCTGTCATTTTTAAAAAAATTATGCACCACCAAATTCATTGTATGTGCAAAACACGGGACGTGCTGGAATTTGCCCAGATGTAATACATGCACAATATTGGTGGCGTTGTCCAATTTCACAAATCCCCAGGAGAGTCCAATTGTGGTAAGCCAATCTGCAATGATGTTCCTCAGTTCCCGTAAGAGGTTGTCTGCTGTGTGCCTCTTATGAAAAGCGGTGATACAAAGCGTAGCCTGCCTAGGAACGAGTTGGCGTTTGCGAGATGCTGCTACTGGTGCCGCCGCTGCTGTTGTTGCTGCTGGAGGCAATACATCTACCTAGTGTGCTGTCACAGTCATATAGTCCTTAGTCTGCCCTGCTCCACTTGTCCACTTGTCCACATGTCCGTTGTTAAGTGGACATTGGGTACAACTGCATGTTTTAGGACACTGGTGACTCTTTTTCTGACGTCTGTGAACATTCTTGGTATCGCCTGCCTAGAAAAGTGGAACCTAGATGGCATTTGGTACTGGGGACACACTACCTCAAGAAATTATCTAAGTCCCTGTGAACTAACGGCGGATACCGGATGCACGTCTAACACCAACACAGCTGTCAAGGCTTGTATTATCCGCTTTGCAACAGGATGACTGCTGTGATATTTCATCTTCCTCGGAAAGGACTGTTGGACAGTTAATTGCTTACTGGAAGTAGTACAAGTGGTCTTCCAACTTCCCCTCTGGGATGACGATCGACTCCCAGCAGCAACAACAGCAGCGCCAGCAGCAGTAGGCGCTACACTCAAGGATCCATCGGAGGGATCCCAGGCAGGAGAGGACTCGTCAGACTTGCCAGTGACATGGTATTGGCGTTCCTGTCTAAGGAGGAAATTGACACTGAGGGAGTTGGTGGTGTTTTGCACTGAGAGCTTGGGTACAAGAGGAAGAAGGGATTTAGTTGTCAGTGGACTGCTTCCGCTGTCACCCAAAGTTTTTGAACTTGTCAATGACTTCTGATGAATGCACTCCAGGTGACGTATAAGGGAGGATGTTCCTAGGTGGTTAACGTCCTTACCCCTACTTATTACAGCTTGACAAAGGCAACACATGGCTTGACACCTGTTGTCCGCATTTCTGTTAAAATAATTCCACACCAAAGAGGTGATCTTTTTTTGTATTTTGACCAGGCATGTCAACGGCCATATTCATCCCACGGACAACAGGTGTCTCCCCGGGTGCCTGACTTAAACAAACCACCTCACCATCAGAATCCTCCTTGTCAATTTCCTTCTCAGCGCCAGCAACACCCATAGCCTCATCCTGGTGTACTTCAACAGTGACATCTTCAATTTGACTATCAGGAACTGGACTGTGGGTGCTCCTTCCAGCACTTGCAGGGGGCGTGCAAATGGTGGAAGGCGCCACCTCTTCCCGTCCAGTGTTGGGAAGGTCAGGCATCACAACCGACACAATTGGACTCTCCTTGGGGATTTGTGATTTAGAAGAACACCCAGTTCATTGCTGTGCTTTTGCCAGCTTAACTCTTTTCATTTTTCTAGCGGGAGGATGAGTGCTTCCATCCTCATGTGGAGATGAACCACTAGTCATGAACATAGGCCAGGGCCTCAGCCATTCCTTGCCACTCCGTGTCGTAAATGGCATATTGGCAAGTTTACGCTTCTCCTCAGACGCTTTTAATTTCGATTTTTGAGTCATTTTACAGAACTTTTTTTGTGGGGGATTTTACATGCTCTCTACTATGACATTGGGCATTGGCCTTGGCAGACGACGTTGATGGCATTGAATCGTCTCTGCCATGACTAGTGGCAGCAGCTTCAGCACTAGGTGGAAGTGGATCTTGATCTTTCCCTATTTTACCCTTCACATTTTTGATCTCCATTTTTTAATTTGTTGTATTATATGCCAGTAATATATCAATAGCAATGGGCTACTGTACTGTACTACTATATATACTGGTGGTCACCAAAATGCTGCACTGTACTACTATATACTGCTCACAACAATGCAGCACAGATAAGGATACTTGAAGTGACACAGAGCTGCAAGTTACAGCAATGGCCTACTGTACTGTACTACTATATATACTGGTGGTCACTAAAATGCTGCACTGTACTACTATATACTGCTCACAACAATGCAGCACAGATATGAATACTTGAAGTGACACAGAGCTGCAAGATACAGCAATGGCCTACTGTACTGTACTGTACTGTACTACTATATACTGGTGTTCACCAAAATGCTGCACTGTACAACTATATACTGGTCACAACAATGCAGCACAGATATGGATACTTGAAGTGACACAGAGCTGCAAGCTACAGCAATGGCCTACTGTAATGTACTACTATATACTGGTGGTCACCAAAATGCTGCACTGTACTACTATATACTGCTCACAACAATGCAGCATAGATATGGATACTTGAAGTGACACGGAGCTGCAAGGTACAGCAATGGCCTACTGTACTGTACTACTATATATACTGGTGGTCACCAAAATGCTGCACTGTACTACTATATTCTGCTCACAACAATACAGCACAGATATGGATACTTGAAGTGACACAGAGCTGCAAGGTACAGCAATGCCCTACTGCCCTGTACTACTATATACTGGTGGTCACCAAAATGCTGCTCTGTACTACTATATACTGCTCACAACAATGCAGCACAGATATGGATACTTCAAGTGACACAGAACTGCAAGATACAGCAATTGCCTACTGTACTGTACTACTATATATACTGGTGGTCACCAAAATGCTGCACTGTACTACTATATACTGCTCACAACAATGCAGCACAGTTATGGATACTTGAAGTGACACGGTGCTGCAAGATACAGCAATGGCCTACTGTACTGTACTACTATATATACTGGTGGTCACCAAAATGCTGCTCTGTACTACTATATACTGCTCACAACAATGCAGCACAGAAATGGATACTTGAAGTGACACGGAGCTGCAAGGTACAGCAATGGACTACAGTACTGTACTACTATACTGGTGGTCACCAAAATACTGCACTGTACTACTATATAGTATATACGGGTCACACAAAAATGCAGCAGATATTGAGCACTGATCAGGATACTGTCTATAACTGAGTCTGACACGGAGCTGCAAGATACAGCAATGGCCTACTGTACTGTACTACAATAATATACTGGTGGTCACCACAATGCAGCACACTGAGCACAGATATTTGCAGCACACTGAGCACATATATTGAGCTTTTCAGGCAGAGAACGTAGCCACATCCTCTCCGCTCAATCTCCAATGCACGAGTGAAAATGGCGGCGACGCGCGGCTCTTTATATGGAATACGAATCTCGCGAGAATCCAACAGCGGGATGATGACGTTCGGCCTCATTCAGGTTAACTGAGCAAGGCGGGAAGAGCCGAGGCTGCCTCGGACCCGTGTACAACATGTGAAGTTCGGGGGGGTTCGGATCTCGACGAACCGAACCCGCTTATCTCTATTTATTATTATGTTATATTAAACTATGAATCACCATACAAGTGCTTATAACCAAACAATGAAAATAGTCAAATCGGGGGCGGCCATTACTGTTGTACTGAGTTAGTCCATATGATGAATAGCTTAACCAGCTATTGGTTATTAATCAGGTTTAATAGCAGTATGCGCTACAACACAGGGTTAAAGCAGCACAATACAGGAACATGTAATGGGAGACAAATAAAGCCAGGAGCAGGTTAATGCAGGTGGCATGCAGTTTTTGTAGTGTAGTGTTACTGGCATGGAGGTGTATAGTGACACCACCACTGTTATATGTGGCACCAGCATCTCTGAGGCATGGTCTCACTCATGGTAGACACTCATGGACATGACCTATCTATCAGAAGGAAGAAGAATGTTCAGTAATGTGCACATGCACACTTCTCCTTCTGCTACTGACCAAGCACCACCCCCTACGGCCTCCTCCTCACTTCTGCTAGAGCTGGATAGAAAAGCAGTATGCAGCAAAGGGTCTTTGAAGGGTCCTTCTCCTCTGCCATGATGCTGTGCTGGTGGCCCAGCTCTGCCTAATGTGTCCCACCTCACACTGACACCTTCTGACATGTTTAATACAAAAAAAAGAAAAGAAATTGCCAAAAATCTTAGAAAAAGTAAAAAAAGAAAAATCACCTGGACTACAGATAGTCCCTCAGGTGGTGGCCAATCGGTGATCTGCCCCTGGCAGTGTGTATGTGGTACACTGATCCTACACAGGCTGCCTGTCACTGTTGCAAAGATTGGGAAAAGAGCAGGCATAGGCGTGGCCTCAGCGCTGTCACTGTGGGGCAGATTTATTAAGCCTGGAGAAGTGATAAAGTGGAAGGTGATAAAGCACCAGCCAATCAGCTCCTGACTTCCATGCTACAGGGTTGGTTTAAAAAAATGACAGTTAGGAGCTGATTGGATGGTGCGTTATCACCTTCCACTTTATCACTTCACCAGGCTTAATAAATCTGCCCCTCTGGGACAGTGGCTGCTGGTGAGAGAGGAGGCTGGCCCAGTGGATAGTACCCCATTCTCCCAGTGGCCCGATCCACCCCTGCTGGTAAGAAATACATGTTGTAGCTGCCACAGGTTCCTAAAATTCAATATCATTCATTATTGATAAAACAGACATACAATATTACTTTTCATTTGTGTTTAAATCCTGACACACTTGAAACAAATATGCTATGACGTTGCACAAGATTTACATGTGCATGCCCTGGGCATGTTTATCACATTAGCACTGTAAATTCTAGAACATATGAAATACACACTTCATTTAGCATAATTATGTTGCATTTCTGTATAGGGAAAACTGCTCCATGCATGAAAAATAGATAAGAACATTTTGAAGTTGGAAAGGAGACGGATAAATTGAGCCATTGCAGAAAATGATTAGAATGTTTATACCTTTCTATTTGTATAAACACAATTCACACAAAGAGGAAATTAAACAATATTTATCAAGTCAGGAATAAATAAAGCATTTTCTTAACTGTCAATTACTTGTACGGCACACAGAAGATCTACAAGAGCAAATATACACAAGAACATAATTGTTGATACAATTACAAAATGATATAAAATAATTATTCGTAAACACTAAAACAGTGACAAGAGGCATTATACAGTCCCGATGCCATACTTCAGATGCAGAAGAGAAAAGAGAATAATAAGACAGACTATTGATTAAACAGATCAACTAAGCTTAGTCTAAATATCATGAAGAACTAATGAAGATTACTTATTCTTTCATATGTGTAATGCAGATTTATAGATTTGATTTGCAATGGGTGGGGGCTCTCCCACAGTACAAATGCTTGCATCTATAAAAACTAGCATTAATACTATTATTTTTACTTTCCTGAAGAAATTTGAGCAAATATATGGCAGTTTTAAAGACTAAGGGACCCAAAACTATGTTTAAGGCTTTTGTTAGCAGACATTATTTTCTTGTGTCTCATTCTGCAGGTATGAATAGGACAAATAAATTCAGGACTACTAAAATCGTGCAATACTCACAGTGCTGTACCACAAAAGTCTGCACCCTGGACCATCCTCCACTACCCCCAGTGCACATGATGTCATGACATTACAGAGAAATCCAGAGCAGGGTGCTTGTCACTGGGTGTGTCCCAATGCAAAATGTACATTAAATGATAAAAAATACAAAGATTAGGAGTCTTATCAGATTACAGAAGATGACAAAAAGAGTATATAGCCTTTGGAATGTGTCTCATCATTGGACCTCCCCTAGCAGTGCTTTCATTTTCTACAGAATTGAATTTGAAAAGAAAGGATAGAACTACAATCATTTGTAAGACAGAAAGTGTATATTACTGTCCATGAAAATATATATGTTGAAATTTTCATGAATGAATACTGTACATTAAAGATAATTCAAGAGGAAATTACAGGCATTGCATTATTATATAGTATATATTTACATTTCATACACAACAGTGATCTTTTGTTACTTGCTACATTAGAATCTACAGCTAAGCCTGAAAAAAATTGTTAGCTACTCATTTACATGATAATAGAACAAGTATGGTACATCTGAATGCTATTTCAAAGCTATGGTGTTTTGGAGGGGTGCTATTAAAGTAGGTGAACCAGCAATACGGACAGAATATGTTGCATCTGATTTGGTGAACATGGGTACTGAATACCAAATTGTACTAGATTTGGTATTCAGTACAAAGCTCCCTACTTTTCTTAGATTGTGCTGTACATTGAAATGTTCCAAGGAATAAAAATGTCAAATTATGGAATGGATAGATAAGCAGACATCCCACACACATTACATTACAAAGATTCTTACAGTAAAGAATTGGACCATTCCACAATCTCACCATAATTAGTAAAAAGAACTGATGGAAAAAAATCATTAATACTCAATATTCTGCCAGCAGTTATTGAAAGTACATACATATGAGAATATAATATAGTACTTGCTTGGTGAGGAGCAGCCTATGAAATATCTGGTTTTATCTGTAACAAAAAAAATATGAAGACAGAATATAAATAGATAGGTACAGTATTACACTTGGCTCTTTCACATAAATCTAACATATGTATATGTTGTAGGTGTTATTGGATGGAAAATAAAAGTAATAAATTAAGTAAAAAGAATAAAAATAATGTAAGGCAATATTTTTTTCCCCTTTTTCAATTATACTCTTTAGGAACTTGAAGTTCTCCAGTCATTTTGGATATAAAGGGAATAAAAAATAAAACAATAATGTAATAGTTTTAAACACAGTAATCAAATGTCTAAAACAAGAGATACACCTTTCAGTTAGAAGATACGTTTCTAGATCTTTTCAGGGAAACATCCACGCAAGTGATGTGCTTACTTCAATGAATATTTAAAACAGTGGAATATATTACTAGAGATGTGCACTTGAAATTTTTCGGGTTTTGTGTTTTGGTTTTGGGTTCGGTTCCACGGCCGTGTTTTGGGTTCGACCGCGTTTTGGCAAAACCTCACCGAATTTTTTTTGTCGGATTCGGGTGTGTTTTGGATTCGGGTGTTTTTTTTTAAAAACACTAAAAAACAGCTTAAATCATAGAATTTGGGGGTCATTTTGATCCCAGAGTATTATTAACCTCAAAAACCATAATTTACACTCATTTTCAGTCTATTCTGAATACCTCACACCTCACAATATTATTTTTAGTCCTAAAATTTGCACCTAAGTCGCTGGATGACTAAGCTAAGCGACCCTAGTGGCCGACACAAACACCGGGCCCATCTAGGAGTGGCACTGCAGTGTCACGCAGGATGTCCCTTCCAAAAAACCCTCCCCAAACAGCACATGATGCAAAGAAAAAAAGAGGCGCAATGAGGTAGCTGTGTGAGTAAGATAAGCGACCCTAGTGGCCGACACAAACACCGGGCCCATCTAGGAGTGGCACTGCAGTGTCACGCAGGATGGCCCTTCCAAAAAACCCTCCCCAAACAGCACATGACGCAAAGAAAAAAAGAGGCGCAATGAGGTAGCTGTGTGAGTAAGATAAGCGACCCTAGTGGCCGACACAAACACCGGGCCCATCTAGGAGTGGCACTGCAGTGTCACGCAGGATGTCCCTTCCAAAAAACCCTCCCCAAACAGCACATGACGCAAAGAAAAAAAGAGGCGCAATGAGGTAGCTGTGTGAGTAAGATAAGCGACCCTAGTGGCCGACACAAACACCGGGCCCATCTAGGAGTGGCACTGCAGTGTCACGCAGGATGGCCCTTCCAAAAAACCCTCCCCAAACAGCACATGACGCAAAGAAAAAAAGAGACGCAATGAGGTAGCTGTGTGAGTAAGATAAGCGACCCTAGTGGCCGACACAAACACCGGGCCCATCTAGGAGTGGCACTGCAGTGTCACGCAGGATGGCCCTTCCAAAAAACCCTCCCCAAACAGCACATGACGCAAAGAAAAAAAGAGACGCAATGAGGTAGCTGTGTGAGTAAGATAAGCGACCCTAGTGGCCGACACAAACACCGGGCCCATCTAGGAGTGGCACTGCAGTGTCACGCAGGATGTCCCTTCCAAAAAACCCTCCCCAAACAGCACATGACGCAAAGAAAAAAAGAGGCGCAATGAGGTAGCTGTGTGAGTAAGATAAGCGACCCTAGTGGCCGACACAAACACCGGGCCCATCTAGGAGTGGCACTGCAGTGTCACGCAGGATGTCCCTTCCAAAAAACCCTCCCCAAACAGCACATGACGCAAAGAAAAAAAGAGGCGCAATGAGGTAGCTGTGTGAGTAAGATAAGCGACCCTAGTGGCCGACACAAACACCGGGCCCATCTAGGAGTGGCACTGCAGTGTCACGCAGGATGTCCCTTCCAAAAAACCCTCCCCAAACAGCACATGACGCAAAGAAAAAAAGAGACGCAATGAGGTAGCTGTGTGAGTAAGATAAGCGACCCTAGTGGCCGACACAAACACCGGGCCCATCTAGGAGTGGCACTGCAGTGTCACGCAGGATGGCCCTTCCAAAAAACATTCCACAAACAGCACATGACGCAAAGAAAAATTAAAGAAAAAAGAGGTGCAAGATGGAATTGTCCTTGGGCCCTCCCACCCACCCTTATGTTGTATAAACAGGACATGCACACTTTAACCAACCCATCATTTCAGTGACAGGGTCTGCCACACGACTGTGACTGAAATGACGGGTTGGTTTGGACCCCCACCAAAAAAGAAGCAATTAATCTCTCCTTGCACAAACTGGCTCTACAGAGGCAAGATGTCCACCTCATCATCATCCTCCGATATATCACCGTGTACATCCCCCTCCTCACAGATTATCAATTTGTCCCCACTGGAATCCACCATCTCAGCTCCCTGTGTACTTTGTGGAGGCAATTGCTGCTGGTCAATGTCTCCACGGAGGAATTGATTATAATTCATTTTAATGAACATCATCTTCTCCACATTTTCTGGATGTAACCTCGTACGCCGATTGCTGACAAGGTGAGCGGCGGCACTAAACACTCTTTCGGAGTACACACTTGTGGGAGGGCAACTTAGGTAGAATAAAGCCAGTTTGTGCAAGGGCCTCCAAATTGCCTCTTTTTCCTGCCAGTATAAGTACGGACTGTGTGACGTGCCTACTTGGATGCGGTCACTCATATAATCCTCCACCATTCTTTCAATGTTGAGAGAATCATATGCAGTGACAGTAGACGACATGTCCGTAATCGTTGTCAGGTCCTTCAGTCCGGACCAGATGTCAGCATCAGCAGTCGCTCCAGACTGCCCTGCATCACCGCCAGCGGGTGGGCTCGGAATTCTGAGCCTTTTCCTCGCACCCCCAGTTGCGGGAGAATGTGAAGGAGGAGATGTTGACAGGTCGCGTTCCGCTTGACTTGACAATTTTCTCACCAGCAGGTCTTTCAACCCCAGCAGACTTGTGTCTGCCGGAAAGAGAGATCCAAGGTAGGCTTTAAATCTAGGATCGAGCACGGTGGCCAAAATGTAGTGCTCTGATTTCAACAGATTGACCACCCGTGAATCCTTGTTAAGCGAATTAAGGGCTCCATCCACAAGTCCCACATGCCTAGCGGAATCTCTCCGTGTTAGCTCCTCCTTCATTGTCTCCAGCTTCTTCTGCAAAAGCCTGATGAGGGGAATGACCTGACTCAGGCTGGCAGTGTCTGAACTGACTTCACGTGTGGCAAGTTCAAAGGGCATCAGAACCTTGCACAACGTTGAAATCATTCTCCACTGCGCTTGAGACAGGTGCATTCCACCTCCTATATCGTGCTCAATTGTATAGGCTTGAATGGCCTTTTGCTGCTCCTCCAACCTCTGAAGCATATAGAGGGTTGAATTCCACCTCGTTACCACTTCTTGCTTCAGATGATGGCAGGGCAGGTTCAGTAGTTTTTGGTGGTGCTCCAGTCTTCTGTACGTGGTGCCTGTACGCCGAAAGTGTCCCGCAATTCTTCTGGCCACCGACAGCATCTCTTGCACGCCCCTGTCGTTTTTTAAAAAATTCTGCACCACCAAATTCAAGGTATGTGCAAAACATGGGACGTGCTGGAATTTGCCCATATTTAATGCACACACAATATTGCTAGCGTTGTCCGATGCCACAAATCCACAGGAGAGTCCAATTGGGGTAAGCCATTCCGCGATGATCTTCCTCAGTTGCCGTAAGAGGTTTTCAGCTGTGTGCGTATTCTGGAAAGCGGTGATACAAAGCGTAGCCTGCCTAGGAAAGAGTTGGCGTTTGCGAGATGCTGCTACTGGTGCCGCCGCTGCTGTTCTTGCGGCGGGAGTCCATACATCTACCCAGTGGGCTGTCACAGTCATATAGTTCTGACCCTGCCCTGCTCCACTTGTCCACATGTCCGTGGTTAAGTGGACATTGGGTACAACTGCATTTTTTAGGACACTGGTGACTCTTTTTCTGATGTCCGTGTACATTCTCGGTATCGCCTGCCTAGAGAAGTGGAACCTAGATGGTATTTGGTAACGGGGGCACACTACCTCAAGAAATTGTCTAGTTCCCTGTGAACTAACGGCGGATACCGGACGCACGTCTAACACCAACATAGTTGTCAAGGCCTCAGTTATCCGCTTTGCAGCAGGATGACTGCTGTGATATTTCATCTTCCTCGCAAAGGACTGTTGGACAGTCAATTGCTTACTGGAAGTAGTACAAGTGGGCTTACGACTTCCCCTCTGGGATGACCATCGACTCCCAGCAGCAACAACAGCAGCGCCAGCAGCAGTAGGCATTACACTCAAGGATGCATCGGAGGAATCCCAGGCAGGAGAGGACTCGTCAGAATTGCCAGTGACATGGCCTGCAGGACTATTGGCATTCCTGGGGAAGGAGGAAATTGACACCGAGGGAGTTGGTGGGGTGGTTTGCGTGAGCTTGGTTACAAGAGGAAGGGATTTACTGGTCAGTGGACTGCTTCCGCTGTCACCCAAAGTTTTTGAACTTGTCACTGACTTATTATGAATGCGCTGCAGGTGACGTATAAGGGAGGATGTTCCGAGGTGGTTAACGTCCTTACCCCTACTTATTACAGCTTGACAAAGGCAACACACGGCTTGACACCTGTTGTCCGCATTTCTGTTGAAATACTTCCACACCGAAGAGCTGATTTTTTTGGTATTTTCACCAGGCATGTCAATGGCCATATTCCTCCCACGGACAACAGGTGTCTCCCCGGGTGCCTGACTTAAACAAACCACCTCACCATCAGAATCCTCCTGGTCAATTTCCTCCCCAGCGCCAGCAACACCCATATCCTCCTCATCCTGGTGTACTTCAACACTGACATCTTCAATCTGACTATCAGGAACTGGACTGCGGATGCTCCTTCCAGCACTTGCAGGGGGCGTGCAAATGGTGGAAGGCGCATGCTCTTCACGTCCAGTGTTGGGAAGGTCAGGCATCGCAACCGACACAATTGGAGTCGGACTCTCCTTGTGGATTTGGGATTTCGAAGAACGCACAGTTCTTTGCGGTGCTACTGCTTTTGCCAGCTTGAGTCTTTTCATTTTTCTAGCGAGAGGCTGAGTGCTTCCATCCTCATGTGAAGCTGAACCACTAGCCATGAACATAGGCCAGGGCCTCAGCCGTTCCTTACCACTCCGTGTGGTAAATGGCATATTGGCAAGTTTACGCTTCTCCTCCGACAATTTTATTTTAGGTTTTGGAGTCCTTTTTTTACTGATATTTGGTGTTTTGGATTTGACATGCTCTGTACTATGACATTGGGCATCGGCCTTGGCAGACGACGTTGCTGGCATTTCATCGTCTCGGCCATGACTAGTGGCAGCAGCTTCAGCACGAGGTGGAAGTGGATCTTGATCTTTCCCTAATTTTGGAACCTCAACATTTTTGTTCTCCATATTTTAATAGGCACAACTAAAAGGCACTTCAGGTAAACAATGGAGATGGATGGATACTAGTATACTTATGGATGGACTGCCGAGTGCCGACACAGAGGTAGCTACAGCCGTGGACTACCGTACTGTGTCTGCTGCTAATATAGACTGGATGGATAATGATATGAAATCAATATATATATATGTATGTATATATAATATCACTAGTACTGCAGCCGGACAGGTAGATAATATATTTATTAGGTAATGATGACTGATGACGGACCTGCTGGACACTGTCAGCTCAGCAGCACCGCAGACTGCTACAGTAATCTACTATACTATAGTAGTATGTACAAAGAAGAAAGAAAAAAAAAAAACCACGGGTAGGTGGTATACAATTATGGATGGACTGCCGAGTGCCGACACAGAGGTAGCTACAGCCGTGGACTAACGTACTGTGTCTGTTGCTAATGTAGACTGGATGATAATGAGATGAAATCAATATATATATGTATGTATATATAATATCACTAGTACTGCAGCCGGACAGGTAGATAATATATTTATTAGGTAATGATGACTGATGACGGACCTGCTGGACACTGTCAGCTCAGCAGCACCGCAGACTGCTACAGTAAGCTACTATACTATAGTAGTATGTACAAAGAAGAAAGAAAAAAAAAAAACCACGGGTAGGTGGTATACAATTATGGATGGACTGCCGAGTGCCGACACAGAGGTAGCTACAGCCGTGGACTAACGTACTGTGTCTGCTGCTAATATAGAGTCTAGACTGGATGATAAATTATTGATAATGAGATGAAATCAATATAATATCACTAGTACTGCAGCCGGACAGGTACTATATATATTTATTATGTAATGACTGATGACGGACCTGCTGGACACTGTCAGGTCAGCAGCACCGCAGACTGCTACAGTAAGCTACTATAGTAGTATGTATAAAGAAGAATGAAAAAAAAAAAAACCACGGGTAGGTGGTATACAATATTATATATATATATATATATATATATATATTATATACAATTATATATATATATATATATATATATATATATTAAACTGGTGGTGATTGATTATTAAACTGGTGGTCAGGTCACGTTGCAACTTGCAACTAGTACTCCGAGTCCTAAGCAGACAATCACAAAATATATTATTATACTGGTGGTCAGTGTGGTCACAACAATGGCAGTGTGGCACTGACTCTGGCAGCAAAAGTGTGCACTGTATGTTATATGTACTCCTGAGTCCTGCTCTCAGACTCTAACTGCTCCCCACTGTCAGTGTCTCCCCCACAAGTCAGATAATTAATACAATACACTTACAGTCACACTATCTAATCTATATCACTTCAGCAAGTAGTATAGTAGTATAGTAGTACTCCTCCTAATAATGCTCCCCAAAATTACTACTACTGTGTCTCTCTCGTCTCTACTGTGTCTCTCTCTTCTCTAAACGGAGAGGACGCCAGCCACGTCCTCTCCCTATGACTCTCAATGCACGTGTGAAAATGGCGGCGACGCGCGGCTCCTTATATAGAATCCGAGTCTCGCGATAGAATCCGAGCCTCGCGAGAATCCGACAGCGGGATGATGACGTTCGGGCGCGCTCGGGTTAACCGAGCAAGGCGGGAAGATCCGAGTCGCTCGGACCCGTGAAGAAAAAACTGAAGTTCGGGCGGGTTCGGATTCAGAGGAACCGAACCCGCTCATCTCTATATATTACAGGTATCTTAGAAACATACTGTAGAAATGGGTGGTATTCATGTGACCGGCGGTCTGCTGACCGACGGTCACATGACCTCCTCCACCATCCCGAAGGCTCACTATCCCGATGGTCGGCATGCCAACCAACAGGGACTATTTCCACTCGTGGGTGTCCACGACACCCATAGAGTGGTAATAGAACCCGTGGCGACCACAGGTCGCCACCGAGCCCGCAGCGTGGCGAGCGCAGCGTGGCGAGCGCAGCGAGCCCGCAAGGGGCTTGCTGCACTCACCCCTCCCCGCCGGGATCCCGGCGTCGGTATGCTGCCGGGATCCCGGCGTCGGTAAGCTGACTGGCGGTCAGGAGACCGCCGGTCAGCCATACTACACCCGTAGAAAATAGAATTTGATGGCAGATAAAAACCACTTGGCGTATCTAGTCTGCCCTTTTTTTTTTGCGTGTAAAGACCATCTTCTTCTGGGAATTTCCAATCTTCATTTCGACTTTGCCATTTTGTTTTACCTCCTACTTCAGAGAATCACCCCAAATTTCATAGTGAAAAAGAATATACACAGATGTAGTGTATTACTGTTTTAAAAACATTGGGTACAACAAAAAACAATCACTGAACAAATAAAAAACTAGCAGAAGCGAAGGAACCGTATAAAATTACAGCTTTAAATAAACACAAACAAGATGGGAGGAAATGGATCATCTTTCTTTGATCCTACAAAGTGCTTTGGTGCTGGTTAGAGTGAGAGCATTGAATAGGTGTCCACCTTAAAGAGTGCTGAATGGAGCAATGAAACACTTCAGTGCAAAACCAAAAGAACTAGAGGTGTCAGCAGGGCTACACCCCCCTGGTGTATGATGTTTTGGGGGATGATTGCATGTAAGGCTTCATTCTCATCACACTGGGGCTTGCCCAACACTCTTATAGCTGCTGGGCAAGCCCCCAGCCTCTCCTGGGACAGTGATGGATGATGCATACATGCGTGCATTATCCATCACTGCTGCTCAGTGACACCATCTGAGGGGGTGACACTAAAAAAGCAAAGCGCCTCTGCTATTTTGGGGTCCACCCAGCCTGCATCTCCCAAGTTACTGGTAAGTAGAAAGTTAAATAAAAAAATAATAAAAACAAATCTGGTAGTGCTACTGTACAGACCTGTTGAGACAGCTATGTACCCAATGCAGGAAATTATTTACATTGCACACTCATGGCTTTATTCAGAGTTAGATTCAAACACAAACGTGAAATGACCCAAGGAAAAAAGTCGCACTTTTCTACCTATTCTGAGTTTGCTGCAGAAGCAAACTGTGACCAACTCTGCATAGGTAGACAATAAGCCACTGCATGGACCAGGTGCTGGTTAACAAAATATTACCAAAAATATTATAACACATTGGTAAGAATATATATAAATTCTATATGTATATATATATATATATATATATATATATATATGTATATAGTTACCAGTGTCTTTGTAAACCAAAAAATAAGGCGGCACTCCCCAATTCCTTAAGCAGAATTTGTGTATTAAAGAAGTATCAAATCTCCATGCTCGTCAACGTTTCAAGGCCACCCTGGCCTTTTAGTCAGGACGTAACAAGTGAACAGTGCAGGAAACATATATAACAACTGTGTAAGTCATTCCTTTATAGGATGCATGCAGTCCGGCCACCGGTGGGAGGGCCCTCACGATGACTCGCTTCCTGCCCGTTCGTCACCAGAGATGCATCACCCCGCCGGCTTCGGTTACCATGGAGACAGCGCCACCGTTGCAACACGGGGCTGTACACAAAACATACTATTAAAATATCCAGTGCATGCAATTTAGTTAGCATAACACAAGTGCATACCATCATGTGCATATAAAGTGCAAGTGCTTAAAACTAGTGATGAGCGGGTTCGGTTCCTCGGGATCCGAACCCCCCCGAACTTCACCCTTTTTTGCACGAGTCCGAGCAGACTCGGATCCTCCCGCCTTGCTCGGTTAACCCGAGCTTGCCCGAACGTCATCATCCCGCGGTCGGATTCTCGCGAGATTCGTATTCTATATAAGGAGCCACGCGTCGCCGCAATTTTTCACTCATGCACTGGAGATGATCGTGAGAGGACGTGGCTGGCGTCCTCTCAGTTTCTATGTTCAGTGTGCTGCAAATATCTGTGCTCAGTGTGCTGCAAATATCTGTGCTCAGTGTGCTGCAAATATCTGTGCTCAGTGTGCTGTAAATATCTACGTTCTCTGCCTGAAAAATGCTCCATATCTGTGCTCAGTGTGCTGCAAATATCTGTGCTCAGTGTGCTAATTGCTTTATTGTGGGGACTGGGGACCAGCGGTATTGTATAGTAGGTGGACAGTGCAGAGTTTTGCTGACCAGTGACCACCAGTATTATACATTCTCTGCCTGAAAAATGCTCCATATCTGTGCTGCATTGTAGTACATAGTAGGAGGACAGTGCAGAATTTTGCTGACCACCAGTATATATATAGCAGTACGGTACAGTAGTCCCCTGCTCTACCTCTGTGTTGTCAAGTATACTATCCCATCCATACCTGTGGTGCATTTAAGTTTTGCACAGTATATATATAGTAGGAGGACAGTGCATAATTTTGCTGACCACCAGTATATAATATATAGCAGTACGGTAGAGTAGTCCACTGCTCTACCTACCTCTGTGTCGTCAAGTATACTATCCATCCATACCTGTGGTGCATTTAAGTTTTGCACAGTATATATATAGTAGGAGGACAGTGCATAATTTTGCTGACCACCAGTATATAATATATAGCAGTACGGTACAGTAGTCCACTGCTCTACCTACCTCTGAGTCGTCAAGTATACTATCCCATCCATACCTGTGGTGCAATTAAGTTTTGCACAGTATATATATAGTAGGAGGACAGTGCATAATTTTGCTGACCACCAGTATATAATATATAGTCATACGGTACAGTAGTCCACTGCTCTACCTACCTCTGTGTCGTCAAGTATACTATCCATCCATACCTGTGGTGCATTTTAGTTGTTGTGCGCAGTAGTAGGAGGACAGTGCATAATTTTGCTGACCACCAGTATATAATATATAGCAGTATGGTACAGTAGTCCACTGCTCTACCTACCTCTGTGTCGTCAAGTATACTATCCATCCATACCTGTGGTGCCTTTTAGTTGTTGTGCGCAGTAGTAGGAGGACAGTGCATAATTTTGCTTACCACCAGTATATATTATATAGCAGTACGGTACAGTAGGCCACTGCTCTACCTACCTCTGTGTCATCAAGTATACTATCCCATCCATACCTGTGGTGCATTTTAGTTTTGGACAGTATATATATAGTAGGAGGACAGTGCATAATTTTGCTGACCACCAGTATATAATATATAGCAGTACGGTACAGTAGTCCACTGCTCTACCTACCTCTGTGTAGTCAAGTATTCTATCCATCCATACCTGTGGTGCATTTAAGTTTTGCACAGTATATATATAGTAGTAGGACAGTGCATAATTTTGCTGACCACCAGTATATAATATATAGCAGTACGGTACAGTAGGCCACTGCTCTACCTACCTCTGTGTCGTCAAGTATACTATCCATCCATACCTGTGGTGCATTTCAGTTGTGCGCAGTATATATAGTAGTAGGCCATTGCTATTGATATATTACTGGCATATAATTACACACATTAAAAAATGGAGAACAAAAATGTGGAGGGTAAAATAGGGAAAGATCAAGATCCACTTCCACCTCGTGCTGAAGCTGCTGCCACTAGTCATGGCCGAAAAGATAAAATGCCATCAACGTCGTCTGCCAAGGCCGATGCCCAATGTCATAGTAGAGAGCATGTAATATCCAAAAAAATAAAGCTCAGTAAAATGACCAAAAAATTTAAATCAAAATCATCTGAGGAGAAGCGTAAACTTGCCAATGTGCCATTTACGACACGGAGTGGCAAGGAACGGCTGAGGGCCTGGCCTATGTTCATGGCTAGTGGTTCAGCTTAACATGAGGATGGAAGCACTCATCCTCCTGCTAGAAAACTTAAAAGAGTTAAGATGGCAAAAGCACACCAAAGAACTGCGTTCATCTAAATCACAAATCCCCAAGGAGAGTCCAATTGTGTCGGTTGCGATGCCTGACCTTCCCAACACTGGACGGGAAGAGGTGGCACCTTCCACCATTTGCACGCCCCCTGCAAGTGCTGGAAGGAGCACCCGCAGTCCAGTTCCTAATAGTCAAATTGAAGATGTCACTGTTGAAGTACACCAGGATGAGGATATGGGTGTTGCTGGCGCTGGGGAGGAAATTGACAAAGGCACGTCAGACAGTCCGTCTGTATACTGGCAGGAAAGAGGCAATTTGGAGGCCCTTGCTCAAACTGGCTTTATTTTACCTAAATTGCCCCCCCTCCAGTGTGCACTCCGAAAGAGTGTTTAGTGCAGCCGCTCACCTTGTCAGCAATCGGCGTACAAGGGGGGTAATTCCAAGTTGATCGCAGCAGGAAATGTTTTAGCAGTTGGGCAAAACCATGTGCAGGTGCAGGGGAGACAGATATAACATGTGCAGAGAGAGATAGATTTGGGTGTGGTGTGTTCAATCTGCAATCTAAATTGCAGTGTAAAAATAAAGCAGACAGTATTTACCCTGCACAGAAACAAAATAACCCACCCAAATCTAACTCTCCCTGCACATGTTATATTTGCCTCCCCTGCAGTGCACATGGTTTTGCCCAACTGCTAAAAAAAATTCCTGCTGCGATCAACTTGGAATTACCCCCAAGGTTACTTCCAGAAAATGTGGAGAAGATGATGTTCATCAAAATGAATTATAATCAATTACTCCGTGGAGACATTCACCAGAAATTGCCTCCAGAAAGTACACAGGGACCTGAGATGGTGGATTCCAGTGGGGACGAATTAATAATCTGTGAGGAGCGGGATGTACACAGTGAAAGGGGTGAGGAATCAGACGATGAGGAGGAGGTGGACATCTTGCCTCTGTAGAGCCAGTTTGTGCAAGGAGAGATTGATTGCTTCTTTTTTGGTGGGGGCCCAAACCAACCAGTCATTTCAGTCACAGTGGTGTGGCAGTCCCTGTCGCTGAAATAATGGGTTTGTTAAAGTGTGCATGTCCTGTTTATACAACATAAGGGAGGTTGGGAGGGCCCAAGGACAATTCCATCTTGCACCTCTTTTTTCTTTCATTTTTCATTACATCATGTGCTGTTTGGGGACTATTTTTTGAAGTGCCATCCTGTCTGACACTGCAGTGCCACTCCTAGATGGGCCAGGTGTTTGTGTCGGCCACTAGGGTCGCTTAGCTTAGTCACACAGTTACCTCATTGCGCCTCTTTTTTTCTTTGCATCATGTGCTGTTTGGGGACAATTTTTTTAATCTGCCATCCTGTCTGACACTGCAGTGCCACTCCTAGATGGGCCAGGTGTTTGTGTCGGCCACTTGGGTCGCTTAGCATAGTCACACAGCTACCTCATTGCGCCTCTTTTTTTCTTTACATCATGCGCTATTTGGGGACTATTTTTGAAGTGCCATCCTGTCTGACACTGCAGTGCCACTCCTAGATGGGCCAGGTGTTTGTGTCGGCCACTTGGGTCGCTTAGCTTAGTCACACAGCTACCTCATTGCACCTCTTTTTTTCTTTGCATCATGTGCTGTTTGTGGACAATTTTTTTAATCTGCCATCCTGTCTGACACTGCAGTGCCACTCCTAAATGGGCCAGGTGTTTGTGTCGGCCACTTGGGTCGCTTAGCTTAGTCATCCAGCGACCTCGGTGCAAATTTTAGGACTAAAAATAATATTGTGAGGTGTTCAGTGTTCAGAATAGACTGGAAATGAGTGTATATTATGGTTATTGAGGTTAATAATACTGTGGGATTAAAATGACCCCCAAATTCTACAATTTAAGCTGTTTTTGAGGGTTTTTTGTAAAAAGCACCCAAATCCAAAACACACCCGAATCCGACAAAAAAATTTCAGGGAGGTTTTGCCAAAACGCGTCCGAATCCAAAACACGGCCGCGGAACCGAATCCAAAACCAAAACACAAAACCCGAAAAATATCCGGTGCACATTACTACTTAAAACAGACAATACATATTAACATCAAACATTAATAAGTTAAAAACCAGAGTTAATAAAATTAATCCATAGTCATGCTGTCCATAAATCTTATAATGCCTCAGCTACTATTCCTCTATCTCAATTATCTCTCAACAGCTTCACAGAGCTGCATCATACTTTAAAGCCTTTTAATACTTATACGTAGCTAGTGAACTTTACAGAAATATGTCCAGGAAATTTTTTCGTTAAGGCCCCTGGGAGAAATGGTATCTAGAATATGTATCCATTTTGATTCACACTGATTAAGACGTTTCTTACGATCACCACCATGCATATCCATGGGGATATGATCAATGATCTTGTATCTCAAGGAGGTCAGACTATGCTGAACCTCCTTGAAGTGCCGAGCCACCGGCTGGTCACACTCTTTATTTTCTAGCGCCGCTTTTATAGCTGAGCGATGTAAAGCCATCCGCTCTCTAAAGGTGCAAATGGTCTGTCCAACGTAATAGAGCCCACAAGGGCACATAATGATGTAAACCACAAATTGTGTTGTACAACTCAGGATGTGATTGATCTTAAACTTCCGGCCCGTGTGCGGGTGTTTAAAATAGGGGCCTGGTTCCATAAAGCTACACGTCGTGCAAGATGCACATTTGTAGCAACCCATTTTTTTCTTTTGTAGCAAAAAGGAGGTTTTAGGATTGTCGGGCGTATATGTAATATTGGTTTTGACTAGCAAATCCCGTAAGTTCCTACCCCTTTTATAACACGGCATTATGTTTTTATTCTTAAATACCGGTAGGTCACTGTCTCCAGACACGATGGGCCATAATGCTTTTGTGGCTCGGGGTATAACCTGACTAGCCATTGTAAATTCTGAAACTAGCGGGATTCTATTTTGTTTTCCTATCTTACTCTTTGCTTCCAATAAACTGTGCCTAGGAATTCTCAATGTCTGTTCTTTAGCTTTCTCAAGAACAGATCGCGGATATCCCCGGCTAGCAATCTTTTCTGATACTTGATTTAACGCTGGTTCAAGCAGATTAATATCGCTTGTGATTCTAGCCATTCTAAGCATCTGGGATATGGGAAGGGCTTTCTTTAAAGAAGAAGGATGGCAGCTGCTGTGATGTAACAAAGTATTTCGGTCTGTTTTCTTATTAAAGATCTCAGTAGAAATGGCATTATCCTTAATCCTGACCAAAACATCTAGGTAGTTAATTTCTGTCTGACTGTATTGAAATGTAAATTTCACTGGATGGTTTAAAGAGTTAATATGCGTAATTAACTCTAATAACTCTGTTTCTGAATCCATCCAAATTAAAAAAGATCATCTATGTACCGCGTGTACAACATGATGTTTTTTGATACATTAGGGTCTGTAAAGAAAAAATTGCGTTCCTGCTCAAACATAAACACATTGGCGTACAATGGGGCGACATTCGTCCCCATCGCACAGCCCGTGCACTGTAAATAATATCTGCCATTATGCAAAAAGAAATTTTCTGTGAGAATAAACTTCAATAATTCCAGAAACAAAGGAATATCCACATCTGTGAAATGATTAGTGTGGAAAAACTATTTCATGCAATCAAGGCCCATATCATGAGGTATGACAGTATACAAATTCCTCACATCCAAGGTACACAAGTATGCCCCTGTTGGAATATATTTAAATTCTTCTAATTTCAACAAAAATTGTGTAGTATCCTTAAAAAAGTTATTTGTCTTTCTACCAACGGTTGTACTAAATAATCAAGGAATTGTGAAATAGGCTATAGAAGTGATCCCCTTGCCGATATGATCGGTCTACCTGGGGGCTTCTGGGCATCCTTGTGTACCTTGGGAATAGTGTAGATAATAGGAGTGATGGGATAAGGCTGTGACAATGTGTCAAACATTTTTTATTTAGCCTGCCATCCCTCAGGGCCGTAGTCAACATTAAATCTAGTTCCCGTTTGAATTGATCATTAGGATTATAAGATAGTCTCATATACGTATTGGAATCTGCTAACTGCTGATCGATGTCCTCCATGTATTTGTCCAAATCCATAATGACAATTGTCCCGCCCTTACCTGCGGGGCGGATGACAATATCTGAATATGACCTTAAGTCCCGCAATGCTTGTTGTTGCTGTTTATTTAAACTAGTAAAATGTTTTTTGGGCGCCATATCATACTTGGTGACTGACTCATCCAACAATCGTGAGAAAGTTCTTAATGAAGAATTATTAGATGGGGGATCAAATTTAGATCTAGAATGTTTCATGAAGAAATCTTGGAACACATCATCCTTACCCGGTGGCTTATCTTGAAAAAATTGCCTAATACGTAGTGAACGACTAAACCGATGTAAATCAACCTTCCAATTAAAGTCATTATGGGGGTTACTTGGGATAAATGAAAGTCCTTTACTGAGAACTGAAATTTCAGAGGGGGAAAAATTACGCAAGGATAAATTGAACACTAGTTCCTGGTCTTGTTCTCGTTTACTGGCGGCTTTGTATATTCTTTCTGGATGCCCCCCCCCCGGCGGTGGTCAGTGTGGTCACAACAATGGCAGTGTGGCACTGACTCTGGCAGCAAAAGTGTGCACTGTATGTTATATGTACTCCTGAGTCCTGCTCTCAGACTCTAACTGCTCCCCACTGTCAGTGTCTCCCCCACAAGTCAGATAATTAATACAATACACTTACAGTCACACTATCTAATCTATATCACTTCAGCAAGTAGTATAGTAGTATAGTAGTACTCCTCCTAATAATGCTCCCCAAAATTACTACTACTGTGTCTCTCTCGTCTCTACTGTGTCTCTCTCTTCTCTAAACGGAGAGGACGCCAGCCACGTCCTCTCCCTATGACTCTCAATGCACGTGTGAAAATGGCGGCGACGCGCGGCTCCTTATATAGAATCCGAGTCTCGCGATAGAATCCGAGCCTCGCGAGAATCCGACAGCGGGATGATGACGTTCGGGCGCGCTCG
Organism: Pseudophryne corroboree; assembly: GCF_028390025.1. NCBI lineage: Eukaryota > Metazoa > Chordata > Amphibia > Anura > Myobatrachidae > Pseudophryne > Pseudophryne corroboree. The sequence goes on along the minus strand of NC_086444.1, from coordinate 338,434,438 downwards.
GGTTAACCGAGCAAGGCGGGAAGATCCGAGTCGCTCGGACCCGTGAAGAAAAAAACTGAAGTTCGGGCGGGTTCGGATTCAGAGGAACCGAACCCGCTCATCTCTATATATTACAGGTATCTTAGAAACATACTGTAGAAACGGGTGGTATTCATGTGACCGGCGGTCTGCTGACCGACGGTCACATGACCTCCTCCACCATCCCGAAGGCTCACTATCCCGATGGTCGGCATGCCGACCAACAGGGACTATTTCCACTCGTGGGTGTCCACGACACCCATAGAGTGGTAATAGAACCCGTGGCGACCACAGGTCACCACCAAGCCCGCAGCGTGGCGAGCGCAGCGAGCCCGCAAGGGGCTTGCTGCACTCACCCCTCCCCGCCGGGATCCCGGCGTCGGTATGCTGCCGGGATCCCGGCGTCGGTAAGCTGACCGGCGGTCAGGAGACCGCCGGTCAGCCATACTACACCCATAGAAACATAGAATTTGATGGCAGATAAAAACGACTTGGCGTATCTAGTCTGCCCTTTTTTTTTTGCGTGTAAAGACCATCTTCTTCTGGGAATTTCCAATCTTCATTTCGACTTTGCCATTTTGTTTTACCTCCTACTTCAGAGAATCACCCCAAATTTCATAGTGAAAAAGAATATACACAGATGTAGTGTATTACTGTTTTAAAAACATTGGGTACAACAAAAAACAATCACTGAACAAATAAAAAACTAGCAGAAGCGAAGGAACCGTATAAAATTACAGCTTTAAATAAACACAAACAAGATGGGAGGAAATGGCTTATCTTTCTTTGATCCTACAAAGTGCTTTGGTGCTGGTTAGAGTGAGAGCATTGAATAGGTGTCCACCTTAAAGAGTGCTGAATGGAGCAATGAAACACTTCAGTGCAAAACCAAAAGAACTAGAGGTGTCAGCAGGGCTACACCCCCCTGGTGTATGATGTTTTGGGGGATGATTGCATGTAAGGCTTCATTCTCATCACACTGGGGCTTGCCCAACACTCTTATAGCTGCTGGGCAAGCCCCCAGCCTCTCCTGGGACAGTGATGGATGATGCATACATGCATGCATTATCCATCACTGCTGCTCAGTGACACCATCTGAGGGGGTGACACTAAAAAAGCAAAGCGCCTCTGCTATTTTGGGGTCCACCCAGCCTGCATCTCCCAAGTTACTGGTAAGTAGAAAGTTAAATAAAAAAATAATAAAAACAAATCTGGTAGTGCTACTGTACAGACCTGTTGAGACAGCTATGTACCCAATGCAGGAAATTATTTACATTGCACACTCATGGCTTTATTCAGAGTTAGATTCAAACACAAACGTGAAATGACCCAAGGAAAAAAGTCGCACTTTTCTACCTATTCTGAGTTTGCTGCAGAAGCAAACTGTGACCAACTCTGCATAGGTAGACAATAAGCCACTGCATGGACCAGGTGCTGGTTAACAAAATATTACCAAAAATATTATAACACATTGGTAAGAATATATATAAATTCTATATGTATATATATATATATATATATATATATATATATGTATATAGTTACCAGTGTCTTTGTAAACCAAAAAATAAGGCGGCACTCCCCAATTCCTTAAGCAGAATTTGTGTATTAAAGAAGTATCAAATCTCCATGCTCGTCAACGTTTCAAGGCCACCCTGGCCTTTTAGTCAGGACGTAACAAGTGAACAGTGCAGGAAACATATATAACAACTGTGTAAGTCATTCCTTTATAGGATGCATGCAGTCCAGCGAGCAGACGCCCTCTGCTTCCGCCCGGCCACCGGTGGGAGGGCCCTCACGATGACTCGCTTCCTGCCCGTTCGTCACCAGAGATGCATCACCCCGCCGGCTTCGGTTACCATGGAGACAGCGCCACCGTTGCAACACGGGGCTGTACACAAAACATACTATTAAAATATCCAGTGCGTGCAATTTAGTTAGCATAACACAAGTGCATACCATCATGTGCATATAAAGTGCAAGTGCTTAAAACTAGTGATGAGCGGGTTCGGTTCCTCGGGATCAGAACCCCCCCGAACTTCACCCTTTTTTGCACGAGTCCGAGCAGACTCGGATCCTCCCGCCTTGCTCGGTTAACCCGAGCTTGCCCGAACGTCATCATCCCGCGGTCGGATTCTCGCGAGATTCGTATTCTATATAAGGAGCCACGCGTCGCCGCAATTTTTCACTCATGCACTGGAGATGATCGTGAGAGGACGTGGCTGGCGTCCTCTCAGTTTCTATGTTCAGTGTGCTGCAAATATCTGTGCTCAGTGTGCTGCAAATATCTGTGCTCAGTGTGCTGCAAATATCTGTGCTCAGTGTGCTGCAAATATCTACGTTCTCTGCCTGAAAAATGCTCCATATCTGTGATCAGTGTGCTGCAAATATCTGTGCTCAGTGTGCTAATTGCTTTATTGTGGGGACTGGGGACCAGCGGTATTGTATAGTAGGTGGACAGTGCAGAGTTTTGCTGACCAGTGACCACCAGTATTATACATTCTCTGCCTGAAAAATGCTCCATATCTGTGCTGCATTGTAGTACATAGTAGGAGGACAGTGCAGAATTTTGCTGACCACCAGTATATATATAGCAGTACGGTACAGTAGTCCCCTGCTCTACCTCTGTGTTGTCAAGTATACTATCCCATCCATACCTGTGGTGCATTTAAGTTTTGCACAGTATATATATAGTAGGAGGACAGTGCATAATTTTGCTGACCACCAGTATATAATATATAGCAGTACGGTAGAGTAGTCCACTGCTCTACCTACCTCTGTGTCGTCAAGTATACTATCCATCCATACCTGTGGTGCATTTAAGTTTTGCACAGTATATATATAGTAGGAGGACAGTGCATAATTTTGCTGACCACCAGTATATAATATATAGCAGTACGGTACAGTAGTCCACTGCTCTACCTACCTCTGAGTCGTCAAGTATACTATCCCATCCATACCTGTGGTGCAATTAAGTTTTGCACAGTATATATATAGTAGGAGGACAGTGCATAATTTTGCTGACCACCAGTATATAATATATAGCCGTACGGTACAGTAGTCCACTGCTCTACCTACCTCTGTGTCGTCAAGTATACTATCCATCCATACCTGTGGTGCATTTTAGTTGTTGTGCGCAGTAGTAGGAGGACAGTGCATAATTTTGCTGACCACCAGTATATAATATATAGCAGTATGGTACAGTAGTCCACTGCTCTACCTACCTCTGTGTCGTCAAGTATACTATCCATCCATACCTGTGGTGCCTTTTAGTTGTTGTGCGCAGTAGTAGGAGGACAGTGCATAATTTTGCTTACCACCAGTATATAATATATAGCAGTACGGTACAGTAGGCCACTGCTCTACCTACCTCTGTGTCGTCAAGTATACTATCCCATCCATACCTGTGGTGCATTTAAGTTTTGGACAGTATATATATAGTAGGAGGACAGTGCATAATTTTGCTGACCACCAGTATATAATTTATAGCAGTACGGTACAGTAGTCCACTGCCCTACCTACCTCTGTGTAGTCAAGTATTCTATCCATCCATACCTGTGGTGCATTTAAGTTTTGCACAGTATATATATATAGTAGTAGGACAGTGCATAATTTTGCTGACCACCAGTATATAATATATAGCAGTACGGTACAGTAGGCCACTGCTCTACCTACCTCTGTGTCGTCAAGTATACTATCCATCCATACCTGTGGTGCATTTCAGTTGTGCGCAGTATATATAGTAGTAGGCCATTGCTATTGATATATTACTGGCATATAATTACACACATTAAAAAATGGAGAACAAAAATGTGGAGGGTAAAATAGGGAAAGATCAAGATCCACTTCCACCTCGTGCTGAAGCTGCTGCCACTAGTCATGGCCGAAAAGATAAAATGCCATCAACGTCGTCTGCCAAGGCCGATGCCCAATGTCATAGTAGAGAGCATGTAATATCCAAAAAAATAAAGCTCAGTAAAATGACCAAAAAATTTAAATCAAAATCATCTGAGGAGAAGCGTAAACTTGCCAATGTGCCATTTACGACACGGAGTGGCAAGGAACGGCTGAGGGCCTGGCCTATGTTCATGGCTAGTGGTTCAGCTTAACATGAGGATGGAAGCACTCATCCTCCTGCTAGAAAACTTAAAAGAGTTAAGATGGCAAAAGCACACCAAAGAACTGCGTTCATCTAAATCACAAATCCCCAAGGAGAGTCCAATTGTGTCGGTTGCGATGCCTGACCTTCCCAACACTGGACGGGAAGAGGTGGCACCTTCCACCATTTGCACGCCCCCTGCAAGTGCTGGAAGGAGCACCCGCAGTCCAGTTCCTAATAGTCAAATTGAAGATGTCACTGTTGAAGTACACCAGGATGAGGATATGGGTGTTGCTGGCGCTGGGGAGGAAATTGACAAAGGCACGTCAGACAGTCCGTCTGTATACTGGCAGGAAAAAGAGGCTATTTGGAGGCCCTTGCTCAAACTGGCTTTATTTTACCTAAATTGCCCCCCCTCCAGTGTGCACTCCGAAAGAGTGTTTAGTGCAGCCGCTCACCTTGTCAGCAATCGGCGTACAAGGTTACTTCCAGAAAATGTGGAGAAGATGATGTTCATCAAAATGAATTATAATCAATTACTCCGTGGAGACATTCACCAGAAATTGCCTCCAGAAAGTACACAGGGACCTGAGATGGTGGATTCCAGTGGGGACGAATTAATAATCTGTGAGGAGCGGGATGTACACAGTGAAAGGGGTGAGGAATCAGACGATGAGGAGGAGGTGGACATCTTGCCTCTGTAGAGCCAGTTTGTGCAAGGAGAGATTGATTGCTTCTTTTTTGGTGGGGGCCCAAACCAACCAGTCATTTCAGTCACAGTGGTGTGGCAGTCCCTGTCGCTGAAGTAATGGGTTTGTTAAAGTGTGCATGTCCTGTTTATACAACATAAGGGAGGTTGGGAGGGCCCAAGGACAATTCCATCTTGCACCTCTTTTTTCTTTCATTTTTAATTACATCATGTGCTGTTTGGGGACTATTTTTTGAAGTGCCATCCTGTCTGACACTGCAGTGCCACTCCTAGATGGGCCAGGTGTTTGTGTCGGCCACTAGGGTCGCTTAGCTTAGTCACACAGTTACCTCATTGCGCCTCTTTTTTTCTTTGCATCATGTGCTGTTTGGGGACAATTTTTTTAATCTGCCATCCTGTCTGACACTGCAGTGCCACTCCTAGATGGGCCAGGTGTTTGTGTCGGCCACTTGGGTCGCTTAGCATAGTCACACAGCTACCTCATTGCGCCTCTTTTTTTCTTTACATCATGCGCTATTTGGGGACTATTTTTGAAGTGCCATCCTGTCTGACACTGCAGTGCCACTCCTAGATGGGCCAGGTGTTTGTGTCGGCCACTTGGGTCGCTTAGCTTAGTCACACAGCTACCTCATTGCGCCTCTTTTTTTCTTTGCATCATGTGCTGTTTGTGGACAATTTTTTTAATCTGCCATCCTGTCTGACACTGCAGTGCCACTCCTAAATGGGCCAGGTGTTTGTGTCGGCCACTTGGGTCGCTTAGCTTAGTCATCCAGCGACCTCGGTGCAAATTTTAGGACTAAAAATAATATTGTGAGGTGTTCAGTGTTCAGAATAGACTGGAAATGAGTGTATATTATGGTTATTGAGGTTAATAATACTGTGGGATCAAAATGACCCCCAAATTCTACGATTTAAGCTGTTTTTGAGGGTTTTTTGTAAAAAGCACCCAAATCCAAAACACACCCGAATCCGACAAAAAAATTTCAGGGAGGTTTTGCCAAAACGCGTCCGAATCCAAAACACGGCCGCGGAACCGAATCCAAAACCAAAACACAAAACCCGAAAAATTTCCGGTGCACATTACTACTTAAAACAGACAATACATATTAACATCAAACATTAATAAGTTAAAAACCAGAGTTAATAAAATTAATCCATAGTCATGCTGTCCATAAATCTTATAATGCCTCAGCTACTATTCCTCTATCTCAATTATCTCTCAACAGCTTCACAGAGCTGCATCATACTTTAAAGCCTTTTAATACTTATACGTAGCTAGTGAACTTTACAGAAATATGTTCCAGGAAATTTTTTCGTTAAGGCCCCTGGGAGAAATGGTATCTAGAATATGTATCCATTTTGATTCACACTGATTAAGACGTTTCTTACGATCACCACCATGCATATCCATGGGGATATGATCAATGATCTTGTATCTCAAGGAGGTCAGACTATGCTGAACCTCCTTGAAGTGCCGAGCCACCGGCTGGTCACACTCTTTATTTTCTAGCGCCGCTTTTATAGCTGAGCGATGTAAAGCCATCCGCTCTCTAAAGGTGCGAATGGTCTGTCCAACGTAATAGAGCCCACAAGGGCACATAATGATGTAAACCACAAATTGTGTTGTACAACTCAGGATGTGATTGATCTTAAACTTCCGGCCCGTGTGCGGGTGTTTAAAATAGGGGCCTGGTTCCATAAAGCTACACGTCGTGCAAGATGCACATTTGTAGCAACCCATTTTTTTCTTTTGTAGCAAAAAGGAGGTTTTAGGATTGTCGGGCGTATATGTAATATTGGTTTTGACTAGCAAATCCCGTAAGTTCCTACCCCTTTTATAACACGGCATTATGTTTTTATTCTTAAATACCGGTAGGTCACTGTCTCCAGACACGATGGGCCATAATGCTTTTGTGGCTCGGGGTATAACCTGACTAGCCATTGTAAATTCTGAAACTAGCGGGATTCTATTTTGTTTTCCTATCTTACTCTTTGCTTCCAATAAACTGTGCCTAGGAATTCTCAATGTCTGTTCTTTAGCTTTCTCAAGAACAGATCGCGGATATCCCCGGCTAGCAATCTTTTCTGATACTTGATTTAACGCTGGTTCAAGCAGACTAATATCGCTTGTGATTCTAGCCATTCTAAGCATCTGGGATATGGGAAGGGCTTTCTTTAAAGAAGGAGGATGGCAGCTGCTGTGATGTAACAAAGTATTTCGGTCTGTTTTCTTATTAAAGATCTCAGTAGAAATGGCATTATCCTTAATCCTGACCAAAACATCTAGGTAGTTAATTTCTGTCTGACTGTATTGAAATGTAAATTTCACTGGATGGTTTAAAGAGTTAATATGCGTAATTAACTCTAATAACTCTGTTTCTGAATCCATCCAAATTAAAAAAGATCATCTATGTACCGCGTGTACAACATGATGTTTTTTGATACATTAGGGTCTGTAAAGAAAAAATTGCGTTCCTGCTCAAACATAAACACATTGGCGTACAATGGGGCGACATTCGTCCCCATCGCACAGCCCGTGCACTGTAAATAATATCTGCCATTATGCAAAAAGAAATTTTCTGTGAGAATAAACTTCAATAATTCCAGAAACAAAGGAATATCCACATCTGTGAAATGATTAGTGTGGAAAAACTATTTCATGCAATCAAGGCCCATATCATGAGGTATGACAGTATACAAATTCCTCACATCCAAGGTACACAAGTATGCCCCTGTTGGAATATATTTAAATTCTTCTAATTTCAACAAAAATTGTGTAGTATCCTTAAAAAAGTTATTTGTCTTTCTACCAACGGTTGTACTAAATAATCAAGAAATTGTGAAATAGGCTATAGAAGTGATCCCCTTGCCGATATGATCGGTCTACCTGGGGGCTTCTGGGCATCCTTGTGTACCTTGGGAATAGTGTAGATAATAGGAGTGATGGGATAAGGCTGTGACAATGTGTCAAACATTTTTTATTTAGCCTGCCATCCCTCAGGGCCGTAGTCAACATTAAATCTAGTTCCCGTTTGAATTGATCATTAGGATTATAAGATAGTCTCATATACGTATTGGAATCTGCTAACTGCTGATCGATGTCCTCCATGTATTTGTCCAAATCCATAATGACAATTGTCCCGCCCTTACCTGCGGGGCGGATGACAATATCTGAATATGACCTTAAGTCCCGCAATGCTTGTTGTTGCTGTTTATTTAAACTAGTAAAATGTTTTTTGGGCGCCATATCATACTTGGTGACTGACTCATCCAACAATCGTGAGAAAGTTCTTAATGAAGAATTATTAGATGGGGGATCAAATTTAGATCTAGAATGTTTCATGAAGAAATCTTGGAACACATCATCCTTACCCGGTGGCTTATCTTGAAAAAATTGCCTAATACGTAGTGAACGACTAAACCGATGTAAATCAACCTTCCAATTAAAGTCATTATGGGGGTTACTTGGGATAAATGAAAGTCCTTTACTGAGAACTGAAATTTCAGAGGGGGAAAAATTACGCAAGGATAAATTGAACACTAGTTCCTGGTCTTGTTCTCGTTTACTGGCGGCTTTGTATATTCTTTCTGGATGCCCCCCCCCCGGCGGTGGTCAGTGTGGTCACAACAATGGCAGTGTGGCACTGACTCTGGCAGCAAAAGTGTGCACTGTATGTTATATGTACTCCTGAGTCCTGCTCTCAGACTCTAACTGCTCCCCACTGTCAGTGTCTCCCCCACAAGTCAGATAATTAATACAATACACTTACAGTCACACTATCTAATCTATATCACTTCAGCAAGTAGTATAGTAGTATAGTAGTACTCCTCCTAATAATGCTCCCCAAAATTACTACTACTGTGTCTCTCTCGTCTCTACTGTGTCTCTCTCTTCTCTAAACGGAGAGGACGCCTCAATGCACGTGTGAAAATGGCGGCGACGCGCGGCTCCTTATATAGAATCCGAGTCTCGCGATAGAATCCGAGCCTCGCGAGAATCCGACAGCGGGATGATGACGTTCGGGCGCGCTCGGGTTAACCGAGCAAGGCGGGAAGATCCGAGTCGCTCGGACCCGTGAAGAAAAAAACTGAAGTTCGGGCGGGTTCGGATTCAGAGGAACCGAACCCGCTCATCTCTATATATTACAGGTATCTTAGAAACATACTGTAGAAACGGGTGGTATTCATGTGACCGGCGGTCTGCTGACCGACGGTCACATGACCTCCTCCACCATCCCGAAGGCTCACTATCCCGATGGTCGGCATGCCGACCAACAGGGACTATTTCCACTCGTGGGTGTCCACGACACCCATAGAGTGGTAATAGAACCCGTGGCGACCACAGGTCACCACCGTGCCCGCAGTGTGGCGAGCGCAGCGAGCCCGCAAGGGGCTTGCTGCACTCACCCCTCCCCGCCGGGATCCCGGCGTCGGTATGCTGCCGGGATCCCGGCGTCGGTAAGCTGACCGGCGGTCAGGAGACCGCCGGTCAGCCATACTACACCCATAGAAACATAGAATTTGATGGCAGATAAAAACCACTTGGCGTATCTAGTCTGCCCTTTTTTTTTTGCGTGTAAAGACCATCTTCTTCTGGGAATTTCCAATCTTCATTTCGACTTTGCCATCTTGTTTTACCTCCTACTTCAGAGAATCACCCCAAATTTCATAGTGAAAAAGAATATACACAGATGTAGTGTATTACTGTTTTAAAAACATTGGGTACAACAAAAAAACAATCACTGAACAAATAAAAAACTAGCAGAAGCGAAGGAACCGTATAAAATTACAGCTTTAAATAAACACAAACAAGATGGGAGGAAATGGATCATCTTTCTTTGATCCTACAAAGTGCTTTGGTGCTGGTTAGAGTGAGAGCATTGAATAGGTGTCCACCTTAAAGAGTGCTGAATGGAGCAATGAAACACTTCAGTGCAAAACCAAAAGAACTAGAGGTGTCAGCAGGGCTACACCCCCCTGGTGTATGATGTTTTGGGGGATGATTGCATGTAAGGCTTCATTCTCATCACACTGGGGCTTGCCCAACACTCTTATAGCTGCTGGGCAAGCCCCCAGCCTCTCCTGGGACAGTGATGGATGATGCATACATGCGTGCATTATCCATCACTGCTGCTCAGTGACACCATCTGAGGGGGTGACACTAAAAAAGCAAAGCGCCTCTGCTATTTTGGGGTCCACCCAGCCTGCATCTCCCAAGTTACTGGTAAGTAGAAAGTTAAATAAAAAAATAATAAAAACAAATCTGGTAGTGCTACTGTACAGACCTGTTGAGACAGCTATGTACCCAATGCAGGAAATTATTTACATTGCACACTCATGGCTTTATTCAGAGTTAGATTCAAACACAAACGTGAAATGACCCAAGGAAAAAAGTCGCACTTTTCTACCTATTCTGAGTTTGCTGCAGAAGCAAACTGTGACCAACTCTGCATAGGTAGACAATAAGCCACTGCATGGACCAGGTGCTGGTTAACAAAATATTACCAAAAATATTATAACACATTGGTAAGAATATATATAAATTCTATATGTATATATATATATATATATATATATATATATATATATATGTATATAGTTACCAGTGTCTTTGTAAACCAAAAAATAAGGCGGCACTCCCCAATTCCTTAAGCTGAATTTGTGTATTAAAGAAGTATCAAATCTCCATGCTCGTCAACGTTTCAAGGCCACCCTGGCCTTTTAGTCAGGACGTAACAAGTGAACAGTGCAGGAAACATATATAACAACTGTGTAAGTCATTCCTTTATAGGATGCATGCAGTCCAGCGAGCAGACGCCCTCTGCTTCCGCCCGGCCACCGGTGGGAGGGCCCTCACGATAACTCGCTTCCTGCCCGTTCGTCACCAGAGATGCATCACCCCGCCGGCTTCGGTTACCATGGAGACAGTGCCACCGTTGCAACACGGGGCTGTACACAAAACATACTATTAAAATATCCAGTGCGTGCAATTTAGTTAGCATAACACAAGTGCATACCATCATGTGCATATAAAGTGCAAGTGCTTAAAACTAGTGATGAGCGGGTTCGGTTCCTCGGGATCCGAACCCCCCCGAACTTCACCCTTTTTTGCACGAGTCCGAGCAGACTCGGATCCTCCCGCCTTGCTCGGTTAACCCGAGCTTGCCCGAACGTCATCATCCCGCGGTCGGATTCTCGCGAGATTCGTATTCTATATAAGGAGCCACGCGTCGCCGCAATTTTTCACTCATGCACTGGAGATGATCGTGAGAGGACGTGGCTGGCGTCCTCTCAGTTTCTATGTTCAGTGTGCTGCAAATATCTGTGCTCAGTGTGCTGCAAATATCTGTACTCAGTGTGCTGCAAATATCTGTGCTCAGTGTGCTGCAAATATCTACGTTCTCTGCCTGAAAAATGCTCCATATCTGTGCTCAGTGTGCTGCAAATATCTGTGCTCAGTGTGCTAATTGCTTTATTGTGGGGACTGGGGACCAGCGGTATTGTATAGTAGGTGGACAGTGCAGAGTTTTGCTGACCAGTGACCACCAGTATTATACATTCTCTGCCTGAAAAATGCTCCATATCTGTGCTGCATTGTAGTACATAGTAGGAGGACAGTGCAGAATTTTGCTGACCACCAGTATATATATAGCAGTACGGTACAGTAGTCCCCTGCTCTACCTCTGTGTTGTCAAGTATACTATCCCATCCATACCTGTGGTGCATTTAAGTTTTGCACAGTATATATATAGTAGGAGGACAGTGCATAATTTTGCTGACCACCAGTATATAATATATAGCAGTACGGTAGAGTAGTCCACTGCTCTACCTACCTCTGTGTCGTCAAGTATACTATCCATCCATACCTGTGGTGCATTTAAGTTTTGCACAGTATATATATAGTAGGAGGACAGTGCATAATTTTGCTGACCACCAGTATATAATATATAGCAGTACGGTACAGTAGTCCACTGCTCTACCTACCTCTGAGTCGTCAAGTATACTATCCCGTCCATACCTGTGGTGCAATTAAGTTTTGCACAGTATATATATAGTAGGAGGACAGTGCATAATTTTGCTGACCACCAGTATATAATATATAGCCGTACGGTACAGTAGTCCACTGCTCTACCTACCTCTGTGTCGTCAAGTATACTATCCATCCATACCTGTGGTGCATTTTAGTTGTTGTGCGCAGTAGTAGGAGGACAGTGCATAATTTTGCTGACCACCAGTATATAATATATAGCAGTATGGTACAGTAGTCCACTGCTCTACCTACCTCTGTGTCGTCAAGTATACTATCCATCCATACCTGTGGTGCCTTTTAGTTGTTGTGCGCAGTAGTAGGAGGACAGTGCATAATTTTGCTTACCACCAGTATATAATATATAGCAGTACGGTACAGTAGGCCACTGCTCTACCTACCTCTGTGTCGTCAAGTATACTATCCCATCCATACCTGTGGTGCATTTAAGTTTTGGACAGTATATATATAGTAGGAGGACAGTGCATAATTTTGCTGACCACCAGTATATAATTTATAGCAGTACGGTACAGTAGTCCACTGCTCTACCTACCTCTGTGTAGTCAAGTATTCTATCCATCCATACCTGTGGTGCATTTAAGTTTTGCACAGTATATATATAGTAGTAGGACAGTGCATAATTTTGCTGACCGCCAGTATATAATATATAGCAGTACGGTACAGTAGGCCACTGCTCTACCTACCTCTGTGTCGTCAAGTATACTATCCATCCATACCTGTGGTGCATTTCAGTTGTGCGCAGTATATATAGTAGTAGGCCATTGCTATTGATATATTACTGGCATATAATTACACACATTAAAAAATGGAGAACAAAAATGTGGAGGGTAAAATAGGGAAAGATCAAGATCCACTTCCACCTCGTGCTGAAGCTGCTGCCACTAGTCATGGCCGAAAAGATAAAATGCCATCAACGTCGTCTGCCAAGGCCGATGCCCAATGTCATAGTAGAGAGCATGTAATATCCAAAAAAATAAAGCTCAGTAAAATGACCAAAAAATTTAAATCAAAATCATCTGAGGAGAAGCGTAAACTTGCCAATGTGCCATTTACGACACGGAGTGGCAAGGAACGGCTGAGGGCCTGGCCTATGTTCATGGCTAGTGGTTCAGCTTAACATGAGGATGGAAGCACTCATCCTCCTGCTAGAAAACTTAAAAGAGTTAAGATGGCAAAAGCACACCAAAGAACTGCGTTCATCTAAATCACAAATCCCCAAGGAGAGTCCAATTGTGTCGGTTGCGATGCCTGACCTTCCCAACACTGGACGGGAAGAGGTGGCACCTTCCACCATTTGCACGCCCCCTGCAAGTGCTGGAAGGAGCACCCGCAGTCCAGTTCCTAATAGTCAAATTGAAGATGTCACTGTTGAAGTACACCAGGATGAGGATATGGGTGTTGCTGGCGCTGGGGAGGAAATTGACAAAGGCACGTCAGACAGTCCGTCTGTATACTGGCAGGAAAAAGAGGCTATTTGGAGGCCCTTGCTCAAACTGGCTTTATTTTACCTAAATTGCCCCCCCTCCAGTGTGCACTCCGAAAGAGTGTTTAGTGCAGCCGCTCACCTTGTCAGCAATCGGCGTACAAGGTTACTTCCAGAAAATGTGGAGAAGATGATGTTCATCAAAATGAATTATAATCAATTACTCCGTGGAGACATTCACCAGAAATTGCCTCCAGAAAGTACACAGGGACCTGAGATGGTGGATTCCAGTGGGGACGAATTAATAATCTGTGAGGAGCGGGATGTACACAGTGAAAGGGGTGAGGAATCAGACGATGAGGAGGAGGTGGACATCTTGCCTCTGTAGAGCCAGTTTGTGCAAGGAGAGATTGATTGCTTCTTTTTTGGTGGGGGCCCAAACCAACCAGTCATTTCAGTCACAGTGGTGTGGCAGTCCCTGTCGCTGAAGTAATGGGTTTGTTAAAGTGTGCATGTCCTGTTTATACAACATAAGGGAGGTTGGGAGGGCCCAAGGACAATTCCATCTTGCACCTCTTTTTTCTTTCATTTTTCATTACATCATGTGCTGTTTGGGGACTATTTTTTGAAGTGCCATCCTGTCTGACACTGCAGTGCCACTCCTAGATGGGCCAGGTGTTTGTGTCGGCCACTAGGGTCGCTTAGCTTAGTCACACAGTTACCTTATTGCGCCTCTTTTTTTCTTTGCATCATGTGCTGTTTGGGGACAATTTTTTAAATCTGCCATCCTGTCTGACACTGCAGTGCCACTCCTAGATGGGCCAGGTGTTTGTGTCGGCCACTTGGGTCGCTTAGCATAGTCACACAGCTACCTCATTGCGCCTCTTTTTTTCTTTACATCATGCGCTATTTGGGGACTATTTTTGAAGTGCCATCCTGTCTGACACTGCAGTGCCACTCCTAGATGGGCCAGGTGTTTGTGTCGGCCACTTGGGTCGCTTAGCTTAGTCACACAGCTACCTCATTGCGCCTCTTTTTTTCTTTGCATCATGTGCTGTTTGTGGACAATTTTTTTAATCTGCCATCCTGTCTGACACTGCAGTGCCACTCCTAAATGGGCCAGGTGTTTGTGTCGGCCACTTGGGTCGCTTAGCTTAGTCATCCAGCGACCTCGGTGCAAATTTTAGGACTAAAAATAATATTGTGAGGTGTTCAGTGTTCAGAATAGACTGGAAATGAGTGTATATTATGGTTATTGAGGTTAATAATACTGTGGGATCAAAATGACCCCCAAATTCTACGATTTAAGCTGTTTTTGAGGGTTTTTTGTAAAAAGCACCCAAATCCAAAACACACCCGAATCCGACAAAAAAATTTCAGGGAGGTTTTGCCAAAACGCGTCCGAATCCAAAACACGGCCGCGGAACCGAATCCAAAACCAAAACACAAAACCCGAAAAATTTCCGGTGCACATTACTACTTAAAACAGACAATACATATTAACATCAAACATTAATAAGTTAAAAACCAGAGTTAATAAAATTAATCCATAGTCATGCTGTCCATAAATCTTATAATGCCTCAGCTACTATTCCTCTATCTCAATTATCTCTCAACAGCTTCACAGAGCTGCATCATACTTTAAAGCCTTTTAATACTTATACGTAGCTAGTGAACTTTACAGAAATATGTTCCAGGAAATTTTTTCGTTAAGGCCCCTGGGAGAAATGGTATCTAGAATATGTATCCATTTTGATTCACACTGATTAAGACGTTTCTTACGATCACCACCATGCATATCCATGGGGATATGATCAATGATCTTGTATCTCAAGGAGGTCAGACTATGCTTAACCTCCTTGAAGTGCCGAGCCACCGGCTGGTCACACTCTTTATTTTCTAGCGCCGCTTTTATAGCTGAGCGATATAAAGCCATCCGCTCTCTAAAGGTGCGAATGGTCTGTCCAACGTAATAGAGCCCACAAGGGCACATAATGATGTAAACCACAAATTGTGTTGTACAACTCAGGATGTGATTGATCTTAAACTTCCGGCCCGTGTGCGGGTGTTTAAAATAGGGGCCTGGTTCCATAAAGCTACACGTCGTGCAAGATGCACATTTGTAGCAACCCATTTTTTTCTTTTGTAGCAAAAAGGAGGTTTTAGGATTGTCGGGCGTATATGTAATATTGGTTTTGACTAGCAAATCCCGTAAGTTCCTACCCCTTTTATAACACGGCATTATGTTTTTATTCTTAAATACCGGTAGGTCACTGTCTCCAGACACGATGGGCCATAATGCTTTTGTGGCTCGGGGTATAACCTGACTAGCCATTGTAAATTCTGAAACTAGCGGGATTCTATTTTGTTTTCCTATCTTACTCTTTGCTTCCAATAAACTGTGCCTAGGAATTCTCAATGTCTGTTCTTTAGCTTTCTCAAGAACAGATCGCGGATATCCCCGGCTAGCAATCTTTTCTGATACTTGATTTAACGCTGGTTCAAGCAGATTAATATCGCTTGTGATTCTAGCCATTCTAAGCATCTGGGATATGGGAAGGGCTTTCTTTAAAGAAGGAGGATGGCAGCTGCTGTGATGTAACAAAGTATTTCGGTCTGTTTTCTTATTAAAGATCTCAGTAGAAATGGCATTATCCTTAATCCTGACCAAAACATCTAGGTAGTTAATTTCTGTCTGACTGTATTGAAATGTAAATTTCACTGGATGGTTTAAAGAGTTAATATGCGTAATTAACTCTAATAACTCTGTTTCTGAATCCATCCAAATTAAAAAAGATCATCTATGTACCGCGTGTACAACATGATGTTTTTTGATACATTAGGGTCTGTAAAGAAAAAATTGCGTTCCTGCTCAAACATAAACACATTGGCG
Source organism: Pseudophryne corroboree (assembly GCF_028390025.1). Lineage (NCBI taxonomy): Eukaryota > Metazoa > Chordata > Amphibia > Anura > Myobatrachidae > Pseudophryne > Pseudophryne corroboree. The sequence goes on along the minus strand of NC_086444.1, from coordinate 338,418,248 downwards.
TACAATGGGGCGACATTCGTCCCCATCGCACAGCCCGTGCACTGTAAATAATATCTGCCATTATGCAAAAAGAAATTTTCTGTGAGAATAAACTTCAATAATTCCAGAAACAAAGGAATATCCACATCTGTGAAATGATTAGTGTGGAAAAACTATTTCATGCAATCAAGGCCCATATCATGAGGTATGACAGTATACAAATTCCTCACATCCAAGGTACACAAGTATGCCCCTGTTGGAATATATTTAAATTCTTCTAATTTCAACAAAAATTGTGTAGTATCCTTAAAAAAGTTATTTGTCTTTCTACCAACGGTTGTACTAAATAATCAAGAAATTGTGAAATAGGCTATAGAAGTGATCCCCTTGCCGATATGATCGGTCTACCTGGGGGCTTCTGGGCATCCTTGTGTACCTTGGGAATAGTGTAGATAATAGGAGTGATGGGATAAGGCTGTGACAATGTGTCAAACATTTTTTATTTAGCCTGCCATCCCTCAGGGCCGTAGTCAACATTAAATCTAGTTCCCGTTTGAATTGATCATTAGGATTATAAGATAGTCTCATATACGTATTGGAATCTGCTAACTGCTGATCGATGTCCTCCATGTATTTGTCCAAATCCATAATGACAATTGTCCCGCCCTTACCTGCGGGGCGGATGACAATATCTGAATATGACCTTAAGTCCCGCAATGCTTGTTGTTGCTGTTTATTTAAACTAGTAAAATGTTTTTTGGGCGCCATATCATACTTGGTGACTGACTCATCCAACAATCGTGAGAAAGTTCTTAATGAAGAATTATTAGATGGGGGATCAAATTTAGATCTAGAATGTTTCATGAAGAAATCTTGGAACACATCATCCTTACCCGGTGGCTTATCTTGAAAAAATTCCCAAATACGTAGTGAACGACTAAACCGATGTAAATCAACCTTCCAATTAAAGTCATTATGGGGGTTACTTGGGATAAATGAAAGTCCTTTACTGAGAACTGAAATTTCAGAGGGGGAAAAATTACGCAAGGATAAATTGAACACTAGTTCCTGGTCTTGTTCTCGTTTACTGGCGGCTTTGTATATTCTTTCTGGATGCCCCCCCCCCCCCCGGCGGTGGTCAGTGTGGTCACAACAATGGCAGTGTGGCACTGACTCTGGCAGCAAAAGTGTGCACTGTATGTTATATGTACTCCTGAGTCCTGCTCTCAGACTCTAACTGCTCCCCACTGTCAGTGTCTCCCCCACAAGTCAGATAATTAATACAATACACTTACAGTCACACTATCTAATCTATATCACTTCAGCAAGTAGTATAGTAGTATAGTAGTACTCCTCCTAATAATGCTCCCCAAAATTACTACTACTGTGTCTCTCTCGTCTCTACTGTGTCTCTCTCTTCTCTAAACGGAGAGGACGCCAGCCACATCCTCTCCCTATGACTCTCAATGCACGTGTGAAAATGGCGGCGACGCGTGGCTCCTTATATAGAATCCGAGTCTCGCGATAGAATCCGAGCCTCGCGAGAATCCGACAGCGGGATGATGACGTTCGGGCGCGCTCGGGTTAACCGAGCAAGGCGGGAAGATCCGAGTCGCTCGGACCCGTGAAGAAAAAAACTGAAGTTCGGGCGGGTTCGGATTCAGAGGAACCGAACCCGCTCATCTCTATATATTACAGGTATCTTAGAAACATACTGTAGAAACGGGTGGTATTCATGTGACCGGCGGTCTGCTGACCGACGGTCACATGACCTCCTCCACCATCCCGAAGGCTCACTATCCCGATGGTCGGCATGCCGACCAACAGGGACTATTTCCACTCGTGGGTGTCCACGACACCCATAGAGTGGTAATAGAACCCGTGGCGACCACAGGTCACCACCGAGCCCGCAGCGTGGCGAGCGCAGCGAGCCCGCAAGGGGCTTGCTGCACTCACCCCTCCCCGCCGGGATCCCGGCGTCGGTATGCTGCCGGGATCCCGGCGTCGGTAAGCTGACCGGCGGTCAGGAGACCGCCGGTCAGCCATACTACACCCATAGAAACATAGAATTTGATGGCAGATAAAAACCACTTGGCGTATCTAGTCTGCCCTTTTTTTTTTGCGTGTAAAGACCATCTTCTTCTGGGAATTTCCAATCTTCATTTCGACTTTGCCATCTTGTTTTACCTCCTACTTCAGAGAATCACCCCAAATTTCATAGTGAAAAAGAATATACACAGATGTAGTGTATTACTGTTTTAAAAACATTGGGTACAACAAAAAACAATCACTGAACAAATAAAAAACTAGCAGAAGCGAAGGAACCGTATAAAATTACAGCTTTAAATAAACACAAACAAGATGGGAGGAAATGGATCATCTTTCTTTGATCCTACAAAGTGCTTTGGTGCTGGTTAGAGTGAGAGCATTGAATAGGTGTCCACCTTAAAGAGTGCTGAATGGAGCAATGAAACACTTCAGTGCAAAACCAAAAGAACTAGAGGTGTCAGCAGGGCTACACCCCCCTGGTGTATGATGTTTTGGGGGATGATTGCATGTAAGGCTTCATTCTCATCACACTGGGGCTTGCCCAACACTCTTATAGCTGCTGGGCAAGCCCCCAGCCTCTCCTGGGACAGTGATGGATGATGCATACATGCGTGCATTATCCATCACTGCTGCTCAGTGACACCATCTGAGGGGGTGACACTAAAAAAGCAAAGCGCCTCTGCTATTTTGGGGTCCACCCAGCCTGCATCTCCCAAGTTACTGGTAAGTAGAAAGTTAAATAAAAAAATAATAAAAACAAATCTGGTAGTGCTACTGTACAGACCTGTTGAGACAGCTATGTACCCAATGCAGGAAATTATTTACATTGCACACTCATGGCTTTATTCAGAGTTAGATTCAAACACAAACGTGAAATGACCCAAGGAAAAAAGTCGCACTTTTCTACCTATTCTGAGTTTGCTGCAGAAGCAAACTGTGACCAACTCTGCATAAGTAGACAATAAGCCACTGCATGGACCAGGTGCTGGTTAACAAAATATTACCAAAAATATTATAACACATTGGTAAGAATATATATAAATTCTATATGTATATATATATATATATATATGTATATAGTTACCAGTGTCTTTGTAAACCAAAAAATAAGGCGGCACTCCCCAATTCCTTAAGCTGAATTTGTGTATTAAAGAAGTATCAAATCTCCATGCTCGTCAACGTTTCAAGGCCACCCTGGCCTTTTAGTCAGGACGTAACAAGTGAACAGTGCAGGAAACATATATAACAACTGTGTAAGTCATTCCTTTATAGGATGCATGCAGTCCAGCGAGCAGACGCCCTCTGCTTCCGCCCGGCCACCGGTGGGAGGGCCCTCACGATGACTCGCTTCCTGCCCGTTCGTCACCAGAGATGCATCACCCCGCCGGCTTCGGTTACCATGGAGACAGCGCCACCGTTGCAACACGGGGCTGTACACAAAACATACTATTAAAATATCCAGTGCGTGCAATTTAGTTAGCATAACACAAGTGCATACCATCATGTGCATATAAAGTGCAAGTGCTTAAAACTAGTGATGAGCGGGTTCGGTTCCTCGGGATCCGAACCCCCCCGAACTTCACCCTTTTTTGCACGAGTCCGAGCAGACTCGGATCCTCCCGCCTTGCTCGGTTAACCCGAGCTTGCCCGAACGTCATCATCCCGCGGTCGGATTCTCGCGAGATTCGTATTCTATATAAGGAGCCACGCGTCGCCGCAATTTTTCACTCATGCACTGGAGATGATCGTGAGAGGACGTGGCTGGCGTCCTCTCAGTTTCTATGTTCAGTGTGCTGCAAATATCTGTGCTCAGTGTGCTGCAAATATCTGTGCTCAGTGTGCTGCAAATATCTGTGCTCAGTGTGCTGCAAATATCTACGTTCTCTGCCTGAAAAATGCTCCATATCTGTGCTCAGTGTGCTGCAAATATCTGTGCTCAGTGTGCTAATTGCTTTATTGTGGGGACTGGGGACCAGCGGTATTGTATAGTAGGTGGACAGTGCAGAGTTTTGCTGACCAGTGACCACCAGTATTATACATTCTCTGCCTGAAAAATGCTCCATATCTGTGCTGCATTGTAGTACATAGTAGGAGGACAGTGCAGAATTTTGCTGACCACCAGTATATATATAGCAGTACGGTACAGTAGTCCCCTGCTCTACCTCTGTGTTGTCAAGTATACTATCCCATCCATATCTGTGGTGCATTTAAGTTTTGCACAGTATATATATAGTAGGAGAACAGTGCATAATTTTGCTGACCACCAGTATATAATATATAGCAGTACGGTAGAGTAGTCCACTGCTCTACCTACCTCTGTGTCGTCAAGTATACTATCCATCCATACCTGTGGTGCATTTAAGTTTTGCACAGTATATATATAGTAGGAGGACAGTGCATAATTTTGCTGACCACCAGTATATAATATATAGCAGTACGGTACAGTAGTCCACTGCTCTACCTACCTCTGAGTCGTCAAGTATACTATCCCATCCATACCTGTGGTGCAATTAAGTTTTGCACAGTATATATATAGTAGGAGGACAGTGCATAATTTTGCTGACCACCAGTATATAATATATAGCCGTACGGTACAGTAGTCCACTGCTCTACCTACCTCTGTGTCGTCAAGTATACTATCCATCCATACCTGTGGTGCATTTTAGTTGTTGTGCGCAGTAGTAGGAGGACAGTGCATAATTTTGCTGACCACCAGTATATAATATATAGCAGTATGGTACAGTAGTCCACTGCTCTACCTACCTCTGTGTCGTCAAGTATACTATCCATCCATACCTGTGGTGCCTTTTAGTTGTTGTGCGCAGTAGTAGGAGGACAGTGCATAATTTTGCTTACCACCAGTATATAATATATAGCAGTACGGTACAGTAGGCCACTGCTCTACCTACCTCTGTGTCGTCAAGTATACTATCCCATCCATACCTGTGGTGCATTTAAGTTTTGGACAGTATATATATAGTAGGAGGACAGTGCATAATTTTGCTGACCACCAGTATATAATTTATAGCAGTACGGTACAGTAGTCCACTGCTCTACCTACCTCTGTGTAGTCAAGTATTCTATCCATCCATACCTGTGGTGCATTTAAGTTTTGCACAGTATATATATAGTAGTAGGACAGTGCATAATTTTGCTGACCACCAGTATATAATATATAGCAGTACGGTACAGTAGGCCACTGCTCTACCTACCTCTGTGTCGTCAAGTATACTATCCATCCATACCTGTGGTGCATTTCAGTTGTGCGCAGTATATATAGTAGTAGGCCATTGCTATTGATATATTACTGGCATATAATTACACACATTAAAAAATGGAGAACAAAAATGTGGAGGGTAAAATAGGGAAAGATCAAGATCCACTTCCACCTCGTGCTGAAGCTGCTGCCACTAGTCATGGCCGAAAAGATAAAATGCCATCAACGTCGTTTGCCAAGGCCGATGCCCAATGTCATAGTAGAGAGCATGTAATATCCAAAAAAATAAAGCTCAGTAAAATGACCAAAAACTTTAAATCAAAATCATCTGAGGAGAAGCGTAAACTTGCCAATGTGCCATTTACGACACGGAGTGGCAAGGAACGGCTGAGGGCCTGGCCTATGTTCATGGCTAGTGGTTCAGCTTAACATGAGGATGGAAGCACTCATCCTCCTGCTAGAAAACTTAAAAGAGTTAAGATGGCAAAAGCACACCAAAGAACTGCGTTCATCTAAATCACAAATCCCCAAGGAGAGTCCAATTGTGTCGGTTGCGATGCCTGACCTTCCCAACACTGGACGGGAAGAGGTGGCACCTTCCACCATTTGCACGCCCCCTGCAAGTGCTGGAAGGAGCACCCGCAGTCCAGTTCCTAATAGTCAAATTGAAGATGTCACTGTTGAAGTACACCAGGATGAGGATATGGGTGTTGCTGGCGCTGGGGAGGAAATTGACAAAGGCACGTCAGACAGTCCGTCTGTATACTGGCAGGAAAAAGAGGCAATTTGGAGGCCCTTGCTCAAACTGGCTTTATTTTACCTAAATTGCCCCCCCTCCAGTGTGCACTCCGAAAGAGTGTTTAGTGCAGCCGCTCACCTTGTCAGCAATCGGCGTACAAGGTTACTTCCAGAAAATGTGGAGAAGATGATGTTCATCAAAATGAATTATAATCAATTACTCCGTGGAGACATTCACCAGAAATTGCCTCCAGAAAGTACACAGGGACCTGAGATGGTGGATTCCAGTGGGGACGAATTAATAATCTGTGAGGAGCGGGATGTACACAGTGAAAGGGGTGAGGAATCAGACGATGAGGAGGAGGTGGACATCTTGCCTCTGTAGAGCCAGTTTGTGCAAGGAGAGATTGATTGCTTCTTTTTTGGTGGGGGCCCAAACCAACCAGTCATTTCAGTCACAGTGGTGTGGCAGTCCCTGTGGCTGAAATAATGGGTTTGTTAAAGTGTGCATGTCCTGTTTATACAACATAAGGGAGGTTGGGAGGGCCCAAGGACAATTCCATCTTGCACCTCTTTTTTCTTTCATTTTTCATTACATCATGTGCTGTTTGGGGACTATTTTTTGAAGTGCCATCCTGTCTGACACTGCAGTGCCACTCCTAGATGGGCCAGGTGTTTGTGTCGGCCACTAGGGTCGCTTAGCTTAGTCACACAGTTACCTCATTGCGCCTCTTTTTTTCTTTGCATCATGTGCTGTTTGGGGACAATTTTTTTAATCTGCCATCCTGTCTGACACTGCAGTGCCACTCCTAGATGGGCCAGGTGTTTGTGTCGGCCACTTGGGTCGCTTAGCATAGTCACACAGCTACCTCATTGCGCCTCTTTTTTTCTTTACATCATGCGCTATTTGGGGACTATTTTTGAAGTGCCATCCTGTCTGACACTGCAGTGCCACTCCTAGATGGGCCAGGTGTTTGTGTCGGCCACTTGGGTCGCTTAGCTTAGTCATCCAGCGACCTCGGTGCAAATTTTAGGACTAAAAATAATATTGTGAGGTGTTCAGTGTTCAGAATAGACTGGAAATGAGTGTATATTAAGGTTATTGAGGTTAATAATACTGTGGGATCAAAATGACCCCCAAATTCTACGATTTAAGCTGTTTTTGAGGGTTTTTTGTAAAAAGCACCCAAATCCAAAACACACCCGAATCCGACAAAAAAATTTCAGGGAGGTTTTGCCAAAACGCGTCCGAATCCAAAACACGGCCGCGGAACCGAATCCAAAACCAAAACACAAAACCCGAAAAATTTCCGGTGCACATTACTACTTAAAACAGACAATACATATTAACATCAAACATTAATAAGTTAAAAACCAGAGTTAATAAAATTAATCCATAGTCATGCTGTCCATAAATCTTATAATGCCTCAGCTACTATTCCTCTATCTCAATTATCTCTCAACAGCTTCACAGAGCTGCATCATACTTTAAAGCCTTTTAATACTTATACGTAGCTAGTGAACTTTACAGAAATATGTTCCAGGAAATTTTTTCGTTAAGGCCCCTGGGAGAAATGGTATCTAGAATATGTATCCATTTTGATTCACACTGATTAAGACGTTTCTTACGATCACCACCATGCATATCCATGGGGATATGATCAATGATCTTGTATCTCAAGGAGGTCAGACTATGCTGAACCTCCTTGAAGTGCCGAGCCACCGGCTGGTCACACTCTTTATTTTCTAGCGCCGCTTTTATAGCTGAGCGATGTAAAGCCATCCGCTCTCTAAAGGTGCGAATGGTCTGTCCAACGTAATAGAGCCCACAAGGGCACATAATGATGTAAACCACAAATTGTGTTGTACAACTCAGGATGTGATTGATCTTAAACTTCCGGCCCGTGTGCGGGTGTTTAAAATAGGGGCCTGGTTCCATAAAGCTACACGTCGTGCAAGATGCACATTTGTAGCAACCCATTTTTTTCTTTTGTAGCAAAAAGGAGGTTTTAGGATTGTCGGGCGTATATGTAATATTGGTTTTGACTAGCAAATCCCGTAAGTTCCTACCCCTTTTATAACACGGCATTATGTTTTTATTCTTAAATACCGGTAGGTCACTGTCTCCAGACATGATGGGCCATAATGCTTTTGTGGCTCGGGGTATAACCTGACTAGCCATTGTAAATTCTGAAACTAGCGGGATTCTATTTTGTTTTCCTATCTTACTCTTTGCTTCCAATAAACTGTGCCTAGGAATTCTCAATGTCTGTTCTTTAGCTTTCTCAAGAACAGATCGCGGATATCCCCGGCTAGCAATCTTTTCTGATACTTGATTTAACGCTGGTTCAAGCAGATTAATATCGCTTGTGATTCTAGCCATTCTAAGCATCTGGGATATGGGAAGGGCTTTCTTTAAAGAAGGAGGATGGCAGCTGCTGTGATGTAACAAAGTATTTCGGTCTGTTTTCTTATTAAAGATCTCAGTAGAAATGGCATTATCCTTAATCCTGACCAAAACATCTAGGTAGTTAATTTCTGTCTGACTGTATTGAAATGTAAATTTCACTGGATGGTTTAAAGAGTTAATATGCGTAATTAACTCTAATAACTCTGTTTCTGAATCCATCCAAATTAAAAAAGATCATCTATGTACCGCGTGTACAACATGATGTTTTTTGATACATTTGGGTCTGTAAAGAAAAAATTGCGTTCCTGCTCAAACATAAACACATTGGCGTACAATGGGGCGACATTCGTCCCCATCGCACAGCCCGTGCACTGTAAATAATATCTGCCATTATGCAAAAAGAAATTTTCTGTGAGAATAAACTTCAATAATTCCAGAAACAAAGGAATATCCACATCTGTGAAATGATTAGTGTGGAAAAACTATTTCATGCAATCAAGGCCCATATCATGAGGTATGACAGTATACAAATTCCTCACATCCAAGGTACACAAGTATGCCCCTGTTGGAATATATTTAAATTCTTCTAATTTCAACAAAAATTGTGTAGTATCCTTAAAAAAGTTATTTGTCTTTCTACCAACGGTTGTACTAAATAATCAAGAAATTGTGAAATAGGCTATAGAAGTGATCCCCTTGCCGATATGATCGGTCTACCTGGGGGCTTCTGGGCATCCTTGTGTACCTTGGGAATAGTGTAGATAATAGGAGTGATGGGATAAGGCTGTGACAATGTGTCAAACATTTTTTATTTAGCCTGCCATCCCTCAGGGCCGTAGTCAACATTAAATCTAGTTCCCGTTTGAATTGATCATTAGGATTATAAGATAGTCTCATATACGTATTGGAATCTGCTAACTGCTGATCGATGTCCTCCATGTATTTGTCCAAATCCATAATGACAATTGTCCCGCCCTTACCTGCGGGGCGGATGACAATATCTGAATATGACCTTAAGTCCCGCAATGCTTGTTGTTGCTGTTTATTTAAACTAGTAAAATGTTTTTTGGGCGCCATATCATACTTGGTGACTGACTCATCCAACAATCGTGAGAAAGTTCTTAATGAAGAATTATTAGATGGGGGATCAAATTTAGATCTAGAATGTTTCATGAAGAAATCTTGGAACACATCATCCTTACCCGGTGGCTTATCTTGAAAAAATTCCCTAATACGTAGTGAACGACTAAACCGATGTAAATCAACCTTCCAATTAAAGTCATTATGGGGGTTACTTGGGATAAATGAAAGTCCTTTACTGAGAACTGAAATTTCAGAGGGGGAAAAATTACGCGAGGATAAATTGAACACTAGTTCCTGGTCTTGTTCTCGTTTACTGGCGGCTTTGTATATTCTTTCTGGATGCCCCCCCCCCGGCCGGCGCTTGGTCTTGGTCCAGGATTGTCATTTTTTGACCTGGTGAATCTGCTTACCGGGGTTCTTTGTGAATGAGATTCGTCTGAATCATTAATGTTGAAATCACTATCGCTGTTGGAATAATTCCCCCGTTGTTGCCTCTTACTGCGCCACGGTTGTTGGGGGCGATCAAATGTACGGTTACCCTTCGGGATCGTACCTGATAACCACCGGTACACCCATTGGTCCTCATAATCTGATTGTACCACAGCCAGTTTGTTCCTCTTAAATTTCAGTAATTCCTGTCGGTACAACTCCACCTGCTGTGATAGTTTTTCCCAGGTCCCTTTGTGTTTCTTTTCCTCCAATACGGATTTATAATTAATGTTTAGCTCATCTATTTTGGCCTTGGATATCTGTAATTCATTACCGGATTCTTGTATAACTAATAATATCAAATCAAAGCTACACTTATTCAGTATAGCTAGCCATTGCCGGCAAAATTCTGCGCTATTACGGACAATAGTTGGATTATTCCATATCCTAAAACCCCTTGGTATCACTTTTGCTCGATAATAATCAGAAAGTGATGTACCGTGTAGATAATAATCAATTTCCCTCTTTTTCCACTTTAAGAGCAATTAGTACACCTCCTCTGTATTAACCACATCACTTCCACTCTGAGGCGATTCCTGAAACAAAATAGCAGAGGCCTGTTCCTCTGTAAAGCTAATGGTTTCACCAATTCTTTTCTGTAAACCAGCAAAAGTGACTGGATCCTGGCTGGATGGTGTCAAATCCATGCTGCCGTATAGATAAACAAGGCTGTTAATTGTTTAGCAGACCACGGACCAATCCTCTAATTAACTCCAGTAAACCAAACACCAATTGTCACTGTTTCCAATAAGTAATAACATATAGTCAATATGATCATACAGTTCCGGTGCCACAGCACTGTGGGGATCCCTTAGCAATCCACACCAATATACTGCATTCAGCTTGGCACTCAGGATGAAGAAATACAATATAGGGGTGCCTTCCCACAATCTTAATTCATAGTTACCAGTGTCTTTGTATACCAAAAAACAAGGCGGCACTCCCCAATTCCTTAAGCAGAATTCGTGTATTAAAGAAGTATCAAATCTCCATGCTCGTCAACGTTTCAAGGCCACCCTGGCCTTTTCGTCAGGACATAACAAGTGAACAGTGCAGGAAACATATATAACAACTGTGTAAGTCATACCTTTTTAGGATGCATGCAGTCCAGCGAGCAGACGCCCGCTGCTTCCGCCCGGCCACCGGTGGGAGGGCCCTCATGATGACGCGCTTCCTGCCCGTCCGTCACCAGGGACACATCACCCCGCCGACTCCGGTTACCATGGAGACAGCGCCGCCGTTGCAACACGGGGCTGTAGACAAAACATACTATTAAAATATCCAGTGCATGCAATTTAGTTAGCATAACACAAGTGCATACCATCATGTGCATATAAATTGCAAGTACTTAAAACAGACAATACATATTAACATCAAACATTAATAAGTTAAAAACCGGAGTTACGAAAATGAATTCTAAGTCATGCTGTCCATAAATCTTATAATGCCTCAGCAACTATTCCTTTATTTCAATTATCTCTCCGCTAGTTTCAGAATTTACAATGGCTAGTCAGGTTATACCCCGAGCCACAAAAGCATTATGGCCCATCGTGTCTGGAGACAGTGACCTACCGGTATTTAAGAATAAAAACATAATGCTGTGTTATAAAAGGGGTAGGAACTTACGGGATATGCTAGTCAAAACCAATATTACATATACGCCCGACAATCCTAAAACCTCCTTTTTACTACAAAAGAAAAAAATGGGTTGCTACAAATGTGCATCTTGCACGACGTGTAGCTTTATGGAACCAGGCCCCTATTTTAAACACCCGCACACGGGCCGGAAGTTTAAGATCAATCACGTCCTGAGTTGTACAACACAATTTGTGGTTTACATCATTATGTGCCCTTGTGGGCTCTATTACGTTGGACAGACCATTCGCACGTTTAGAGAGCGGATGGCTTTACATCGCTCAGCTATAAAAGCGGCGCTAGAAAATAAAGAGTGTGACCAGCCGGTGGCTCGGCACTTCAAGGAGGTTCAGCATAGTCTGACCTCCTTGAGATACAAGATCATTGATCATATCCCCATGGATATGGGTGGTGGTGATCGTAAGAAACGTCTTAATCAGTGTGAATCAAAATGGATACATATTCTAGATACCATTTCTCCCAGGGGCCTTAACGAAAAAATTTCCTGGAATATATTTCTGTAAAGTTCACTAGCTACGTATAAGTATTAAAGGGCTTTAAAGTATGATGCAGCTCTGTGAAGCTGTTGAGAGATAATTGAGATAGAGGAATAGTTGCTGAGGCATTATAAGATTTATGGACAACATGACTATGGATTAATTTTCTTAACTCCGGTTTTTAACTTATTAATGTTTGATGTTAATATGTATTGTCTGTTTTAAGCACTTGCACTTTATATGCACATGATGGTATGCACTTGTGTTATGCTAACTAAATTGCAAGCACTGGATATTTTAATAGTATGTTTTGTGTACAGCCCCATGTTGCGACGGCGGCGCTGTCTCCATGGTAACCGGAGCCGGCGGGGTGATGCGTCCCTGGGGACAGACAGGCAGGAAGCGCGTCATCGTGAGGGCCCTCCCACCAGTGGCCGGGCGGGAGCAGCGGGCGTCTGCACGCTGGACTGCATGCATCCTATAAAGGTATGACTTACACAGTTGATATATATGTTTCCTGCACTGTTCACTTGTTACGTCCTGACGAAAAGGCCAGGGTGGCCTTGAAACGTTGATGAGCATGGAGATTTGATACTTCTTTAATACACGAATTCTGCTTAAGGAATTGGGGAGTGCCGCCTTGTTTTTTGGTATACAAAGACACTGGTAACTATGAATTAAGATTGTGGGAAGGCACCCCTATATTGTATTTCTACATCCTGAGTGCCAAGCTGAATGCAGTATATATGTATATATATATATATATATATATATGCATATGATACAAAATAATCTTAACAGAAACGAGAACTTATGCTGCCCAAACAACTAAGGATCTATTGTCAGATCTGGCTGGTTGGAATGAAAACCTAGTAATGGATGAGAGAAAATTACAACATTTGCCCTCATCCATTACCAGGGGGGGAATGTAATCTAATAGGGTGTGAGAATCAGAACGTAAAAGATTTTTGGAGATTTCTCCTGTTTTTTTTTAAAGTGGCAAGCATTTACATGACAAAATCAACCTGGTTGGAAAAAAACTGGAGAAATCTCCCAAAATATCTCACTTTCTGATTCTCACATCCTATTACTTCCCCTCCTGGTTTTCATTCCAACCAGCCAGATCTGACAATAAAGATTTAGGTGTATGGGCAATTTAAACATTTGGGTTGTATAATAATTTTGGAACTACAGTAAATGGACATTAGTGAAATGCATGAGTAAAGAAGGCTTGAGTCTGTTTTTGAAGGAATCTAGGGTGAAGATCTCCCCACATTTTTGAGGAATAACATGTGGACACATTGAATGATCTGTTAATAACTAAAAATGGGCATATAAAAAATAAACAAAACTAGTGGTTTACTGTATACTGCTTTGAGTTTCCCATTGATTCTAACAAAACAATAATTCTTAGATTATTATCATTTGCCCTAATAAGTCACTTGGAGAAATGAGAACCAATCAATGTCATAGCCAGGGCCGGACTGCCCACCTGGCACTTCAGGCATATGCCAGAAGGGCCGATGGACTCGATTTTACTCTGATTTACTCGGTTCTGAAAATGGCATCTAATTGGCTTACGGATGTCTCGTGTTTTGGATAGCCAATAAGATGCCTTTTTCAGAACCGAGTAAATCCGAGTAAAAATGAGTAAAACCGGAACACGCTCAACTTGAGTTTTATGCAAAATAATGATGTTTTATTTTGTCGCGAGTAGGACAACTATATGTTACGGGAGGGACACAGTGCAAAAAAAACACCCATTTTATGCATGTAGAACAAAAACAGTGCACTTCTGTTGCTACAGTAAACAGGTTGAGTATCACTTATCCAAAATGCTTGGGACCAGAGGTATTTTGGATAACGGATTTTTCCGTATTTCGGAATAATTGCATACCATAATGAGATATCATGTTGATGGGACCTAAGTCTAAGCACAGAATACATTTATGTTGCATATACACCTTATACACACAGCCTGAAGGTAATTTTAGCGAATATTTTTTATAACTTTGTGCATTAAACAAAGTGTGTCTACAGTCACACAATTCATTTATGTTTCATATACACCTTATACACACAACCTGAAGGTAATTTAATACAATATTTTTAATAACTTTGTGTATTAAACAAAGTTTGTGTACATCGAGCCATCAGAAAACAAAGGTTTCACTATCTCACTCTCACTCTCACTCAAAAAAGTCCGTATTTCGGAATATTCCGTATTTCGGAATATTTGGATATGGGATACTCAACCTGTATAATAATTTTTTGTTACTTAACATGTTAATCTTATCACAAATATTATTGTTTTGAGTACAGATTTTTTTGTTTTAAATTCCTCTATTAACCCTGTTTAAACACATCTACCATAGCAAAACACTCATTAAAAACTGCCTCTAACTTTTTTAATAACTGGTGTAGGTAACACTGCAAGAATCTGATAAACTTTTACAAAATGAATATACATTTTCATTTGTTTTGACCAGTTTTCTATTTTCCGCAACAACCTTCAAAAACATTTCTTTCACTGGCCCGTCATCCTGCGATTCCAGTAAATCTGTAGTGAGCAGTATTTCTGTAAGATGTTTTTGGAACTGCCAGTTAATACTAACAAAGCCCAAGGACAGGAAATAGAAGGAGAGGAGAAGACCATGGGGGTAATTCAGAGTTGATTGCAGTAGCAAATTTGTTAGCAGCTGGGCAAAATTCATGGACCTCATTTCGACCCAATCGCACACTGCACTTCCTCGTAGCGGTGCGATCGGGTCTGGAATGCGCATGCGTGGCGTACGCATTGAGCATGCGTGTTGTTGCCCGGTGACAATAGTCGCCAGTCAATGACGCTGACAGCAGAGAAAGAGGTCGCAGCGGTGACCGCAAGAAGATTGACTGCAGGAAGGTGTTCCGGAGCTGACCGTTTCAGGCCATTTTTGGGGAGTGGTAAGAAAAACGCAGGCGTGTCCAGGCGAATGGAGGACGGATGTCTGACATCAAAGCTGTGCCCATCATCGCTGGATCCGTCCCACAGGGTAAGTATGTCCAGGGTTAGTCTTGATTTGTGTGAAACTTTTTTAGCATAGCAGGGCTGCACAAGCGATCGCAGCCCTGCTATGCTAAAATACACTCCCCCATAGGAGGAGAACAGTTGATCGCACCAGCAGCAAAAAGTTGCTTTGTGCGATCAACTCGGAATGAGGGCCCATGTGCACTGCAGGGGGGACAGATATAACATTTGCAGAGAGTTAGATTTGGGTGGGTTATTTTGTTTCTGTGTAGGGTAAATACTGGCTGCTTTATTTTTACACTGCAATTTAGATTTCATTTTGAACACACCACCACCAACTCTAACTGTCTCTGCACGTTATATCTGCCCCCCATGCAGTGCACACGGTTTTGGCCAACTGCTAACAAATTTGCTGCTGCGATCAACCCCAGGTGCGAAAAAAACAGCCACCGAACAGTGGTTGGTAGACCTGGATTTCTATATGTCCCATAAAATAACTTCCTAGCCAGCCAGGGGTGTAATGGAGTGCATCCATTGTCCCCAATGGACTCAGAGAAAGAGATTTTACAGGTAGGAAGAAAAATAAAAATGTTTCTTTCTTCCATGGGGGACACTGGGAACCATGGGATGTCCCAAAGCTGTCCCTTTAAGGGAGGGAATGCTCCTGTGCTGTGTGTTGGACCACTCGCTGAAACAAGTATCACTAGAGGCGAATAAGTCTAATTAGTAGTGAAGGCATAAGGAATGAATGAAGGCCCACATAAAGATCTTGCAGATATGTTCTGTAGAGAGACCTTGCTCAGCCACTAAGGAGGCACCCAGCAACCAAGTGGAATGCTCCATAGCAAGTCCAGAAGCTCCCGGGCCCCACTATACAGTAGTTATGTCCCTGATTACCCCTTAATAAATACAGCACCCTTTATAAAACCACTCAGTATACACAACACCACTATAATACCACTCAGTATGCACAACCCCCCATATGATACCACTCAGTATAGACAGCACCCACCATAATAACACTCAGTATACATAGCACCCCCATAATACTTTCATTATGCACAGTGCCCTCCACCATAATGCCCCTCAGTGCACACAGCACCCTGATTTTACACTCCAGTTTACACAGTCCCTCTCCATCATCCGCACATCCTTTCAGTACACACAATACACCCTTATTCCATTGAAGTAAACACAGACTCCCATACCAAGGGCATAGCTCCCATAGGTGCATGCAGTGCAGCTGCTATGGGGCCCAGATCCGAGAGGGGCCCACCTTCCCTGTCACATTTACATATGTTCTATACATTTTATGCATTGGGTGGTATGTAGGGGTCCTTTCAAACTTTTTCATTGGGGCCAAACATATCTTAGTATGCGTCTGGATTTGCTCATTGTAGTTTTATATAAATGAACTGGAGGGCTTTTTAATGTTATATAATATGAACCGGGGCTTTGTAATGAGGCACAATGTGAACGGGGAGCACTATATATCATAATGTGAATTGGGCGTACTGTGTGGCATAATGTGTACTGGTAGCTCTGAAATGTGTCATAAGGTGAACTTAAGCACTACTATGATTCATAAAAGAAACTAGGGCACTACTATGGGACATAACATTAACTACTGCTGCAGAGAAGTGTCTCTCTAGAAGCATTGGGATGGGGCTCCTTCAAAATGTTGCTATTGGGCCCAGAGAGTTCTGGATACGTCCCTGCCCCATACTTCCCCTCAGTGCACACAGCAACCCCATATTTCATTCCATTATACACAGCCCTCTCCCCATATTACCCCGATACACACACAACACACTAAAATTATATTCCATACATTTAAACACCAATCTTGACAGCCTAATTATAAAGAGCAATCCACAATTAAGTTTTATGTTCACTAATATTCATATTTAATTAACTATGGCTTTATTTTAGTTTTAACTTTCAGGAAACAATAAATGTAAAGGCAAACTCCTCTCATGACAATATATTTAGCCTTTGGAGGTTCTGAAACTGTTGGTCTCAATCTTTGTGTTCAATTTGTCATGGGTGGGACAGTTAAAAAAAAAAAGGTTAAAATCAAGATAATGCAACAGTATAATTCAGTAAATGATTTTTAGAGGTAATGAACTAAAGAAAATGCTTACTTCTAACCAACGGTACCCCTGTCCTCAGAACCATTAGCTCACTACAAAAACTTTTGTATGTTTTTTGTCACGGGCAGGACAACTAAAGATTTCTGTTTTTGCAAGTTAAATACTATACATAAACTTACCTTTTCAAACAAATTCTTAGATGAATCTTGTAGTAAACTCTTTAAATAGCATCCAGACTCACTAAGAACTTACAGAACATAAACAGCTGATGCATATGTAATAGGGGCAACTTTGGAAACAAAAAGTCTTTAATAGGCAGATACCACACATGCATTCTACCATGATTTAAGACAATACATTGTGCTGCAAAATTATTTTTCTTTCATGGAATATTAAATTGGAGGTATTTACTAACAAAATAATTAAAAACTGAACCGTGATAATGATTCTGAAAAATCAAAGGGCAGGTTCACTTTCTCACCGAATACCTCCACAACCTTTTTCATCTTGGAGGACAAATTTTGATCTGTAATTTCCCTTCCTCACTCCAAAGCAGAGGGAACTTCCTGACACTGTGGAAATCTCAGAATCCATACTTTGATTTCTAATGAGACAGCATCATGGCTAGATAATATCCTCATGGAGTTTTATCACCTGTAGATGTGTCCAGCCTCTTTCAAAACACAACCGAGTATCACGGATGCACACATTGTGATTGCAATTAGCCGTGCCTGTGGGTGATCCGTTCAAAGGAGCATACGCACCATGTGACTATATGGTGTCAGGTCTCAGGTTTTGTCTGTCCCCGGAGGGGGCACTAGTGGGTCAGTGTTGGTGCAATGTACAAAGCGTGGAGGTAATATGAAAGTCCTGCGCATATGCGCTGATGTTTATTAGCACAGAGGTAACAAAGCAGATGGTATAATAATGAATAATAACTGAAGACCGACAATGTAGCAAACAATGATTGATAACTGAAACCAAAAGTAACTGAAAGTCTCTTGCAACAAAATATGAAATAACTTAATTGGCTGAATGCAGATGAATAAACAAAACTCCGGTAATACTTGAAAGCACAGTCTCTGTATAATATGAAATGAACGGCTAACTGAATGCAGATGGATTGAAAAGCTGAACTCCGGTATTATTTAGAAACACATAGTCTGTGTATTACACAATATGAAATGAACTGAAAACTGAAATGCAGATGGAAAAGGCAGAACTCCGGTATTATTTGAAAATACACAGTCTCTATATAGCATAAGTCCTTATGGCCTCACTAGGCCCAAGAAGGAGACAGTCTCAATGCAATTAGTTGGTATTACTGCTGAGATGCACAGGTTGATATACTTATAATGAAGTGCACAGGTAAGGAAATGGATTGAACACCTGAGGAGAGTCTCTTACTGCTGATGAGCTTGTAGCTGTGATTTGAAGTCCAGAGTAAACAGGAGAATTGCAGAGTGATGAATGATGAGAGTAACCACGGTGAATAACTGGACACAGGAACACGGGAACAACAACGGAGGAATCACTGGAGACAGGAACACGGGAACCAGGAGAACTAGATACACCATATGTGACTCGTTGTCCGAGGCGATGTGAGTGAGCCCCGGACAGGAACATATACCCCTTGCTCTGCAGTGATTGGTCACAGGGCCCTGGCTGGAAACACAGCGCTGGATTGGATGCCGGGATCAGCTGAGTGTTAACTGGAGCTGGTGATTAACCGGGAGAATAATTCTATAGACAGTTAATGCAATGCACTGCTGGTTGCTGGCTGGGATCAGTAGTGCAACGGGAGTTAATGCTGTTTAGCTAGAAGCACTGTGTACTCCAGGCTGCTGGCTGAAACCAGTTGTTACCAAAAGATAGAACTGGTTAGGTGGAGCACAGTGAGCTGTGGGCTGCAGGAGACTGAAGACTGGAACTGCTGGGACCTGTAGTTCCACAGGTCCAATTCACAGGGAATACTCTGAAAACAGAGGACTGAAGCCAGGAGACGCCTGTTCACTGGAAGTGATGCAATGGAGAAGGCGGATTCCTGACAGTACCCCCCCCTTTTATGGGTGGGCACCGAACACCCACGCTGGAACTTGGAGGATCCTTGAAAAAAGAACTTAGGAATACACAAAATCAGAGGTCCTCAAAAGTCTTCCCAACTTTCATCTTCAGAAAACAGATTTTCCTCGTCAGAACAAGTAGACCATTCATGGTCATTTGAGACAGAATTTACTTCCTGCGAAAAGGCATAGCTAGGAAGGATAGAACCTCCCATAATGTAACTTGAGTCTTCATCAACAAACTCACTTTCAGAGTCAAAGTCCAGGTCTAGTGTGGTCATGGGAGCCTTTTGTTTAGGAACAACATTATCTGAGACAACCTGTGGACCAGTGAATTTGAAGCTATATGAGACACCAGGACTAGGGGTAACGGCAGCATAGCCAATACTTACATCAACAGATGGTAGACTTTGAACTGGTTTTTGAGCTCTCCAATTCCTGTAATTCTTGAAATCTCTGATACATTGATTAAACAGAACTTGATCATGTTTGGAAAGCGTTGAGTTGAAAAACTGAGAACTGGAAGACTGATCAGAAGACTGAGCAGATGTTGAATCTGGGGAGTCAATACTTTCAGAAGTGTTGCTGTAGGATGGAGACACGGAAGTATATGCAACTTTCAAATCTAAAGTCTGAGAACCTTGTCTTGACTTTGCAGCTTGGAAATCTTTAATAGCTTGGTCTAATGTATCCTGATTTTGCACAGACAGAGATGTTGGAGAGGATTTAGCAGTAGACAAACTGTTGACAAATTGGCCAGAATGCCCAGATGACTTTGAATGCACTAAATTTGGAGCAAACTCCTGTTTTACTGCTTCGAGGAAAGCGGGAAGATCATTCAGTAGCGGATCTTTAGTCTCAATGAGAGGATTCGCCCAATCCAGTGCTTTACCTTTGAAGAACAGGAGGAAATATCTGATTGCATTGACTGGAGTAATACTCACTGAAGATCCTGAGTTAGTAAAAGCGAGATATTGGCTCGCTAATGCACGGAACTGAGCATAGTCACCATCTAAGTAGACTGGTGCTTGTGTATCAAGTGGACACTTGGAAGGCTGAATGTCAATTGAAGTCTCAGAAGACAATGTAGGACACTTGAGAGTAGAGGACTGGAATAAGCTTTCAGAAGCAGGAGTAGAATCAACTTGAAATGCTCTAGGGTGGAGAGAGGACGTCATCTCCAGAATTGACTGACGGGAGTTCCCAGCTGAGGTTGACTGAACACTAGAAGCTTTATCTTGGGGACAGATGCTTAGAGCCTCCATCTGGCTTGAGGCAACTGCAATATCTGCAAGAACTGTGGACCATGGACATATTGACAGGAGTTGCTTACTTGAAACACTGGAGAGAACCACACCAGGTTCAGAGGAACTGGAATCGGTAGGAACCGATGGCAACTTTGGACAAACGGATGGAACAGGGATTTGTCCAGGACTACTTGAATTGACTTGAACTGAAGGAGGCTGATCTGGACAGACGGATGGGACCGGATTGGGTCCAGAAAAGGTTGAATTGTCTGGAACCGGAGGAGTCTTCGGACTGATGGACAGGACCGGATTTGATACGAAGAGGCTGGATTCGGCTGAAACCGAAGGAGGCTGATCCGGACAGACGGATGGGACCGGAATGGGTCCGGAAGAGCTTGAACCAACTGGAACCGGAGGAGTCTTCGGACTGATGGATAGGACCGGATTTGATCCGAAGAGACTGGAATCGGCTGGAACCGAAGGAGGTAGCTCAGCATTGGAAACAGAGCTACTCGGGCTGGCTGGAACCAGAGGAGGCTGATCTGGACAGACGGATGGGACCGGATTGGGTCCAGAAAAGCTTGACCGGCTGGAACCGGAGTAGTCTTCGGACTGACGGATAGGACCAGATTTGATCCGAAGATGCAGGAATCAGCTGGAACTGAAGGAGGTAGCTCATTGTTGGAAACAAAGCTACTCAGGCTGGCTGGAACCAGTGGAGTTTTTGGACCGACGGCTGGAACCGGGCTAAGTCCATTGACACGTGACTCTGTATAGACAGAATCCAGATGTTCTGATGATTCCTCTTGGAGTGGTACTGAGCTGGTAGCATTCTCTGAAGTTGGCAAACAAAAGTTCATGTCTGTATCTGTGGCTTTATGAATTCCTCCTGGGATCTTGGCCCTGGATTCCTCTCTTGAGGCTGAAACTCCAAAGACCCCTCCTGGGGTTAATAGATCAGACACACTTCTTTGAGTTGCATGCCCGGATGCCACTTCTGGAACCTGAACATCAGATACCCCTTCTGGGGTCACAACATCAGATGCCCCACCTGGGGCTGTAGACACAGATGCCTCTTCTCGGACATCTCGGGCTGTAGACACAGAAACTGCTTTAGTTATGGGTAACATAGATAGTCTCTTTTGATTTCCGTACTTGGAATTTGGTCTACTTGTCACATGACCCCAATCGTAGACTTTTTGGACACTCCTGTCCGAGGTAAAGGAACTTGAAACTGTAGAGGATACGCTGTAAGGTTTGCAGTTGAAAACTCTGTGATGTTGGGACCTGTCACCAACTTTTGAGTTGCGGAAGGAACAGTCCTTAATAAGATGACTAGAACTCCCACAGTAAAAGCAGAGGTGAAGCTGCTTGCGATGCCGGCGTTCAGCTTCCGTGAGTTTGGAGCGTGGGTAGCTTTGGAATCTGCCCTCTCTCTGCATAGGAGAAGAGACTTTAGTTTGAAGGAAGCTTGACACGGAGGTCGCACTAGTCTCAATACTTTGAGCAGGACTCTTCACTGCGTTTAAAGCACCACCCAGGATTTCTGGCATTATTGGAATGATTTTTGTTAGGAGACTTTGAAGTTGTTCCAATAGATGATAAAGAGTGCTTATTGGTTCAGATCTCACAGCAGACAACAAAGGAGTCTTGAAGCTTTCAAAGGAGGAAGTCGCTCTCTCAGGAAAATTAGCTGTGAAGGGACTGCCATAGGACTGACTTGAGCAAGATCCATCCACAGGAACGGATTGTGCAGGGAAAGTTGAAATGACTGGATCAGGAGTGACTTGAACAGGAACTGGAGAAACAACAGAACTTGGAAGGGATTGCTGCAAGGTATCCAAACGGATAGACATTCCCTGTAGAAACAGGATCACTTGTTGTTGTGCAGCCTCATAATCATTGAGTCGTGACACCAAACTCTGGAGTGACCCTGACCCCACACTCTGACCACCGTCCGGGTCCATGGGCCTCGGACAAACTGTCAGGTCTCAGGTTTTGTCTGTCCCCGGAGGGGGCACTAGTGGGTCAGTGTTGGTGCAATGTACAAAGCGTGGAGGCAATATGAAAGTCCTGCGCATATGCGCTGATGTTTATTAGCACAGAGGTAACTAAGCAGATGGTATAATAATGAATAATAACTGAAGACCGGCAATGTAGCAAACAATGATTGATAACTGAAACCAAAAGTAACTGAAAGTCTCTTGCAACAAAATATGAAATAACTTAATTGGCTGAATGCAGATGAATAAACAAAACTCCGGTAATACTTGAAAGCACAGTCTCTGTATAATATGAAATGAACGGATAACTGAATGCAGATGGATTGAAAAGCAGAACTCCGGTATTATTTAGAAACACACAGTCTCTGTATAACACAATATGAAATAAACTGAAAACTGAAATGCAGATGGAAAAGGCAGAACTCCGGTATTATTTGAAAATACACAGTCTCTATATAGCATAAGTCCTTATGGCCTCACTAGGCCCAAGCAGGAGACAGTCTCAATGCAATTAGTTGGTATTACTGCTGAGATGCACAGGTTGATATACTGATAACGAAGTGCACAGGTAAGGAAATGGATTGAACACCTGAGGAGAGTCTCTTACTGCTGATGAGCTTGTAGCTGTGGTTTGAAGTCCAGAGTAAACAGGAGAATTGCAGAGTGATGAATGATGAGAGTAACCACGGTGAATAACTGGAAACAGGAACACGGGAACAACAACGGAGGAATCACTGGAGACAGGAACACGGGAACCAGGAGAACTAGACACACCATATGTGACTCGTTGTCCGAGGCGATGTGAGTGAGCCCCGGACAGGAACTTATACCCCTTGCTCTGCAGTGATTGGTCACAGGGCCCTGGCTGGAAACACAGCGCTGGATTGGATGCCGGGATCAGCTGAGTGTTAACTGGAGCTGGTGATTAACTGGGAGAATAATTCTATAGACAGTTAATGCAATGCACTGCTGGTTGCTGGCTGGGATCAGTAGTGCAACGGGAGTTAATGCTGTTTAGCTAGAAGCACTGTGTACTCCAGGCTGCTGGCTGAAACCAGTGGTTACCAAAAGATAGAACTGGTTAGGTGGAGCATAGTGAGCTGTGGGCTGCAGGAGACCGAAGACTGGAACTGCTGGGACCTGTAGTTCCACAGGTCCAATTCACAGGGAATACTCTGAAAACAGAGGACTGAAGCCAGGAGACGCCTGTTCACTGGAAGTGATGCAATAGAGAAGGTGGATTCCTGACAGTACCCTCCCTTTTATGGGTGGGCACCGAACACCCACGCTGGAACTTGGAGGATCCTTGAAAAAAAAACTTAGGAATACACAAAATCAGAGGTCCTCAAAAGTCTTCCCAACTTTCATCTTCAGAAGACAGATTTTCCTCGTCAGAACAAGTAGACCATTCATGGTCATTTGAGACAGAATTTACTTCCTGGGAAAAGGCATAGCTAGGAAGGATAGAACCTCCCATAATGTAACTTGAGTCTTCATCAAACAGAACTTGATCATGTTTGGAAAGCCTTGAGTCGAAAAACTGAGACCTGGAAGACTGATCAGAAGACTGAGCAGATGTTGAATCCGGGAAGTCAATACTTTCAGAAGTGTTGCTGTAGGATGGAGACACGGAAGTATATGCAACTTTCAAATCTAAAGTCTGAGAACCTTGTCTTGACTTTGCAGCTTGGAAATCTTTAATAGCTTGGTCTAATGTATCCTGATTTTGCACAGACAGAGATGTTGGAGAGGATTTAGCAGTAGACAAACTGTTGACAAATTGGCCAGAATGCCCAGATGACTTTGAATGCACTAAATTTGGAGCAAACTCCTGTTTTACTGCTTCGAGGAAAGCGGGAAGATCATTCAGTAGCGGATCTTTAGACTCAATGAGAGGATTCGCCCAATCCAGTGCTTTACCTTTGAAGAACAGGAGGAAATATCTGATTGCATTGACTGGAGTAATACTCACTGAAGATCCTGAGTTAGTAAAAGCGAGATATTGGCTCGCTAATGCACGGAACTGAGCATAGTCACCATCAAAGTAGACTGGCGCTTGTGTATCAAGTGGACACTTGGAAGGCTGAATGTCAATTGAAGTCTCAGAAGACAATGTAGGACACTTGAGAGTAGATGACTGGAATAAGCTTTCAGAAGCAGGAGTAGAATCAACTTGAAATGCTCTAGGGTGGAGAGAGGACGTCATCTCCAGAATTGACTGACGGGAGTTCCCAGCTGAGGTTGACTGAACACTAGAAGCTTTATCTTGGGGAGAGATGCTTAAAGCCTCCATCTGGGTTGAGGCAACTGCAATATCTGCAAGAACTGTGGACTCTGGACATATTGACAGGAGTTGCTTACTTGAAACACTAAAGAGAACCACACCAGGAACTGGAATCAGTAGGAACCGACGGCAACTTTGGACAAACGGATGGAACAGGGATTTGTCCAGGACTACTTGAATTGACTTGAACTGAAGGAGGCTGATCTGGACAGACGGATGGGACCGGATTGGGTCCAGAAAAGGTTGAATTGTCTGGAACCGGAGGAGTCTTCGGACTGATGGATAGGACCGGATTTGATCCGAAGAGACTGGAATCGGCTGGAACCGAAGGAGGTAGCTCAGCATTGGAAACAGAGCTACTCGGGCTGGCTGGAACCAGAGGAGGCTGATCTGGACAAACGGATGGGACCGGTTTGGGTCCAGAAAAGCTTGATCGGCTGGAACCGGAGGAGTCTTCGGACTGACGGATAGGACCAGATTTGATCCGAAGATGCAGGAATCGGCTGGAACCGAAGGAGGTAGCTCATTGTTGGAAACGAAGCTACTCAGGCTGGCTGGAACCAGTGGAGTCTTTGGACCGACGGCTGGAACCGGGCTAAGTCCATTGACACGTGACTCTGTATAGACAGAATCCGGATGTTCTGATGATTCCTCTTGGAGTGGTACTGAGCTGGTAGCACTCTCTGAAGTTGGCAAACAAAAGTTCATGTCTGTATCTGTGGCTTTATGAATTCCTCCTGGGATCTTGGCCCTGGATTCCTCTCTTGAGGCTGAAACTCCATAGACCCCTCCTGGGGTTAATAGATAAGACACACTTCTTTGAGTTGCATGCCCGGATGCCACTTCTGGAACCTGAACATCAGATACCCCTTCTGGGGTCACAACATCAGATGCCCCACCTGGGGCTGTAGACACAGATGCCTCTTCTCGGGCTGTAGTCACAGATGCCCCTTCTCGGGCCGTAGACACAGATGCCCCTTCTCGGGCCGTAGACACAGATGTCCCTTCTCGGGCCATAGACACAGATGTCCCTTCTCGGGCTGTAGACACAGATATCCCTTGTCGGGCTGTAGACACAGAAACTACTTTAGTTATGGGTAACATAGATAGTCTCTTTTGATTTCCGTACTTGGGATTGGGTCTACTTGTCACAGGACCCCAATCGTAGACTTTTTGGACACTCCTGTCCGAGGTAAATGAACTTGAAACTGTAGAGGATACGCTGTAAGGTTTGCAGGTGAAAACTCTGTGATGTTGGGACCTGTCACCAACTTTTGAGTTGCGGAAGGAACAGTCCTTAATAAGATGACTAGAACTCCCACAGTAAAAGCAGAGGTGAAGCTGCTTGCGATGCCGGCGTTCAGCTTCCGTGAGTTTGGAGCACGGGTAGCTTTGGAATCTGCCCTCTCTCTGCATAGGAGAAGATACTTTAGTTTGAAGGAAGCTTTACACGGGGGTCGCACTAGTCTCAATACTTTGAGCAGGACTCTTCACTGCGTTTAAAGCACCACCCAGGATTTCTGGCATTATTGGAATGATTTTTGTTAGGAGACTTTGAAGTTGTTCCAATAGATGATAAAGAGTGCTTATTGGTTCAGATCTCACAGTAGACAACAAAGGAGTCTTGAAGCTTTCAAAGGAGGAAGTCGCTCTCTCAGGAGAATTAGCTGTGAAGGGACTGCCATAGGACTGACTTGAGCAAGATCCATCCACAGGAACGGATTGTGCAGGGAAAGTTGAAATGACTGGAGCAGGAGTGACTTGAACAGGAACTGGACAAACAACAGAACTTGGAAGGGATTGCTGCAAGGTATCCAAACGGATAGACATTCCCTGTAGAAACAGGATCACTTGTTGTTGTGCAGCCTCATAATCATTGAGTCGTGACACCAAACTCTGGAGTGACCCTGACCCCACACTCTGACCACCGTCCGGGTACATGGGCCTCGGACAAACTGTCAGGTCTCAGGTTTTGTCTGTCCCCGGAGGGGGCACTAGTGGGTCAGTGTTTGTGCAGTGTACAAAGCGTGGAGGCAATATGAAAGTCCTGCGCATATGCGCTGATGTTTATTAGCACAGAGGTAACTAAGCAGATGGTATAATAATGAATAATAACTGAAGACCGGCAATGTAGCAAACAATGATTGATAACTGAAACCAAAAGTAACTGAAAGTCTCTTGCAACAAAATATGAAATAATTTAATTGGCTGAATGCAGATGAATAAACAAAACTCCGGTAATATTTGAAAGCACAGTTCTGTATAATATGAAATGAACGGATAACTGAATGCAGATGGATTGAAAAGCAGAACTCCGGTATTATTTAGAAACACACAGTTTCTGTATAACACAATATGAAATGAAATGAAAACTGAAATGCAGATGGAAAAGGCAGAACTCCGGTATTATTTGAAAATACACAGTCTCTATATAGCATAAGTCCTTATGGCCTCACTAGGCCCAAGCAGGAGACAGTCTCAATGCAATTAGTTGGTATTACTGCTGAGATGCACAGGTTGATATACTTATAATGAAGTGCACAGGTAAGGAAATGGATTGAACACCTGAGGAGAGTCTCTTACTGCTGATGAGCTTGTAGCTGTGGATTGAAGTCCAGAGTAAACAGGAGAATTGCAGAGTGATGAATGATGAGAGTAACCACGGTGAATAACTGGAAACAGGAACACGGGAACAACAACGGAGGAATCACTGGAGACAGGAACACGGGAACCAGGAGAACTAGACACACCATATGTGACTCGTTGTCTGAGGCGATGTGAGTGAGCCCCGGACAGGAACTTATACCCCTTGCTCTGCAGTGATTGGTCACAGGGCCCTGGCTGGAAACATAGCGCTGGATTGGATACCGGGATCAGCTGAGTGTTAACTGGAGCTGGTGATTAACTGGGAGAATAATTCTATAGACAGTTAATGCAATGCACTGCTGGTTGCTGGCTGGGATCAGTAGTGCAACGGGAGTTAATGCTGTTTAGCTAGAAGCACTGTGTACTCCAGGCTGCTGGCTGAAACCAGTGGTTACCAAAAGATAGAACTGGTTAGGTGGAGCACAGTGAGCTGTGGGCTGCAGGAGACCGAAGACTGGAACTGCTGGGACCTGTAGTTCCACAGGTCCAATTCACAGGGAATACTCTGAAAACAGAGGACTGAAGCCAGGAGACGCCTGTTCACTGGAAGTGATGCAATGGAGAAGGCGGATTCCTGACAGTACCCCCCCTTTTATGGGTGGGCACCGAACACCCACGCTGGAACTTGGAGGATCCTTGAAAAAAGAACTTAGGAATACACAAAATCAGAGGTCCTCAAAAGTCTTCCCAACTTTCATCTTCAGAAGACAGATTTTCCTCGTCAGAACAAGTAGACCATTCATGGTCATTTGAGACAGAATTTACTTCCTGGGAAAAGGCATAGCTAGGAAGGATAGAACCTCCCATAATGTAACTTGAGTCTTCATCAACAAACTCACTTTCAGAGTCAAAGTCCAGGTCTAGTGTGGTCATGGGAGCCTTTTGTTTAGGAACAACATTATCTGAGACAACCTGTGGACCAGTGAATTTGAAGCTACATGAGACACCAGGACTAGGGGTAACGGCAGCATAGCCAATACTTACATCAACAGATGGTAGACTTTGAACTGGTTTTTGAGCTCTCCAATTCCTGTAATTCTTGAAATCTCTGATACATTGATTAAACAGAACTTGATCATGTTTGGAAAGCGTTGAGTTGAAAAACTGAGAACTGGAAGACTGATCAGAAGACTGAGCAGATGTTGAATCCGTGGAGTCAATACTTTCAGAAGTGTTGCTGTAGGATGGAGACACGGAAGTATATGCAACTTTCAAATCTAAAGTCAGAGAACCTTGTCTTGACTTTGCAGCTTGGAAATCTTTAATAGCTTGGTCTAATGTATCCTGATTTTGCACAGACAGAGATGTTGGAGAGGATTTAGCAGTAGACAAACTGTTGACAAATTGGCCAGAATGCCCAGATGACTTTGAATGCACTAAATTTGGAGCAAACTCCTGTTTTACTGCTTCGAAGAAAGCGGGAAGATCATTCAGTAGTGGATCTTTAGACTCAATGAGAGGATTCGCCCAATCCAGTGCTTTACCTTTGAAGAACAGGAGGAAATATCTGATTGCATTGACTGGAGTAATACTCACTGAAGATCCTGAGTTAGTAAAAGCGAGATATTGGCTCGCTAATGCACGGAACTGAGCATAGTCACCATCAAAGTAGACTGGCGCTTGTGTATCAAGTGGACACTTGGAAGGCTGAATGTCAATTGAAGTCTCAGAAGACAATGTAGGACACTTGAGAGTAGAGGACTGGAATAAGCTTTCAGAAGCAGGAGTAGAATCAACTTGAAATGCTCTAGGGTGGAGAGAGGACGTCATCTCCAGAATTGACTGACGGGAGTTCCCAGCTGAGGTTGACTGAACACTAGAAGCTTTATCTTGGGGAGAGATGCTTAGAGCCTCCATCTGGGTTGAGGCAACCGCAATATCTGCAAGAACTGTGGACCCTGGACATATTGACAGGAGTTGCTTACTTGAAACACTGGAGAGAACCACACCAGGTTCGGAGGAACTGGAATCGGTAGGAACCGACGGCAACTTTGGACAAATGGATGGAACAGGGATTTGTCCAGGACTACTTGAATTGACTTGAACTGAAGGAGGCTGATCTGGACAGATGGATGGGACCGGATTGGGTCCAGAAAAGCTTGAATCGGCTGGAACCGGAGGAGTTTTTGGACTGATGGACAGGGCCGGATTTGATCCGAAGAGGCTGGAATCGGCTGAAACCGAAGGAGGCTGATCCGGACAGACGGATGGGACCGGAATGGGTCCGGAAGAGCTTGAACCAACTGGAACCAGAGGAGTCTTCGGACTGATGGATAGGACCAGATTTGATCCGAAGAGACTGGAATCGGCTGGAACCGAAGGAGGTAGCTCAGCATTGGAAACAGAGCTACTCGGGCTGGCTGGAACCAGAGGAGGCTGATCTGGACAGACGGATGGGACCGGATTGGGTCCAGAAAAGCTTGAACCGGCTGGAAGCGGAGTAGGCTTCGGACTGACAGATAGGACCGGATTTGATCCGAAGATGCAGGAATTGGCTGGAACCGAAGGAGGTAGCTCATTGTTGGAAACGAAGCTACTCAGGCTGGCTGGAACCAGTGGAGTCTTTGGACCGACGGCTGGAACCGTGCTTGCTCCATAGACACTTGACTCTGTATAGACATAATCCGGATGTTCTGATGATTCCTCTTGGAGTGGTACTGAGCTGGTAGCACTCTCTGAAGTTGGCAAACAAAAGTTCATGTCTGTATCTGTGGCTTTAAGAATTCCTCCTGGGATCTTGGCCCTGGATTCCTCTCTTGAGGCTAAAACTCCAAAGACCCCTCCTGGGGTTAATAGATCAGACAAACTTCTTTGAGTTGCATGCCCAGATGCCACTTCTGGAACCTGAACATCAGATACCCCTTCTGGGGTCACAATATCAGATGCCCCACCTGGGGATGAAGACACAGATGCCTCTTCTCGGGCTGTAGATACAGATCCCCCTTCTTGGGCCGTAGACACAGATGCCCCTTCTCGGGCCATAGACACAGATGCCCCTTCTCGGGCCGTAGACACAGATGCCCCTTCTTGGGCCGTAGACACAGATGCCTCTTCTCGGGCCGTAGACACAGATGTCCCTTCTCAGGCCGTAGACACAGATGTCCCTTCTCGGGCCGTAGACACAGATGTCCCTTCTCGGGCAATAGACACAGATGTCCCTTCTCGGGCTGTAGACACAGATGTCCTTCTCGGGCTGTAGACACAGAAACTATTTTAGTTATGGGTAACATAGATAGTCTCTTTTGATTTCCGTACTTGGGATTGGGTCTACTTGTCACAGGACCCCAATCGTAGACTTTTTGGACACTCCTGTCCGAGGTAGGATAGACATTCCCTGTAGAAACAGGATCACTTGTTGTTGTGCAGCCTCATAATCATTGAGTCATGACACCAAACTCTGGAGTGACCCTGACCCCACACTCTGACCACCGTCCGGGCCCATGGGCCTCGGACAAACTGTCAGGTCTCAGGTTTTGTCTTTCCCCGGAGGGGGCACTAGTGGGTCAGTGTTGGTGCAATGTACAAAGCGTGGAGGCAATATGAAAGTCCTGCACATATGCGCTGATGTTTATTAGCACAGAGGTAACAAAGCAGATGGTATAATAATGAATAATAACTGAATACCGGCAATGTAGCAAACAATGATTGATAACTGAAACCAAAAGTAACTGAAAGTCTCTTGCAACAAAATATGAAATAACTTAATTGGCTGAATGCAGATGAATAAACAAAACTCTGGTAATACTTGAAAGCACAGTCTCTGTATAATATGAAATGAACGGATAACTGAATGCAGATGGATTGAAAAGCAGAACTCCGGTATTATTTAGAAACACACAGTCTCTGTATAACACAATATGAAATGAACTGAAAACTGAAATGCAGATGGAAAAGGCAGAACTCCGGTATTATTTGAAAATACACAGTCTCTATATAGCATAAGTCCTTATGGCCTCACTAGGCCCAAGCAGGAGACAGTCTCAATGCAATTAGTTGGTATTACTGCTGAGATGCACAGGTTGATATACTGATAACGAAGTGCACAGGTAAGGAAATGGATTGAACACCTGAGGAGAGTCTCTTACTGCTGATGAGCTTGTAGCTGTGGTTTGAAGTCCAGAGTAAACAGGAGAATTGCAGAGTGAGGAATGATGAGAGTAACCATGGTGAATAACTGGAGACAGGAACACGGGAACAACAACGGAGGAATCACTGGAGACAGGAACATGTTAACCAGGAGAACTAGACACACCATATGTGACTCGTTGTCTGAGGCGATGTGAGTGAGCCCCGGACAGGAACTTATACCCCTTGCTCTGCAGTGATTGGTCACAGGGCCCTGGCTGGAAACACAGCGCTGGATTGGATGCCGGGATCAGCTGAGTGTTAACTGGAGCTGGTGATTAACCGGGAGAATAATTCTATAGACAGTTAATGCAATGCACTGCTGGTTGCTGGCTGAGATAAGTAGTGCACCGGGAGTTAATGCTGTTTAGCTAGAAGCACTGTGTACTCCAGGCTGCTGGCTGAAACCAGTGGCTACCAAAAGATAGAACTGGTTAGGTGGGCTGCAGGAGACTGAAGACTGGAACTGCTGGGACCTGTAGTTCCACAGGTCCAATTCACAGGGAATACTCTGAAAACAGAGGACTGAAGCCAGGAGACGCCTGTTCACTGGAAGTGATGCAATGGAGAATGCGGATTCCTGACATATGGATTGTGAGTGTGTATGCAGTGATCCCATACTGCCGCGAGCATGTTAATAATGCTAGAATTGCAACTGCCGTGGCTAGCGGCAAAGATTAACAAGGATTCATCTGTATATGTAGAACAGAGGCGTATCTAGGGTAGGGCGAATGGGGCACGTGCCCTGGGCGCCTTGGCAGGCCCAGGAGAGGGGGGCGCCGCCGGCGTCCAGGGCATCATGCCCCACTCACCCCCGTCAACCCTAAATGTGAGGGGAGGAGAGCGCAGCGTCTCTCCCTCCCCTCACCGCCGCTGCCAGCACTAGCAGCACTGCCAGCAGCGCTGCTGTGTCCGGTCTCCGGTGTTAGCCAATCAGAGCTTGCGGACCGGCTCCTGATTGGCTGCCGGTCCGCGAGCTCTGATTGGCTAGCGAACCGGCGCCAGACAGCCGCCGGAGACCTGGAGCTGTGAGGGGAAGGAGAGGCGCTGCGCTCTCCTCCCCTCACATAGCAACAAGCGGCCGGTAAGTGATGGGGGGGGGGTCCGGCGGCACGGGGGAGGGGGGGTGCGGTGGCACAGTGGGGCGTGTATCTGGCACCAAGTGGGGCCTGGCACTGTGGGGCATGTATCTGGCACTGTGGGGCATTTAACTGGCACTGTGGGGCAATGTATCTGGCACTGTGGGGCAATGTAACTGGCACTGTGGGGCAATGTATCTTGCACTGTGGGGCATGTAACTGGCACCAAATAGGGCATGTAACTGGCACTGAGTGGGGCCTGGCACTGTGGGGCAATGTATCCGGCACTGTGGGGCAATGTAACTGGCACTGTGGGGCATGTATCCGGCACTGTGGGGCAATGTAACTGGCACTGTGGGCCATTTTCAGTGGCCACACCCCTTCTGGAGCGTGGCCACACCCCTTCTGGTGTGTGGCCACGCCCATTTTGTGTGTGGGGGGGTTGGGGGGGGGCGAGGCACCATTTTCCATCTTGCCCTGGGCTCCGAAAACCCTAGTTACGCCTCTGATGTAGAAGACCTTTCTCCTCACCTTTCATAATACAATAAAGTTTAGGAAGGTGATCTGTTGCCTCTTGTCATTTTGTTTGGAATGTTTGTGCAATATTGCAAGTGAGCACTGTACACACCAGCGGTTACTGTGTAAGCAATGACCAGTACTGTATGTTAAAATGTACAAAGGACACATACAGTACTAGAGAAGCCAATCATCATCATCAACTTGAAGATGATATGCGGTTAAAGGAGGTAAAACTTTTTTTTTTTTAGCAGGATGAGGTACTCAACTTGCAATCTAACTACAGAAGGAGAGGGAGAGGGAGAGGGAAAAGGAGATTGAAAAGGAGAGGGAGAGGGAGAAGACCTGGGTTATTGATATCTCTCATGTACTTTGAAAAATGTATCTGGGACGGGTGTCATGCTAGTTGCCAGGGCTGTGTAATGCTAGTTGCCAGGGCTGTGTAGTTCTCTTTGGTGTGTTTACTGTGCCCGCCAGGCCGCCCGCCATCATCTCCCTCCTCCTTCTCTTCTCCTCCCGCCCGTTTGTAACACAGAGATATAGAGAGGAGGGGGTGCAGCAGGTGACAGGGGATAGTGAGAGTCTTTGATTAGCTCCTTCCTCTTATCTCGCATGGAGTGAGCTGGGGAGGAGTGAGATGAGCTCTCTGTCTGGGGAGATGGCAGTGATCCATTCATTCAGCAGCAGCAGCCAGCGCTGGGAACCCAGAAAACATCAGGTTTCCACCCAGAAATGGCAGATTCCTGTCAGTCGAACAGCTGCTACATTGCAATTACAATCTGTTTGCATGCTCTGTCACTATTACCCCTCGAGCATGCAATGTGAATGCTACGCATGCGCAGCCATTCGATAATCACTCGATTTGCGATGTCTCTGAGATGCGCTTGCCTATTTCTGCGAAAATTTAATTGCCTCTTTACCACCCAGTTACATCCATTCAGCTGCAATTGGTGATGGAATTGCATTGCACAGAAGGACTATTTCTGCAGTCACTTTGAACATCACTTCTTGGCGGACCAAGTCCCGTGCACCTTGGATTTTCTGATATTACTTTTATTTGTGCAAATGTGCATCTTAATTACGATACTATGTGACAACATCACTTCTCAAGTCTGCACTAATTGACTTGATACGTGACACTTGTATATCGCTGTGTGACGGAGTGTGAATCTGTATTCAACGGGCCTTTATTTATATATATATATATATATATATAAACAAAAACAATAACCAATTGCGCTTGGTATAACTTTAAAACACTCAGATTTTAGTATTTCCAGTAGCTGTTCTTCCACGGTGTGGATTCTTATAACTGGTATCACCTGCAAGTATACCCTCACACCAGAGAACACACCCGAACAAAAAGACGGCCAGAATGGCCTAAATTAGATATGATACCAATTTGTTTTTATTAAAAAACATATAGAATTCCATAAATTCATATGAACATTTTTTTTTATTTTTTACAGATAAAAGGTTCCATACATTCATATAAACATTCTTAGAAGAAAAACATCCAGATACAGTCAATAGGTTTTCTGTTCAAGCCTTTAAAGAACACCCTCACCCTTATAGGTGTATATTCTGTAGGGTGTATTAATGAACTAGATAAGAGACCGTAACGGATTCGACCCAACGCGTTTCGTCAGAACGACTTCATCAGGGGTTTCTGTATGGTATCACAAAAAAAGGAAGGAACAAAGGCCTTCATGGATATAAAACATCCATAGCCCATATATATAGGACCAACTTTTAATAGAGATGGATAATTCACCCAGAATGGTTTTTTTTTTGGATGTGGCTGTTACTTGTGTCTCTTTCCTGGTGGCTGCAGGTTCAAATTTAACAGACATAAAAACTGAAAAGAGTCTGCAACCAGGTTCATTAACTAGCTGAATACCCTTAAAGGCGTATGCGTTTATGCTTGGTTTTACCATCCTACAACCATTCTGGGTGAATTATCCATCTCTATTAAAAGTTGGTCCTATATATATGGGCTATGGATGTTTTATATCCATGAAGGCCTTTGTTCCTTCCTTTTTTTGTGATACCATACAGAAACCCCTGATGAAGTCGTTCTGACGAAATGCGTTGGATCAAATCCGTTACGGTCTCTTATCTAGTTCATTAATACACCCTACAGAATATACACCTATAAGGGTGAGGGTGTTCTTTAAAGGCTTGAACAGAAAACCTATTGACTGTATCTGGATGTTTTTCTTTTAAGAATGTTTATATGAATGTATGGAACCTTTTATCTGTAAAAAATAAAAAAAAATGTTCATATGAATTTATGGAATTCTATATGTTTTTTAATAAAAACAAATTGGTATCATATCTAATTTAGGACATTCTGGCCGTCTTTTTGTTCGGGTGTGTTCTCTGGTGTGAGGGTATACTTGCAGGTGATACCAGTTATAAGAATCCACACCGTGGAAGAACAGCTACTGGAAATACTAAAATCTGAGTGTTTTAAAGTTATACCAAGCGCAATTGGTTATTGTTTTTGTTTATGTTATTCTTTGAAAGTTCACTAACAGGGACTTTCTCCATATTGCTGCTGGTGGGTTGAGCGCGGGGTGGAAGACATTTTTTTGTATTTATATATATATATATATATATATTATACACATACAGTATGTATATTGGTTAGCTGCACCGATTGATCAGCGTGCGCGTATGACCCCAATTTTTATACTTGACTTCATAGCTGTCATCATTATCATTGTGCACTTGCACCACCCTATGTCCAAGAGATCTTTTGGAAAATAGATGGATCTCTTTGTACAGTATGCACAATACATAGTGGGATTTCCAATTACCCGCTGTACATTACCGCGGGTAATGATATCGCAGGGATATCCTATTAGCCCCGATAAGCCAGCATGGGTTGGGGCTCATCTGGGTTTTCCTGTACTGCACCGGGTGCTGGCTCCTAACAACTCCCAGTGAGGTGCTGCACCTCTGGCTCTCTAGTCACATGACCGCTCATCCATTATCTGGCCACCGCAGGGGGTGGGGGAAGAGGGGGATGCAGGTCACAGTGCTGCTCTAGCTTCCCCACCGGGGGTCCCAGCACTGAGTGCCGGCTCCCGGGCCGCAGCACCCTCAGTGCAGTCCCAGACTGCTGCTGCTGTGACGGGCATGGGACACTGCAGGTCGCCTTGGTTTCCAGGAATTTTGTTTCATCTGCCTCGGGCTCACGAAACCAAATCCCCAGAAAGAGCCGCATTTTCAAGCGATAATGGGGCTTTTTCTCACTAAAACACACAGGTTCCACTGAACCTGTGTGCTTTCGGGAGGAAAGCTGTTTTTTACGGGTGATCCTAATTGGACAGCCGGTAAAAAAACCATTGGTGAAACATCAGAAAAAAAGTGTGAAAAACTGAGGTTTTGTACACCCGATGGTTTAACTCCTGTAACAGCATACTGCCCATAGGGCCTAATTCCACATTTATTGCTATTCAAAGAAATTGCAGTTGTCTGCGAGTAGAAAGGCACCGCCCCAATAGGAAAAAAATTGTGAATGCATCGCAGATCGCTATCCACTTGCAGATGCATACGCAATTCTCGGAACATCGAAGAATCTTTGCCGGGTGCATCCGACTGAAGAATAATGGGTGAATAGGTGAATAAGCAGCAAGATGAAATCCGTAATAAGTACCTTAACGCGTTTCTCGGCCTCTAGCACTGGCCGTTTCTTCAGTCGGGTGCATCATTCATTACCGCTACTCACGGACAGAATCAACAAGCGGTTAAAGGATCTTTACACAGAGTGCATTGAGCCGCTGCATACCCGGCTCAGTACAGCCTTCAATACCGAAAGCCTTCTCTTCACCAGATACCATCTAATAAGAGAAGTCGGCTCCCGTCTGATCAGTACGTATGAGCAGTTCAGTGTTTACGGTCACGACCTAATCAATGAGATGCTGGTTACTCGGACAAACCGAGCCGTCCACAATTTATACAGCGGGACTTGCACATGCTAACAGAAATTAGAGACTTATACCTATTATAACAGCAATGCCGCTATAAGAAGTATTTATTATCAGTCTCTCACTTACAACAATTTACAGTCCGTGGACGCACGGCCGCAATCTTGGTTCTCAAAAGTGACAATCTACAATAATTTTATCAATTTAGGTGTTTTTTTGCAGCTGCAATGTCTTGTTTATTTTATTAAATACATGTATTTTTTTATCAATTATGAGCTATATGACACTTGGTACATTGTTTTATTAAATAATTATTATTCTCTCATAGCGCTCCCTCCTTTGCTTCTTTTTTTTTATATATTCAGATATATTGGGGTAGCCCGCCCCAAATTGGTGAGCAGCTATTGGATTTCCAGTAATAAAGAGCGCCGATTCAACATTTTTTTCTAGTTTGAATTTTCACTATTGAGGTATCCTGGTCTTCCATAACACCTCAGCAGTGCCACAGGCTGATAGAATCCATGCCACACCGCATTGAAGCAGTGATTCATGCAAAAGGGGCCCAAACCAAGTACTGAGTACATATGCATGATTATACTTTTCAGACGGCCGACATTTCTGTATTTAAAATTCTTTTTTTATTGATTTTATGTAATATTCTAATTTTCTGAGATTTTGGATTTGGGGTTATCTTAAATTGCAAGCCAGAATCATCAAAATTATAACAAATAAAGGCTTGAAATATCTCACTTTGCATGTAATGAGTCTATAGAATATATTAGTTTCACTTTCTAAGTTGAATTACTGAAATAAATGAACTTTTGCACAATATTCTAATATCTGTGTTTCACCTGTACAAATGTCGCACATCAAATTAGTAAGTGCAGTCTATGGAAGTGGTTTTGTCACACTGTAATGAGGTTAAGATGCACATTCACGTGAAAAAGATCCTACACAACTTGGTACAGCTCACTTGTGCCAGGTGTTTTTACAACGTATGGCATATTAAGACTAGAGGGTATATGTTTACTTAAAGTCAATGTTTGGTTGATTTTGTGTTTAAGGGCTTAAATCACACATTTACTAACAGATGATTTTTGTCATCGTTTAAAACAAATGTCAAAAATCATTTATTGGTAAATGTGAAATTTAGATGCTGAAAAGCAAAATCGACCAAACATCATCCCAGGTCGATTTTTTTGTAAATATACCCCTAAATAGCACATTTACTAATATATGATTTGTTACATATTTTTAAAAAAAGTATTTAAAAAATCTTCTGTTAGTAAATGTGTGATTTAAATCCTGAAGCACAAAATCAAACAAAAATCAACCCAACATGTACCAAAAATTGCTCAACACCAACCTGAATCGACTTTTAGTAAATACACCTCTATTTGTATGAGATCACATCTGTATATGACTCTGAATCACCCGTAGATGCAGGTACTCAGCTACGAAGCATGACCAGTGTAAAAATATGCAAAATCCTTTGGAAATGGACATCTGTGTAACTATGCATAGTAGTTGCTAAATATTTCCAATGAGATTATTAAATACAAAATACTCTGCAGTAAGTGATAACACCACTCTGTTTCATTATATTACTATGACTGGTCTCTTATGCAAAACTCATGATTTAGTGTGTGAAATATCCTTAATGTTAAATATTTTAATTATCTTAAATATTTGCCTAGTTTTATATGTCAATATACTAAACCTGCTGAATAATAATTATTAAAAATCTCACTATTTCACCATTTCATAAAATTGCATAATTAATATTTAGTCTTGAGTAGTTCAAATGCGTGTCAGGGATCCTGGAAATGCTTCCCTTATTTTTACTGTTGTTGTGATTGAGTGATGCTGTCTACAAATATGGGAGGTTGGTTTCCAATGAGTGAGACTTATTGGCAGATGATTGAAATTTGACAGACCTTAGTCACCAGAAAGATGGCTTCATTATAGGAAGTGGCAGTTCTGCTATTTCAAAGAATTAATCAATTGTGAAAAGAGAGCAATGCTACAGAAACACTTGAAATTCTTGGACCTTGTTTTAGACAACACCTCCAGATAATAGTTATAAAGGGTAGTAGTTATCAGAGCCAAAAATGAAGTTTGTGTGTCCCTTTCCTGTTCAGTTTCAACATTTTAGTTGTGCCATACAATAATTAATACTGACAATACTTTTTCTTTATCAGTACTTTTGGCCCCCAGGAAATAAACAGATCATTTTGCCGAAGGTTAGTTTTTATGAATTTCAGAGTTTTACAGCATGTTAATCGTTTCTTTAAAATGCCATCTTGGACAAAAATAGGTCAAGAACTTGTATTTGAAAAAGGGAAATTCAACAAGGTTTATATTGTAAACAAAATTTCATAACATTAAAATATATTTTTTATGATGTTATGATTATTTCTTGCACCAGTCATAAAAGATTTGTGAATCAATTACTCCCAAGTAATAAGATTAGCCCAATAATGCAAACTTAAACCAAGGGGGTGTCATTCATTCAACAGCTCACCACAGAGAGGCTGAGATTGCATTAGTGAACTATGGGGGTAATTCAGATCTGATCGTAGATGTGCTAAATTTAGCACATCTATGATCATTTACTCTAATGAAGGCCAGTACAGGGCTAGTCCGCCCCGCATGACAGGCCCGCCCATCTTCCCCCGCACAGATGCAAAAGCGGCAATGCTTCCCCACCTGGCGAGTAGCTCCCTGCCAACGCAGCTCCTGCCGCATCTCAGGTCGCAGCGGCTGCATGTAACATCACGCAGCCATCGCAGCCCGCCCCCTCAACGGTCTGGACATGCCTACATTGTCCGGATTGCGCCCCGTCAATGGCGTTCTAATGCCAATGGCACGCCCCCACCTGCCCCACGACTGCCTCTGCCTGACAATCAGGCAGAGGCGATCGCAGCCCAGAGATGCTTTTAGCATCTCACTGGGCTCCCGGGGTGTGTGTGCACACTCAACATAGGGATTCAGACTGTGATCGCTGCCGCTACAGCGATTCAGCCTGAATTAGGCCCCGAATTAGCCCCTATGTACTGTAGGTTGTTTTACCTCTGTGATGTGAGTTGCTGTACATCTCTATTATACTGGTATAGAATGTCTTGGAAGGATACATACAGTTGTGTGATCTGCAACTTATTATTTCATTAATACAATCTGTTAAAATTATTTCTAAAATTATTTTTATTTGATGAGCAATTAGTGTATGTTTTTTTCATATTAATATTAGATATTAGATTTGATTCATTGTATATTATTTTCAGAATGATTAATATTGGATGTTATACTTTATTCATCTTTATTTTTTACATATAGTCAGATTTTTAAAATGTTTGCTAAGATTCAGCCATTCATTATGTATAAATAGTTTGTTATTCTTCTGCGCAATGTAAAATCTATTGGTACATTTGTATGATGCTGTGTTTCCCTTATTTCCTTACTGCATTTAGTAGCAGGTACTATAAGCACAGTTAGTTCTGTCTCAGAACTACAGGGAATACAACTGTAGTGTATTAAGATACATTTCCCTTAGAGACCTCATAGTGGCACTTTCATGGATATCCTGAAAGCTTATTTCGGGAAGAAGAGAGGAAGGCATTCTACTTTTATTTATCTTTTCATTGACAGCCTATGGTGAAGGTAGTATACAGTATATGTCTGGGAACAAGAGTTGTTATCATATTTTCTGTAATGCACTTGACTGCTTGTGTTCAACATTTTTATTATAACAAATTTGAAATTTCAGAAAAGACAATGTAACTATGATGGCTCATTATATCATTCTAAAACATTGACACTAACAAGAAGCAAGTAAAAGACATGGAGCAAGGGACTCCGACAGCTGGAAAGTTAAGGTACAGATGCACTACTATTATAAAATGAATACATATATCCCTCTATTAAATATAAAAATTGTATCAACAATACAATATCTAAGTAGAATGACAAAACAGTCTATTATATAAATAAAAATTGATTAGTCTTTAGCCCAAGCCTAAAGGCCCATACACACTTGCCGA
Source organism: Pseudophryne corroboree (assembly GCF_028390025.1). Lineage (NCBI taxonomy): Eukaryota > Metazoa > Chordata > Amphibia > Anura > Myobatrachidae > Pseudophryne > Pseudophryne corroboree. The sequence continues at coordinate 338,377,113 of NC_086444.1, read as the reverse complement.
TAAAATGAGCGACGTCGCTCATTTTCCCCCTACCTAAGCGAGGTCGCTCATTTTATCGTCAAGTGTGTATGCATGCCGCAAGCGGCGACTGATGCGTGGCCCCGCGGGTCGGCAATGATCGTTGCTGTCGGCAATGCATGCATGCAGGTTCTGGACTGTCGTCCAGGACCTGCATGCACAGCTGGCGGAGGCGTGACGTCACTGAGCGATATGAGCAGTCATATCGCTCAGTGTGTACAGTCAACCGCCGACCGGCCGTCCCTGTAGGGGAAACATTAGACGACGTCGCTCATAGAGCGACATTGTCTAATGTGTATGGACCTTAACTGTAACCTCTGTAATATTTAGGGACACCACATGAATTTATGCTAAATATATGAGAAGCATTAAAACCTTGGTATGTCTCACACAAAGATTAGCTAGATAAGGAACACAGAATCATTACTGAATAAACCAAACTGAAAAACCCTAAACTCTATGTTTGGCACAGCCATTCCCCACAAAGAGTGATATGTTGCCAGGATGACCAGCGAGCAGGCACAGATCAATGACCACAAAACCTAAATACTAACTACATTGACTTCCGGTGGGTGGGATATCCAGCATTGGCGCATTTTAGCAGGGCTCCAGAGAGAGACCCAAAAATCCAGAACCATCCACCTAATCTCACCCTACCTTCATGTGTAACTGCCTGCCCTGAACATTGTGATGCTGTGGGGAGCGGTTTGAGGCTTTTGGGTCTGGAGATTCGCATATTTCACGGGAGTCCAGCCACCGATACTGATGGCCTGTGTGGCAGCCTGATCTGCCGGCGTTGCCGCCCCCCTCCCCATGCCTAACGGTTTCTACCTCTATACTGGGACACAGTTACAGTGGCTATTAGCACCAAGACCTTGCTTTGATGGTGCCAAGGGGTTGCGGTGATGGGCTAAGTGCAATATTGGCCACAGTGTTCCTGAACCCTCCCCCCCCACACACACACCCCCCGCAGCTTACCTGGCTGCTGGCGGCTTGCTGCAGGAGTGTGTGGAGCTGATTGGAGCTTTGGCGGCTGCGTGAGTCATCCCCTGCACAGTCTGGAGTACAGGTGGTGTGCTGGGCGGTGGGACATGAGACGCCTGCCTGGCTCACTGCTTGGCAGGGATTAGCACCAGCGAATCAGTGGTATTGCAGTATATCTTTTCTACAATATCTCCACATTTTTATTTTTTTTATTTTTTTTCTCCTCCCACAGGCTAAAAATTGTTCTACTTGTATTGTTTTTGTGTTGTATTTCTCTCATGCTTTACTTCTGATGTAATGGCTGCCACCCAGAGGCAACACTTCCTTTGTGGCCTATTGTAATAGCTCACTTGTTATTTCTTTACAGGTGTTCATTACCATTTGGTGGTGAAATAGTATTCTCAATTTATTATATAATTTTACAGGATTTTTTATTTTTCAAAGTGTGTATTTGTAACGCGGATGGACGCGACCATCCAGTAGTGCAATAACATTGTAATCTACACTATAGATACCTGTGTGCTTTATTTCTACTAACACTTGCTGTTTTGTTGTTTTTTTTGTCTACGAGATTTACCCATTTACCTTCTTTGTATATAATATCACTGTCACATAGTGACGACATACTTTTTCATGCCCTGCACATTTTATTACGGTGTTGTTGCTACTAGATTACACCTAATAGCTGGATGCTATCTCAACACAAGTAATGTATGCTATAACCTTTGATAGTTCTCAGAGTCCCTAGTCCTTTTCAATTCTGTAATTATGTAACAAACTATCTTTTATGTAGGGAACACATTGTGGGGTTCCTCCCCTGAGAGATCATGTTTTTGCATCTATAAACTTCGAATGCCTCTCGGCCGGGTTTTCAATTCCTTTTTATAGATTGTTCTTAGTGATCTCTAACTATCTGTTTAGAGAGGTATACCCACATCCTACTTTCTCTATATACCTTCCTTAGGGCATGGACAAATTTATCCTTAAAACCATGCCCCCAAAACAGATTAACTCCAATAAATCGGTAAAGGGTAAAGGACATCACAAAAATCTTTTCCCCCCCTCCCTTCCCTACTGGTTTTGATACAGTGTCACCAGACATGCCTGTGATAGACTGCCTCCCCTTACGGCAAAGGTACTCTTTGATTTTTTGATTCCCCTTATGGACAAAAGTTTTGATGATCTTCAGACCCACTTAGGTTCGGGGTTGGCCCACATTGATTCCCATGCAACATGCATTACAACACTAGAATGAGTGATGTGGAAGATCACTTACACTCCTGTCAGACAGAGGTAAAGACCCAAGAGAAACTTACTTTACAACTACAAGAAAATTTGGAGGAACTAGAATAGAGATCTCGGAGAAACAACTTGAGGTTTGTGGAGATCCCAGAATCAATTACAGGGCCTGCTCTCACCTCATTTCTTAGTACAGACTTGCCCAATGCCCTGGAAATCTCTGATGACATAGAAGTCCCACATATTGATAGAGACCATAGACTAGTTGCTGTACAGGTGGGGATGCCTATATACTCCCGCCCAGTAATTGCCCGATACCTAGACTATAGAACTAAAAATGTTCTGGTTGCTTTTCACAAAACTAGAAATGTGGTGGTTAGGGGGTCACAAGATCCTTATTTTTCAAGACTTCTCAGCTGCTGTTGCTCAAAAACGAAAGGATTTCTCAGAAGTCTGTTCATATCTGCACAACAAAAACATCAGATGTGCTCTGCTGTGCCCAGCAAAGCTGAGGGTGCTGGAAAATGGTACTCAGTTGTTCTTTATGGACCCAGAGTCCACAAAGTCTCATTTTCTAACTGATAGATCACCTTAACATTTCCAGGATAGGTGAAATATAGCTTTGAAAAATCCATTTACTTATGTTTTTTGGGGACTTATTTCCCTGGGTGGGAGTAATCATTGTTGGCCATGATCACTTTGGGGCTTGGCACCCCTGACCTACTGGTTTCTTTAATAATACAGTTTAAAATTCTACGTGCGCACTTCTAAATCTAGATAGTGCCCACAACTGTTTTGTTTTGTTGGAAAATGTTAGAAAAAGAAGTTATGAGACACTGTAGCTCTCTGCTAATGCACGTACTGATGATGTTCTACTTATTCTCACTGTCTGATTATATTTCTGTAGATCTTTGTATGTTTTCATGTATGAACTTTGGAAATTGGTAAAATGCCACTGACAGGGATCTTAGATTTTGGAAAACCAACAGAAACTATTCCCTTCTCGGGAGTGAATAGTCATACCTTCCTCAGTTTCTACCTCCTCTGATGCCTTGCCCCCGAAACCCCTACAAATTGTTTCCTTGAAAGTTGGTGGCCTAAACACACTTAGTAAATGGAAGAGGGTCACTACCCACCTCAGACATTTTAACCCAGATGTGGTTTTCCTGCAGGAAACACACTGGATAGCTAGTGAAGAAAATACTATGAAAGCGGCCTGGATTGGGTCCTGTATCTCTGCTCCCTTTTGCAGGAAAGCTGGGAGATGGCCACACTGTTTCACAAAGATCTCCCACTGTCAATTTTATCAGAAGTTATTGACCCCGAGGGGAGGTTTATTATCTTAGATATAGAACTATACCACACGAAATTCACGTTGGTCAATCTTTATGCCCCTAAGGTCAATACTCATTTGTACATCCAAGACTTAGGACATATCCTTCTGGGTAGACGCAACTACTCCCTAATCTTATAAGGGGATTTTAATATGGTGGAAGACACAACCATTGACAGATCTTCATATGTTTTATGTACTTCTGATTCCTAGGGCCATTTCCTACACACTGATAGAGTCAACCCGGGCCTATTGGACCCATGGAGGTTGTTAAATCCTTCAGATAGAATGCATACCCATTTATCAATGGCACACGGGTCTCTTTCATGAATTGACAAAATTTTAATAGCTGATGATCTCATGTCTAATATATGCCAGGTAGACATCCACATTATTATAGTGTCAGAACATGCGCCTGTCTAGGTAGCTATCAGTCACCCATTTATGTATCCCTCAGGTTGTATTTGGAGATTCCCCCATTATTTATTGACAAATGAGGATTTTAAATTGTACCTCACTGGACTAACTCTGTAGATTAAAAATTGGAATATTGGGATCACCCTGAATTTTTCTGGGAGGCGTCCAAGGCTGTAATGAGGGGGCACATAATAAGGTATGTCTCTCAGAAAAAAAGGAGGTCAAAGCTGAATATGCTGCATTGCAATCAACAATGTTGGCAGCATTTCGAAATTACACAACTACCCTATCTGATAGCATGCTGGCTGCGTATAAGCAAGCGAGACAGTTACGTGAGACTTATTTGGCAACCCAAGCCAAACATTCAATTGAATTCACCAGGAACAGGTTCTACAGGTGGGGAAACAAAGATGGTAGATTACTAGCTGTTCTTTCTAAACCCCCTAAAAAGCACCATAATATAACCACTCTGAAACATCCTGTTCCAGGCATCAATTTAACCAAATCCTCTGCGATTACAGCACAGTTTCAGAATTTCTTTGAAACATTGTTTGGTTCCTCACCTGTAGACACTGAGATCCAATTGCAATTCCTTTCTGAGGGAGTGTTACCTCCACTTTCCTCCCGATCAAAAAGCAGCGCTAGCGGGTAGGATTACAATGGATGAGGTTAATTTGGTCATAGCTCGAATGACCCATGGTAAAACACAGGGCCAGGATGGCCTCTCAAGTGACTGTTATCGTATGCTACTGACTCATATAGCCCCTACTTTGCTGGAATTATTCCAAACTATACACAAAAAGAACTCCTCCTCCTCTCTTTTCAATTAAGCTCTTATTACACTTTTGCCCAAACCGGACAGAGATCTCTGTCTATTATCATCTTATAGGCCCATTAGTCTCCTAAATGTAGACTATAAATGATTAGCCAAAATGATGGCATTACAGCTGCAATCCATGCTCTCTGATATCCTGACAAGCACGCAAGTAGGTTTCATCCAAGGATGACACGCGGTTATGGCAGTACGTACTGCATTGGCAGCGGTGATTTTATCTCATAACTGCCATGCCAATCAAAACATGTTTTTGAGTTTGGATGACAATAAAGCATTTTACATGGTGTAATGGCCGCATCTATTTTTTCTGTATTGGAAAAGAGGGGATTTGAGGAGGGATTTGTCCAATTAATCCATTCTATAAACTATAGGCCGTCAGCTTCTTTATTTATTAATGGATCCAGGGGTCCACGTTTTTACCCGGAGAAGAGCACCCACCAGGGATGACCTTTATCCCTCTTATTATTTAATATTGCACTGGATCCACTGTTACATACTCTCCAAGATTTAACAATCTTTCGGGGTATTCAAATAGGTGGTCATGAGATAAAATTATCTGCATTTGCCGATGACATTCTCCTTTTCATAGCTAACCCTGAACACTCCCCTAAACGGATCCTTAACACGATTAATATGTTTGGCTCCATTTCTGGCTTTAGTATTAATATGGACAAGTCTAATGCTATGTTATTATATGGTACTACTATACACCCACGATGGACTACCTAACTTTTGTTATGGTTGGCTGCTACACATATTCCATATCTGGGGATAATGGTTTCTCGCTACCCCTCAAATTTATACAAAATAAATGTGAGCCATGCAATCACTACCTTGACTAATGATGTGAAAGAGTAGGAATGTCTCCCGTAGTCCTATCTAGGGAGGACAAATTTGCTCAAGATGGTAGCCATTCCACGCTTACTCTATCCATTACAAATACTCCCAGTTTTACTAACCAAATCAGATGTACAACAAATGAATGCACTTCTTCGGAGATTTATTTGGAAAGGAGGGCGAGCCCATATTGCGTTGCGGAAACTCATTCAGCCAAAATCGAATGGTGGAATAAACTTCCTGGATGTTGTCAATTATAATCATGCTGTTCTCTAAAGGCATTTGCGAAATTGGCTGCAGAATAGCTCAATATACTGTATACCAACACTTCATTGGACCAGGGCTTTCTTCCTGATATGAGTATGACATGTTTTCTCCACCAACCTGACCAGGAAATACATGACTCTTTAAAAAGAAACCTTCTCTCATGGACTACTAGGAAAATGTGGCATATTCTACATCACAATGCAGGATTAAACCAATGCCATTCCCTACATCTACCCCTGAGTCACAACCCTAACTTCCTAGATGGCATGGCTGCTCGCCCCTTCAATATGTGGAGATTGGCGGGAATTCATACTTTACAATCCCTATTCTCAAAAGAGTATAAACGTTCTTTACATTATTCTGAAGTGTCATCTCAATATGCCATGGTAAGCCCTTACCCATTATTATAGCTGCAGACTCGATTATACTTTACACATGTTCTTACACATTTTTTAGACAGTGACTGGGGAACAATTCATTAGATTCTGACTCACCCAGTACCTCAACACAAAGCTATTTCACTCCATTATACTATTTTGAGAAAAATTATTCACCATGCAGAGGTAACAGGAGGAATGTCTAAATGGCTTACCCATTTTCCTGACCTAACTATAACAGTTTTAGAAAAAGACCTTATATTTTCATGAAAGGCCTTAAAGGCTAGTAGGTACACAGAACTTTTTTTGAACATATATCACAATACTTGTCTATCTCCTCTTCAACGTTTCCAAATGGCAACTTCCAATACTCATGTATGTCCAAAGTGTCATCAAGCAGAGGTAGACACCTATCATTGTCCTTGGGCCTGTCTTATCATATGATATTTTTTGCTTCTCATTCGGCATTATGTCGAAGCCAAACTTGTCACTTACGTGCCCTCTACCCCTGAATGGGCTATATTGGGTGTTTTTGACCCAATCCTCTGAATGACCTTAGAAAGTAAAAAATAACCGTTGGCCCTTAGTGCTGCTGGAAAAAAGATGATTCTTCAGGGCTGGATTGACACCACTCCCCCGCAAATACACCTTTTTGTTTAACCAAGTTGCACTTTTTGTTCAAAATGGACTGGGTAGAAGCTATTGTAAATAAGGGCAAAGAGGTAGAATGTTTAATTGTTTTATGGGACTCTTATATAGCTTCTCATCCTCTTGCTACAATGCAACAAATACACTACAGCCTCAAAAATACTACCTGGTATCTCATGAGGTTGGCAGTACAGGATCCACCTTTCTCATTGGTTTAATAAGGTGGAGCTGGTCAGCGGCTTCTCCCATGAATATCATGCTGCATGACGCAGCTAGACAGCCTTGAAATGACTCCTGTTGTTTTGTACAAGCATTGAGCCTAATTCAGATCTGATTTCAGCAGCAAATTTGTTAGCTAATGGGTAAAACCATGTGCACTGCAGGGGGGCAGAAATAACATGCTAAGAGAGTTAGATTTGAGTGTGGTGTGCTCAAACTGAAATCTAAATTGCAGTGTAAAAATAAAGCAGCCAATATTTACCCTGCACAGAAACAGTATAACCCACCCAAATCTAACTCTCTCTGCACAAGTTATATCTGCCCCACCTGCAGTGCTCATGGTTGTGCCCGTTAGCTAACAAATTTGCTGCTGCGATCAGATCTGAATTAGGCCCATTGTTTTAATTTAACATTGAGCACATTCACTCCATGTCACTGTAAATCGTTTCTTTGATTTTAAGCTCTGCTTATTTCTACTGTCTAATATGCTGTAATGTCTCAATAAAAAAAAATAATAATAATAAAATGCCTATTTTATATTAATTTAGCTGTTATTTGATTTAGTTAATTAAAGGAACATGAGACTGTCTTTAATTCAATGGTTTAATGTCAAATACATTGCTAAATTTGTATATAATTGCACATGTGGGAAAGGCTGGAGTTTAGGGATTCATTCCGACCAGTTCGCATGCTGTGGTTCATCGCAGCAGTGCGAACGGGTCGGAACTGCGCATGCGCCGGGCAGCTACGCAGCGTACGAAGAAAGCGGTCGACAGGAGGAAGGTGTTCCGGTGCGTCTACTCACGAATTTCCGGGCATGGAGCAGCGAATGCAGGCGTGTCCAGGAGAACAGAGGGCGGATGTCTGAAATACACTCCCCCATAGGCGGTGTCTAGTTGATCGCATGAGCAGCAAAAAGTTGCTACGTGCGATCAACTCAGAATGACCCCCATAGTGTTTCTGTTGCACATCAGACTGGTAATGCCCATTGCTGTAGCAGGCTTTGTCTCTTGATAGCAGTGCATCACTCACCTAAGCTGTCAGAACATGCTCCAAACCATAATAATAATTTTGACTGTTTGTTTTCTTCATGTGGAGCCAGCACCACCAGGATATGGGCACTGCCATCTTGCTTGTGATCAGCTAAACACTGATCAACCAGTTCTAGTCCAGATCTCCTGGACATGACTCTTGTATCCAGTCAGCAGCCAGGATGCCCTATTTAAGTCTCCCACTGACTACTTCTCATTGCCAGTACAACTTCGGCTGCATCCTGCCTGCTCATTTTAGTCTGTAGTTTTCAGAGTTTGCTCCACAGTCCAGTGTGTTTAAACAAGCTACTACAGTATGTATTTCTCCAGTGCTAGCCTGTACTGCTGAGCGCTATCCTGACACTGCTGTGCACTACTGAATACTTCAAAGTTCCAGCCAGTCCTGTTGTACTCCATTCAGGACTTCTGTGTCAAGTGCTGTCCGCAGCAACCTATGTATTATTGTATACTTCAAGCTCCAGCCAGCCTTGCTGAAACCTTACAGGATTCCTGATTCAAGACACAATATATATATATATATATATATATATACAAACAAATAGAAAACCACAGCACTCGCCACCCCAGAAGTGGGGTGCAGTGTCCGCACTCGCCACTAGTGGGGTGGGGTGCATGTAGCCCATGGCCACCTACTCAAAAATATAAGAACAGAAAGTTCAGCACTCACCAAAATAAACTCACTTATCCTCACAACATCTAGGAATAAATTAATAAATGATGGGTTTTAGTTAGTGAATTGGCCAATGCACGGAAGCCTGCACACCGCTCGCCAAGGTACCCCACCTTCATGCAGGTCCTACACTATCCTGGCAACTGTAACACACATAATATAACTGCAAATATGCCTACTTGGTTTAAGGTGTATCTGCCATGAACTCCATGGCTTTTAAAGATACACTAGTCACCTGACACTGGCTGATAAATTACTAAAGTGTAGCTGACCCAGGTTTAAGATAATAGGGGTGCATGAACAGAGCTTGTGGCCACAGTTAATGAGTTAACCAAGGATTATCCCTAAAATATACAAACAAATAGAAAACCACAGCACTCGCCACCCCAGAAGTGGGGTGCAGTGTCCGCACTCGCCACTAGTGGGGTGGGGTGCATGTAGCCCATGGCCACCTACTCAAAAATATAGAAACAGAAGGTTCAGCACTCACCAAAATAAACTCACTTATCCTCACAACATCTAGGAATAAATGAATAAATGATGGGTTTTAGTTAGTGAATTGGCCAATGCACGGAAGCCTGCACACCGCTCGCCAAGGTACCCCACCTTCATGCAGGTCCTACACTATCCTGGCAACTGTAACACATATAATATAACTGCAAATATGCCTACTTGGTTTAAGGTGTATCTGCCATGAACTCCATGGCTTTTAAAGATACACTAGTCACCTGACACTGGCTGATTAATTACTAAAGGGCAGCTGACCCAGGTTTAAGATAATAGGGGTGCATGAAGAGAGCTTGTGGCCACAGTTAATGAGTTTACCAAGGATTAACCCTAAAATATACAAACAAATAGAAAACCACAGCACTCGCCACCCCAGAAGTGGGGTGCAGTGTCCGCACTCGCCACTAGTGGGGTGAGGTGCATCTAGCCCATGGCCACCTACTCAAAAATATAGAAACAGGAAGTTCAGCACTCACCAAAATAAACTCACTTATCCTCACAACATCTAGGAATAAATGAATAGATGATGGCGGTTTAGTTAGTGAATTGGCCAATGCACAGAAGCCTGCACACCGCTCGCCAAAGTACCCCACCTTCATGCAGGTCCTACACTATCCTGGCAACTGTAACACACATAATATAACTGCAAATATGCCAACTTGGCTTAAGGTGTATCTGCCATGAACTCCATGGCTTTTAAAGATACACTAGTCACCTAACACTGGCTGATAAATTACTGAAGGGCAGCTGACCCAGGATTTAGATAATAGGGGTGCATGAACAGAGCTTGTGGCCACAGTTAATGAGTTAACCAAGGATTTACCCTAAAATATACAAACAAATAGAAAACCACAGCACTCGCCACCCCAGAAGTGGGGTGCAGTGTCCGCACTCACCACTAGTGGGGTGGGGTGCATGTAGCCCATGGCCACCTACTCAAAAATATAGAAACAGAAAGTTCAGCACTCACCAAAATAAACTCACTTATCCTCACAACGTCTAGGAATAAATGAATAAATGATGGGGCTTTAGTTAGTTAATTGGCCAATGCACAGAATCCTGCACACCGCTCGCCAAGGTAGCCCACCTTCATGCCATCCTGTCTGACACTGCATTGCCACTCCTAGATGGGCCAGGTGTTTGTGTCGGCCACTTGGGTCGCTTAGCTTAGTCACACAGTGACCTTGGTGCACCTCGTTTTTTCTTTGCATCATGTGCTGTTTGGGGACTATTTTTTTAAATCTGCCATCCTGTCTGACACTGCAGTGCCACTCCTAGATGGGCCAGATGTTTGTGTCGGCCACTTGGGTCGCTTAGCTTAGTCATACGGCGACCTCGTGCAAATTTTAGGACTAAAAATAATATTGTGAGGTGTGAGGTATTCAGAATAGACTGAAAATGAGTGGAAATTATGGTTTTTGAGGTAAATAATACAATGGGATCAAAAATGACCCCCAAATTCTATTATTTAAGCTGTTTTTGAGGGTTTTTTGTAAAAAAAACACCCGAATCCAAAACACACCCGAATCCGACAAAAAAATTTCAGGGAGGTTTTGCCAAAACGCGTCTGAATCCAAAACACGGCCGCGGAACCGAATCCAAAACCAAAACACAAAACCCAAAAAAATTTCGGTGCACATATATATATATATATATATATATATATATATATATACATACACTTGTCGAAGTAAAAAAAAATATTACATAAAGAGAACATACAAACTCTACACACATATAAGTCGCTATACTTGCAAATACGCGCAGCGAGCACAGCAATATATGGTAACACACGCATTTACACGGACATGCCACAGAGATGGATTCAACACTTATTTCATACAATGCATAATTATAATAATATCACGCGCCAGACATCATGATGATTTAAAATTATATCTAATGAATTAATGTCATGAATATGTATTATTTGAACGAAGCAAGATAGACCTGTCATATTTACTATTGAAACAACCAGCTTAATGTGTAGATTAATTTGATACTTGTTATTGAGTTGTGAGACATTGTGACGGATGGTTATGATTAGATGTATGGAAGCTAAAATCACTTTTGTTAGAACAATGGATGTTCCGAATAGGACAGTGGACAGGAAGCTCAGTGGACAGGAAGCAGCCCCTTTGGACATCCCCAGGGCTGAGCCTGTTCAGCACATACAAAGGAACTGGTGACTCATCGTGAATCCATCCCCCAGAAACTAGATAACACACTGATCACACAGGAAGGTAGTTCCTGTTTTGGTCTCAGAGTTGCTGTAAGGTCTGAGATGATGGAGTTATTGCCAGCTCTGTTCCTGTTTTGGTCTCAGCGTAAGATGGAGTCCCGGCATGATTTTACAGCAAGAGAGAGACATAAGCATTGAGGGAATGGTATTGTATCGATGGCCTGTAACTGCATGTAACTGTATGTAATTGTATGTAACTATGTTTTAACTGCTTACTGTGTGAGTTGTATTCATGTAACTATAGGTACACTGTACATTGTAATATATATATTGAATCCATATCCTTTTAATAGCAAATATATACTTCAATGAGCTTTGGAACTCAGATAATGTGTGGGTGTATTATTTTCTCTTATGGGATACAGTGTTTTGCGATGTACAGCGCACTTTTATCGTATATGGTAATAAGATGCGCCTGGCGTCTGCAATATATATTAGACCGGGCATTTTAAATATTTGTGAGAAATCAATTTGGCATTCTTAGATGGGGCTGGTCCGCAATATCACGTTCTTAATGATGCACTTTAAATTATAAACGCAACACTGTGGTCGATCAGCTTGTGATGGACGCATCATAAAAGCTGAGAAAATCATCATATCCGTGTGTATTGTTGTTTTATTAGTAAGACACTGATATGAAATTCAAGGGACAATGCGTTTCTCATAATATTTAAGATGCAAAAATGTATTTTTATTGTTGGAAAACAAGGTTCAAATAAGTCATATTGTGTTTGATTCAGATTGGATTGCTTTTCTGTTAAGTAGGGTTAAAAGTACATTCAAAAGTTGCTGCATAGCCTTGATATAGTTTTTAGTTTTAACTCAGGCCTAAAATATCTTCTGGTGCTTGTATGATGTGTGATTTCTTTGTGACAAAGGAAGCCGCATGGTCTGTCCTCCATTTGGACTAACCACATGGCCTGGCCACCATTTTGTGTAACCCTCATGGATGTGGAAGGGGGAGAAGCAGCGGCCATTTTGGGAAGGTCATTTTTCTAAATGGCTGATTTTCACTGATCAGAATAATCAGCTTTCCTTGGTCACATCAAACACCATTTATGAGTTACCAATGCATTTATTTAACCCATGCCATAGTCGATTACAAATAGTTTCAGCAGGGCCTAGTGAGAGTTAAAAGATGAATACTTGATGTAAGAATTACACACAAATATAAAAAAAAAGTTTTTTTTTCTTTTACCTCTAGGATTCAGGTAACTCTGCTTGCTAGTTTAGGATAGCCATTGAAATGTTAATTAACCTGTCCCACTACCCTCTTGAACAGGCATATGAACCTCTGTTGATATGCAAATTAGAAGCACTGAATGGGTAAATGAGTCTCATAGGAGACCAGTGAATGGTACATATATATATAATGATATTATAATTATGTGTATATTTATATAAGTGTATGTTCTGCAAGATAGCTATCCAATCTGAATCATATCATTTAAATTATTGATTATTGCTAGAGTCATTATAGATCTGTGTGAAATAGGATACATTTGTTGCTATATAGTTAAAACTAAAATAAATGTCTAAGGAAGTAAGTATAAAGACACAAACGCAGGTCTGCATAAAAGTTTATGCAGAACAAGTTGTGTCTAGTGGGCAATAGTAGTTAGTATTGCTCACATTTATAGAAGCTGTGTGATTTGTTTTATTGCGGACGCAGGGTTTTGTACACGTGTCTCGGACAAAGTAAAGGACTGCGCATGCAGCGTAAGGGACACGTACAGTTGCGTGTTTGCGCAAAGTGCGTAAGAATGCGGGCACTAAGTACAAATTATACAATAGTGTCGTTTAGTTCAAAGGTGGGATAGTAGACATTTAATACAATAGCACATAACTATCAGATTTCAAAAGCAGGTTACTCTAAATTTAGTTTAAAAACGATTGCCTCTGGGGTAAAGCTGCCAACCTGAATGAATCCAAATTTTCTGTACAGAAAAGATAAAGGGGTATATGCAATTGCCGGCGAATCGCGGCAATTTTTCGCCTGTTTTTTAATTCAACACAATTCGACCGTCGAATTCCAGCAAGTGGGTGCCGGAATTCAACATATTCAATAAAAAACGGATTCGACAGACCCGCTGTCGAAAAACAGCCGATTTGACGGATTTTGATTAGATTTTTAAAAAATAGGAAAAAACTGTAAAAAATCAGAAGAAAAATTGCGTGGGGTCCCCCCTCCAAAGCATAACCAGCCTCGGGCTCTTCGAGCCGGTCCTGGTTCTAAAAATCCGGGGAAAAAACTGACAGGGGATCCCTCGTATTTTTAAAACCAGCACCGGGCTCTGCAAAAAATATGGGGGACAAAAAGAGTAGGGGTCCCCCGTATTTTTTACACCAGCATCGGGCTCCACTAGCTGGACAGATAATGCCACAGCCGGGGGTCACTTTTATACAGCGCCCTGCGGCCGTGGCATTAAATATCCAACTAGTCACCCCTGGCCGGGGTACCCTGGGGGAGTGGGGACCCCTTCAATCAAGGGGTCCCCCCCCAGCCACCCAAGGGCCAGGGGTGAAGCCCGAGGCTGTCCCCCCCATCCAAGGGCTGCGGATGGGGGGCTGATAGCCTTGAGAAAATTGAAAGAATATTGTTTTTCCAGTAGTACTACAAGTCCCAGCAAGCCTCCCACGCAAGATGGTACTTGGAGAACCACAAGTACCAGCATGTGGGAGAAAAATGGGCCCGCTGGTACCTGTAGTTCTACTGAAAAAAAATACCCAAATAAAAACAGGACACGCACACCGTGAGAGTAAAACTTTATTTCACACATGTCGACACACACACATACTTACCTATGTTCACACGCCGACCTCTGTCCACTTGTCCAAGTAGAATCCACGTGTACCTGAAAATAAAATTATACTCACCTGATCCATGTCCTGTGGTCTGTTATTATAATCCACGTACTTGGCAAAAAAAAAAACGAACACCCGGACCAGGCGGACTGAAAGGGGTCCCATGTTTACACATGGGACCCCTTTCCCCGAATGCAGAGACCCCCCCGTGACTGATGTCACAGAAAGGTCTCTTCAGCCAATCAGGAAGCGCCACTGCGTGGCACTCTCCTGATTGGCTGTATGCGCGTCTGAGCTCAGACAGCGCATCGCACAGCTCCCTCCATTAGTTTCAATGGTGGGAACTTTGCGGTCAGCGGTGGGGTTACCCGCGGTCAGCGGCTGACCGCGGGTGACCCCACCGCTGACCGCAAAGTTCCCACCATTGAAACTAATGGAGGGAGCTGTGCAATGCGCGTCTGAGCTTAGACGCGCAGAGCCAATCAGGTGAGTGCCACGAAATTGCTTAACAATTAAATTGCTTAACAATTAAGAATGGCTTAACATAAAGACAAACACCCCCTCCTTTTTTTTTAGTCCTATCTCTCCTGAAGAGGGAGTACCCCTCTATGTTTGCTGCCGAGTCGTGAGAATCATCCCACCATGTCTATGTAGTGCCTATGATATCATATTGGTCATTAAGTGCAATCATTTCTAATTCCCCCATTTTACTTGTTAGGCTTCTTGCATTTGCAAGCATACACTTAAGTTTAGTACTTCCCTGAACTGCAAGTTTAGTTGTAGACATTTCCTTAGGAAGTTGAGTTTTTCTTAATTTACCATTGCTGACTATTTTTCTCCCTCCCCCCTCTCTACCTCCATTATACTTTATACATCCCTCATTTCTACTCTCTCTAGTTGTCCCACTAATTCTTTCTTGTCCCTCCCCCCAGTCACCTAGTTTAAAGTCTCCTCCAAACTTCTAACCATCAATCCCCCAGCACTGCTGCCCCCTCCTCATTCAGGTGCAATCCATCACGACAAAAAAGATGGCACCTGACTGAGAAGTCCACCCAGTGTTCCAAGAACACAAACCCCTCTTTCCTACACCAGTCTCTAAGCCACACATAAACCTCCCTAATCTCCCTCTGCCTCCCTGGACTAGCGCATGGCACAGGTAATATTTCAGAGAAAATTACCCTAGATGTCCTTGCCTTTAGTTTCTGGCCTAGGTCCCTATAAACTTTCTTAAGGATATCCCACCTATCACTAACTTTGTCGTTGGAGCCAACTTGCACCAAGACCGCCAGATCTTCTCCCGGCCCCTCCCAACAATCTTTCTACCCGGTCCACAATGTGATGTACCCGAGCACCTGGGAGACAACAGACTGTACGGCGATCACAGTCCTGTTAGCAGATTGCCCTATTTTCCTGATGATAGAATCCCCTACCACCACAATCTGACTAGTTGCCTCGCTTTCTCTTATCCTCTTTGTGATGGAGGAACATCTCCTCCGGTTGCTAGAGGGAACAGTTTCCTCCAGCTCCATCATTTCCTCACTGCCATCCCCAGAATCTTTGTCAAATCGGGTGAATTTATTGGGGTTTGGCAGATCGGAGACGCCCTGTCTCCCCCTCTTCTTCTTCCTTCTAACCGTGACCCAGCTAGCTACCTGATTGTCCTCATCCTCCTCTACCGGTGTCCCCCTCTCAACTCCTCCACCATTCTATCTAAGCTTTGCTCGAGATTGTGAATATCCGTCAGTTGTGTAACGGTTTGCTCTTTATCAGTTACCTGGGGGCTAAGACATGTTAGAGGGGAGTGCACTCCTGCGTTGTCTCCTCCTCTCTGTTGCAGTGACCCCAGTGGGAAGACATCATTGCGCATCCATGACTTGGCACAGAGAGTGCCACAGTATTGCACACACATGCAGTACATAGCCCCTCAAGAGAGACCCTATATTACCTGCATTACTACTGTTGTGCAAACCAACAAAGACCACCATGGTGTATGGCTTTCCAGTTCAGATCATCCCATGGTTTGAAATTCAGATTTGAAATCTGAATTTTGGGTTTTTGATTGCAAAAATTACATGACTTTAGCTGTTTTTATCCATTAAAAAAAATACAAAATGTAAGATTTGGATTTTAAATCCAAATTCCAAACCAAAACACTTGAGGGTGGCTTTTGCAAAACCAAAACAGGATGATTAAATTAATTTAGAACCAAAGCCAAAACACAAGACTCCACGCACATCTCTAGTCAATAAGACAAACTGCGGGAGATTCTGTAGTTTGTATGGATTGTCCAGTTACTGGCAACTGTCACCTCAGTATGTGAGCACACATAGGCGATTTCTGGGTGTCTGAGGTGCTAGCATCCAGGATAATGACCACCCTACTCACCGAGTGAATAGGCATATTCTTTATTGTTGGAACAAAATGGGGAAGGGTGCAGGAATAACTGTGCTGATAAATGGCTGCAATAAGGGGGTATATGGAGAAGTCACTCTGTCTCCAAGTATACAATGACAAGAAAAAGAATACACCCTATTGTTGCGCTAAACAAAGGTCCATATGTTGTATAAGAAGTTCCAATAAATAACAAGTCTTATGTCTGTAGAATAAACTGGTAACAAGTCTTTCAGAATTTCGGATACAGTGTTAGTACGTCAACTTAAGTTGGTAAGTGAATTATCTGTATGTACGTACCGTACTCCCATGTACGGTGTGAGAGAGATCTTCGTAAAGGTATCTTTTTTCCGCACGATTCACAAGTTCATAGTAAGGTTCCTCTTCCTCTTTATTGAATCCTCATAAAAAACAAAGGGTAGAGAGGGAGAAAGAGCCAATGGTGTAGTATGTTCGGTACTCTGTATCGTGTACCCCCCCACAAATGGAATATAGATAACTCTTAATGCAGGAACAGACCATACTCACATAAGTACGTATAATGCCTTTCTTATAAAGGTATCTTTGTGGGGTGAAGATATAAATGCCAAAAAGTGGTGCATACCCCGACTCCCGTTTGGAAAATTATGGGTATGCACATCAAGGTTTCTTTAGGTGTCCTCTTCTCAATCCTTATGTGGACCTATGTGAGACTTATGATCTCCATAAATCCAATGAAGGTAGAAGGTTCTATACCAATATGTCCCTTTATGGTAAAAGTCCTCTTCCCCTTTGGTAGGTCCTCATAAAAAACAAAAAGGGTAAAGAGAAGGGGGCACCAATGGTGTAGTATGCTCAGTGTTCTATATCTTTTGACCCCCTAGAAATACAGTGTGGGTATCTCTGAAAGAAAGAACATACTGTACTCACATAAGTATGTATGGTGCCTCTCTTATCAAGGTATCTTTGTGGGGTAAATAATATAAATGCCAAGAATGGGAGCGTACCCCAACTCATGTTTAGGAGATTATAGTTATGCACATCAAGGTATCTTTAAGATTCCGCTTCTCATCCTGCTGCCAGACACAGCAATGGCTGTTCTCTGCTCCTGATGCATTGTGGGACATATTGGTATAGAACCTTCCACCTTCTTTGGACTTACAAGTTTCACATAGGTCCACATAAGGATTGAGAAGAGGACACCTAAAGAAACCTTGATGTGCATACCCATAATTTTCCAAACGTGAGTCGGGGTATGCTCCACTTTTTGGCACTTATATCTTCACCCCACAAAGATACCTTTATAAGAAAGGCACTATACTTATGTGAGTACGGTATGTAACTGCATTAAGAGTTATCTATATTCCATTCACGGGGGGGAAGGGGGTACACGATACAGAGTACCGAACATACTACACCATTGTCTGTTTCCCCCTCTCCACCCTTTGTTTTCATGAGGATTCAATAAAGGGGAAGAGGAACCTTACTATGAACTTGTGAATCGTGTGGAAAAAAAGATACCTTTACGAAGATCTCCCTCACACCGTACATGGGAGTACGGTGCGTACATACAGATAATTCACTTACCAACTTAAGTTGACGTACTTACACTGTATCTGAAATTCTGAAAGACTTGTTACCAGTTTATTCTACAGACATAAGACTTATTATTTATTGGAACTTCTTATACAACATATGGACCTTTGTGTAGTGCAACAATAGGGTGTATATTCTTTATTGTTCTCCATGGTCCTCATATCATCCTCTACTTTAAAAAGTAATCTAACCTGTGTTCTGCAACATCTCAGCAGTCAGAAGATCAGAGTAAGAGGAGTGAGGTAAGTGCATGATTACACCGAACCATACCGTCCACACATCTCACATGGCTGCTTGTACTTTACATGAATTCTCAAGACTTTTTTTTTACATACTGTACCATTTGGCATAGTAATTAGTTTAAATTCTAAGAAATTAAACTGTTTCAGGTCAGAAATTCAATTTTGATGTTTCTTTTCTATTTGGAATCTCAAGTAGCATTTTAATGGAATCCTTCCTCCTATTTAACTATAATTCTTATTAATGTGCTGCAATATAAATATTTTTGTGGACAGCAGTAATGACAGTGTCATCTGAACATTGTAGGTATGTTCTGCCCAACATACCATGTATGCATGATAGATACAAATTTTAACAAATAATGTATTTTGTTTTGCAGTGTGCATACCATAGATATATTACAAAGTGCACAGTATTTTAAAAAAATGTACATTTATCAAGGTATCAGGGTCGCTTTGCAGCACTGGTGCCATGATTTTATTTCCAACCAGGGCCCAACAGTATCTCATAACTCCCAATTCTCCTGATTAGCAGTCCTCAGATGGGGTGGAATTTCCAGGAAAACAGGCACTGTTTGTTACAAAAGTACAAAAGTGAATTTCTGGGGGGGATTTGTGCAGATCAGGGACAGGAGCAGGTGTGGGGTCACTCCTCCTTTACAAAAAAAAATATGAATAACCAGTATGCGCGGCACCCCTTTGCCAGGGGAAGATCCGTGGGAAGAAGGATCTTCAGTGTGATCGTTCCCATCCCCCTCGCACATCATGCAAGCAGAGGAGATGCTGCAGACTCCCTAGGCACCCCACAGCCCACCGCATCTGCCACTGACAGGTAAACCAGGGTAATCAGTACCCCTCAGTGGGTACTACCCCAGGGTAGGATTTATTTACGTGTCTAAATGTTTGAATATATGCTTTCTCTGTAGTTTGCATGATTTCTCCTGTTTTCATGGTTTTCCATTGTGTTGTTTTTCATACAACTTATTTTTTATTGTCTTTATTTTGTATTCTAAAATTCATTTTTCTGCACCTAGCATTATTTTACAATTTGTTACTGACTTTTCAATCATGTAGCACCGCTGAGAGAAAACAATAGAAAGAAAAAATAGGAGCTGGTAGAAAATGACAGGCAAAGGAACTACACAAAAAGCCCAAGAAGAGAGTTAGCCAAGTGGAAATGAAAGAGAGGACAGCTGAACGGAGCAGTGATAGAGGCTGAGACATGTCAGATTTAGCTCTGCAGCTGGAATTCTGCAGCAGATTACACCACAGTTCAGCAGAACTAGGGGGTCACACAGTAAATTTTTAGGTCAGTGTAAAAGAAATACAATGGAAAGACACATGGGTATATTACCATTGCCGCATGGAAAGACACATAAACACAGATCTGTGCCCAGTAAAACTGTTATCACCAACTCTAATTTTAGTATACTGTGTTGGTCAGAGTTCATCAGCTTACTGTATTTTTCAGTTATGTTTCAGAAATATCTTTGTAATACATTTTTTTTTTTTTATAAAATAGTACTATTACACATAGAGGAAGAAAAATATAATTCACAGCAATTGAAAGAGCAGATTATGCAAATGAATTATTTATTTTATAATAATATGACATAAGTGAAGAGCCTATATAATAATCAGTGCAATGTGGGTCCAGAAATGGCAAGTGTTGATTAATTTGTGCACCTTTCATTAATATTTTGCATTTTCTTTCAGATACCTAAAGAAAAGTATGATTATAAGATCCAAATCATTTCCAAGTATTGATTAGAGTAGTAATTTTCTTGGGTCATGCAGAGCAGCAGCTCTAAAAGCTGGGAAATATATAAATGTGAACAAATTTACATGGTATTATTAATCAGACCTCACAGTTGCGCCTGGAAGTTCAGTATTATCTTTCACTGAATCACACAGCATTCTCAAATCCATAATCAGACAATCAACTAATTTCTTCTCTGTGTATTCTGCGTACTCCTAAACCTTTGTATAACATGCTTACTAAACTGTGCATAAGCATTTAACCTTTGTCAGACTGTTGCTTACTGTATCTATTTTTCTGCAGCATAAGGCCACATCTACATGGATCTTTTCATTTCATACAGGCACGTCTTCTGATTCATATACAGTGGCATCCACCTCTACTGGATTTTGCATATGCAAACGCATGGCTTAATAGTCACTTATGCAGGGGCATAACTAGAACTTTGTGGGCCCCATAACAATTTTTTAAGGACCCCCCCAACTCAGGTCTTCAGAAAGAGATGGGCAGCAGGGACAGAAAGTGGTGAAAGGGACAGAGAGAGTGCCGGCAAAGACATAGGGACAGAGATAGGCAGCTGGAACTTCAGGACTGACAGAGGCAGCAGGGGCATAGAAACAGAGAGACAGCAGGGTCATAGGGACAGAGAGAAAGGCAGCAGGGATGTTGGGATAGAGAGAGGCAGCAGGGACATAAGGACAGAGAGAGGCAGCAGGGATGTAGGGACAGAGAGATAGGCAGTAGAGATGGACAGAAAGAGACAGCAGAGGTATAGAAACAGAGAAAGAGGCCACAGGGATGTAAGTCCTAATAGATAGGCAGCAGGGATGTAGGGACAGAGAGAGGCAGCAGGGACATAGGGACAGACAGAAAGAGGCAGCAGGGACATAGGGATGGACAGAGGCAGCAGGGACATAGGGACAGAGAGAGGCAGATGGGATGTAGAGACAGAGAGAGGCAGCAGGGATGGACAGAGGCAGCAGGGACATAGAGACAGAGGCAGCATGGATGTAGGGACAGACAGAGGCAGTAAGTACAGACAGAGGCACAAGGTACAGAGATAGGCAGCAGGGACATAGGGACAGACAGAGGCAGCATGGACAGAGATTGGAAGCTGGAACTTCAGGACAGAAAGAGGCAGCAGGAGCTTAGAAACAGAGAGTGAGAGCAGGGATGTAGGGACAGAGAGAGACAGCAGGGACGGACAGAGGCAACAGGGACATAGTGACAGAGAGAGAGGCAGCAGGGATGTAGGGACAGATATATAGCCAGTAGAGATGGACAAAAAGACAGCAGGGGTATAGAAACCGGGAAAGAGGCCACAGAGATGTAAGGACTGATAAATAGGCAGCATGGATGTAGGGACAGAGAGAGGCAGCAGGAACACAGGTACAGAGAGAGGCAGCAGGGACATAGGGACAGACAGAAAGAGACAGTAGGGACGTAGGGATGGACAGAGGCAGCAGGTTCATAGGGACAGAGAGAGGAAGCAGGGATGTAGTGACAGAGAGGCAGCAGGGATGTAGGGACAGAGAAAGGCAGCATGGATGGACAGAGGCAGCAGGGATGTAGGGACAGACAGGGGCAGCAGGGACATAGTGACAGACAGAGGCAGCAGGGACATAGGGACAGACAGAGGCAGCAGGGACAGAGAGAGGCAGCTGGAACTTCAGGACAGAAAGAGGCAGCAGGAGCTTAGAAACAGAGAGAGAGAGCAGGGACATGGGGACAGAGAGAGAGACAGCTGGGACGTAGGAACAGAGAGAGGCACCAGGGATGTAGGGACAGAGAGAGAGCAGGGACGGACAAAGGCAACAGGAATGTAGGGACAGACAGAGGCAGCAGGGATGTAGGAACAGACAGAGGCAGCAGGGAGAGAGAGAGGCAGCAGGGACAGAGATAGGCAGCATGGACGTAGGGACAGACAGAGGCAGCATGAACAGAGATAGGAGGCTGGAACTTCAGGACAGAAACAAGCAGCAGGGACGTAGAGAGAGAGAGCAGGGACGTAGGGACAGATAGAGGCAGCAGGGATGTAGGGACAGATAGAGAGGCAGCAGGGATGTAGTGGCAGAGAGAGGCAACAGGGATGTAGGGACAGATAGAGAGGCAGAAGGGAGTAGAGACAGAGAAATAGGCAGCAGGGGCATAGGGATGGAAAGAAAGAGGCAGCAAGGACTTTGGGACAGAAAGAGGCAGCAGGGGCATAGAAACAGAGAAAGAGACAGCAGAGACATAGGGACAGAGAGGCAGCAGAGATGTAGGGATGGACAGAAAGAGGCAGCAGGGGCAGACAGAGGCAGCAAGGACATAGGGACTAAGAGAGGAAGCAGTGATGTAAGGACAGAGAGAGGCAGCAGGGATGTAGGGACAGACAGAGGCAGCAGGGACATAGGGACAGAGAGAGGGAGCAGTGATGTAAGGACAGAGAGAGGTAGCAGGGATGTAGGGACAGACAGAGGCAGCAGGGACATAGGGACAGAGAGAGGCAGCAGGGGTATAGGGACAGACAGAGACAGCAGGGTTGTAGGGACAGACAGAGGAGGCAGGGACAGAGATAGCCAAAAGGGACGCAGGGTCAGAAAGAGGCAGCAGGGACAGAGAGAGGCAGCAGGGGAATAGGAACAGAGAGAGGCAGCAGGGACGTTTATCGCTACTTCAAGGGGGTGGCACTTGCAGCTGTTCCTCAAGGGGGTGGGGGGATCCACGGACCTTAGTTCACTAGGTGCATGGGGAGCTGTAGGCCGTGGAAGCCTACAGCTCCCCATGCACAGATCTGGGGCCCCATAGCAGCTGCACCCCCTGCACCCCTTGGTAGGTACGCCACCACACTTATGCTTAGTCTCCTAGCAGGAACAAAAGTCATGGAAACAGCTACTGTATCACTTTACTGCAACTTCTTTATCTGGAGACACTCATGATGGAGACGCAGTCCCGGCAATGGGGTTTGGTTAGATAGTCCCAAAAATCATTACTTATCACTATGATTTGTGGCAATAGGGAATTAAACTTTTTGGTGCTTCTTCTGCTACCAATATTAATTGGGACATTTAGGGGACTTTTCATTATTAAGATGTAATGGCCCCATGCAAATCATGTATGCAGTGCACTGATGCAATTCTATAGTGGTCCTGTTTTGGGACAGCTGCTCTGGAAAGCATCCGTTCCATGATCCCCAGTGCTATTTTTGTACAAAAATAGGTTCAGGAACTCCCGTGGGTGGACAGTGGTGGGCGGAGCTGTGGGTATTGTGGGAGGAGCTGCAGTGTGGGGGGGACCTATGCAAGAATAAGGAATTTGCACGTGCCATAGATGCGTGACCCCAAAAGGGGTGTGGCCTCATTGTAAGCAGTGTGTCTTTGCTGCAAGGAGCATGGCCTTGCAGGAAAAGACTACCTTATACCCCAGTTTTGCAACCCACACGCCCAGACATTGCCTGCACACATGCCCCTTACATGTTTTGCCATTTTTCCTCCTTATAGTAATGCCCATTACACATAATACCACACCGTAATGCCCATTACACATTATGCCACACACTGTAACACCCATCACGCAATATGCCACACACCGTAATGCCCACTATGCAATATGCCACACATCGTAATGCCCATTATGCAAAATTCCACACGATAATGCCCATTACATGTTATGCCACACAATGTAATTCCCATTATGCCACACACTGTAATGCCCATTATACAATATGCCACACACAGTAATGCTTATTAAACATTATGCCACACACCTTAATTATCTATTACACATTATACCACACACGTAATGCCCATTACATAATATGCCACACACACACACACACACACACACACACACACACACACACACACACACACACACACACACACACACACTGACCCTTACAAATTATGCCACACAGTAAGGCTTCTAATTACTTTTAAATGACCTGCCTGTTGTCAGGGCTCTCATGCTTGCTGCCAAGGATTTCATGCACGTTGTCAGGGGTTTCATGCTCTGAGTTCCATGATTGTTGCCAGGGGTCTCATGATTGTTGCCAGGGGTTTCATGTGCATTGTCAGGAGCCTCCTGCCCATTGTCAGGGGTTTCATGCACAATGCCAGGGGTTTCATGTGCATTGTCAGGGGTCTCCTGCGCTTTGCCAGGGGTTAAAAGGGTAAATAGGTTTACCTGTTGATGAGAAGGAGAGAGGAGTCATCATTTTGCTATCTATATCAGTTGAAGATGTAACTAATGACATGCAGGTATAATGCCACTATTGATTTTGAGATGACACTTTATAATAGTCACTTCATATACTATGCACTCTAGTATCTAAAGGACTGGTATCCTAACTAGGTCAGTACAAATTATAGATTTCTGTATGTGTCATATCCATTATATAGTACAGGATTGTGCCAAATCCAGTACTTACTGTATGCTATATATTTCTGCTGGGCTTTGACCAAGCTTGCTTAATGTACATGTGCCACCATTGGGCAGAGCATGTGTAAGTTTAGACTGGCAGTTTGCTCTCTTGAATCCCTCATTGGAAAATGTAAAGGCTACAAGTGCAGAGATTTTTTTTTTAATTAGACCAGTTTGGATGCTATGAAAATCATTGGTTTGTTTCCTGGAAGTCACTACTGTCAGTTGGCCACAGGGGAAGGTTTTGTCCAATATCACAGTTCAAGGCATAATTGGCTTCTATAGTTGCTGAGAATGATTAACATGAGTTTCCAAGGTATAGGATTTCCAGTAGGTCTGCCAAGTTATTGGAGAGACATTTTGAGTAAAAAATAAGATATTACATGGAGTTCCCCATTAAGGAATTGTTTTTGTTTAATGCAATAAATCAGAAATTAAAGGCCTGATTGAGGGATGGATGCAATTCATCAGGATATCACCATTTTTAGCAAAGTGTGGATGCATCGGGGTCTACATACACAACTGTCAGTACCAATCTCAGATCTCCACATGGAACTTAGTGGGTGTAACTGAGTTGCAAAGGTACATAGAGAATTTTGGTGTACACATGCCATGGGTATGTTGGCGGGCTATTCAGAGGTGAGCATATTCAGAGATCTTTCCGACTTCAGTGGAGTCTCCTGCACCAAGGATAAGGCTGGTGCAGATGCGTTCTGATTATGATGACAGCTACTTTTACAAGTGGATGGATGGGGCTACTGCAGTTGTATAGATGTGGTCGACTATGAAAAAGTTACATTTATTATCAAGTATGCAAAGCGCCTTCAATTGCATCTGCATTAAATGAAACTCTGAATCTGGCCTTAAGTGTCAAAGAAAAGCTATTGAAAGCAGCCCATGCACTTTAGTAATGTTCATTAATGTTCATTAGAGAAACTGGAGATGAAGTTAGCTCTGATAACACCTGCTCAGCAAGTAAGCAATGAAGCACTCACAAGGGGAATCATTAACTCACTAAGCTTATAATCAGGAAAAATACATCCCAACAGACATTATGTAGTAATTAGCAATCCAGCTTTCACTGCCTATGGACTGAGGTTTGTTAGCATAAGCATAAGCTGGCCTGCTTACATTAAAGTTTCTAGTAAAAGACACCTTATCAGCTGTACAGCTTTCTAACCAGATAGAAAGTATTAAAACTATTAAGGAAACTTATATTTAATAATTGTAGTTCACTTTTTTACAGCTTCATATTTAAAGGATGTTGTTTTTCCAAAATTGCACTTACTGTAGCACTGACATAAAGGGGCAGCAGACAGCTGTCTAGTCCTTCTGAAGTTGCCGGCTATTATTCCATGTTGGTAATGTGTTGGAAAAATGGTGCTGGGCTATAATGTCACAGCCATTGGCATTCTCAAAGAGTGGAAGATGTCCCAGCAGATTAAGTATGATTTAATGGCAGACGGGATGTCAGTTGGGTGCCAGAGAAGGGTAGAGAAACTAGTTAATCTCATTGTTATGACTACTCAATTTGGCTAATCCCTGACCTCCAGATTCACACCTTTGCACACAACAATACAAATTAAATGATAGATTGCAAATAATAATAATAATAATAATAATAATCAAAACAAACAACTATAGTACATAATAGCAATGCTTTCAGACTGTAGCAGCTGAGGAGAAGATTTATATGGTACCTGAGAATAAGATAATATGGTGACTGAGGAGATGATATGGTACCTGAGAATAAGATTATATGGTGACTGAGGAGATGATATGGTAACTGAGAGGAAAATTATCTGATAGCTGAGAAGAAGACAACATGGTAGCTGAGGAGAAAATGACTTGATAGCAGAAAAAATGATATGAAATCTGTGGAGAAAATGTTGTGATAGCTAAGGAGAAGATGAAATGGTGACTGAGTAGTAGATGATATGATAGCTGAGCACAAGATGAAATGGTGGCAAAGGATAATAAGATATGGTGGTAAAGGAAAAGATTATTTGATAGTTGAGAAAGATGGTATTGCTTATGAGAAGTTGATATGACAGGTGAAGAGAATATAATATAACATCTTAGGATAAGATATGACAGCTGAAGTGAAGATGATATGGTGGCTGAGGAGAATATCATATGATAGCTTAGCAGAAGATGGTATGATAGCTTAGGAAAAGACAATATAGTGTGCTGAGGATAAGCTCATATTATAACTGAGGAGAAGATGATATGTTGGCTGAGGTAAATATGATATGACTTGCTGAAACTTGCACAGGAAAGCACTAGGCTGAAACACTGGAGTATAGTATGGGAGCCTATACTCTGGCAACTGCCTTTTATAGGCATCAGTGTTTGAAACTGGCACCAAATAGGTCATCATATTTGCTGCCCCTCCCCCTTTAAATGTAGAACAGAACAGTGCATGTGTCCCTATGGGAGCCTCAGCTGCCTGTTCATACCTGGAAACCAGAGAAGAGAACAAGAGTTAGTGCCCGCTAAGGATGGCTAGCCAAACCTGGGAACCAGTGCTGTCGGACCCAATAAGGGAAGCATGGGTTTCAGCATGCTGTGACAGATAGCCTCTGAGAAGATGATGTGATAGCTGAGGAGAAGATGATGTGGTGGCTGAGGAGAAAACAATATAACTGAGGAGAAATTTATATGATAGCTAAAAAGATTATGTGTTGGTCTAGGAGAAGATAATGTGGTGGCTGAGGAGAAGATGATATGATAGCTGAAAAGAAGATGATATAAAAGCTTAAAAGAGTGTGGTATGGTTGCTGGGAAGAAGAAGGTATGGTGGCTAAGGAGATAATATGATAGCTGAGAGAAATTATACAGTATGATAGTGTTGCAAACTCACAGATGGATGAAGACGATGCTGATCTTTTCACATGTTCTGAGATCCAGAGCAGAGGCACAGGTGTCTAACATGCTGGTGGTTTTCACAGGGACCCCTACAAGGGGGTTTGTGCTTCACTGCACCCGACACGCAGGGGGCGTCTCTCTGTCTGGGTTCATAAGTATGGGGCTGGTATGTACTGAAGTTGGCACTGCTAAGTTGCCATGAAGCACATGGACACAGAGTCATCAGGCTGGGTGGAACCAAACTTGAAACACAGGAACAAAGGCAGGAAACAAGAACAGAACTTAAAGGTGGCAGGATTCAGGGAATGGAACACAAGAGTAAAAGTACCTAGAGCAATATGTTGAGATGGCAAAACTTGCTGAAACTTTTACAGGAAAGCACTATGCTGGAACACTGGCGTGTGGCATGGGAGACTATACTCTGGCATCTGCCTGTGCTCAGAAACTGCTTTTTTAGGATGCAGTGTTTTAACTGATGCCAAATGTGACATCACGTTTAGTGCCACTTCCCATTTAAATCTATAACAGAGCAGTGCACGTGTCCCTATGGGTGGTCTTCTGTATACCGGCGGTCGGGCTCCCGGCGCTCAGTATACCGGCGCCGGGAGCCCGACCGCCGGCATACCGACACTTATTTTCCCTCGTGGGGGTCCACGACCCCCATAGAGGGAGAATAAAATAGTGTGCCTCAACTGCCTTTTCTGTAAGCCAGAGAAGCCAACAGGAATTAGTGCACACTGATGAGGGCTAGCCATGCCTGGGTCCAGCACTGCCAGATTCAGCAAGTAAATCACGGGTTCAGCATGCTGTGACAGATAGCTTATGAGAAGATGATATGATAGCTGCTGAAAAGATTATATGGTAGCTGAAAAGACGATGATGTGATAGTTGAAGAGAAGATGATATGATAGCTGAGGAGATAATGATATGGTAGCTGACGAGAAAATAATATAATAGCTGAAGAGAAGATGATATGGTAGCTGAAGAGAAAATAATATGATAGCTGAAGAGAAGATGATAGCTAATGAGAAGATGATATAGTGGCTGAGGAGAAGATATGATAGCTGGGCGAAAGAAGATATGGTGGCTGAGGAGAAGAAGATATGATAGCTGGGGAGAGGATGATATAGTAACTGAAGAGAAGATGATATGATAGCTGAAGAGAAGATGATATTATAGCTGAGGAGAAAATGATATGATAGCTGAGGAGAAGAACATATGGTATCTGGGGAGAAGATGATATGATAGCTGAAGTGAAGATGATATTAAGACTGAGGAGAAGATGATATGATATCTGAGAAGAAGAAGATATGGTAGCTGGGGAGAAGATGATATGATAGCTGAGGAGAAGATGATATGGTGGCTGAGTAGAAGATGATCTTAGCACAAACTTGTGAAGTTCGTAGCACAAATTTGGCAAAATATATGGGCCCATCCAGAGCGTCCTGGTGAACGTCGTCAGATGGGTCCCTAACATCTCTAATACTAAGACATTATATACATTTATGCAGGTCTTACCTTTAAATAGAGCCCATTCTAATATGTAGTCAGCAATGTAGGAACCTGTGCTATATAAAACACCTGAGAGTAGATAGGAGCGTGCCAATAATAAAATGAAGGAGACTCGCCTTCAAGTGTACCATATATACACAAATATTGAGGAAAAAGGGGGATTTGGACAGAACACTCTATTATTAAACATACAGATGGAGCCACGAGTGTGCCTATATGAAGAACGTATCCGTCCAGGTGGGCGCGCCCGCCCAGATGGAGAAATTCAGAACGGGAGCGTCTGTGCACTCCCGTCGTGACTAGATGGATGGATCACCTAGTCACGCCGGGAGTGCACACCTGCTATACAGCTGCCTCAGATGAGTGCGGCTCCATCTGTAATGAAAGGATCTGCCATGCTGAGTCTTCTAGTACTATGCAAAAGACAATACTGTATGGTGGTTGGGTAGAAGTAGTGATATGGTGGCAAAAAGAAGATACGGTGACTGAGGAGAATACGATATGGTGGTTGAGGAGAAGATGATATGGTGGCTCAGTAGAATATTGAGAATCTTTGCTGTAGATTGTTGCTGGATTGCATTGAGAAAACCACTATTTATAAGCTATTTTATGAGTCACATATCTTCTTGGGCCCCACCTCTAAGGCACCAAGTATTTGAATAGGCTTAATTTAAATATAACCTTTGCATTTAAATCTTAGTACTGTAGCTTGATCCTTGTCACATAAACTCTTGTCAACTTTGCTCAATTATGACAATAATAACTTTTGAAATTTATTGAAATGACACTGGAAATTATGGGAAATCAGCAGGGGAAACCCAGAAACCCAACAAGTACCACTGATAAAGAGATTAGTGGAGCTATAAATGTACAGTACTGCATAATTTCTAATAAATCTTCTTCTCTAGTCATAATGAAGCCTGCAATGGATATTTCAAATCAATTTATTAAATAATTAAAGCATTAGGTAATGGGAATTTCAAGGATGCCTTGTTCCACTCTCTGTACCCTGTTTGCGTCACAGTGTTTTAGGAAGCATGGTTAATATAGGGGGGTCATTCCAATCTGATCGCACACTGCAGTTTTTTGCAGCGGTGCTGTCGGGTCAGAACTGCGCATGCGCCAGTGCTGCAGTGCGCCGGTGCATGCCAGACAACTGGCGGCCATCGTTGCCTAGCGATTGCCTCTGCCTGAGTGACAGGCAGAGGTGGTCGCTGGGCCGGGAGGAGGCGGCACAGTGGCATTTGGCCTCCGTTTTTGAGGCACGGTCCGGCAAACGCAGGCATGTCTGGACTGTTCAGGGGGGCAGGCCAAAGTGGCTGGGTGACGTCACACGCAGCCGCTGCGACCCTGGCAGCGACAAGTAACTCCCGGCCAGCCGCAGGAGCTGGGTGATGCTTTTGTACTTGTGCGGTGGGGCCGGGCCTGACATATGGGGCGGACTAGCCCTGTGCTGGGCGTTCCCCCGCATGTCTGTGTCAGTGATCATAGCTGTGCTAAATTTAGCACAGCTACGATGAGGTCAGAATGACCCCCTAAGTGTTTTATCAGGCTGCATTAAACTCTCAAGAAAGTTTTGTTGCAGCAGCAAGTTGACTGCACTGCTCTGCCAACAAGTGGAACATTCTCAACATGTTTTCCGAGTCTATTCTATTTTACCTTTTCATTTACAATAGTCTATATACATATACTGTAGCTATAGAAAAGGAAAAATGCAATAGTCCCATGGCTCAAAACGTTAGTATTTAGGTTCTGAACATTACAGGGCAGAGAATCTGAAAAAGAAATACAGGGTGAGGAAAGATGATAGGAAATACAGTATGTGTGTGTGTGTGTGTGTGTGTGTGTGTGTGTGCGTGCGTGCGTGCGTGTGTGTACGACAACTGTCAATCACTGTGAATCATGTGTGTGTGTTGGGAGGGGAGTGCAGCGGGACTGTAAATCAAATCACTTTGCAAATAAATCCTCTCTGTGATCGACGTCACAAGACCATTGTGTTCGCGGCGCAACTTAGACACATGCAGTCAGATAATACCCTCTCAACTATGAAATCATGGGGTTTGTGTACGTCTCTGAATTAGGCCTATTATAAAGAATGGCAAAGCAAAAGTAGAGCTCAACGATTGAATTGCAGTAACTTTGCACCTCTGTGAAACAGCCAATTGCATTACAAATTCAATGTGTGAAGTCTCACTGTAGCTTTACTCATGTCTAGTTCTAGGTCACACACTAATGGAAGAATCTCATTTGAAAAAAAAAAACAAGATAAAATGTTCTTTCTGCAAAAATCTGAATCAGTCTTCTGCTCTGTTCTAATAATGATGAAAATTACACTACTTATGCTAGTTTATGTAAGGAATGATTGGGGCTATATCAAATGCAGCCTTCGGCAGCAGAATAAAATATCAGGCCTTGGGGAACAATACATACATTCTTGGATTGTGACAAAATACTCATCCTTCATATTCTATTACATTATAATTAAGCTAAATGTTCTTTTAAAATGCAAGACCTTTAAGAACATGCATAGTGGGTTATGCATATACTCAGCGGCGGAACTTGTGAGTGGTGGACCCAGGTGAAAAATATAATTTGGGCCTCCCTCCTCCACCACAACCAAAGTTCACAATGTACCACATGGCAGTGGGTGACAGGGTAGGCAGAGGGTGACAGCGTAAGGCATGGAGAGGCAGTAGTTCACATGGAGAGACAGACTGTGACAACAAAAGGCAAGGGGAGGCAGAGGGTGACAGCAGAATGCAAGGAAAGGCAGAGGGTGACAGGGGGTGGCAGTGGGTGACGGGTACAAGCACTATGTCCTGTTTGGTGCGGAGAACAAGGGGACATGTACCTTGGTTGGGACAGGAACACAGCGGCCTCTGCTCTGCCTGTGGCAGAGTGTGCCTTTATCAGTTTGGTACTCAGTCAGGCACACTCTGATAGTATCTGTTACACTGCCTTAGAGGTGGCAGGACTCTATTAGTCTGGCACACTCAACATCAGCTCTGCCTCCCTAAGGTAAGGGGCAGGTTCCTCAGGGGCCACCCTGCTCTCCGCATTGGGCCACTCATCCAACATTGCTCAAATTGGTCTGCAGGGGATAACTCATTGCTGGTCTGGGCAGTAGTGGGCCCTTTAGTCCACAGTGGCCCCAGTGCAATGCACCTGCTCAACCAATGGTAGTTCCACCCCTGCATCTATTCTACATTAACATTATTGTAGGAAGACAATTTTTTTTTCCAATCATGGTTGATAAAGCATATACAGTAAGACCTAATTCGGAGATGGATGCGACTGCACCTGGTCTTGTGTCTGTTGGTGGAATCGTGGGAGTGACAATATGCAAATGCATGTTTCAGTCTTTCCCCAGTGTATAAGTGTGCGTCTGAATATGCAAGCACTGAGATACCCACTTTCTATGTCTCTGCAAGCTCTAACAGGATGCAGTTAATTTACCTACAATCAAAATCCCGGTGGTCAAAATACCGACAACCATTGGCCGATGGTCAAACTACCGACAAGGTCAAAATACCTACAAGGTATTGCATTTTACTGCAGATCATGACTACAGTCAAAATACCACCTCAGGGTCCCATATTGCATATTGTACATATACAGTGCATCTGGAAAGTATTCACAGCGCTTCACTTTTTCCACATTTTGTTATGTTATAGTCTTATTCCAAAAGGGAATAAATTCATATTTTCCCTCAAAATTCTACAC
Source organism: Pseudophryne corroboree (assembly GCF_028390025.1). Lineage (NCBI taxonomy): Eukaryota > Metazoa > Chordata > Amphibia > Anura > Myobatrachidae > Pseudophryne > Pseudophryne corroboree. The sequence continues at coordinate 338,344,192 of NC_086444.1, read as the reverse complement.
ACAATGGCCCTCATTCCGAGTTGTTCGTTCGCTAGCAGATTTTAGCAGCATTGCACACGCTAGGCCGCCGCCCTCTAGGAGTGTATCTTAGCTTAGCAGAATTGCGAACGAAAGATTAGCAGAATTGCGAATAGAAATTTCTTAGCAGTTTCTGAGTACCTTGAGACTTACTCCTACACTGCGATCAGCTCAACCCATTTCGTTCCTGGTTTGACGTCACAAACACGCCATGCTTTCGGCCAGCCACTCCCCCGTTTCTCCAGACACTCCCACATTTTATCCTGGCACGCCTGCGTTTTTCCGCACACTCCCAGAAAATGGTCAGTTTCCGTCCAGAAACACCCACTTCCTGTCAATCACACTCCGATCACTTAAACGATGAAAATTCTTCGTTCGGACGTGAGTAAATCTACTAAGTTTTGTGCTAAAATACTTAGCGCATGCATACTGCGTACCATGCGCATGCGCATTTTTGCCTTAATCGCTTCATTGCGAAAATCAGCAACGAGCGAACAACTCGGAATGACCCCCCATACCCCATAATGACAACATGAAAAAAACTTTTGGGAGGTTTTTGCTAATTTATTAAAAATAAAAAAACTAAGAAATCACATGTACATAAGTATTTATAGCCTTTGCACAATACTTTTGTTGATGCACCTTTGGCAGCAATTACAGCCTCATTTCTTTTTTAATATGATGCCACAAGTTCAGCACACCTATCTTTGGGCAGTTTTGCCCATTCCTCTTTGCAGCACCTCTCAAGCTCCATCAGGTTGGGTAGAAAGCGTCAGTGCACAGCCATTTTCAGATCTCTCCAGAGATGTTCAATCAGATTCAAGTCTGGGCTCTGGCTTGTCCACTCAAGAACATTCACAGAGTTGTCATGAAGCCACTCCTTTGATATCTTTGCTGTGTGCTTAGGGTCGTTGTCCTACTGAAAGATGAACCATCGCCCCAGTCTGAGGTCAAGAGCGCTCTGGAGCAGGTTTTCATCCAGGATGTCTCTGTACATTGCTGCATTCATCTTTCCCTCTATCCTGACTCCCAGTTCCTGCCACTGAAAAACATCCCCACAGCATGATGCTGTCACCACCATGCTTCACTGTAGGGATGGTATTGGCTCTGGTGATGAGCGGTGCCTGGTTTCCTCCAAACATGACACCTGGCATTCACACCAAAGAGTTTAACCTTTGTCTCATAAGACCAGATAATTTTGTTTCTCATGGTCTGAGAGTCCTTCAGGTGCATTTTGACAAACTCCAGGTGGGCTGCCATGTGCTTTTCACTAAGGAGTGGCTTCCGTCTGGCCACTCTACAATGCAGGCCTGATTGGTGGAGTGCTGTGAAGATAGTTGTCCTTCTGGAAGGTTTTCCTCTCTCCACAGAGGAATGCTGTAGCTCTGACAGAGTGACCATCAGGTTCTTGGTCACCTCGCTGACTAGGGCGCTTCTCCCCTAATTGCTCAGTTCAGATGGCCGGCCAGCTCCAGGAAGAGTCCTGGTGGTTCTGAACTTCTTCCATTTACAGATGATGGAGGCCACTGTGCTCATTGGGACCTTCAAAGCAGAAGATATTTTTCTGTACCCTTCTCCAGATTTGTGCCTCTAAACAATTCTGTCTCGGAGGTCTACAGACAATTCCTTTGACTTCATGCTTGGTTTGTGGGACCTTATATAGACAGGTGTGTGCCTTTCCAAATCATGTCCAATCAACTGAATTTACCACAGGTGGACTCCAATTAAGCTGTAGGAACATCTCAAGGATGATCAGTGGAAACAGGATGAACCTGAGATCAATTTTGAGCCTCATGGCAGAGGCTGTGAATACTTATGTACATGTGATTTCTTAGTTTTTTATTTTTAACAACTTAGCAAAAATCTAAAAAAAAACTCTTTTCATGTTGTCATTATGGGGTATTGGGGGTCATTCCGAGTTGTTTGCTAGTTGCCGATTTTCGCAACAGAGCGATTAAGGCAAAAATGCACATGGTACGCAGTGCGCATGCGCTAAGTATTTTAGCTCAAACTTAGTAGATTTACTCACGTCCGAACGAAGAATTCTTATCGTTGAAGTGATCGGAGTGTGATTGACAGAAAGTGGGTGTTTCTGGGCGGAAACTGACCGTTTTCTGGGAATGTGCGGAAAAACGCAGGCATGCCAGGATAAAACGCAGGAGTGTCTGAAGAAACGGGGGAGTGGCTGGACGAACGCAGGGCGTGTTTGTGACGTCAAACCAGGAACGAAATAAGCTGAGCTGATCGCAGTGTAGGAGTAAGTCTCGAGCTACTCAGAAACTGCTAAGAATTTTCTATTCGCAATTCTGCTAATCTTTCGTTCGCAATTCTGCTAAGCTAAGATACACTACCAGAGGGAGGCGGCCTAGCGGGTGCAATGCTGCTAAAATCTGCTAGCGAGCGAACAACTCGGAATGACCCCCATTGTGTGTAGAATTTTGAGGATGAAAATTAATTTATTCCATTTTGGAATAAGGCTGTAACATAACAAAATTAGGAAAAAGTGAAGCACTGTGAATATTTTCCGGATGCACTGTAAGTGCACACCTCCAGTTCTTTTGGTTTTGCTCTGAAGTTTTTCATTGCTCCATTCAGCACTCTTTAAGGTGGACCCCTATTCAATGCTTTCACTATAACCAGCACCTAAGACTTTGTAGGATCAAAGAAAGAAGATCCATATCCTCCCATCTTGCTTGTGTTTATTTAAAGCTGTAATTTTATACGGTTCCTTCGCTTCTGCTAGTTTTTTATTTGTTCAGTGATTGTTTTTTGTTGTACCCAATGTTTTTTTTAAATAGAAATATACTATATCTGTGTATATTTTGTACCCAATGTTTTTAAAATAGTATTACACTACTGTACATCTGTGTATATTCTTTTTCACTATAAAATTTGGGGAGATTTTCTGAAGTAGGAGGTAAAACAAAATGGCAAAATCGAAATGAAGATTGGAAATTCCCAGAAGAAAAGGGGGCAGACTAGATAAGCCAAGTGGTTTTTATCTGCCATCAAATTCTATGTTCCTACAGTGCATCCGTTAAGTATTCACAGCGCTTCACTTTTTCCACATTTTATGTTACAGCCTTATTCCAAAATGGAATAAATTATTTTTTTCCCTCAAAATTCTACACACAATACCCAATACACCCAATACCCTACATGAAAAAAGATTTTTTGAGATTGTTGCTAATTTTTTAAAAATAAAAAACTAAGGGACTGAGGGAATCCAAGGGAATCCTCTGGCTAGGGTGTTCCCACCAGAATCGGATTCCCCAACAAGGCCGAACGTCATCTTCCTGGTGTCAGATTCGAGTGGGAATTGGATTCTATGAAAGGTGCTGCTGCTGGTGCCATTTTCCGAAAATAGCAGCACGTTGAAGTTTGCTGCATAAAACTGCAATTCTGCATAGCGAAAATATAAATTGTGGGGACATTTTTAGTGCAATAGCATACTATGGTATATTATATTATTGATCCTCTGAGTCGCGCAGTTTAAAAGGAGCAGCGAGTTATATAAAAATATATTGTTAATATCTATTGTTTGTTTGTACAGGTTGAGTCTCCCTTATCCAAAATGCTTGGGACCAGAGGTATTTTGGATATGGGATTTTTCCGTATTTTGGAATAATTGCATACCATAATGAGATATCATGGTGATGGGACCTAAATCTAAGCACAGAATGCATTTATGTTACATATACACCTTATACACACAGCCTGAAGGTCATTGTAGCCAATATTTTTTATAACTTTGTGCATTAAACAAAGTGTGTCTACATTCACACAATTCAATTATGTTTCATATACACCTTATACACACAGCCTGAAGGTCATTTAATACAATATTTTTAATAACTTTGTGTAGTAAACAAAGTTTGTGTACATTGAGCCATCAAAAAACAAAGGTTTCGCTATCTCACTCTCACTCAAAAAAGTCCGTATTTCGGAATATTCCGTATTTCGGAATATTTGGATATGGGATACTCAACCTGTACTATTTGGTGCACTGTTTCCTACTGTGCTTTCCTCATGTGCATCTAACCCTGGGATTTACACAGTTTGAAAGGAGCTGCATGTTATATCAAATATATAATTAATTAATTTCTATTGTTTGTTTGTACCATTTGGTGCGCTGTACCCAAGTGTGCTTTCCTCATGTGCATCTAACCCTGTGATTTATGCTGTTTGTAAGGAGCTGCAAGTTATTTAACATATATAGTTAATTTCTATTGTTTGTACTATTTGGTGCACTGTACCCTAGTGCGCTTTCCTCACGTGCATCTAACCCTGTGACTCGTGCACTTAAAATGGATAACAATCAGTTTAGAGAACGCCAACCAGCTGCCACCAGTCATGATTATGAAAATAGTCCAGCATTTACTAAATTCGATGCTGAAGGGCATAGTGGATCAAAGGGCATCAAAAACCAAAGACTCAATATACAGTGGTAAAGAAAAAAACACCTCTTATAAAGGGAAGGTTTGGTGCGGAAAAATATAAAATTGCCAACATGCCATTCACCACGCACGGTAGCAAGGACAGGCTCAGGCCTAGGCCTTTATTTCTGAGTGGTGGTTTTGCACCTGTCAGTGAGACATCTTTTTCTGCCTCTCATGATGTCTCACACTCGTAGTCTAGAAGAGGTGTAAAAAAGCTGAAAAACACTAAGGTATTAGAGCAAACTGTGCAATTAGAAACAGAAATGTCAGAAATACCAGAGGAGAGTCTTAAGTGTGTTCCTGAGTGCTATGTGTGAGTCTGACCTTTCATATACTGTACTTGCAGAGAAGCCACCTTCCACAGTTTCTGCTTCCTCTGCATATGTGGGGATAAGCAACATAAGTGTTGTTGATGAAATTGAATTGAGGATACCACCGTAAAATTGCAAGAGGATGAAGGGAAGATTTGTGTAGTTGATGATGGCACTAATGAGGATGTTGAGGATGAGGATGTTGGTTGTGTTAGTCAGGCACCAGTGGAAGCATCTCTTGGCCATCATAAGAAGAAGGCCATTATCATGCCTGGGCAAATCCACCTCGAATGTGTGGAATTATTTTTACCCAAATCCTGACAACTTTTGTCAAGCCATCTGTAGCCTTTGTGGAAACACAGTAAGTAGAGGTAGGGATATTAAGCATTTAGGAACCTCCACCCTATTACATCATCTGCAGCAAGTTCATGACAAGCAAATTCCTCAGAAGTATCCTTGAGAGATAGGCCTGCCGCTGCTGCTGGGGATGGATCTTCATCCCAGAAGTGGACCAAGAAGACTGCTAGTAATTGTTCCACAAAACAATTGACTGTTAAACTATCATTTGTAAGGAGGAGCAAGTATAACAGTTCTCACCCAGTCGCACAGTGGATCACAGACCCAATGACTGCTATGCTAGTATTAGAACTGCATCCAATATCCACCATTAATGCAGTGGGTTTTACGCAGTTAATTGAGGTCCTATGTCCCCAGTACCAAGCTCCATCTCGGTTCTATTTTATCCAAAAAGCCATTTTTCAGCTGTACCAGGACGTTAAAAAAAATCAAATTATTGCCCTACAAAATGCCATTGTACTCACTGTCCACTTAACCACAGACATGTGGACAAGCGGTAGTGGGCAAACTAAAGATTATATGACTGTGACAGGCAGTTGGGTGGATGAATCGCCTTCAGCAGCAGCATCAGAAGCATCTAACAAATTCCAGATCATTCAGGGGCAGGCTACACTGTGTATCACTAACTTTACCAAGAGGCATACTGCTGACAACCTCTTAGAAAAAAATCGGGGATGTCATAGCAACACAGCTTACCCCACTTGGACTCTCCTCAAGATATGTGGTTTCTGATAACACCACAAATATCGTGAAAGCATTACAGCTGGGTGAATTCCAACACATCCCCCGTTTTGTCCACATGATTAACGTGGTGGTACAGGGTTGTTGTCTTTTTTAAAATTACAGGGTAGTGCAGGAGAAGCTGTCTGTGGCCGAAAGATTTCGGGACATTTTCGGCATTCAGCAACAGAATGAAGGAGATTGCAGCACCTGCAAGAACAATTTCATTTGCCCTGTCATCAACTGTAGCAAGAAGTGGTAACAAGGTGGAACTCCACCCTTTATATGCTTCAGCGGATGAAGAAACAGAAAAAAGTCATCCACAGCTATAAAACATTCCATGACTTTGGGAGAGGAGAGGGAATGTACCTTAGGCCAGCACAGTGGAGAGTACTTTCTGTCTTGTGTAAGGTGCTCAATCCCTTTGAAGTAGCCACATGTAAAGTGAGTGCTGACACTGCTAGCTTGAACCAGGTGATTACCCTAATTAGGCTTTTGGAAAATCAGCAAGAGAAATTGAAGGAGGAGATTAAACAAAGCAAATCTGCAAAGTATGCTGAACTTGTACATCAAGTCCTTGACTCACTGGATCCAAGGGTTGCCAATATCTTGAAATCGGATCACTACAATACTTGATCCTAGGTTTAAGATGTATGCCGTGTCTTACTTTCCAACTGACCCAGATCTAAAGAAATGCAAAGAGTTCCTGGTAAGCAAGTTGGCAGGTCAAGTGACACGTGGCACTACAACATCTCCTTCAGTTTCTTCAGCAGCAGCCAGAAAAAATCTTACCTTTCCCAAAAGACCTAGTGGTGATGCAGATAAGTCAACACAATATTTTGACATCTGGTTGGGTCTAAATGAATTGCCCAGCATTTGTGACACCTCTACCGTAACTCCATCTGATATGGTCACCATCCAAAGATTGGTGGAGGATTATTTTCATGAGACTGTAAAAAGAGGCATTTAACAGAGTCCCTTTGAGTAGTGGAAGGCAAAAAAGGCAATTTGGAGGCCCTTGTACAAACTGGCTCTTTCAGCACAGCTGGGAACCTTAACAGTGATCGGCGTAGGAGGCTACTTCCTGAAAATGTGGAAAAGATGATGTTCATCAATATGAACAGGAAATTCCATGAGGATGACCTTTCCCGGCAATTATGTCAAAGCACATAGACTTCTATCATGATGGATTCCAGCGGGGATGAATTAACATTGTGTGAGGAAGATGTACGAACTGATGAGGGTGAGGATGAGGATGGCAATGACGATAACATCTAGCCACTGTAGAGCTGTTGCCTTAAGCCAATTGGTAACTTGTTTTGTGGTGGTTTGTTAAAGTGTGCATGTTCTTTTTAATACAGATGTATCCACATGTATCTTGACGGTTAATAGGATTAACTATGACTGGCCAATCAGACTTAATCCCCTGCTGTAATGACTTAATCCCCTGCTGTATTGTTCTTGTATTGCAGTTGAGAACAATAGCTGAAGGGTTTATGCTAATAAATCATGCTGTGACTAGACACAGAAAACTACTCAAGATAATGGTGGATACATCTGTATCCATCATAAGGATGGGTGGAAAGGGCCCAAGGGCAAGTCCATCTTGCACCACGTTCTTTTCTCCCACTGCTGATTGTCAGTGTTTTATAGAAATGCTATAAACTGCTGCGTGTATGTGCAGCTGCTCTGACGCTTAATAAACCAGCCAGCTCGCTGTAGACTTTAGCCTAATGCAGATAAAAAACAACATTGTGAGCTGTATGGCTGTCAAAATTGAGTGGAAATGACTGGAAATTTATGCTATTGATGTTAATAATACTCTAGAGATGAAAAATGTCCCAAATTAATTGATGTTAGTTTTTTTTGTACATTTTTAAAAAACATCCAAATCCAAATCCAAGGCCAGTCACAGCGATTTGTCAAATCCAAATCCGGCTGATGAATTAGAATCAAATCCAGCAGAAATGTCCAGATGCACATCTCTAATATATATATTTATTATATTTAGATTAATTTTAGAGGGATCTATAAAATGGTATTATTTTTATAGTTTCACTTGTGGGAATAATGGATATATATATATACAATATCAAGTTGTATTGAATTTCACGTAATCCTAAATAAAATCATTAAATAGATAACAGTACTTAATGTGAATATCATCAAAAACAAATTTAGATATTACTTTTTAATTGTCAATAATACATAGTACTATTCCTAAAAGTAAATGTTAAACATGGGAAGCGCTACGAGTATATGTATACGAATAGCGCTGTCTATATATGACAAGGAAGTTCCCACGCTGTTAGGAAACAGGATGTACACATTTGTCTATTAGAACACGTTGCTAGGATACGGGACGTGCGTAATGACGTCACGCCCGCATTGCTAGGAAACGGGCCTATTAGAACTTGTTGCTAAGATAAGGGACGTGCGTATTGACGTCACGCCCGTCTAAAACGAGGCTTGGGGCATACAAACCAACAGACTCGTCCCGTCGCTGAGCGTTGCTAAGTGACAGGATGCGCACAGTGATGGGACGCACACAGCTGAGCGTTGCTAAGTGACGGGACGCTTATAGTGATGTTACGCCCACCACAAGGAGGCTTGCAGCGCATACAGGAAGCGCTTTACAAGCCCCTTGTTTATCAAATTAACATCATATTTCAGTATTTACAACTAAGAATGAAACTATTTTTTTTGGTCAACACTGGGCCTTCATTAGTCATAGGGATTAGGAAGTGAATATTAATGTAATGACACCAGATAGAGATTAAAATGAAGTAATAAATATAGCTACTAATCTCATTAATCAAACAATTAATCTAATGAGACAGGAAGTGATGCAACCAGCTAATGGTACTTAAATAGGGGAATTTTGAACTCAGCTCTCATTCCACTTCTGGATCTCTATGCATGCAGACATATAGGAGAGCTGTTGGTAAGCTATAGGGGTAACTTTTGATTTTTGACTTTAGATTGTCTATTTTAAGACATTAAGCGATCTCTTATTTTTATTAGGTAAATTAAAGAGGCTTAATTATATTCAGGCTACTTTGGATCCCTTTTTGATATAGGAAAGAATTGCGGGTAAGTTGTGTTAAAATATTTAATTAATCCTTTTATGGTTTAAATTCAAAACCTAGAGTAATGTATGATTATTTCTAATAGGAAAATTACAAATAAAAAGTTGGATAAACTAACTACAAGTCATTACTTGGAAGAATAATATTTATTACCAGGCGTTCTCAAATAAGAAGTTCTACCAAACATTGCTAAATTATGGAAGTCAATTATTTTTTAAAATAATTCTAAGTAAGTATTATTCGATTAAATCATTAATAGACAAAGTGATGTCATTAACACAATTATTACCTTTTGAATCTCTCTGTTAATTAGGCATATTGTGGACCATATCTTTATGAAAATACAGCCGTTTCAAATTAAACAAATTATTTATCATTCATAAGTAAGTAATAACATATTAATTTGCCATTTGGGGAGTCATTCATTAGACAATCATTATTACATCATATGTTATCAGGTTTTATTGATGTTGACATCCAGTTGGATAATTGTCTTACTAAATAGACAAATAAAACAAATCGGTATGAGGTCAGCCAATTTTGACACAAATATTGTGATGTTTTTGTGCATATTCCTTCTTGTTCTTAATGTTCCTCTCTATTTCTTTTATTCTTTTTAAATTTTTATTTTTGGATCACACCCTAAGAAAACACCCCTGAAGAAGTCGCTATAAGATGAAACGCGTTGGTTGAAAATACTTTATTGTTTGGAAAGGTTGAAAGTCATTTTTGTGTCTGTAATGAACAATAATGCATTGTAAAAATGTTCATCAACTTCTTTTAATGGAAAAGAGAATTTAAAATTGTTTTTAGCAATAAAAAGAAACAAGTGTTTTAAAGCAAAAGGGTGTGTCTGTTAAGTCATCCTCTCTTCATCAGTAACCAAATACTAAATCACATTCTTAACTAAGTATAATTATATCGAACAATACTTCAATAAGTGCGCTCCACAGAGATATACTTCTTTTGTTTCTTTTTAATATCGGTCTCTTTCGACAGGGGATCATCTCTGTGTAGAAGCTTGCCCATCGTTAATTGGTATCTATATATTTTCATTTATTTATTTATTTTTAAATAAAAAAACAAGAGTACCAATTTTAGAGTCCAAATTTAGAGTGCATTAAGGGTTTGTTTAGTCTTCTATTTTCAATTTTTGTCGATTTCCCCTTTTTTTTGCTTCCCAAAGATGCCTATCTTTAGAGATAGGTCAGAATGGACTAAAAATAGTAGAAGCATCTTTAAAGAAGAAGAAGTTGAAATGGTTACAGATAAAGAAGAGGATGACTTGTATGATCTCATTAGAGATATGGAGAAAATATCAGCTCGTGAATTAAAAAGCTGGTATTATATAGTAACATTAGAAAATTATTTGAAGGTTGGTAGAGTACCTAGGGGATTAAGACTCCTTAAGAATCCCACCTTCGGTAACTTTAATGTTGATTTTATGACTAATTGGAATAAAATTTTAGAAGAAGGTTCTTTGAAATTGGTAGACATGTTAATTACAGAAAGAGAGAGAGAACTAAAAAAGATAGAGGAGGATATGCATAATTACGAATCAAAATTACTAAAATTTGAGAATAATGATAATTATAAAAAAGAAGTAGAATTCGCACAGGAAAGGCTTGATAAATTAGAGAATGATTTAATCATTAGAAAACTAAAGAAGTTTTTTAGGGATAAAAAAGATTATGAGAACAATAAAATACATAATTGGATGGAAAAAGACAGAAATCATCAGGATTTCCATAACCATAGGCCCAATTATAGGTATCAAAGGGAATTCAATAGGGATAGATCAAGAAGTGAACATGACCATCAAGGAAGAACTAATAAAGATCTAGATATAATTTAATTTCATCCACCAAAGAAATAAAAGAAGATCAATAAGTGATCATCAGAGTAATGAAAGATGGCAGGAAGTGAATAGAAATAAAAAAGGGCCTGCTAGGTTTGGTCCACAACAAAACTATAAAGAATACTATAATCCTGTTCCCATTAAAAACCACTATGAGCCCCTTTCCACCTCACCTCCATCTACAAGGAGGCATTTTTTAGATGTAAAGAAGAGCACACAGCTCCCCTATACTCAAAGGAAGGAAGAGCTCCATTACAAAATGGATTCTCCGCAAGGTCTAAAAAAAAGGCTAAACATTGGAGAAGAGGAAAGAGGGGCAGTGGGAGGATTGCCAAAAAAAAAGAAAAAATCCAGTCAATCCCCCAGAGGAAAATCGACAGGAATTATCAACCTATCCAATAAGCAACTATCCGGACCACAAAGCAAGGTACTAGAAAAAGTATTAAAATTTGCCCCTGATTTGCATACCAATCGGTTTAATTTGTTCATAGACTTAAATAAATATGTCCATAATTTAACTTTACAAAGACATTTTTTAAAGAACCCAGTACCCAAATTGGCTTATAATCCTCCAAAAAAAACCTTTAGTTTCGCTTCCATCCAAATATTTTCCAGTCGAATCTAAAGGAAGCCATATTGATATTTTTTTATGACTGTGTTAAAGAAGACTTCAAAAAATTAAAGATAGATACAAAGAAACAACAAAAAAATTGTAATCTTAATTATACAGAGAAACAGGCAATTAAACAATTAAAGACAGACAATACGATAGTGATAAAGCAGGCTGATAAAGGGGGGGCAGTTGTAATTCAAAACCGAGATCAATACCTCACTGAGGCACACAAAATCTTGAACGATATTAATACATATAAAAAATTAGAGACAGATCCTACCATAGAATATCAGAAAGGATTATTTCAAATATTAAATACAGCAAAACAGATGGTTTAATTAATGAAAAGGAGTTTGAATATTAATATATGAAACACCCACAACTGGCTACTCTATATCATTTACCCGAAGTGCATAAAGATAAAAACTGTCCCACTGGAAGGCCTATTATATCAGGAATGGATTCTTTAACAGCAAACCTATCACATTATATCGATTTAAAACTGCAAAAGTATGTAAAAAATCTTAAATCATATATTAAAGATTCTATGAATATTCTCAATATTCTTAATGAAATTGAATGGAATTCAAATTACAAATGGCTAACAATAGATGCTCAATCATTATATTCATCAATCCCACATCAGAAAGATTTAGAAGCGGTTGAAAGAAAACTGTTAGAAGATAGCAAAGTATTGAGTAAAGAAAGCCAATTTATATTGGATAGTATTTAATTTATATTAAACCATAATTATTTTAAATTTGAAGGTGATTTTTATTTACAGTGTCAGGGTACAGCTATGGGAACAAAATTTGCACCCGCGTATGCAAATATTCTCATGGGAGACTGGGAACACAACTTTATTTATGTTACGGACTGGGAGTTGAACCATATTGCACTTTATAAAAGATATATTGATGATCTCATTATCATTTGGATAGGAGACCATAATAGTATTGATGGTTTTATAGATTATATCAATACGAATAACTATAATTTAAAATTTACCTATAAAACAGATGTTGAAAAAATAGATTATTTGGATTTGGTATTGAAAGGCTCTACCTCAGGAAAACTAGAAACCTCTACTTTCTTTAAAGATACCGATATGAATAGTTATATTCCGGTTGATAGTTGCCATCTCCCTATTTGGAAAAATAATGTCCCATTTGGACAATTCCTTAGAATTAGAAGGAATTGCAGTGAAAACTCAAGTTATTGGGAACAATCAGACAAATTAGTAAAAAGATTTCTGGAAAGAGGGTATTGTAAAGAAAAAATAGAAGCCAGAATTGAGGCATTTAGAAAAAAACAGATTAGAGTTACTGAAACCAAATAGGAACAAAGATCAAGTAACTATAAATAATAGACCCTTTATTACTCAATTTAATAAAGAACATATACAAATTAAAAAGATTATTGAAAAGAATTGGCCTATTTTACAAATAGACCCCATTTTGGGACCCCATTTAGCTCAGAAACCCACTCTTATATTTCGAAAAGCAACAAATCTGAAAGATATGATAGCTCTTAGTAATTTAAGATCAATAGATAAATTTAATCATAAACCGGGGAACTTTTTAAAACAATCAGGATGTTTTCCTTGCACTAGATGCATCTGTTGTAAATTCATTGAAAAATCACCTGTAATTTATGATGAACTTAACAAAAAATCATTCAGTTTGAAAGGGGTTCATACTTGTAACTCCACATTTGTTATTTATAGAATTACTTGTGGATGTGGGAAAGCCTATATAGGAAAACGGATGATTAAGACACGAATCCAAGAGCACTTAAGGAACATCAAAAACAAAGTGAATACACATAGTGTACCTAGACATTTCACAGAAGCCCACAACTCTGACATCAAAAGTTTAAAATTTACTATATTGGAACATATTATTGAAAATGACAGAGGAGGCAGTAGGGAGCTACAATTATCTAAAAGAGAGTCCTATTGGATTTTCACACTTAACACCCTCATTCCATTTGGAATGAATGAGGGGATTGACATTGTTTCATTTTTGTGAATTAGTCATCTCTGTCTCTAGGTCTTTTTTCTTCAGAACAACGTCACATATTATGACTAACTTTAAGCATAAAAACAAGTTAGTCTTATCTTTGTAACAATGTTTATGTGGGTTCCAATTATGTATATGCATATGGATGTAGAATTAGTCATATATGTATGTTCTGCATATTTGGTTAAATAAATTAAGGTTTCATTGGTTTGTGAAATACACTATTTTTGTATACATTAGGTTGGCATCATTGTAAAATGTATGTCTTTTCAAAGACTCCAATGGGTGGGGGGGGGTGAAAGTAGAAAAAAGGGAGAGGTTCAAGTTATATTAGAGGTATCAACAGTTTTTATTATTACCCAATATATATATATATATTTTCACATCACTTAATTAGTTTAATCAACCACTTTAGATCACAGATTACACTAATATTAATCACTCCAGGTAAATGCAACAGTGATTAGATTTATAAATTTGAACTAATTTCCTACGCATGTGGTCAAGGGAATTATTAATATTTTATAACACAATTTAGCCTGTAAATAATATATCTACACATAATAATAAATTTGATACCATAGGGTGAATTAATAATTATATTAAGGAACTATAAATAGATTAACATTAATTGTGAGGCACTCATTAGAATATACACACACATATATGGCTTTTTTATTAATACTAATACGACTAACGTTATTAAAGAAATCAATAAATACTAACTAATGATTTAATATATTTAGATTCATTTTAGAGGGATCTATAAAATAGTATTATTTTTTATAGTTTCACTTGTGGGAATAATGGATATATATATATATATATATATATATATAATATCAAGTTGTATTGAATTTCACGTAATCCTAAATAAAATCATTAAATAGATAACAGTACTTAATGTGAATATCATCAAAAACAAATTTAGATATTACTTTTTAATTGTCAATAATACATAGTAATATTCCTAAAAGTAAATGTTAAACATGGGACGCGCTACGAGTATATGTATACGAATAGCGCTGTCTATATATGACAAGGAAGTTCCCACGCTGTTAGGAAACAGGACGTACACATTTGTCTATTAGAACATGTTGCTAGGATACGGGACGTGCGTAATGACGTCACGCCCTCGTTGCTAGGAAACGGGCCTATTAGAACTTGTTGCTAAGATAAGGGACGTGCGTATTGACGTCACGCCCGTCTAAAACGAGGCTTGGGGCATACAAACCAACAGACTCGTCCCGTCGCTGAGCGTTGCTAAGTGACAGGATGCGCACAGTGATGGGACGCACACAGCTGAGCGTTGCTAAGTGACGGGACGCTTATAGTGATGTTACGCCCACCACAAGGAGGCTTGCAGCGCATGCAGGAAGCACTTTACAAGCCCCTTGTTTATCAAATTAACCTTGTATTTCAGTATTTACAACTAAGAATGAAACGATTTTTTTTTGGTCAACACTGGGCCTTCATTAGTCATAGGGATTAGGAAGTGAATATTAATGTAATGACACCAGATAGAGATTAAAATGAAGTAATAAATATAGCTACTAATCTCATTAATCAAACAATTAATCTAATGAGACAGGAAGTGATGTAACCAGCTAATGGTACTTAAATAGGGGAATTTTGAACTCAGCTCTCATTCCACTTCTGGATCTCTATGCATGCAGACATATAGGAGAGCTGTTGGTTAGCTATAGGGGTAACTTTTGATTTTTGACTTTAGATTGTCTATTTTAAGACATTAAGTGATCTCTTATTTTTATTAGGTAAATTAAAGAGGCTTAATTATATTCAGGCTACTTTGGATCCTTTTTTGATATAGGAAAGAATTGCGGGTAAGTTGTGTTAAAATATTTAATTAATCCTTTTATGGTTTAAATTCAAAACCTAGAGTAATGTATGATTATTTCTAATAGAAAAATTATCTTTTAATAGGAAAATTACAAATAAAAAGTTGGGTAAACTAACTACAAGTCATTACTTGGAAGAATAATATTTATCACCAGGCGTTCTCAAATAAGAAGTTCTACCAAACATTGCTAAATTATGGAAGTCAATTATTTTTTAAAATAATTCTAAGTAAGTATTATTCGATTAAATCATTAATAGACAAAGTGATGTCATTAACACAATTATTACCTTTTGAATCTCTCTGTTAATTAGGCATATTGTGGACCATATCTTTATGAAAATACAGCCGTTTCAAATTAAACAAATTATTTATCATTCATAAGTAAGTAATAACATATTAATTTGCCATTTGGGGAGTCATTCATTAGACAATCATTATTACATCATATGTTATCAGGTTTTATTGATGTTGACATCCAGTTGGATAATTGTCTTACTAAATAGACAAATAAAACAAATCGGTATGAGGTCAGCCAATTTTGACACAAATATCGTGATGTTTTTGTGCATATTCCTTCTTGTTCTTAATGTTCCTCTCTATTTCTTTTATTCTTTTTCATTTTTTATTTTTGGATCACACCCTAAGAAAACACCCCTGAAGAAGTCGCTATAAGACGAAACGCATTGGTTGAAAATACTTTATTGTTTGGAAAGGTTGAAAGTCATTTTTGTGTCTGTAATGAACAATAATACATTGTAAAAATGTTCATCAACTTCTTTTAATGGAAAAGAGAATTTAAAATTGTTTTTAGCAATAAAAAGAAACAAGTGTTTTAAAGCAAAAGGGTGTGTCTGTTAAGTCATCCTCTCTTCATCAGTAACCAAATACTAAATCACATTCTTAACTAAGTATAATTATATCGAACAATACTTCAATAAGTGCGCTCCACAGAGATATACTTCTTTGGTATATATATATATATATATATATATATATATATATATATGTACTAACAAGTTCCATTCAGCGGCACTCAGAGACTTATGACGACGTAGAACTTGAAAACATCTTGTGATTTAATGAATCAGGAAAAAAGCCTACATACCAACGTTTCAGGGCGCAACCGCCCCTTTGTCAAGGTGAGCAAAACAGAAAGTAAACATTTTTGCTCACCTTGACAAAGGGGTGGTTGCGCCCCGAAACGTTGGTATGCAGGTTTTTTTCTGATTCATTAAAGCACAAGATGTTTTCAAGTTCTACGCCGTCATAAGTCTCTGAGTGCCGCTGAATGGAACTGGTTAGTACATGGATTTTAATCTCCAGAGGGCACTGGAGCATTTCTAACGAAGCAAGGCGAGTGCCGATCCGTCTGTCACATTTATATCTATCTATCTATCTATCTATCTATCTATCTATCTATCTATCTATCTATCTATATCCCTCACACAGCTCCTCTTCCTTCCCTACAGATCTTTCCTCTCACTCAGACCCCCTCCACACACAGACCCCTGCCACCACACATGCAGCTCTCTCCACTTATATAAATCCCCCAAACAGCTCTCTCCCCTCACAGAGCTGTCCCTTTCTCACATGGACCCCCCCACACATACACACACACAGCACTCAGCCTCTCCCCACTCTCTGATATACCCCAGCTTTCTCCCCCTCACTCATATACATCCAGCTTTCTCCCCCTCACTCAGACCTGCATACTCACATAGCTTTTCTCTTCTCACAAAAACACTCCCCAAACACACACACACAGACACAGACACACACACACACACACACACACACACACCATACATGCCTACTCTCCCGGAATGGCCGGGAGGCTCCCGAAAATCGGGTGACCCTCCCGGCCCCCCGGAAGAGCAGGCAAGTCTCCCAGAATCAGTGCTCCCCCCGCCCGTCCGCCCACTTAGTGTGTAAAGTGGGCGGTCCGGGTAGTTGATGACGCGATTCTTTCTAAATCGCGCCATCATAGCCACGACCCCGGCAGTGTAATGCATTACAGGGTGGGGGCGTGGCTTAAAGGATGTGCCACAGTAACTCCACCCCCGTCCCACCTCCGGTCCACCTCCTCCCCACGTCACAGCCCTCCCCTGCCCCCCTGCTGAGCCGACCTGGCTGCTCTCTCCCGCAGAGAGCAGCCAGAATGTTGGCAATTATGTCACACACACACTCAAGGCTTAGCCTCTCCCCCCTCACTCAGATCCCACCATCTATCTCCCCGTCACTCAGGCCTCCATATTCACATAGCT
This sequence comes from Pseudophryne corroboree, assembly GCF_028390025.1. Classification (NCBI taxonomy): domain Eukaryota; kingdom Metazoa; phylum Chordata; class Amphibia; order Anura; family Myobatrachidae; genus Pseudophryne; species Pseudophryne corroboree. Next base: position 338,326,641 of record NC_086444.1, on the reverse strand, counting down.
CTTCCCTTCTCACCAAGACACCTCCCCCGCCCCCCGAACAGACACACACACACACACAAGGCTCGGCCTTTCACTCAAAACCCCAACACACACAGCTCAGCCTCTCCCCACCCTCTCAAATGTTACACAAAGCTTACATCTCCTTACGGCTAAACACACACTCTCTATCACCTGGCTGCGGGTAGGATCACCTGCTTTGCCTATTGCACACAGAAACCAGTGCCTCCATGCTGGCAGCTGGGAGCATGGTGAGGCTGTGAGCAGAGCAGAAGCCCCAAGTGTTGCTGCAGCCACATCACATCCCCTGCTTGGATGAACTGATCTCTCTTTGGTTCTGGCTTAGCAGGGTGGTATCCTCATCCCATCCCTACTACCTGATCCTCTGCTGCTGTCACATACTAACTGTGGTTTCTGCCATTCTGCTGGCTTTAATGGTTTCTCATTTTCAGTTGGGCCACAGTGGAGACTAGTGGGTGAGATAGTTGATGATATATCTGCTAGGGCTGAACTTCTACTCCCTGCACAGGTGGTGCCCCCCTTTGACCAGCACCCATGGCAAGTGCCATCCTGGCCAAGGGGGAGATATGCCCCTAACTGCAGGTGATTATTGATATGCCACCATCGGCACACCATCATACTATGGCAGATGCAGCTTCTCCATCTCATTGTGGCCATTGTGGTAGCAGATGTGAGCCTGAGAATACAAACACTTGCACTGACACACCCTAGACACTCGCATAATACACCCACAAGTTGGATTTGTTTTGAGTACACTTCAGGCAATCTCTAAGTCACCGCCTAGGAATGCCCATCAGTTTGCTACTATATTTCTGATACTGTCTTACCTGATCATACAGCATCTTTGTGCATTTCCACAGGGTAATTCATGTGTCATAGGCAGAGCCATCCTAACGTATAGGTACACAGGGCAGAAGTGGGTTGTGGTCACATAATCAGCCTGCAGCCAGATAGTGAATGGCTATCAGCATACTGATTGGTGCTTGACTGAAGCTATCCACCACCATCAGAGTGCTAACAGACTGCAAAAGGGTCATGGCATGATTTTTTTTAATTGATATCCATAAATGGGTGGGTAGAGGCCCCAGTGCATTGCTTTACCTAGGGCCTACAATGCTGTTAAGATGGACCTGGCTGTAAGGGTATTTGCACAAATGCAGTAATAAATCAATCCATTACGTGAACATTGGTATTGTGTGTCGTTTCTGTGCGCCTATAAATGAGACCCATATTGTCTACTACTATAGACACTGCATACCTACAAACATCTATCGAAGCAAACCCGGGACCCCTGCACATGGCAAAGCCACATCTGGCTGAAAAGAGGTGGGCTTATGGAAAATGGGGTGGGGCTCCCTAAGAGTATTATATACCCCCAGTCCCTCTGTCTCCCGTGAATAGATGTGCACAGCATGTGCACAGCATCAATTCACCGCTGCTTTGCCAAACAGAGCAGTGAGTGACAGGAGCCTCCCAACTGCCCCCCACTGTGGGACACTGCAGCCTGTGGGTGGGACAGCGGGACTGTCCCACAAAAATCAGGACAGTTTGGAGGTATGGACACTGGTCCAAATGCAATAGCATGCGAGTTACAGGCCGTGTCAATATACTGTAGTGTCAAGATTTTAAGTGCCAATTGTTTTTAAAGAAAACCAGCTTGGATTTGCTTCTAAAAGAAAGGTTTCCACTTAAAAAAGCTGCACACTCCCAATGTTTTCTGATTTCTAAATGACATCCACAGACCTGCAGTATAGCAGAATTTCATGATAGTGTGTTTTCGCGCAGCAGCCGATCAGGTCTGAGCTGCGAATGCACCAGTGCCGCAGTGCGCCAGCGCATAACAGACAGCCAACGGCTGTCTCAGCCCTGTGATCGCCTCTGCCTGATTGACAGGCAGAGGCAGGCGCTGGGCGGGAGGAGCGGGCCGGCGGCGTTTGACCGCCATTTAGGGGGCACCGTCCAGGAAACACAGGTGTGCCCGGACCATTGGGAGGGCTGGCCACGGTGTCTGCATGACGTCACATGCAGCCGCTGTGACCCTCACAGCGACAAGTAGCTCCTGCCAGCGCGCAGGAGCTGCGCTGGCAGGGAGCTACTCCTACAGTGCAAAAGCATTGCCGCTGTGCAATGCTTTTGTACTGGGGGGTCGGGCCTGACATGCGGGGTGGGCTAGCCCTGTGCTGGGCTTCCCCCCGCATGTCTGTGTAACTGATCGTAGATGTGCTAAATTTAGTACATCTACGATCAGGTCTGAATTAGGCCCAATGGACCCTATTCAGTAAGCATTGTAAATTCTGCTTTTTAGTAGAATTTGCAATCCTTTGTTTCACATGCTGGAGGTTGCCCATCGCTGGGCAAGGCCACCCAGCATGTTACCTGCCACCCTCCATCTGCGACACACAGAAATAAGGGAAGCCTCCTGCCGGCACAGTCTGGCTGCAACGGCAGGAGGGCCGCACCATCTTTTTGTTCGAAACGCCTTTGTGTGACATCATGCAGCCGCCCTTATAATGCACACACCGCACCCCCAGTTTGCACCGCAATGCCTCCGTTTCCCCACCGCCGCACCAGCAATGTTCCGTCTTGGAAACGGAGCGTTGCTGCCCCGCGAACGCCTCTGCCTGTCAATCAAGCAGTGGTGTTCATAATTACTGCGGGTCTGCAGTAAATGCGGGCGCATGTGCAGAAGGGACCTGCACATGCACCCACGGGGTGAACACAAACATTCTGGTTGGATCGCGATTTGTAATCCAACCTGAATTAGCCCCAATGTTAGGACGTTCTGCTAAGCAGAATCATGTCGAACAACACAAGCACTCTGCATGTATTTAATAAGTTTCCAAAACATTACTTGCTTCCATTAGTAAACAAGGCCATGATTAACCTTTACATTGCAAGAGTATCAAGGGTTAATTGCTTACATTACCCCCAAATGATTCATGTGAAATTGTCAGTCATAGGCAAAGTATTATTATTTTCCGATAGTGGACTAGTTTCAGGGTCATGATGACCAGCCATGTATTCAAGCAGTCTCCTCACGCAGCATATTCTAGAAAATGAGAGCAATGAAAATGACAATGTACTGTAGATTCAAAATCATTCTTTAAAGTGGAAAATGTTTTTACTTTGTGTCAGACAACGTTATCTCAATTGGGTATAAATGCTGCAGTGAAATATTCTTTCCTTTCCAGCTGTAAAGATGAATGTGTACAGCATGCTAACATAAAATTATAATGGAAATGACCATTTTTGCCTTATTCCCATAGAGGTGAAGGAAACGTAAGCTTTATCTTAAACTGTAAGATTTCATTCCAAAACCATGAATTCTAAAAAGCATGTGATGCTCCCCTACTTGCAAATATTTTACATTTCCAAAATGTCCTGTGAAAACTGAAAATGTATATCCTGTTCTCATTGTGGAGCATCTTTATCAAAAAATATTTGCGGTATATTCCCCCCAAAACATCAGTTTTTGGCTGCTACCTGCAAATATTACTTATCACCTGGATGTTAAGTATACATTGGTAATATCTGCTGCTCTCCCACATTTTTTGACTGCAATGGCTGCCCCAATAAGGGTTGTGCTAAAATGCCAAATTTACAAGGTATTCCGGAGCTTGGGCCTGGTAGCTAACGTATTGGAACCACTATCTCTCATGAGTATTTTGTTAAATACTCGTGATTTCAGTTTCCAGAATAAGAGCAATACAAAATAACTATCAGGTCTTATTCACAATAATTAATTAATATGCCCCTGTGTCAGAAAGAGGGCTAAATGTAATAGGGTGCAAGAAGCAAGACAGAACCAAGTTGTAAATAATTGCAACTTTAAAATATGGGCATTCTCGCACAAACTCTGGGCACCCTATTTCATTTAGCCCAAAGTCTCCTCAAATAATGCAGTGAAATTTACATACTTTTTTTATTGCAATTTAATATGAATATAAACAGTATGAATATAAACTCTAATATACAGATGTATCCTCATACACCGTTGCTAATAGCGCGCTATTTAGGGTCCTGAATCGCGAGTTGTAATAACGTTATGGCGTGCGTTGTGTCCCACGCCATGTAATACACATTTTCACTGCTAGGATGCGAATGCTCCATGTTAAGCACGGTGCCGCGAGTTCACTAAGAGTAGAACACATCATAACACATCATATATTTACCTGGAGTGCCCACTCATATTGTGGTCAGCAGTGGTATAACGGTTATAGTGTCCGCCTGCAATGCGTGCATCCCGTGTTCGAATCCTGTCGACACCATAGATTTATTTTTTTGGTGAATTAATTGTTATATAATTTTTTTTAAAGAAATACACTTGTTTGGTCTTTTAATGGAATGGGAAAAGTCAGAAAAAAAAAAGCGTGGGGTCCCCCCTCCTAAGCATAACCAGCCTCGGGCTCTTCGAGCCGGTCCTGGTTCTAAAAATCCGGGGGGGAAACGGACAGGGGATCCCCCATATTTTTAAAACCAGCACCGGGCTCTGCGCCTGGTGCTGGTGCAAAAAATACGGGGGACAAAAAGAGTAGGGGTCCCCCGTATTTTTTACACCAGCATCGGGCTCCACTAGCTGGACAGATAATGCCACAGCCGGGGGTCACTTTTATACAGTGCCCTGCGGCCGTGGCATTAAATATCCAACTAGTCACCCCTGGCCGGGGTACCCTGGGGGAATGGGGACCCCTTCAATCAAGTGGTCTACCCCCCAAGCCACCCAAGGGCCAGGGGTGAAGCCCGAGGCTGTCCCCCCCATCCAAGGGCTGCGGATGGGGGGCTGATAGCCTATGGAAAAATGAAAGAATATTGTTTTTTCCAGTAGTACTACAAGTCCCAGCAAGCCTCCCCCGCAAGCTGGTACTTGGAGAACCACAAGTACCAGCATGCGGGAGAAAAACGGGCCCGCTGGTACCTGTTGTTCTACTGGGAAAAAAATACCCAAATAAAAACAGGAGACACACACCGTGACAGTAAAAGTTTATTTCACACATGTCGACACACACATACTTACCTATGTTGACACGCCGACTGGCACGTCTCGTCTCCGACGATCCGGGGTACCTGTGAAAAAAATTATACTCACCTCAATCCAGTGTCCGGGAGATAATCCACGTACTTGGCAAAAAAATAAAACGAACACCCGAACCAGCGGACTGAAAGGGGTCCCATGTTTACACATGAGACCCCTTTCCCCGAATGCCGGGACCCCACGTGACTGCTGTCACAGAAGGTCCCTTCAGCCAATCAGGTAGTGCTACTTCGTGGCACTCACCTGATTGGCTGTATGCGAGTCTGATGTCAGACAGCGCATCGCAAAGCCTCTCCATTATATTCAATGGTGGGAACTTTGCGTCAGCGGTGAGGTCACCCGTGGTCAGCGGCTGACCGCGGGTGACCCCACCGCTACCCGCAAAGTTCCCACCATTGAAACTAATGGAGGGAGCTGTGCGATGCGCTGTCTGACAGCAGACTCGCATACAGCCAATCAGGTGAGTGCCACGAAGTAGCGCTACCTGATTGGCTGAAGGGACCTTCTGTGACAGCAGTCATGTGGGGTCCCGGCATTCGGGGAAAGGGGTCTCATGAATAAACATGGGACCCCTTTCAGTCCGCTGGTTCGGGTGTTCGTTTTATTTTTTTGCCAAGTACGTGGATTATAACCTGGACACTGGATTGAGGTGAGTATAATTTTATTCACAGGTACCCCGGATTCTACTTGGACAAGTGGACCGAACGTCGTGTCAACATAGGTAAGTATGTATGTGTCGACATGTGTGTAATAAAGTTTTACTATCACGGTGTGCGTGTCCTGTTTTTATTTGGGTATTTTTTTTCCAGTATAACTACAGGTACCAGCGGGCCCGTTTTTCTCCCGCATGCTGGTACTTGTGGTTCTCCAAGTACCAGCTTGCGGGGGAGGCTTGCTGGGACTTGTAGTACTACTGGAAAAAACAATATTCTTTCATTTTTCCAAAGGCTATCAGCCCCCCATCCACAGCTCTTGGATGGGGGGGACAGCCTCGGGCTTCACCCCTGGCCCTTGGGTGGCTGGGGGGGACCCCTTGATTGAAGGGGTCCCCACTCCTCCAGGGTACCCCGGCCAGGGGTGACTAGTTGGATATTTAATGCCACGGCCGCAGGGCACTGTATAAAAGTGACCCCCGGCTGTGGCATTATCTGTCCAGCTAGTGGAGCCCGATGCTGGTGTAAAAAATACGGGGAACCCCTACTCTTTTTGTCCCCCGTATTTTTTGCACCAGCACCAGGCGCAGAGCCCGGTGCTGGTTTTAAAAATACGGGGGATCCCCTGTCCGTTTTTCCCTCGGATTATTAGAACTAGGACCGGCTCGAAGAGCCCGAGGCTGGTTATGCTTAGGAGGGGGGACCCCACTCATTTTTTTTCTGACTTTTCCCATTCCATTAAAAAAAAAAAAAAAACTTTTAAAAATATATAAATAATACTTGTGCCTCCTAAATAGGCAAACCAAGTACCTAATCCCTTCTAATATAAATACAGTAGATATGCTTTTACCAAATAAAAAAACACAAAAAAACATGTTTTAAAATTATTTTATTAGATTCCGCCAGCAAAGTGTGGCAGATTGAAAATGACGAATTTACTGTCTAAAAGCACTGTTGTCGAATTTACAAACTTCAATTGAATATACTTTTGTCGAATTTCCGCATTTGTACCATTGCAGAAATGTCGAATTTGACAAAAGTCGAATTTGAAAAAGTCGAATTTGGAAAGTCCGTATTTTTGGCGAAAAGTACTGAATTGCATTGACAAATTTTTTTTTTGGCCGAAAAAGTCCCGTTTTTCGACTTTTTCGCCAATTCGACTGCAATTGCATATGGCCCTATGTCATTAATGTGACATCTTGGAAGGCTCCATTATGGTTTGTACACAGACACCAGACAAAATCCGTTAATAGTACAACACATCAAAACACATCATATATTTACCTGGAGTACCAACTCATAACATGGTCAGCACTGGCATAATGGTTACAGTGTCTGCTTGCAATGCGTGCATTCCGTGTTCGAATCCTGTTGAGACCAGAATTTTTTTTTTTTCTGGTGAATTTATTTTTATATATTTTTTTTTTAAAGAAATACACTTGTTTGGTCTGTTTTTTCTTTCCCGCTGGGCTCCATTATGTTTTGTACACAGACACCGGATAAAATCCGTTATGGGTATACCACATTGCAGGCGATGGGGAAGCAAATTCAGTTTGCACGCATTGTGGGCTACAGATTCAATCCACGGTTTGTGGACTGCATCCGGCGTCTTACTGTACATCAGGCAAAAATGGCAGGGAGACGCTATGTTAGAGGGGAGCTTCTGATTCTGCTTAGGTGGCGGGACCAGCCATTTACTACGAACTCGGAGAAGCGGCGGGCTTACAATAAAGCCCGCCTTGAGATCCGAGCAAAATATGGCCAGTCCTGCAGCCTCAGGTCACTCCAGAGGAAGTGGAGTGATCTGGTCACCAGGGAGCCCAGGAAACTGGAATTACTGCAGGTGTCCCTGAGGAGTAAGTACAGTCCAGTACTGCACATTATTACTACTGTATTTAAGTAATGTACATTTCTCTAATGTCCTAGAGGATGCTGGGGTCCATTTAGTACCATGGGGTATAGACAGGTCTGTAGGAGCCATCGGCACTAAATGACTTTAAACGTGTGGGCTGGCCCCTCCCTCTATGCCCCTCCTCCAGACGTCAGTTTAGAAATTGTGCCCGGAGGATTCCGTTTGGATGGGCGACCATTTTAAGGTCGACAGTCATTAGGTCATTAGGTCGACCACTATTGGTCGACAGTGACATGGTCGACATGGACTCATGGTTGACACATGAAAATGGTCGACATGACAGGTCAGCATATGAAAGGTCTCCAGTGATGAATACTCAGCACTCTTCTGACTTCTGGCTCTGTTAGGGGGTGGCGGCAGTGCTGCGGGAGTGAGCACTGGCCAGGCTTGGGCTATGTTCAGTACCCTCAGGAGCTAATGGTGTCCTGTCAGCGGAAGCAGAGCCATGGAACTTAATGAGAAGTTGGTTCCTACTTCATACCTCCCAACTTTCTTATGTTCTAAGGAGGGACACATGCGTGGCGAAGCCGCGGGCTCCCGAAAAGGGGTTAGGGCCTATGAAAAGGGGCGTGGCTTTGTGGATGCCCCACAATTGCTAGCCACGCTAAGCAGGGCAGCGAGATCTAGCATGCAGGCCAATCTAGCACCAGCGATAGCGATGCGCAGAGCTGCGCATCGCAATCGCAGTGGGAGGTACACACGGAGCAATCATGCGTAAAATCTAAGCAATCTAGTCAAATCTAAGTGATCGCTCCGTGAGTACCCCCCTTAAGTCCCACAAAGCAGGGAGACTTGCCAGCAGCATCCTCTATGATGTTAGAGAAATACAGGCGTTCCGAAACATACAGTATCTGAGTGAGCCTAATAATGAGTATACTGTGAGATACTGTATGACATTCTGTACAGTATGCTGTATCCGAAGTGGTGCATTCATGAACAAACTCCATATGCAGTAACCTTTGGTTGGGTGGGGGGCAAGCAACGCGGGACCCCGTTGAATACGAGAAAGCAACTTCTCCTATAAAACGTGTGAAAAGTCCCATTTTCAGAACCTTCTGGCCCTCTTGTCTGGCAATGAATACCCCCTTAGTGTACTAAGGTGGAAACTAACACAAATTATAATAACACAAAATAACTGTAAATTATATAAAAACTTTAATAAAAAAACTGGAAGGAAAAAAACAAAAAATATTTTTTTTTATAAGCAACGTAAAATATAAACAAACATTTGTTGGACTACTGCCCTCAGTATAAGGACCAATTGCCAGAGTTGGTCTGTGAAAATAAAAAACAATGTACAGTATTAGAACAGTAAGACAGGTTGAGTACTGTACATTATACTGTACAGCACTTTATCAAAGTTTATGAACAGTATGCATGTAAAATAACATTATTATGACTGTACCCCTAGTCAGGTTGTCCGGGCAATAGCGCCCTGGTCAAAAATCAAGGTGCATGGCCCAATATATATAGTATACCCAATTAAAATTATGATGCACAGTAGCACAATCTTATTCACATTCCATCACATACTGTACTGTAGTGGTGTCCCTTATTCATGTTATGACACACATTAGTGCCCCTCATACACAAAGCCCACAGCAGTAGCACCCCTAATACACATAATGCCTACAGCAGTACCGCCCCTTATACAATGCCCACAGTAGTATTTCCCCTTATGCTATGGCCACTGTACTGTTAGTGCCCCTTATGTACAGTAGAGCCCATAAAAGAAATGCCCCCAGTAGTAGTGCCCTTTATGTCCCGCTTATAAAGTGACTCCTATGCAATGCCCGTAAATTTCAAAAATAAAAATAGACGCTTGCAGGGGTGATCAAGACTCCTATGCAATGCCTGTAAATCTCAAAAATAAAAATAGACGCTTACAGGGGTGATCAAATATTTATTGTCACTGTAATAGGCACTGGAACTTGGCCGGTACCTGTTTTATGGGAAAAAAGATAAATGACTGTAAATACTGTACTGTACCAGGCCCCCAAGGAACCCTATAAAGCACAGTTTACGTGACATCATGATGTTCCACAGCAGAGACATGGGGAGGCTCAGCCACAGGAGCAGGGAAAGGCTAAAAGACAAGGGGAAGCTGAGGCACAGTGGGAGGTGTAGGATAAGAGGCACAGGGTGGGGAATAAGGTTTAGAAACAGTGGTGAAATGAGCCTTAACTTAACAAAAATGTCTTACCAGGACGAGGCGGGTCCACAAATGCCGGCGGCGGAGGAATTGGTCCAGGGGTGCCTGTATTAAACACATTGGCTACAGCATTACCATTGTCCCCAGCAGTAATCAAACAAAAGCATTCATACCCTCATGGTTTACTGTACATTTCACAAGGTGCAAATCGCACCTGGGGCCTAATTCAAATCAGATCATAGATCAGACCGGACGCCACATACCATACCACAATGCTCGTTATACCCTATACCACACACCGCAATGCCCCTTATACATTATGCCACACACTGCAATCCCCTGAAACATTATACCACATACCACAATGCCCATGATATAGGTGTGGATCATAGAATCGACAGTAACTAGGTCAACAATGTTTAGGTCAACCACTATTGGTCGACAGTACCTAGGTCGACAGGGTTGGAAGGTCGACATGAGTTTTGTTTTTTGTTTTTGGTGTTGTTTTGTTCGTAAAGTGACGGGGAACCCCAATTAGTGCACCGTGTCCCCTCGCAGTAGAGGGCTCAGACTCTACTGCGCATGCACAGATCTCTGGGAAAATGGCGCGGCGGCCATTTTCCCAGAGATTTCTCTACTGCGCATGCGCAGAACTCTGTGAAAATGAGTTTTAACAGCACCTGTGACGTCGGCGCGGGACTCCGGAGAGGTGACTATTACCCAAATGGGTCCACTGTGTGTGGTGGGGGCCCCCTCTGGACACATTGCACCCATTATAGAAACACCAGTGCCTGTGACACATTATGACACACCGCAATGTCCGTGATACATTATGCCACACACCACAATGCCCATTACACATTAAGTCCTACAGTAAGGCTTCTAATTACTTTTACATTACTGTACCTGCTCGTTGCCAGGGGTTTACTTGTACAGGGGATCCGGTCTTGGGGTCGACAATACTTAGGTCGACAGTGTCTAGGTTGACCACAATTGGTCGATAGTAAGTAGGTCAACAGGGTGTCTAGGTCATCAGGGCCTCTTGGTAGACATGTACTATATCGACATGACAAAAGGTTGACATGCATTTTTCTAAAATGTTTTCATTTTTTGAACTTTTTCATATTTTACGATCCACATGGGTTACGAATGGGAATAGTGACCGGTATCCGATTATATGGTCAACCATCATTAGGTCAACATTCATTAGGTTGACCACTAATTGGGGTTCCCGGTCACTCTGTGAAAAAAACGATACCCAAAAATGTCAATAGTACCATGTTGACCTATTTTCATGACGACCTAGCACATGTCCACTTATAGACCATGTCCACCTATCAACACTGTCGACCAATAGTGGTCGACATAATGACTGTCAACCTTAGTGTGGTGCACCCAATGACCGTTACCCCGTGTACCTAAGCACCTCCTCAGCCATTATTTACTGTTACAGCATTCAGTATGTGCAGTAATGTACTGTATCTAAGGGCACTATACATTCCTTTTTGTACCCAGGGCGTCAGCAGCGGATAAGATGGCGAAGGGCCCAGCAGCAGATAAGGTGGCGAAGGGCCCGGCACCACTCTTTCACTGCCATACCGGGGACCAGCGCCACAAGCAGTAAGTCTTGTACTCTCTTTATTGGGTACTCTTTATATCAGTGGTTCCCAAATGTTTTTGAGTCACGGCACCCCTAGGCCAAAAGTTTCTTATTGAGAAATTTAGAAACAAATAAATAAACAAAAGTAAAATGTGCTTGTACAGTACTGTATGTCATCCTTAGGTTCAATTACTGTATGTGGTGAGGGACAGGATTCACTTCTGATTGCCCAAATACTGTACTGTAATTTATGATTGGCACTGATTTTGCCTATTACAGTGACAATAAATATTTGAATTGGTTCTTAATCACCCCTGCAAGTGTCTATTTTTATTTTTGAGATTTACCAGTGTCTGTGAAACTGATCATAGATGTGCTAAATTTAGCACATCTACGATCTGATCTGAATTAGGCCCCAGGTGTGATTTGCACCTTGTGAAATGTACAGTAAACCATGAGGGTATGAATGCTTTTGTTTGATTACTGCTGGGGACAATGGTAATGCTGTGGCCAATGTGTTTAATACAGGCACCCCTGGACCAATTCCTCCGCCGCCGGCATTTGCGGACCCGCCTCGTCCTGGTAAGACATTTTTGTTATGTTAAGGCTCATTTCACCACTGTTTCTAAACCTTATTCCCCACCCTGTGCCTCTTATCCTACACCTCCCACTGTGCCTCAGCTTCCCCTTGTCTTTTAGCCTTTCCCTGCTCCTGTGGCTGAGCCTCCCCATGTCTCTGCTGTGGAACATCATGATGTCACGTAAACTGTGCTTTATAGGGTTCCTTGGGGGCCTGGTACAGTACAGTATTTACAGTCATTTATCTTTTTTCCCATAAAACAGGTACCGGCCAAGTTCCAGTGCCTATTACAGTGACAATAAATATTTGATCACCCCTGCAAGCGTCTATTTTTTTTTTTGAGATTTACGGGCATTGCATAGGAGTCTTGATCACCCCTGCAAGCGTCTATTTTTATTTTTGAGATTTACGGGCATTGCATAGGAGTCACTTTATAAGCGGGACATAAAGGGCACTGCTACTGGGGGCATTTCTTTTATGGGCTCTACTGTACATAAGGGGCACTAACAGTACAGTGGCCATAGCATAAGGGGAAATACTACTGTGGGCATTGTATAAGGGGCGGTACTGCTGTGGGCATTATGTGTATTAGGGGTGCTACTGCTGTGGGCTTTGTGTATGAGGGGCACTAATGTGTGTCATAACATGAATAAGGGACACCCCTACAGTACAGTATGTGGTGGAATGTGAATAAGATTGTGCTACTGTGCATCATAATTTTAATTGGGTATACTATATATATTGGGCCATGCACCTTGATTTTTGACCAGGGCGCTATGGCCCGGACAACCTGACTAGGGGTACAGTCATAATAATGTTATTTTACATGCATACTGTTCATAAACTTTGATAAAGTGCTGTACAGTATACTGTACAGTACTCAACCTGTCTTACTGTTCTAATACTGTACATTGTTTTTTATTTTCACAGACCAACTCCGGCGATTGGTCCTTATACTGAGGGCGGTAGTCCAACAAATGTTTGTTTATATTTTACGTTGCTTATAAAAAAAAATATTTTTTATTTTTTTCCTTCCAGTTTTTTTATTAAAGTTTTTATATAATTTACAGTTATTTTGCGTTATTATAATTTGTGTTAGTTTCCACCTTAGTACACTAAGGGGGGTATTCAATGCCAGACAAGGGGGCCAGAAGGTTCTAAAAATGGGACTTTTCACACGTTTTATAGAAGTTTCTTTCTCGTATTCAACGGGGTCCCGCGTTGCTTGCCCCCCACCCTCCCGGCGAGGCAAAAACGGCATGTCATTTATAACATACAGTATTGTATGGCTGTCCCTCCCCCCAGTCAAACACCATTTCTGCAGACACTACATTTCTAAACAATAGCGAAGAGTTAATCCACTTTACTCTGAATACACATTCAACTGCTGCTAATTGAACAGTAGTGTCTGCAGAAACAGGTTTTGACTGGGGGGCAGGGAAAGCCATATTGTAAAGGACATTTCTTAAAGCAACCAAAAAGGTTACTGCATATGGAGTTTGTTCATGAATGCACCACTTCGGATACAGCATACTGTACAGAATGTCATACAGTATCTCACAGTATACTCATTATTAGGCTCACTCAGATACTGTATGTTTCGGAACGCCTGTATTTCTCTAACATCCTATCCTGCTGCTGGCAGGTTTCCCTGCTTTGTGGGACTTAAGGGGGGTACTCACGGAGAAATCACTTAGATTTGACTAGATTGCTTAGATTTTACGCATGATCGCTCCGTGTGTACCTCCCACTGCGATAGCGATGCGCAGCTCTGCGCATCGCTATCGCTGGTGCTAGATTGGCCTGCATGCTAGATCTCGCTGCCCTGCTTAGCGTGGCTAGCAATTGTGGGGCATCTGCGAAGCCACGCCCCTTTTCATAGGCCTTATCCCCTTTTCGGGAGCACGCGGCTTCGCCACGCATGTGTCCCTCCTTAGAACATAAGAAAGTTGGGAGGTATGAAGTAGGAACCAACTTCTCATTAAGTTCCATGGCTCTGCTTCCGCTGACAGGACACCATTAGCTCCTGAGGGTACTGAACATAGCCCAAGCCTGGCCAGTGCTCACTCCCGCAGCACTGCCGCCACCCCCTAACAGAGCCAGAAGTCAGAAGAGTGCTGAGTATTCATCACTGGAGACCTTTCATATGCTGACCTGTCATGTCGACCATTTTCATGTGTCAACCATGAGTCCATGTCGACCATGTCACTGTCGACCAATAGTGGTCGACCTAATGACCTAATGACTGTCGACCTTAACATGGTCGCCCATCCAAACGGATTCCTCCGGGCACAATTTCTAAACTGACGTCTGGAGGAGGGGCATAGAGGGAGGGGCCAGCCCACACATTTAAAGTCATTTAGTGCCGATGGCTCCTACAGACCTGTCTATACCCCATGGTACTAAATGGACCCCAGCATCCTCTAGGACATTACAGAAATGTACATTACTTAAATACAGTAGTAATAATGTGCAGTACTGGACTGTACTTACTCCTCAGGGACACCTGCAGTAATTCCAGTTTCCTGGGCTCCCTGGTGACCAGATCACTCCACTTCCTCTGGAGTGACCTGAGGCTGCAGGACTGGCCATATTTTGCTCGGATCTCAAGGCGGGCTTTATTGTAAGCCCGCCGCTTCTCCGAGTTCGTAGTAAATGGCTGGTCCCGCCACCTAAGCAGAATCAGAAGCTCCCCTCTAACATAGCGTCTCCCTGCCATTTTTGCCTGATGTACAGTAAGACGCCGGATGCAGTCCACAAACCGTGGATTGAATCTGTAGCCCACAATGCGTGCAAACTGAATTTGCTTCCCCATCGCCTGCAATGTGGTATACCCATAACGGATTTTATCCGGTGTCTGTGTACAAAACATAATGCAGCCCAGCGGGAAAGAAAAAACAGACCAAACAAGTGTATTTCTTTAAAAAAAAAATATAAAAATATATTCACCAGAAAAAAATAAATTCTGGTCTCAACAGGATTCGAACACGGGATGCACGCGGACACTGTAACCATTATGCCAGTGCTGACCATGTTATGAGTTGGTACTCCAGGTTAATATATGATGTGTTTTGATGTGTTGTACTATTAACGGATTTTGTCCGGTGTCTGTGTACAAACCATAATGGAGCCTTCCAAGATGTCACATTAACGACATAGGGCCATATGCAATTGCAGTCGAATTGGCGAAAAAGTCGAAAAACAGGACTTTTTCGCCAAAAAAAAATATTTGTCAATGCAATTCAGTACTTTTCACCAAAAAAAGGGACTTTCCAAGTTCGACTTTTTCAAATTCGACTTTTGTCAAATTCGACATTTCTGCAATGGTACAAATGTGGCAATTCGACAAAAGTATATTCAATTGAAGTTTGTAAATTCGACAACAGTGCTTTTAGACAGTAAATTCGTCATTTTCAATCCGCCACACTTTGCTGGCGGAATCTAATAAAATAATTTTAAAACATGTTTTTTTGTGTGTTTTTTTATTTGGTAATAGCATATCTACTGTATTTATATTAGAAGGGATTAGATACTTGGTTTGCCTATTTAGGAGGCACAATTATTATTTATATATTTTTAAAAGTATTATTATTATTATTTTTTTAATGGAATGGGAATAGTCAGAAAAAAAAATGCGTGGGGTCCCCCCTCCTAAGCATAACCAGCCTCGGGCTCTTCGAGCCGGTCCTGGTTCTAAAAATCCGAGGGGAAAACGGACAGGGGATCCCCCGTATTTTTAAAACCAGCACCGGGCTCTGCACCTGGTGCTGGTGCAAAAAATACGGGGGACAAAAAGAGTAGGGGTCCCCCGTATTTTTTACACCAGCATCGGGCTCCACTAGCTGGACAGATAATGCCACAGCCGGGGGTCACTTTTATACAGTGCCCTGCGGCCGTGGCATTAAATATCCAACTAGTCACCCCTGGCCGGGGTACCCTGGAGGAGTGGGGACCCCTTCAATCAAGGGGTCCCCCCCCCAGCCACCCAAGGGCCAGGGGTGAAGCCCGAGGCTGTCCCCCCCATCCAAGGGCTGCGGATGGGGGGCTGATAGCCTTTGGAAAAATGAAAGAATATTGTTTTTTCCAGTAGTACTACAAGTCCCAGCAAGCCTCCCCCGCAAGCTGGTACTTGGAGAACCACAAGTACCAGCATGCGGGAGAAAAACGGGCCCGCTGGTACCTGTAGTTCTACTGGAAAAAAATACCCAAATAAAAACATGACACGCACACCGTGATAGTAAAACTTTATTACACACATGTCAACACACACATACTTACCTATGTTGACACGACGTTCGGTCCACATGTCCAAGTAGAATCCGGGGTACCTGTGAATAAAATTATACTCACCTCAATCCAGTGTCCAGGTTATAATCCACGTACTTGGCAAAAAAATAAAACGAACACCCGAACCAGCGGACTGAAAGGGGTCCCATGTTTACACATGGGACCCCTTTCCCCGAATGCCGGGACCCCACGTGACTGCTGTCACAGAAGGTCCCTTCAGCCAATCAGGTAGCGCTACATCGTGGCACTCACCTGATTGGCTGTATGCGAGTCTGCTGTCAGACAGCGCATCGCACAGCTCCCTCCATTAGTTTCAATGGTGGGAACTTTGCGGGTAGCGGTGGGGTTACCCGCGGTCAGCCGCTGACCGCGGGTGACCTCACCGCTGACGCAAAGTTCCCACCATTGAAACTAATGGAGGGTCTCAACAGGATTCGAACACGGGATGCACGCGGACACTGTAACCATTATGCCAGTGCTGACCATGTTATGAGTTGGTACTCCAGGTAAATATATGATGTGTTTTGATGTGTTGTACTATTAACGGATTTTGTCCGGTGTCTGTGTACAAACCATAATGGAGCCTTCCAAGATGTCACATTAATGACATAGGGCCATATGCAATTGCAGTCGAATTGGCGAAAAAGTCGAAAAACTGGACTTTTTCGCCAAAAAAAATATATTTGTCAATGCAATTCAGTACTTTTCGCCAAAAAAACGGACTTTCCAAATTCGACTTTTTCAAATTCGACTTTTGTCAAATTCGACATTTCTGCAATGGAACAAATGCGGCAATTCGACAAAAGTATATTCAATTGAAGTTTGTAAATTCGACAACAGTGCTTTTAGACAGTAAATTCGTCATTTTCAATCCGCCACACTTTGCTGGCGGAATCTAATAAAATAATTTAAAACATGTTTTTTTGTGTGTTTTTTTATTTGGTAATAGCATATCTACTGTATTTATATTAGAAGGGATTAGATACTTGGTTTGCCTATTTAGGAGGCACAAGTATTATTTATATATTTTTAAAAGTATTATTATTATTTTTTTTTAATGGAATGGGAAAAGTCAGAAAAAAAATGCGTGGGGTCCCCCCTCCTAAGCATAACCAGCCTCGGGCTCTTCAAGCCGGTCCTGGTTCTAAAAATCCGGGGGGAAAACGGACAGGGGATCCCCCGTATTTTTAAAACCAGCACCGGGCTCTGCGCCTGGTGCTGGTGCAAAAAATACGGGGGACAAAAAGAGTAGGGGTCCCCCGTATTTTTTACACCAGCATCGAGCTCCACTAGCTGGACAGATAATGCCACAGCCGGGGGTCACTTTTATACAGTGCCCTGCGGCCGTGGCATTAAATATCCAACTAGTCACCCCTGGCCGGGGTACCCTGGAGGAGTGGGGACCCCTTCAATCAAGGGGTCCCCCCCAGCCACCCAAGGGCCAGGGGTGAAGCCCGAGGCTGTCCCCCCAATCCAAGGGCTGCAGATGGGGGGCTGATAGCCTTTGGAAAAATGAAAGAATATTGTTTTTTCCAGTAGTACTACAAGTCCCAGCAAGCCTCCCCCGCAAGCTGGTACTTGGAGAACCACAAGTACCAGCATGCGGGAGAAAAACGGGCCCGCTGGTACCTGTAGTTCTACTGGAAAAAAAATACCCAAATAAAAACAGGAGACACACACCGTGACAGTAAAAGTTTATTTCACACACGTCGACACACACATACTTACCTATGTTGACACGCCGACTGGCAAGTCTTGTCTCCGACGATCCGGGGTACCTGTGAAAAAAATTATACTCACCTCAATCCAGTGTCCGGGAGATAATCCACGTACTTGGCAAAAAAATAAAACGAACACCCGAACCAGCGGACTGAAAGGGGTCCCATGTTTACACATGGGACCCCTTTCACCGAATGCCGGGACCCCACGTGACTGCTGTCACAGAAGGTCCCTTCAGCCAATCAGGTAGCGCTACTTCGTGGCACTCACCTGATTGGCTGTATGCGAGTCTGCTGTCAGACAGCGCATCGCACAGCTCCCCGCAAAGTTCCCACCATTGAAACTAATGGAGGGAGCTGTGCGATGCGCTGTCTGACAGCAGACTCGCATACAGCCAATCAGGTGAGTGCCACGATGTAGCGCTACCTGATTGGCTGAAGTGACCTTCTGTTTCTCCAGACACTCCCGTGTTTTTCCCTAACACGCCTGCGTTTTTTAGCACACTCCCAGAAAATGCTAAGACACCACCAAGAAACTCCCCTTTCCTGTCAATCACTCACCGATCAGCAGTGTGACTGAAAAGCGCTGCACGATCACAGCAAAACTGCTAAGTTTTTAGTTAAATAACTAAGCGCATGCGCATTTAGCAACAAATCGCAGCATAGCGAAAATCGGCAACGAGCGAACAACTCGGAATGACCACCTTGGGTTTGCCAAGGTAAAAATTTTATTTTCCTTTTTTGTTCTTTGCCCCATCTCTGAATCCACTGTGTCAGGAAATGAAAGTCATTGGGGGAACTGTAATAGCTTGCAATTCGTCTGCATACAGTATGTTTGGCTCTTATTTTTGCTCAAAATTTGGCAAACTGAATCTTGAGGAATTATTTTAATGTTACTGCTGACAACAACATTTTGTAAATGTGTTATAATTATATACAGTATGTTTTACATTTTATTGTATTGTAAAATACTATAACACTTGTATATAACATTTACAACTGAACAGTGCTCTGATAAGCACAGAGCATTGGCAATATTTCTGAGTAAATACAGTTTAAAATGCATTTGCTGCACATGTGTGGATCTTGTGTTTAATAATTGAATATGAATGACAAGTACAATGCTTGACACATAGCTCAGTTAATCATATCAGTGCTTTCCCTTGAGTGCTGAATAGAAGGCTAGGAAAAAGTTAGAAAAGCACAATAACAGTAAATGAGAATATAAAACAAGAGAACTTGGAAATAAATGCGTTCTGAAATCTAGATCATACCACTGTATGTCTGTTGTATTCATGTTCATTGTTAAGCATTTAATTATTTTTATAAATTATTTTCCCATGACCAACAAAGTATTAATTACAAAAAAAAATATTAGAAATTTATGCTGAAGTATTATTCATTTTGAACCCAGAAAACCCAAGTTATATTCATTTTAAACCCATTTTAAAGCCAGAAAAGTTCAAAAGTGCAAAATATGTGCAATTCCCAAAACTGAGATGTTAGAGGGTACCTATAAACATACCTATAAACCTAGATGGGCAATTTGCAAATATATTGGCCAATTGCATAGTTTGCAGTCTCATAGAAGATGTTCAATGACAGATCTTTATTATCATTTTCTTACATTGCTGAAAGCTGTAAACCTCCCCTAAAACCATATACTTTATACCAATCACATCTGATAAATTTGTGTAATTTGTAATAGCATAGACATTCATTCATTTATTGTTAATTAACCATCTTATCAAACCTTAATTTAAATGAACTTATCTAAATGAATAATGACACTCACACACACCACAGTTTAGCGTAGTAGGTGCCAGCTTTATTAATTTATCTGTGCTTGGAGAAAAAGGAGACAAACAAGACACAGCAGACCTTAGCTGTAGCCTATCAAGATGTATCAAACTATTGTTGCAGAAGACTGACCACCCCTCACTTGGGCACAGTCTGGATGCATCCACACTAGAAGTACCCAGGTTTCCCCGCACATGGCAGGACAATCTTGCCATATATCAAAGAGTACTGTAAGTGCCCATAACACTTTCCTGCTCCACAAACATGCTCACCCACTGCATCAAGGTTCAAACTGACCCTGGCCTACCACATACCTAAAATGGGCTAATCCAAAATAGACAATAAACCCTTAAGGAAAAACCTAAACCCCAAAAATTAAGGGTCACATCATCAAGCTTAAAATACCTACTGAAATGCTGGCCTAAAAAAGCCATGCTGTTCCACTGTGATCCCAAAAGAATAAGCGAGAAATGCAACATTAACCTTTTACCTATCCATAAACCTTGTGACTCCTGGACCAATACCCACACTAAACAAGGCATGCATTCTGACCAGATTACTGTATGTACACTCCATACCACCTAGACCTGATCTCAGCTAAAATCCCTTTAATGCACACAATCAAATCCAGCACCTTCAATTGACCAAGGAAAATAACTAACCAATTAGGAGCATCCCACAGCCTCACAATGGTGACCTCACACCTCTATCTAGTGCACTTTGCTTGCACCAAGCAAAGCTCAGCCTGCTGAGCTAAACCACATCTCTCAGCTCAATAGATGCACAAGCGCAAGCTATAACTTATTGCATGCAAGACTTCTCCTCCTAAAAGCTTGGATGGAAAAGGGATAGGCCTCTGCAGTGATCATCTTAAAGGAATGGCCGCCCTATTTCTTGCTATTGGTTCTAAGTTTATCCATGCTTGGCCACAGGTGACTAAATTAGCACCTCAATCAAATTGATTTAGCTTGAGCCATGAATATACCTAAAACCTCGACCATTGGGGTGCCCAGAGGACCACGTTTGAGAACCTCTGAACTAGAGTGTTTTAATCACTAATATAGTAATGTAGCTTTGTTGTAGGCCAACTTTCCTTACTCAATAAAGAACAATTTCTGAATAAAGGAGTGTCTATTACATATACTGTAAGTACTATATAAAAAAATACAAAGTGGTTTTATTAGATATATTAAAAGTCATATTGTATCACAGTGTCCTGGAGGTACTTTAACATAAAAATAAATAAATAAATGGCATAAATTACATAAAAAATAATGTACAGTAGATGCATACATGAAAACAATGAAAACTGATTTTTGTGGTTACAACATGTTTTGCAGAACAAAATTAGTAAGACCTTTTTTATTCAATATTGGATTTTTTTTAAAGTTTGTAGGGTAGTGTAGTGCCCAAGCTTATATTGGACTGGGCATGATTAAACAAGTGTATTATTCGCATTGCCTGATGTATCAGTGTATTGTACAAATTAAATGTATTTGCATGTCAAATGGTAGAAAGTTAATTGATCTGCTGGAATGTGATATCATGCAGCCCACCAAGAAGTCAAGAGACAGATGCGAATCAGCCCTAGAATCCTGTGTATGGGACAGGAATATGTGAATAAACACAGCAGAGTTCAAGCCTGCAGTTCATGGAAGACACACTGTCTACCCAGATGCAAAATGGTTTTCCACGCCTGGTGTACTAGAATGACAATTTGTTTGCCCAGGAACCAGGTCCAGGGCCTTAAAGCAAACGATAAAGATAAAAGTAACAGCCCTTCTAGACTGGCTAATAAACCCCAAAGTGTAAGTTGAGACTCAATCCACTCTGGTTTTGAGAGGGCTAAAGGAATCCCAAAGAGGTGGGTGCTATGAAGGGAAGCTGAAGCATGGAGGTTTAAATATGAGAAGCACAGACCAAAAGATGTCATTATCATTGAGGTTTCATCAGGGAGAGACTTGGGCCTATAATGCCCAGGATATGAAGAGAAACCTCACTCAACCAGTGTTCAACTCTACAGGTGATCGGAATGTTGTCTCTCCCCCCCTTGATTTTTATTTCTTGAAATTGTGATTACTGATGTGACTATTTACACTATTATATTCTTGTAACCGTTCTATGACTGTAACTATAAGCTTTGAAGTATTTGCTTAAATTAAAAATCCTAATTTTAGTTCTGGATTTTATATTTTTACACCCAGACCCCAAGAGGCTCATAATGAATTTTTTACATATTAATTGTGTGTGCGGGTATGACCCCTCAAAGTCACTTGGCGTGACTGGTGCAGTGACCAGTACTTCTGCTGTTAGCAGTAACCATGTTGATTTATCACACGCACTGGTGTAATCAGTAAGGTGTCATGGGCAACGGGTTTCAGATTGGCATATCTGGAGAATCGCTGCACTGGATTCGTGACAGGTGCAAAAATAAAGAGGGGAATTGGAGTGGGGGTACACAAATTCGAAACAAAAGCATACATTGTAATCATAATAAAAGAAGTAATAACTGAATATACTATTTTATTTATTTATTAACAGTTTCCTATACAGTATATTGCAGCAAAATCCATTGCGCTTTACAACTGGACACAATTAGAAGACAAAACTGGGTAAAAACAAACAGTCATAGAGGTAGGAGGACCCTGCTCAGAAACTTACAATCTATGGGGAAATAGACATTAATACACAAAGATAGGTGCTATTTATTGCATAGTTGTCCACCAGATTGCAAAGGTTCTTGGTGAGCTGCATGATATCACATCACAGCAGTTATGATCCAGGGTCAGAAGGAAGGGAGAGTGAAAAATGAAATAAGTGGGGGATATGTGTGGACTATACAGTGGGGATATAATTGCATAGGAAAGCTATGAAGGTACTGCAAGCGGTTCTGGAACTTGAGAAGCTTGAATAGGTGAGTTTTTCAGAGAACACTTGAAGGTTTGAAGGCTAGAGGAGAGTCTTAATGTATATGGTAGGGCATTCCACAGAGTGGGTACAGCCCGAAGAAAGTCCTGTAATTGTTCATGGAAGCAAGTAATGAGTGCGGATGAGAAACGTAGATCTTGTGAAGAGCAAAGGGGCCGGGTTGGGTGATACAGTATTTTGAGATAAGCGAAGAGTTGTATGTTGGTGTAGTATGCTTAATAGCCTTGTGTGTAAGTAATAGTATTTTATATTGAATACTATAGAATACAGGTAGCCAATGGAGGGACTGACATAGTGGGTCTGCAGACGATCAAAGTCTAGCGAGGAATATTAGCCTTGCAGCTGCATTCAGAATGGATTGTAATGGTTAACAGTACGTAATACAGTGTGACTTGAATACAGTATATGAACAGTAACCAGGCAGACCATAAGAGAACAGACACATGAGAAACTAAACTCATTAGACAACAAGAGGAGATTATGTGTAGGGCGGTGAAGCCTTAGGAACTAAAGAGGCCGAACATTGAAGTCAATGATTGATGATTGAGTCTGAGATGTGGAGGACCCTCTCTGAGTTCCAGGTGGCTTTTGTTTCCCAATATTTGTTCCATTCAAACTACTGCATGAAGGGTTTAGAAGCTGAAGATGAGTACGAAGAACCCGCTATCTCAAATTTGTAAAGGGCCTGAACATAGGATGAACACCAATGTTGGGCTATTAGAAGTTTAGTCGTTATGAAATAACGATCATTGGGAGAAAGATTCCCCTAATATACATAAAGTATAGTTAATAAGGGGTGCGGGGCTATGAAAGCACTGAAAACTGTGGAGATAAAGGAAAAAAACGAGGTCTGAAGACTGGACAACGCCAGACAGGACCAAAATAATAGGATTTTGATAACCTACCGGTAAATCCTTTTCTCCTAGTCCGTAGAGGATGCTGGGGACGACATCAAGACCATGGGGTATAGACGGGATCCGCAGGAGACATGGGCACTCTAAAGATTTTTCATTGGGTGTGAACTGGCTCCTCCCTCTATGCCCCTCCTCCAGACCTCAGTTGTAGGAACTGTGCCCAGGGAGACTGACATTTCAAGGAAAGGAATTACTTAACTAGTGGTGAGATATCTACCAACTCACACCATCAACCATGCCGCACACATGGCATTCAACATAACACACGCCAACAGGAATGAACTAATTGCAGCAACATGCTGAAACCAAGATAACACAACTTGTGTAACTGTAATAACTAAACTGCAGGTAAAGTACGCACTGGGACGGGCACCCAGCATCCTCTACGGACTAGGAGAAAAGGATTTACCGGTAGGTTATCAAAATCCTATTTTCTCATACGTCCTAGAGGATGCTGTGGACGGCATCAGGACCATGGGGTCTATACCAAAGCTCCAATACGGGCGGGAGAGTGCGGATGACCCTGCAGCACCGATTGACCAAACTTTAGGTCCTCATCGGCCAAGGTGTCAAACTTGTAGAATTTTGAAAATGTGTTTGACCCTGACCAAGTAGCTGCTCAGCACAGTTGTAATGCAGAGACCCCCCGGGCAACCGCCCAGGAGGAGCCCACCTTCCTAGTTGAATGGGTCTTCACCGACATCGGTAACGGCAATCTAGCCGTAGAATGAGCTTGCTGAATCGTACCTCTGATCCAGCAGTCTGCTTGGAAGCAGGACACCCAATCTTGTTGGGAGCATACAGGACAAACAAAACCTCTGTTTTCCGTATTCGAGCTGTTCTAGCAACATAAATCTTCAAAGCTCTAACCACATCTAGAGACTTTGACTCAGCGAACGTGTCAGTAGCAACTGGCACCACAATAGGTTGGTTTATGTGGAAAAAGGATACTACCTTTGGAAGAAAATGTTGACGAGTTCTCAACTCTGCCCTATCTTCATGGAAGATCAGGTAAGGGCTCTTGTTGGACAAGGCCCCCAATTCAGACACCCACCTTGCGGATGCCAATGCCAAAAGCATCACCACTTTCCAAGTGAGAAACTTAAACTCAATTTCTTGTAGAGGCTCAAACCAACCCGATTGAAGGAACTGCAACACCACATTAAAAGTCCCATGGTGCCACTGGAGACCCAAATGGAGGCTGGATGTGCAGAACCCCTTTTACGAACGTCTGAACTTCTGGAAAGGAGGCCAATTGTCTTTGAAAGAAAACTTATAAGGCCGAAATTTGGACCTTGATTGACCCCAATCTAAGGCCCGCATCCACACCAGCCTGCAGAAAATGGAGAAAACGTCCCAACTCAAACTCTTCCGTAGGACCCTTCTTGAATTCACACCAAGACACATATTTTCTCCAAATATGGTGGTAATGTTTAGACGTTACTCCTTTCCTGGCCTGAATAAGAGTGGGGATGACTTCCATTGGAATACCCTTTTGGACTAGGATCCTACGCTCAACAGCCATGCCATCAAACGTAGCCGTGGTAAGTCTTGATACACACACGGCCCCTGCTGTAATAGGTCCTCTCAAGGAGGAAGAGGCCGAGGAACTTCTATGAGCAACTCCTGAAGATCTGGATACCAAGCCCTCCTTGGCCAGTCTGGGGCAATGAAGATTGCTCAAACTCTTGTTCTTATTATTTTGAGAACTTTTGGAATCAGTGGAAGTGGAGGGAAGACATATACCGACTGAAACACCCACTGGGTCACCAGTGTATACACTGCTATTGCTTGAGGGTCTCTCGACCTGGAACAATATCTCTGAAGCTTCTTGTTTAGATGAGATGCCATCATGTCTACTTGAGGAACTCCACAAAGACTCGTCACCTCTGCAAGACTTCTTGGTGGAGGCCCCACTCTCCTGGATGGAGATCGTGTCTGCTGAGGAAGTCTTCTTCCCAGTTGTCCACTGCCGGAATGAAAATTGCTGACAGAGCTCTAACATGTCTTTCTGCCCAGAGGAGAATCCTTGTCACCTCTGCCATTGCCGCTCTGCTTTTCGTTCCGCCTTGCCTGTTTATGTACGCAACTGCTGTTACATTGTCCGACTGGATCTGCACGGGATCTTGAAGAAGATGTCCCGCTAGTAGAAGGCCGTTGTAAATGGCTCTCAATTCCAGCACGTTTATGTGAAGGCAGGCTTCCTGACTTGACCATTTTCCTTGGAAGCTTTCCCCCGGTGTGACAGCTCTCCAGCCTCAGAGACTTGCATCCGTGTTTATTAGGACCCAGAACCTGCGTCCCTCTAGTACGTGAGAACTGTGTAGCCACCACAGGAGCGAAATCCTGGCTTTGGGGGACAGGATTATTTTCCGGTGTATGTGAAGGTGGCATCCGGACCACTTGTCCAACAGGTCCCACTGGAATACTCTGGCATGAAATAGGCCAAACCGTATGGCCTCGTAAGCCGCTACCATTTTCCCCAACAACCGAATGCATTGCTGGATCAACACGCTTGTTGGTTTCAATATTTGTTTGATCATTTTCTAGATTTCCAGACCCTTTTCCACTGGAAGAAATACTCTCCGTACTTCTGTGTCCAGAATCATCCCTAAAAAGGACAATCTTGTCGTCGGTTCCAACTGCGACTTTGGAAAATTCATGATCCAACCATGTTGTTATTGACAGGGAGAGTGCGATGTTCTGCACCAACTGTTCCCTGGATCTCGCTTTTATCAGGAGATCGTCCAGATAAGGAATTATATTGACTCCTTTTTAATGAAGGAGTACCATCATCTCCACCATCACCTTGGTGAATACCCTCGGTTCCGTGGAGAGTCCGAACGGCAACGTCTGAAACTGGTAATAGCAATCCTGTACTGCGAATCTCAGATAAGCTTCGTGAGGAGTATAAATGGGAACATGCAAGTAAGCATCTTTTATGTCTACTGACACCATGAAGTCCCCCTCTTCCAGACTGGAAATCACTACCTTCAGGGATTTCATCTTGAACTTGAACCTTTTCAGGAAGAAATTCAGATTTTCAGGTTTAAAATCGGTCTGACCGAGCCGTCCGGCTTCGGAACTACGAAGAGGCTTGAATAAAAAAACCTTCTCCTTACTGTGCCAAGGGTACCAGGACAATGACCTGATCCTGACATCATTTTTGAATTGCCATTGTTACTGCCTTTCTAGCAAGGTCGATTTGAAAAATCGGCATGGGGGACATCTTGAAACTTTAGTTTGTACCCATGGGAAACGATTTGTAAGACCCATTGATTGATTGAATCCAGATTTGGCTGAAAAGTTTCAGACGTGCTCCCACCCGAGCGGAATCCCGCAAGGGAGTCCCAGCGTTATGCTGCAGATTTGGCAGAAGGAGGGGTGGACTTCTGGTCCTGCGATCCGGGAGACGCTGTGGATTTCTTTCCTTTTCCCCTTCCCCTACCTGCAAAAAAAGGGGAGACCTTTGGCCTTTTGATATTTGTTGGGCCGAAAGGACTGTATGTGAGAGTGATGAGTCTTTTTCGCCGGTGTAGGAGCATAAGGCAAGAATGTCGACTTACCTGCGGTAGCCGCCGAGACTAATGCATCCAGCCCATCACCAAACAAGGTCTCACCTTTATACTGGAGAGCCTCCATATTTTATTTTGGAATCTACATCAGCATTCCACTGGCGAATCCACAACGCCCTCCGAGCCGATACTGCCATGGTAGCGGTTCTTGATCCCAAGAAACCAATATATTTCATGGATTCTAGTACGTACGCAGCAGCGTCTTTGATATGACCTAACGTTAGGAGTATCTCAACTCCATCTATTGTGTCAATGTCTAATGACAAGTTTTCTGACCACTTTTCAACAGCACTACTCACCCACTCACAGAAAATGGTAGGCCTGAGTAGTGTCCCAATGGCCACATCAATAAATCACCTCACTCACTTGCGGTCTGTCGGCTCCTTAAGTGAAGCCATTCGAGGCGCAGGGAGAAACACCTTTTCTCTTTTATGACAGGGCCCTGTCTAAAATGCGGGGTGACTCCCACCTTTTTTGGAAAAAGGTAAGCTGCCTGAATTCCTTTTTGGGAATCTGAAATTTCTTTTCAGGTTAAATCAGACCTGAGGTGGAGGGATAATTACATTACTTCTTTACTAAAGTAAACCCTCTCCTTGTGGTAAAAGAGGGGACTTCGTAACTTCTAACACCTCCTTTATAGCTAAAACATGTTTTGAATGCTTTTTTGCTAACTTAGAACCTATTCCCCTGGAATCACTAGTGTCGACACAGGAATCAGAGTCCGTGTCGGTATCAGTTTGTACTACTTGTGCAAATTTGTATGTGACCCAGAAAGGTCCCTGTGGATGAAAGGAAGAACTATTAAAAATCACATCTTCAACAGATTATTTTCATTTTCTGTATGAGATTCAGTCCAACCTCTTACTGATATGATTCACACTATCATATGACCTTTCACCCAGTCAGGCTCTTGGTGTCATATTACACCTCTGTGTCCCTAACATGTCTCCACAGAGTTCCCTGCCACAGACATGTCACACACGTGCAGAACCACACCACAGACACTCTGGGATTTATAGGGGACAGACCCGTAGTAAAATCTGTCAGAGGGACACAGATGGGATTTGCCAGTTCACAACCCAGCGCCAGTAACACAATGTCTGTGAACACAAAATGCCCACTGACATTCAGCGCTTTTATAATGTTAATCACACAATTATATAGCACCAAATTCACTGTGGCCCCCCCCCTGTTTTGCACCCTGATACTTGATCAGTAGTGGAGAAGGACCAGCCTTGTCTTTGCAGCCTGAGGAGAGAGAGAAAATGGTGCTGAGCAGTGTGCTGGCTGACTGAGGAGGAAGCTCTACTCTTCAATGGAGTGTTTCTCCTCAGCTTTTATGAGGTAATTTTTTATACTGGTGGGGGTAGGACTGTGCCTCAACAACTTATGCCCCTTATTTATGCCAGTTTCGATAGGTTTCATGCTGCCCAGGGCATCCCCCTCCCCCTGCGCGTGCCCTGCACCCTGCAGTGCCTGTGTATGTGTGGGCAACATGGCGCGCTGCACTCCCGCCATCCGCGTGGTACCTTTAGCCGTCACTTTCTTGACTGAAGATATTTATTCTAATACTCACCTGTCTTCTGACTTCTGGCTCTGTGAGGGGGGTGACGGTGTGCTGTGGGAGAGAGCATCTAGGCATGGCTAGCATTCAGTTCCCTTCAGGAGCGAATTGTGTCCTGTCAGCCAGAAGCAGAGCCATGAAACTCTTTAGGAAGTTGGTTCCTACTTCAGCACCCTCAGTCCCACGAAGCAGGGAGTCTGATGCCAGCAGATCTCCCTGAAAATAAAAAACCTAACATAAGTCTTTTCAGAGAAACTCAGTAGAGCTCCTCAGAGTGCATCCAGTCGACCTGGGCACATTTCTAAAACTGAGGTCTGGAGGAGAGGCATAGAGGGAGGAGCCAGTTCACACCCAATGAAAAGTCTTTAGAGTGCCCGTGTCTCCTGCGGATCCCATCTATATCCCATGGTCTTGAATTCGTCCCCAGCATCCTCTAGGACGTATGAGAAATATGAAGAAGAAAGCTGACATGACCACAGTTACTCCAGAATACAGTAAGTTAAATGATGAAAGCCATATTGTATGCAGCAAACTGGTGTTAAATGTAATCTATGGAGTAGTTTATAAAATTGTCCAGTATGGGAGATACACTTAGATAATCAAAATCACATCTGAAAGACAGAGGGACAGATGTATGAACTGGTTTTCAGTGTAAAAACAGTAACTGCGCACGCTATTTGCTGCAGTTACCGCACATCCCGAAATATGAATGTGGATTTTGGTTTGTTTTTCGTCCTGCACTATGGGCCCCTCCCATTTTAACCATCGCCACCCTCTTGCCGGCGGCGGGACTTACCAAATGTATGAAGGGTTTTTTCGGTTCTCCGCTTTGTCACCTGCAGTCTTCAACTTCGCCATTGGATTGCTTGCGGGGAAGCTCCTAATCTCTGTTTTTCTGCTGGCGGCAAAGTTTTTTTGTGATGTTTGGAATAAAGTTATTTGTATCACATCACACCATAGCAGGACGCGCATGCGCACTACTACAGGCGCGGAGGACAGTGGGATGGAGGTCTCCTGCGCATGCGCAGACCCGCACCGCCACACACTAGGACACAGGAGCCCATTTCACCGGCGGCCCAACATAGAGCAGTGGTAAGAGACCTCGCCAGGGGGACATACATTCAGGTGAAGTGCGGGAGCATATCACCGGTAAAAAACGTTGATATACCCCAGCACCCATAATGCACCAAAAAGAAAATAATATACATCTACCCCACAGAGGCAGTCATCTTAAGACAGGGAGCAAAAGAGATCGGTTTCCCATTTCACTAAGGGGGAGAATTTTAGAGGTTTTTGATCTTGGATCAGGAGAGAATACCATGTTAAGCTGCCTTTACTTTCTGCTTTAATAAGCTTATCTCTAATATACCAGTAGAATTGACACAACGTGAGGGGATTGTGTAATGCTAAACAGCCAGTGTCTTAGCTGAAGACATTTATAAAATTCTCTGAGAGAGTGAGTATTGCATTTGTATCTGAGAGAAAGATGACAATATACCTGTTGATGTAACCTCATTGAGAGAGAGCACACCCTTGGCTATCCAGGAATCAAATTTTAATTTCAGCATGAGGTGCGTCAATCCCACCAATGATAAGTCGATGGAGGGGAGAGAAACATCTATAGATCTGGAAACAAAGTCTAACCATGCTTTGTGAGATGCCTGGACTGAAGATGAGAACCTTAGAAACTGAACGTTAATAAGTTGTCAGTCAAAAGGAATGGGGAAACCATTCCTTGATCCAAAAGGACCCACAGTTTAGGATGGTCATTACTTAGTAAACCATGCTCCAATTTAGGACAATAAACTATCAAGTTGGTAACAATGCAAGTACGGAAACGCAAGAGTAACACTTTTTACATTGTATGTTATGCTTTATTTTATTGATTGTTCTCAATGTTTTTATATATATAAATCTACATTATTTTTAGAGTTGTATATTTTGCCTTTATATTTTTATTTTTGGGTCCCTACCAGCCACTTATGGACTGTGTTGGATACAGCGTTTGCCAATTTTATTATTTATACTTTGATATCCAGATCTTTCCCTGTAATCAGTATGGTTCCAGTCTACTCTCTTTCCCCTTCAGTTCTCATTTCTTTCTTATTTATATACTTATTATTTTTTCCTGTATGTCATAATTTTAATATAATTAATTAGTAACATAATTTGTATAACAATATTTTTTCCATATATCTATCTATGAAGGTTCAAATTATTATATAAGTATTGTGTAAATGTGTAAATTTTGTTTTGTCCAACCTTATATGAAATTTTATATATATATATATATATATATATTAGTGATGTACACCGGAAATTTTTCGGGTTTTGTGTTTTGGTTTTGGATTCGGTTCCATGGCCGTGTTTTAGATTCGGACGCGTTTTGGCAAAACCTCCCTGAATTTTTTTGGGCGGATTCGGGTGTGTTTTGGATTCAGGTGTTTTTTTTACAAAAAACCCTCAAAAACAGCTTAAATCATAGAATTTGGGGGTCATTTTGATCCCATAGTATTATTAACCTCAATAACCATAATTTCCACTCATTTTAAGTCTATTCTGAACACCTCACAATATTATTTTTAGTCCAAGGTCGCTGGATGACTGAGCTAAGCGACCCAAGTGGCCGACACCAACACCTGGCCCATCTAGGAGTGGCACTGCAGTGTCAGACAGGATGGCACTTAAAAAAAATAGTCCCCAAACAGCACATGTTGCAAAGAAAAAAAGAGGTGCAGTGAGGTAGCTGTGTGACTAAGCTAAGCGACCCAAGTGACCGGCACAAACACCTGGCCCATCTAGCAGTGGCACTGCAGTGTCAGGCAGGATGGCACTTCAAAAAAATAGTCCCCAAACAGCACATGATGCAAAGAAAAAAAGAGGCGCAATGAGGTAGATGTGTGACTAAGCTAAGCGACCCTAGTGGCCGACACAAACACCTGGCCCATCTAGGAGTGGCACTGCAGTGTCAGACAGGATGGCACTTCAAAAACATTGTCCCCAAACAGCACATGATGCAAAGAAAAAAAGAGGCGCAATGAGGTAGCTGTGTGACTAAGCTAAGCGACCCAAGTGGCCGAAACAAACACCTGGCCCATCTAGGAGTGGCACTGCAGTGTCAGACAGCATGGCAGATTTAAAAAATAGTCCCCAAACAGCACATGATGCAAAGAAATAAAGAGGTGCACCAAGGTCTCTGGATGGCTAAGCTAAGCATCACAAGTGGCCGACACAAACACCTGACCCATCTAGGAGTGGCATTGCAGTGTCAGGCAGGATGGCACTTCAAAAAAATAGTCCCCAAACAGCACATGATGCAAAGAAAAATGAAAGAAAAAAGAGGTGCAAGATGGAATTGTCCTTGGGCCCTCCCACCCACCCTTATGTTGTATAAACAGGACATGCACACTTTAACGAACCCATCATTTCAGCCACAGGGTCTGCCACATGATTGTGACTGAAATGACTGGTTGGTTTGGGCCCCCACCAAAAAAGAAGCAATCAATCTCTCCTTGCACAAACTGGCTCGACAGAGGCAAGATGTCCACCTCCACCTCATTGTCCGATTCCTCACCCCTTTCACTGTGTACGTCCCCCTCCTCACAGATTATTAATTCCTCCCCACTGGAATCCACCATCTTAGGTCCCTGTGTACTTTCTGGAGGCAATTGCTGCTGGTGAATATCTCCACGGAGGAATTGATTATAATTCATTTTGATGAACATCATCTTCTCCACATTTTCTGGAAGTAACCTCGTACGCCGATTGCTGACAAGGTGAGCGGCTGCACTAAACACTCTTTTGGAGTACACACTGGAGGGGGGGCAACTTAGGTAAAATAAAGCCAGTTTCTGCAAGGGCCTCCAAATTGCATCTTTTTCCTGCCAGTATACGTACGGACTGTCTGACGTGCCTACTTGGATGCGGTCACTCATATAATCCTCCACCATTCTTTCAATGGTGACAGAATCATATGCAGTGACAGTAGACGACATGTCAGTAATCGTTGGCAGGTCCTTCAGTCCGGACCAGATGTCAGCACTCGCTCCAGACTGCCCTGCATCACCGCCAGCGGGTGGGCTCGGAATTCTTAGCCTTTTCCTCGCTCCCCCAGTTGCGGGAGAATGTGAAGGAGGAGCTGTTGACGGGTCACGTTCCGCTTGACTTGACTATTTTCTCACCAGCAGGTCTTTGAACCTCTGCAGACTTGTGTCTGCCAGAAAGATAGATACAGCGTAGGTTTTAAATCTAGGATCGAGCACGGTGGCCAAAATGTAGTGCTCTGATTTCAACAGATTGACCACCCGTGAATCCTGGTTAAGCGAATTGAGGGCTCCATCCACAAGTCCCACATGCCTAGCAGAATCGCTCTGTTTTAGCTCCTCCTTCAATGTCTCCAGCTACTTCTGCAAAAGCCTGATGAGGGGAATGACCTGACTCAGGCTGGCAGTGTCTGAACTGACTTCACGTGTGGCAAGTTCAAAGGGTTGCAGAACCTTGCACAACGTTGAAATCATTCTCCACTGCGCTTGAGTCAGGTGCATTCCCCCTCCTTTCCCTATATCGTAGGCAGATGTATAGGCTTGAATGGCCTTTTGCTGCTCCTCCATCCTCTGAAGCATATAGAGGGTTGAATTCCACCTCGTTACCACCTCTTGCTTCAGATGATGGCCGGGCAGTTTCAGGACTGTTTGCTGGTGCTCCAGTCTTCAGCACGCGGTGGCTGAATGCCGAAAGTGGCCCGCAATTCTTTGGGCCACCGACAGCATCTCTAGCACGCCCCTGTCGTTTTTTAAATAATTCTGCACCACCAAATTCAATGTATGTGCAAAACATGGGACGTGGTGGAATTTGCCCAGATGTAATGCACGCACAATATTGGTGGCATTGTCCGATTTCACAAATACCCAGGAGAGTCCAATTGGGGTAAGCCATTCTGCGATGATCTTCCTCAGTTTCCGTAAGAGGTTGTCAGCTGTGTGCCTCTTATGGAAAACGGTGATACAAAGCGTAGCCTGCCTAGGAACGAGTTGGCGTTTGCGAGATGCTGCTACTGGTGCCACCGCTGCTGTTCTTGCTGCGGGAGGCAATACATCTACCTAGTGGGCTGTCACAGTCATATAATCCTGAGTCTGCCCTGCTCCACTTGTCCACATGTCCGTGGTTAAGTGGACATTGGGTACAACTGCATTTTTTAGGACACTGGTGACTCTTTTTCTGACGTCTGTGTACATTTTCGGTATCGCCTGCCTAGAGAAATGGAACCTAGATGGTATTTGGTACCGGGGACACAGTACCTCAATCAAGTCTCTAGTTGCCTGTGAATTAACAGGGATACTGGAAACACGTTTCTCACCACCCAGGCTGCCAAGGCCTGAGTTATCTGCTTTGCAGCAGGATGACTGCTGTGATATTTCATCTTCCTCGCAAAGGACTGTTGGACAGTCAATTGCTTACTGGAAGTAGTGCAAGTGGTCTTCCGACTTCCCCTCTGCGATGACGATCGACTCCCAGCAGCAACAACAGCAGTGCCAGCAGCAGTAGGCGTTACACTCAAGGATGCATCGGAGGAATCCCAGGCAGGAGAGGACTTGTCAGACTTGACAGTGACATGGCCTGCAGGACTATTGGCTTTCCTGGGTAAGGAGGAAATTGACACTGAGGGAGTTGGTGGTGTGGTTTGCAGGAGCTTGGTTACAAGAGGAAGGGATTTAGTGGTCAGTGGACTGCTTCCGCTGTCATCCAAAGTTTTTGAACTTGTCACTGACTTCTGATGAATGCGGTCCAGGTGACGTATAAGGGAGGATGTTCCTAAGTGGTTAACGTCCTTACCCCTACTTATTACAGCTTGACAAAGGCAACACACGGCTTGACACCAGTTGTCCGCATTTCTGTTGAAATAATTCCACACTGAAGAGGTGATTTTTTTTGTATTTTGACCAGGCATGTAAATGGCCATATTCGTCCCACGGACAACGGGTGTCTCCCCGGGTGCCTGACTTAAACAAACCACCTCACCATCAGAATCCTCCTGGTCAATTTCCTCCCCAGCCCCAGCAACACCCATATCCTCATCCTGGTGTACTTCAACAGTGACATCTTCAATTTGACTATCAGGAACTGGAATGCGGGTGCTCCTTCCAGCACTTGCAGGGGGCGTGCAAATGGTGGAAGGCGCAACCTCTTCCCGTCCAGTGTTGGGAAGGTCAGGCATCGCAACCGACACAATTGGACTCTCCTTGGGGATTTGTAATTTAGAAGAACGCACAGTTCTTTGCTGTGCTTTTGACATCTTAACTCTTTTAAGTTTTCTAGCAAGAGGATGAGTGCTTCCATCCTCAGGTGAAGCTGAACCAATTGCCTTGAACATAGGCCAGGGCCTCAGCCGTTCCTTGCCACTCCGTGTCGTAAATGGCACATTGGCAAGTTTACGCTTCTCCTCAGACGATTTTGATTTAGATTTTTGTGTCATTTTACTGAGCTTTATTTTTTTGGATTTTACATGCTCTCTACTATGACATTGTGCATCGGCCTTGGCAGACGACGTTGATGGCATTTCATCGTCTCGGCCATGACTAGTGGCAGCAGCTTCAGCACGAGGTGGAAATGGATTTTGATCTTTCCCTATTTTACCCTCCACATTTTTGTTCTCCATTTTTTAATGTGTGGAATTATATGCCAGTAATAGATCAACGTATAATACCGGTGGTCACTGGTCAGCAAAACTCTGCACTGTACTCCTATATAATACTGCTGGTCCCCTGTCCCCACAATAAAGCAGTGTGAGCACAGATATATGCAGCACACTGAGCACAGATATGGAGCGTTTTTCAGGCAGACAACGTATACTGGTGGTCACTGGTCAGCAAAACTCTGCACTGTACTCCTCCTATATAATACTGCTGGTCCCCAGTCCCCACAATAAAGCAGTATGAGCACAGATATATGCAGCACACTGAGCACAGATATGGAGCGTTTTTCAGGCAGACAACGTATAATACTGGCGGTCACTGGTCAGCAAAACTCTGCACTGTACTCCTCCTATATAATACTGCTGGTCCCCAGTCCCCACAATAAAGCAGTGTGAGCACAGATTTATGCAGCACACTGAGCACAGATATGGAGCGTTTTTCAGGCAGACAACGTATACTGGTGGTCACTGGTCAGCAAAACTCTGCACTGTACTCCTCCTATATAATACTGCTGGTCCCCAGTCCCCACAGTAAAGCAGTGTGAGCACAGATATATGCAGCACACTGAGCACAGATATGGAGCGTTTTTCAGGCAGACAACGTATACTGGTGGTCACTGGTCAGCAAAACTCTGCACTGTACTCCTCCTATATAATACTGCTGGTCCCTAGTCCCCACAATAAAGCAGTGTGAGCACAGATATATGCAGCACACTGAGCACAGATATGGTCACTGGTCAGCAAAACTCTGCACTGTACTCCTCCAATAATACTGCTGGTCCCCAGAATAAAGAAATTTGCACTGCAGCCCCCTGAAACAAAGTGAGAGGACGCCAGCCACGTCCTCTCACTATCATTTCCAATGCACTAGTGAAAAATGGCGGCGACGCGCGGCTTTATATAGAATCCGAATCTCGCGAGAATCCGACTGCGGGATGATGACGTTCGGGCGCGCTCGGGTTAACCGAGCAAGGTGGGAAGATTCAAATCTGCCTCGGAACCGTGTAAAAAGGGTAAAGTTCGGGGGATTCGGATTCCGACGGACCGAACCCGCTCATCACTAATATATATATATATATATATATATGAAGAGAGTGTCATTGGGACCTATTGCTATATAGTTAATTGAAAATATTGACTGCTAATTAAGTTCAAATTGTAGCCAATAAACTACAGTATTGGTATAGTTAACACCTCTTACAAGACCTTGCACACATCTGGTGAAATAGCTTTTCTTATTGTCCGAGAAATACTGCAGATGATTGTGACCTCTAACCAAGAAGTAACGACGGGACACTGTGATGCTAAATAGCCATTAAATGCTGAGTTACTGCATGTTAGGGATCACCATTAGTGTGCTCACTATCGATGGTTCCCATTGATGGTGTATCTGTAAGTGACCATCGGTGGTAACAATCTATGGGGGTATTTCAGACCTAGACCTGTTCGTAGCAGCAAATTTGTTAGCAGTTGGACAAAACCATGTGCACTGCGGGGGGGCGGGGGGGGGGGAGGCAGATATAACATGTGCAGAGAGAGTTAGATTTTGGTGGGGTGTGTTCAAACTGAAATCTAAGTTGCAGAGTAAAAATAAATCAGACAGTATTTTCCCTGCACAGAAACAAAATAACCCACCAAAAATCGAACTCTCATTGCAAATGTTATATCTGCCACACCTGCAGTGCACATGGTTTTGCCCAACTGCTAACAAATTTGGTGCTACGATCAGGTCTGTCTGAATTACCTCCTATGCAATGGAGAGTTTCCAAAGGTCATCCCATGCGATTTCCCTTACTGACCCGTAGACCAATCAGAACCTGCGACGTGGCTTTGTGGGTGTGTCAGACGGCGAAGCTAGGCTCTGTGTCTCGGCAATAACTGTGGGGGTGGAGGAACCATCATGGGGCTCTGTACCATCGATATGCCATGAATATGCATATGCAAATATGTAGACTTGTTCAATTTTCGATTTTACTCCTGCTTGTCAGGGAAATAATTGGTGTTCTAATGTAGTCTGAGTATAGTAAAGGGATATACAGTATGCACATAAATGGAGAATTGCAGAAAGCTGCATGTGCTTCAAATAAAGTCATATTATGTGCAGGTGTCAAATTTAAGATGATGACTGCCTGTTTTTGCATGATCATGTGATAGTTGCAGCTTTACATATAATGCTTATGCAATGTTTTTTCAGTAAATGCTTTTTGGGACACATTTATTACTCATAGGGTTTTATACCTGAGAATTGAATTTCATATCACTGCTTACAGCGACAGTATGTGCGAATGTACAAAAAAAACGACTGCAGGGAAAGGGACTCTGAAAGAAGCCTGTCCCTGCGGTGTGAAAAAAGGGAAGTGATTGCTGTTGCGATCACATAACAACCTCATTGAGATCCTGTGGTACGACTGCACATGCATGCATAGGTGGTCATTACCGAGGAGAGATCCTTCAGATCCCGATCCTGGTAATTTCATAGAAGAGATACCTAGAGGCTACATTGACATTAGCTATGGAGGCCAAGCCCCAAAATGCTTCCATTGCAAAGCTTGATTTCACCAATATCTGCTATGGTCCCTTGCACATATATTTGGAGTAAACTTAATATTTGTGGGTACCCACTGAAAATTGGTGTTTTGGGGGGATATCCCATAAATATTAATAAATAGATGCCTTTGAGTCTGCGATTTTGGGCAGAAATGCATCTAACCTCTGATCAATCTGATAATGCACAAGCAGTCTCTAAGGTTCAAAAGGAGAGGCACGTCAGCTATTTGTATACATCTGTTCAATAATAAATTAACAAACTCCTACAGAACTTTTGTCAAACATTACTGATGACACAGCTTTAGCACATATTTGAAATAGTACATTCCTGTGAGAATTAAATCTCTATTTCTAATAAGGACACAGTGAGCAGTCTTCATAAAGGTGACCCTTAAAATGGAGACATCATAACTTTTATTTATGACCAACCAACTCTTGCAAGATCTGGTTAATTACTCTATGGAGTACTGTGACATTTCTGCAGTTAGTCTGATAAAAAATGAAGAGTGTTCTCAGTGACAGCATCATAGTGTAAAATGACTGTCAAAGTCACATGTCATTTATAACATACACAGGACCCGATTCAGTAAGGATGCAAATTCTGCTAAGTAACATAATTTGCAATCCAGTTGATCGCATGCTGGGAGCCGCCCATTGCAGGGCAAGGCTGACCAGCATGCTAACCCCCGCACCCCTACCCCCTGACCACCCTGAAATTGCAGTCACAATAAAAATAGGGTAGCATTCTGACGGTGCAGCCTAGCTGCGCCCGCAGGAGGCCCACCACCATTTTTGTGATCACAGTG
Organism: Pseudophryne corroboree; assembly: GCF_028390025.1. Lineage (NCBI taxonomy): Eukaryota > Metazoa > Chordata > Amphibia > Anura > Myobatrachidae > Pseudophryne > Pseudophryne corroboree. The sequence goes on along the minus strand of NC_086444.1, from coordinate 338,287,864 downwards.
GCTGCGTTTGATGTCACGCAGCCGCCACGATAACACCCACGCCATGCCCCCCATTCGACTACCGTTGCCCCCATTTTTATGCTGCGCCCCCGCAAAGCTCCATCTCCGCCTAGGAAACAGAGCTTTGCCGCGTGCCCACCCCCCTAATGCCTTTGTCTGATTTACAGGCAGAGGCGTTTGCATTCTCTGTGGGGCGCCTGCAGAAAAAGCAGGCACATATATGCAGGACAGGCCCTGTGCATACGCCTGCATCCTCTTTGTAATTTTTGTGCTTGCATCATGTTTTGCGGTCCAACCTGAATGAGGGCCACAGCCCATTATTTGGTTGATGCACAGAAAGTACTATGCTGGTTGGCATATGATATTATATATTGTGTGACTTTGCACTGCACATGTCAAGAACACTGCAAGTGCGCGCATCCATACAGATTTGTATGATTCTGCATGATTCTGCCACTTATGTATGTGGATGGTCAAGTGTGAGGTGCCCGCCTCCATTCAAAGTTGCCTAGGGAATAGCGCAGTGACATTTTGAGGACATGCAAGAATGATGTCACTGAAAGGGAAACAGAAAGCAATCAATAATGCCCTTTTATACTTGGGAAATTATGGTACCCTTCACCAAAATGAGTCATCACAGGTGCAAGTGCCTCATACTGTAAACCTACAGTATTTTCACCTATGAAGCTTAACATGCTCAGGTGAAATAATATGCCCATGCATGGGCATATTATTGTTGTCGGCTTATACCTAAGCCGACAACAATTTTTGAAAAAAATGACAGAAAGGACAATGCAGAATGTATACTCATCATTCACAGTCTTGTTAATTTGCTGGATGACTACCATATACAGAATTATGTATGGACACATAAATAGCCCACCCCCACATCTAACCTATACAAAGCAAAACAAAAAAAATAGGATTTTGATACCTACTGGTAAATCCTTTCTCCTAGCCCATAGAGGATGCTGGGGTCCACTTCATGACCATGGGGTATAGACGGTTCCGCAGGAGCCATGGGCACTCTTTAAGACTTTTCAATGGGTGTGAACTGGCTCCTCCCTCTATGCCCCTCCTCCAGACCTCAGTTATAGGAACTGTGCCCAGGGAGACGGACATTTCGAGGAAAGGATTTACTTTAATACTAGTGGTGAGATACATACCAGCTCACACCTCAACCATGCCGCACAACATGGCATTCAACAGAACACATGCCAACAGGCATGAACCAATTACAGCAACATGCTGTAACTAATATAACATGACTTGTGTAACTCTAATAACAAAACTGCAGGTAAAGTACGCACTGGGACGGGTGCCCAGCATCCTCTACGGACTAGGAGAAAAGGATTTACCGGTAGGTATCAAAATCCTATTTTCTCATACGTCCTAGAGGATGCTGGGGTTCACTTCATGACCATGGAGTTTATACCAAAGCTCCAGTACAGGCGGGAGAGTGCGGATGATCCTGCAGCAACGATTGACCGAACTTGAGGTCTTCATTGGCCAAGGTGTCAAACTTCTAGAATTTTGCAAATGTGTTTGACCCCGACCAAGTAGCTGCTCGGCAAAGTTGCAATGCCGAGACCCCCCGGGCAGCCGCCCAGGATGAGCCCACCTACCTAGTAGAATGGGCCTTCACCGACGTCGGTAACGGCAATCCAGCCATAGCATGAGCATGCTGAATCGTACCTCTGATCCAATGCTCAATAGTCTGCTTGGAAGCAGGACACCCAATCTTGTTGGGAGCATACAGGACAAACAAAGACTCTGTTTTCTGTATTCGAGCTGTTCTAGCGACATAAATCTTCAAAGCCCTAACCACATCTAGAGACTTTGACTCAGTGAACGTGTCAGTAACTACTGGCACCACAATAGGTTGGTTTATGTGGAAAGATGAAACCACCTTCGGAAGAAAATGTTGGCGAGTTCTCAATTCTGCGCTATCTTCATGGAAGATCAGGTAAGGGCTCTTGTGGGACAAGGCCCCCAATTCAGACACCCGCCTTGCGGATGCCAATGCCAAAAGCATCACCACTTTCCAAGTGAGAAACTTAAACTCTATCTCTTGTAGAGGCTCAAACCAATCCGATTGAAAGAACTGCAACACCACATTAAGGTCCCATGGTGCCACTGGAGGTACAAATGGAGGTTGGATGTGCAGAACCCCTTTCACGAAGGTCTGAACCTCTGGAAGAGCGGGCAAATGTTTTGGGGAAAAAATTGACAAGGCCGAAATCTGGACCTTGATTGACCCCAATCGAAGGCCCGCCTCCACACCAGCCTGCAGAAAATGGAGATAACGTCCCAACTGAAACTCTTCCGTAGGAGCCTTCTTGGATTCACACCAAGATACATATTTTCTCCAAATACGGTGGTAATGTTTTGACATTACTCCTTTCCTGGCCTGAATAAGTGTCGGAATGACTTCCTTTGGAATACCCTTTCGGGCTAGGATATGGCACTCAACAGCCATGCCGTCAAACGTAGCCATGGAAAGTCTTGATACACGCATGGCCTCTGCTGCAGCAGGTCCTCGCGAAGAGGAAGAGGCCGAGGATCTTTTATGAGCAACTCCTGAAGATCTGGGTACAAAGCCCTCCTTGGCCAGTCTGGGGCAATGAAGATTGCTCAAACTCTTGTTCTTCTTATGATCCTGAGAACTTTTGGGACCAGCGGAAATGGAGGGAAGACATACACTGACCGGAATATCCACTGGGTCACTAGCGCATCCCTGCTATTGCTTGAGGGTCTCTCGAACTGGAACAATATTTCTGAAGCTTCTTGTTGCAACGAAATGCCATCATGTCTACTTGAGGAACTCCCCAAAGACTTGTCACCTCTGCAAAGACTTCTTGGTGGAGGCCCAACTCTCCTGGATGGAGATCTTGTCTGCTGAGGAAGTCTGCTTCCCAGTTGTCTACTACTGGAATGAAAATTGCAGACAGTGCCTTTACATGTCTTTCTGCCCAGAGGAGGATCTTCGTCACCTCTGCCATTGCCGCTCTGCTTTTCATTCCGCCCTGCCTGTTTATGTACGCGACTGCTGTTACATTGTCCAATTGGATCTGCACGGAATGATCTTGAAGAAGATGTACCGCTTGTAGAAGGCTGTTGTAAATGGCTCTTATTTCCAGCACGTTTATGTGAAGGCAGGCTTCCTGACTTGACCATTTTCCTTGGAAGCTATCCCCCTGAGTGACAGCTCCCCAGCCTTGGAGACTTGCATCCGTGGTTACCAGGACCCAGTCCTGAATCCCGAACCTGCGTCCCTCTAGTAGGTGAGTACTGTGTAGCCACCACAGGAGAGAAATCCTGGCTTTGGGGGACAGGATTATTTTCCGGTGCATGTGTAAGTGGGATCCGGACCACTTGCCCAACAGGTCCAACTGGAATACTCTGGCATGAAATCGACCAAACTGTATGGCCTCATAGGCCGCTACTATTTTCCCCAACAACCGAATGCATTGATGGATCGACACGCTTGTTGGTTTCAATATTTGTTTGACCATTTTCTGGATTTCCAGAGCCTTTTCCACTGGAAGAAATACTCTCCATACTTCTGTGTCCAGAATTATCCCTAAAAAGGACAATCTTGTCGTCGGTTCCAACTGCGAATTTGGAAAATTCATGATCCAACCGTGTTGTTGGAGTATTGACAGGGAGAGTGCTATGTTCTGCACCAACTGTTCCCTGGATCTCGCTTTTATCAGGAGATCGTCCAGATAAGGAATTATATTGACTCCTTTTTAACGAAGGAGTACCATCATCTCCGCCATCACCTTGGTGAATACCCTCGGTGCCGTGGAGAGTCCGAATGGCAACGTCTGAAACTGATAATGGCAATCCTGTACTGCGAATCTCAGATAAGCTTGGTGAGGAGGATAAATGGGAACATGTAAATAAGCATCTTTTATGTCTACTGACACCATGAAGTCCCCCTCTTCCATACTGGAAATCACTACCCTCAGGGATTCCATCTTGAACTTGAACCTTTTCAGGTAGAGATTCAGATTTTTCAGGTTTAAAATCGGTCTGACCGAGCCATCCGGCTTCGGAATTATGAAGAGGCTTGAATAAAATACCTTCTCCTTACTGTGCCAAGGGTACCAGGACAATGACCTGATTCTGACATGATTTTTGAATTGGCTTTATTACTGCCTCTCTTTGCGGAAGAGAAGCTAGCAAGGTCGATTTGAAAAATCGGCATGGGGGGACGTCTTGAAACTCTAGTTTGTACCCATGGGACACTATTTATAAGTCCCATTGGTCCAGGCCAGATTGAATCCAGATTTGGCTGAAAAGTTTCAGACGTGCTCCCACCCGAGTGGACTCCCGCAAGGGAGCCCAAGTGTTATGCTGCAGATTTGGCAGAAGCAGGGGTGGACTTCTGCTCCTGCGATTCGGGAGACGCTGCAGATTTCTTTCCTTTTCCCCTTCCCATCCCTGCAAAAAAGGGGGAACCTTTGGCCTTTTGATATTTGTTGGGCCGAAAGGACTGTATGTGAGAGTGATGTGTCTTTTTCGCCAGTGTAGGAGCATAGGGCAAGAATGTCGACTAACCTGCGGTAGCCGCCGAGACTAACGCATCCAACCTATCACCAAACAAGGCCTCACCTTTATATGGGAGAGCCTCCATATTTCTTTTGGAATCTGCATCAGCATTCCACTGGTGAATCCTCAATGCCTTCTGAGCTGATACTGCCATGGTAGCGGTTCTTGATCCCAAGAAACCAATATATTTCATGGTTTCTAGTTCGTACACAGCAGGGTCTTTGATATGACCTAACGTTAGGAGTATCTTGTCTCCATATATTGTGTCAATGTCTAATGACAAGTTTTCTGACCACTTTTCAATAGCACTACTCACTCACTCACAGACAATGGTAGGCGTGAGTAGGGTCCCATTGGCCACATCAATAGATCACCTCACTCACTTGCGGTCTGTCAGCTCCTTAAGTGAAGCCATTCCAGGCACAGAGAGAAACACCTTTTCTCTTTTATGACAGGGCCCTGTCTAAAATGCGGGGTGACTCCCACCTTTTTTGGAAAAAGGTAAGCTGCCTGAATTCCTTTTGGGAATCTGAAATTTCTTTTCAGGTTAAATCAGACTCCCTCCAAGAGACTGTTCAACTCGTGAGGTGGAGGGATAATTACATTACTTCTTTACTAAAGTAAACCCTCTCCTTGTGGTAAAAGAGGGGGCTCCGTAACTTCTAACACCTCCTTTATAGCTAAAACATGTTTTGAATGCTTTTTTGCTAACTTAGGACCTATTCCCTTGGAATCACTAGTGTCGACACAGGAATCAGAGTCCGTGTCGGTATCAGTTTGTACTACTTGTGCAAATTTGTATGTGACCCAGAAAGGTCCCTGTGGATGAAAGGCAGAACTATTAAAAATCTCATCTTCAACAAATTATTTAAATTTTCTGTATGAGATTCAGTCCAACCTTTTACTGATATGATTCACACTATCATGTAACCTTTCACCCAGTCAGGCTCTTGTTGTCATATTACACCTCTGTGTCCCTAACATGTCTCCACAGAGTTCCCTGCCACAGACATGTCACACACGTGCACAACCACACCACAGACACTCCGGGACTTATAGGGGACAGACCCACAGTAAAATCTGTCTGAGGGACACAGATAGGATTTGCCCGTTCACAACCCAGCACCAGTAACACAATGTCTGTGAACACAAAATGCCTACTGACATGCAGCACTTTTATAATGTTAATCACACAATTATATAGCACCAAATTCACTATGGCCCCCCCTGTTTTGCACCCTGATACTTGTTCAGTAGTGGAGGAGGACCAGCCTTGTCTATGCAGCCTGAGGAGAGAGAGAAAATGGCACTGAGCAGTGTGCTGGCTGACTGAGGAGGAAGCTCCACTCTTCAATGGTGTGTTTCTCCTCAGCTTTTATGAGGTAATTTTTTATACTGGCGGGGGTAGGACTGTGCCTCAGCAACTTATGCCCCTTATTTATGCCAGTTTCCATAGGTTTCATGCTGCCCAGGGTGCCCCCCCCCTACGCCCTGCACCCTGCAGTGCCTGTGTATGTGTGGGCAACATGGCACGCTGCACTCCCGCCAGCCACGTGGTACCTTTAGCCGTCACTTTCTTGATTGAAGATATTTCTTCTAACACTCACCTGTCTTCTGACTTCTGGCTCTGTGAGGGGGGTGACGGCGTGCTGTGGGAGTGAGCATCTAGGCACGGCTAGCATTGAGTTCCCTTCAGGAGCTAATGTTGTCCTGTCAGCCAGAAGCAGAGCCATGAAACTCTTTAGGAAGTCGGTTCCTACTTCTGCCCCCTCAGTCCCACAAAGCAGGGAGACTGTTGCCAGCAGTTCTCCCTGAAAATTAAAAACCTAACATAAGTCTTTTCAGAGAAACTCAGTAGAGCTCCTTTGGAGTGCATCCAGTCTGCCTGGGCACATTTCTAAAACTGAGGTCTGGAGGAGGGGCATAGAGGGAGGAGCCAGTTCACACCCATTGAAAAGTCTTAAAGCATGCCCATGGCTCCTGCGTAACCGTCTATACCCCATGGTCATGAAGTGGACCCCAGCATCCTCTAGAACGTATGAGAAATATATGTCTTGCCGCAATAGGGTAGCAGCAAACACTGGGGCAGATGTATTAACCTGGAGAAGGCATAAGGAAGTGATAAACCTGTGATATATGCAAGGTGATAAAGGTACCAGCCAATCAGCTCCAATATGTAAATTAACAGTTAGGATCTGATTGGCTGCTGCCTTTATCACCTTACACATATCACTGGTTTATCATTTCCTTATGCCTTCTCCAGGTTAATACATCTGCCCCACTATTTTGTATTGTAAAATGCGTACTTGACATAAGGACTCGGTAGGCAGGTTTTCCAGCAAAACGCAGTGTAGTTTACTGGGAGGAGATACTGTGCATAGCATGCACAGACTTGGTCTGGTCACACAAGTACAGTACATAACTTAAAATAAACAAACAAACAAACAAACATAAATGTCCCAGGACTCCTCGTGCTTATAAGTTATTCTGCTGCATTGACCTGCAGCGATCATCCGCCATCATCCGCCACTGGCACAGTCAATGTCCCCAGTCCCTGGCACTCTAGAATGGCACCCTACTCACTGGCCCCTAATGAGCATCAGTGCCACATGCAGTGGGTATATGGGAGTTTTAAACTCTTCTTGCCCAGATCCTGCTGGATCTGGGCAATCCACAAAACCCATAGTCCCAAATCTCTACTGCAGCTAAAGACTGTCCAGGTCTTGTTTTCTTCTTCCTTGGAGGAAGCTGATCCCACCAGAATGTGGGCAATTGCGGTGAGACACTCTCACCTCTCACCACAGTACTTAAATTGTTTTAGTATGAAATATAAATACAATAGTCTTTTAAGGAGAGATGAGCGGGTTCGGTTCTCAGAGAACCGAACCGTACCGAACCTCAAGCTCTGAGCCCGGTTCCGTGCCCGGCTCAGGTTTTCCCACCTGACTCGGAAACCCGAACGAGGCAAAACGTCATCATCCTGCTATCAGATTCTCGCAGGATTTGGATTCCATATAAGGAGCCACGCATTGCGGCCATTTTCACTTCAGTCTCGGAGAGTGTGTTAGGAGGACGTGACCTCAGTGTTCAGTGTCTGAGTGGGGGTGGGAAAGTGGGGTGGCGAGTCTTGTGCTGTGTTGTGCTGTCCAGTCCAGTGTAGTCAGTGTATTGTGCTGCATCAGTCCAGCCAGTCACAGTGTTGGTGTCCTCTGCTGCTATATGTCCCCAGTGCTGCTGGCTTGCATTTTTGCTGTGTTGTCCTGCATTAGACCAGGGGAAGTCTTTTGTGTATCAGTCCAGTGACCAGTCACAGTGGTGGTGTCCTCTGCTGCCATATATCCAGTGTAGCTGTATAAGTCCCTTTCAGTGGTGCTGTGTTGTCTTGCTTCAGACCAGTGGTAGTGTCCTGTCCATCATTCATTCCAGTGACAAGGCAGTCACAGTGGTATATGCTGCTGCTATATGTACACTGCTACAGTATTATATTAATAACAACAACAACAACAACAACAACAACCACCACCACAAGTCCCTTACAGTGTTGTTGTGGTCTGCATCAGACCAGTGGTATTGTCCTGTCCATCAGTCATTCCAGTGACGAGGCAGTCACAGTGGTATACGTTGCTGCTATATGTCCACTGCTACAGTATTATAATAATAATAACAACAACCACAAGTTCCTTACAGTGTTGTTGTGTTATACTGCATCACACCAGTGGTAGTGTCTTGGCCATCAGCCATCAGTCATTCCTGTGACGCATATTGTGTTATATAACTCAAAAAAAAAAATGGAGAACAGAAATTTGGAGGATAAAATAGGGAAAGATCAAGAACCACTTCCTCCTAGTGCTGAAGCTGCTGCCACTGGCCATGACATAGACGATGAAATGCCATCAATGTCGTCTGCCAAGGCCAATGCCCAATGTGATAGTAGAGGGCATGTAAAATCCAAAAAGCCAAAGTTCAGTAAAAAGACCCATAAAAAGACATTGAAATGGTCTGAGGAGAATTGTAAACTTGCCAATATGCCATTTACGACACGGAGTGGCAAGGAACGGCTGAGGCCCTGGCCTATATTCATGACTAGTGGTTCAGCTTCACATGACGATGGAAGCCCTCATAGTTAAGGCCTTTACACTTATGTTGGTGTTAGACGTGCGCCCAGTATCCGCCATTAGTGCAGTGGGATTTAGACAATTGATGGAGGTATTGTGTTCCCGGTACCAAATCCCATCTAGATTCCACTTCACTAGGCAGGCGATAGCGAGATTTTGCCATTTAATTCCAGTGATTTGGACTTATAATTACAGTGATTTTGCCAATTAATTCCAGTGATTTGGACATATAATAATTAATTACAGTGATCTTGCCAATTAATTCCAGTGATTTGGACGTATAATTCCAGTGATTATGCCAATTAATTCCAGTGATTTATAATTATTAATTACAGTGATCTTGCCAATTATTTCCAGTGATTTGGACGTATAATTCCAGTTGGAATTGTTTGTGTCGCTTGGCTTAGTCATACAGCTACCTCATTGCACCTCTTCGACATCTTTGCATGAGGTGCTGTTTGGGGCCTAGTTTTTGAAAAGTGCCATCCTGTGTGACACTGCCATATGAGTCCAGGAGGACTGTTATATTAGTCCTGGGGTACTGCCGTATAAGTCCACCAATTGCAGAATTTTTTTAAGTTACTGGAGCGTGCTGGAGATGCTGTCAGTGGACCTAACAAATGCGACCCACTCTCGACATTCAGACACTGCGTGACACTACTAGATGTGCCAGGTGGTTGTGTCTCTTAGCTTAGTCATACAGCAACCTTGGTGCCAGAGGCGAAACTACCGCCAGTGTAATCAGTGCGTTGCACTGGGGCCCGCCTCTGTCCAGGGGCCCAAAGCATGTAATGAGTCAAACTGACTCATTACATGCCGCTGTGTGCTGCGGGCAACCGCTGCCCGCAGCGCACAGCCGCCCGGAGAGGAGCAGCGGTACGGAGGAAGGAGGAGGAGGGAGGTGGAGGAGGGGGCTGCAGCAGCGCTTTGCTACTGGTGGAGGCGCTGCTGCTGCTGCCCCTCTGCTTCACTATAGGCTGTCTTCCGAGAACAGCCTATAGTGAAGCAGAGGGGCAGCAGCAGTAGTGCCTCCACCAATAACACAGCGCTGCTGCGACTCCCTCCTCCACCTCCCTCCTCCTCCTTCTCTACTGCCCGGGAATCGTCAAGCTGCACCGAGGAGCCTGAGCCTGACGCAATGTGTAAAAAGGGGGAATCTGCCTGCCGCTATGTGTAAAAATGGGGAATCTGCCAGCCGCAATGTGTAAAAATGGGGAATTTTCCTGCCGCTATGTGTAAAAATGGGGAATCTGCCTGCCGCAATGTGTAAAAAGGGGGAATCTGCCTGCCGCAATGTGCAAAAAGGGGGAATCTGCCTGCCGTAATGTGTAAAAAGGGGGACGCTGTCTGCCGTAATGTGTAACAAGGGCACGCTGTCTGCCGCAATGTGTAAAAAGGGGATGCTGTCTGCCGCAATGTGTAAAAAGTGTACGCTGTCTGCCGCTATGTTTAACAAGGGCACGCTGTCTGCCGTTATGTGTAAAAAGTGTACGCTGTCTGCCGCTATGTGTAACAAGGGCACGCTGTCTGCCGCAATGTGTAAAAAGGTGGAATCTGCCTGCCGCTATGTGTAAAAATGGGGAATCTGCCTGCCGCTATGTGTAAAAATGGGGAATCTGCCTGGCGCAATGTGTAAAAATGGGGAATCTGCCTGCAGCTATGTGTAAAAATGGGGAATCTGCCTGCCGCAATGTGTAAAAAGGGGGAATCTGCCTGCCGCAATGTGTAAAAAGGGGGAATCTGCCTGCCGTAATGTGTAAAAAGGGGGACGCTGTCTGCCGTAATGTGTAACAAGGGCACGCTGTCTGCCGCAATGTGTAAAAAGTGTACGATGTCTGCCGTAATGTGTAAAAAGGGGACGCTGTCTGCCGTAATGTGTAAAAAGGGGACGCTGTCTGCCGTAATGTGTAAAAAGGGGATGCTGTCTGCCGCAATGTGTAAAAAGTGTACGCTGTCTGCCGCAATGTGTAAAAAGGGGATGCTGTCTGCCGCAATGTGTAAAAAGTGTACGCTGTCTGCCGTAATGTGTAAAAAGTGTACGCTGTCTGCCGTAATGTGTAAAAAGGGGACTCTGTCTGCCGTAATGTGTAAAATGGGGGACGCTGTCTGCCGTTATGTGTAAAAAGAGTTCGCTGTCTGCCGCTATGTTTAACAAGGGCACGCTGTCTGCCGTTATGTGTAAAAAGTGTACGCTGTCTGCCGCTATGTGTAACAAGGGCACGCTGTCTGCCGTTATGTGTAAAAAGTGTACGCTGTCTGCCGCTATGTGTAACAAGGGCACGCTGTCTGCCGTTATGTGTAAAAAGGGGACGCTGTCTGCCGTTCTGTGTAAAAAGTGCACGCTGTCTGCCGTAATGTGTAAAAAGGGGGACGCTGTCTGCTGTAATGTGTAAAAAGGGGACACTGTCTGCCGTAATGTGTAAAAAGAGGAATCTGTCCGCTGTAAGGTGTAAAAGGGTCTCTACCTGGTGTAGTGGTGCTACTGTGCGGAGTAATTTGAATAATGGAGACTACTGTGCACCGTTTTATGAATTGGTATTATTTTGTGGCCACACCCCTTCCCCACGAAGCCACGCCACTATGTATTTTTGCGCGCGCCATAGGCGCGCGCTGCCCCTATTTTGCATGCAGGGGTGGGGCTCCGATGCCGTTTCTTGCACACAGTGCTAGAATGTCTAGTTACGGCACTGTTGCTAGGTATCCATTTCTCTTGCCCTGAGCAGGTCCCCCTCACCAGATCCTCTCCAGGGGTGAGGAGGTGGACTTGGATGGGATGGGGGCGGGGGCCCAAAGCATTTTGTCGCACCTGGGCCCACCGCTCGCTAGTTCCACCACTGCTTGGTGCACCTTTTTTTCTTCTTTGCCTCATGTGCTGTTAGGGGCCTCCTGTCTGCTATTGCAGTGCCACGCCTAGATGGGCCAATTGTTTGTGTCGCTTGGCTTAGTCATACAACTACCTCATTGCAATTCTTTTTCTTCTTTGCATGATGGGCTGTTTGGGGCCTTTTTTATATATATCTGCCCTCCTGTCTGACACTGCAGTGCCACTCCTAGATGGGCCAGGTGTTTGTGTTGTCCACTTGTGTCGCTTAGCTTAGTCATCCAGCAACCTCGGTGCACCCTTTTGGCCTAAAAACAATATTGTGAGGTGTGAAGTGTTCCGAATAGACTGGAAATGAGTGGAAATGATTGTTATTAAGGTTAATAATACCGTAGGAGCAAAATTACCCCCAAATTCTGTGATTTTTGCTGTTTTTGTGTTTTTCTCAAAAATCATCCAGATCCAAAACCAAAACCAAACCACGAAAGGGTGGTTTTGGAAAAGCCAAGCCAAAACCAAAACACGAAAGTGGAATTAGAACCAAAACCAAAACACAAACACGAAAAGTGCAAGCCGCACGTCTCTACTTTTAAGTCTATGTTTACATAACAATTTACATTATGGTGCTTTGCACATTCCCACTAACGGCAATGCTGTAGATTGCATGTGTTCCAGCATTGTCATTGTAATTTCATTCTACTGTGCTTAGTCTGCAGGTGTATTCCCATAGTGATCTATCTAGTAGCACACCTGTCTCCAATGGATGCCCATTTCTCTACCAAGGTGTCTCTCCTCATCCCCCCCCCCCTTTTTTCTCCCCACCTCTAATTTGTACTATGAGCTTTGATCCTTATCCCATAATTACCTCTTTTGTTCTATTTTATTCTCTCCCAACTCTCCCTTCTTTTTCCTCCCCTAATTGTTCTTTCTCCCGCCTACTTGCTGATTTTCTATTGACATCTAGCTAATTGCAGCTGCTATGTTTGACCCAAACAGCTGCAGTTAATTCCTGTTCCTACTTAAGCCTGTGTGTGCGTGGCCGATGCTGGCTACCCATGATGAGTCCTGGCAGCGCATCCCAATCCACACACCTGCACCTAGAAAGAAATTAAATTGCTGGGTTTTGGGAAAAATGTTGCCTACTGCACCTCTGATTCTTTACCAGGAATCTGACCTACAGTACTTATTATTGGAATGCTAGTGCTCATTTTATGCCATGAATGACAGCTCTCTACATAGGGGAGGAACAGGACCTAATTTCCCCAATACAGCACTGATTCTGAGAGCAGAACAGAAGGACCTAATACCCATAGTCAGGGCAAGTGCAGCACAAAGAATTCCTATCAGTGACAGGACTAATGTATTTGGTTGGTATAGCTAACATAATACATACTATACCAGTTTGCCCAATGATGTCAGTAGGGACAGATAGCCATGGCCAGAGTAACAATGGGGTGGATGGAGCTCCAGCTCTAGACCACCACACAGAAATAGACCCATCATCATGACAGCATGAGGATGACCAGCCACCAGCTGGCCACATGTTCAGCCATAAATCATAATTATTCAAATTGCATTTCTATTCTTCATCCAAAATGGTGTAATTTTTGTTCTTTTATATATTTAGTGAGACATTGGGGCTTATAGTGTACGGGGTCTACATCCCTACATGGCATTGGCCTCACCTCCTTCACTTCTCATAATAGTACCTTGCACATTTTCAGCCCCATGCCCATGAGGCCTTTAATCTGGCCCTACAGATAGCTCATCACTGGAATAGCACAAAGGATAGCTCTTTTTAACAGATCCAGTAGTGGGGACCATAAATATAAATGTGGCACCCACACTATATACTAGGGGATAAATTTACTATGATGGGAGTTCTATTTAAGATGGGATGTTGCCCATAGCAACCAATCATATTCTACTTCTCATTTATTTAGCACCTTCTAGAAGATATTACCTGGAATCTGATTGGTTGCAACATCCCACCGTAATCAGAAATCCCATCTTAGTAAATTTACCCCTAGGTATAAGTTTTGGATCATATAGTGGAAGAGAAGAAGTTGTTGGTAGGCCATACCCATCCTGATGTCTTTGACCGAGCTTACAGAGGGCCCAGCATAAGCTCTTTCGCAAGAGGCCAACTACTGCTCTAGGCTTGCTGGTCACATGGAAACTCAATGTCATTTACTCTGAATATTCAGTGAGTCTTCTTCATCCACCACCTTCACCTGGGCCTGCAATAACTTTTTTTTTACTATAACCCCTACAATCCCAGGGCATCTGCTGATTTCTTGAAAAAATTTTTGCTTCTTACTTTTTTAGGTCTTCTTTTGATGTTTTTCATTCTTTCTCGAATTTCTACTTCCAAATCCCACTGGTTAATATAGTATGCCATGAGGTGGTGAAGTTCTATTGTGGAGAGCATCTGTATGACTGATTTGCTATGGCCAATCTATATTTATCAATTAATGGTTAGCTCTGAATGGCTTACCTGTAGTGCAATCAGATGCTAGTTTACCACTGCTCATGGGAAAATGTTGGTGACCAGCCTGGGTCCCTTCACTAGTGATAATCATCTGCACCCAGTAAGCTGCCCCTTGCCAGGTGCAGACATCTCGCTTCAACTGTGCTTTTCTCCTGAGCCAATGCTGGGCTCCCCACACACACACACACACACACACACACACACACACACACACACACACACACATTTTTAAAATGTACTGTTTAGTATATAGTGGTTGGGAATGTTTGGTAGGTTTGGAACTGCCACATAATGCTGTCAGAGATGGATTAAGGGGGAGGCAGGAGCTAAGTACTCCAGGCCCCCCAGCAGGAGCCATTCTGTCACAGCTCTGATACTGCTCTTTCCACTCTCCAGACTCAGCCGCCATCAGCAGCTCTCCCACCAGCAGCAGAGGCTGGAGATTACCAGAAACAGTCCTGTGCTAGCCGAGAGGAGGAGGGGGGGGGGGGGGGGGTGCTGCACAGCCGCATGTGAGACGTCACATAGATGCCTACAGCTGCCAGAAGAGTATATGGTGGGTCAGCTGTGGGGTGGGGTGACCCGCTCAATCCGTCCCTAAAGGTAATGCCGCTCTGTCTCTCTGTATGTAAAGCTGTTTGTCCAGCTAGATGGCTGCTGCTGATGCCACCTTAACACAGGGTTCCCGGAGTGGGTCACCACACACATAACCTCTAACACGGCTATGCCGAAAATTGGTACAAATTAGGGAAGGGGGCATTGCCACAAGTAAAGGCGGCATGTCCCTGCAATGCTCCCATAGGAAACAATAAGACTGGGAGATGCCGAAATCCAGTACAAAGCCCTTTATGAACAGTACAGATCATAAAAAAATGGTACTGTACCGTCCAAAAAGGTACAGTTGGAGGTTATGCACACAGTTGACACATCGTACACTCCAGGTAGTGATGTGCACCGGACATTTTTCGGGTTTTGTGTTTTGGTTTTGGATTCGGTTCCGCGGACGTGTTTTGGATTCGGAAGCGTTTTGCCAAAACCTCACCGAAATTTTTTTGTCGGATTCGGGTGTGTTTTGGATTCGGGTGTTTTTTTTTAAAAAACCCTAAAAAACAGC
This sequence comes from Pseudophryne corroboree, assembly GCF_028390025.1. NCBI lineage: Eukaryota > Metazoa > Chordata > Amphibia > Anura > Myobatrachidae > Pseudophryne > Pseudophryne corroboree. The sequence goes on along the minus strand of NC_086444.1, from coordinate 338,272,766 downwards.
TTAAATCATAGAATTTGGGGGTCATTTTGATCCCATAGTATTATTAACCTCAATAACCATAATTTCCACTCATTTCCAGTCTATTCTGAACACCTCACAATATTAGTTTTAGTCCTAAAATTTGCACCGAGGTCGCTGGATGGCTAAGCTAAGCGACACAAGTGGCCGACACAAACACCTGGCCCATCTAGGAGTGGCACTGCAGTGTCAGGCAGGATGGCACTTCAAAAAAATAGTCCCCAAACAGCACATGATGCAAAGAAAAAAAGAGGCGCACCAAGGTCGCTGTGTGACTAAGCTAAGCTACACAAGTGGCCGACACAAACACCTGGCCCATCTAGGAGTGGCACTGCAGTGTCAGGCAGGATGGCACTACAAAAAAATTGTCCCCAAACAGCACATGATGCAAAGATAAATGAAAGAAAAAAGAGGTGCAAGATGGAATTGTCCTTGGGCCCTCCCACCCACCCTTATGTTGTATAAACAGGACATGCACACTTTAACGAACCCATCATTTCAGCCACAGGGTCTGCCACACGACTGTGACTGAAATTACTGGTTGGTTTGGGCCCCCACCAAAAAAAGAAGCAATCAATCTCTCCTTGCACAAACTGGCTCTACAGAGGCAAGATGTCCACCTCATCATCATCCTCCGATACCTCACCACTTTCACTGTGTACATCCCCCTCCTCACAGATTATTAATTCGTCCCCACTGGAATCCACCATCTCAGGTCCCTGTGTACTCTCTGGAGGCAATTGCTGCTGGTGAATGTCTCCACGGAGGAATTGATTATAATTCATTTTGATGAACATCATCTTCTTCGCATTTTCTGGAAGTAACCTCGTACGCCGATTGCTGACAAGGTGAGTGGCTGCACTAAACACTCTTTCGGAGTACACACTGGAGGGAGGGCAACTTAGGTAGAATAAAGCCAGTTTGTGCAAGGACCTCCAAATTGCCTCTTTTTCCTGCCAGTATACGTACGGACTGTCTGACGTGCCTACTTGGATGCAGTCACTCATATAATCCTCCACCATTCTTTCAATGGTGAGAGAATCATATGCAGTGACAGTAGACGACATGTCAGTAATCGTTGGCAGGTCCTTCAGTCCGGACCAGATGTCAGCACTCACTCCAGACTGCCCTGCATCACCGCCAGCGGGTGGGCTCGGAATTCTTAGCCTTTTCCTCGCACCCCCAGTTGCGGGAGAATGTGAAGGAGCAGATGTTGACGGGTCACGTTCCGCTAAACTTGACTATTTTCTCACCAGCAGGTCTTTGAACCTCTGCAGACTTGTGTCTGCCAGAAAGAGAGATACAACGTAGGTTTTAAATCTTGGATCGAGCACGGTGGCCAAAATGTAGTGCTCTGATTTCAACAGATTGACCACCCGTGAATCCTGGTTAAGCGAATTAAGGGCTCCATCCATAAGTCCCACATGCCTAGAGGAATCGCTCTGTTTTAGCTCCTCCTTAAATGTCTCCAGCTTCTTCTGCAAAAGCCTGATGAGGGGAATGACCTGACTCAGGCTGGCAGTGTCTGAACTGACTTCACGTGTGGCAAGTTCAAAGGGTTGCAGAACCTTGCACAACGTTGAAATCATTCTCCACTGCACTTGAGTCCGGTTCATTCCCCCTCCTTTGCCTATATTGTGGGCAGATGTATAGGCTTGAATGGCCTTTTGCTGCTCCTCCATCCTCTGAAGCATATAGAGGGTTGAATTCCACCTCGTTACCACCTCTTGCTTCAGATGATGGCAGGGCAGGTTCAGGAATGTTTGGTGGTGCTCCAGTCTTCGGCACGCGGTGGCTGAATGCCGAATGTGGCCCCCAATTCTTCGGGCCACCGTCAGCATCTCTTGCACGCCCCTGTCGTTTTTTAAATAATTCTGCACCACCAAATTCAATGTATGTGCAAAACATGGGACGTGCTGGAATTTGCCCAGATGTAATGCACGCACAATATTGCTGGCATTGTCCGATGTCACAAATCCCCAGGAGAGTCCAATTGGGGTAAGCCATTCTGCGATGATCTTCCTCAGTTTCCGTAAGAGGTTGTCAGCTGTGTGCCTCTTCTGGAAAGCGGTGATACAAAGCGTAGCCTGCATAGGAACGACTTGGCATTTGCGAGATGCTGCTACTTATGCCGCTGCTGCTGTTCTTGCTGCTCTAGGCAATACATCTACCCAGTGGGCTGTCACAGTCATATAGTCCTGAGTCTGCCCTGCTCCACTTGTCCACATGTCCGTGGTTAAGTGGACATTGGGTACAACTGCATTTTTTAGGACACTGGTGACTCTTTTTCTGAGGTCTGTGTATATTCTCGGTATCGCCTGCCTAGAGAAATGGAACCTAGATGGTATTTGGTACCGGGGACACAGTTGCCTCTGAATTAACGGTGGATACCGGAACCACGTTTCTAACCGCCCAGGCTGCCAAGGCCTGAGTTATCTGCTTTGCAGCAGGATGACTGCTGTGATATTTCATCTTCCTCGCAAAGGACTGTTGGACAGTCAATTGCTTACTGGAAGTAGTACAAGTGGTCTTCCGACTTCCCCTCTGGGATGACGATCGACTCCCAGCAGCAACAACAGCAGTGCCAGCAGCAGAAGGAGTTACACTCAAGGATGCATCGGAGGAATCCCAGGCAGGAGAGGACTCATCAGACTTGCCAGTGACATGGCCTGCAGGACTATTGGCTTTCCTGGGTAAGGAGGAAATTGACACTGAGGGAGTTGGTGGTGTGGTTTGAAGGAGCTTGGTTACAAGAGGAAGGGATTTAGTTGTCATTGGACTCCTTCCGCTGTCACCCAAAGTTTTTGAACTTGTCACTGACTTCTGATGAATGCGGTCCAGGTGACGTATAAGGGAGGATGTTCCTAGGTGGTTAACGTCCTTACCCCTACTTATTACAGCTTGATAAAGGCAACACACAGCTTGACACCAGTTGTCCGCATTTGTGTTGAAATAATTTCACACAGAAGAGCTGATTTTTTTTGTATTTTGACCAGGCATGTCAATGGCCATATTCGTCCCATGGACAACAGGTGTCTCCCCGGGTGCCTGACTTAAACAAACCACCTCACCATCAGAATCCTCCTTGTCAATTTCCTCCCCAGCGCCAGCAACACCCATATCCTCATCCTGGTGTACTTCAACAGTGACATCTTCAATTTGACTATCAGGAACTGGACTGCGGGTGCTCCTTCCAGCACTTGCAGGGGGCGTGCAAATGGTGGAAGGTGCAAGCTCTTCCCGTCCAGTGTTGGGAAGGTCAGGCATCGCTACCGACACAATTGGACTCTCCTTGGGGATTTGTGATTTAGAAGAATGCACAGTTCTTTGCTGTGCTTTTGCCAGCTTAAGTCTTTTCATTTTTCTAGCGAGAGGATGAGTGCTTCCATCCTTATGTGAATCTGAACCACTAGCCATGAACATAGGCCAGGGCCTCAGCCGTTCCTTGCCACTCCGTGTCGTAAATAGCATATTGGCAAGTTTACGCTTCTCATCGGACGCTTTCAATTTTTTGATTTTTGGGTCATTTTACTGAACTTTTGTTTTTTGGATTTCACATGCTCTCTACTATGACATTGGGCATCGGCCTTGGCAGACAACATTGATGGCATTTCATCCTCTCGGCCATGACTAGTGGCAGCAGCTTCAGCACGAGGTGGAAGTGGATCTTTATCTTTCCCTATTTTAACATTTTTGTTCTCCATTTTTTAATGTGTGGAATTATATGCCAGTATCAATAGCATTGGCCTACTACTATATATACTGCGCACAACTGAAATGCACCATAGGTATAGAATGTAGATGGATAGTATACTTGACGACACAGAGGTAGGTACAGCAGTGGCCTTCCGTTCCGTACTGCTATATATACTAGTGGTCACTGTGTCAGCAAACTGCACAACTGAAATTCACCACAGGTATAGAATCTAGATGGATAGTATACTTGACGATACAGAGGTAGGTACAGCAGTGGCCTACTGTACCATAATGCTATATATTATATACTGGTGGTCAGCAAACTGTGCAAAACTGAAATGCACCACAGGTATGGATGGATAGTATACTTGACAACACAGAGGTAGGTACAGCAGTGGCCTTCCGTGCCGTTATGTATACTGGTGGTCACTGTGTCAGCAAACTGCACAACTGAAATGCACCACAGGTATAGAATCTAGATGGATAATATACTTGACGACACAGAGGTAGGTACAGCAGTGCCCTTCCGTACCGTACTGCTATATATACTGGTGGTCACTGTGTCAGCAAACTGCACAACTGAAATGCACCACAGGTATAGAATCTAGATGGATAGTATACTTGACGACACAGAGGTAGGTACAGCAGTGGCCTTCCGTACCGTACTGCTATAGATACTGGTGGTCACTGTCAGCAAACTTCAAAACTAAAATGCACCACAGGTATAGAATGTAGATGGATAGTATACTTGATGACACAGAGGTAGGTACAGCAGTGGCCTTCCGTACCATACTGCTATATATACTGGTGGTCACTGTGTCAGCAAACTGCACAACTGAAATGCACCACAGGTATAGAATCTAAATGGACAGTATACTTGACAACACAGAGGTAGGTACAGCAGTGCCCTACCGTACCGTACTGCTATATATACTGGTGGTCACTGTCAGCAAACTGCAAAACTAAAATGCACCACAGGTATAGAATCTAGTTGGATAGTATACTTGACGACACTGAGGTAGGTACAGCAGTGGCCTTCCGTACCGTACTGCTATATATACTGGTGGTCACTGTGTCAGCAAACTGCACAACTGAAATGCACCACAGGTATAGAATCTAGATGCATAGTATACTTGACGACACAGAGGTAGGTACAGCAGTGGCCTACTGTACCGTAATGCTATATATTATATACTGGTGGTAAGCAAACTGCGCAAAACTGAAATGCACCACAGGTATGGATGGATAGTATACTTGACGACACAGAGGTAGGTACAGCAGTGGCCTACTGTACCGTAATGCTATATATTATATACTGGTGGTCAGCAAACTGTGCAAAACTGAAATGCACCATAGGTATGGATGGATAGTATACTTGACGACACAGAGGTAGGTACAGCAGTGGCCATCTGTACCGTACTCCTATATATTATATACTGGTGGTCAGCAAAATTATGCACTGTACTACTATATACTACACAATGCAGCACAGATATGGAGTGTTTTACAGGCACAACGTATACTGGTGGTCACTGGTTAGCAAAACTTTGCTCTGTACTCCTCCTATATAATATTATACTGGTGGTCCCCAGTCCCCACAATAAAGCAGTGTGGGCACAGATATATGCAGCACACTGAGCACAGATATGGAGTGTTTTTCAGGCAGACAACGTATACTGGTGGTCACTGTCAGCAAATCTCTGCACTGTACTCCTCCTATATAATACAGCTGCTCCCCAGTCCCCACAATTAAGCAGTGTGAGCACAGATATATGCAGCACACTGAGCACAAATAAGGAGCGTTTTTTTCAGGCAGAGAACGGATAAAACTGGTGGTCACTGATCAGCAAAACTCTGCACTGTACTCCTCCTATATTAATATAAAGCTGCTCCCCAGTCCCCACAATGATATAAGCAAGCACAGATATTTGCATCAACTCAACAATGAATAAACGGAGAGGACGCCAGCCACGTCCTCTCCCTAACATTTCCAATGCACGAGTGAAAATGGTGGCGACGCGCGGCTGCTTATATAGAATCCGAATCTCACGAGAATCCGACAGCGGGATGATGACGTTCGGGCGCGCTCGGGTTAACCGAGCCATACGGGAGAATCCGAGTATGCCTCGGACCCATGTAAAATGGGTGAAGTTCGGGGGGGGTTCGGTTTCCGAGGAACCGAACCCGCTCATCACTAACTCCAGGACAATGGAGGTAATATAGGGACAGCCAAGGGAAGTTTACATTTAGGACTCTCCTTCCTGCCATCTCCCAGAGTCAAAGCAGCTGTGTTGCCAATCCCCACAAACAGCCCAAAGGAGCTAAAACATTACTACGTTATGTGTTATCTTATTTGTTTGTAATGATCTACAGTATATTGTTCTAAACATTTTACTTTCACTTAGAACATGTACGGCTTCATATGAAGAATTTGCAACATTGTAATTCATATATTGCCATTTCAAAGAAACATTCTAGCTTAATTAAACCACAATTTTCTGATATATTTTGACATTACCTAATGGCTTGTTTTATATTCTTTTCAGTCATTTAATGCAAACAGCTATTATAACACTATTCAGTGCATTCTACACACACACACACACACACACACACACACACACACACACATATATACATACATACACACCAATTCGCCGGCACTCTGGTCGCCTCCCAGGGCTCACTTGCTCCGGTGCCATTCCCTAGGGTATTGCATCCCCACACATATCTTGCAAAAATAAGGCGGCACTAAGAAACTCTTCCAGTGAAGAAATAAAATGTATTCACTGCATCACATCAACGTTTCGGGGACGTGCTCCCCTTCATCAGGATATACATATACAGATCCTACAGTAAAACCTGGCCCCTGCACTTAATCTGGATCATCACATCTAGGAAAGCGGAATGGCAGGATGTGCAGCTTCTGCATTCATCTGGCTGCCTGCAGATACAGGGATTCTAGAGACCCTGGCCAATATTTACTAAGAATTCGAGTTTGTCCGTTTTGTGTTTTTTTTTCTAAGTCCCAATCCGGGAATTCACTAAGCACCAATCTCGGCAGTGTTTGGACTATTCGTAATGGTTTGCAAAGTTCCGAAATATGAATGAATAGACCATCGGTCAAACGCGGCTGTTATTTCATACAATACGGGAGTTCACTATTCATTCGTATTTGGGTGTTAGTTTCTGAGTGCTCAATTGCGGTCGTATTTTTTTGCGAATCGGTAAAAAAAGTGGCAAAGAAATAGACCTGCTTTTTTCAATCGTGTTTACATGTGTTGCAACTCAAAAATCAATCACACCTGAATTAGGATGCCTATAAAAGGATGTTAGGCCCATTTCAATACACCTACACTCAGAAATGGCAGCAGGACTGTGGGCCAGTGATCTTTTGTGTGCTGTGGGATTCCTCAGACTCAGACATCAGCCTGTAAGTACCCAGGGCCAAGAAACTGAACATGGTCAGCAGGTTGTACAGGTTCCGCGGAGGCTGCGCAGGCCTAGTTTTTTTAGGGGGCGTTTAAACTTGAACACATTGTCCGATGATAAGGTCATAGAGATGTTCCGTCTAAATCGTAACAACATTTTCCGTCTGTATGACCTTGTCAAACTGGGCCTAGACCCTGAGACAGCACGCTCTCGCTCTGTCTCAGGCCTGCACAAACTCCTGGCTGTGTTGCATTTTCTGGCTACTGGCAGCTTTCAGGCTGTGTCTGGGCATGTCATAGGAATCTCACAGCCCTCATTTTCCAGAATCTTAACACAGGTGATGTATACCTAACTACCTCTTCAGTTTTTTGTTTGTTTTAACTTCTCGGTGGCCAGTTCTGTCCTAAAATCTCATGTTTATTGTTCTTTAAAATATACACACAGGTGTTGGCTGTTTTGCAGCCCCACATCGAGTCCTCAATCTGCTTCCCTACCCAGGAGTCTCAGTGGCATGCCGTCATGGTAGATTTCTATGAGCTGGCTGGCATGCCCAATGTGCTTGGAGCCATAGATTGCACACAGATTCAGCTGAGACCACCTAGGGGCAGGCAGCACATTTATACTAATCGCCATTTCGAACACTCCACAAATGTGCAGGTGGTTTGTGATGCAAATCTCAAAATAATGAGTGTTGTTGCTAGTTACCCTGGGGGCTGCCATGACTCCTTCATGCTCAGTCAGTCATCCCTCTTTGATAAGTTTGAGGACGGACAAATGCCAGATGGATGGCTGCTGGGTATGTAATTTGATATGTGTAGACCTGCGTATACTTTGTCCAAATACAGGTGCAGATGTATTAACCTGTAGAAGGCATAAGGAAGTGAGAAACCAGTGATATGTGCAAGGTGATAAAGGCACCAGCCAATCAGCTCCAATATGTAAACGAACATTTAGGAACAGATTGTCTGCTGCCTTTATTACCTTGCACATATCACTGGTTTATCACTTTACTTGTGCCTCGTACAGGTTAATACATCTGCCCCACACTGTGTTACTTATGTGTTGCTGTATGTTAACATGAATCACGTTACTATATCTGTCTTTTAGGTTATGGAGGATATGGCTGTTTCTCTTGGCTTCTAACTCCATTGTCCCGACCTGATACCCCTGCTGAACACAATTACAATCATGTACATAAGTCCACGCAGAATGTGATAGAAAGATGTTTTGGTGTGCTGAAATCTAGGTTTCGGTGTCTGGATAAGTCTGGTGGCCTTTTGTTGTATAGTCCCTCCAAGGTGACTCAAATTGTGTTCTGCTGCTGCTTTCTTCATAACATGTGTTTGCAACAACATCTGCCACATGTTGAGGAGGAGGAGGAGGAGGAGGAGGAAGAAAGGAAGCCAGCAAGCAGAGGAATTAGAGACATCTGGTGATACTTGGAGTACAGATGTAGGGAGGCAGGTTAGGCAAGAGCTCATCACTCGCTATTTCTAAGGTAAGTTTGGTTTGCTTATTTCATTTGTTGTGTAATCATAAATAGATGTTTTGCCATTTTTATTGGCAAAACCATTACTCAGAATGTGTCTGTCTCCTTGACACATACAAACATACCCTCGCTTTATGCAATACAAATGTCGCATGTGTATTGTGTGTATTTTTAAACTCAAAACAACAGATTATGAGTGGCATGCATTAAGTCTGGATAAGTGATCGTAAACTTGCAGTGCTAATTTATTACAAGCACACATAATCCATTTAGTATTTTACTTTATCATTGTGTGTAACGTCCTAATGCACAGGTTCACAAACTCGGCCCTCAGGACCGCACACAGTGCATGTTTTTCACGTAACCCAGTAGAAGCATAGGTGTATGAATTACTCACAGACATATGTTAAAAGGTTCACAGGTGGAGCTAATTATGTCACTTGTGATTCTGTGAGTAGACCTGCAAAACATGCACTGTGTGGGGTCCTGAGGGCTGAGTTTGAGAACCTGTGTTCCCAAAAAACACTCCTCAACATATAATATGTTAGCCTTGAGGAATACATGTGTCCCTATGTGTGATGCACCATCATATTTAAGGGACACAAACTTTCTGTAATCAGAAATAATTTATTTCCTAATGTTTGATGCAGTAAACTTGCTGATGTGTAAGTGAATACACAGTTTGCCACATATATACATTATTATACACATTCTTTGTTTTTTGGTTAAAAAGTTCTTATTTGTTGGTTTCTGCACCATGTGTAATAACATTCTTACTAATTTTTAGCACACACAAACATGTCCCAACAATATTGACATTCATTTTGTCAATGTTTTTATAAAAAATCAATGCCAACATATTAAAAGCTTTTTACGCAACTCAATTGTGTTCTTCTTGTAATGTTGTATAGAGAAGAAAGGTAAAATAGTTATCAATAACATTGTAATTTAGATTGTCGGCAGGAAATGAGAATGATTGGAATCTAGAAAGAGTAATGATTAGAAAAAAATCAAGTGGTCTGTTTACTTCCTGCTAAAGACATTCTGCCTGGCTGCCAATTATTGTGTCTGCAGGATATGAGAATGATTGGAATCTAGAAAGAGTAATGATTAGAAACAAATCAAGTGGTCTGTTTACTTCCTGCTAGCATGTATGTGCGGCACCTTCAACATTTCCCTCCTCCAATACAAAAAAAAATGGTAAAGAATAAATGTGCGTACAAATTTTATGTTGTTGTTTGTACCACTTATAATTAATGATGTTGTATAAATTGTCAAGGAGCTAAGTGTAATATATTTTTTGCCAAACATACACTTACTAACTATTTTGAGTTACTTATCACAAATGTCTAACTTGTATTTTTTTCACGTTTTTTTTGGTGGCTGCTTGTCCTGCCCTTTGCCTTTAGCACTGTCATGTTGTTGTGCTCTGGTGGAGCGTCTTGGTGGTGATGAGACTGGCGTGATATTTGGAGTAGTCGTACCAGAACTGCTGCTTGTTTGCTGTTGGTGCATGCATCTGAGTGTTTCATTCAGGTTAGTGAGGGTGGCATTGAGTTCACGTGTAGCAGCATTTTGATTGTCTACAATTCGGAATAAACTTTCATTAATCTTTTGATTGTTTTGAAAAATGTTCATATAACTTTGCTGTTGTCTGTGCTGTTCTTCCATTAGTATATGCTGTTCTTTCATTAGTCTGTGCTGTTCTTCCATTATGCGCTGTAAGTTGCCCATGACCTGTGTAATGTCTGTAAGCATGAGTTCCATGGTATTGCCAATTCTGGTTGTTTGTTCATTTTGTCTACTCAGATTTCTTGATATTCTTCTGAGGTGAGATGGTAGGCTTGCAAACATTTGTGTCTGCCTACGCCGGCAATCTTCATTAGTGGCCTGCTGTCTAGCCCAAATGGTCCAAAACACCTGATCAGGGCCATGTGTTACTGGTGTTGTTGGGCTGTGTTGTGGTGGTGGTGTGCTTTGCTCTGGTGGTGTACTCATAGGTGCTGGGGGGCTCATTCCTTGCCTTAATGGCTGCATTTCTAAGATGTTTGTATCCTCCATGTCACTGTGTTGCTGTTGTTGCGGAGGGATGCTGTTCCCAGGACTAGAAGCTGAAATGTTAAACAAATCTCCGTTAGCTATCCATATGTTTGAGAAATGTAAACAAATCACTACACATGGAACACATGTCATTCACTGTTGCTTTCAACTATTCTGCCTAGCAACATCATCACTCATAACTTAAATACATACATATGCCTGTTTGTGGCAAATGTGTGTGGTTACTTAATTGTGAAAGCAAACACTTTAGTTTTATTGTAGCTCACACATACTCCACCTTAAAAACACATTGGAATCCATAATGTGTTACCTTATAGCTTTGATCAAACAAATATAGTAATGTTTTTATATGTATTTTGCAATGTTACCTCAAGCACACATGTGAAATTTGGAAAAACAACCTTACTTTTTTCAATAAAAAAAACATGCTTTTTTGTTGCAGCATCTTACACACAATGTCATACTGTATGGCTCAAGTGGACATACATATCTTTACTGGATGTGGACAAGGCCATTTAGCTTGGATTCCATTTCTGGTTTTACTTACTGCGGTAAGTATCTAAGTTTTTGATGTGTTTTCACTTAATGCGGTTAAGAAAAATTTTGATTACGTTCTGAAATTTTTTACATTTATTTCAGTTTGATACTCACAATCAAGATGAGGGGAGTGTGGATGATGTCTTGGAGGTGTGTCCAAAATTTGGAGTGGAGGGACAGAACATACGGATGATAATCTTCGTGGCGGGGTAGCCTGCTGTGGTTGGCCCGGGACATACAACCTTGCTTTCTTTTCGGCCACAGGTTTTTTGTGGTGATGTCTTACAGAAGTCCCACTTCTGCTGCTCCATACTTCTTTTGATGGACCTTTTAATGAAAGTGCAATTTTGTTATGGCCATTCCTTTACAAACATACCCTATACTACAATGGACACTATACCTGCTTCCGCAGCGTCATCATCATCAGATGTGATAGGAGTTACTGGCCGACGAGTAGTACTGCTTTTTTCAAACACTGTATAATAAAAAAAAAAATATTCATGCTATTGTTAATACATCCACCCATTATGCTTACAAATATTCATTCTTTAAGAAATGCTTGCTTTATTTCTTAAAAAAACATAAGGGCCGGAAAAAAAAATACAATACATAAAACAATAAACATTGTCCAATAGACATATGCACTATGGAAAAATCAACACAGGAAAACATGTACAGGACACTGACATAGGCCACAAGTAAAAAAAAAACCATTACCAACCAAAAACACACACATCTTCATTTTGTAATGAAAGGAAAAATATTACAGATGCAATATATAAATTGCTCTGTGATGTGCCACTCCAATCATACATTACCACTATATGAGCCGAACCAAAATGTAGAAATATTTTTAAAATTAGACTGCAGTGTGGTGTCACGGTACAAATACAAGCTAAAAATTATCAAAGAAATAGTGTTATTTTGTTTACAAATATTACATTATCTAATAATGACATTACACATGTAAGTGGTTTCAAAACCACTTTCCACTACTCCAGCCTCTAACATGACAACCACTGTTTTTTAAACATTGCACATGGATCACATAAATATAAAATATATTCACAATTATTTTTTTTAAAAAGGCACAAAAGGAAAACATTATTGCAGGACAATTCAGAGACACACCAAGTCCAAACTACACATGCAAAATATCTTTCAAAAAAACACATGACATACAATAAAGTAAGATGTTACATTGGCTTTTGTATAAAACATTAACCAAAGCAATCTATTTGCTGACACACACTTGAAGATGGGAGTAATATGCAACGTCACATGACACACATTTAAAAAAAAAAAGGTCATAGAATGTAAATGCAAATACACATGCTCACCATTCTTCCTGGGCCTATCTGAATCCCGGACATGGGTTGCAGAGACAACTTCAGGAGGTATTACACTCCACATGGGCTCCTCATACTCCAGATATATTGCAATATAGGGCTGCCCACCACCGGTTTTTCGAGCCGACTTGGCCTCCTTGGCCATTTTGGACTTGACACGTCGCTTTATGTCATAGTACCGTTTGCGGCACGTGTCCTCCGTCCGCTTGACCACCCCCTCACTATTGACAGCAGCAACAACTTTCACCCACAACACCGTCTTCCTCCGTGTTGGCACCTTGGCGGACTCAGGGCCAAATAGCTGCCTCTGATACTTCATCAGCTCACGCACCAATGCCACATTTTCTGCAAAACTAAACTTTACATTCCGCCCAGTCTTAGTAGTGGTGCCTGGCTGCGGAGCATTCTGACTGTCACTATCACTTGACGCTGCTGCAGCAACCTCACCCACCTCCTCCACCTCACTAACCTCACTAACACTCACCTCCTCCACCTGGCCAACCTCCTGCCCCTCACTCACACCCTCCACCTCACCCACCTCTGAGTCACACATAATTGTGTTTGTAAACAGTTAACACAGGATAAAAAAAAGACAAACAACACACTCCTCCACTACCACTACACAACTCACACACACACACACACACACACACACACACACACACACACACACACTGATAAGGGACTATAAAGAAAAATAACTTGGACTAAAAATGAAACAATACCACAAAATACAAGACTATAAGAATGACAATACGACTTTCAAACACAATACCACACTCAGAAATCGCTACCAACACTCCTCACCAAACCACAAATTCACCTACCTCCACAGCACAACCTCCCTCCTCCTCACCACTAACTAAACCCATGAGGTGCGGATGGTTTGGGGCGTATTTATATGGTTGCGCACAGACACTCCTACCATCTGAAACACAACCAATCACAAATGGGGATGAAAATCGAAACTGAAAGTGAAAATGCGGCCGCGGGAAAAAAAAACCCTGCCGCGTTTAACTTAGGAAAAAAAACAGCAAATACAACAAAAACACGTATGCAAACGACAATGACGGCCGTAAATGTTCTAAAAAAAAAACGACTGCCATCGACATCGGAAAACACGAAAACCATAAAGTCGACTGCTTTGTAACTTTGCGTATATGGATTAAAAAAGTTGCATGAAAATGCACCCGATACAAAACGAGTTTAAACACTACACAAACTGAATCAAACACGAATATTAGTAAATATTGCCCCCTGTGTGTGCTGCTCACATGCTCCACCCTTGCTTTGAAACTCGCCAGTCCCAGCACAGCAGTGAGGAGCAGGAAAGGGCACAGCATCAGACGCAGAGCCTGCCCTAACCAATATGATGCCCTAGGCAAGATTTTGGCTGGTGCCCCCTAGCACCACCGCTGGTTCTGCCTCTGACCTTGCACCTCTTTCCCAGCACCATTACCCCTCACCCATAGCAGTCCTTGTACCCCTTATATTTTAAATAGGAACAGTTCGCACATTTGATGCACAGCCCAAAAAGGGGCATCTTCTTGCTGGGAAGGGGCATGGCCACACAATAGTAACCCCAATTCCAATTACGCCACACAGTACTGCAACTTTATTCACATTTTATCTTGCGATAGTGTCCATAATTCATATTATATCCCACAGTTGTATCACTTTACCTTATAAACGTTACTCCTCACAGTAGAGCCCCTTATTCACATTACATCACACTGAATTGCTCCTTATTCACATTACACCACACCTTATTGCTCTTTATTCACATTAGACGACACAGTAGTGCCCTTTCTATATGCAACGCCACATAGTAGAGCATCTTATACACATAATGCCACACATTAGTAATGCATTTATACACAATTCCACACAGTAATGCCCCTTACACATATGAGACACATTAATGTCCTTATAAACATAATGCGCCTTACACATTATGACAACCTTTATTAATGCCCTTTTACACATAATGTCCCTTACACATATGGTGCACATTATTAATGCCCCTATACACATAATGACACACATAGTGCCCCCTACACATATGCCGCACATTATTAATGCCCTTATACACATAATGACACACATAGTGGCCCTTTACACATATGTTGCACATTATTAATGCATTTTTACATGACACACATAATGCTCCTTACACATATTCCGAACACTACTGCACAACCAACCCATTCACATGCACACAGCACTCACACTTCCACTAACACTATGACCTCTGCCTCTGCTTGGATACAGATGTGTCCACACAAATCTTGCATCAATGCTAACGTCGGGCACCTTTTTTTTAGGAAAATGCATCTTATTTGCATTGCTATGTGGCTAGGATGCACAAGCAGCTTCTGCTGATTAAACTGATATGCAGCATAAAATATATACTCGGCGCCTGATCCTTCTTTCATTAGCAGACGTAAATCTGGGACTGGGCTGCAGCTTCCTAATAAGGGCTTATTGCAGAAACCCCTTTAGCAAGCAAAATCACAAAAAATTAAAACCTTGCCCTTATTAATTGATTAACTAATCAGACCTTTTATGCTATTTTAATATTGATTATTATATCATTGATTATATCATAATTTTTGGTTATTTATGTGTAAATATATGGCCATATATGCTTCTTTTTTAAATAATAAATATACATATGTTTAATTTGATGTGACTGGACAGCGCTTCCTATTAAAACCTTGGTTTTAATTTTTTGTGATTTTGCTTGCTAAAGGGGTTTCTGCAATAAGCCCTTATTAGGAAGCTGCAGCCCAGTCCCAGATTTACGTCTGCTAACGAAAGAAGGATCAGGCGCGAGTATATATTTTGTGTTGTGTTTGGTTTACTATATTGCATACGAGGCAGCCAGATCCGCTACCATGTCTAAACTGAAATGTCTAACAGAGAGGCTGGAGAGGAGAGATATGTATTTGAAGGATAGGTATCCTTCACAAAGTGTAGAAATTGATAAAGAAAATCTAGAAGATATGCATGGTCTATTCAATAGACTAGAAAATCTATGTATTAATGAGACTAATCATTGGTGGGATCAGATTCTGTTACAAAAATATGTTGATCAGGATATAATTCCAAGGGGGCTAAGAATTTTAAAAGCACCCACATTTAAAGATGACAAATTATTTGTTGAGGATTGGAATTGTATTCTGGACACATGTTCAAAAAATCTTATGAAGTTGCTCATCAGATACAGAGAGAGGAAAGTAGGGGAACTGCAGAATGAAATAGAGAAAACACAGGAACTGTTAAAAGGGTTCTCGGAGGACCTAGCCTTTAATGAAAGGGATCAAAGGGTTAATAAGAAAATAGAGGATTTTGAACATTCTATCATTACTCGGAAAAATGGCAAACTAAAGAGGGATAGGATGGATTATGAAAAAGGTGAGGTACACTCCTATAACAGGTCTAGAAATTATACACAAGGAAATACCCAGAGGTATGTTTCCAGAGATAGAGTCACCAATTTTAGACAGGGTCCACCCTCTTCAAATAGGAGAAATAGTTATAGAGGGGTAGGCGATAGTGGGGACAGAAGGACTCACAAACAATTCAATAAGAGAAGAGGAGCCGATCTAGGCTCCCCCCTGAGTCTAAGAAATAGATATGAAGTGTTTGACACGGTGGATTCATCCTCAGCGAAAACTAATGTGGATTCCACTAATAATAGAAAGGAGGATTTTTTGGGGGAACGTCACAGATATCAGAACAGACCACTAATAAGAGAACAGGACCAAAGGTGGTCGCAAAAAAGATCAAGGGATCCAGAAGGAGGGGAACTAGAGGAAAGGGCACAACCAACAAAAAGTCTAAGACCAAATTAAGGGGTAAGGGGGTGTTTAATTTGTCATCAAAAGTATTGGACGAAAATGAATTGAGGCTTCTGGAGAAGGGCCTTAATTTTGCACCCACGACTAAACCTAATCTTTTTACTCTTTTTGTTGATTTAAATCGTTATGTGAGGACATTAAGTAGACAGAGATATTTTGCTCTGAAGAAGCTTAAAAGCAAAGGAGAAGAGGGTACACCTATCCTTCTCGATACCCAGGATAATATAGCTATTGATATTTTAGAAACTCTTGATACTGAGGTGTCTGTGAACAGTAAAGTATATGATATCAGGAAGACCACGGTACCCATTGAGAATATGAAGTTTAAAAATAGATCTAACTTTTATCCTCTGCAGTATAGAGGACCTTATATTGAAAGCTTTTTTATGGCAACTATGGACCACTTTAGAGGTCTATGTAGTAAAGAGGAAAACTGTAGATATTTTAGGGACAATCTCACAAAGGAAGAAAGACTGGCTGTTAAAAATCCCTGTTCAGACCCAGAGTTGACCATAAAACAGGCAGATAAGGGAGGGGGGGTAGTTCTCTTAAATACATCAGATTATGTGAGTGAGGCAAATCGCCAATTGGATAATCAGGTATATTATAGGAAACTAAAAGGCAATCCTACAGAGAAGTTTCTGAGTGATCTTAAGAGTCTGCTAGATAGGGCAATGGACGAGGGAGCTATTCAGAAGGAGGTTTACCAATTTCTACTTGCTCAATATCCGGTAGTTCCTACATTTTACTATCTCCCTAAAATCCATAAAAGTTTAGTTTCCCCTCCCGGAAGACCTATAATATCAGGAGTGGGATCAATGACGAATAATCTGTCTTATTTTGTTGACAGTTATTTACAGAAATATGTAAAATCATTGAGATCATACATAAAAGATACAACGTGTTTTTTGAAACTTATTGAGCAAGTAGAATGGAAACCGACTTATTGGCTCATTACATGCGATGTTGAATCGTTATATTCTAATATTGACCATACACTAGGCCTTCAGACTGTAGAATATTATTTATCACATGATGATACGAACACTGATGTTTTAAATAAGTTCATTTTATCTTCAATTGATTATATATTGAGTCACAATTATTTTTTGTTTAATAATAATTATTATTTACAAACACGGGGTACCGCCATGGGGACCAGGTTCGCCCCGAGCTTCGCCAACCTCTTCATGGGGCGCTTTGAGGAGGAACATGTGTGGGCGGAGCTCGGGTCGAGCCTGGTCCTCTATGGACGGTATATAGATGATTTATTTATGATTTGGGATGGGGATTTAAGTTCTATTAATAAATTTGTAGCTTCATTAAATCAAAATACTTTCGGGTTAACTTTCACAAGCACAGCACATCAGTCTGAAATAACATTCCTAGATATAGCCCTTGTAATAGTGGATAACAAGCTCACTACAAGTACCTATATCAAAAATGTAGATCAAAATAGATATCTTAATTTTAAAAGTGGTCATTACAGTAAATGGAAAACGAATATCCCTAAAAGTCAGTTCTTGAGGGTTAAACGGAACTGTTCTTGCCCCGAGATGTTCCAGAAACAGGCAGCATGTATGTATGATGCATTTCTTGAACAAGGGTACCCCAGAAAATTGTTAGATACGACACTAGCTGAGGTCACCAGAATGGATAGGGGGTCTCTCTTAGATGACCAAATATCAAGGAGTCAGTCTGATAAAAATGATAAAAAGAATATTAATAGGAGTGTGAATTTTGTTACACAATATAACTCCAAAGCTTTTGCCATCAAGCGGATTGTAAAGAAGAATTTTCACATCTTGGAATTAGATGAACTTCTAAACAGTACTGGTATATTAAATGACAATATCATATTTAGAAAATCTACAAATTTAAAACAAAAATTAGCTCCGAGTCATTTCAGAATAAAAAATAAAACATCAGAAGTGAATATATTATCAGAGATGTGGCTCTCCAGTAAACCATATGGTTTTCATAGGTGTGGGAAAACAGGTTGTTTTACATGCAACTGTACGAATAGAAAGACTACATCTTTTTCTTCTAATGTATCTGATGAGACATTTTTAATTAAAGATTTTATTAATTGCAGGTCTGATTTTGTGATTTATTTGCTGGTCTGTGGATGCGGTCTTCAATATATAGGCCGCACGATCAGACAACTACATATCAGGTTCATGGAGCATAAAAGAAATATTCTAATGAACTCCAGAACGAACTCTCTGTATAGACATTTTTCTGATTGTCAGAAGGGCTCTATTAGAAATACAAAAATCATAGCCATTGAACAGATAAAAGCAACAGCAAGAGGGGGAGATAGATATAACCGTCTATGTAGACGAGAAGCCTTCTGGATTTTTAGCTGGAAAACTTTAGTACCAGGGGGACTTAATGATACAATAGAATTGAACAATATTTAAGTATCCACTCCCCTTCATATGATATTTTTAGTCTATTATATGATTTTTTAAATGTTTGAATTTTTTTTTTAAATATTTAAATATTTAAAAATGGCTATAGAATAATGGTGGGATAAGTTGGCAGACTTTTTTCTGGATTTTAATTTAATTTAATTTTATTGTATGTTATAATACTGTTCTGAATGAAAATCAATAGCTGGAACGCAAAAATTACTATGTGGAACGCAAGCGACATGTGACCGGGATGTGGTTTTATACTTGCGTTAATGGAGGATGCATACACTGGTCATTATACTAATGATAAATGTGAGTTAAGTGTGCTCCCAGGTGGGCTTATGCTGCCTGTTGATTTTGACAATTAGAGGTTAAAAGGGGCACCAAACGGATCAATGAACATACACGTCTGAGGAAGCCGCCGAGTACCCGGAAGTGGATAGGCGGAGAAACGCGTCACGTGATCGGGCTGCAATCTCTGTGTGAGCTGTGAGCTGTGAACTGCCGCTCTTGAGAGCCGTACCTCACGCTGGAAACAAGTGTGCTACTTACGTGTCCACACGGCTGGAAAGAGAGAGAGGGAGCGCTCCCCCGGCTTGTAAGTCCTATTGGATCCATTTTACAATAATCCTAACATTGGTCTCCAATTTGCAAACAGCCCCCGAAAATTGCTATATATGGGAGGTAGGAGTTAAACTTACCAGTGATTTTTTGCACAACTAACAATGGAATAAGATTGGATCCAATTATCAAATGGACTAACATGATAAATACTAATGAATGATTATAACAAGATTGCATGCCCTTATTAATTGATTAACTAATCAGACCTTTTATGCTATTTTAATATTGATTATTATATCATTGATTATATCATAATTTTTGGTTATTTATGTGTAAATATATGGCCATATATGCTTCTTTTTTAAATAATAAATATACATATGTTTAATTTGATGTGACTGGACAGCGCTTCCTATTAAAACCTTGGTTTTATTTTTTTGTGATTTTGATATGCAGCATGCCTATATACTGTGTGAGACTGTGGTTGTATCTGCATATGAAATGCTACATACAGAATATAGGCATGCCGCATATCATTTTAATCAGCAGAAGCTGCTGATGCCCCCAGGCATATCAAATGCCCTAGGCAATTGCCTACTTTGCCTATGCCTATGGCCGACTCTGATCAGACGGAGAAGAGGGAGAGCCTGGTCTGAAGGTGCATGCATCATTTAACAACCAGCCTCATGGAGGGGAGGGGCGGGGGCAGCGTGCACAGCCAGGTGGGAGTTACTAACTATGGAGGTCATTCCAAGTTGATCGTAGCTATGCTAAATTTAGCACAGCTATGATCATCTTCCCTGACATGCGGGACGCCCAGCACAGGACTAGTCCGCCCCGCATGTCAGTGCCGGCCCCCCCGCACAAATACAAAAGCATCGCACAGCGGCGATGCTTTTGTATTTGTGGCCTAACTCCCGGCCAGCACACTGGCTTGCCAGGAGTTGATCATCGCTGCCACTAGCCGCAGTGGCTGCGTGAGACATCACACAGCCGCCGCGGCCTGCCCCCCCAACGGTCCAGCCACGCCTGCATTGGCCAGACCACGCCCCCTAAATGGTGACTTAACGCCACCGTCCAGCCCCTCTTGCCCTGCGACCGCCTCTGCCTGTCAATCAGGCAGAGGCGATCGCTACTGAATGACGGCCCTCGGCACCGGCGCATGCGCAATTCCGACCTGATCGCTGCGATAAACTGCAACGAGCGATCAGGTCGAATGAACCCCAATATGCGGAGGGCCCTGGTCACTGTCAATCACCAGCTATTGGAGTTTTAACTTTCCAAACTGCTATATAGTAAATTTTGTAGTTTAGAGGGCAAGCCCACCTGCAATGCAGCAACTTACAAAAAAAAAAGCATTTTGATGCATAACCCAATGGTCAAAATTTAATCCATGTCCCCATGGCAGTAAGGATAATCATAGTGGCACTCCATGCCACCCATTCAATCCCACAGTGGTAACTGTAGACCAGTGATTTTCAACCTTTTTTTACTCGCGGCACGCTGAACAATATTTTAAAATTGCCATGGCACACCATCGGTTCCCCACAGGAAAAAAACAAAAACCACACATTGGCCCTCACAGTAAAACAAAAATCCACACATACATTGGCCTACAAAAACAATCACATTGCTCTCCACATAAATCATGTTGCTCCCTACATAACTCCTATTGCTCGCCAAATTAATCAATCACATTGCTCTCCACATAAATCCTATTTCTCCCCACATTAATTATTCACATTGTTCCCCACATAAATCCTATTGTTCCCTACAGGAGAAATAAAATAACAAATATTAGCCCCTACCGGTCAGCTGTCCTCCTCCCTGTCCCTCAGTGGCGGGGGTTGTTCATAGTGGAGTGCTGCGAATACTGAGCAGGGGGCGGTCAGGCAGGTGTGGATGTGAGTGGGCAAGGAAACCTGTGGGTGCAGGCGGGGACTAGAAGATGTGTATGCAGGTGGGTGGGCTGGGTGGTGATACGCGGCGGCCGTGACCTATGATATCACACCGCCGTGTCTTCAAGGCATAGGTCACGGCTGGAGCACGACTGATCCTCTAAAAAGAGCTTGGGCCAACAGTTCACTCTGAAGGTGCTCTGGCTCCGCGGCACACCTTGCAACTGGTCGCGGCACACTAGTGTGCCACGGCACACTGGTTGAAAAAGCCTGCTGTAGACTCTTACTCCTGCTGATTCTGCACTTCTACAGTTCCCCGGTTTTAAACCTGCATGGAACTCCTGTTTGTCATTCGCTCCATAAGAGCCTGAGGTGAGCAGTTACAGCTACTTTCAGGTGATTGATACAAGGATGTAATGAATAAATATACTGTCACCACCCATGAGACAAACAAGTGATTATACACATTGCAATACCTGTGGCTATAAAACATATTGGACCATCTGGAATTTTCCCAGTTTTATTTTCTTATTATATCTTGTAATCAAAATACTTTTATTAGACACTATACAGCTTAATAATCTTTGAGTTTCCTACGTTTACCAATTATGTAATGTTTGCAGAGATCGAACAAAAGCAGTCAATGGACCTCCTTCAGTAAGGATTGCAAAATTAGAAAATCGCAATCCGGCCGATTACACCTGTCAACACGAATTTTGAGTATGGGTTCTGCATATATGATTTTTATTTCTTCCACATTACTAATTAAAGAAAAAATAGTTTTACCCCCAGAATGAAATTACGGATTTTAAGAAAATTTCCCTATTTTCATAACTTTATTGTATGTAAAAATAAAACAAACTTTTGTTATGAATTTGATTTACTTTTATTTACAAACAAGTACTGTAACAGAATACATAAAAAAGTTTAGAAATGAATATTTTTCGTATTTCTTCTGTGATTGTATGGACTTTCTCGTATTAGCCCCCAAATATAATCCCCCATCATACTCTCATTGTATTGCCCCTGACAATGACGTTCAAAGTCCATCACATCTTGATGAAAATGTTCACCTTGCTTCCGAATAGGCACCCATGTTATCTTTAAATTGGTCCAAGTTGCGTTGTATCGCTGCAATGTGCATGCGCACACTGACTATGAACCACATGAGTGAAATGCCACTTGTACTGTATTCAAAGCAATTCTATATCATATTGTCTTGTTAGTGATCTCATGTGACAAGTCAATGTTCTGCACTTTGCTAGTTAAGTCAACTCTGTTCTGTGCAGATCTGCATTTGATTGTTTATGATTAGCTGCATTTTCCCATGTGACTGGTCAAAGGGTTATATCCTCCATTTTTGTTACTACACAGTTATCAGTGCATGAGTTGCTGACAGGCTGTGTTAAGTCTCCTCTACCCCAGAGACTTATATTTTATTTCCATGCACTGTTTATTCTCTTATTTGTAATGTAAGGATGTGCCCTGTGGGCACATCCATGCTTGGTGCGTGGTGGCGGGTGTCCGGTGCAGGGATTACCTTTTTCCCTGCACCGGACCAGAGACTGCGGAGAGCGGCGCGGCGGCGCTTTGAACTTGGCGCCGCTCGGGCCGCCAATCAGAAGCGCCGCCCGCGGCATTTGAATCTTGGCGCCCTCCGGGAGCCAATCGCGGCTCCCGGAGCGGCAGCCAATCGTGGAGAGACGCGGCGAGCCAATCGGCGCTCGCCGCGTCATAGGCCCCGCCTCCGGCGTCTGACGTCAGACGCCGGGCGGGACGCAGAGCAGGAGGCCGCGCCGGAGAGCGGCGAGGAGAGAAGTCACGGCGGGAAGCAGCGGAGGAGGTCGTCGGCGCGCCGGAGCGCAGAAGAGGATCCGGCGCCGAGGAGAAGACGACGACCGCGGGGAGAGGAGGTCCTGAGGCCGCGGAAGAGGCCAGAAGACGTCGGCCTGCAGAAAGAAGATGTCCAGCGGCGGCTGGACGCAGGGAAAAGACGGAGGCGCCGCTGGCCAGGACGGGTCAGCGGCAGAAGACGGTGGAGGCCCCCGGGTTAGGTAAGGCCTCAGTGAGGCATCCTTCCCCCCCCTCCCCTTTTCCTCCCTCGACCACCAGGGACGGGCATTAGGCCCGAGGACACAATTCAGGCGCTAGGCCTGGGCACAGTTAGGAGTTTGGGCCCCCAATATTGATGAGGTGGTTTGGGCATTAGGCCCAAGCCACCCCACCCATGCGGCACCAGTTAGGCGGGCACTAGGCCCGGGGGACAATCTAGGCACTAGGCCTGTGGCTAATAGAGGGCGTTAGGCCCTAGGGTATTTGTGGCCAAATTAGGGATACATTAAGGTGACCCTGGGCACAAGGCCCAGGTCACCCAACGGACAGCAAGGTAGGCGGGCGCTAGGCCCGTGGGCAAAGTCAGGCCTCCGGCCTGTGGGCAGTTAGGGGGCGCTAGGCCCAGCGAAGCAGTGTTTCCCTGAGGTGAGTAAAGGTGGCGCTGGGCGCTAGGCTCAGGCCACCCTGAGAGTACGGTAGGTGGGTGAGCTGTGCTGTCCCCACTACTGGGTGTTCTGGGTCGGGTAGATAAAGGGACAGCACCGTTTTATGTTGTAACTCCGATAGTGTGATATATGTTACCGTGCAGGGCAAAGTGTATGTGTTTAAGTTGTGCCTAGTTGTGTTGCACCACACCCACAGAGCTAGTTTGAGGGCTCGGCTGTTGTATTTAGTGTAGGGTGTGACACTAGGGTAGAGTTAGGCCCTGCACGGCTGTTTCTCTTTGCCTCCTTACAGGGACCTGTAAGTGGAGAAGATCGGAGTGCAAGACTTGTGACGGTGAGTAGCATCCGTGTACGTCTGTCCCTTGTTTGTCCCCGAGCGCCGGAGTTAGGATTGCTCACGGATGTGAGAATCCCTTTCATCACACTACGTGCGAAAGCGCGAGTGTGTGAAAGCTGGGTAGCTGAGGCTTTGTGCCGGTGATGACCATTCACCCAGCCGGTGAAGGTCGCAGCCACCCCTGGGGTATCCCCTGTTCCACCGGAAGCAGGGTCGATACCCCCTTTAATGTAAACCCTTCTCTCCTCAGCTAGGTCGTCGGTCAGCTCCGAGGGGGAATCGCCGTGTCCGGATCCGACTGAAGAATTCCAGGTCCGTTGAAGGTTCCGGTACCTGAAGGTGAGAGAGAGCGGCGCCTGGTGAGTACAGAGTCTACACCTGCACGACAGCAGGCACCACCACACGCACCGCACCTCTCACAGTTACATGCACAGTGATCTATTCTGCAGAACTACAGCTATATTATATGGACAATCATTCCAGTTTGTATTACCAAAAGGTTTATAGTTCCAGAAATCTCATCGAGAGAGATGCATTGAGAGATGGACATGGTTTAGCTATCTGAATAGTTACACACTGCTTATGTGTAATGAGGGTCAGAATACCACTTGCTTTCCCCTCGCTTGTCCCCTCCCTTACTTACTAAAACACGCTTCTCCTTATATGGTCATTCAAAAACTTGAATTTAATTTTTATTGATTATTGTAAAATGGACAAAAGCAAAGTTTTTCAAAAATAAAAAAAGGTTTTGGTTATTTTTCGATATAGAGCAGTGGTTCTCAAACTCGGTCCTCAGGACCCCACACAGTGCATGTTTTGCAGGTAACCCAGCAAGTGCGCAGGTGTATTAATTACTGACTGACACATTTTAAAAGGTCCACAGGTGGAGCTAATTACTTCACTTGTGATTTTGTGAGGAGACTTGCAAAACATGCACCATGTGGGGTCCTGAGGACCGAGTTTGAGAACCTGTGATATAGAGAATCAGAAAATAGTCATTAAAATAAAGACTCAAATTTTTATTTTTATTTTTTGTTGACCGGTGTTATCGAACGACTGCACATGTGCAGCATTCGCATTGCTCATGTGCGAGTAAAAATAGTGACAGAAATTGCGTACACATCATGATCGTGATCGCAATGCAGCCACTGTTTGACTAACAGGAAGTAAAGTTTCTGGGCGGAAACCTACCATTTTCTGGGTGTGTCTAAAAAAAACGCAGGCGTGCACAGGCGTTTTTAAGGAGGGCCTCTGTTGTCAGCAATGACCTCTTCCAGCCTCTTGTGTCACAAGAATTGTAGCTGACCTTGTCTGGCGCAGACAGGAAAAATGTTCAATGTTCTAGGAATTGCATATGGTTTTGCGATCAGCCGGCATATTGCAATGCATTGGAAATTCTGCAATGAGCATTTTTTCTGTATTTCTGGGTGGCAACTACTGTACTTGATTGCAGCAACTGCTTTTTAGCAGAAATTGCAATCCTCATTGAATAAGGTCCAAAGTTCAGTTTATTTACAACAAACAGCAATAATTATTTTGAAATTACGTTCCATTTCAAATTTAAATAAATTAATGAAATTAGGAGCTTTCCCTAAAAATAAATAAGAGATGAGCAGTTTGGATTTACTGTGTACTTTTTTCCAAACTAGTGAAAATTCTGATTTACAGTATCTTATTGGCAATACACATGAGAGCCAACAAGCCAATAAGATTATGTTTTTGAAATCCGAGTATAACCGAGTATATCCGAACTGCTCATCTCTTAAAATAAACAGATTACATTGAGTGATGTTTACGTATTAACTTTACTATGTTGGCTATTTAATGGGAAAGCTTTTTACTCCCAGTTCATGTGTATTAAAGCAGTATACAATGCTAAAATTCATTGATTCTATGCATTTCTACTTTACAAAAATTATAAAATACCATTCTGGGGGGTTATTCACAGTTGTTAGCAAACCAAAAAAGTTAGCAATTAGACAAAACCATGTTGCACTATGGGGGTAATTCAGAGTTGATCACACCAGCAAATTTGTTAGTAGTTGGGCAAAACCAGGAGGGTAATTCCAAGTTGATCGCAGCAGGAATTTTGTTAGAAGTTGGGGAAAACCGTGGGGGTCATTCCGAGTTGTTAGCTCGGTAAAAATCTTCGCATCGCAGCGATTTTCCGCTTAATGCGCATGCGCAATGTCCGCACTGCGACTGCGCCAAGTAAATTTGCTATGCACTTAGGAATTTTACTCATGGCATTTTCATCGTTCTGGCGATCGTAATGTGATTGACAGGAAATGGGTGTTACTGGGCGGAAACAGGCCGTTTTATGGGCGTGTGGGAAAAAACGCTACCGTTTCCGGAAAAAACGCAGGAGTGGCTGGAGAAACGGGGGAGTGTCTGGGCGAACGCTGGGTGTGTTTGTGACGTCAAACCAGGAACGACAAGCAGTGAAATGATCGCAGATGCCGAGAGTAAGTCTGAAGCTACTCAGAAACTACTACGAGGTGTGTAATCGCAATATTGCGAATACATCGTTCGCAATTTTAAGATGCTAAGATTCACTCCCAGTAGGCGGCGGCTTAGCATGAGCAAATCTGCTAAAATTCACTTGCGAGCGAACAACTCGGAATGACCCCCCATGTGCACTGCAGGGGAGGCAGATTTAACATGTGCAGAGAGATTTGGGTGTGGTGTGTTCAATCTGCAATCTAATTTGCAGTGTAAAAATAAAGCAGCCAGTATTTACCCTGCACAGAAATAAAATAACCCACCCAAATCTAACTTTCTGCACATGTTATATCTGCCTCCCCTGCAGTGCACATGGTTTTGCCCAACTGCTAACAAAATTCTTGCTGCAATCAACTTGGAATTACCCCCCACGTGCACTGCAGGTGTGGCAGATATAACATTTGCAGAGAGAGTAAGATTTGGGGGGGGGGGTTATTTTGTTTGTGTGCAGGGTGAATACTGGCTGCTTTACGTTTACACTTTTTTTTACACTTTAAAATTTTTACACAATTCAGGTTTCAGTTTGAACACACCCCACCCAAATCTAACTCTCTCTGCACATGTTATATCTGCCCCCTGCAGTGCACATTGGCCCTCATTCCGAGTTGTTCGCTCGCTAGCTGCTTTTAGCAGCATTGCACATGCTAAGCCGCCGCCCTCTGGGAGTGTATCTTAGCTTAGCAGAATTGCGAACGAAAGATTAGCAGAATTGCGAATAGAAATTTCTTAGCAGTTTCTGAGTAGCTCCAGACTTACTCAGCCATTGCGATCAGTTCAGTCAGTTTCGTTCCTGGTTTGACGTCACAAACACACCCAGCGTTCACCCAGACACTCCCCCGTTTCTTCAGACACTCCCACGTTTTTCACAGAAACGCCAGCGTTTTTTTCACACACTCCCAGAAAACGGACAGTTTCCGCCCAGAAACACCCACTTCCTGTCAATCACAGTACGATCACCAGAATGATGAAAATTTCACGTTATGCCGTGAGTAAAATACCTAACTTTTGTGTAAAATAACTAAGCGCATGCGCTCTGTGAACCTTGCGCATGCGCATTAAGCGACTAAACGCAATATAGCGAAAATCGGCAACGAGAGAACAACTCGAAATGACCACCATGGTTTTTCCCAACTGCTAACACATTTGCTGCGATCAACTCTGAATTAACCCCTATATGTGGGGCAGATGTAACATGTGCAGAGAGAGTAAGATTTGGGTGGGGTGTGTTCAAACTAAAAGGTAAATTGCAGCCAGTATTTACCCTGCACAGAATCAATATAACCCACCCAGATCTAAATCTCTCTGCAGTAGCGGATCTTGCCACGGGCAAGCAGGACTTTTGCCCGGGGCGCCGCCTTCCGGAGGGTGCCGGCGCCATCCGGAGGGCGCCGCACCATGGCAAGATCCGCTGCTACTGTGCCCCCCGCTGCCCGCTGTCCGCTGTGAAGGGAAACTAGACGCTACGCGTCTAGTTTCCCTTCGTGGAGAGGACCTTTACTGTAATGATGTGCGGTGCACGTTGACGTCATCGCGCACCACGCAGCAAAGGTCCTCTCCACGAAGGGAACTAGACTCTTAGCGTCTAGGTTTCCTTCGTGGAGAGGACCTTTGCTGTGCGGTGCGTGATGACATCATCGCACACCGCACATCCTACTACAGTACAGGGGGCGTAACTGACCACGCCCCCTGTATGAAGCCACACCCCTAATGCCGCCCAGGGCGCAAGAAGCCCCGGAACCGGCCCTGTCTCTCTGCACATGTTACATTTGCTCCACCTGTAGTGCAACATGGTTTGCCCAACTGCTAACTTTTTTGCTAACTTTGGTTTTCTAACAATTATGATTAATCCCCCAGGTTCTGTATCTTCTAATGTGCAAATATATGCATACTGCTCACAACTGCATTCAGCACTTGAGTAAAGATGTCATACAGGCAAATTACAGGTCCTTCTATTAAATTTAATAGAGCCACCAGCGCCATTCCTTGTGTATGGCCAGATGAAAACTTTGTTTTTATTGCCACTATTCTATGGTAGACAGAGTTGAAGCTATTACCTTCTGGTTCACAATATGGGGTATATTTACTAAGGTCCCGATTTTGACCGAGATGCCGTTTTTTCTTCAAAGTGTCATGTCGGGAATTTACTAAGCAAAATTCTCGGCAGTGATGAGGGCATTCGTAATATTTTGGAAGTCCTAGGAAAAAAATATGAATCAATACACCATCGGTCAAATACGCCTGTAATTTGGTAGAAATCGGTAATTTACTAAAGAGTGCAAAACACAAACACTGCCGACAATAGCCAAACACTGCCGTGCTGAAATACAATTCGTGAAAAAGTGCTAAAAAAAAAAAAACCTGCTTTTTTATCCCGTGTTTGGATAGGCATGCACGGATCCATGAGATCCGTGCATGTTTATCAGTGGGAAGGGGATGGGAAAGTGTTATTTTCTTTAAAAAACAATGTGTGAGGGCCCCCCTCCTAAGCCAAACCAGCCTCGGGCTCTTTGAGCCGGTCCTGGTTGCAAAAATATGGGGAAAAAAATTATAGGGGTTCCCCCATATTTAAACAACCAGCACCGGGCTCTGCGCCTGTTCCTGGTTCCAAAAATACGGGGGACAAAAAGCGTAGGGGTCCCCCGTATTTCTGAAACCAGCACCGGGCTCCACTAGCCAAATACATAATGCCACAGCCGGGGGACACTTTTATATAGTTTATATAGGTCCCGGCGGCCCTGGCATTACATAACCAACTAGTCACCCCTGGCCGGGGTACCCTGGAGGAGTGGGGACCCCTTCAATCAAGGGGTCCCCCCCCTCCAGCCACCCAAGGACCAGGGGTAAAGCCCGAGGCTGTCCCCCCCATCCAAGGGCTGCGGATGGGAGGCTGATAGCCGTTTTGTAAAAAAATGAATATTGTTTTTAGTAGCAGTACTACAAGTCCCAGCAAGTCTCCCCCGCAAGCTGGTACTTGGAGAACCACAAGTACCAGCATGCGGAGGAAAACCGGGCCAGCTGGTACCTGTAGTACTACTACTAAAAAAATACCCCAATAAAAACATAAGACACACACCTTGAAAGTATAACTTTAATGCATACATCCACACCTCCATATACACATACTTACCTATGTTCACACGAGGGTCGGTCCTCTTCTCCATGTAGAATCCATGGTGTACCTGTGGAAAAAATTATACTCACAAAATCCAGTGTAGAAGGCTCTTCTTCTTGTAATCCATTTGTAATCCAGGTACTTGTCAAAATAAAAAAACGGACACCCGACCTCGCACTGAAAGGGGCCCAATGTTTTCACATGGGACCCCTTTCCCGGAATGCCAGAAACCCCCTCTGACTTATGTCTAAGAGGGTTCCATCAGCCAATCAGGGAGCGCCACATTGTGGCACCCTCCTGATTGGCTGTGTGCTCCTGTACTGTATGACAGGCAGCACACGGCAGTGTTACGATGTAGCGCCTATGCGCTCCATTGTAACCAATGGTGGGAACTTTGTGGTCAGCGGTGAGGTTACTTTCGGTCAACCGCTGACCACAAAGTTCCCAAAATTGGTTACAATTGCAATTAAAACATCTAATATTTAGTGATGAGCGGGTTCGGTTCCTCGGAAACCGAACCCCCCCGAACTTCACCCATTTTAAACGGGTCCGAGGCATACTCGGATTCTCCCGTATGGCTCGGTTAATCCGAGCGCGCCCGAACGTCATCATCCCGCTGTCGGATTCTCGCGAGATTCGTATTCTATACAAGGAGCCGCGCGTCGCCGCCATTTTCACTCGTGCATTGGAAATGTTAGGGAGAGGACGTGGCTGGCGTCCTCTCCGTTTATTAATGTTGCTGCAAATATTTGTGCAAATTGCTTAATTGTGGGGACTGGGGAGCAGCTGTATTATATAGGAGGAGTACAGTGTAGAGTTTTGCTGATCAGTGACCACCAGTTTTTTCTGTTCTCTGCCTGAAAAACGCTCCATATCTGTGCTCAGTGTGCTGCATATATCTGTGCTCACACTGCTTTATTGTGGGGACTGGGGACCAGCAGTATTATATAGGAGGAGTACAGTGCAGAGTTTTGCTGACCAGTGACCACCAGTATTATACGTTGTCTGCCTGAAAAACGCTCCATATCTGTGCTCAGTGTGCTGCATATATCTGTGCTCACACTGCTTTATTGTGGGGACTGGGGACCAGCAGTATTATATAGGAGGAGTACAGTGCAGAGTTTTGCTGACAGTGACCACCAGTATATATAGCAGTACGGTACGGAAGGCCACTGCTCTACCTACCTCTGTGTCGTCAAGTATACTATCCATCTACATTCTATACCTGTGGTGCATTTTAGTTTTGCAGTTTGCTGACAGTGACCACCAGTATATATAGCAGTACGGTACGGAAGGCCACTGCTCTACCTACCTCTGTGTCGTCAAGTATACTATCCATCTAGATTCTATACCTGTGGTGCATTTTAGTTTTGCAGTTTGCTGACAGTGACCACCAGTATATATAGCAGTACGGTACGGAAGGCCACTGCTCTACCTACCTCTGTGTCGTCAAGTATACTATCCATCTACATTCTATACCTGTGGTGCATTTTAGTTTTGCAGTTTGCTGACAGTGACCACCAGTATATATAGCAGTACGGTACGGAAGGCCACTGCTCTACCTACCTCTGTGTCGTCAAGTATACTATCCATCTAGATTCTATACCTGTGGTGCATTTTAGTTTTGCAGTTTGCTGACAGTGACCACCAGTATATATAGCAGTACGGTACGGAAGGCCACTGCTCTACCTACCTCTGTGTTGTCAAGTATACTATCCATTTAGATTCTATACCTGTGGTGCATTTTAGTTTTGCAGTTTGCTGACAGTGACCACCAGTATATATAGCAGTACGGTACGGAAGGCCACTGCTCTACCTACCTCTGTGTCGTCAAGTATACTATCCATCTAGATTCTATACCTGTGGTGCATTTTAGTTTTGCAGTTTGCTGACAGTGACCACCAGTATATATAGCAGTACGGTACGGAAGGCCACTGCTCTACCTACCTCTGTGTCGTCAAGTATACTATCCATCTACATTCTATACCTGTGGTGCATTTTAGTTTTGCAGTTTGCTGACAGTGACCACCAGTATATATAGCAGTACGGTACGGAAGGCCACTGCTCTACCTACCTCTGTGTCGTCAAGTATACTATCCATCTAGATTCTATACCTGTGGTGCATTTTAGTTTTGCAGTTTGCTGACAGTGACCACCAGTATATATAGCAGTACGGTACGGAAGGCCACTGCTCTACCTACCTCTGTGTCGTCAAGTATACTATCCATTTAGATTCTATACCTGTGGTGCATTTTAGTTTTGCAGTTTGCTGACAGTGACCACCAGTATATATAGCAGTACGGTACGGAAGGCCACTGCTCTACCTACCTCTGTGTCGTCAAGTATACTATCCATCTAGATTCTATACCTGTGGTGCATTTTAGTTTTGCAGTTTGCTGACAGTGACCACCAGTATATATAGCAGTACGGTACGGAAGGCCACTGCTCTACCTACCTATGTGTCGTCAAGTATACTATCCATCTAGCTTCTATACCTGTGGTGCATTTTAGTTTTGCAGTTTGCTGACAGTGACAACCAGTATATATAGCAGTACAGAACGGAAGGCCACTGCTCTACCTACCTCTGTGTCATCAAGTATACTATCCATCTAGATTCTATACCTGTGGTGCATTTTAGTTTTGCAGTTTGCTGACAGTGACCACCAGTATATATAGCAGTACGGTACGGAAGGCCACTGCTCTACCTACCTCTGTGTCGTCAAGTATACTTTCCATGTAGATTCTATACCTGTGGTGCATTTTAGTTTTGCAGTTTGCTGACAGTGACCACCAGTATATATAGCAGTACAGTATGGAAGGCCACTGCTCTACCTACCTCTGTGTCGTCAAGTATACTATCCATCTAGATTCTATACCTGTGGTGCATTTTAGTTTTGCAGTTTGCTGACAGTGACCACCAGTATATATAGCAGTATGGTACGGAAGGCCATTGCTCTACCTACCTCTGTGTCGTCAAGTATACTATCCATCTAGATTCTATACCTGTGGTGCATTTTAGTTTTGCAGTTTGCTGACAGTGACCACCAGTATATATAGCAGTACGGTACGGAAGGCCACTGCTCTACCTACCTCTGTGTCGTCAAGTATACTATCCATCTAGCTTCTATACCTGTGGTGCATTTTAATTTTGCAGTTTGCTGACAGTGACAACCAGTATATATAGCAGTACAGAACGGAAGGCCACTGCTCTACCTACCTCTGTGTCGTCAAGTATACTATCCATCTAGATTCTATACCTGTGGTGCATTTTAGTTTTGCAGTTTGCTGACAGTGACCACCAGTATATCCACCAGTATATATAGCAGTACGGTACGGAAGGCCACTGCTCTACCTACCTCTGTGTCGTCAAGTATACTATCCATCTAGCTTCTATACCTGTGGTGCATTTTAGTTTTACAGTTTGCTGACAGTGACAACCAGTATATATAGCAGTACAGAACGGAAGGCCACTGCTCTACCTACCTCTGTGTCGTCAAGTATACTATCCATCTAGATTCTATACCTGTGGTGCATTTTAGTTTTGCAGTTTGCTGACAGTGACCACCAGTATATATAGCAGTACGGTACGGAAGGCGACTGCTCTACCTACCTCTGTGTCGTCAAGTATACTTTCCATGTAGATTCTATACCTGTGGTGCATTTTAGTTTTGCAGTTTGCTGACAGTGACCACCAGTATATATAGCAGTACAGTATGGAAGGCCACTGCTCTACCAACCTCTGTGTCGTCAAGTATACTATCCATCTAGATTCTATACCTGTGGTGCATTTTAGTTTTGCAGTTTGCTGACAGTGACCACCAGTATATATAGCAGTACGGTACGGAAGGCCACTGCTCTACCTACCTCTGTGTCGTCAAGTATACTATCCATCTAGCTTCTATACCTGTGGTGCATTTTAGTTTTGCAGTTTGCTGACAGTGACAACCAGTATACATAGCAGTACAGAACGGAAGGCCACTGCTCTACCTACCTCTGTGTCGTCAAGTATACTATCCATCTAGATTCTATACCTGTGGTGCATTTTAGTTTTGCAGTTTGCTGACAGTGACCACCAGTATATATAGCAGTACAGTACGGAAGGCCACTGCTCTACCTACCTCTGTGTCGTCAAGTATACTATCCATCCATACCTGTGGTGCATTTCAGTTGTGCGCAGTATATATAGTAGTAGGCAATTGCTATTGATACTGGCATATAATTCCACACATTAAAAAATGGAGAACAAGAATGTGGAGGGTAAAATAGGGAAAGATCGAGATCCACTTCCACCTCGTGCTGAAGCTGCTGCCACTAGTCATGGCCGAGACGATAAAATGCCATCAACGTCATCTGCCAAGGCCGATGCCCAATGTCATAGTAGAGAGCATGTGAAATCCAAAAAACAAAAGTTCAGTAAAATTACCCAAAAATCTAAATTAAAAGTGTGTGAGGAGAAGCGTAAACTTGCCAATATGCCATTTACGACACGGAGTGGCAAGGAACGGCTGAGGCCCTGGCCTATGTTCATGGCTAGTGGTTCAGCTTCACATGAGGTTGGAAGCACTCATCCTCTCGCTAGAAAACTGCAGTGCCACTCCTAGATGGGCCAGGTGTTTGTGTCGGCCACT
Organism: Pseudophryne corroboree; assembly: GCF_028390025.1. Lineage (NCBI taxonomy): Eukaryota > Metazoa > Chordata > Amphibia > Anura > Myobatrachidae > Pseudophryne > Pseudophryne corroboree. The sequence goes on along the minus strand of NC_086444.1, from coordinate 338,238,365 downwards.
TGTGTCGCTTAGCTTAGTCACACAGCGACCTTGGTGCGCCTCTTTTTTTCTTTGCATCATGTGCTATTTGGGGACAATTTTTTTGAAGTGCCATCCTGTCTGACACTACAGTGCCACTCCTAGATGGGCCAGGTGTTTTTGTCGGCCACTTGGGTCGCTTAGCTTAGTCACACAGCGACCTTGGTGCGCCTCTTTTTTTCTTTGCATCATGTGCTGTTTGGGGACTCTTTTTTTGAAGTGCTATCCTGTCTGACACTGCAGTGCCACTCCTAGATGGGCCAGATGTTTGTGTCGGCCACTTGTGTCGCTTAGCTTAGTCACACAGTGACCTTGGTGCGCCTCTTTTTTTCTTTGCATCATGTGCTGTTTGGGGACTATTTTTTTGAAGTGCCATCCTGCCTGACACTGCAGTGCAACTCCTAGATGGGCCAGGTGTTTGTGTCAGCCACTTGTGTCGCTTAGCTTAGCCATCCAGCGACCTCGGTGCAAATTTTAGGACTAAAAATAATGATTGTGAGGTGTGAGGTGTTCAGAATAGACTGAAAATGAGTGTAAATTATGGTTATTGAGGTTAATAATACTATGGGATCAAAATGACCCCCAAATTCTATGATTTAAGCTGTTTTTGAGGGGTTTTTGTAAAAAAACACCCAAATCCAAAACACACCCGAATCCGACAAAAAAATTTCAGGGAGGTTTTGGCAAAACGCGTCCGAATCCAAAATACGGCCACGGAACCGAATCCAAAACCAAAACACAAAAATCCCGAAAAATTTCCGGTGCACATCTCTAGTTCTAAATGGTAATGATTATGCTGACTAGAAGAAGCAGTATCTAGCCGCTTCTGGTTGGCTGATCGCTTATTAACAGATATTATAACGTTCATTATCATTGTGGTTACATTGCATTGAGTAATTAAATTAATTACTAGCTGTTTATTTGTATTAATTGTTACTTCCATATGGGAAAGGAAGGATGATTCCTTCTTCATTTGCGGAGGGATAAACAATGGATGTGAATATATTGTTATTTTTTTTAATATTCATTCTTGTGTATCTGTCTGTATTTATCTATATGCAAACAACACAGTAAAATAATAAAAACATGTTTACATTATTGATTTGATACCTTGCTCCGGGAAGCAGTGTCTCTGACCTGCCTCCTTCCATTCCAGGGTACGAAGGGAGGATGGCGTTTGTTTTACAGCTCCATCCGATTCTGCCTCCGGTTTCACTCCACAGAGCAGCTGTTCATCATGATGTGTCATGGCTCACACGCACAGCCGCCACCAGCAACCCCTCAGCAGCACAACCTGTCTCCCCAGTGGATACCACAGGACTCGCCTTGACCAACTGCCACAGACTTCAAACTGTCACTGTACCACCGCTCATGTGACCTGCTCCTGACATCTTGAGCAGCAGCAGAGGATGCTGGGAATTATCTGCCTCATAGATACAAAACAACTGTGGCTGGCAAATTATATTATCATAAATAATAACAGATACATATTATTGGAGCATGAGGCAGCACATACAAGTTCCCTTTTAAAACAAGTGTGATACTACCCATATGTCTACACAAAGGGACATTTTTTGGGATATCAGAAGTGCAGTTTATGTAATACAGTACTACAGACATATGCAAGGCCCAATGATCACAGTAAGCCACTTATCAGATTCTCTGTCCACTGTGATGATCGAGCACTTAGATCCATAGGCACACACACAGCAGACTTGTAAGAAAATCTGCTGCCACTGGGCATGTGCAGCAACTCCATTCTGCCCTTTATACTGCATTTAGTGGCTGCTGGCAAGCTGTACAGTAGGCAGAGGGTGTTTACGGGCAACTGGAGAAAAAAAAACCTATGTTTGCTTAAGTGTAGCTAAATCATTTATAAGTAAAAGGTAAAAACTATTAAAATATTAGTAGAGATGTGCACCGGAAATTTTTCGGGTTTTGTGTTTTGGTTTTGGATTCTGTTCCGCGGCCGTGTTTTGGATTCGGACGCGTTTTGCCAAAACCTCCCTGAAAATTTTTTGTCGGATTCGGGTGCGTTTTGGATTCAGTGTTTTTTTATTAAAAAAACCCTCAAAAACAGCTTAAATCATAGAATTTGGGGGTCATTTTGACCCCATAGTATTATTAACCTCAATAACCATAATTTACACTCATTTTCAGTCTATTCTGAACACCTCACACCTCACAATATTATTTTTAGTCCTAAAATTTGCACCAAGGTCGCTGGATGGCTAAGCTAAGCGACACAAGTGGCCGACACAAACACCTGGCAAATCTAGGAGTGGCACTGCAGTGTCAGGCAGGATGGCACTAAAAAAAATAGTCCCCAAACAGCACATGATGCAAAGAAAAAAAGAGGCGCACCAAGGTCGCTGTGTGACTAAGCTAAGCGACACAAGTGGCCGACACAAACACCTGGCCCATCTAGGAGTGGCACTGCAGTGTCAGGCAGGATGGCACTTCAAAAAAATAGTCCCCAAACAGCACATGATGCAAAGAAAAAAAGAGGCGCACCAAGGTCGCTGTGTGACTAAGCTAAGCGACACAAGTGGCCGACAAAAACACCTGGCCCATCTAGGAGTGGCACTGCAGTGTCAGGCAGGATGGCACTTCAAAAAAATAGTCCCAAACAGCACATGATGCAAAGAAAAAAAGAGGCGCACCAAGGTCGCTGTGTGACTAAGCTAAGCGACACAAGTGGCCGACACAAAAACCTGGCCCATCTAGGAGTGGCACTGCAGTGTCAGACAGGATGGCACTAAAAAAAATAGTCCCCAAACAGCACATGATGCAAAGAAAAAAAGAGGCGCATCAAGGTCGCTGTGTGACTAAGCTAAGCGACACAAGTGGCCGACACAAACACCTGGCCCATCTAGGAGTGGCACTGCAGTGTCAGGCAGGATGGCACTTCAAAAAAATAGTCCCCAAACAGCACATGATGCAAAGAAAAAAAGAGGCGCACCAAGGTCGCCGTGTGACTAAGCTAAGCGACACAAGTGGCCGACAATAACACCTGGCCAATCTAGGAGTGGCACTGCAGTGTCAGGCAGGATGGCACTTCAAAAAAAAAATCCCCTAACAGCACATGATGCAAAGAAAAAAAGAGGCGCACCAAGGTCGCTGTGTGACTAAGCTAAGCGACACAAGTGGCCAACACAAACACCGGGCCCATCTAGGAGTGGCACTGCAGTTTTCTAGCGAGAGGATGAGTGCTTCCATCCTCTTGTGAAGCTGAACCACTAGCCATGAACATAGGCCAGCGCCTCAGCCGTTCCTTGCCACTCCGTGTCGTAAATGGCATATTGTCAAGTTTACGTTTCTCCTCAGACGCTTTTAATTTTGATTTTTGGGTCATTTTACTGAACTTTTGCTTTTTGGATTTTAAATGCTCTCTACTATGACATTGGGCATCGGCCTTGGCAGACGACGTTGATGGCATTTCATCGTCTCGGCCATAACTAGTGGCAGCAGCTTCAGCACGAGGTGGAAGTGGATCTTGATCTTTCCCTATTTTACCCTCCACATTTTTGTTCTCCATTTTTTAATGTGTGGAATTATATGCCAGTATCAATAGCAATGGCATACTACTATATATACTGCGCACAACTGAAATGCACCACAGGTATGGATGGATAGTATACTTGACGACACAGAGGTAGGTAGAGCAGCGGACTTCCGTACTGTACTGCTATATATACTGGTGGTCACTGTCAGCAAACTGCAAAACTAAAATGCACCACAGGTATAGAATCTAAATGGAAAGTATACTTGACGACACAGAGGTAGGTAGAGCAGTCGCCTTCCGTACCGTACTGCTATATATACTGGTGGTCACTGTCAGCAAACTGCAAAACTAAAATGCACCACAGGTATAGAATCTAGATGGATAGTATACTTGATGACACAGAGGTAGGTAGAGCAGTGGCCTTCCGAACCGTACTGCTATATATACTGGTGGTCACTGTCAGCAAACTGCAAAACTAAAATGCACCACAGGTATAGAATCTAGATGGATAGTATACTTGACGACACAGAGGAAGGTAGAGCAGTGGCCTTCCGTACCGTACTGCTATATATACTGGTGGTCACTGTCAGCAAACTGCAAAACTAAAATGCACCACAAGTATAGAATCTAGATGGATAGTATACTTGACGACACAGAGGTAGGTAGAGCAGTGGCCTTCCGTACCGTACTTCTATATATACTGGTGGTCACTGTCAGCAAACTGCAAAACTAAAATGCACCACAGGTATAGAATCTTGATGGATAGTATACTTGACGACACAGAGGTAGGTAGAGCAGAGGTCTTCCATACCGTACTGCTATATATACTGGTGGTCACTGTCAGCAAACTGCAAAACTAAAATGCACCACAGGTATAGAATCTAGATGGATAGTATACTTGATGACACAGAGGAAGGTAGAGCAGTGGCCTTCCATACCGTACTGCTATATATACTGGTGGTCACTGTCAGCAAACTGCAAAACTAAAATGCACCACAGGTATAGAATGTAGATGGATAGTATACTTGATGACATAGAGGTAGGTAGAGCAGTAGCCTTCCGTACCATACTGCTATATAAACTGGTGATCACTGTCTGCAAACTGCAAAACTAAAATGTACCACAGAAATAGAATCTAGATGGATAGTATACTTGACGACACAGAGGTAGGTAGAGCAGTGGCCTTCCGTACCGTACTGCTATATATACCGGTGGTCACTGTCAGCAAACTGCAAAACTAAAATGCACCACAGGTATAGAATCTAGATGGATAGTATACTTGACGACACAGAGGTAGGTAGAGCAGTGGCCTTCCGTACCGTACTGCTATATATACTGGTGGTCACTGTCAGCAAACTGCAAAACTAAAATTCCCCACAGGTATAGAATGTAAAATAATGATTGTGAGGTGTGAGGTGTTCAGAATAGACTGAAAATGAGTGTAAATTATGGTTATTGAGGTTAATAATACTATGGGATCAAAATGACCCCCAAATTCTATGATTTAAGCTGTTTTTGAGGGGTTTTTGTAAAAAAACACCCAAATCCAAAACACACCCGAATCCGACACAAAATTTTCAGGGAGGTTTTGGCAAAACGCGTCCGAATCCAAAATACGGCCACGGAACCGAATCCAAAACCAAAACACAAAACCCGAAAAATTTCCGGTGCACATCTCTAGTTCTAAATGGTAATGATTATGCTGACTAGTAGAAGCAGTATCTAGCCGCTTCTGGTTGGCTGATCGCTTATTAACAGATATTATAACGTTCATTATCATTGTGGTTACATTGCATTGAGTAATTAAATTAATTACTAGCTGTTTATTTGTGTTAATTGTTACTTCCATATGGGAAAGGAAGGATGATTCCTTCTTCATTTGCGGAGGGATAAACAATGGATGTGAATATATTGTTATTTTTTTTAATATTCATTCTTGTGTATCTGTCTGTATTTATCTATATGCAAACAACACAGTAAAATAATAAAAACATGTTTACATTATTGATTTGATACCTTGCTCCGGGAAGCAGTGTCTCTGACCTGCCTCCTTCCATTCCATGGTACGAAGGTAGGATGGCGTTTGTTTTACAGCTCCATCCGATTCTGCCTCCGGTTTCACTCCACAGAGCAGCTGTTCATCATGATGTGTCATGGCTCACACGCACAGCCGCCACCAGCAACCCCTCAGCAGCACAACCTGTCTCCCCAGTGGATACCACCGGACTCGCCTTGACCAACTGCCACAGACTTCAAACTGTCACTGTACCACCGCTCATGTGACCTGCTCCTGACATCTTGAGCAGCAGCAGAGGATGCTGGGAATTATCTGCCTCATAGATACAAAACAACTGTGGCTGGCAAATTATATTATCATAAATAATAACAGATACATATTATTGGAGCATGAGGCAGCACATACAAGTTCCCTTTTAAAACAAGTGTGATACTACCCATATGTCTACACAAAGGGACATTTTTTGGGATATCAGAAGTGCAGTTTATGTAATACAGTACTACAGACATATGCAAGGCCCAATGATCACAGTAAGCCACTTATCAGATTCTCTGTCCACTGTGATGATCGAGCACTTAGATCTATAGGCACACACACAGCAGACTTGTAGGAAAATCTGCTGCCACTGGGCATGTGCAGCAACTCCATTCTGCCCTTTATACTGCATTTAGTGGCTGCTGGCAAGCTGTACAGTAGGCAGAGGGTGTTTACGGGCAACTGGAGAAAAAAAACCCTATGTTTGCTTATGTGTAGCTAAATCATTTATAAGTAAAAGGTAAAAACTATTAAAATATTAGTAGAGATGTGCACCGGAAATTTTTCGGGTTTTGTGTTTTGGTTTTGGATTCGGTTCCGCGGCCGTGTTTTGGATTCGGACGCGTTTTGCCAAAACCTCCCTGAAAATTTTTTGTCGGATTCGGGTGCGTTTTGGATTCGGTGTTTTTTTATTAAAAAAACCCTCAAAAACAGCTTAAATCATAGAATTTGGGGGTCATTTTGACCCCATAGTATTATTAACCTCAATAACCATAATTTACACTCATTTTCAGTCTATTCTGAACACCTTACACCTCACAATATTATTTTTAGTCCTAAAATTTGCACCAAGGTTGCTGGATGGCTAAGCTAAGCGACACAAGTGGCCGACACAAACACCTGGCAAATCTAGGAGTGGCACTGCAGTGTCAGGCAGGATGGCACTAAAAAAAATAGTCCCCAAACAGCACATGATGCAAAGAAAAAAAGAGGCGCACCAAGGTCGCTGTGTGACTAAGCTAAGCGACACAAGTGGCCGACACAAACACCTGGCCCATCTAGGAGTGGCACTGCAGTGTCAGGCAGGATGGCACTTCAAAAAAATAGTCCCCAAACAGCACATGATGCAAAGAAAAAAAGAGGCGCACCAAGGTCGCTGTGTGACTAAGCTAAGCGACACAAGTGGCCGACAAAAACACCTGGCCCATCTAGGAGTGGCACTGCAGTGTCAGGCAGGATGGCACTTCAAAAAAATAGTCCCAAACAGCACATGATGCAAAGAAAAAAAGAGGCGCACCAAGGTCGCTGTGTGACTAAGCTAAGCGACACAAGTGACCGACACAAAAACCTGGCCCATCTAGGAGTGGCACTGCAGTGTCAGACAGGATGGCACTAAAAAAAATAGTCCCCAAACAGCACATGATGCAAAGAAAAAAAGAGGCGCATCAAGGTCGCTGTGTGACTAAGCTAAGCGACACAAGTGGCCGACACAAACACCTGGCCCATCTAGGAGTGGCACTGCAGTGTCAGGCAGGATGGCACTAAAAAAAATAGTCCCCAAACAGCACATGATGCAAAGAAAAAAAGAGGCGCACCAAGGTCGCTGTGTGACTAAGCTAAGCGACACAAGTGGCCGACACAAAAACCTGGCCCATCTAGGAGTGGCACTGCAGTTTCAGACAGGATGGCACTAAAAAAAATAGTCCCCAAACAGCACATGATGCAAAGAAAAAAAGAGGCGCACCAAGGTCGCTGTGTGACTAAGCTAAGCGACACAAGTGGCCGACACAAAAACCTGGCCCATCTAGGAGTGGCACTGCAGTGTCAGACAGGATGGCACTAAAAAAAATAGTCCCCAAACAGCACATGATGCAAAGAAAAAAAGAGGCGCATCAAGGTCGCTGTGTGACTAAGCTAAGCGACACAAGTGGCCGACACAAACACCTGGCCCATCTAGGAGTGGCACTGCAGTGTCAGGCAGGATGGCACTTCAAAAAAATAGTCCCAAACAGCACATGATGCAAAGAAAAAAAGAGGCTCACCAAGGTCGCTGTGTGACTAAGCTAAGCGACACAAGTGGCCGACACAAAAACCTGGCCCATCTAGGAGTGGCACTGCAGTTTCAGACAGGATGGCACTAAAAAAAATAGTCCCCAAACAGCACATGATGCAAAGAAAAAAAGAGGCGCACCAAGGTCGCTGTGTGACTAAGCTAAGCGACACAAGTGGCCGACACAAAAACCTGGCCCATCTAGGAGTGGCACTGCAGTGTCAGACAGGATGGCACTAAAAAAAATAGTCCCCAAACAGCACATGATGCAAAGAAAAAAAGAGGCGCATCAAGGTCGCTGTGTGACTAAGCTAAGCGACACAAGTGGCCGACACAAACACCTGGCCCATCTAGGAGTGGCACTGCAGTGTCAGGCAGGATGGCACTTCAAAAAAATAGTCCCCAAACAGCACATGATGCAAAGAAAAAAAGAGGCGCACCAAGGTCGCCGTGTGACTAAGCTAAGCGACACAAGTGGCCGACAAAAACACCTGGCCAATCTAGGAGTGGCACTGCAGTGTCAGGCAGGATGGCACTTCAAAAAAATAGTCCCAAACAGCACATGATGCAAAGAAAAAAAGAGGCGCACCAAGGTCGCTGTGTGACTAAGCTAAGCGACACAAGTGACCGACACAAAAACCTGGCCCATCTAGGAGTGGCACTGCAGTGTCAGACAGGATGGCACTAAAAAAAATAGTCCCCAAACAGCACATGATGCAAAGAAAAAAAGAGGCGCATCAAGGTCGCTGTGTGACTAAGCTAAGCGACACAAGTGGCCGACACAAACACCTGGCCCATCTAGGAGTGGCACTGCAGTGTCAGGCAGGATGGCACTTCAAAAAAATAGTCCCAAACAGCACATGATGCAAAGAAAAAAAGAGGCGCACCAAGGTCGCTGTGTGACTAAGCTAAGCGACACAAGTGGCCGACACAAAAACCTGGCCCATCTAGGAGTGGCACTGCAGTTTCAGACAGGATGGCACTAAAAAAAATAGTCCCCAAACAGCACATGATGCAAAGAAAAAAAGAGGCGCACCAAGGTCGCTGTGTGACTAAGCTAAGCGACACAAGTGGCCGACACAAAAACCTGGCCCATCTAGGAGTGGCACTGCAGTGTCAGACAGGATGGCACTAAAAAAAATAGTCCCCAAACAGCACATGATGCAAAGAAAAAAAGAGGCGCATCAAGGTCGCTGTGTGACTAAGCTAAGCGACACAAGTGGCCGACACAAACACCTGGCCCATCTAGGAGTGGCACTGCAGTGTCAGGCAGGATGGCACTTCAAAAAAATAGTCCCCAAACAGCACATGATGCAAAGAAAAAAAGAGGCGCACCAAGGTCGCCGTGTGACTAAGCTAAGCGACACAAGTGGCCGACAAAAACACCTGGCCAATCTAGGAGTGGCACTGCAGTGTCAGGCAGGATGGCACTTCAAAAAAATAGTCCCCAAACAGCACATGATGCAAAGAAAAAAAGAGGCGCACCAAGGTCGCTGTGTGACTAAGCTAAGCGACACAAGTGGCCAACACAAACACCTGACCCATCTAGGAGTGGCACTGCAGTTTTCTAGCGAGAGGATGAGTGCTTCCATCCTCTTGTGAAGCTGAACCACTAGCCATGAACATAGGCCAGCGCCTCAGCCGTTCCTTGCCACTCCGTGTCGTAAATGGCATATTGTCAAGTTTACGTTTCTCCTCAGACGCTTTTAATTTTGATTTTTGGGTCATTTTACTGAACTTTTGCTTTTTGGATTTTACATGCTCTCTACTATGACATTGGGCATCGGCCTTGGCAGACGACGTTGATGGCATTTCATCGTCTCGGCCATAACTAGTGGCAGCAGCTTCAGCACGAGGTGGAAGTGGATCTTGATCTTTCCCTATTTTACCCTCCACATTTTTGTTCTCCATTTTTTAATGTGTGGAATTATATGCCAGTATCAATAGCAATGGCATACTACTATATATACTGCGCACAACTGAAATGCACCACAGGTATGGATGGATAGTATACTTGACGACACAGAGGTAGGTAGAGCAGTGGACTTCCGTACTGTACTGCTATATATACTGGTGGTCACTGTCAGCAAACTGCAAAACTAAAATGCACCACAGGTATAGAATCTAAATGGAAAGTATACTTGACGACACAGACGTAGGTAGAGCAGTCGCCTTCCGTACCGTACTGCTATATATACTGGTGGTCACTGTCAGCAAACTGCAAAACTAAAATGCACCACAGGTATAGAATCTAGATGGATAGTATACTTGATGACACAGAGGTAGGTAGAGCAGTGGCCTTCCGAACCGTACTGCTATATATACTGGTGGTCACTGTCAGCAAACTGCAAAACTAAAATGCACCACAGGTATAGAATCTAGATGGATAGTATACTTGACGACACAGAGGAAGGTAGAGCAGTGGCCTTCCGTACCGTACTGCTATATATACTGGTGGTCACTGTCAGCAAACTGCAAAACTAAAATGCACCACAAGTATAGAATCTAGATGGATAGTATACTTGACGACACAGAGGTAGGTAGAGCAGTGGCCTTCCGTACCGTACTTCTATATATACTGGTGGTCACTGTCAGCAAACTGCAAAACTAAAATGCACCACAGGTATAGAATCTTGATGGATAGTATACTTGACGACACAGAGGTAGGTAGAGCAGAGGTCTTCCATACCGTACTGCTATATATACTGGTGGTCACTGTCAGCAAACTGCAAAACTAAAATGCACCACAGGTATAGAATCTAGATGGATAGTATACTTGATGACACAGAGGAAGGTAGAGCAGTGGCCTTCCATACCGTACTGCTATATATACTGGTGGTCACTGTCAGCAAACTGCAAAACTAAAATGCACCACAGGTATAGAATGTAGATGGATAGTATACTTGATGACACAGAGGTAGGTAGAGCAGTAGCCTTCCGTACCATACTGTTATATAAACTGGTGATCACTGTCAGCAAACTGCAAAACTAAAATGTACCACAGAAATAGAATCTAGATGGATAGTATACTTGACGACACAGAGGTAGGTAGAGCAGTGGCCTTCCGTACCGTACTGCTATATATACCGGTGGTCACTGTCAGCAAACTGCAAAACTAAAATGCACCACAGGTATAGAATCTAGATGGATAGTATACTTGAGGACACAGAGGTAGGTAGAGCAGTGGCCTTCCGTACCGTACTGCTATATATACTGGTGGTCACTGTCAGCAAACTGCAAAACTAAAATGCACCACAGGTATAGAATGTAGATGGATAGTATACTTGACGACACAGAGGTAGGTAGAGCAGTGGCCTTCCGTACCGTACTGCTATGTATACTGGTGGTCACTGTCAGCAAACTGCAAAACTAAAATGCACCACAGGTATAGAATCTAGATGGATAGTATATTTGATGACACAGTGGTAGGTAGAGCAGTGGCCTTCCATACCGTACTGCTATATATACTGGTGGTCACTGTCAGCAAACTGCAAAACTAAAATGCACCACAGGTATAGAATCTAGATGGATAGTATACTTGACGACACAGAGGTAGGTAGAGCAGTGGCCTTCCATACAGTACTGCTGTATATACTGGTGGTCACTGTCGGCAAACTGCAAAACAAAAATGCACTATAGGTATAGAATCTAGATGGATAGTATACTTGATGACACAGAGATAGGTAGAGCAGTGGCCTTCCGTACCGTACTGCTATATATACTGGTGGTCACTGTCAGCAAACTGCAAAACTAAAATGCACCACAGGTATAGAATCTAGATGGATAGTATACTTGACGACACAGAGGTAGGTTGAGCAGTGGCCTTCCGTACCGTACTGCTATATATACTGGTGGTCACTGTCAGCAAACTGCAAAACTAAAATGCACCACAGGTATAGAATCTAGATGGATAGTATACTTGACGACACAGAGGTAGGTAGAGCAGTGGCCTTCCATACCGTACTGCTATATATACTGGTGGTCACTGTCGGCAAACTGCAAAACTAAAATGCACTACAGGTATAGAATCTAGATGGATAGTATACTTGACGACACAGAGGTAGGTAGAGCAGTGGCCTTCCGTACCAAACTGCTATATATACTGGTGGTCACTGTCAGCAAACTGCAAAACTAAAATGCACCACAGGTATAGAATCTAGATGGATAGTATACTTGACGACACAGAGGTAGGTAGAGCAGTGGCCTTCCGTACCGTACTGCTATATATACTGGTGGTCACTGTCAGCAAACTGCAAAACTAAAATGCACCACAGGTATAGAATCTAGATGGATAGTATACTTGATGACACAGAGGTAGGTAGAGCAGTGGCCTTCCGAACCGTACTGCTATATATACTGGTGGTCACTGTCAGCAAACTGCAAAACTAAAATGCACCACAGGTATAGAATCTAGATGGATAGTATACTTGACGACACAGAGGAAGGTAGAGCAGTGGCCTTCCGTACTGTACTGCTATATATACTGGTGGTCACTGTCAGCAAACTGCAAAACTAAAATGCACCACAAGTATAGAATCTAGATGGATAGTATACTTGACGACACAGAGGTAGGTAGAGCAGTGGCCTTCCGTACCGTACTTCTATATATACTGGTGGTCACTGTCAGCAAACTGCAAAACTAAAATGCACCACAGGTATAGAATCTTGATGGATAGTATACTTGACGACACAGAGGTAGGTAGAGCAGAGGTCTTCCATACCGTACTGCTATATATACTGGTGGTCACTGTCAGCAAACTGCAAAACTAAAATGTACCACAGAAATAGAATCTAGATGGATAGTATACTTGACGACACAGAGGTAGGTAGAGCAGTGGCCTTCCGTACCGTACTGCTATATATACCGGTGGTCACTGTCAGCAAATTGCAAAACTAAAATGCACCACAGGTATAGAATCTAGATGGATAGTATACTTGACGACACAGAGGTAGGTAGAGCAGGGGCCTTCCGTACCGTACTGCTATATATACTGGTGGTCACTGTCAGCAAACTGCAAAACTAAAATGCACCACAGGTATAGAATGTAGATGGATAGTATACTTGACGACACAGAGGTAGGTAGAGCAGTGGCCTTCCGTACCGTACTGCTATGTATACTGGTGGTCACTGTCAGCAAACTGCAAAACTAAAATGCACCACTGGTATAGAATCTAGATGGATAGTATATTTGACGACACAGTGGTAGGTAGAGCAGTGGCCTTCCATACAGTACTGCTATATATACTGGTGGTCACTGTCAGCAAACTGCAAAACTAAAATGCACCACAGGTATAGAATCTAGATGGATAGTATACTTGACGACACAGAGGTAGGTAGAGCAGTGGCCTTCCATACCGTACTGCTGTATATACTGGTGGTCACTGTCGGCAAACTGCAAAACTAAAATGCACTACAGGTATAGAATCTAGATGGATAGTATACTTGATGACACAGAGATAGGTAGAGCAGTGGCCTTCTGTACCGTACTGCTATATATACTGGTGGTCACTGTCAGCAAACTGCAAAACTAAAATGCACCACAGGTATAGAATCTAGATGGATAGTATACTTGACGACACAGAGGTAGGTAGAGCAGTGGCCTTCCATACCGTACTGCTATATATACTGGTGGTCACTGTCGGCAAACTGCAAAACTAAAATGCACTACAGGTATAGAATCTAGATGGATAGTATACTTGACAACACAGAGGTAGGTAGAGCAGTGGCCTTCCGTACCGTACTGCTATATATACTGCAAACTGCAAAACTAAAATGCACCACAGGTATAGAATCTAGATGGATAGTATACTTGACGACACAGAGGTAGGTAGAGCAGTGGCCTTCCATACCGTACTGCTATATATACTGGTGGTCACTGTCAGCAAAACTCTGCACTGTACTCCTCCTATATAATACTGCTGGTCCCCAGTCCCCACAATAAAGCAGTGTGAGCACAGATATATGCAGCACACTGAGCACAGATATGGAGCGTTTTTCAGGCAGACAACGTATAATACTGGTGGTCACTGGTCAGCAAAACTCTGCACTGTACTCCTCCTATATAATACTGCTGGTCCCCATTCCCCACAATAAAGCAGTGTGAGCACAGATATATGCAGCACACTGAGCACAGATATGGAGCGTTTTTCAGGCAGAGAACGGATAAAACTGGTGGTCACTGATCAGCAAAACTCTGCACTGTACTTCTCCTGTATAATACAGCTGCTCCCCAGTCCCCACAATTAAGCAATAAGCACAAATATTTGCAGCAACATTAATAAACGGAGAGGACGCCAGCCACGTCCTCTCCCTAACATTTCCAATGCACGAGTGAAAATGGCGGCGACGCGCGGCTCCTTATATAGAATCCGAATCTCGCGAGAATCCGACAGCGGGATGATGACGTTCGGGCGCGCTCGGATTAACCGAGCCATACGGGAGAATCCGAGTATGCCTCGGACCCGTGTTAAATGGGTGAAGTTCGGGGGGGTTCGGTTTCTGAGGAACCGAACCCGCTCATCACTATTTAGAACCCACGAGTAGATACAGTGAGTAAATTAAGCCAGTGTGCCAAGTTCCTGATGAAGATGCCTGGTGCGTTGAAACACGTTGAGTTGAGCCTATTCAACTGTATGTACCAGACTTCTACAGTCAGCCATCGCCCAGCTAAGTGAGAGCCGCTGTTTCCCCTCTTCCCTGACATGGGACTGAGTGGCCTCGAGCCCCTTTACTCATGGTCAACTCATCCTCTCTTTGATTGGGGTGCTGGCCACGTAAAACATTGGGACCCTCCACAATGGGACCCCAGACAGCAGTGGCATTGGATGTAGTCCAGCAGACAATTTACCTGCTCTGTTGCGGAAGCCTCTTTAAGCTAAACTGCACATAATACAGTCTATACCCACAAAATACTTCTCAGTACATTGGCTGACACAACCCCTAATTTACAGTTACTGTTCTCACAAATGTTCATAGATTTACAGATGATGGGCTTTGTTCAGATGTGGAAGCTGTTACATAACATATGCTAACGCACCCAGAGGCATCTGGAGTAAATAAACATCTCCTGCATGTATGTGTAATCTGCTGCTGCAACCAAGGATTCAGCATTGGATCACTCTGCGGAACCATCAGCCATCTGGGTAACTGTCAGGTTACCCAGAGTTACCACCAAAGCTACTTAAATGAGACAGGAAATCAGCACCAGAAGAAGCAGATCCTGTCCTTGGCACTGCCAGAAAATGGGTGACACTCACCTATTCCCAGAAACACTGACAGGCACCATCCCCTCCCTGTCCCCAAATAGCCGCAGCCTGTAAATAAAGCTGTGGCTGTCAGGCACTGTGAGCATGATTCGTTCTGCACATGACATAATGGGTCCTGTGCATGCGCAGATCATGCACCATTGGATTTGTATGTTAACCATTGGGCTTGTGTACAAATCCAAATCTGGCCCTATACTCCAATAACGAAGTGAGAACATCTTTCCTACAGTGAGTACACTGTCTTTCTATATGTTTGACATTTACCTAAAAGCTACTGTATTAGTGGAGGATATCACTATTTTCAGTGCTTAAAGTGCTCCTGAAGAGGTCCCGGACTGGTACTAGCGCACCCTGCAAACTATAAATTTGTGCCCTACCTCCCATACTTTCTAAAGTAACAATGCATGCCTGTGTGCAGCACACAAAGGGGTGTGGTCTCAAAAGGAAGGGGCATGGTCACACAAAAGTACCCCCCAATTACACCATACAGTAGCACAATCTTATTCTCATTACACCACATATAGTGCCCCTAATTCATACTACACTACATAGTAGGGACTCTTACTCACGTTAGGACACACAGTAGTGCCCCATATTCACATTACGTGCGTTTGGAGGGTGGATGTCTGACATCAATTACGGAACCTGCATCGCTGGATCGATCGCACAGGGTAAGTAACTCTTACCCTGGTCCTGTTTTACAGGAATATTTTTTTGCATAGCAGGGCTGCACAAGCGATCGCAGCCCTGCTATGCAGAAATATACTCCCCCATAGGTGGTGTCTAGTTGATCGCATGGGCAGCAAAACATTGCTATGTGCGATCAACTCAGAATGACCCCCATGCCCACAGTAGTTCCCCTTACATGCATAATGCCCATAGTAGCAGTGTCGCTTTTACACATAATGTCCACAGTAGTAGTGCTGCTTAACCATAATGCCCACAGTAGTAGTGCTGCTTATGCACATAGGGGCAGATGCAGAGGCGTCACAAGGGGGGTGCGGGGGGTGCGGCCCACACCCGGATGTCACTTCCAAGGGGTGACACCAAAAAGAGCCACACTCACACCGCACTCCACTGCAGGCACAGACACTTGTTATGCCCGCATCCCCGCTGCTGTGCCGGTCCGACACATACGCGGGGAATGTAGAAGGCACTGCTGCAGAGAATGAGTGACTCGCTCTTTGCAGCGCCGCGGCCGCCGGCCCTGGACTGCGTCCTTCCCCGGCTCCCAGCCCTCCCGCGACGCAGACAGCCAGACACCCTACCAGCACCATCCATAAAGTGCGTACGGCCACTTCACAGACCTCACTCCGCCCTCGCTGCACGTTCATTTCCACCTCCCTGCAAGCCCCCCCCCCCCCCCCGCGCTACTCACTTCCACCACCCGCTCGTCGCAGCAGTGCGGGGGTGGCTCGGTGCGGGATGGCGGCAGAGTTGCTGCACAGGGAGCGAGCATGAGCCCGGCAAGAGTTGCTGCTACCGCTGCGCTGCCCAGGCACTGCCTGATCTCTGACAACTGGGCACACATGCTCTGCAGCCCGGGCACCTGGATGTAGGTGGTAGAGAATGATTGCCCACTCCCTGCTGCTCAGGGGCTGCTTGGAGAGGATTACTGTGGATTTCACCTGATACCTATGCCTGATGGGGGGCCAGCCCCCCTGTGGTTACACCTGAAGTACACCTGTAGAGACCCCTGAAGCCGGTGACCCCACCCACCCTGCGGATCACCAGACCACTAGGACTAACAGAGCTGCCCTCCAGGCACTAATGGGCAATCTATCATCCCTCCAATGTGAGTATACAGCAGGTTCAGGTAATTGAGGGAAGAGAATTGATGTCCGGGGGCCACACATTGCAGACAGTCACATTCCCCACGTGGCCCCTGAGAGGAGATGTGATAACAGACATTCCATGCACTCCTTGGCTATTGTATTATGACAGGTATACCATCAGCGAGTCCGCTCGCCACGCTTCGGGCGCGGTGGCTAACGTGTCACATAGTAAAAGAATCGCCAATTCAGTGACCCAGTATTGCGCCACCCAGAATGGCTTTATATATTGTTAGAAGCAACAGGGACTCTGTACAGCATCTGGTTACAAGGGGGAGCTGGAGCTGCCCTATGACAGAGGTGGGAACTTGGAAGGTACAGTATGTGCCTCTGCATGGCTGCCAGCCCCACCTGTACGTTCCTGTACAATGTGTTTGTGTCAGTGTGCTTCTGGTCCCTGCGTGGGTGTGTCAGTGTGCCCCTGGGACCTGTACAATCTTTGTCAGTGTTCCCCTATAAAATCTATGTATGTTTGCACTAGCGGATCCAGGGATGGGGAGGGCACATGGCCCCCCTGTTGTTTCTGGCATTTTTTTTATTTAAAAAGCAGCAGTGAAGGAGGTCGCAGTAGGCTGCAGCCGGCCGCAGGCTGTAACAAAGTAGGAGGAGGCGGTCTGTGACCGGAGTATAGGAGGGGGGCCCCTCCCCTGCACTCCTCTCTGATACTACTTGACTTGCCAGGCCTCTGATGCAGGGCCAGCTCGAGGGACGTTCAAGTGCAGTGACTGGGCGCAGTTGCTACCACCAGTGCTGGACTCATGGGACTTCTCCCTCCCTCTCTACTTTCTCTCTACCCCCTCTCTCTCTTCCTTCTCCCTCTCTCTCTTCTCTCAGCTATCATGTTAAAAGTCCTTGGCTTTTTTCCTGCCTGTCTCCCCCACTAATACTTTCCCTTCATGTCCCAGTGAGGCCTTTCAACCCAGTGGTGCCGGGATGTTATACCCATTCTAGATGCCGGTGTTGGCATTCAGAATATGGTCAGTATTCCGACGTCGGTATTCTGACTGCCGGAATACAGACAGCCGGAATCCTGACTGCTCCCCATCTATCCTCACAGTGTGCTTCATTCTTTCCCCCCAGCTCTCACTTAATTGACAACCTCCATGTCTGCAGAATGCTGCTGGTGAATCGTGGCAGCGCAGAGTGGGTACACTTCATGGGACAGCTACACAAATTCAAACAACATGCTTCTCCAAAATACCAAGATTTTAGTGGGTCTAAAGTAATAGGGTAAGGCACTGCTACTAAGCAATTAAGTTTTCATATAAAAAAAAATTCTTAACAGACTGGTTTAAAAGGAAAAAATGTTTTAAAGCATGTGATGCACAGGACTTTATGTTCACTTTCTGGAGAATCACCCTAATATTTTTTTAAATAATGGTCAGAAGCAATTATATTTAGTAAAACATTACTATGGATTCGGTGTGGTGGGGTGTGATATGGGGGGAGCTTCATGGGGGGGTGACACCATGAGTTTCCCCACCGGGTGACACCAACCCTAGTGACGCCTCTGGCAGATGTATTAAGCCTGGAGAAGTGATAAAACAGTGATAAAAAAGCAATAAGTGAAAGGTGATAATGCACCAACCAATCAGCTTTACAGTATTTTATTCTTTATTTTTACACCGCAATTTAGACTTTGAACACACCCAGCCCAAATCTAAATCTCTCTGCACAACATGGCTTTGCCCAGTTGCTTACTTTTTTGCTTTACTTACAAACATGAATCAGCCCCTAAATGTGCAGTCTTTCCACTGTGCCATGAGTAACTGAGAGTGTGTTCAGTGACAATTACCTATTTTTCCTAGTCAGCTACTATTTATCCTCAAAAATGATATCCTCAACAGCAATATACAATCTTGTTCAAGATGTTTCAAGCCTGCTAAAGTCTGAAAAATCCTGGATATTGCCAATATATTCACTCTTCTTGCTTTTCTCTCATTATCACTCTAACTATCAATTTTAATTAAAAAATACAGGGTTCTCTTTCATTCTCTATTTATGGTGGTTTGCTGTCTTCACTCTCAGTAGATGTCTTCTGTTTTGAAGGACTGACAAGATTTCACTGTTATGCACAAGTCATTTTAAGTAATTGCCTGCTTGAGAGTCTAGGCTAACTACAAAAATGACATTATTAATTAGGAAATTAGTTGTATGAATAAATTAGAGTTTGCAAGTTCCAATGACAAACTGTGCAGCAGCAGCTACTTGACTATAATGTGTCATCTTTAGTCATTCTTAAAAAGTTTACTATAATTACCAAACTACTGTACTGTACGAGGAGAACTTACAATGTACAATTAGGTGCAAAGTGAAAAGACATTGTTGATAATGGCAGCCAATCCTATTTATGAGCCTCATTTTGAGTACACCGCAACTTTGCGGCCCAAGCTTATATTCAAATATTTGACAGCAAAATTGCTTTCCTTTATTTTCAGATCTGTGTTCCAATTTATTTAATACTGTAGTTTGCAGCTCAAATACAGCACAGGAAAAGTGCTATGGACCGCTTTAGAGCTTTCATGGCATTAGGGGCCAGTTGATTCAGGTCAGGGCCCCTTGGGCTAGGTATATGGACCGGAGTGTGAATGAAGCTGGGTTCATGGAGGTTACTAGTAGCAGTAGAATACTAATGCTGCAGAATATTGAGAACAGATGCAGGCTAGCAGGATAGCCAGTGGATGTAGCAGATTGTGGGATATTATATACAGATGTCAGAAAAGTGACAGCCTGATATGTGACAAAAGCCATCCATGAAGTGAAACACAGTGGCTCCTCTTATCGGTATGTGGACATTATGCAGACAGTCAGAATTTCAACATTCACAATTAATGGCATAATGTCAACATTGTGAGTGTCAACAGTCCATGTTAGTGCTAGTGTTACAGTTAGGCTGCGGTTAGCTATACTGACATGTCGACTGTCAACATTCACAATGTGTATGATGATATTTCATGTATTATTGATGATATTTTGATATAACCTCCATGTCAACATTCTGAATTTCAACATTCAGACCATGTTGACATTTTGAAGTCGGATGTTGATATTCTGGATGTCAACATTTTGTATCACACCTGTTTTGTCTGTAAAACTATGGCTATGTTTGGACTGAGATGGTCAATCACATTTTAGTATGGCAGCTCCTAAGATGGCTGCCTCACCTTTTGCATGCTCCTGATCATCTCCATAAAACAGCTGAAATTCACCACAACTGACCTATAAATCATCATAAATATCCAAGGACTTCCTTTAACTTGTTCTACTCTACGCGGACATCTCATCAAAACCAACGGATTGCATTCCTGCACTGAGATACACACTAGATTGAAACCTCTGCAACTCTCCACTGAGAAGTCCTTCAGTTTGGAATCTACTGTGCTCTGCATTGGACATCCCAAACAAGGTACTGTGGACTACAACCTATATTTGGCTCCATCCAGCCCCTCACTTAGACATCATTCCCCTCTGTTCCCTGAGCAAAAAATAACTGACTTCTTGCATTAATCAACTAATATACAGCATATTCAGGCTCTGAATCACTGAAGGGTCACTGCTCACTTCAATTTGCAAGAGCCATTCCATAGGACACATGGTATCACTACCCCCACAAGAAATCTACTTCAAAGGACTCTCACACTGAGATCTTTCACACCTACACAACAGGAATTGGATTCTAACACCTTTCCACAAGCCTGCTTTTGACTAAATCAGCAACAGAAAAAGCAGTTATTTCTGCGGCGGGGTACACTGGGCTCCACAAAGAATGGACAATGGGGTGTAGAGTAGGATCTTGATCCAAGGCACCAACAGGCTCAAAGCTTTGACTGTTCCCAGAATGCATAGCGCCGCCTCCTATATCTCCCCGCCTCCCTGCACAGGATCTCAGTTTTGTAGTTGGTGCTGCAGTAGCAGGCACTTAATAGAGGGGCTGCTCCAAGCAGCCCTAAGAAGAGCTTTTTTTCAGAGGAAAAAAGTGAAGACTTCAAGGGCAGCAGCAGTGTGACATGTCAGTGGACATTCACAGCTGCAGCTCCGGCTCTCCCCAGCGGCGCTGTACACTCCCGAGCCCTGGTTGCCGGGTAACTACAGCTGGAGGTTCCGGTTTTCTTCTTGTCAGGCACACACGACGGGGGCTCTCCGGGATCGTGTGGCTGCACTTCGGGAGGTGGTAAGTCAGTCCCGCTTGCAGGACCCGGTTTTTATTGCGATCCGGCGCGGTCAGTGGGAGGCGGGCCGCGCGCGCTGGCGGTGGACACTGTGGCAGTACAGGCGATACCACTAGATCACCAGCGCATGAGACAGGTCAGGTTTTCTCTATAAACCGTTTTATTAGAGCCCGCAGTACCCGGTGGTTTTGCCAGCAGTGGGAAAGAGCTTGGACCTTAAGCACCTCCCCCAGCCCCAGGGCGCCATTTTCTGCAAATGTTCCTGCCCTGGAGCTGCATATCTGTCTCTCCCTCACTCCCTGGCAGTGTCTGCAGCGCCATTATGCCTCAGCTCACTGTTCCTGGGAATGCTTGGGCAAATCCTCCTATGTAAAGCCACCTGGTTGTCAGTGCTGTGACTTTACAAGACACTTAAGTATTCTACCTGCCTTTTTTAGTCAGTGTTAGTTAAGAAAGAGTGCATTTAGTCAGGGTTTCTAGCACAATTACCCTGTGATATACAGCAAGTTCTTACTGTGTACTGTTATATCTATTGTTATATAGCTGTGTAAGCTAGTCCAGTGCAGTATTATTGTTAGTAATAACCTCTGCATTGTACAAACTGTGACTATTTGTGTGTGCATTTGATAACTGAGTGGTGTCCATTTCGTGTCTTTCACTCAACCTGCTATCCCTATATCCTATAACCTGAGGGGGCTTGGTGCGTCAGGTTTTATCTAAAATAGGATTTTCACAAAGATATACTGTATTACGTATTTTTCTCTGTGATTTAGTCACCATATCTCTCCTTTATCTCTGCTGGTGCTGACTACACTGCGCAGGGGTTTGGGCTAGAGGTATCGTGCTGCTGACAAATTTTACTGTGTTACCTGATACTGCAAGTTATATTATGTCTGCTTCTGAGGGTAACGGTTCTGGGGCTGAACACACTGCCGGTGTTGCTGAAGCCGCAGATACCTATGAGGAGAATATAGCAGCTTTGGGCTCTGGTTCTGGGGGCTCCTTGCCCCCCAGTGGGATGGTGGCAACGGGGGAAAATAATGACCCGCCGTGGGCCGCTTTTTCCACGCTTCTGCATACGCTAGTTCATAAACTAACACCCCCTATGGGACCCCCAATTCCGGTATAACCGTTTGTGGTCCCTGCAGCTAACCTGCCGTGGGCGGACGATTTATCTGCTTTAATAAAGAAGTTGAACCAGTCCCTGACTACTAAAAAGTCTGACCGTCGCTCGCCTACGTCCAAGGGGTCCTCTAAGCGAGCGCTTGTCTCCTCACAATCCACTGCTGTCATTGACACCTCGTCAGATGAAGAGAAGAGCACTTACACTGACCCCTCAGGTTCTGACTCAGATACGGCTGATGGGGAGGGTAGTTCACATTTGGATGTTCCTGATCTCTTGGAGGCTATTAAGTTAATTTTACAGATTACGGATGATCCCAAGCCATCCGTTCGTCCTAAGAAACCAGATAGGTTCAAGCGTCAGAAGGTGATTAAACAAGTTTTACCTCACTCTGACCACCTAATTGATATACGTCAGGAACCCTGGGAAAACCCGGGTACGAAGTTTGTGCCTCAAAAGAAGATGCTGGCTCGCTATCCCCTCGTGGACTCACATGTGGCTAGGATGGTGGTTTCCTCAGCTCTACCGGTCACCACCGTCACGTCTCTAAAAGAGCCTACGGATAAACTCCAAGGCCCACTATTGCAGCTACTTGGGCTGCAGAGGTCATTGAAGCATGGGCCTTGGAGTTAGATGCGAAAATCTCCTCTGACCATGCTAGACAATGCTAGTCTTATATTGTCACAGCTTCTCGTTATATTAAAGAGGCGGCTTCTGATGCCGGTATCCTGGCAGCCAAGGCCTCTACTACATCAGTCCTGGCTCGCCGGATATTGTGGCTGAGATCCTGGTCTGTGGATCTGGACTCTAGAAAAACCCTGGAGGTACTCCCTTTCAAGGGAGATATTCTGTTTGGGGAGGATTTAAATAAGATTGTGGCTGACTTGGCTACTGTCAAAACTGCCTGTCTGCCAAGTACTGCTCCTTCTGTGTCGAAGGCTAAAGGTACTTCCTTTCGCCCCTTTCATCCTTCAGGTAAAGCAAAAGGTCAGGCGTACAACAAGCAGGCCCGCACTTCCAAACCTGGTAAGCATAAGCCCAAAAGAGCCTGGGCAGCCCGTCAGCCATCTTCCAAGACAGATAAGCCTGCCACATGACGGGGCAGGCCTCCCTCTGGGGGATTCCAGGGTGGGGGGCCGGCTTCTAGGGTATACCCAGGAATGGCTGAAGACCACTTCAGATGCCTGGGTATGGGAAGTCGTCACACAAGGTTACCCCATAGCCTTCAAAAACCGATTCCCTCATCGATTTTGCCAGACAGATGTCCCGTTGGACAAGACAAAGGCAAACACTCTACATTCGGTGGTACAGACCCTCCTGGATACAGGAGTCGTAGTACAGGTGCCTCTTGCGCAGAGGGGCCTGGGGTACTATTCTCTGCTGTTTCTAGTCCCGAAACCGAATGGGTCCTCCCGGCCCATTCTCAACCTCAAGGCATTGAACAGGTTTGTGAAGGTTTCCAAGTACTGGACAGAAACCCTTCACTCTATAGTTCTGGCCTTGGAACCTGGGGACTTCATGGTCTCCCTGGATATACAGAATGCTTACCTGCATATTCCTATAGCAGGTTCTCATCAGCTCTACCTGAGATTTGCGATTGGCAACTGCCATTACCAGTTTCGGGCGCTACCTTTTAGTTTAACAACGGCTCTGCGAGTCTTTACAAAAGTCATGGCAGTGATGACGGTGGTACTCCGCCGTCAAGGGGTCAGGATACTGCCCTATTTGGACGACTTGTTAATCCTGGCAAATTCCCCAGAACTTCCCTGTGTCATCTAGATGTGACGGTCCGGTTTCTGCAAGCCCACAGGTGGCTCATCAACTGGAAGAAGTCATCCCTGATCCCTGGTCAGAGCATGGTGCATCTGGGAGCACTATTGGACACTCACAACCAGTGGTTGTTCTTGTCTCAGGAGAAAGTCCTGAAACCTCAGGACAGGATTCGTTGCTTCCTATCTCGTCCGCAAGTGTCGATACATTCAGCGATGCAGGTGCTGGGCCTCATGGTATCAGCATTCGACATGGTGGAGTACGCTCAATTTTATTCTTGCCCTCTCCAGAGGCTGATTCTAGCCAAATGGGATGGCCTGCCTCACCGGATCAAGTCTCAAATGATCTCATTGACTCCGGAGGTCCATCTGTCACTGCTCTGGTGGCTCCAGGACCAACAACTGTGCAGGGGCCGTCCGTTCTGGATATCCGACTAGGTCCTGTTGACGACAGATGCCAGTCTAAGAGGTTGGGGCACGGTGCTGGAGCAACACTCCCTTCAGGGGTGGTGGACCAAGGAGGAGTCCCTCCTCTCCATCAATATTCTGGAGTTGCGGGCGGTCTTCAATGCCTTGAACCTAGCACGGCATTTAATTCAGAACCGTCCTGTTCAAGTACAGTCGGACAACGCTACCACAGTGGCTTACATAAATCATCAAGGCGGCACTCGAAGCCATCTAGCAATGAAGGAAGTCTCACGGATTCTACATTGGGTAGAACGCCATCTACCGGCCATATCGGCAATATTCATTCCGGGAGTCCTGAATTGGGAAGCGGACTTTCTCAGTCGTCAGGACGTGCATGCCGGCGAGTGGGGCCTCCATCCAGTAGTGTTTCAACTTCTAGTGGAATGGTGGGGCCTTCCAGATGTGGATCTGATGGCGTCTCGACACAATCACAAGGTTCCGGTCTTCGGAACAAGGACAAGGGATACTCAAGCAGCATTCGTGGATGTGCTGGCGGTACCGTGGAGGTTTCGGCTGCCGTACGTGTTCCCTCCGGCGTCACTCCTGCCCAGGGTAATTCGGAAGTTCAAGCAAGAAAAAGGAATTCTGCTTCTCATAGCTCCAGCGTGGCTCAGACGGCACTGGTTCTCAGACCTGCAGGGCCTATCGTCAGAGCATCCAATTCTACTTCCACAACGCCCAGACCTCCTCGTTCAGGGCCCCTGTGTCTACCAGGACCTAGCCCGGCTGTCTTTGATGGCGTGGCTCTTGAAGCTTCCGTCTTAAGGGCTAAAGAGTTTTCTGAGGCGGTCATTCAAACTATGTGGCGGGCCCGGAAACCGGCTTCGGCTCGGATTTACTATAGGATCTGGCATTCTTACTTTGTTTGGTGCGCATCTTACGATTATGACGCTTTCAAGTTTAGTATAGCCAAGTTGTTGGCTTTTCTTCAGCAGGGCCTGGACTTAGGACTGCGTCTGGCCTCCCTCAAGGTTCAAATATCTGCCTTGTCGGTGTGGTTTCAGAGAAAAATTGCGGCCTTACCTGATGTGCATACCTTTACTCAGGGCGTGTTGCGTATCCAACCTCCCTACTGTATATCTCGCCTGTGGCTCCTTGGGACTTGTCAGTGGTTTTGGAGGCGTTACAAGAGTCTCCGTTTGAACCTCTTGGTTCAGCTGACATTAAGTGGCTTTCCCTTAAGGTGGTGTTTCTGCTGGCTATTGCTTCAGCTAGAAGAGTGTCGGATTTGGGTGCCTTGTCCTGTAGTTCCCCATATCTGATATTTCACTATGGCCGGGCGGTTCTTAGGACTCGTCCCGGCTATCTACCTAAGGTGGTTTCTTCGTTCCACCTTAATCAGGAGATTGTAGTTCCGGCACTTGTTTCTCCTGATCTGTCTCCCAAAGAGCGGTCTTTGGATGTGGTACGGGCTCTCTGTATCTATGTGAAGAGAACTGCTCCTATTAGGAAATCAGATTCTCTTTTTGTTGTGTTTGGGTTTCACAAACGTGGCTGGCCTGCTCACAAGCAAACTCTGGCCAGATGGATTAGAATGGTGATTGCACATGCTTATGTGAAGGCTGGTCTCTCTGCTCCTGATTACATCAAGGCCCATTCTACTTGGTCTGTTGGACCTTCTTGGGCGGCCCAACGTGGTGCGACCCTTGAACAATTGTGCAAGACGGCTGCGTGGTCCTCTGTGAACACGTTCATAAGGTTTTATGCCTTCGATACTGCCGCTTCCCAGGATGCTTCCTTTGGACGCCGGGTTCTTGTGCCCGCTACAGTGCATCCCCTCTCATAAGGAACTACTTTAGGACATCCCCATTGTCCATTCCTTGTGGAGCCCAGTGTACCCCGCAGCAGAAAACGAGTTTTATGGTAAGAAC
Source organism: Pseudophryne corroboree (assembly GCF_028390025.1). Lineage (NCBI taxonomy): Eukaryota > Metazoa > Chordata > Amphibia > Anura > Myobatrachidae > Pseudophryne > Pseudophryne corroboree. The sequence continues at coordinate 338,212,022 of NC_086444.1, read as the reverse complement.
TTACCATTGTTAAAACTCTTTCTGCTAGGTACACTGGGCTCCACAATGCGCCCACCCTGACGCACTTAGCTTCTTTGGGTTGGTATGGCATTAGCCGCTGACACGTCTCCTTTTGCGAGAATGCGGTGTTGTGGCTACTAACCGTTGTCGTCTGTTTTCCTGCTACTGCATTGGACTGGTTAACTAAAAACTGAGATCCTGTGCAGGGAGGCGGGGTGATGTAGGAGGCGGCACTATGCATTCTGGGAACAGTCAAAGCTTTGAGCCTGTTGGTGCCTCGGATCAAGATCCTACTCTACACCCCATTGTCCATTCCTTGTGGAGCCCAGTGTACCTCGCAGAAAGAATTTTAACAAAGGTAAGTTCTTACCATAAAACTAGTTTTTATTTACAGTATCACCCATTGTATTAAGGAGCAGCAATAGTTTACAGCAACAACGATTATAGCGATTACAATCTAAGATGGTGCCGCAGATGGCTGCCTTGGAGCTACGCAGCTCAGCCAAAATACCTGTTTCCCCTTGTTTTCCCCTGCCCTTGTCTAACCCACTGGTGACCAAATACAGCAGGGAAGCCCTCCTAAGTTGGAGCGCTCCCGAGGTGCTTACCACAAGTTCGGGCCCGTCGGTGGGCAGATCAGTGGCCCTTGCAGTCCTCGCTGCCCTTGCTGCTCTGTGAGTCAAGGATGCCGACGTCGTGGACACCGAAGTGGATGCCCAACGGCCGCGCCCCCCCCCCCACCCCGTAGCCCGGGTGGCGACTGGCGGGTGGATTGCCGGCCCCGGAAAGCGAAAGACCTGGGCTCAGAGGAGAGGCTGTCGCGCAGGTGCTCTAGTGAGGTGGCAATGGCGAGGGCACCGGTATGCGCTTCCTGCGATCCTGCTTTCAAATGTACGCTCACTGGCAAACAAGTTCGCCGAATTGTCCCTCCTTCTGGGCAGCGCAGGGTCAGGCATTACATGGTCATCCGTCCCTGTTTTACAGAGACGTGGCTGGATGACCATATTGCGGACAACCCGATGTCTCTGCCGGGCTTCAGTCTCTTCAGGGCCAATCGCTCCAAGGTTCTCTCAGGAAAAACGAAGGGTGGTGGCAACTGCTTCTACATCAACAACGGATGGTGCACCAATGTCACGATCATAGGCAAATCATGTAGCCCTCACCTGGAGATGCTGAGTATCAACTGCAACCCCTTCTATTCCCCCCTGGAATTTGCTTCAATTGTCCTTGTGGGAGTGTACACCCCTCCCCCTCGCCTGCGCGAACAAAGCCCTGCACCACCTGGCCGTATGCATATCCGACATAGAACAAAAACACCCAGACTCTCTGCTTATAACACTGGGCGACTTCAACAGAACTAACCTGAGCAAGGAGCTACCTATGTACAAACAACAAGTCACGTGTTCCACTAGAGAAGGGCGCACCCTTGATCACTGCTAAACTACCCTCAAGCCTGCCTTCCGATCTATCCCGTATGCTGCACTCAGCCTATCTGACCACTGCCTCGTCCACCTACTCCCTACCTATACACAGAAGCTGAGAGTGGTTAAGCCTGTTGTCAAGACTGTTAAGAAATGGACTAATGAGGACAAGATGAAGCTCCAGGCCTGCTTTGACTGCACGGAATGGGGGGTCTTCGAAGCCTCGGCAACCGACCTGAATGACCTGACAGACACTGTCACATCCTACATCAGCTGCTGTGAGGACATGTGTGTACCTACCAAGAATTACCGCATTTACAACAACAACAAGCCCTGGTTCAATGCCCAGCTCAGGCAACTTTGTCGAGCCAAAGAGGAGGCCTATAGCAGCGGTGACAGAGCACTATACAACCGTACTAGGAACTCTCTGACTAAAGGAATCAGGCTAGCAAAAAAGTGGTTCTCGGACAAGCTGACAAATGATCTCTCCACCAATGACCCGGTATCTGTATGGAAAGGAATGCAATCCATAACCAACTATAGGAAAACATTGAAGTCCACCACCATGCACCAAGACCTAGCAGACGAACTGAAGCACTTTTATTGCAGGTTCGCAAAAGAAGTCCCCTGCAACCCAAACAATCACCTCTACGATGCCCCGAACACCGACAGCCAACACCAGGCACTGCAAGTTGCCCAAGAAGAGGTGGAGGCTTTGTTCAAAAGGGCCAAACCCAGGAAAGCTCCGGGTCCTGATGGAGTGTCACCATCTGCCCTAAGAGCATGTGCGGGTCAGCTCGCCCCCATATTCACCAAGATCTTCAACAAATCGCTAGAGCTACAGAAAGTCCCTTCCTGCCTCAAAAGGTCTACTATCGTCCCGGTCCCCAAGAAACCCTCTATCACGAACCTGAACGACTACAGGCCGATAGCACTGACGTTTGTGGTCATGAAAACGTTCGAGCGTCTGATTTTGAATCACATGAAAACTGTGACTGGCCCCCAACTGGACCACCTGCAGTTCGCCTATCGATCGAATCGGTGTGTCGAGGATGCAGTCAACCTGGGCTTGCACTACATTCTACAGCACCTAGACATTCCCGGTACCTATGCGAGGGTCCTGTTTGTCGATTTCAGCTCGCCCTTCAATACAATCGTCTCCAGCATCCTCCACCCCAAATTACTTCACCTAGGGGTCCCAGAAGCTATCTGTTCCTGGATAGTAGACTTCCTGACAGATAGGACACAGGTGGTGAAAGCGGGGGAATTCACCTCTCAAGCACGGTCCATTAGTACAGGGGCCACTCAGGGCTGTGTCCTCTCACCCCTGCTCTTCTTACTGTACACAAATTACTGTACCTTAGAGGCGCAATCAGTAAAGATCATCAAATTCGCCGATGACACCACCGTCATCAGCCTCAAAAAGGACGGGGACGAATTGGCCTATAGACGGGAAGTAGACCGGTTGGCCCAGTGGTGCATCCACAACAACCTTGAGCTCAACCCCCTCAAAACTGTCGAGATGATAGTGGACTTCAGGAAGAAGTCATCTAGTGCACTTCCACTAACGATTGCTGACAGTGTGGTATCGCTAGTGGACTCCTTCAAGTTTCTAGGGACCACAATCTCCCGGGCCTTAAATGGGGGTCCAACACTGATGCCACTGTTGGGAAAGCACAGCAGAGGTTTTTCATCCTCAGGCAACTAAGGAAGTTAAACATCCCACAGAAGCTTCTGCTCCTCTTCTACTCCGCGATTGTCGAGTCGGTACTGTGCTCCTCGATACTCGTATGGTACAGCTCCGCCAGCGCGAGGGACAGATGCAGGCTCCAAAAGGTGGTCCGAACCGCAGAGAAGATCATCGGGGCCGATCTTCCCTCAGTCCAGGACCTGTACCTGTCCAGAGCTAAAAAGCGGGCAATGAAGATAGTAAAAGACCAGCTACACCCCAGCCACAGCATGTTTAACTTGCTTCCTTCAGGCAGGCATTACAGGGCCATCCCTGCCAGGTCCACCAGAAGCCTCAAAAGTTTCTTTCCCCAAGCGGTCCGCCTGCTGAACTCCTGAACATTGACTGACTAGACGTACATGTAACTAACTTGTGACCCTACGGTATACCTATCTGTTTGACTTTACTTGCCCCCCTCTCCCCCCACCTGCTTATCTGTTACCTACTTGGCTGTTGTATAGCAAACTGAAGTCAAATTCCTAGTATACGCAAGTATACCTGGCCAATAAAGCTGATTCTGATTCTGGTAATTTTCCCATTAGACATGTGAGGCACATGCCTATGGGTGGCACTTGTTGGGGCTTATATATATGCATGCACACAGTGTCTATTCACCACTGCTCTGCTAACCAGAGCAGCAAAAGACAAGAGCCTCCTAATTGTCTCCCCCACTGCAACCCGCGGGTCGGACAGCAGCACAGTCACAAAAAAATGGGACTTTTCCACAAAAATTGGGAGAGTTAGGACCTATTCTATAAACCACACAACCTGGTTAAGTTCCACTGGACTTGTGCTCTAATCTTAATTATATCTCTGCTGGTGTGTACACAACCCTGCAAAAACCACCAAGTTGTACATACATTTCCAATAGAGTGATGGCATGATATAAAATCCAGCCCTCTCCCTGCAAAATACGAACTCTTTTTATGTAATAAAGTACTGTCTGCACTTTGGGAGCTGTATAATGCACTTCTGTGAGCAATGCATTATCTTTGAATCCATTTTTTTTTTTCATTGCAACATTTTTTTAAATAACTACATTTGAGTCTTAATGAAGCAACAATTTAATTAAGATCATTTTTATGACACCTTTCTCATTTCTTTTGTTGGAGAACAGTGTTTCATCTTCTCTATTACTTTATTTTTTCTTCTGTATTGAGCAACAAAAGGAACACTGACTTACTAAATTATGTTAAGACTTTGCAGGGATAAATGATTTTGTAAAATCTTGCAGGATATATGGTTAATACTTTACTCTAATTAACAAGCAGAATTAATTCTGGAGCTGCCTATGTACACATGGTGATATTAATTATCACAACAATAATGGAATGGGTAATAGACTGCAATGTGTAAAAAGGCAATTGTCCGCACTTACTCTAACAAACAACATTCATATTGGATTATCTTAAGCAATCAATGACTTTAGATTTGTTTTAGAAGTTAATGTTCTTGCATTACTTAATTATATTAATCAAAGTAAATGGAATTGACTTTGCTTCCAGATTGTAGTACAATGTGAAACTACCATTGTTCATCACACTACATTAAATCCAGTCTTGATCGGAGTTGGGTACGCAATCTCTGTTCACAGTATGTTGGTGGTCAGTATCCCGACAGCGGAATCCCAGACATTTAAAATCCTGATGGATCCCGGTGAGCATTTTAACCCTAACCCTAATCCAAAACAGTGGTGGCTCCAGAGGTGGGACTGCTGTGCAATTCAAAATTCAAATAGGGAAGTCACACCAACTGTCACCAACAGACACTGCTAGCTGGGACTCACTGGCATTTGGTGTGATTCCCCTATTTGGCACCTCTGGAGCCACCACTAATCCTAACCCAACCCTCCCGCAACCTAACCCCTCTCCCCCGCAGCCTAATATGTACGTTTTGCTCCATATACAGACTCAGTCACGCAAAATATACACGTGTCACATATCAAATTAATCAGCAAAGTCTTCTGGGGCATCCTAGTCACATCACATTGTGACTAAGATGCATTTTCAGCAAAAACACCCAATGTTGGAAGACTTGCACAGGACTTGGTGGCTCAATTATGCCAGGCATCTCACGCTGCATGGCGTATTGATGCTAGTTGTATGAGGATGCATCTGTATCTGAGCATCGCTGCAGCTTCCAAGTAAGCAGCAACAATGTTCACTCCATTCGTTTCTATGGAAGGTTAGATGGAGCTGAAACCATGGGGCCCTCTATTGCCCTTGACCCCAGGTTCCCTTATTAGAGAACCTTTCGTTGCCTCATGTGTGGTTATTTTCTATTAATTTCTTGTTCAGTAAAATTTAAGCATTTTCTTTATTACTCTTGAATTTAAAAGGGTTTCCTGTATACAACAGCAACATCCAAGATCCTCCAATAAACCAACTGTATTCAAAATCTAGTTACTCTGCCTGTCTTACATAATGCAGATGTACTCTTATATTTAAATATGTACCTAATCCTTTAACAGAATTGCATTATATCTGTACTTTGTCTCTGATTCATAAATGACCTTTACTGGAGAGAAATGAATACTGTAAAGAACAATATACTGCAAACCATAGCAACCAATCTAATTTTCCTTTCCATTTGTTTATCTTACATTGAATTCTCAAAACAAGTATCTGTTTGTGCCATGTTCAGTGTATTAATAAATAAGCCTTTACATCTGGTGTAATAATTTATTCTAGTCTATGTGCAGACAGAGACCATCTCTGCAGTGTCTGAACAGAAGAACTAATTTAAATGATATTGGAGAAACCCCCATTGTACTTGCATAACCCTGTTATCCTTTAGACAGCAAGCATCTGTTGATCAGTAATAAGAAAGCAATGGCTCAGGTTTTGTGTGGCAGAAAATACTCTGAAATATATTTAATAATTAAAATTAGTAATTCCTCCAAATTTTGTCATTATCCAATGTCATAAATCCATTGGACTATCTTGTTTCACAGAATATACAGTATATTCTTTATTAGTTACTAGCTGGAGTACCCGGCATTGCCCGGGATTTTAAGAATGTCTGCTTACAAAAATAAGTTTAAATATTGTTAATGCCTAGTGTGTAGTGGCCGGACCCCTTTTTGGTCCCCCAAGGGACCATGCTTTTCCCACTGTACAACTCTCAGTCTGTGACCTTCATTCCCCTCCTCACATCATGTCATTGCCCCTGTGAAATTATAATTTTTTTACAGTTTCTTATATAGCGCAGCACATTATGTATCTCCTGATATACTCTGTGCTGCTGGGGGACCATGCTACTTCCACTATATAACTCTCAGGGTGTGGGTTTGTGCTACCTGCATTCCCCTCCTCACATCATGTCACTGGCCCTGTGACATGCAGCCCTGTCTTCACTGACATTTCATGCATGTCCTGATATAATCTGTGCTGCTGGCCAGGGCCGGCTCCGGGGTTTGTGGCGCCCCGGGCGGCTTTAGGGGGCGTGGCTTTGTACAGGGGGCGTAGTCATTTACGCCCCCTGTACAGCTGAATTGATGTGCGGTGCGCGATGACGTCATCGCGCACCGCACAGTAAAGGACCTCTCCAGCAAGGGAAACTAGACGCGTACGCGTCTAGTTTCCCTTCCCAGCGGTGGCGGCCGGGGGCAGTGGGCAGCGGGCAGCAGGGGGCACACACCAGCAGCGGATCTTGCCCTGGTGCGGCGCCCTCCGGAGGGCGCCCTGCGCCCTCCGGAAGGCGGCGCCCCGGGCAAAAGTACTGCTTGCCCGTGGCAAGATCCGCTACTGCTGCTGGCCCAACCCTAGGGGTGCTAGTGGTGTGTTACCCCCCCCAGTGTTTGTTCCCAGTGTAAGTCATATGTGTAGCAAGTAGTGATGAGCGGGTTCGGTTTCTCGGAAACCGAACCCCCCCGAACTTCAGCCTTTTTACACAGGTCCGAGCCGTGCTCGGATTCTCCCGTGTGGCTAGGGTAAACCGAGCGCGCCCGAACGTCATCATTCCGCTGTCGGATTCTCGTGAGATTCGGATTCTATATAAGCAGCCGCGCGTCGCCGCCATTTTCACACGTGCATTGAGATTGATAGGGAGAGGACGTGGCTGGCGTCCTCTATGTTATAGTCATAATAGAAAAGGCTAAGAGTGACATTATTATAATTGTGGGGAGGATTGGGGACAGGGAGCAGCTGTTAGGAGTACAGTGCAGGGTTTTGCTGATAGTAGTGAGTGTGACCACTAGTTTAATCCGTTCTCTGCCTGAAAAAAACGCTCCATACCATATCTGTGCTCAGTGTGCTGCATGATATATCTGTGCTGAGTGCACTGCTCACACTGCCTAATTGTGGGGACTGGGGAGCAGTTATAGCAGGAGTACAGTGCACAGTTTTGCTGACAGTGACCACCAGTCCAGTATACATTTGTCTGCCTGAAAAACACTCCTGTGGTGGCTTTTTTTCATTATACTAGTAGTTTAGCAGTCTGCTGACAGTGTCCACCAGGTCCATTTATTATACAGTATATTATATATATAGCAGTACGGTAGGCCACGGCTGTACCTACCTCTGTGTCGTCACTCGTCGTCCATAAGTAATAATAGTATACTATCCATCCATCTACATTGTATACCTGTGGTGGCTTTTTTTTCTTCATACTAGTTTAGCAGTCTGCTGACAGTGTCCACCAGGTCCGTTATTATTATTTTGTATATATTATATATATAGCAGTACGGTAGGCCACGGCTGTACCTACCTCTGTGTCGTCACTCGTCGTCCATAAGTAATAATACTATACTATCCATCCATCTACATTGTATACCTGTGGTGGCTTTTTTTTTTCATACTAGTTTAACAGTCTGCTGACAGTGTCCACCAGGTCCGTTATTATTATTCTGTATATATTATATATATATAGCAGTACGGTAGGCCACGGCTGTACCTACCTCTGTGTCGTCACTAGTCGTCCATAAGTAATAATACTATACAATCCATCCATCTACATTGTATACCTGTGGTGGCTTTTTTTTCTTCATACTAGTTTAGCAGTCTGCTGACAGTGTCCACCAGGTCCGTTATTATTATTCTGTATATATTATATATATAGCAGTACGGTAGGCCACGGCTGTACCTGCCTCTGTGTCGTCACTCGTCGTCCATAAGTAATAATACTATACTATCCATCCATCTACATTGTATATCTGTGGTGGCTTTTTTTTCTTCATACTAGTTTAGCAGTCTGCTGACAGTGTCCACCAGGTCCGTTATTATTATTCTGTATATATTATATATATAGCAGTATGGTAGGCCATGGCTGTACCTACCTCTGTGTCGTCACTCGTCGTCCATAAGTAATAATACTATACTATCCATCCATCTACATTGTATACCTGTGGTGGCTTTTTTTTCTTCATACTAGTTTAGCAGTCTGCTGACAGTGTCCACCAGGTCCGTTATTATTATTCTGTATATATTATATATATAGCAGTACGGTAGGCCATGGCTGTACCTACCTCTATGTCATCACTCGTTGTCCATAAGTAATAATACTATACTATCCATCCATCTACATTGTATACCTGTGGTGGCTTTTAGTTGTGCGCAAAATATGGAGAACAAAAATGTGGAGGTTAAAAAAATAGGGAAAGATCAAGATCCACTTCCACCTCGTGCTGAAGCTGCTGCCACTAGTCATGGCTGAGACGATAAATGCCATCAACGTCGTCTGCCAAGGCCGATGCCCAATGTCATAGTACAGAGCATGTAAAATCCAAAACACAAAAGATCAGTAAAATGACCCAAAAATCAAAATTAAAAGCGTCTGAGGAGAAGCGTAAACTTGCCAATATGCCATTTACGACACGGAGTGGCAAGGAACGGCTGAGGCCCTGGCCTATGTTCATGGCTAGTGGTTCAGCTTCACATGAGGATGGAAGCACTCAGCCTTTCGCTATAAAAATGAAAAGACTTAAACTGGCAAAAGCACAGCAAAGAACTGTGCGTTCTTCGAAATCACAAATCCCCATGTAGAGTCCAATTGTGTCGGTTGCGATGCCTGACCCTCCCAACACTGGACGGGAAGAGCTTGCGCCTTCCACCATTTGCACGCCCCCTGCAAGTGCTGGAAGGAGCACCCGCAGTCCAGTTCCTGATAGTCAAATTGAAGATGTCAGTGTTGAAGTACACCAGGATGAGGATATGGGTGTTGCTGGCGCTGGGGAGGAAATTGACAAGGAGGATTCTGATGGTGAGGTGGTTTGTTTAAGTCAGGCACCCGGGGAGACACCTGTTGTCCGTGGGAGGAATATGGCCATTGACATGCCTGGTCAAAATACAAAAAAAATCAGCTCTTCGGTGTGGAATTATTTCATAACAAATGCGGACAACAGGTGTCAAATCATGTGTTGCCTTTGTCAAGCTGTAATAAGTAGGGGTGAGGACGTTAACCACCTCGGAACATCCTCCCTTATACGTCACCTGCAGCGCATTCATCATAAGTCAGAGACAAGTTCAAAAACTTTGGGTGACAGCGAAAGCAGTCCACTGACCACTAAATCTGTAACCAAGCTCCTACAAACCACACCACCAACTCCCTCAGTGTCAATTTCCTCCTTAGACAGGAAAGCCAATAGTCCTGCAGGCCATGTCACATGCAAGTCTGACGAGTCCTCTCCTGCCTGGGATTCCTCCGATGCATCCTTGAGTGTAATGCCTACTGCTGCTGGCGCTGCTGTTGTTGCTGCTGGGAGTCGATCGTCATCCCAGAGGGGAAGTCGGAAGACCACTTGTACTACTTCCAGCAAGCAATTGACTGTCCAACAGTCCTTTGCGAGAAAGATGAAATATCACAGCAGTCATCCTGCTGCAAAGCGGATAACTGAGGCCTTGGCAGCCTGGGCGGTGAGAAACGTGGTTCCGGTATCCAGCGTTACTTCAGAGGCAACTATAGACTTGATTGAGGTACTGTGTCCCCGGTACCAAATACCATCTAGGTTCCATTTCTCTAGGCAGGCGATACCGAGAATGTGCACAGACCTCAGAAAAAGAGTCACCAGTGTCCTAAAAAATGCAGTTGTACCCAATGTCCACTTAACCACGGACATGTGGACAAGTGGAGCAGGGCAGACTCAGGACTACATGACTGTGACAGCCCACTGGGTAGATGTATTGCCTCCCGCTGCAAGAACAGCAGCGGCGGCACCAGTAGCAGCATCTCGCAAACGCCAACTCGTTCCTAGGCAGGCTACGCTTTGTATCACCGCTTTCCAGAATACGCACACAGCTGAAAACCTCTTACGGCAACTGAGGAAGATCATCGCAGAATGGCTTACCCCAATTGGACTCTCCTTGGGATTTGTGGCATCGGACAACGCCAGCAATATTGTGCGTGCATTACATCTGGGCAAATTCCAGCACGTCCCATGTTTTGCACATACCTTGAATTTGGTGGTGCAAAATTATTTAAAAAACGAGAGGGGCGTGCAAGAGATGCTGTCGGTGGCCAGAAGAATTACGGGCCACTTTCGGCGTACAGGCACCACGTACAGAAGACTGGAGCACCACCAAAAACACCTGAACCTGCCCTGCCATCATCTGAAGCAAGAGGTGGTAATCAGGGCCGTCTTTTCGTATGGGCTCAATGGGCTCTTGCCCAAGGGCCCCAGGAATATAAGGGCCCTAGGCTGATAGCTGAGGGTCCCCTCTTTCCAGGGGTACCAGAATTTTGAAAATCGGCCCTGTGGAACCGGAGATATCTGACTTGAAACCAGTGGTCCCCAACCAAGCCTGTTTATTTCTCTTCCCAGCCTGATATCTCGGGTTTTGTCTGACTTAGAATATTTCTGAGGGTACAATCCAAAAGCTGGGACTCTCCCCTTTCAGTAGACATAGGCAGCTTGTCTCTACTATGCCCTGAATGACAGATATCAGCCTTCAAGCAGCTGGTCCCCGCTCCAGCTTCACACGCCTAATTTGCAGTTTAGATTTTCGTTGGTGGATTGCTCTGGCTCCTGAACTCTGATCCCCAAGTCCCCAGAACCTTCTGAAAGGTGGGACTCTCTAGTTTTTTATCCCATTCAATGCTAAGAAATATATTTTCAGGAACTTGAGATATCAGCAGTCAAGCAAGCTGCCCTCCCACCGTAAAATTATAAATATTAAGCCCACTCCACTTCCATCCCTCCCCTACGTATTAAACACCACCTACCACTCTGGAAGTCATGTACCATTGCTTCTTCATTCAGCCCAATGCCTCCATCTACAGTTTAGCCCCATCATTGCAGTAAAGGAGTAATTAGCAGAAATTACTGTTCCAGGTCCTACATGCTGAGCGGAAGATAGAACATCCCCTACCGTCCACGGGACATCAAAGCTGTGCTGATAGCACCCCCCATCCCTACCGCCGGAGGATGGGTAGGGGCCCCAGTGCATTACTGTGCCCAGGGGCCTACACTGCTGTTAAGACGGCCCTGGTGGTAATGAGGTGGAATTCAACCCTCTATATGCTTCAGAGGATGGAGGAGCAGCAAAAGGCCATTCAAGCCTATACATCTGCCCACGATATAGGCAAAGGAGGTGGAATGCACCTGACTCAAGCGCAGTGGAGAATGATTTCAACGTTGTGCAAGGTTCTGCAACCTTTTGAACTTGCCACACGTGAAGTCAGTTCAGACACTGCCAGCCTGAGTCAGGTCATTCCCCTCATCAGGCTTTTGCAGAAGAAGCTGGAGGCATTGAAGGAGGAGCTAAAACAGAGCGATTCCGCTAGGCATGTGGGACTTGTGGATGGAGCCCTTAATTCGCTTAACCAGGATTCACGGGTGGTCAATCTGTTGAAATCAGAGCACTACATTTTGGCCACCGTGCTCGATCCTAGATTTAAAACCTACGTTGTATCTCTCTTTCCGGCAGACACAAGTCTGCAGAGGTTCAAAGACCTGCTGGTGAGAAAATTGTCAAGTCAAGCGGAACGCGACCAGTCAACAGCTCCTCCTTCACATTCTCCCGCAACTAGGGGTGCGAGGAAAAGGCTACGAATTCCGAGCCCACCCGCTGGCGGTGATGCAGGGCAGTCTGGAGCGAGTGCTGACATCTGGTCCGGACTGAAGGACCTGGCAACGATTACTGACATGTCGTCTACTGTCACTGCATATGATTCTGTCACCATTGAAAGAATGGTGGAGGATTATATGAGTGACCGCATCCAAGTAGGCACGTCAGACAGTCCGTACGTATACTGGCAGGAAAAAGAGGCAATTTGGAGGCCCTTGCAGAAACTGGCTTTATTCTACCTAAGTTGCCCTCCCTTCAGTGTGTACTCCGAAAGAGTGTTTAGAGCCGCCGCTCACCTTGTCAGCAATCGGCGTACGAGGTGAGTTCCAGAAAATGTGGAGAAGATGATGTTCATTAAAATGAATTATAATCAATTCCTCCGTGGAGACATTCACCAGCAGCAATTGCCTCCAGAAAGTACACGGGGACCTGAGATGGTGGATTCCAGTGGGGACAAATTAATAATCTGTGATGAGGGGGATGTACACAGTGAAAGGGGTGATGAATCGGACAATGATGATGAGGTGGACATCTTGCCTCCGTAGAGCCAGTTTGTGCAAGGAGAGATTGATTGCTTCTTTTTTGGTGAGGGCCCAAACCAACCAGTCATTTCAGTCACAGTCGTGTGGCAGACCCTGTCGCTGAAATGATGGGTTCGTTAAAGTGTGCATGTCCTGTTTTTACAACATAAGGGTGGGTGGGAGGGCCCAAGGACAATTCCATCTTGCACCTCTTTTTTCTTTCATTTTTCTTTGCGTCATGTGCTGTTTGGGGAGTATTTTTTTGAAGGGCCATCCTGCGTGACACTGCAGTGCCACTCCTAGATGGGCCAGGTGTTTGTGTCGGCCACTTGGGTTGCTTATCTTAGTCACACAGTGACCTTGGTGCGCCTCTTTTTTTCTTTGCGTCATGTGCTGTTTGGGGAGTATTTTTTTGAAGGGCCATCCTGCGTGACACTGCAGTGCCACTCCTAGATGGGCCAGGTGTTTGTGTCGGCCACTTGGGTTGCTTATCTTAGTCACACAGCTACCTCATTGCGCCTTTTTTTCTTTGCGTCATGTGCTGTTTGGGGAGTATTTTTTTGAAGGGCCATCCTGCGTGACACTGCAGTGCCACTCCTAGATGGGCCAGGTGTTTGTGTCAGCCACTTGTGTCGCTTAACTTAGTCAGACAGCGACCTTGGTGCGCCTCTTTTTTTCTTTGCGTCATGTGCTGTTTGGGGAGTATTTTTTTGAAGGGCCATCCTGCGTGACACTGCAGTGCCACTCCTAGATGGGCCAGGTGTTTGTGTCGGCCACTTGGGTCGCTTATCTTAGTCACACAGCTACCTCATTGCGCCTCTTTTTTTATTTGCGTCATGTGCTGTTTGGGGAGTATTTTTTTGAAGGGCCATCCTGCGTGACACTGCAGTGCCACCCCTAGATGGGCCAGGTGTTTGTGTCGGCCACTTGGGTCGCTTATCTTAGTCACACAGCTACCTCATTGCGCCTCTTTTTTTATTTGCGTCATGTGCTGTTTGGGGAGTGTTTTTTTGAAGGGCCATCCTGCGTGACACTGCAGTGCCACTCCTAGATGGGCCAGGTGTTTGTGTCGGCCACTTGGGTTGCTTATCTTAGTCACACAGTGACCTTGGTGCGCCTCTTTTTTTCTTTGCGTCATGTGCTGTTTGGGGAGTATTTTTTTGAAGGGCCGTCCTGCGTGACACTGCAGTGCCACTCCTAGATGGGCCAGGTGTTTGTGTCGGCCACTTGGGTTGCTTATCTTAGTCACACAGCTACCTCATTGCGCCTTTTTTTCTTTGCGTCATGTGCTGTTTGGGGAGTATTTTTTTGAAGGGCCATCCTGCGTGACACTGCAGTGCCACTCCTAGATGGGCCAGGTGTTTGTGTCGGCCACTTGTGTCGCTTAACTTAGTCACACAGCGACCTTGGTGCGCCTCTTTTTTTCTTTGCGTCATGTGCTGTTTGGGGAGTATTTTTTTGAAGGGCCATCCTGCGTGACACTGCAGTGCCACTCCTAGATGGGCCAGGTGTTTGTGTCGGCCACTTGGGTCGCTTATCTTAGTCACACAGCTACCTCATTGCGCCTCTTTTTTTATTTGCGTCATGTGCTGTTTGGGGAGTATTTTTTTGAAGGGCCATCCTGCGTGACACTGCAGTGCCACTCCTAGATGGGCCAGGTGTTTGTGTCGGCCACTTGTGTCGCTTAACTTAGTCACACAGCGACCTTGGTGCGCCTCTTTTTTTCTTTGCGTCATGTGCTGTTTGGGGAGTATTTTTTTGAAGGGCCATCCTGCGTGACACTGCAGTGCCACTCCTAGATGGGCCAGGTGTTTGTGTCGGCCACTTGGGTCGCTTATCTTAGTCACACAGCTACCTCATTGCGCCTCTTTTTTTCTTTGCGTCATGTGCTGTTTGGGGAGTATTTTTTTGAAGGGCCATCCTGCGTGACACTGCAGTGCCACTCCTAGATGGGCCAGGTGTTTGTGTCGGCCACTTGGGTCGCTTATCTTAGTCACACAGCTACCTCATTGCGCCTCTTTTTTTCTTCGCGTCATGTGCTGTTTGGGGAGTATTTTTTTCAAGGGCCATCCTGTCTGACACTGCAGTGCCACTCCTAGATGGGCCAGGTGTTTGTGTCGGCCACTTGGGTCGCTTAGCTTAGTCACACAGCTACCTCGGTGCAAATTTTAGGACTAAAAATAATATTGTGAGGTGTGAGGTGTTCAGAATAGACTGAAAATGAGTGGAAATTATGTTTATTGAGGTTAATAATACTATGGGATCAAAATGACCCCCAAATTCTATGATTTAAGCTGTTTTTTAGGGTTTTTTGAAAAAAACACCCGAATCCAAAACACACCCGAATCCGACAAAAAAAATTCGGTGAGGTTTTGCCAAAACGCGTTCGAACCCAAAACACGGCCGCGGAACCGAACCCAAAACCAAAACACAAAACCCGAAATATTTCCGGTGCACATCACTAGTAGCAAGTTTGGTGTAAATTGCTGCACGCATTCCAGAGTTACTGTATGCTGTCTGCTGTAAAACTCTGTGCTGCTGCCTCACCCCTAGGGGTGCTAGGAGTCTCTTACCCCCACAGTGCTTGTTCACAGCTTGTAAATCATATGTGTACAAAGTTTATTGTAAATTGGTCCAGGTATTAGGGAGTTATGCTGTCTGCTGAAATACTCAGTGCTGCTGCCTCACCCCTAGGGGTGCTAGGGGTGTTTTCCCCCACAGTGTTTTTTCCCAGATTGTAATACATATGTGTACCAATTGTTGAGTACATTGCTCCAGCAATTCTGGAGTTATGCTGTCTGCTGATATACTCTGTGCTGCTCTCTCCCCCCTAGGGGTGCTAGGGATTTCTAATTGTATTAGTTACCGCCATGTTTTAATATGGTTGTATGTAAAATTTCACAATCTTCACTTGTAAACTGTGGATTTGTATAGAAGTACAGAAGGAAATTTTTTCGCTTTTATATAGTAGATGTGTGTACTATTGCAGATACAGTAGTTACAATTTTTGGAGTGCCCTCGCTTATCCATGTCAATTAAAACATTACTTACATTGGCTTTAACATATAAAACAATTGGATAACAGAAAAAACAGGATAAAGTCATTACATAGACATTTACAATATCAGCACCGCTAAGTTATTATATCAACACTTGATATGTTGACATGTTTACAGTGTCCACATGTGAAATGACAATATATTCTCAAAACAATTAGGATTATCCTGTGGAAAGTGGAATTAGGGTTAGGCTACTAGAAGGGATATTAGAGTTAAGCAGTATGGGGAGGGGTAAGGGTTACCAGTACTCATTGGTGGAAGTGCCATAGGAACAGCCAGGAGTCACAATTAGCTGACCTTCAGACCCAGAAAACACCAGTAGAGCCTCCGGATTTTCTGAACTACTGTAGGTAAGACAACAATGCACCACCAGAAACTTATTGTCAACATTTTAATCATGTTAACGTTTCATAAAATCTAACTCTCTCTGAACATGTTATATCTGCCCCACCTGCAGTGCACATGGTTTTACCCAACTGCTAACAATTTGCTGCTGCGATCAGGTCTGAATTTGGCCCATTGCAGGTTCTCTTTAGTAAACAGATAAAACAATGGTGGTCATTCCGAGTTGTTCGCTCTGTAATTTTCTTCGCATCGCAGCGATTTTCCGCTAACTGCACATGCGCAATGTTCGCACTGCGACTGCGCCAAGTAAATTTGCTATGCAGTTAGGTATTTTACTCACGGCATTACAAGGTTTTTTCTTCGTTCTGGTGATCGTAATGTGATTGACAGGAAGTGGGTGTTTCTGGGCGGAAACAGGCCGTTTTATGGAAGTATTTGAAAAAACGCTACAGTTTCTGGGAAAAACGTGGGAGTGGCTGGAGAAACGGAGGAGTGTCTGGGCGAACGCTGGGTGTGTTTGTGACGTCAAACCTGGAACGTCAAGCACTGAACTGATCGCACTGGAAGAGTAAGTCTCGAGCTACTCAGAAACTGCACAGAGAAGTCTTTTCGCAATATTGCGAATCTTTCGTTCGCAAATTTGATAAGCTAAATTCACTCCCAGTAGGCGGCGGCTTAGCGTGTGCAAAGCTGCTAAAAGCAGCTTGCGAGCGAACAACTCGGAATGACCACCAATGTTAACATAGAATACAGCAATTGCTGGAAATGCAACAAATTGTTATTAGTGTAATACAGAACAAGGGGCTGAGGGGTATTGGTAGCAAAAAAAAAAGACTGTATGATAATCACTGTTGCTTATCCTTTCCTAGGGACCCCTGCTTCCACTCCTACTATCCCTCCTTTAGAGAATTTTGCTATACAGATGGAGCCCTGCTCATCTATCCCTTTAATAGGATTGACTGAGCCAGTGCTGTCAGACTTAATCACCTCCTGTAATGACTTAATCCCCTGCTGTATTGTTCTCTGTATTGTATTGCAGCTGAGAACAATAGATGAAAGGCTTATGCTAATATACCGTGGGGCACCTAGGCGCAACAGAGAAGGCTAGATGACCGAGGCTCCATCTGTAAGTTACAAAACTAGAGTTTTATCAAATTGCAGGTTCTTCTGCAATTTTATGTGCAGTTTGTCAACTATACAGTTTATAAAAGTTAAATCACATGAATAAAAAGTACAATGTCCTAAACATTGATTCATGTGTTTTGATTTCATATATAAAGTCATATGATCAAACCTTTGAATTCTCAGACTGCATTTGCTGTTAAAAATATTGGTAAGCTACAAAGCATCACAAGGCAAACCACAGCTGTAATGAAAAAAAGAAAGAAAGGATGTTGCAGTGACTGAAAAAAACATGAACAAGGGGAAACTGTCAAAATATTGTGTAACCATTTCTTTTTTTTCTAATTAAAGAGGAAATTTTTCACGGAGATCATGCCATTAATAAAAAATAAATAAGTTCTTCTTGAGTCCAAAGACAAAATTGAAGCAGTACTGCAAGCACACTGCCAACAATCCGAAGCCTAATTGAGTTCTTATCTAGACCCAGTAAGTTATTATCACAAATTTGTACATTCGATATCAGTGATACAGTATTTCATGCATTGAATAAACGTTTTACAATAGATAGCTCCATGGAAATGGTCTACACATTCTGAAAAGGTTTTTCAACAGACACAGAAGCTAATCACATTGAACAAGATGATCATATACTCACCTTATAGAATAGGGACAGTCTTATGACATTTTCTGCTGCAGGGTACACTGGGCTCCACAAGGATTGGACAATGGGGGTGTAGAATAGGATCTTGATCCGAGGCACCAACAGGCTCAAAGCTTTGACTGTTCCCAGAATGCACAGCGCCGCCTCCTATATCACCCCGCCTCCCTGCACAGGAGCTCAGTTTTGTAAGTTGGTGCTGCAGTAAGCAGGCACTTAACAGAGGGGCTGCTCCCAGCAGCCCTAAGAAAAGCTTTTTATGAGGTAAAAAGTGAAGACTTCAAGGGCAGCAGTGGTGGTAAATGTCTTGTGACATTCACTGCTGCAGCTCCAGCTCTCCCCAGCAGCGCTGTACACTCCCGAGCCCTGGTTGCCGGGTACCTACAGCGGAGGCTCCGGTTTTCTTCACGTTAGACACACACGGCTGGGGCTCTCCAGGATCGCGTGGCCGCGCTTTGGGAGGTAGTAAGTGGGTCCCGCTTGCGGGACCCGGTCTTTATCGCGATCCGGCGAGGTCAGTAGGAGGCGGGCCGCGTGCGCTGGCGGTGGACACTGTGGCAGTACAGGCGATCCCACTAGATCACCATGGCATGGGCGCAGGTCAGGTTCTCTCTCTAAACCAATTCTTATATCGCCCACAGTACCCGGTGGTTTTGCCAGCTGAGGGGATAAGGCAAGACCTGAAGCCCCTCCCCCAGCCCCAGGGCGCCATTTCTAGCAAGTGTTCCAGCCCTGGAGCTGCATTTCTGTCTTTTCCTCACTCCCTGTTAGTGTCTACTGCACCATTATCCCTCAGCTCACTGTTCCTGGGACTGCTTGGGCAAATCCTCCTATGTAAAGCCGCCTGGTTGTCAGCGCTGTGCCTTTACATGACACTTAAGTATTCTACCTGCCTTTTTAGACAGTGATAGTTAAGAAAGAGTGCACTTAGTCAGGGTTTTATAGTACAATTACCCTGTGATATACATCCAGTTCTTACTGTGTACTGTTATATCTATTGATATATACAGTAGCTGTGTAAGCTAGTCCAGTGCAGTACTATTGTCAGTAATAACCTCTGCATTGTACAAACTGTGACTTTCTGTGTGTGCATTTGATAGCTGAGTGGTGTCCATTTCGTGTCTTTCACTCAACCTGCTATCCCTATATTCCATAACCTGAGGGGGCTTGGTGCGTCAGGTGTTATCTAATATAGGATTTTCACAAAGATATACTGTATTACATATTTTTCTCTGTGATTTAGTCACCATATCTCTCCCTTATCTCTGCTAGTGCTGACTACACTGCGCAGGGGTTTGGGTTTAGAGGTATAGTGCTGCTGATAATTGTACTATGTTAACCTCATACTGCAAGTTATATCATGTCTGCTTCTGAGGGTAACGGTTCTGGGGCTGAACACACTGCCGGTGTTGCTGACGCCACGGGGGCATATGAGGAGAATATAGCAGCTGTGGGCTCTGGTTCTGGGGGCTCCTTGCCCCCCAGTGGGACTGTGGCAACGGAGGCACATACTGACCCACCGTGGGACGCTTTTTCCACGCTTCTGCATATGATAGTTCATAAACTAACTCCCCCTATGGGACCCCCAATGCCGGTACAACCATATGTGATCCCTGCAGCTTACCCGCCATGGGAGGACGATTTATCTGCTCAATTAAAGAAGTTGAACCAGTCCTTGACTACTAAAAAGTCTGACCAATGCTCGCCTAAGTCCAAGAGGTCCTCTAAGCGAGCGCTTATCTCCTCACAATCCACTGCTGTCACTGACACCTCATCTGATGAAGACGGCACATATACTGACCCCTCAGGTTCTGACTCAGACACGGCTGATGGGTAGGGTAGTTCACATGTGGATGTTCCTGATCTTTTGGAGGCTATTAAGTTAATTCTGCAGATTACAGATGATCCCGAGCCATCCGTCCCTCCTAAGAAACCAGATAGGTTCAAGCGTCAGAAGGTGGTTAAGCAAGTTTTACCTCACTCTGACCACCTAGTGGACATACGTCAGGAACCCTGGGAAAACCCGGGTACGAAGTTTGTGCCTCAAAAGAAGATGCGGGCTCGCTATCCCCTCGCGCCAGAGCTGTCTAAAAATTGGGAAACGCCTCCTCCAGTGGACTCACATGTGCCTAGGATGGTGGTTTCCTCAGCTCTACCTGTCACTACCGTCACGTCTCTAAAAGAGCCTACGGATAAACGTGTGGAGGGTTGTCTGAAAACTATTTACACCCTCACGGGTGCTGCACAAAGGCCCACTATTGCAGCTTCATGGGCTGCAGAGGCTATTGAAGCATGGGCCTTGGAGTTAGAAGCTGAAATCTCTTCTGACCATGCTAGACAATGCTTGTCATATATTGTCACAGCTTCTCGATATATTAAAGAGGCGGCTTCTGATGCCGGTATCCTAGCAGCCAAGGCCTCTACTACGTCAGTCCTGGCTCGCCGGATATTGTGGCTGAGATCCTGGTCTGTGGATCTGGACTCTAGAAAAACCCTGGATTTACTCCCTTTCAAGGGAGATATTCTGTTTGGGGAGGACTTAAATAAGATTGTGGCTGACTTGGCTACTGCCAAAACTGCCTGTCTGCCTAATACCGCTCCTTCTGTGTTGAAGGCTAAAGGTACGTCCTTTCGCCCCTATCGTCCTTCAGGTAAAGCAAAAGTTCAGGCGTACCATAAGCAGGCTCGCACTTCCAAACCTGGTAAGCTGAAGCCCAAAAGAGCCTGGGCTGCCCGTCAGCCAGCTGCCAAGACCGATAAGCCTGCCGCATGATGGGGTGGGCCTCCCCCTGGGGGATCCCAGGGTGGGGGGCCAGCTTCTAGGGTATACCCAGGAATGGTTGAAGCCTGGGTATGGGAAGTCGTCACTCGAGGTTACGCCATAGCCTTCAAATACCGACCCCTCATCGATTTTGCCAGACAGACGTCCCTTTGGACCAGACAAAGGCAAAAACTCTACACTCGGTGGTACAGACCCTCCTGGATACAGGAGTCGTCGTACAGGTACCTCTTGCTCAGAGGGGCCGTGGGTACTATTCTCCGCTGTTTCTAGTCCCGAAACCGAATGGGTCCTCCCGGCCCATTCTCAACCTCAAGAAATTGAACAGGTTTGTGAAGGTTTCCAAGTTCCGTATGGAAACCCTTCGCTCTATACAGTAGTTCTGGCCTTGGATCCTGGGGACTACATTGTCTCTCTGGACATACAGGATGCTTACCTGCATATTCCTATAGCAGTGTCACATCAACAATACCTGAGGTTCGCTATTGGCAACCTACATTACCAGTTTCGGGCATTACCTTTTGGTTTAACAACGGCTCTGCGAGTCTTCACCAAAGTTATGGCGGTGATGACGGTGGTACTCCGCCGTCAAAGGGGTCAGGATACTGCCGTATCTGGACGACTTGTTAATCCTGGCAAATTCCCTAGATCTTCTCCTGTGTCATCTGGATATGACGGTCCGGTTTCTACAAGCCCACGGGTGGCTCATCAACTGGAAGAAATCCTCCCTGGTCCCTGCTCAGAGCTTGGTGCACCTGGGAGCGTTGTTGGACACTCACAACCAGAGGTTGTTCTTGTCTCAGGAGAAAGTCCTGAAGATTCAGGACAGGATTCGTTGCTTCCTTTCTCGTCCGCAAGTGTCGATACATTCGGCAATGCAGGTGCTGGGCCTAATGGTATCAGCATTCAACATGGTGGAGTATGGTCAATTTCATTCTCGCCCCCTCCAGAGGCTGATTCTAGCCAAATGGGATGGCCTGCCTCACCGGATCAGGTCTCAAATGATCTTCTTGACTCCGGAGGTCCGTCTGTCGCTACATTGGTGGCTTCGGGACCATCAATTGTGCAGGGGTCGTCCCTTCTGGATATCCAACTGGGTCCTGTTGACGACAGATGTCATTCTAAGAGGTTTCAGCATGGTGCTGGAGCAACACTCCCTTCAGGGTCAGTGGACCAAGGAGGAATCTCTCCTCTCGATCAACATTCTGGAATTGTGGGCGGTCTACAATGCATTGAACCTGGCCCAGCATTGAATTCAGAACCGTACTGTTCAAGTGCAGTCGGACAACGCCACCACAGTGGCTTACATAATTCATCAAGGCGGCACTCGAAGACGTTTGGCAATGAAGGAAGTCTCACAGATTCTACGTTGGTCGGAACGCCATCTACCGCCCATATCGGCAATATTCATTCCGGGAGTCCTGAATTGGGAAGCGGACTTTCTCAGTCGTCAGGATGTGCATGCCGGCGAGTGGGGCCTCCATCCAGAAGTGTTTCAACTCCTCATGGAAAAGTGGCGTCTTCCAGACATGGATCTGATGGCGTCTTGACACAATCACAAGGTTCCGGTCTTCGGAGCAAGGACAAGGGATCCTCAAGCAGCATTCGTGGATGCGCTGGTGGTGCCATGGAAGTTTTGGCTGCCGTATGTGTTCCCTCCGGTGTCGCTCCTGCCCAGGGTAATTCGGAAGTTCAAGCAAGAAAAAGGAAATCTGCTTCTCATAGCTCCAGCGTGGCCCAGACGGCACTGGTTCTCAGACCTGCAGGGCCTGTCGTGAGAGCGTCCAATTCTACTTCCACAATGCTCAGACCTCCTCGTTCCGGGCCCCTGTGTCTACCAGGACCTAGCCCGGCTGTCTTTGACGGCGTGGCTCTTGAAGCTTCCGTCTTGAGGGCTAAGGGTTTTCTGAAGAGGTCATTAAAACTATGTTGCGGGCCCGGAAACCGGCTTCTGCTCGGATTTACCATAGGGTCTGGCATTCCTTCTTTGTTTGGTGCGCATCTAACAATTATGACGCATCTAAGTTTAGTACAGCCAAGCTTTTGGCTTTTCTGCAGCAAGGCCTAGAGTTGGGCCTGCGTCTGGCCTCCCTAAAGGTTCATATTTCTGCCTTGTCGGTGTGGTTTCAGAGAAAAATTGCGACTTTGCCTGATGTTCATACTTACACTCAGGGTGTGTTGTGTATCCAACCTCCCTATGTCCCACCTGTGGCTCCTTGGGACTTGTCGGTGGTTTTGGAGGCATTGCAGGAGCCTCCGTTTGAACCCCTTGGAACAGCTGACCTTAAGTGGCTTTCCCTTAAGGTGGTGTTCTTGCTGGCTATTGCCTCTGCTAGAAGAGTGTCGGATCTGGGTGCCTTGTCTTGTAGTTCCGAAAAAATCAGATTTTTCACCGTGATCGGGTGGTTCTTAGGACTCGTCCCGGATATTTACCTAAGGTGGTTTCTTCGTTTCACCTTAATCAGGAGATTTTGGTTCCGGCCTTTGTCTCTCCTGATTTGTCTCCCAAAGACCAGTCTTTGGATGTGGTACGGGCTCTCCGTATCTATGTGAAGAGAACTGCTTCTATCCAAAAATCTGATTCTCTCTTTATTTTGTTTGGATTTCACAAATGTGGCTGGCCTGCTCACAAGCGGACCCTGGCCAGATGGATTAGAATGGTGATTGCACATGCTTATGTGAAGGCTGGTCTCTCTGCTCCTGTTCACATTAAGGCCCATTCTACTCGGTCTGTTGGACCTTCTTGGGCGGCCCAACGTGGTGCGACCCTTGAACAATTGTGCAAGGCGGCTACGTGGTCTTCCGGGAACACGTTCATAAGGTTTTATGCCTTCGATACTGTCACTTCCCAGGATGCTTCCTTTGGACGCCGGGTTCTTGTGCCCGCTACAGTGCGTCCTCTCCCATAAGGAACTGCGTTAGGACATCCCCATTGTCCAATCCTTGTGGAGCCCAGTGTACCCTGCAGCAGAAAACGAGTTTTATGGTAAGAACTTACCTTTGTTAAAACTCTTTCAAGGCGCCCACCCTGATGCACTTAGCTTCTTTGGGTTGGTATGGCATTAGCCGCTGACACTTCTCTTGTCGTGAGAGTGTGGTGTATGTGGCTACTAACTGTTGTCGTCTCTTTTCCTGCTACTGCATTGGGCTGGTTAACTAAAAACTGAGCTCCTGTGCTGGGAAGCGGGGTGATATAGGAGGCGGCACTGTGCATTCTGGGAACAGTCAAAGCTTTGAGCCTGTTGGTGCCTCGGATCAAGATCCTATTCTACACCACCATTGTCCAATCCTTGTGGAGCCCAGTGTACCTCGCAGAAAGAGTTTTAACAAAGGTAAGTTCTTACCATAAAACTTGTTTTCTGTAGGATGGCAATTAATTACTGTACTAATCTAATTTCTCTCCGAGTTGACCAAATAAAAAATATTCTTATTTGATAAATAATAAATGTATTGGTGATACGAGACATACTAGGTCAAAATGAGATGCCGAACTCAGTCATGTCTCAGATGAGGATTGGGATATGCTGTAGAGTTAACGTAAATCTACTCTCCAACAGATCAGAGTTTTAATTTACCATAGTTTGTATCTGATAGTTTGTATCCCTGGGCCTATAAGCACTTATTGTGTATTGAATATTTTATTGAATATACAGTTTTACTTTTCTCATAGCACAAACATGTTTCTTCTTAATTACTCTGGCAAAGAATCACTACTAGGTGGATGTGTGTGTTTACCCTGAAGGGCTATCTGTTCTGTATTTTCTTTTCCTCTCCGTATTATTTTTTAGACTTGATCTATGTAATGTGATATGAAATGTAAATGTTCTTTGTTGGTTTGTGGATTCTAAAAAACATATAAAGTAATTGCATTTGCATGGTGATTAAACAGTGGCAGAATGTAAATATGCACAAATTGATCATGAAGCTTTAGGTTTTGTATTGGATGCAGATACATTCCACTAGTATCTTTATAGACAGCAGTTTAGATTGGTGACAGGCCACCAACCACTTGAGTGTATATTCCATTCTAAGAAACAAGTATCTGTTATGAACTCTGCCAAATAATAAAGTTTGTCTATATTCTTGGCAGTTCACACTTACAGTATGAAATACAATTTAAGGGGACTAAACTTCATGGCATTGTTAAAGTATTACTTGAAAGGAACAGAGTTGATTCTGCACAGGGAAAAATTGCAAATATGCTATAAGATGGTTGTTTACTGTATGTTATATGTGCCAACCATAGAAAGTGTGTTTCACATAAAGTGATTCACTGTTATTAACATATGTTGGTGATGATCCTTATTTGTTGGGGAGATTCACAGAGATGGCTCAGAAAAGAAAAACTCCTTTATGGGTGCACTCTTCTTTATGTTGTATAGGATAGTAAATCATATTATTTATCCTATAAGACTATCCCATAAATCTGATTTAATTTTATACACACAATTTTTTTTTTACTGAATTGAATAAAAGTTAACTGTTACTATTCTACACAACATAAACATAAGAGTGCGCCAAAAATAAGTTTTTTTCTTTTTTGATTCACCTCTGTGAATCACCTCAACAACAATACTGACATATTGTCAGTCAATTCTGCAACAAAATAATGAGTCTATTCAAACTGACAAAGAAGATACATATCATTCAATATTAATAGCTTCCAAGAGTTAATGCTTTCATCTACCAAGAAATCAAAAGACTTTGATTTTACAGTTAACTGGTAGCTAAAACGTATTAACTTATTCTATCCTGGATTCTCAGCTAAAGAGTTCAGCTGTCTCTAAATCAAGAAATGTTAATGTGTGGCTCTAGATTAATAGTGCCTAGATAGCTTCATACTAGAATATTTTAAAAATGACTGTACACGAAGGACATATGGGCATAACGAAAATAAAGGTCTTATGTAGCATGTGAAGCATGTCAATAGATATAAAATGCATCTCCATTACTCAATATGAAATGGGTAACATACCAATGGCAAAGAATTCATGTTGATTTTGCAGGTCCATTCGTGGATTATTATTTCTGAAGGCACATTTGAAATAGCCTAAAGACCACAAGATGAACTCTACGTCATCTGAGAAAACTGTAGATGCTTTGAATATTATATTCTCTAAAAATAGGTTACTGTAAAAAAATTGTAGTCAACATAGTTGTCAATTAATTTCATAAGAATTCCAGAGATTCTTAAAAAATAATAGAAAACTTCACTGCCATCAATGGAGTATCTTATAGATTTCCTAACAACCTCAAGAAGGCTATCAAGGTCATTAGCCACAAGCAAATTACTCTACAACACAAAATCACCAATTTTTATTTCTCAAAATGCTTAACATGCTACTTACAGGGTAAACACAAGCAATGTTATGTCTCAACAGGAACATGATATCTCATTTAGATCTATTGAAAGCAGGTGTATGTAAAGAAGTCCATAACAAACAATTTATATGTTTCAAATACTGACAACAAATTTGGCCAAATGTTGTACACAAGTATCAAGCTGGGTACCAGTACACGTTAGACGATGTGTGTACCCAGCCAATCCGATGAGCTATAGGACTACACACTTACTGATGCCGGGTCTGATGGCGGTAACCATGTGAAATGCTTACTTTTTGCAGCATGTCATCGCTACCAACATCCCCCCATTGGCCCTGCTGCAGGGGTGACAGGGGGTTGTCGCTAGCAACCTGCAGAAGAATCCATATCATTGGTACACACTGGACAATGTACAGTACCTCATATGTCGCTGCGATCCATAGGATTAGGCGACATATCAACTAGTATGTACCCATCTATAGCATGAAATTATTGAGATGACAGGTGTCTTCCAGGAAATAGTGTTTCAAGATCTGCTTTCTTAATATATACTGTTAATATTGGTGGATGCATAGGATTTTTGTCATCTAGCACTAATCCTTACACAAGGGAAGGAGATAGTAAGTGAATAAGGTCAGGAGAGCTCAGATTTTGAATGAATTTTAGAGCCAATGTGAAATTGAACAGTCTTGGGTTGTTGGAGATTGTAGTCACTGCACCAGTTGTCAACCAAGAATGTGACTCTTCAGCTGTTCAGCTGTGTTTTAGAAAGTTCTAGAGTGTTCAAGGGAAGTACAACTTACAGAGTCCTGTATTTATGCAGAGTAATTTATAGTTCCATATAGGTTGATGTCAACAATATGTTCTAATAGTGTTTATTTTGGGATGTAGTGTGCTTGTTGAAAATCAAAATGTTTACATCATGTTTACAGTCATACTGCCACTGCTCATACTGTAAAATGAAGTATTATTTTACCCTTGCCGACATCCTGGTGCCTGCCGTCCAGTGTCCATAGACTGCTTGTCAATATTTTTTTTTGCCGACCAGTCGTATGTAACTTATTATATTTTTTTATGTTTATGTACTCAAATGTAAACGATTCAGTAACTGCTATTCCTCACACTCACAAGTTGTCAGCCTATGTAATCAAAACTAAATATACCACAATCTGCATTGCCACAATGTATTACAAGAATAAATGAATTTGAATATGAACACCTGTTTTTTGTTTTTGTTTTTTGGGCATTATCTGGAATTCTATAAATTCATCAAATATTTTCCCTATATATTATTTTGATGTTTCTAATATCATTTTAAGTCTTTATCAATGTTTTTTCCTTTATATATAAACATCACATTGAAAAAATGATAGCTATTCTATACTCAATTAAATATTTAATGGTGACATCCTTAGATTGTGTTTATTTCTATCTTTTATAAACTCATTTGTTTTTTCGTTTATAAAATCCACATGAACTGTTTATTTTGTGACTTCCATTGTTGTATGGTGAGAGCTATTTTGCTCCCTATATTTCTTTTCCACTATAAACAAATTATATGATGATGGATAAAATTCATACACAGTTTTATCACTTGTATGTCTATGCAAATGTTTCTTAAATAAATCTTCAAATGTTTTATCACTGTTAAACTTTGATAGCTAATTAAGAATGACTTGTTTATGTGTTCACCTTTAAATAAGTATTATTTTTAATGTATTTAAAGATAGTTATATTATTCAGCAATATGTTAATGGGACGGGCAGTAGGCAGATTAAAGCTTTTTGCATAGATTGTTTTGTGATGAGCAATAATAATTAAGATGAGCGGTTCAGATTTTACTCAATTCTTTGTCACCAACTTATTGCAAGTTTGGATCTGAAAACAATGCAAAATGCCATCTTTCATAGATATCTTGTCTGTCTTATGATGGGTAGATTACATTTTGCTTTGTTTCAGGTATAAGCAAAAGAAGTCAAATCCGAACTACTAATTTTAATTCATAATCAATATATTATATTTATCTGATGCAATCATTTAAAATGTATCATTTAAATTACATCTATTTTTGGAGAAAAATGTAGCAGTCATCATGAACTGTAATTGTTCAGATGCCTAATGAGTAATATGTTTAAATCCAGTATACCATGAAGGGGTTATAATGACTAGGTGCAAATGATTCCATCGCAGTTCCCAAAATCTGCAGAATGTACTGTAAATGCTTTCCAAGTGAATGTGGTTATTTTAAAAATATTTTTAAATAATTGTATTCAGTTAGTCCTAATTATGTAATACTGTATATTTCTTTTTATCATTTATATGTTTTGGATTTTTTTTTATTTGCTTTTTTGAGTTGCTACAAACTTATCTATTTTCAACCTGTGTTTTTTGGCATATTTCAGCATACTTTTATTTACAGTAGTATCTGATCATTTCAGCAGCATTAGTTAAATAAAAAATAATGAGATTACAGTACATGTGTTATTGTTATCCACTGCCGTTTTCTACAGATGTGTCCTCCTATAACATTGCTGCATTGTGTATGCACATTTTTTTATTTTTTTTATCAACAATTTTTATTGTTTTGTGCGACAGAACAAAGGCATGAGGAGTACATATAACATGAATGTCAACAGAAGTCGCAGAGACATACATATTTACTGAAGGCCATATTCAGGCACATATAAATGATCATAGATCTCATAACAAAAAAAAAAAGAAGAAGAAAAATCATCAGCATCGGATAATGCTAAAGAGTAGGTGAGAAAGAACAGGAATATCATATATCAGCAGGTTGGAATAAGTAACCATAGATATACTGAGGCAATAATCCGACAACATTCAAAAGTAACAATACATCTCACACAAAAAATTATTCAAAGGAGGGAGAGAGGAAGGAGGGCCTATTTATTCCTGGAAACAATTTCAATATGTAGAGAATACGCTGGATAGTGTACGAAAATACTACAAATAAAAAGAAGAGAAGACAAAAGTCTACAGCCGGAGGACTAGTTATACCATAAGCAAAGTTATGAATAATATAAGGGTCATGACATGTTGCAGCAAAGATTCCAATCCATGTTTTCATAAATCTTCATGATAGTATTTTGTGTGCAAGAGTCTAGAGAGGAAATGAAAGGTTTCCACTTAGCGTGGAATTTATCTACATGTTTATATAGATCTGAAAAAGTATCATGTCTATCAAAATACATTAATTGGAGAAGCTTGTGTATAGCCTCTTGCATAGACGGAGAGGATGGTTAAATCCAGTGAATTAAAATCACTTTTTTGGCTTGAGGAAGTCTCCGGTTGCTAGGAGACGAAACGCGTTGACGCCCAGACACACTCTCTCAATTAAGCTCTCAAGGTGTCGGTACCCGAAGGCTCGAATAGCTCACGGAGCATTACGTACTCCAGCACTTTGCCGTGCGACATCTCCGCAAGATGCCGGGTGCTTCACGCCGGGACCCCGCGGCAGTATTCAACAGTCCGGTGTTCTCAGAGGGATATACAGACGTCGTGCAATTATCAGCGGCCAGCATCCATCAGTGCATTGGAGACGTGCAGTGTCCCCTAAACGGAGCGGCTAATATTCAATTGCAGCAGTCATATTACATTATTTCCCTTATCTCACGTGCAAATATACCATCTGAAAGGACCCTGTTTGCACTTTCTACAGGAACCAGCACGTGGGTAATTATTTCAGATTACACCGTTTTACCAATAATACAACCTTTGTGATTGTGGATATCATTTGCGGGACAATTATCACACCATACACTGGGACACCAGTGTTTTGATGAACACTAGTTCTTCATCTGAGAGAGCTAAATTAATTGCATATTTTAAAGCATGTTTGCTAATTATTAACTTTGATACTTAGTGATCAATTTAATTATTTTACCGATTGCAATTGATATATGTTTTCTGATAAAAAATCCTTTATTTATACTTAAAGTCTCACTGAGTCAATCATTACCGATGGTGAACTGCACAGTGATAATTCATAGGATAATATCTAAAGTGATTTAAAGCGCAGAGTAATTCTCCCTTCTAAGCTCTCTAGATAGCTCTACTTAAACCCCAGAAGCTCCATATTGCAGTGGTTTGTTTTACTTTTTTGTCTTAGGATCTTACAGCATTGGAATACAATACACATTCTTATCAAGGTGATTGCATCAGCCAGGGAGCCCCCCTGTGTGGCCAGGTTACTGTTGGACAATAGGGAATAAAGAAAAAGGGACAATGGTAATTTATATGACTCAACTTTTGAGTGTCCACTGTGGTGTTAGTAAACAATAGGAAACTAGGTTTAATATGAATACATTACCTAAAGTGTAACAGTTAACAACACAATTGCACATATTAACAATATTAAGTTTATTTAAACATACTGTAATATTGGGTGAGCCGCAATGGACATGTTATAGAGAATTAACAAACAGACCAATTGAATGTATTGTATAGGGATATGATGATAAAAATTACATAGTTGGCATGGGAAATGAGGCATAGATATATTCATTGTCACAGATCTCTCATTTCCTCACACAGTACCTATCTGTTCTTTTCATATTTCTATTTTGTTGTTGATGCTGTATGTTACTTTTGAGTCTAGATTTGGATGTTCTTAGATATAATGAATAAAAGTTACGTTTTACTTATACTTGGACACAGTCATAGTTCCCAAAACATGAGCATACCCAGTTTTTGTCTGTTTGTCTAAGTTACTGTTTTGACTCTCAAGGGATAACCTCCACACCTTACATTATCCACTTTAAAGGAACACATGATCTATTTGTGGATTTAACTATGTCAGTTGGTATCATCATTATCAGTGATACCCAGGGCAGTAGAGAGCCTGGCTGGGCCCAGGTACTTTTCCGGGGGCATGGCCAAATCATAGAAGGAGTGGCCAAGCACCCTTAGAAAAAAATACAGAAAAGATTGTATTGTAAGTGCCTCCCTGGCCAAACTACAGCCCAGCACATAGCAGATTCTCTCTTAGAAAATAAAGGCCATCACAGAAAGATGATTAGTTATCCAGGTTAACATGCAGAGAGACCACTTTATTTCATCACACAATATAATTCTTTAGCCAAGGAGATTAAGAAAATTATTTCTAAAAACTAGAGATGAGCGGGTTCGGTTCCTCGAGATCCGAACCCCCCCGAACTTCACCCATTTTACACGGTTTCGAGGCAGCCTCGGATCTTCCCGCCTTGCTCAGTTAACCAGAATGCGCCCGAACGTCATCATCCTGCTGTCGGATTCTCGCGAGATTCGTATTCTATATAAGGAGCCACGCATCACCGCCATTTTCACTCGTGCATTGGAGATTGAACGGAGAGGACGTGACAGCGTTCTCTCCCTGAAAAGCTCCGTAATCTGTGCTCAGTGTGCTGCAAATATCTGTGCTCAGTGTGCTGCAAATAATCTGTGCTCAGTGTGCTGAAAATATCTACGTTCTCTGCCTGAAAACACTCCATATCTGTGCTCAGTGTGCTGCAAATATCTGATCAGTGTGCTGCATTGTGGGGACTGGGGACCACCAGTATAAGTATATACATGATGTGGCCATTCACTAGTACCTGGTGACTGAACGTATACTGGATTCCCCCACAATGTAACTTTATATCTGTCATCTATATACATGATGTGGCCATTCACTGGTACCTGGTGTCAGAACGTATACTGGATTCCTCCACAATGTAACTTTATATCTGTCACCAATATACATGATGTGGTCATTCACTGGTATCTGGTGACAGGACGTATAATGGATTCCCTCACAATGTAACTTTATATCTGTCACCTATATACATGATGTGGTCATTCACTGGTACCTGGTGACAGAACGTATACTGGATTCCCCACAATGTAACTTTAAATCTGATTTAATTTTATACACATATTTTTTTTTTACTGAATTGAATAAAAGTTAACTGTTACTATCCTACACAACATAAACATAAGAGTGCACCAAAAAGAAGTTTTTTTCTTTTTTGATTCACCTCTGTGAATCACCTCAACAACA
Source organism: Pseudophryne corroboree (assembly GCF_028390025.1). NCBI lineage: Eukaryota > Metazoa > Chordata > Amphibia > Anura > Myobatrachidae > Pseudophryne > Pseudophryne corroboree. Next base: position 338,180,027 of record NC_086444.1, on the reverse strand, counting down.
ATACTGACATATTGTCAGTCAATTCTGCAACAAAATAATGAGTCTATTCAAACTGACAAAGAAGATACATATCATTCAATATTAATAGCTTCCAAGAGTTAATGCTTTCATCTACCAAGAAATCAGAAGACTTTGATTTTACAGTTAACTGGTAGCTAAAACGTATTAACTTATTCTATCCTGGATTCTCAGCTAAAGAGTTCAGCTGTCTCTAAATCAAGAAATGTAAATGTGTGGCTCTAGATTAATAGTGCCTAGATAGCTTCATACTAGTATATTTTAAAAATGACTGTACATGAAGGACATCTGGGCATAACGAAAATAAAGGTCTTATGTAGCATGTGAAGCATGTCAATAGATATAAAATGCATCTCCATTACTCAATATGAAATGGGTAACATACCAATGGCAAAGAATTCATGTTGATTTTGCAGGTCCATTCGTGGATTATTATTTCTGAAGGCACATTTCAAATAGCCTAAAGACCAAAAGATGAACTCTACGTCATCTGAGAAAACTGTAGATGCTTTGAATATTATATTCTCTAAAAATAGGTTACTGTAAAAAAATTGTAGTCAACATAGTTGTCAATTAATTTCATAAGAATTCCAGAGATTCTTAAAAAATAATAGCAAACTTCACTGCCATCAATGAAGGATCTTATAGATTTCCTAACAACCTCAAGAAGGCTATCAAGGTCATTAGCCAGAAGCAAATTACTCTACAACACAAAATCACCAATTTTTATTTCTCAAAATGCTTACATGCTACTTACAGGGTAAACACAAGCAATGTTATGTCTCAACAGGAACATGAGATCTCATTTAGATCTATTGAAAGCAGGTGTATGTAAAGAAGTCCATAACAAACAATTTATATGTTTCAAATACTGACAACAAATTTGGCCAAATGTTGTACACAAGTATTAAGCTGGGTACCAGTACAGATTAGACGATGTGTGCACCCAGCCAATCCGATGAGCTATAGGACTACACACTTACTGATGCCATGTCTGATGGGGGTAACCATGTGAAATGCTTACTTTTTGCAGCATGTCATCGCTACCAACATCCCCCATTGGCCCTGCTGCAGGGGTGACAGGGGGTTGTCGCTAGCAACCTGCAGAAGAATCCATATCATTGGTAGACACTAGACAATGTACAGTACCTCATATGTTGCTGCGATCCATAGGATTAGGCGACATATCAACTAGTATGTACCCATCTATAGCATGAAATTATTGAGATGACAGGTGTCTTCCAGGAAATATTGTTTCAAGATCTGCTTTCTTAATATATACTGTTAATATTGGAGGATGCATAGGATTTTTGTCATCTAGCTCTAATCCTTACACAAGGGAAGGAGATAATAAGTGAATAAGGTCAGGAGAGCTCAGATTTTGAATGATTTTTAGAGCCAATGTGAAATTGAACAGTCTTGGGTTGTTGGAGACTGTAGTCACTGCACCAGTTGTCAACCAAGAATGTGACTCTTCAGCTGTCCAGCTGTGTTTTAAAAGTTCTAGAGTGTTCAAGGGAAGTACAACTTACAGAGTCCTGTATTTATGCAGAGTAATTTATAGTTCCATATAGGTTGATGTCAACAATATGTTCTAATAGTGTTTATTTTGGGATGTAGTGTGCTTGTTGAAAATCAAAATGTTTACATCATGTTTACAGTCATACTGCCACTGCTCATACTGTAAAATGAAGAATTATTTTACCCTTGCCGACATCCTGGTGCCTGCCGTCCAGTGTCCATAGACTGCTTGTCAATATTTTGTTTGCCGACCAGTCGTATGTAACTTATTATATTTTTTTATGTTTATGTACTCAAAAGTAAACGATTCAGTAACTGCTATCCCTCACACTCACAAGTTGTCAGCCTATATAATCAAAACTAAATATACCACAATCTGCATTGCCACAATGTATTACAAGTATAAATGAATTTGAATATGAACACCTGTTTTTTGTTTTTGTTTTTTGGGCATTATCTGGAATTCTATAAATTCATCAAATATTTTCCCTATATATTATTTTGATGTTTCTAATATCATTTTAAGTCTTTATCAATGTTTTTTCCTTTATATATAAACATCACATTGAAAAAATGATAGCTATTCTATACTCAATTAAATATTTAATGGTGACATCCTTAGATTGTGTTTATTTCTGTCTTTTATAAACTCATTTGTTTTTTCGTTTATAAAATCCACATGAACTGTTTATTTTGTGACTTCCATTGTTGTATGGTGAGAGCTATTTTGCTCCGTATATTTCTTTTCCACTATAAACAAATTATATGATGATGGATAAAATTCATACACAGTTTTATCACTTGTATGTCTATGCAAATGTTTCTTAAATAAATCTTCAAATGTTTTATCACTGTTAAACTTTGATAGCTAATTAAGAATGACTTGTTTATGTGTTCACCTTTAAATTACTCTATAAGAAAATCTATTTAATTCAACTACTTGTTTTAATGAGTCATCAAGAAGCTTAGATTCATACAGTATTTTGTTTTCTTCAAATAAAAAAAACTCTATTTCTAAAAGTATTATTTTTAATGTATTTTAAGATAGTTATATTATTCAGCAATATGTTAATGGGACGGGCAATAGGCAGATTAAAGCTTTTTGCACAGATTGTTTTGTGATGAGCAATAATAATTAGAGATGAGCGGTTCAGATTTTACTCAATTCTTTGTCACCAACTTATTGCAAGTTTGGATCTGAAAACAATGCAAAATGCCATCTTTCACAGATATCTTGTCTGTCCCATGATGGGTAGATTACATTTTGCTTTGTTTCAGGTATAAGCAAAAGAAGTCAAATCCGAATACTACTAATTTTTATTCATAATCAATATATTATATTTATCTGATGCAATCATTTAAAATGTATCATTTAAATTACATCTATTTATGGAGAAAAATGTAGCAGTAATCATGAACTGTAATTGTTCAGATGCCTAATGAGTAATATGTTTAAATCCAGTATACCATGAAGGGGTTATAATGACTAGGTGCAAATGATTCCATCACAGTTCCCAAAATCTGCAGAATGTACGGTAAATGCTTTCCAAGTGAATGTAGTTATTTTAAAAATATTTTTAAATAATTGAATTCAGTTAGTCCTAATTATGTAATACTGTATATTTCTTTTTATCATTTATATGTTTTGGATTTTTTTTTATTTGCTTTTTTGAGTTGCTACAAACTTATCTATTTTCAACCTGTGTTTTTTGGCATATTTCAGCATACTTTTATTTACAGTAGTATCTGATCATTTCAGCAGCATTAGTTAAATTAAAATTAATGAGATTACAGTACTCGTGTTATTGTTATCCACTGCCGTTTTCTACAGATGTGTCCTCCTATAACATTGCTGCATTGTGTATACACATTTTTTAATTTTTTTTTATCAACAATTTTTATTGTTTTGTGCGAAAGAACAAAGGCATGAGGAGTACATATAACATGAATGTCAACAGAAGTCGCAGAGACATACATACTTACTGAAGGCCATATTCAGGCACATATAAATGATCATAGATCTCATAACAAAAAGACAAAGATGAAGAAAAATCATCAGCATCGGATAATGCTAAAGAGTAGGTGAGAAAGAACAGGAATATCATATATCAGCAGGTTGGAATAAGTAACCATAGATATACTGAGGCAATAATCCGACAACATTCAAAAGTAACAATACACGTCACACAAAAAATTATTCAAAGGAGGGAGGGGGGAAGGAGGGCCTATATATTCCTGGAAACAATTTCAATATGTAGAGAATACGCTGGATAGTGTACGAAAATACTACAAATAAAAAGAAGAGAAGACAAAAGTCTACAGCCGGAGGACTAGTTATACCATAAGCAAAATGATGAATAATATAAGGGTCATGAAATGTTGCTGCAAAGATTCCAATCCATGTTTTCATAAATCTTCATGATAGTATTTTGTGTGCAAGAATCTAGAGAGGAAATGAAAGGTTTCCACTTAGCGTGGAATTTATCTACATGTTTATATAGATCTGAAAAAGTGTCATGTCTATCAAAATACATTAATTGGAGAAGCTTGTGTATAGCCTCTTGCATAGACGGAGAGGATGGTGAAATCCAGTGAATTAAAATCACTTTTTTGGCTTGAGGAAGTCTCCGGTTGCTAGGAGACGAAACGCGTTGACGCCCAGATACACTCTCTCTCAATTAAGCTCTCCAGGTGTCGGTACCCGAAGGCTCGAATAGCTCACGGAGCATTACGTACTCCAGCACTTTGCCGTGCGACATCTCCGCCAGATGCCGGGTGCTTCACGCCGGGGCCCCGCGGCAGAATTCAAAAGTCCGGTGTTCTCAGAGGGATATACAGACGTCGTGCAATTATCAGCGGCCAGCATCCATCAGTGCATTGGAGACGTGCAGTGTCCCCCAAACGGAGCGGCTAATATTCAATTGCAGCAGTCATATTACATTATTTCCCTTATCTCATGTGCAAATATACCATCTGAAAGGACCCTGTTTGCACTTTCTACAGGAACCAGCACGTGGGTAATTATTTCAGATTACACTGTTTTACCAATAATACAACTATTGTGATTGTGGATATCATTTGCGGGACATTTATCACACCATACACTGGGACGCCAGTGTTTTGATGAACACTAGTTCTTCATCTGAGAGAGCTAAATTAATTGCATATTTTAAAGCATGTTTGCTAATTATTAACTTTGATACTTAGTGATCAATTTAATTATTTTACGATTGTAATTGATATATGTTTTCTGATAAAAAATCCTTTATTTATACTTAAAGTCTCACTGAGTCAATCATTACCGATGGTGAACTGCACAGTGATAATTCATAGGATAATATCTAAAGTGATTTAAAGCGCAGAGTAATTCTCCCTTCTAAGCTCTCTAGATAGCTCTACTTAAACCCCAGAAGCTCCATATTGCAGTGGTTTGTTTTACTTTTTTGTCTTAGGATCTTACAGCATTGGAATACAATACACATTCTTATCAAGGTGATTGCATCAGCAAGAGAGCCCCCCTGTGTGGCCAGGTTACTGTTGGACAATAGGGAATAAAGAAAAAGGGACAATGGTAATTTATATGACTCAACTTTTGAGTGTCCACTGTGGTGTTAGTAAACAATAGGAAACTAGGTTTAATATGAATACATTACCTAAAGTGTAACAGTTAACAACACAATTGCACATATTAACAATATTAAGTTTATTTAAACATACTGTAATATTGGGTGAGCCGCAATGGACATGTTATAGAGAATTAACAAACAGACCAATTGAATGTATTGTATAGGGATATGATGATAAAAATTACATAGTTGGCATGGGAAATGAGGCATAGATATATTAATTGTCACAGATCTCTCATTTCCTCACACAGTACCTATCTGTTCTTTTCATATTTCTATTTTCTTGTTGATGCTGTATGTTAGTTTTGAGTCTAGATTTGGATGTTCTTAGATATATTAAATAAAAGTTACGTTTTACTAATACTTGGACACAGTCATAGTTCCCAAAACATGAGCATACCCAGTTTTTGTCTGTTTGTCTAAGTTACTGTTTTGACTCTCAAGGGATAACCTCCACACCTTACATTATCCACTTTAAAGGAACACATGATCTATTTGTGGATTTAACTATGTCAGTGGGTATCATCATTATCAGTGATACTCAGGGCAGTAGAAAGCCTGGCTGGGCCCAGGTACTTTTCCGGGGGCATGGCCAAATCATAGAAGGAGTGGCCAAGCACCCTTAGAAAAAAATACAGAAAAGATTGTATTTTAAGCGCCTCCCTGGCCAAACTACAGCCCAGCACATAGCAGATTCTCTCTTAGAAAATAAAGGCCATCACAGAAAGATGATTAGTTATCCAGGTTAACATGCAGAGAGACCACTTTATTTCATTACACAATATAATTCTTTAGCCAAGGAGATTCAGAAAATTATTTCTAAAAACTAGAGATGAGCGGGTTCGGTTCCTCGGGATCCGAACCCCCCCGAACTTCACCCATTTTACACGGTTTCGAGGCAGCCTCGGATCTTCCCGCCTTGCTCAGTTAACCAGAACGTGCACGAACGTCATCATCCCGCTGTCGGATTCTCGCGAGATTCGTATTCTATATAAGGAGCCGCGCGTCGCCTCCATTTTCACTCGTGCATTGGAGATTGAACGGAGAGGACGTGACAGCGTTCTCTCCCTGAAAAGCTCCGTAATCTGTGCTCAGTGTGTTGCAAATATCTGTGCTCAGTGTGCTGCAAATAATCTGTGCTCAGTGTGCTGAAAATATCTACGTTCTCTGCCTGAAAACGCTCCATATCTGAGCTCAGTGTGCTGCAAATATCTGATCAGTGTGCTGCATTGTGGGGACTGGGGACCACCAGTATAAGTATATACATGATGTGGCCATTCACTGGTACCTGGTGACAGAACGTATACTGGATTCCCCCACAATGTAACTTTATATCTGTCATCTATATACATGATGTGGCCATTCACTGGTACCTGGTGACAGAACGTATACTAGATTCCCCCACAATGTAACTTTATATCTGACACCTATATACATGATGTCGTCATTCACTGGTACCTGGTGACAGAACGTATACTGGATTCCCCCACAATGTAACTTTATATCTGTCACCTATATACATGATGTGGTTATTCACTGGTACCTGGTGACAGAACGTATACTGGATTCCCCCACAATGTAACTTTATATCTGTCCACTATATACATGATGTGGTCATTCACTGGTACCTGGTGACAGGACGTATGATGAATTCCCTCACAATGTAACTTTATATCTGTCACCTATATACATGATGTGGTCATTCACTGGTACCTGGTGACAGAACGTATACTGGATTCCCCCACAATGTAACTTTATATCTGTCACCTATATACATGATGTGTCCATTCACTGGTACCTGGTGACAGAACGTATACTGGATTCCCACACAATGTAACTTTATATCTGTCACCTATATAATAATTATAGTAGTACAGTACAGTAGGCCATTGCTGTATCTTGCAGCTCTGTGTCACTGCAAGTATCCATTCCATATCTGTGCGGCATTTTTGTGAGCAGTACATATAGTATTACAGTGCAGCATTTTGGTGACTAACAGTATAGTCGTACATTAGGCCATTGCTGTATCTTGCAGCTCTGTGTCACTGCAAGTATCCATTCCATATCTGTGCGTCATTTTTGTGAGCAGTATATATAGTATTACAGTGCAGCATTTTGCTGACTAACAGTATATAGTTGTACAGTAGGCCATTGCTGTATCTTGCAGCTCTATGTCACTGCAATTATCCATTCCATATCTGTGCGGCATTTTTGTGAGCAGTATATATAGTATTACAGTGCAGCATTTTAGTGACCAACAGTATATAGTTGTACAGTAGGCCATTGCTGTATCTTGCAGCTCTGTGTCACTGCAAGTATCCATTCCATATCTGTGCCGCATTTTTGTGAGCAGTATATATAGTATTACAGTGTAGCATTTTGGTGACCAACAGTATATAAGCACATGAGGGAAGAGGGCCCTGCTCGTGAGAGCTTACAATCTAAAGGGGAAGGGTAGACAGACATGGGTGACACAGATGGGGTACTTAGAGAACGTGGAACAGAGGGTTAGGAATCAGGATGAGATTTGGCTGGGTTTGGTGAAGAAGTGGACCCCCAGAAGGCACAAGTCAGTACTTAACATTGCAACATTTTACTGGGCTATGCAGGAGAAAATTAAAAATAGGAAAAAAAAAAGAATCAATCACTTCTACCGCTTTCAAAAAGGTCAATGGAAGCTGAAATAATGGACAACTACCTCATGGAAGCCAGATACAGTAAACCAAACAGTACTTAGCAGAGTGTTACGCACACCAGTGCTAACAGGAGTATACCGGTGTATGAACAGAGAGGGAAGCGAAGCAAACGAACTCACAGACAGTATAACATAACATACACAGGAGGTGATGGAATAACTAATAAACACAAAGTGAACGGAGAAGCCCAAAGGCTCAGGAATTGGGTGTCTCCCTAGTGTCAGGAATGCTCAGATGGAATAGAGCAGACAATGAAGCGATGTGTAGTGATTTAACATGTGGAGCACCTGAAATGATGTTGCTAAGAGCAACAGAAAAAACCCCAAAGGGTTACCAACGGGTGTGGGAATAAACTCCTTGGTCAGAGATAGAAATATAGACACAAGGAGAGTATCCACAATCCTAACCCCCACTTGCAGGGCACAGGTTCAGTTTACTGCCACTAAACTGACACCTGGACGCCCTGCACAGTGAGGGAGGATTAAGCAAGCAGGTCTGAGAGTACAGCCGCAAACCTGCTGGGTTCACAGAATAGCAAAAGAACCCCAGCAGGTCAAACAACTGACTCCAGTCTTACTGCTAGGTCCGGATTGGCAGAATGAAGTACCGAATCCCAAGGCCTATTCGCAGTAAGCGACAAGTAAATACAAAGTCACACAGTGCTAGCTAACTCTCTGGAACTGACTAACAAACAAAGATTCAGCAGCATTTGCCTAGCCTGAGAGGATGGTTTATATAGCAGGTGCTGTCCACGCCCCACTCAGACCTCACAGACTGTGAGCACAAAACCAGCGCCGGATTCCCTGCCGTGCACAGAGCCTATAACCACTACACAGTAAAAACCCGGACCGGAGTATCAGCTGCGCTCAGGTTACTTCGCTAACACTTGCCTCCCGGTTGCCATGGCGACGTGGCAGCACAGAGCAGGAGATATTAACAGTACCCCCCCTCTGACGAGAGGTCAAAGAACCCCTACCACCGGGTTTATCGGGGAACTGCGAGAAGAAAGAGCGTATCAGTCTGGGGGCATGAAGATCACAACTGCGCACCCACGACCGCTCCTCCGGGCCATACCCCTTCCAGTGCACCAAAAATGACAGCCGACCCCGAACCATCTTGGAGTCAAGAACCCTTTCAACCACAAACTCCCTCTGACCCCGTATCAGAAGAGGAGAAGGTCTTCCACTGGAAGAAGGATTACTAACCGCCAGTTTTAAAAGGGAACAATGAAATGTTTTATTGATACCCAATGAATGGGGCAGATCTAACTGAAATGCCACCGGATGGATAACCCTGGTTATCTTATAAGGGCAGATGAACCGGGGGCCTAACTTATGAGATGGCTGTCTCAACTTCAAATTCTTGGTGGACAACCAGACGAAGTCTCCTAATTTGAAGCTGCAGGGTCTTCTCCGCCTATCAAAAACCCTTTTGGTCACTAATGACACAGACACAAGGGCTTTCTTCACTTTCCTCCAAATACCCCTAAGGACCGAAACAACAGAGGAACCACCAGGCGTGGAATCCAGGGGGTCAAAAGAATTGGCCTTAGGATGATGCCCATACACACAAAGGAAGGGAGAGATCCCTGTAGCAGAGTGAGCCGCGTTGTTATAGGCAAACTCCGCCATGGACAGATGAGCAACCCAGTCAGTATGACACTTGGAGACATAAAACCTGAGGAACTGCTCCAAGGACTGGTTCACCCTCTCAGTCTGCCCATTAGACTGTGGATGGTAGCCTGACGACAAGCTCACAGAAATCTGGAGATCAGAACAAAATGCCCTCCAGAATTTGGCCACAAACTGGGATCCACAGTCAGAGACCACATCAAGTGGTAACCCGTGGAGGCGCACAACATGCTGCATAAATAACTCAGACAGGCGTCTGGCCGATGGCAACCCAACCAGTGGAACGAAATGCGCCATCTTCGAAAACCTGTCAACGACAACCAAAATGGCTGTCATCCCCGAGGATTTGGGCAAGTCCACCACAAAATCCATGGAAATGTGGGTCCATGGCTTAGACGGAATAGAGAGTGGATGTAATGGGCCGACAGGAACCCCTCTAGGAGTTTTATTTCGGGCACAAACGTCACATGCCCGAACCCACTGATCCACATCCCTTGCCACCGAGGGCCACCACACCGCCTTTGACAGCAACTCCTGAGTTCTGGCAATACCCGGATGCCCTGCCGACCTCTTGGCATGGAATTCCAGGAACACTCGCTGTCTTAACCTAGGAGGCACAAACAAGAGACCTACCGGAAGGTCTGGAGGAGCCTGCTCCTGTGCTCTAAGGACTAATGACAAGAGGTCCTGGGTAATGCCCACTTTAATACATGATGGGGACACAATGGGCAATGGCTCCTCGGTGGTCTCTTGAACTGGAGCAAAACTCAGCGAGAGCGCATCAGCCTTGATGTTTTTTGACCCAGGGCGATATGTTATCAAAAAATTAAAGTGAGCAAAAAACAAAGCCCATCGTGCCTGCCTGGCATTGAGCCGCTTCGCTGACTCTAAATATGCCAGATTCTTATGGTCGGTGAGACTTGAGACCACAAACTTAGCCCCCTCAAGCCAGTGTCTCCACTCCCCGAGTGCATCCTTTATAGCCAACAATTCCCGGTTACCCACATCATAATTCATCTCGGCAGACGAAAATTTACGGGAAAAGTAAGCACAGGGATGAAGGCGATTATCAGACACCCCCATCTGAGAGAGCACTGCCCCAATACCTGTCTCAGAGGCATCCACTTCTACCACAAAAGGACGCTCTGGATCTGGGTGTCGCAGCACCTTGGCTGAGACAAATGCCCTTTTGAGACGGGCAAAGGCCGCTTTGGCCTCACAAGACCAGTGAGCAACATCCGCCCCTTTCTTAGTGAGTGCCACCAAGGGGGCCACTATAGACGAAAATCCAGCGATAAACCGTCTATAAAAATTTGCAAAGCCCAGAAAACGCTGAAGCGCCTTCAAACTAGTGGGCTGCACCCAATCCAGGAAAGCCTGTACCTTAGAACCCTCCATTTGGAAACCTTCTGAGGAGATAATATACCCTAGAAATGCGATTTGCTGGACTTCAAACTCGCACTTCTCCAGCTTCGCCCCAAGCTGGTGGTCTCTGAGTTTCTGGAGGACTATGCGTACATGCTTCCGATGTTCCTCCAGGGAATGAGAGAAGATTAGGATGTCATCTAGATAAACAACTAAGAATCTATCCAAATATTCCCTGAGCACATCGTTCATGAATTCCTGGAAGACTGCCCGGGCATTAGAGAGCCCAAAAGGCATCACCAAATATTCATAATGCCCTGAGTGGGTATTAAAGGCAGTCTTCCATTCATCCCCCTCTCTTATTCGGATTAGATTGTAAGCACCGCGTAGGTCAATCTTAGAAAAAATGGTGGCAGTACGAAGCTGGTCAAACAAAACCGAAATGAGAGGCAGTGGGTACGAGTTTTTAATCATGATACGGTTCAATTCCCTGAAGTCGATGCAGGGTCGCAACGAACCGTCCTTTTTCCCCACGAAAAAGAACCCCGACCCAACTGGGGACTGTGAGGGTCTGATAAATCCCTTAGCCAAGTTCTCCTGAATGTACTCTGCCATAGCCTGAGTCTCAGGACGTGACAGGGAGTACAACCTGCTCTTGGGAAGCTTAGCATCCGGCAACAAATCAATGGCACAGTCATAGGGGCGATGGGGAGGTAGTACCTCCGCAACTTTTTTGGAGAACACATCCGCAAAATCTGCATAACATCCTGGCAATCCTGGCAAACTTAGCTGCGAGAGCCTGACTGGAAGGCTCAAGCAACTCCTGAAACAATCACTACCCCAACTAAGAATCTCCCCAGAGACCCAGTCAAATTGAGGGTTATGGGCCCTTAACCAGGGTAACCCCAAAACCAATGGGGCAAAAGAACAGACAGTCACATAAAAAGACAATTTTTCAGAGTGTGTGGCTCCAATAAACAAAGGAATTTGGCTGGTGCAGGAGGTAATTTTACCCTGGGACAATGGTTCCCCGTTTAACCCACAGATCTCAATCTCTGATGCCAAAGGTACTGAGGGAACAGAGTGTTCCAGGGCGAATTGACGGTCCATAAAAACCCCATCGGCCCCACTGTCAGCAAAGGCCTCAGTCTTGACAGTTTGACCGAGGATCTCCAAAGTCACCGGAATGAGAAAAGTCTTTTTGGGAAATTCTGACTTCTGGCCTGACAGGATATTTCCCATCACCCTCAGGCCCTGAAGTTTTCCGTTTTTTCTGGGCATGATACTCCAACATGACCTGTATTCCCACAGTACAAACACAAACCCTGCTGTCTCCTCCGCGTCTTCTCACGCGAGGAGAGGCGGGTAGCCCCAATCTGCATAGGCTCCTCGGAATATTCCTCAGAGTCTGAGGTTCCCTTGGGAAAAAAGGAAACTGCGGTCTCCCTTTCAAGCCTACGCTCTCTCAGCCGTCTATCCACCCGGATGGATAACTGCATGAGCTGATCTAAGCTATCAGGCGAGGGATATTGTACCAGTTGGTCCTTTATCTGGTCAGAAAGGCCCCTTCGGTACTGGTTTCTCAGAGCTGGGTCATTCCACTGGGTATCAAGAGCCAACCTCCGAAACTCCGTACTATAAACCTCAGCTGTCCGTCGCCCTTGCTTAAGAACCGTAATCTGAGCCTCGGCTGAATCCATCTTGTCAGGGTCATCATACAAAATGCCCAGTGCCGTAAAAAAAGCATCAACACTTTTAAGCGATGGACAGTCAGGCTGTAACCCATATGCCCAGACCTGTGGGTCTCCTTGTAGCAAGGAAATCACCATGCCCACCCGCTGAATCTCCGACCCAGAAGACTGCGGCCTAAGCCTGAAATATAGCTTACAGCTCTCCTTGAAACAAAAGAACTGCAAGCGATCTCCAGAAAAACGATCCGGGAGATTTACTTTCGGCTCCTTAACCCCTGAACTTGCCGCTGCTGCTGCGGGAGCTCTGCTAGCGGCCTGCGGGGTGTTCATTTTAATGGACATCTCATTAAATTGTCGAGTCAGGACCTGCACCTGATCGACCACCTGTTGCAAAGTATTTTGAGGGGTATGCTCCATATTCCCACAAAATTTCAACAGGAGTAGGGCTGCTGAATATGTTACGCACACCAGTGCTAACAGGAGTATACCGGTGTATGAACAGAGAGGGAAGCGAAGCAAACGAACTCACAGACAGTATAACATAACATACACAGGAGGTGATGGAATAACTAATAAACACAAAGTGAACGGAGAAGCCCAAAGGTTCAGGAATTGGGTGTCTCCCTAGTGTCAGGAATGCTCAGATGGAATAGAGCAGACAATGAAGCGATGTGTAGTGATTTAACATGTGGAGCACCTGAAATGATGTTGCTAAGAGCAACAGAAAAAACCCCAAAGGGTTACCAACGGGTGTGGGAATAAACTCCTTGGTCAGAGATAGAAATATAGACACAAGGAGAGTATCCACAATCCTAACCCCCACTTGCAGGGCACAGGTTCAGCTTACTGCCACTAAACTGACACCTGGACGCCCTGCACAGTGAGGGAGGATTAAGCAAGTAGGTCTGAGAGTACAGCCGCAAACCTGCTGGGTTCACAGAATAGCAAAAGAACCCCAGCAGGTCAAACAACTGACTCCAGTCTTACTGCTAGGTCCGGATTGGCAGAACGAAGTACCGAATCCCAAGGCCTATTCGCAGTAAGCAACAAGTAAATACAAAGTCACACAGTGCTAGCTAACTCTCTGGAACTGACTAACAAACAAAGATTCAGCAGCATTTGCCTAGCCTAAGAGGATGGTTTATATAGCAGGTGCTGTCCACGCCCCACTCAGACCTCACAGACTGTGAGCACAAAACCAGCGCCGGATTCCCTGCCGTGCACAGAGCCTGTAACCACTACACAGTAAAAACCCGGACCGGAGTATCAGCTGCGCTCAGGTTACTTCGCTAACACTTGCCTCCCGGTTGCCATGGCGACGTGGCAGCACAGAGCCGGAGATCCTAACACAGAGTTAGGAATGAGTGCTTATGAAATATAGTAACATTTTGTCATAATATTTCAGAAACTGCATGGCTGGTCTCTTGCACTCTTTTGCTCTAATACACCACCTGCTTTAGGATTTATACAGATTTAGATTTATTACAGAATTACCCCTCCCTTTTAGCACCTGAGTGACATCACTATCTGATTGAGCAGCTCACCATTTTTTGTATTGTATTGAGAGGCATGGATGGGTCAGCATTAGGAGGGATTGCGGACTTCAGACTGCCACAGGAGAAGATAGGGGTATATCCAGGTAAGCTGGCTCTCAGATGCTGTAGGAGCCATTACCATGTGGCCTTACACTGGGAATTCCACCCAGACATATTTGTAATTATTTATGGGGTGGGTGTGGGGTGTGGTGGCCCCTGTGTCGGTATGGCTGGGCTGCTTCAGGTCGGCACACCCTAACACTTTATTAACACTTATGATTTTCCCTATCACTTTGTATATATTTTTGTATTATTTTAATCACACCACTTACATAGCACTTCTGTGCTTCTTATTAACCCTTATTAACTCTCCCTTGTGTGCTGACCTGGGGTAGCCGACCTGTGCCGACGTTATGGGGTCCTGCACCCCGGACCCATACCTAGTATTAGGGACCCCCAGTGACGGAGAGGCCTTGTCGATCGGCCTGGGGGCTTAACCCTATATCTGCAGATATACGCAACCAAGATCTCCGTATTATCTGACTTTTATGTAGTAATAATTTTCACTCGGTGTGCATTAGGGAACCATTGTTTTTTCCTACACAGAATTACCCCTCCCTTTTAGCACCTGAGTGACATCACTATCTGATTGAGCAGCTCACCATTTTTTGTAAGGGAAAGAGAACAAATGTTCTCAAACAACGGTTTCTCAATTTCTTTTTCCTCTGGGAAGGGATTGTGGATTCGCAGGAATATCTGAGCATTTCTGTAATCAGAAAGCAGCGTCTTTCTACAAATGTTTACGAATAATTCCAGTGATTTTGTCATTTTCTTCCAGTGATTTGGACCAATAATACCATTGATTAGAACGAATAATTCCAGTGATTTTGTCATTTTCTTCCAGTGATTTGGACCAATAATACCATTGATTAGAACGAATAATTCCAGTGATACTGAGGTGTTTGTGTTGCTTAGCTTAGCCATCCAGCGACCACAGTGCACCTCTTTTTCTCTTTTCTTTGCATCATGTGCTGTTTGGGGCCAATGTTTTTAAGTGCCATCCTGCCTGACACTGCAGTGCCACTCCTAGATGTGGTGTTTGTGCCGCCCTCTTGGGTCACTTTGCTTAGTCATCCAGCGACCTCGGTGCAAATTTTAGGACTAAAAATAATATTGTGAGGTGTGAGGTGTTCAGGATAGACTGGAAATTAGTGGAAATTGTGGTTATTGAGGTTAATAATACTATAGTATTAAAATTAACCCCAAATTCTATGATTTAAGCTGTTTTTGAGGGGTTTTTGAAAAAAAACACCCGAATCCAAAACACACCCGAATCCGACAAAAAATTTTCAGGGAGGTTTTGCCAAAACGCGTCCGAATCCAAAACACGGCCAGGGAACCAAATCCAAAACCAAGACACAAAACACTAAAAATGTCCGGTGCACATCTCTACTAAAAACATGTCCCTTCTAAAACACGTGGGTACAGCACTCTCAGAAGGTAATATTGTGACATTCGGAAAGCAATGGCTCCAAGTATGCTTTCCAATTGAGATGCACATATTATACCTGGTTTCCTGTTGAGCAATATAAATTGGTTACCACCTAAACCTAATGGTTATTAGCTGAAGCCGGCACTATCTATCTGAACAGACACTTGTCCCCTGCTGCGTTCCCCTGACTAGTGGTGAATATGGCCAGCTAGTGCAGCTCTGACTCATCCTGCTGTTCCAGGCATTCAGGCAGGCAGAAGCTCCACCTCCAACATGAAGAGGGGGCAGCTGCTTACAGTCACAGAGGAATAGTGGCTCATAAAGGGGGTCTCTGGGGGCATGTGTCTTGGGTATCCTTTCTTCAAGGGCATCCTGGAAGACAAAAAAAAGCAACAGTAGAAGAAGGTGGCAGTGTCCCAGCAAGTGGTGGGGCTACCCAGTTTTTATACCTGCAGTGCCACATGTGACATAGGAGCAATGGAGCTGCCACTGTCCACACTCAGTGAAATGTAAATTTTATTGTGTCTTTGTAACTGTGTATGTATATGCAGGGCCGGATTGGCCATTAAAGTCACCGGGGAGTTCCCCGGGAGGCCAGCTGGATTGCGGGGCCGAATGCAGTACGTGACCCCGCCCCCAGTGGCACGTGAGTGACACTTGCTATAATCCCCGACAGGCATAGGCAGCCCATCAGGACATAGAGACAGACAGCAGCTTGGAGGAGCTCAGTGCTTCTGCATCCGTGAGACAGAGCTCCTCCAGTCCCCGGCCGGCACCCACCCAGACAGAACAGCGCAGCAGAGACTGACACACGGCCATGCTCTCTCTCCTTCCTGTCACTCTAGTCCAGGCCTGCTTGTCTCCTCCCCTCTCCACCCTCGATTCTCCTGCTCTGCTCTCTTCCCTCCCTCCTACTGCACCAAAAGCTCTGCAACACCCCATCCCACAGGTTCCCTTCACACGGCTCCAAAGTCCAAACCCCCTCCCCATTCATGGCACCCGGGACCTCCCCTCCATCCACAGGCTACCCTCAACGGTATCTCTCCTCTCGGAGCCGCAAACAACCCCTCCCCCCCATTCGCGGCACCCGCGACTCCCCCCCCCTCCCCCAAAGGTGACCCTTTCCTGTAGCTCTCCCTTCAGAGCCCAAAACCACCCCTCCCCCCATTCGCGGCACCCTCGACTCCCCCTCCCCCCAGGTGACCGTCTCCTGTAGCTCTCCCTTCAGAGCCCAAAACCACCCCTCCCCCCCATTTGCGGCACCCGCGACCCCCCCCTCCCCTCACAGGTGACCCTCTCCTGTAGCTCTCCCTTGAAAGCCCAAAACCATCCCTCCCCCCATTCGTGGCACCCGCAACCCCCCATCCCCCACAGGTGACCCTCTCCTGTAGCTTTCCCTTCAGAGCCCAAAACCACCCCTCCCCCCATTCGCGGCACCCACAGGCTACCCTCTCCACTATCTCTTCCCTCAGAGCCCCATACCCACCCCTCCCCCCCATTTGCTGCATGCGCGACCCTCCCTCCCTCCACAGGCTACCCTCTCCTGTATCTCTCCCCTCAGAGTTCCAAACCCACCCCTCCCCCCATTCGCAGCATGTGCGACCCCCCCTCCCCACACAGGCTACCCTCTCCTGTATCTCTCCCCTCAGAGTTCCAAACCCACCCCTCCCCCCATTTGTGGCACCCACTACCCCCCTCCCCCCACAGGCTACCCTCTCCTGTATCTCTCCCTTCTGAGAACCAAACCACCCCTCCCCTCATTCGCGGCACCCACTACACCCCTCCCCCCACAAGCTACCCTCTCCTGAATCTCTTCCCACAGAGCTCCCCGTTCACAGCACCCTCCCACCCCACCCCCGCACAGATGACCCGTTCCAGTATTTATCCCTTCAGAGCCCCAGATCACCCCTCCCCCATTCGCTGCACCCACGACTCGCTCGCCCTCCCCCCACAGGCTACCCTCTACTGTAACTCTCCATTCAGAGCCCCCTCCCACCCCTCCCACCATTTGCAGCACCCATGAACCCCCCCTCCCACCACAGGCTACCCTCTCCTGTATCTCTCCCCTCAGAGCCCTAAACCCCCCTCCCCCCTTTTGCAGCAACCGTGACCCCCCCCCCACCCACACTCACACACACACACACACACACACACACACACACACAGGGCTGCCATTAAAGAGGGACTGCAGGGATTTCTATCCCGGGCCCGAACAGAGATGGGGCTCTGCAGCAGATCGTGGACCATCAGTCAGCTGCATCATTTTAAAGTAGAACCGACCGTAAGTCAATTGCATCTCACAGACCCACAGCCAATCCGAGTGACTGTCTTAATTATTTGCCGGTCCGTGAACTACGATTGGCTCACGGTCGGTGCTGGTATGGGGAATCTGTTTTCTACCTGCAGTGTTGCGGTTGTGCCTGTCATTTTCAAGGCAGCCTACACCTTTTTCTGACCAAGTGAGAACCTCATGCCTGACCTCTCTCAGGCACCGACCCTGTACTCTGGGAGGAGAAGAGTAAAGGGAGGGAGAGGAGCCCCGCACCTCGTCATCTAGCATGTTTCCATCAACCGCCACCGCATTCTGACTTCAGTGTAAGTTGAAAGCGGTTCAGCGGGAGATCCTCATTCGGGATCAGTACGTGATACCGCCGGACGGAATCCCGGCGGTCGGAATACCGACACCGGGATCCCGACCGGCACAATCCCGACAGGGGGACGAGCACGACGCAGCCTCTTGCGGGCTTGTTGCGCTAGCCACGCTGCAGGCACGGTGCCTCGCTACGCTTGGCACACTAATTTATTCTCCCTCTATGGGTGTCGTGGACACCCACAGAGGGAGAATGTGTCGGGGTTGTGCCGATTGGGATCTCAGTGTCAGTATTCCGACCACCAGGATTCCGTCCGGTGGGATCTTGACCGCATACCCCTAATTCCCCCTCAGAACGCTGTATAGGAGAAACTCACTGCTGCTACATGCAACAGGCAGCGATGCTTAATTACAGGTTCCATCATCTGTACAGCAGCAGCTCCACTACATGGAGATATGTTAATTTTTTTGTAGAGGGAGTACAAAGGAAATTTTCACTCTGGGCTCTGCTTTGCACTGCTTGACATCGCAGTAGTGTGCCGTCACTGAATACGCTGTGTGGTAGGACAGTGTTTGGGTTCAGGTACAGAACATGGGACCCCCTAGATGAGCATAACTAAACTGCTTCAAAACATCATTAAGCCTGTTCAGAACATTAAAATGTGTCCCCTCGCGGGCTCGCTCTGCTCACCACAGGTTATTATTCCCCATAGATGTCCACGTGGATAGCAAAACTGCTAGCCCAGGCCAGGGCACCCATGTTCTGAAATTGAGCCCAGTGTTTGATATCAAAGCATGATTTGCTCTTTCTCTAACATCCATAGGGAATACTGGGTTGGTACATCAGTACGGTGGGGTATGTTTTGCTACCTGGGCTGACAACAGGGGGCCCTGTCAATTTTGTCAGTCCCTGGCCCCATAATTTCTGATGGCAACGCTGTATACACAGGCTACCCTCTTCTGTATTCTCTCTCCTCACAACCCGCTCCACACTAGATGCACCCGCGACCATAGGAGTGCGCATGGGGTGTGCATTGTGTGCACAGGCACACCCTTATGCCTTCCATTTCAGAGTAGGATTAATGGGAGGTGACAGGGGGGCGGGACAGATGACAGTGATATGCATGTTGCTGCCCATTTACTTGGTGGGCAGCCATAGAGATAGAGACATCACTGGTGGCACTTCAAAAGTGGCACCATCCGCCAGCTAATCAGGAGCAGCCACTCCTGATTGGCTGCTGCTCCGCAAGCTAGCCTCGTATTGGCTGAAGGCCTGCACCACATTTGAAGTGCCACCAGTGAAGTCTCTGTATACTGTTGACTAAGCAAGTTAACACTGCAGTGTAGGCTCCACACACTCCTAGTACCTGTCGGGGGAGAAGACTGAACAGGAGACTGGGCTACAGGAGAGCCATGACCAACACAGCCAGACATCGCTGTCTGCTTGGGGCTTTCTGCACTCTGCAGCCCTAAGGGAGAAATCACATTGACCACACCATTCGGACCCTGGCACCGCTAACAGGTAAGGACAGCTGCAGCACCTTCTTTTCTATACAGTGACAGCACGGCTCCAGTTACTTCTTCCAAAAGGAGCTATATACATTTAAACTGAGTGTCGTTTATGTGTTATAGTGTGGTTACTGCTGATTGGCATAATATGTATAAGGGCTCTTTTATGTGGTGTAATGTGTATAAGGGCTCTTTTGTCTGGTGTAATGTGTATAAGGGCTCTGCTGTCTAGTGAAATGTGTATAATGGCTCTGCTGTCTAGTGAAATGTGTATAAGGGCTCTGCTGTCTGGCGTAACGTGTATAAGGGCTCTGCTGTATGGTGTATAAGGGCTCTGCTGTCTGGTGTAACATGTACTAGGGCTCTGCTATCTGGCGTAATGTGTACTAGGGCTCTTCTGTCTGGTGTAACGTGCATAAGGGCTCTGCTGTCTGGCGTAACGTGTATAAGGGCTCTGCTGTCTGGTGTAATGTGTATAAGGGCTCTGCTGTCTGGTGTAACATTTACTAGGGCTCTGCTGTCTGGCGTAACGTGTACTAGGGCTCTGCTGTCTGGCGTAACGTGTATAATGGCTCTTTTGTCTGGTGTAACGTGTATAAGGGCTCTGCTGTCTGGTGTAACATGTAGTAGGGCTCTGCTGTCTGGCGTAACGTGTATAAAGGCTCTGCTGTCTTGCGTAATGTGTATAAGGGCTCTGTTGTCTATAGTAATGTGTATAAGGATTAAGGGCCCTTATTCCGAGTTGTTCGCTCGCTAGCTGCTTTTAGCAGCATTGCAAACGCTAGGCCGCCGCCCTCTGGGAGTGTATCTTAGCTTAGCTGAATAGCGAACAAAAGAGTAGCAGAATTGCTACTAAATATTTTCTTGCAGTTTCTGAGTAGCTCCAGACCTACTCCTAGATTGCGATCAGCTTGGTCCGTTTAGTTCCTGGTTTGACGTCACAAACACGCCCTGCGTTCAGCCAGCCACTCCCCCGTTTCTCCAGACGCTCCCGCATTTTTACCTGACACGCCTGCGTTTTTTAGCACACTCCCAGAAAACGCTCAGTTACCACCCAGAAACGCCCCTTTTCTGTCAATCACTCACCGATCAGCAGTGCGACTGAAAAGTGCCGCACGAACAACAGCAAAACTGCTAGGTTTTTAGTTAAATAACTAAGTGCATGCGCCCTGCGTACCATGCGCATGCGCATTTAGCAACAAATCACAGCATATGGAAAATCGGCAACGAGCGAACAACTCGGAATGACCACCAAGGAGTACTACTGTGCGATTTAATGTGCAGTGAATTTGTGCCGCTGCTCTTCACTTAAAGCCCATGCACACTAGAAGACTTGAAAGATGAACAATGTGGAAGAGCAATTTCCCTTGAACTCCCTGACAAGATTGATGTACACACTGAGCTTTTTTACAAACAATTTGATCAACGCATGATCTGCTCTGCTGGGATTGAGGAAATTGAGCTGTATGCATGGACGACTGACAATCTGCTTCTAATGACCACGGGCGCGTGCATCGTTTGCTGTGTATACACTAGAACGATCTGAACAATTTAATCGTTCACAATCGTCGTTATCCCTCATATCTATGGAAAACATCTTCTAGTGTGTATGGGCCTGTCCGGCGCACATCTCCTATATATATATACACACACACACACACACACACACACACACACAAAATATTTGCTGCCCTTAAGACCCTTCATGACGGCATGTATCACACCCCTCTAGTTATGGCCCTGTGTACTAATCCCACCTACTTTGGTGTTGGTTCCGCCTATCATCGCTTTGGTGCCGCCCACATTAGGCCACTTCATGAAATTTTTCCAGGGCCACTTTTAGTTCCCAATCCGCCCCTGTGTGTATGTGTATATGTGTGTCTATGTAACTGTATATGTGTATCATTGACGTGCTGTGAAGGCAGTGACTGGCTGGTGAGGCCCCAAGACCCCACCCAAAATAAAAACATAGGATTCTCCTTCTTTTACACAGACTAGCACTAGGCTGAACGAGCCAGAGGGAGTAATGCCATAGCAGGGGAGACACTCAGGGTGGGGTCCCCCTGCCATAGCATTAAACACCTAAACACCCCCAAAACCAATCAGCCTAGGGTTGGAATTTCTCAGGAAGTGGGGACACCAAGAATTTAAATGGGGTCCCACCTCCTGAGCAACAACCAGCACTGGTGGTGGTGGGTGCGGGGTTCATGGCATACTAATATTGTTCTTTACAGTCGGCCTACAGGTCCCAGCAAGTGTGCTCAAGCATGCCGGCACTTGGAGAACCACAAGTGCCAGCATGCCCGGACATTAAGGGCCCGCTAGCACCCTTAGTCCGCCTGTAAAGAAAATATTAAAATCAAAACAACAACACCTGATGTTTTAATATTTTATTGTGCTGGACCTTCACATGGGGGAGGCGGCATTTAAGCTCTTTTGCATGGCCGCCCCCACTCCAGGACATCCGGCGTCTTCACCTGGGGCACGGTGGCCTTTAAGCTCTTTTGCATGGCCGCCGCCTCTCCAGGGCTTTCGGCGTCTTCGGTCTTCGGGAGCTCTTGACTGCTCCCTTCCCCACTGCTGGACTGACTATCGCTACCTCACCGCTGTCTTATATAAGCCAGTTGAGGGGGCGGAGCAATGACGCGGCGAGCCGTTATTGACTCGGGGCGGCCATCTTGAATTTAAAAAATGATGCTGAGGCGAAATTTTTGAAATTGGAAGCCACTCTCCACTGCCAAACTCTGCAGAGTGGTGGGCAGGGGCTGGATCCTCTCGGATCCAGGTCTGCCACCAGCCACCCTTTCTCCGCCGGGTCCCGCCGGCCACAATTCCCCACCGCATCGCACCGCTGCATGGATCCGCTGGCCCAATAACATCTGGGGGACTGACAGGGGCGTGCATTCATGTGGTATGAATGCACGCCCCTGTCATTGAGGCACCAGTATAGGTGCTGCTTCACCATACATTTTCAATGGGCTTTTACAGCCCATTGCTTCGCCCTGCCCCCCACCCCCCCCCCCCGCTGGCCGGACTTTAATGTCAGCAGCGGGAGGCACCTCTACCGCTGCCTTCCACCCTAGATGCAGGGATTTTCTAGGGTGGGGGGGAATGGTTAAAATAATAAATATATTTATCACAGACTCTGTGTTATAAATATCTTCTTTTTATTATTTTAATCCTTATTACAGGGGAGGCACTGCCTCCCCTGACTGCACGTCCCTGATGTGTATCTGTCTATGCCTGAGTTTATAATGCATCTGTGTATATACTGAGAATGCTGATTTTCATACAGGACTAAAAGCAACACTTTAAAAAGACATTTCATACACTTTACATGAAGCCGCTGCGGCCGCTATACTTAATCCACAACCTACGGACTTTTTACACCGTTAGCTTACAGAGTCCCATACCGAGTACAGACTTTGCGTACAAACGCCGCGCTGGCTGTACAAAGTAGACACAGCGCGTACACACCCAATGATACACCGTGAACACTTAACAGCTATGCAATGCGATAATAATACACTTTAAACCTTAGCACCGAAAGGCAGACACGACACCAGATTGTAATTAAACTACTGGGTTCCGACACCACAGCGTATTATTACTGAAAGGGGGTTACAATAACAAAGCAATACAATACAAAAGAATAATGGCTACAGTCAATAATACATACTTGTTTGGATTTCGCCACGTTACCCAGTCTAGTCCTCGGTCATCTAGATAGATAACTTTGTGAGTCTTGTGTGACCAGGCCTGCAGCAGGCATCTTTTATACAGTTCATCCAAAACATAACACAATGGATACTGTAATCTCTTTGTCCATTGGACACAGGGATGGTCATTTACAGCACAGGAGAGGTCATAGGTTGGTTTGAATAGGTGGGCGATGTCTGTTCCAACTGCTCTTGTGGGTGGTCTCCTCTGGATTCCTGCCGTATACATAATGTACAGTAAATACAGTTTATATCTATATTCTGCTCCTGCACATAACTATCCGCAGGAACATGCAATCTTTCTCAAACCAACACCGGAATGTTACCCTTAAAATACCCTACAGCTGGATACCAAACATCACCTTGTAACCTTGTTCTGTCCCCTCCTATCCTGTAAAGGTAAATCCCTTTGTTACCATTTAACCTGCTGTTACTTTCTGGTGTGGTGCAGGGAGACTATGGGGTTTATTTACTAAGATTCGTAATTTTCAGAATCATGTTCAAGTTCAATCACGACTGACATCGACAGTGTAAATTTGCAACTTTTTGAATTGATTACGACTAATTTACTAAGCTGTCGTATTCGTATTTTCCGTATCTTCCGATGTCGATGTCATTCGTGCTTTTCTGCTGTAGATTGCGGCCGCGTTTGCTATTTCGCGGCCGCGTTGTTGTGTTTTTTTTACGACTGCGTCACAAGTCTGTTACGGCAGTGATTTGGAATTTGCTGCCGCGTTTTTACTCCTAAGTTTCGTTTTCGTCACGCGGCCGTGACTGGTTGTATTCGTGAAGGAGGAGTGTCTGTGCATGTTACTATAAAAACGCCCCAAACACTCCGCACCTCGTGGGTTTAGCTAGTGGAGAGGAGAGAGGAAGGTGTATTTGGAGTTGGTGAGTTTGGTGGAGTTTTTGGTGGATTTGGAGAGGAGTTTGGTGATTGTTGAGTGCTGTACTGTGTGTGTTAGTAGTCTTGTGATCTTTGTAGTATTGTTTTTTCACAGTTTGTAAACTTTTTTGTCCTTGTTTTTTTTTTTCAGTCTTTTGTCATTGTTTGTGAGTGAGTGAGCGTGTGTGTTGGCTGTGTGGTGTGTAGTAGGAGTAGTGGAGGAGTGTGTTTTGTGTTTTCATTTTTCAGTGTTTTATGTTGTTTGTCATGTCCGACTCAGAGGTCAGTGTGGTGGCGGAGGTTAGTGAGGTGGCGGAGGTTAGTGAGGTGGAGGCTGGTAGTGAGGTGGAGGCTGGTAGTGAGGTGGAGGCTGGTAGTGAGGTGGAGGGGGGTAGTGAGAGGGAGGAGGTTAGTGAGGAGGAGGAGGAGGGGGTGCCTGTTGCTGTATTTTCCAGTGATAGTGATGGTGTTGTGGCTCCGCAGCCACGCACCACTACCAAGACTGGCAGGAATATAAAGTTCAGCTATGCTGAAAACATGGCGTTGGTGCGTGAGCTGATGAAGCACCATCGCCAATTGTTTGGTCAGGATGCTGCCAGGGTGTCCTCCCGCAGGAAGTCTGCCCTGTGGGGGCAAGTCATACTTGCTGTGAATAGTGAGGGTGTGGTGAGGCGGACAGAGGACACGTGTCGCAAGCGATTTTATGATATTAAGCGGCGTGTCAAGGCCAAGATGGCCAAAGAGTCCAAATCTGCACGGAGAACCGGAGGTGGGCCACCTTTACGTGTAAGCTATCGGGACTGGGAGGAGCCTGTGCGGGCATTGATTCCTGGCGAAGTGGTGTCTGCTACTCATGTCCGGGATTCGGACCGACCCACGCAGGATGGTAAGTTTGATTTGTAATATTGTTCTTAAAATGTCTGTAAAATGTAGATAATATCATTTTTAAAGTGTAAAGGATGCATTTTTTAACACAAAACAGATTGCAGGCCTATGCTCCCTTAAGGTGTGTTTGTGTTTAGAATGTGCTTTTTTCTCCTTGCTTTAGCAATTTTTTCAATTTAATTTAGTGCCAAAACATGTGCAGTGTTTTATAAAAAATGAATTTTTTTTTGGGTCAATTTTTGGCGATAATGCTTGAACATGTGTGTTTGTTTAAAATCAACAAAAGGTTTTTTTTTTTAAACTAACTGAAAAGCGGTGCAATTTTTTTTACATTACATTATTAAAACATTTGCAAGTACTCAATCTCTGCAATATCTGAGGCAAAAATCTAATTTTTAAATAATTTATTGTGTGCCACATCAAGTACATTTTGAAATTCAACTCAAAATCATGAATCTAGAAGCTCTTAAGCTTAAATATTTGGTTTAAACAATACCTAATAGATGCTTACAGTACATTAATGGTTTTCAGTGGGTCATTTTTCTAAAAACATGGTAATAATGTTGGGGTCACTTTTTCAACAGTCACACAGACCAGCCGCCCAGACAGGCCTCAGACAAGTCAGGATGAGGCTGGGATTGCAGGTAAGTCTTCACTGTAGTCACATATTCTGTAAACACATAGAAGTACAAAATATTAATTTTAAATTTTGCACCTAGGTTCTGCTTCTGGAAGCCGACCTCCTGTAAGGCGGCCATCACAGGGCTTGGGCCACTTACCCAGGAGGCCAACTAAGACACGGCGTCTTGGCTCGGATTCAGCACCTCCATCATCCCCACCCAGGCGAAGACTTTCGGCAGTGTCACCCCAGCCACCACTGGCACTATTGGCGAGTTCGCAGAGTGATGAGCCCAGATCACCTCAGTTATCTGGTGAGTAAAAACATAAATTAAACACATAAGCAATAATATACACAGTACACTTAATATGTTGTTAGTTGGTTTGGAGTTTACATGTTTTCAACAACAAGCAATGTGATGTAACGTCTTCAATTGCTAAAGGTGCTTTAATCAAATTATATAAGGTCTTAGTGGATGGTCTCGACAACCTATTTGTAGGAAAATATCAGATTTGAGTAAAAATTAAGCACACACACGTTCACATTTTCCAAAAATATGAATACAATTAAATTTTGGCCCAAAAAAAACCACACCATTATAGTGTTCACACATCGCCCCTGTCCAGTATGTAGATGGCTTACTTGCTCTGCTCCTCTGGACTATACAGGTAAGTAGTCTATATCGTGGTGAGGGGAGGGAATCTAACAGTGTAATGGTGTGGAGGGGAGTTAGTTAGGTGATGAATATGCAAATCTGTCTATGTTAGCGCCTGTGTTGGTATATTTTTAACAATAGCTTTAAAATTGTTAAAGTTGTGAAAATCAAGTGTTAATAATTCAAAAATGGAGTATTATGAATGTATTAATGTGTTGCATTAGCCATGAAAATTTTAAAATAATAAAACATTGCATGTTGCCCACCCCATACAGAGCACAACTTGATGTCCGCCGTGGACCAGCAGGGCCCAGACCAACAGCCATCCATCACACTGCAACTTACAGCTGTTGACCCAAGCCTGCCAATACAGTTGCAGGATATACCCCAAGCATCCATCAGTCCCCAACTGGCACAAGCTCCGCCCCCAAGCCAAATTCCAGACGAATTTTGGGCCAGTTGGACAAGCCAACAGGCCCAAAGCAATGCCAGCCTGACCCAACATACACAACACCTTGCCAGTCTGCCCCATCATCTACCGCGTATTAGTCGCAACTCGGGCAGACTGATAGTACAAGTAGGGCGAATGGCTACCTCAATGGAGCAAATTAGGGCTGAAAACAGCCAAATGAATGCACATTTATCCCGCATTATAGATGAGCAACAGCGCCATCAGCAGGCACTCGTTCAGCTCATTCAACACAATCAAGTGGTGAATGAGTCCTTATCCAGGATTGTAGCCAGCCACACTGCTACTAACACTCAGCTGATTGCAAGTTTAAATAATTTGAGCAGCAATATTTCTATGATGGGAGCTCAGCAAGTAACCTCCAGCTCGGGGACCACGACCCCTATCCAAACGCCAGTAACCTCCCCTGTTCGGCGTTCCTCAAGAGCACGTGCCAGTGAGCCAGCACCCAGCACACACAAGCGAAAAAAATAACAACAATCTTTTTGGAAAAATAAATAAAAAAATTTGTCTAAAAAACACATTCCTGTGTCCGTCTCCAAAATTTATGAAGCTGGTCTGTATGTATGTATGTATGTATGTTTTTCCAGGGTAATGACTGTAAATGTTTTGTTAGCATCAACTAAGCACAATGGACACACCACTATAAACAACAAACAGTAAGTAACAAAACACACAATAGAAAGTAGAGCAAAGTGTTTAGTGAAGGATAATTACAGCATAATAAAACTGACCTGTAAAATATCGCAGGATCACTTCTTGACGTACCTGCCTCCCTACATTTGTACTCACACTGTCACCAGATGGATCTAACTCCTCTGCTTGCTGACTGCTTTCTCCCTCACCATGTGCCAGATGTTGACTTAAACACAGATTATGGAGAAAACAGCAGCAGAACACAATTCGAGTCACCTTTGAGGGACTATACAACAAAAGGCCACCAGATTTATCCAGACACCGAAAACGTGACTTCAGCACCCCAAAACATCTTTCTATCACATTCCGCGTAGCCTTATGTGCATGATTATAACTGTGTTCAGCAGGAGAATCAGGTTGGGACAATGGAGTAAGGAGCCAAGAGTAGCAGCCGTAACCCCCATCACCTGAAAAACATATATAGTCAACATTAGGACATATGTTAGATTATTCTTTCACCTCCTCCAAACTCTAGGTTGTGGTTAAAAGACAGACACACAAAACATTTTCAACATACCCAACAGCCAGCCATCAGGCATTTGTCCCTCCTCAAATTTCTCGAAGAGCGATGACTGACTGAGGATGAAGGAGTCATGGCAGGCACCAGGGTAACCTGCAACAACACTCATAATTTTTAAATTTGCATCACAGACCACCTGGACATTAGTTGATTGATCCATATGCCTATTAGTATATATATACTGGCGGCCCTTAGGTGATCTCAGCTGAACGTGTGTGCAATCTATGGCCCCCAGCACATTGGGCATGCCAGCAAGCTCATAGAAAGCTACCCTGACAGCACTCCACTCCGACTCCTCAGTAGGGAAGCAGATTGAGGCTTTAATGTGTGGCTCCAACACATCCAAAACCTGAGTGGACATTAAAGAAGCTAAGGTGAGTGTCATGTTAGGTATTCTCTACAATACTGTGGTGTTTCAACTTACACAAGCAACACTTAGCCATAACCGCATATGTATTTTTATACTCACCTGCATCAAATATCTTGAAAAGGTGGGCTGTGAGATCCCAATGACGTCGCCTGCCACAGCCTGGAAGCTCCCAGTAGCCATAAAGTGTAACACAGCCAGGAGTTTGTGTAGGCCTGAGACAGAGCGAGAGCGTGCTGTCTCAGGGTCTATGCCCAGTTTGACAAGGTCATACAGGTGGAAAATGTTGTTTCGATTTAGGCGGAACATCTGTATGACCCTATCATCGGACAATGCATTTAAGTTTAAACGCCCTCTAAATAAACGAGGCTGGCGCAGCCTCCGCGGTACCTGGACAACCTGTTGGCCATGTTCACTTACCTGGTCCTGATTCCTGGAAGCCTCATGGAGCAGTCTAACGTATCCCACAGCCAACAAAAAACCATTGCCACACACCACAGCCGCCATTTCAGAGTGAGAGAAGTTCAGAATGTGCCTGAAACACTTTTATAGGCCCAAAAAATCAGGTGTGAGTAATGGATAATTAAGTACACATGTAAACGCGGTTTCCAAAGGCTGGCGCGTTTTTTTTTTAGGAAAAAAATGCGAATCGTAATTTTTCGCGGCCGCGAAAGCATTTTCGCGGCAGCAAATACAATTACGAATGGTTAGTAAATGACCGAGATTCATATCTAAACAGGCGTAATTTGACCGATGGTGTATTCATTCGTAATTTTGTACTTGGACTTGCAAAAAAATACGAATGCCCTCATCACTGCCGTGATTACTGTTTAGTAAATGACCGAGATGCCACTTTGAAGAAAAAATGCCATCTCGGTCAAAATCGGGAGCTTAGTAAATATACCCCTATGTGTACATTGTGCACTATTTGGATTAAATATGTAATGTGTTTTGATAGCCTTCCATGCGTTCACAAACTCTACCGTAAATACTCATACCACGCGCTAATGCGCAGGACCGCGGGAGCGACCATACGCAAATTGCGAATATGCGCATGCACAGCAGAGCAAGTACGCGCACGGAGGCCATCTGTGTGTAGTTTGTACATGATGTGTGTACTGCAATATTTTTCGACTTTGACAATACAGTACTGTATGTGTCTGAGTAACTATTTATGTGTCTGTGTATATAATGTGTTTGTGTATATGCAATATGTGTCTTTGACATATATATATATATATATATATATATTTATTTGTGTGTGTGTCCATGTAACTGTATATGTGTGTCTGTGTGACTCTGCATATGCAGTATTTGTCTGTAACAACAGGTGGAATTCCTGAATGTACTGTGGTTAGGCATGTGGGCAGGTGGATCTGGCAGGCACAGCAGCACTCTCTGTAAAATATGGAGGTCACTGCGATTCTCTCTACAATATATGGCAGGCACTGCAACACTGCATTATATGATGGACACTGCAACACTGCATTATAAGGTGGGTGCTGCAATGCTCTGCATTATATGGTTGGCACTGATGGTCTCATTATTAAATGGCGGTCACAAAATTCACTAACTGCTATCAGTATTATTTTGTAGTCATTAAATTGCTCTCAGTATAGTCTAGGGTCACAAAATTACTATCTATCCTGTCTAGAAGTCATAAAATTACTCTCAGTATTGTCTTGCTGTCAAAAACTTGCTCGGAGTATTGTCTGGTAGTCAAAAATTGCTCTCTGTATTGTCTGGCAGTCACAAAATTGCTATCAGTATTGTCTGGCGGTCACAAAATTGCTCTCAGTATTGTCTGGTAGTCAAAAAATGCGCTCTGTATTCTCTAGCGGTCACTAAAATGCCCTCTATATTGTCTGGTAATCACAAAGATTGCAGATGGAATCAGTATTTTTTCTGCTAATGCGCATTCGACATTGGAAAGTTTGCATGGATTTGCATCCATTAGCGAGCATGAACATGAGCGTTAACAGGTTAGCATGGGGTTGGGGTTGGGGGCCAAAGATCTATTTTGCCTCTGGTCACCTGGGATGAAGTTATGTCACTGCACATTGACATACAGTAATCACAGATGTGGTGTTTATTTTTATTACTGTTATTGAGAATCCTTTGCATGCAAAGACTGCTTGAAATCTGGAACCCATGGACATCACCAAAATGCCAGGTTTCCTTCTTTGTTATACTTTGCCAGGCCTTTACTGCAGATGTCTTCAGTCGTTTATTCATGGGATTTTCTGTCTTTAGTATTGTCTTCAGCAATTGAAATGCATGCTTTACCAGGTTCAGATCAGGTGGTTGACTCAGCTATTGCAAAATATTCCACTTCTTTGCCTTAAAAACTCCTGGATTGCTTTTGCAATATATTTTGGGTCTTTGTCCATCTGTACTGTGAAACACCATTCAAACAAGTTTGCAGATTTCTACTAAATCTAAGCAGCATATCCCTATACACTTCAGTTTCCATCTGGCTGCTTCTGCCTTCTGTCACATCCCTCTGTGTCCATGAGTGCTGTCTTGTCCATTATATATGTATATATATATATATATAGTTTCTGTAAAGTCCGCACTCACATCAATGTGAAGCCTGTTGGATCCACAGGCTTGATACTATTGCCCCACGTGGTCTTAATGAACATAATCCATTAAATATTTTCATTCATTAGCAGGTGAGTGGGAATCATGGCCCTCATTACGAGTTGTTCGCTCGCAAGGCGATTTTAGCAGAGTTACACACGCTAAGCCGCCGCCTACTGGGAGTGAATCTTAGCTTCTTAAAATTGCGAACGATGTATTCGCAATATTGCGATTACAAACTACTTAGCAGTTTCAGAGTAGCTTCAGACTTACTCGGCATCTGCGATCAGTTCAGTGCTTGTCGTTCCTGGTTTGACGTCATAAACACACCCAGCGTTCGCCCAGACACTCCTCCGTTTCTCCAGCCACTCCCGAGTTTTTTCCGGAAACGGTAGCAATTTTTATCCACACGCCCATAAAACGCTGTGTTTCCGCCCAGTAACACCCATTTCCTGTCAATCACATTACGATCGCCGGAGCGAAGAAAAAGCCGTGAGTAAAAAAACTATCTTCATAGCAAAATTACTTGGCGCAGTCGCAGTGCGAACATTGCGCATGCGTACTAAGCAGAAAAACGCTGCGATGCGAAGAAAATTACCGAGCGAACGACTCGGAATGAGGGCCCATGTTTTGATTCTCCTTCTATGAGAGGCATAGCTATTGTTAGTTGTTATGTATATATATTTTATATGTTTAGTGTTAAGTGATGGCAGTGATTGCTATTAATATATTGTTTAAGATTCTTTCACTGGGTGGTCTGGTCTCTGCCGGGTCCTCTTCTATAGCATTTTAATATATGTTTATGTAATATGTGTTGAGATTAACCTGCCCTAGATACATTTGCATGGTACCATCTGTGCATAGAGCTATATACAGTAACTTTAGAGTGTCTAGCGGAGTGTCTACTTTATACTATCCCATTGTGACCACTTGCTTGTATGGTCAATAGTGATTGTTGAGCAGATCCGCATCATTGATATTCGTTGAAATAATTGTATGGTTACTATATACATGTGGTTTAGTGAGTTATAGCACTGATTATGCGCAGTAGGACAATTTTTTATGCTGATATCAATTGATTCCATGTTTGATAATAATAATAAAGTGGTATGTACACTGTGGAGCGCACCCCGTGATGCTGCTGGAGCGCATTTGATGCGCTCCTGGCACTTCCGGGTTTGCGTTCCACGGCGATGCTATGGTGGGTTTCAACAGGCGGTGGAACGCAAATGATGCACTTCCGGGTACTTCCGGGTGTGCGCAATGCGTCCTCGGTTCTTTGATATTAAGTGACTCTATGCCCTATAATTACTAGGATGTGGTATGTGTACTGTGGAGCGCGTCCGGTGGTGTTGTGGGTGCGCATTTGATGCGCTTCCAGGACGTCCGGGTTTTGCGTTCCACGGCGATGTTGTTATGGGTGTACATAGCCGGCGGAATGCATATGACGCACTTCCGGTATTTCCGGGTGTGCACTATGCGTCCCCGGCTGATGCTGATCATGAGCAGGTGTATGTAATTCAACCTGCCGGTATGTATTAGGTATAAGTAACTTGGCTAGCTCTATCTTGTGATATGCTATATACATTGTTGGGGCGTCAGCGCTGCAATGTGATTCTAATGATTGATGATGGTTGTTTAATTAAATTTGGTTGTGTTGCTATATAAGGGGACCCGGTAGGCATAGTCAGTATGCTGTTAGCTGGCATGCTGACTGGATGTCTTTGGTGACTGTCTTGAGAAAGACCTTATAGGTCGAAACGTCGACTCCTTACTGATGACTGTGATGAAATAATAAAAGCCTTTTAGTCAATTGGACTGGTGAGTGCCCTCTTTTGAGATCTTTTTGGTCTCTTATACCTGGTATATGTATATATATATATATATATATATATATATATATATATATATAAAAGGGATGAGCGGGTTCGGTTCCCTGAGAACCGAACCCTACCAGACTTCACACTCCGAGCCCGAAACCTGAATGAGGCAAAACATCATCATCCCGCTGTCGGATTCTCGCTGGATTTGGATTCCATATAAGGAGCTGCGCGTCGCAGCCATTTTCACTCCAGTCTCGGAGTGAAAATGTAGTGAGAGGACGTGTCTCCATCCTCAGTGTCTGTGTGGGGCAGGAAAGTGGGGTGGCGAGTCTAGTGCTGTCTTGTGCTGCTCAGTCCAGTCCAGTGTAGTCAGTGTCTTATGCTGCATCAGTCCAGCCAGTCACAGTGTTGGTGTCCTCTGCTGCTATATGACCCCAGTGCTGCTGGCTGCTGTATAAGTCCCTTGCAGTTTTGCTGTGTTGTCTTGCATCAGACCAGGGGTAGTGTCTTGTGCAGCATCAGTCCATCAGTCCAGTGACCAGTCACAGTGGTGGTGTCCTCTGCTGTTATATATCCAGTGTAGCTGTATAAGTCCCTTTCAGTGGGGCTGTGTTGTCCTGCATTAGACCAGGGGAAGTGTCTTGTGCAGTATCAGTCACAGTGGTGGTGTCCTCTGCTGCCATATATCCAGTGTTACTGGCGTATAATTCCCGTGATATTGCCGTATAATTCCTGTGATACTGTCGTATAATTCCTGTGATATTGCTGTATAATTCCAGTGATATTGCCATATAACTCCCGTGATACTGGCGTATAATTCCTTTGATATTGCCGTATAATTCTCGGAATACTGGCGTACATTTCCTATGATATTGCTGTATAATTCCTGTGATATTGCCGTATAATTCTCGGAATACTGACGTATAATTCCTGTGACATTGCCGTATAATTCTCGGAATACTGATGTATGATTCCTATGATATTGCTGTATAATTCCTCTGATATTGCCTTATAATTCTCAAAATACTGGCGTATAATTCCTGTGACATTGCAGTATAATTCTTGGAATACTGGTGTATAATTTCTGTGATACTGCCATATAATTCCCGTGATACTGTTGTATAATTCCTGTGACTTTGCTGTATAATTCCTGTTATATTGCCATATAAATCTCGGAATACTGGCGTTTAATTCCCGTGATACTAGTGTATAATTCCTGTGATACTGCCATATAATTCTCGGAATACTGGCGTATAATTCCCGTGATACTGGTGTATAATTCTTGTGATATTGCCGTATAATTCCTGTGATATTGCCATATAATTCTCGGAATACTGGCGTATAATTCCTGTGATACTGCCATATAATTCCTGTGATATTGCGTTAGAATTCCTGTCATACTGCCGTATAATTCCTGTTATCCTGCTGTATAATTTCATATAAATCCATATAATTCCGTATAAATCCAGTCCAGTGGTGCTGTCCTGTGCTGTATATTATTTACTCCAAATAAAGGGGTTATTAATATTTAATCCAAATAATTTTTACAGGGTTTGCCCTGTGAGGTGTAGGGGTACGCTCTCTTGTGCCACATATTGTGTTATATAACTCCCAAAAAATAATGGAGAACAAAAATTTTGAGGATAAAATAGGGAAAGATCAAGAAGAACCACTTCCTTCTAGTGCTGAAGCTGCTGCCACTAGCCATGACATAGACGATGAAATGCCTTCAACGTCGTCTGCCAAGGCCGATGCCCAATGTGATAGTAGAGGGCATGTAAAATCCAAAAAGCCAAAGTTCAGTAAAAAGATCCAAAAAAAGAAATTTAAATCATCTGAGGAGAAACGTAAACTTGCCAATATGCCATTTATGACACAGAGTGGCAAGGAACGGCTGAGGCTCTGGCCTATGTTCATGACTAGTGGTTCAGCTGCACATGACGATGGAAGCCCTCATAACTGAAGCCTTGACACTTATGTTGGTGTTAGACGTGCATCCGGTATCCGCCATTAGTGCAGTTGGATTTAGACAATTGATGGAGGTATTGTGTCCCCGGTACCAAATCCCATCTAGATTCCACTTCACTAGGCAGGCGATACCGAAATTTTGCCATTTAATTTCAGTGATTTTGACGTCTAATTATTAATTACTGTGATTTTGTCAATTAATTCCAGGGATTTGGACATATAATTAAAGTGATTTTGCCAATTTATTCCAGTGATTTGGACTTATAATAATTAATTACAATGATTTTGCCAATTAATTCCAGTGATTTGGATGTATAATTACAGTGATTTTGCCAATTAATTCCAGTGATTTGGACAAATAATTATTAATTCCAGTAATTTTGCCAATTAATTCCAGTGATTTGGACATATAATTAGAGTGATTTTGCAGTATAATTCCAGTGATTCGGACGTATAATTATTAGTTACAGTGATTTTGCTAATTAATTACAGTAATTTGGATGTATAATTACAGTTATTTTGCAGTATAATTCCAGTGATTTGGATGCATAATTATTAATTACAGTGATTTTGCCACTTTATTCCAGTGATTTGGACGTATAATTATTAATTACAGTGATTTTACCAATTAATTCCAGTGATTTGGATGTATAATGACAGTGATTTTGCAGTATAATTACAGTGATTTGGACATATAATTATTAATTACAGTGATTTTGCCAATTAATTCCAGTGATTTGGATGTATAATTACAGTGATTTTGAGGTATAATTCCAGTGACTTGGACGTATAATTATTAATTACAGTGATTTTGCCAATTAATTCCAGTGATTTGGTCGTATAATTACAGTGATTTGGACATAGAATTCCAGTTGGAATTGTTTGTGTCGCTTGGCTTAGTCATACAGCTACCTCTTTGCACCTCTTCGACATCTTTGCATGATGTGCTGTTTGGGGCCTAGTTTTTGAAAAGTGCCATCCTGTCTGACACTGCCATATGAGTCCAGGGGTACTGCTGTATTAGTATACAGATGTGGATGAATCCACAGGGAACCAGCGCTCAACCCCTAGTTGTAGTAATAATAGTGGGGCTAAAACTAAAAAGCACCTTTGAAAAGGCAAGTAATGTACTTAAGTTATTTATTCAAAGGTTCTAAGAAAATGTATTTCCCAAAAGAGAAAAATCAGTTTAAATATTCAATGGGTGATTAGAGCACGCTCCTGGTTTGAGCTAAATTTATGAAATGCAAGGTTCAATTGAAAGAGCAATTGCTGTAATCTTTGTAAAGTCGAAAACGAACAAAAAGGAAAAAGAAAGAGAAAATGCCACCAAAAGGTGTACTGAAGTCCCAACAGTTTATAAAGTCTGTACAGACTGCGGCGTCCAGCTGGTCTGTGCTTTGATGTAAAGGATTCTCTTGTACAGTGATGAACAGTGGACAGCGGTAGTGTGTGCTTTGGTTAGAGTGGAGAATAAAGACCCTGGACTGGCGCTCTTCCTCCTGCAGCGTGTCCCACAGTAGAGCGCCCGATTCAGACATGCTCTGTGGGGCCGCTGGCCTGGGGTGCGCGCCTGTCACGGAGGCGAAGTGGACCCGGCCGGAGCTCTCCGAGCGGATGGCCGCGCCTCTCCTCCTCCTACAGGGACTTACCTTCTGCCTTCCCCTCCGCCTTCCACCACACGCTGTCTCGGGCTCCTTCCGTCGCTTAGCAACCGGTTGCTTCCGGATCTCCGGATCACGTGACCAGATGGCTTGCGGAAAAGATTATCTGCACTGTCCCTCCTTGCAGTGAGAATTCGTCCTAAGTCCAATGTAGTTTAACTGGGTAGCTCCAACGCGTTTCGACCTATTAGGGTCTTCCTCTGGGAGTCATTTGTGTGTCTGAGTTACAGGAATTTAAGGTGTCCTGATGGGGTGGGATCCTTTCCCATTGGTCCTCTGATCTGGCTTTGTGATTGGCTCACAGCTTGTCAATCGAAGTTGATGGGAGGATGTAACATATTCACAGTGCTTTAGAGTGTGCACAATATTATAAAAGGAAATAATGAAAAAAAATGTATCTGTAGTGAAAAGGATATGTATAAAAGATGTAGTGTAGCAGTTTTATGAATCATTCTTGCAGGATGGTGTTACTACTGAAATAATGAACCTTGGACTATTTCAGCGCTATGTTAGAAATGCATGGGATCAATGATTAACCCTCTACAACATCAAACAATGCCTGTCATTATTTTATTGTAAGATAGCGATAAGATAGTGACTATAACGGCCATTTGGAATAGATTCGGAATAAATTTACATGTGATATGACTTCATTTGCATATAACTGACCTAATTTCGTTGTCAATGTTGAGCCCTTTTGGGGCCAATGTCCCTAAATTGATCATCATACACAGTTCTTCCTTATTAATTCTGGAAGTGAAATCACCTCCTCTCCAGTTTTTTTTAACCTTTTTTAAACCAGTAAACTTGAGTAAAGCAGGGTTTGAGTTATGAAACTCTTTAAAATGTTGGGATAATGGGTGGTCTTCGGTGCCTTTCCTAATGTTACATACGTGTTCCCCAATTCTGACCTTTAGTGGTCGTATTGTTCTTCCTACGTATTGTTTAGCACATGGGCACTGGAGGATGTATATAATGCCCTTGCTGTGGCATGTCAACCTATCCCTGATCTTAAACTCATGTGTATTCACCTTAGATTTTATGCTGCATGTTGGTGTAGTACTCTTGGAATAATAAAAAAATACACCAACATGCAGCATAAAATCTAAGGTGAATACACATGAGTTTAAGATCAGGGATAGGTTGACATGCCACAGCAAGGGCATTATATACGTACGTAACATTAGGAAAGGCACAGAAGACCACCCATTATCCCAACATTTTAAAGAGTTTCATAACTCAAACCCTGCTTTACTCAAGTTTACTGGTTTAAAAGAGGTTAAAAAAAACTGGAGAAGAGGTGATTTCACTTCCAGAATTAATAAGGAAGTACTGTGTATGATGAACAATTTAGGGACATTGGCCCCCAAAGGGCTCAACATTGACAACGAAATTAGGTCAGTTATATGCAAATGAAGTCATATCACATGTAAATTTATTCTGAATCTATTCCAAACGACAGTTATATTCACTATCTTATCGATATCTTACCATAAAATAATGGCAGGCATTGTTTGATGTTGTAGAGGGTTAATCATTGATCCCATGCATTTCTAACATAGCGCTGAAATAGTCCAAGGTTAATTATTTCAGTAGTAACACCATCCTGTAAGAATGATTCAGAAAACTGCTACACTACATCTTTTATATATATATATCCTTTTCACTACGGATACATTTTATTTATTTATTTTTTATTTTCATTATTTCCTTTTATAATATTGTGCACACTCTAAAGCACTGTGAATATGTTACATCCTCCCATCAACTTTGATTGACAAGCTGTGAGCCAATCACAAAGCCAGATCAGAGGACCAATGGGAAAGGATCCCACCCCATCAGGACACCTTAAATTCCTGTAACTCAGACACACAAATGACTCCCAGAGGAAGACCCTAATAGGTCGAAACGCGTTGGAGCTACCCAGTTAAACTACATTGGACTTAGGACGAATGCTCACTGCAAGGAGGGACAGCGCAGATAATCTTTTCCGCAAGCCGTCCGGTCACGTGATCCGGAGATCCGGAAGCAACCGGTTGCTAAGCGACGGAAGGAGCCCGAGACAGCGTGTGGTGGAAGGCGG
This sequence comes from Pseudophryne corroboree, assembly GCF_028390025.1. Lineage (NCBI taxonomy): Eukaryota > Metazoa > Chordata > Amphibia > Anura > Myobatrachidae > Pseudophryne > Pseudophryne corroboree. Next base: position 338,141,416 of record NC_086444.1, on the reverse strand, counting down.
AGGGGAAGGCAGAAGGTAAGTCCCTGTAGGAGGAGGAGAGGAGCGGCCAGCCGCTCGGAGAGCTCCGGCTGGGTCCACTTCGCCTCCGTGACAGGCGCGCACCCCAGGCCAGCGGCCCCACAGAGCGTGTCTGAATCGGGCGCTCTACTGTGGGACACGCTGCAGGAGGAAGAGCGCCAGTCCAGGGTCTTTATTCTCCACTCTAACCAAAGCACACTCTACCGCTGTCCACTGTTCATCACTGTACAAGAGAATCCTTTACATCAAAGCACAGACCAGCGGGACGCCGCAGTCTGTACAGACTTTATAAACTGTTGGGACTTCAGTACACCTTTTGGTGGCATTTTCTCTTTCTTTTTCCTTTTTGTTCGTTTTCGACTTTACAAAGATTACAGCAATTGCTCTTTCAATTGAACATTGCATTTCATAATTTTAGCTCAAACCAGGAGCGTGCTCTAATCACCCATTGAATATTTAAACTGATTTTTCTCTTTTGGGAAAGACATTTTCTTAGAACCTTTGAATAAATAACTTAAGTACATTACTTGCCTTTTCATTAGTGCTTTTTAGTTTTAACACCACCTTTATTACTACAACTAGGGGTTGAGCGCTGGTTCCCCGTGGATTCATCCACATCTGTATACTTACCATTTAAGGGGGGGTGGGACACCACTCATTACCAGCAGCACACCTAGACTCAGATTAACACCTCAGTGCGCAGAGAACCCATTTCTGTACTGCTGTATTACTCCTGGGGTACTGCCATATAAGTCCACCAATTGCAGAATTTGTAAAAAATTACAGGGGCATGCTGGAGATGCTGTCAGTGGACCGAACAATTGTGGCCTACTCTCGACATTCAGCCACTGCGTTACACTACTAGATGGGTCAGGTGGTTGTGTCGCTTAGCTTAGTCATACAGCAACCTCGGTGCACCTTTTTTTCTTATTTGCATCATGTGCTGTATGGGGCCTTTTTTATATCTGCCCTCCTGTCTGCCACTGCAGTGCCACTCCAAGATGGGCCAATTGTTTGTGTCACTTGGCTTAGTCATACAGCTATCTCATTGCACCTCTTCTACATCTTTGCATGAGGTGCTGTTTGGGGCCTAGTTTTTGAAAAGTGCCATCCTGTCTGACACTGCAGTGCCACTTCTAGATGGGCCAGGTGTTTGTGCTGCACACTTGTGTCACTTAGCTTGGTCATACAGCTACCTCGGTGCAAGTTTTAGGCCTACAAACAATATTGTGAGGTGTGAGGTGTTCAGAATAGACTGGAAATGAGTGGAAATGAATGCCATTGAGGTTAATAGTACTGTAGGTGCAAAATTACCACCAAATTCTGTAATTTTAGCTGTTTTTGCGGGGGGGTTTTCAAAAATCATCCAGATCCAAAATCAAACCACGAAAGGGTGGTTCTGGCAAATCCAAGCCAAACCCAAAACATGAAAGTGGAATTAGAACCAATACCGAAAACACAAACAGGAAAAGTGCCAGCCGCACATCTCTAATATATATATATATATATATATATATATATATATATATATATATGTACAGTATATATATATATATATATATATATATATGTGTGTGTCCAATGGTGGAAATAGACGTCACTCACAGTGTTTACTTAGAACAAACAAACTGGTATATTGTATTGACATTTCGGAGCGTCTGCCCCTTCTTCCAGAAGACACCAGAATCAACACAAATATACCACTTACACATTAATATACCTCAGCTGCTGATTCACGCCGCTCTCATCTCCCAGACGCACCAGAGCTGCAGGTCTGCCTCAGATGACTCACTTCCGGGAGCAGACTTCCTGGCGTTATCAAGACGACCCCACGGCTTGCTCTCCAGCCCGGGGTTCACCATAGCAACCAGACTCCGGAAAGCCCTGAAGGGGTAGAAGAGAGCACACCTACATTGATAAATGTAAAACACAATGATTATACAAAATACAAAAGACGTATACAAGCAGATAAATATAGGGGACAGCCACAGAATATGTACAAATATTGCACAAAATACACAATGATAGCATACTATACTCTATCATAAAACCTTACTAAAGTTGCATACTAGACAGAAAATTGCAAAGCGTGGAGATCACATGATACTGTTCCAGATAATTTTCTCATTAAGACCATGGGGAACCATGGTATTAAGTCTGAAAAACCATTGCGACTCAGCCATAAGCAACGCCTTACCACGATCTCCACAATGAAGGGATTCTGGTATATGATCTATAATAAAGTACCTCAGGCCAGATAGATGATGACCTTTAACTTTAAAATGGCATGCCAATGGCTGATCGATGGATCTCCCAGGTAATGATAAATCAATACTTGATCGATGGAGGGCCATGTGGTCCCTAAATTTCCGTGTGGTCTGACCCACATAATACAAGTCACAAGGGCAACAAATGACATACACTACATGAGTGGTCTTACACGTGAGTACATGACGAATATCAATATTTTACTAGAGTTAGGATGCTTAAATCTTCTACAAGGCGTCATAGATTGGCACGTAATGCAATTATGGCAACTGTAACAACCAGATGGTTTAGTATAAACATTAGGAGGTTTTGGAACACCCCGACCAGAGATGTCGGTAATCACAAGTCTGTCACGTAAATTACGGCCTCATTTAAATGCAGCCATTGGTCTATTGTCCTTAAAGCATACCAACTCCTTATCCGATTTAACTATGGGCCAAAGTGCCTTGGTGGCCTGATTAATAATGGGGTTAGCCACCGTGTACGTACTCACCCATGGGATAACATGCTTATCATCCCGCCTAGATGATTCAAGCAATTGGGATCTCGGTATCTTAAGTACATGTTCTTTTTGTAACAGCAATGTACTCCGATCATACCCCCTCGCTTTAAACTTACTAATTAACACATGTAGACGTTCAGTTATCTTAGAGTCATCACTTATGATACTAGCCACCCTCATCATCTGCGATAGGGGAAGACCCCGTTTCAGAGTTGAGGGGTGGTGACTACCTACCAGCAGGAACGTATTGCGATCCGCCTCTTTAAAATAGATGTCAGTTTCATCCGTCCACTGTTGATAATGACTTTTACATCTAGGAACTGCATGACCTCCCTGCTGTATGAATGGGTATATTTGATTGTAGTATCCATCTGGTTGCCCTCCATCATTAAACATCATTAAATTGGTTGGAACCAACGAAAGGCCCTTTTGTAACACATTTATCCAAGCTTAGTTATCCAGCTTGCATTGACAGGATCTTCCATGAGTTTATTGTCATCATGCTGTAATTTTCCAATTTTGTCACGTGTTACTTCCAGTTCACAACGAGATTCCTCTATAACTATGACCATCAGGTCTAGTGCACATCTATTCAGAATGCGTTTTGACGAAAGAGGAGGTTGATGTGTTACAAAAGGGCCTTTCGTTTGTTCCAACCAACCTCCACAATGAGTTTGAATGGAGAAGAGAGCACCATAAGTTTGCATGGAAACTGCGCTTAAAGGAACATTTCCAACATCAACCCACCCTGGCTGAAGCTACGATGGTGGGAAGATTCATTCAATCTGTTTCAAGGTCTACATACGATCCTCCATCTCTCAACCCCTTGTTAAAAACCTTTAATCGTCTGATTGATGAGTCAGTGGTAAGATTCCAATTGGCCCCTGGAAAGATTCAGAAAAACCTGTCGAAAAAGGAAACTACAGCTTAAAAAAATCTAGATTAATATGAAGATATTATCATCAGGCCCGCCAACAAAGGCGGGGCCATCATAATCCAATGGAAAAGTGACTACCACAGGGAAATTGAATGACAACTTGCAGAGGTTGATGTTTCTCAAAAATTACCATGTGATCCCACGAAGCGGTATCAACTAGAATTGCGCTGCGTTCTGGATGCAGACGTTAAAGATGGAGTAATTTCTCCAGTACTCCAGAAAATCTTATATAAAGAGTTTCCTAAAATTCCCATATTATATACGCTGCCAAAGCTGCATAAAAGTGTGGATAAGCCACCGGGACGGCCTATTATCTCCACCCAGGACTCGCTGTTCCAGACTATTGCCCAGATGCTGGACTATATCTTACAGCCATTATTATTGCTCAAAAAAATAATTCCTTAATGATACAACCAGCTTTATTAAATTATTGATGGACATTGAAAGGGTACCTGAGGGTACTCTAATGTGCTGTTTGGATGTCTGTAATCTATATACTTCAATACCTCATAAAGAGGGACTGGCATTAATGAAACATTTTTTACATCAGTTTCTAGATACATCTGTGTATAATCATAATTTGTTCATGCAATTCCTTGAATTAATATTGCTCAGGAACTATTTTCTTTATGATAGTCAATACTTTTTGCAATTGCGTGGCTGTGCCATGGGGTCAGCAGTGGCGCCGGCATATGCAAACATTTTTATGTTCGGTATGGAAGACTGCCTGTTCCTGGACAGACCAGAGATAAGTCAAATTAATTTGGCATACACCCGGTACATAGATGACATTTTCATTCTATGGACCGGGGGTGCTGATCAATTTGATCATTTAATGATGGAGGTCAACCAGATGGATACTACAATCAAATATACCCATTAATACAGCAGGGAGGTCATGCAGTTCCTAGATGTAAAGGTCATTATCAACAGTGGACGGATTGAAACTGACATCTATTTTAAGGAGGCGGATCGCAATACTTTCCTGCTGGTAGGTAGTCACCACCCCTCAGCTCTAAAATGTGGTCTTCCCTTATTGCAGATGATGAGGGTGGCTAGAATCATAAGTGATGACTCAAAGATATCTGAGCGTCTACATGTGTTAATTAGTAAGTTTACAGTGAGGGGGTATGATCGGAGTACATTGCTGTTACAAAAAGAACATGTACAGTACTTAAGATACCGAGATCCCAATTGTTGTAATCATCTAGGCGGGATGATAAGCATGTTATCCCATGGGTGAGTACATACACGGTTGCTAACCCCATTATTAATCAGGCCACCAAGGTACTTTGGCCCATAGTTAAATCGGATAAGGAGTTGGTATGCTTTAAGGACAATAGATCAATGGCTGCATTTAAACGAGGCCGTAATTTACGTGACAGACTTGTGATTACCGACATCTCTGGTCGGGGTGTTCCAAAACCTCCTAATGTTTATACTAAACCATCTGGCTGTTACAGTTGCCATAATTGCATTACGTGCCAATCTATGACGCCTTGTAGAAGATTTAAGCATCCTAACTCTAGTAAAATATTTGATATTCGTCATGTACTCACGTGTAAGACCACTCATGTAGTGTATGTTATTTGTTGCCCTTGTGACTTGTATTATGTGGGTCAGATCACACAGAGATTTAGGGACCACATGGCCCTCCATCGATCTAGTATTGATTTATCATTATCTGGGAGATCCATCGATCAGCCAGTGGCATGCCCTTTTAAAGTTAAAGGTCATAAGCTATCTGACCTGAGGTACTTTATTATAGATCATATACCAGAATCCCTTCGTTGTGGAGATCGTGGTAAGGCGTTGCTTATGGCTGAGTCACAATGGATTTTCAGACTTAATACCATGGTGCCCCATGGTCCTAATGAGAAAATTAACTGGAACAGTATCATGTGATCTCCACGCTTTGCAATTTTCTGTCTAGTATGCAACTTTAGTAAGGTTTTATAATAGAGTATAGTATGCTATCATTGTGTATTTTGTGCAATATTTGTACATATTCTGTGGCTGTCCCCTATATGTATCTGCTTGTATACGTCTTTTATATTTTGTATAATCATTGTGTTTTACATTTATCAATGTAGGTGTGCTGTAATGTAACTCTTCTCTCCTCTACCCCTTCAGGGTGTTCCGGAGTCTGGTTGCTATGGTGAACCCCGGGCTGGAGAGCAAGCCGTGGCGTCATCATGACAACGCCCGGAAGTCTGCTCCCGGAACTGAGTCATCTGAGGCGGACCTGCAGCTCTGGTGTGTCTGGGAGAAGAGAGCGGCGTGGATAAGCAGCTGAGGTATATTAATGGGTAAGTGATGCATTTGTGTTGATTCTGGTGTTTTCTGGAAGAAGGGGCAGACACTCCGAAATGTCAATACAATATACCAGTTTGTTTGTTCTAAGTAAACCCTTTGAGTGCCGTTTATTTCCACCATTGGACGCATAGGCTACAGAGGATTCAGGCACCGGGGGAAGCTGTATCTAGAGAAACTGAGTGCTGACTGAGTTGGAAGGATATAGATATATATATATATATATATATATATATATATATATAGCACTGTACAAAAGTTTTAGGCAGCCTTGGAAAAAATGTTGCAAAGTAAGATGCTTTCAAATATAGAGGTGTTAATAGTTTATTTTTTATCAATTATCCAAATGCAAAGTGAATGGACAGGAGAGAAATCTAAATCAAATTAATATTTGGTGTGACCATCCTTTGTCTTCAAAACAGCACCTGTTCTTCTAGGTACACTTGCACACAGTTTTTGAAGGAACTTGGCAGGGATGTTGTTCCAAACATCTTGGTGAACTAACCACATATATTCTGTGAATGCAGGCTTGCTTAAATCCTTTTATCTCTTCATGTAATCCCATACAGATTCAATGATGTTGAGATCAGGGCTCTGTGGAGGCCATATCATCACTTCCAGGACTCCTTGTAGTTCTTTACAACGCAGATAGTTCAAATGACATTGGCTGTATGTTTGGGGTTGTTGTCCTGCTGCAGAATAAATTTAGAGCTAATCAGACCGCCTCCCTGATGGTATTGCATGATGGATAATTACCTGGCTGTAATTCTCAGCATTGAGGACACCATTAATCCTAACCAAATCAACAACTCAATTTGCTGAAATGCAGCCCCAAACTAGCAAAGGAACCTCCATTATGCTTCACTGTTGTTACGTTCACTGTACTCAGTACTCAAGGAACAGGGTGGACAAGCTCCGAGTACAGGAACGTAATGCAGCGGCTAGAACCGAGTTCAGAAGCAACCCCTACGGAAACCCTGACTCCATTGTCTCACCCATGTTGTCAGTCTACGCCTGCGAGACTATGTTTGCATGGGCCCACGGCAGCCGCGTTTGAATGGCGGATTAAGTCTGCCAAACTCCGATGCCCCCCGGTCTTAGTTGGAGACAAGGTGTAAACTGAGACAGGGCGAGAACAAGGGGAACCTCTAACTAAACAGAAACACTGACTTAGGGGCTACTACAGAATTCTAACAAAAGGTGTGTGCGGCACGGCTGCCAAGACAAAAAGCAACAAAAGGCAATGCTGTCCACATGCCTACATGACACCGTCGTATACCGGCGAGGACAGCTAACGCGGAGACCTCCGTAGAAAACACCAGAGCCAAAACAAAGAGAATGATACGGTCAAGGCTGTAAGGCGCGGCAAAGCCGCTACTCACAACACCGGTGTAGATAAATGCAGGTGGACCGGAACCTCAAGGCCGCAGACACTGGCACACAGGACAGGAAAGCCAGACAGATATTAATGACAGGCTCCGGACACCATGACTCAGGACTCTGGACTCAGGGCTACTGGATCACAGGAACACACCAGGGCAGGAAGCAGCTCACAAGAAGCTGACAGGTTCTCACTGAAGGTAGGAATGTAGGTGGAGAGTAGTAAACTCCAGATTCTGCCAGAACTGAGTATGCAGGATTCAACTATCAAGCAGGGCCTGGACACCGGTACAATATTGGACATGAAACAAACCAGGAACATACAGGTATCTTTAACAAACATCTATCACCAGCACTAGACTGCAGAGGTAGCTGGGTAATAAGGGAACACGCCCCAATCAGGATGGCTGGAAGCCAGGCAAAAGGTAATTGCACAAATACCTGCAGGTGAGTCTAAACACATAGAAAACAGGCTGCAGTTACACAGACTCAACACCGGCGGCCAACAAGAGTCTTCTTAAACAAATACAATGGAAATCCTGGCATTCGAACAGAACTATAATACAAAACACATAAACAGAAAGCAAAAAGGAATGAACCACTGATTGTGGTTCATAACAACTGTTGCCTGCAGGCACTCATTACTGTATCATTCTCCAGCCTTTCAGTGAACAAACTGCCTTCTGTTACAGCCAAATAGTTAACATTTTGTCTCATCACCTGCTGCCTATGTTTCTGTGCACAGCTCAGTCACTTGGTTTTTTTTCCACATCAAAGGTATGGCTTTTTGGGTGCAATTCATCCATGAAGACCACTTCTAGACAGACTTCTCTGAACAGTAGATGGGTGTACCTGGGGCCCACTGGTTTCTGCCAGTACTGAGCTGATGGCACTGCTGGACATATCATTTCAAAGGGAAGTAAGCATGATGTGTCTTTCATCTGTGATGCACTACATTTCATTGGCAGACCACTGCATCTACAGTCCTCAGTGTTGCCAATTTCTTTGTGCTTCAGTGCTGAGAAATACAGGCAGGTCTTATCCATCAAGAAAAACCATCAGGGAGGCATCTGCTCCCACATCGAAATGTGTGGCTTTTTGGATGCAATTCTTCCATGAAGATCACTTCTGGCCAGACTTCTACAAACAGTAGATCGGTGTACCTGGGTCCCACTGGTTTCTGCCAGTACTGAGCTGATGGCACTGCTGGATATCTTCCAATTTTGAAAGGATGTGTCTTTCAACTGATGCACTATGTTTCCTTGGTGGACCAGCAATATCTTTAGCATAATGAAGTTCAAGGAGTCCTGGAAGTGATGATATGGCACCCACAGAGACATAATTTCAACATCATTGAGTCTGTCTGGTACTACATGTAGAGATAGAAAAATTTAAGCAAGTCTACATCCACAGAAGATCTGTGGTTATTTCTCCAAGAAGTTTGGAACAACCTCCCTGCCGAGTTCCTTTAGAAACTGTGTGTAAGTGTACCTATAAGAATTGATGTTATTTTGAAGGCAAAAGGGGGTCACACCAAAATTTTGATTTGATTTAGATTTCTCTTCTGTTCATTCACTTTGCATTTTGTTAATTGATAAAAATAAACTATTAACACCTCTATATTTGAAAGCATTCTTACTTTGCAGCATTTTTTCCACAGCTGCCTAAAACTTTTGCACAGTACTGTATATAGGTGAGTAAAGATGTAGCAAAGTTTATCATGACCACATCTCAGCGAAGTTGCACCTTAGATGTGCATGTGCCCCACTTGCAATGAATGGGGCAGCTAAATACGCAGGTCAGCACTCCTGCCAGTGCTGAGAGTGCCTGTCTGCTGCAGATGTAACCACAATGAGCGTGGTTACTTCTGTGTATATATATATATATATATATATATATTAAAAAATATATATATATATATATATATGTAAATATATATATATATATATATATATATATATATCCACAAAGAAGGAGTGGCACTCGTAGGACTTCAGTCAAACAACAAAGGACACAGCGGTCACTAGTTCGGTCTAATCGACGTTTCGATAATTTAATATCGTCTTCAGGATAAACAAAGTGCATACAAGACAACATTTATATACCTACTCACCACCCCTAAAGTATCCACGCCATCGCTGCGGGCGCCGGGTCCTCGGACGACAGTGAGATTCCGTCGCGCACTTCCTGTGCGCCCGGACGCTCGAGCGGTTGCCTGGAGACAAAAAACAACATGTGATATCAACAAATAACAAATGGCATCGGGTAATGCAGGATCGCGTGTATCTAGCATAGATACACGTACAAGGACCACATATTAATAGTTATACATGTAAATGCTGAAAACACATCATATGTACAAAATAGCAATATTATATGAGTACCTGCTGGAGACATATACTGTGTACAAAATTGTAAACTAGCACAAATTGGGCTAAATGCGTCAAAAGAACATAGATATTCCACAAACCAGAAACAATGGTAACTCATGGTGCTGCAGAAAAACAGGCAAATGCTTTCTTAGTAAGTAGTAGTAAAAGGAAAGATGTGTTACTGATCATCCACATAGGGATTCATGAGTCCAGAAACATCATGGAGCTAGATGGGACGCCTTGACTCTAATAATGGCAGGAAGATTGTGAAAAAAATGGAAATTTTTTTTCTGGGAGAGTACATGTAAACTCACAGAAAATAAATCACAAAAAGCACTATATACTTCACAAAAAGCACACGGGCACAAAGAGAGGCTACAGGGGATCTCCTTCTAGACGAGGAGGACAATGGCGTAGGATCTACAAAGCAGAAAAACAAGACCACAAAGCCAAAGAAAAAATAATTTTCAATTTGTCCAGCAGAGTCCTTTCGCAGGAGGAGGAGAAACTACTGAACAAGGGCTTGTCGTTTATACCTTCCTCCTCATTTAACGAGTTCCAATGGAAAATTGATTCCTACCGCTTCAACAGGAAACTCAGACTACGCAAACACTTTGGTCCCTCTGAAACTACCTCCCTGGTAGCCCCGAACCCTCTTCAAAAAATCAAAGGTGCCTCTAACTTTGACCCCTTAAGCATGAATCCATCACTCAGATGCTTCAATCGCTCACTGGACCAGGAAGTTAAAAGCTTGGTTAAGTCTTTTAAACCAGGCAGACCCAACATGTCTAAGAGAGACTGGGACATCCTTCATAATCTAAGTAAAGATAATAGCATTGTCATCCGCCCCGCCGACAAGGGGGGTGGAATCGTCCTACAAGACCTACATAAATACAAAGAGGAGATCTACAAACAACTTGAGGACAGTTCCGTCTATCTGGAAATTTCTGCGGACCCTACCAGTAGATTTAACCTCGAGCTCAAAGGGGTGTTGGATGAAGCAGTGGAACAGGGCTTTATCAACAAGAATACCAGGGACACTCTTATTCAGGAGAATCCGGTAGCCCCGGTTCTGTATACACTGCCGAAAATCCACAAAAACCCTACCACCCCTCCAGGCCGTCCCATCATATCAGCTAGGGATTCTGTGTATTACAGAATCTCCCAATACTTAGACGTCTACCTTCAGCCAGTGGTCCAAGCACAGAAGACCTATCTAAAGGACACCACCTCCTTGATAATCCAATTACAAAGGCTACAAACACTCCCAGAGAATGTTTTCCTCTGTACGTTAGATATAGTTAGTCTATATACTAATATCCCCCATACGGGGGGGTTAGAGGCGGTCTTCAGATTGCTGACATCCAGCACATTATACTTGGGTCCAGATATCTCATTCTTCATCAGATTACTGGAACTAACATTAAAAAGAAATTATTTTCTGTTCGACTCGCGGTGGTACGTCCAGCAACAAGGCTGTGCGATGGGGTCCTGTGTGGCCCCTGCCTTTGCAAATACTTACATGTTTGAGGTGGAACGCCTTGCTTTCTTCAGTGATACCAACATTGCAGCTAAAATTCCGTTCTTCACACGTTACATTGACGACCTGTTCCTGATATGGACAGGGACAGAGCAGGACTTTAAGATCCTAATGACAGCCATCAACACCATGGAAAGCACCATCAAATTCACGTACCACATGAGCTCACAGTCTGTGAATTATCTAGATGTCAAAATCTCTGTGTCGAATGGCAAAATCTGTACTTCATTGTACAAGAAGGCCACGGATCGCAATACAATTTTGCATGCCAACAGCCAACATCCCAATTCCACAAAGAGGGGCCTACCCTTCTCACAATTCTTGCGGATACACCGTATATCTGATGATATAGCCAATGCTGAACGAGAGATTAATGACATGATGAAGCAATTCATGCTCAGAGGATACAAATACGTGGACTTGGTGAAAGCCAAAGAAAGAGCGCTGGCCATCCCACGTTCTAGAACTCTGATTCCATCTGGGGACCGTCAAAAACGGCTTGGTGACTGTATCCCGTTCGTTCAACAATATTGTCCAGCCAGTCCATGTATAGCGAAGACCGTGAAGAACCTATGGCCGGTGGTGACAACAGATCCCGAATTAAGTATGCTCAAAAATACCAAAGTGCTAGCCAGCTATACTAGGAATAGGAATCTCAAAGACTGGCTTGTTAAGAACGATGTCTCCAATACCAAAAAAGTTGGGCCGATTACCTTCCTCACGAGAAAGGCGGGGTGTTACAGATGTACTGGCTGCACTACGTGCAGTTTCATGGAATATGGTGACTCCTTCGCCCATCCACATTCGGGGGAACGGATCGCCATACGCCATGTACTGACATGTACCAGTACCCATGTGGTGTACATTATTAGATGCCCCTGTGGTCTCCTATATGTGGGGAAGACCACTAGGATGTTTAAAGAGCGTATGGCTCTTCACAGGTCGGCCATCAGACATGCACTAGAAGGGGCTAGCAGTGGATCAAATCAACCTGTTGCCCGACACTTCAAATTATTAGGACATGGTCTTACCACACTGCGTTACAAAATCATTGATACTGAACCCAAACACCTTAGGGGGGGGTGATAGGGGCAAGGCCCTACTTCAGAGAGAAGCCAGGTGGATATACCGCCTGAATACTATTGCACCTAAAGGGCTCAATGAGAATCTTCCCCTGAATTGCTTTTTGTGAAGTATATAGTGCTTTTTGTGATTTATTTTCTGTGAGTTTACATGTACTCTCCCAGAATTTTTTTTTCCATTTTTTTCACAATCTTCCTGCCATTATTAGAGTCAAGGCGTCCCATCTAGCTCCATGATGTTTCTGGACTCATGAATCCCTATGTGGATGATCAGTAACACATCTTTCCTTTTACTACTACTTACTAAGAAAGCATTTGCCTGTTTTTCTGCAGCACCATGAGTTACCATTGTTTCTGGTTTGTGGAATATCTATGTTCTTTTGACGCATTTAGCCCAATTTGTGCTAGTTTACAATTTTGTACACAGTATATGTCTCCAGCAGGTACTCATATAAAATTGCTATTTTGTACATATGATGTGTTTTCAGCATTTACATGTATAACTATTAATATGTGGTCCTTGTACGTGTATCTATGCTAGATACACGCGATCCTGCATTACCCGATGCCATTTGTTATTTGTTGATATCACATGTTGTTTTTGGTCTCCAGGCAACCGCTCGAGCGTCCGGGCGCACAGGAAGTGCGCGACGGAATCTCACTGTCGTCCGAGGACCCGGCGCCCGCAGCGATGGCGTGGATACTTTAGGGGTGGTGAGTAGGTATATAAATGTTGTCTTGTATGCACTTTGTTTATCCTGAAGACGATATTAAATTATCGAAACGTCGATTAGACCGAACTAGTGACCGCTGTGTCCTTTGTTGTTTGACTGAAGTCCTACGAGTGCCACTCCTTCTTTGTGGATATACATGATCCTTGGATCACTTGAGGAGGCACCGGGGCAATTGTGTTTGTATGTTAGAGTGCCGGTCCCCACATCGCATTATATATATATATATATATATATATATATAAAAATATATATATTTATTATATCACTAAATTATGCAGGATTTATTAAAGTCATTCGGACAGATGAAAGTCCCTGGGTTGTAGAGGCTGATTAATTGCTGAGATTTGTATTTGCCTGACTCTCTAGTGTTAGCCGATGCACACTGTGTGTTTCCTATTCTCTGCAGGGTATCGAGAACATTAAAATGTTCTGTTTAATCAGTCTGGATGTCTTTATCTCTTTTCCTGCATAAAGGGGGGTACACACGGAGAGATCCGTGCTTAAAATCTAAGCAATCTTGCTAGATTGCTTAGATTTTAAGCACGGATCTGCCGTGTGTATGCCCTCCAGCGATAGCGATGCGCGGCCCCGCGCATCGCTATCGCCGATGCTAGATTGAGCCTGCATGCAGGCTCAATCTAGCGAGTCGCTCACTTCACCGTTGTGTGAAGTGAGCGGCCCCCCGTCGGCTTTCCCCCTCGCTCAGCACATCGCGCTGTGCTGAGCGGGGTGAGAGATGTGTGCTGAGCGGTCTGTGTTAAGATCGCTCAGCACACATCTCTCCCGTGAGTACCCCCCTTAAGGTGTATCACTACATCCCAAAGGTAATGTACATATCTAATTTGCTTTTCATTTAAAGTAAAGTGAAACTGGTACAATACATTTTGCAATATTGTGAGTCTTGAGCATGTCAAAGTGAGGTTTAGGTAGAGTGAAACACTTCCAGTTTTATATATACAGGTTGAGTATCCCATATCCAAATATTCCAAAATACGGAATATTCCGAAATATGGACTTTTTTGAGTGAGAGTGAAATACTGAAACCTTTGTTTTTTGATGGCTAAATGTACACAAACTTTGTTTAATACACAAGTTATTAAAAATATTGTATTAAATGACATTCAGGCTGTGTGTATAAGGTGTATAAGAAACATAAATGAATTGTGTGAATGTACACACACTTTGTTTAATGCACAAAGTTATAAAAAATATTGGCTAAAATTGACTTCAGGCTGTGTGTATAAGGTGTATATGGAACATAAATGCATTCTGTGCTTAGACTTAGGTCCCATCGCCATGATATCTCATTATGGTATGCAATTATTCCAAAATATGGAAAAATCCGATATCCAAAATACCTCTGGTCCCAAGCATTTTGGATAAGGGATACTCAACCTGTATATATAAAAAGATCCCCCCCCAAAAAAAATGTGTCTACAGTTTTTCTTTAACCTTGATGTGTAGTTTCCATTGTTAAAATGTTCTATTCTCAGCCATACTCAGTTGGGGGGGGGGGGGTGAGAGGATGCAAATTACCCAAGCCTGGGCTGCTATAGGGGGGGGGTGAGTCTGCTTACACACACACACACACACACACACACACACACACATCCTCCCTCGAGTATACCTGTGCTGGGGTTGGCCAACGGTGGCACCATCATCCCGGTGATATCTACAGGAAGATAGCACCACACATAGAAAGCAAGGAATATGGCACTCTGCCAGAGTCTTTGATCTTTAGTGACCAGTGTCATCTTCCCAAATATCACTGGAAAGATGGCGCTGGGTGGGGATTAGGGACCTGCTTCCAGATCAAGTAAGGTAGGAAGTGGGTGCCCTCCCCCACTCGTCCCCTGTGTTAAGACAGCGCCCCTCTTGTGGAGCGCACAGGACCAGTTCGCGGGCCCGAAATTATTTTATTATTAAAATTCTTTCACAATAAAGGGCATAGTAAAGCCCACTTTATTAAGCTGTGTCCCTTTACCAGGACATTGCGAGGTATGAAAAGAGCAGAAAATAAATCTTTGTGTAGTAGAGATTTTATTCTTTGCTTTAATGAAACAAACTTGTCATTTTTGTGAAGTCTTTAATTAATATAATGAAGTATCTGTATCCACATATTAATTTCACTTTCATTGGTCCACACACATCTGTTTGCACCAATTCTGGTGGTGCCTCAACTATGGTTATTGAGTTTTGGGAAGGGGCAATGGTTAGCTTCCCATCATGATGTTTCTGGATGCTGTCTTATCCAAGCGGGTCTAGCCTTCTGTGCCAGAGATCCATAGATTATCAGTCAGAAGTCATTATCACGTAACACTCCACTGTGTCCAGTAGATATACTGTAGTTTCAACACTAAATACCTGTTGCTATTACAGTCCCTCTTTTTTTCCACACAATGCACTATGCGTCTGCAAACGGTATCCGGACTCCAGGTTGACAACAAAAAGGTTGACACACCTTAGGTCGACAACAATTGGTCGAAACGCCTTAGGTCGACATGGGCAAAAGGTCGACGTGGGCAAAAGGTCAACAGGAACAAGGTCGACATGGGAAAAGGTCGACATGAGTTTTTAACAATTTTTTTCTTTTTTGGAACCTTTTCATATTTAACAATCCACGTGGACTATGATTGGAACGGTAATCTGTGCCGAGCGAAGCGGTAGTGGAACGAAGGCACCATGCCTGAAGCATGGCGAGCGAAGCGAGCCATGCGAGGGTACGCAGTGCCCTAATTGGGGTTCCCGGTCACTCTACGAAGAAAACAACACCAAAAAAACACAAAAAACTCATGTCGACCTTTTTCCATGTCGACCTTGTTCCTGGCGACCTTTTGTCCATGTCGACCTAAGGTGTGTCGACCAATTGGTGTCGACCTTAGGTGTGTCAACATTTTTGTTGTGGACCCGTAGTCCCAGACCCCTGCAAACTGGACTCTGAGTCCTTTATGCTGTAGTATACTTATGGCAATGAGGTTTATCCCCATATATTATATGGTACATATAGCACATCTTGGAGTCTGTGACTTTGGTTTCACTCCCAATTCTCTGGTGAGCCGTGATTGTCCCAACTTTTGTGTCTATAAGTATTTTGGGCCTGATTCATAGATTTACATAAACTGATGGTATACTTACATCTCCGATGTTTTGTGTCCTGTGCATGTGCAGGACTCATTTTGTGCATGTCCATAATGGGTCATGCATCACTGGACACAAGGCCCCCTAAGTTTTAAGTTGATTTACAGGTAGAGATGTGCACTTGAAATTTTTCGGGTTTTGTGTTTTGGTTTTGGGTTCGGTTCCGCGGCCGTGTTTTGGGTTCGACCGCGTTTTGGCAAAACCTCACCGAATTTTTTTTGTCGGATTCGGGTGTGTTTTGGATTCGGGTGTTTTTTTCAAAAAACACTAAAAAACAGCTTAAATCATAGAATTTGGGGGTCATTTTGATCCCAAAGTATTATTAACCTCAAAAACCATAATTTCCACTCATTTTCAGTTTATTCTGAATACCTCACACCTCACAACATTATTTTTAGTCCTAAAATTTGCACCGAGGTCGCTGGATGACTAAGCTAAGCGACCCTAGTGGCCGACACAAACACCTGGCCCATCTAGGAGTGGCACTGCAGTGTCACGCAGGATGTCCCTTCCAAAAAACACTCCCCAAACAGCACATGACGCAAAGAAGAAAAAAAGAGGCGCAATGAGGTAGCTGTGTGAGTAAGCTAAGCGACCCTAGTGGCCGACACAAACACCCGGCCCATCTAGGAGTGGCACTGCAGTGTCACGCAGGATGTCCCTTCCAAAAAACACTCCCCAAACAGCACATGACGCAAAGAAGAAAAAAAGAGGTGCAATGAGGTAGCTGTGTGAGTAAGCTAAGCGACCCTAGTGGCCGACACAAACACCTGGCCCATCTAGGAGTGGCACTGCAGTGTCACGCAGGATGTCCCTTCCAAAAAACCCTCCCCAAACAGCACATGACGCAAAGAAAAAAAGAGGCGCAATGAGGTAGCTGTGTGAGTAAGATAAGCGACCCTAGTGGCCGACACAAACACCGGGCCCATCTAGGAGTGGCACTGCAGTGTCACGCAGGATGGCCCTTCCAAAAAACACTCCCCAAACAGCACATGATGCAAAGAAAAAAAGAGGCGCAATGAGGTAGCTGTGTGAGTAAGATAAGCGACCCTAGTGGCCGACACAAACACCTGGCCCATCTAGGAGTGGCACTGCAGTGTCACGCAGGATGGCCCTTCCAAAAAACACTCCCCAAACAGCACATGACGCAAAGAAAAAAAGAGGCGCAATGAGGTAGCTGTGTGAGTAAGATAAGCGACCCTAGTGGCCGACACAAACACCTGGCCCATCTAGGAGTGGCACTGCAGTGTCACGCAGGATGGCCCTTCCAAAAAACACTCCCCAAACAGCACATGACGCAAAGAAAAAAAGAGGCGCAATGAGGTAGCTGTGTGAGTAAGATAAGCGACCCTAGTGGCCGACACAAACACCTGGCCCATCTAGGAGTGGCACTGCAGTGTCACGCAGGATGGCCCTTCCAAAAAACACTCCCCAAACAGCACATGATGCAAAGAAAAAAAGAGGCGCAATGAGGTAGCTGTGTGAGTAAGATAAGCGACCCTAGTGGCCGACACAAACACCTGGCCCATCTAGGAGTGGCACTGCAGTGTCACGCAGGATGGCCCTTCCAAAAAACACTCCCCAAACAGCACATGACGCAAAGAAAAAAAGAGGCGCAATGAGGTAGCTGTGTGAGTAAGATAAGCGACCCTAGTGGCCGACACAAACACCTGGCCCATCTAGGAGTGGCACTGCAGTGTCACGCAGGATGGCCCTTCCAAAAAACACTCCCCAAACAGCACATGACGCAAAGAAAAAAAGAGGCGCAATGAGGTAGCTGTGTGAGTAAGATAAGCGACCCTAGTGGCCGACACAAACACCTGGCCCATCTAGGAGTGGCACTGCAGTGTCACGCAGGATGGCCCTTCCAAAAAACACTCCCCAAACAGCACATGATGCAAAGAAAAAAAGAGGTGCAATGAGGTAGCTGTGTGAGTAAGATAAGCGACCCTAGTGGCCGACACAAACACCTGGCCCATCTAGGAGTGGCACTGCAGTGTCACGCAGGGTGGCCCTTCCAAAAAACACTCCCCAAACAGCACATGACGCAAAGAAAAAAGAGGCGCAATGAGGTAGCTGTGTGAGTAAGATAAGCGACCCTAGTGGCCGACACAAACACCTGGCCCATCTAGGAGTGGCACTGCAGTGTCACGCAGGATGGCCCTTCCAAAAAACACTCCCCAAACAGCACATGACGCAAAGAAAAAAAGAGGCGCAATGAGGTAGCTGTTTGAGTAAGATAAGCGACCCTAGTGGCCGACACAAACACCTGGCCCATCTAGGAGTGGCACTGCAGTGTCACGCAGGATGGCCCTTCCAAAAAACACTCCCCAAACAGCACATGACGCAAAGAAAAAAAGAGGCGCAATGAGGTAGCTGTGTGAGTAAGATAAGCGACCCTAGTGGCCGACACAAACACCTGGCCCATCTAGGAGTGGCACTGCAGTGTCACGCAGGATGGCCCTTCCAAAAAACACTCCCCAAACAGCACATGACGCAAAGAAAAAAAGAGGCGCAATGAGGTAGCTGTGTGAGTAAGATAAGCGACCCTAGTGGCCGACACAAACACCTGGCCCATCTAGGAGTGGCACTGCAGTGTCACGCAGGATGGCCCTTCCAAAAAACACTCCCCAAACAGCACATGACGCAAAGAAAAAAAGAGGCGCAATGAGGTAGCTGTGTGAGTAAGATAAGTGACCCTAGTGGCCGACACAAACACCTTGCCCATCTAGGAGTGGCACTGCAGTGTCACGCAGGATGGCCCTTCCAAAAAACACTCCCCAAACAGCACATGACGCAAAGAAAAAAAGAGGCGCAATGAGGTAGCTGTGTGAGTAAGATAAGCGACCCTAGTGGCCGACACAAACACCGGGCCCATCTAGGAGTGGCACTGCAGTGTCACGCAGGATGGCCCTTCCAAAAAACACTCCCCAAACAGCACATGACGCAAAGAAAAATTAAAGAAAAAAGAGGTGCAAGATGGAATTGTCCTTAGGCCCTCCCACCCACCCTTATGTTGTATAAACAGGACATGCACACTTTAACCAACCCATCATTTCAGTGACAGGGTCTGCCACACGACTGTGACTGAAATGACGGGTTGGTTTGGACCCCAACCAAAAAAGAAGCAATTAATCTCTCCTTGCACAAACTGGCTCTACAGAGGCAAGATGTCCACCTCATCATCATCCTCCGATATATCACCGTGTACATCCCCCTCCTCACAGATTATCAATTCGTCCCCACTGGAATCCACCATCTCAGCTCCCTGTGTACTTTGTGGAGGCAATTGCTGCTGGTCTATGTCTCCACGGAGGAATTGATTATAATTCATTTTAATGAACATCATCTTCTCCACATTTTCTGAAAGTAACCTCGTACGCCGATTGCTGACAAGGTGAGCGGCGGCACTAAACACTCTTTCGGAGTACACACTTGTGGGAGGGCAACTTAGGTAGAATAAAGCCAGTTTGTGCAAGGGCCTCCAAATTGCCTCTTTTTCCTGCCAGTATAAGTACGGACTGTGTGACGTGCCTACTTGGATGCGGTCACTCATATAATCCTCCACCATTCTTTCAATGGGGAGAGAATCATATGCAGTGACAGTAGACGACATGTCCGTAATCGTTGTCAGGTCCTTCAGTCCGGACCAGATGTCAGCATCAGCAGTCGCTCCAGACTGCCCTGCATCACCGCCAGCGGGTGGGCTCGGAATTCTGAGCCTTTTCCTCGCACCCCCAGTTGCGGGAGAATGTGAAGGAGGAGATGTTGACAGGTCGCGTTCCGCTTGACTTGACAATTTTCTCACCAGCAGGTCTTTGAACCCCAGCAGACTTGTGTCTGCCGGAAAGAGAGATCCAAGGTAGGTTTTAAATCTAGGATCGAGCACGGTGGCCAAAATGTAGTGCTCTGATTTCAACAGATTGACCACCCGTGAATCCTTGTTAAGCGAATTAAGGGCTCCATCCACAAGTCCCACATGCCTAGCGGAATCGCTCCGTGTTAGCTCCTCCTTCAATGTCTCCAGCTTCTTCTGCAAAAGCCTGATGAGGGGAATGACCTGACTCAGGCTGGCAGTGTCTGAACTGACTTCACGTGTGGCAAGTTCAAAGGGCATCAGAACCTTGCACAACGTTGAAATCATTCTCCACTGCGCTTGAGACAGGTGCATTCCACCTCCTATATCGTGCTGAATTGTATAGGCTTGAATGGCCTTTTGCTGCTCCTCCAACCTCTGAAGCATATATAGGGTTGAATTCCACCTCGTTACCACTTCTTGCTTCAGATGATGGCAGGGCAGGTTCAGGCGTTTTTGGTGTTGCTCCAGTCTTCTGTACGTGGTGCCTGTATGCCGAAAGTGTCCCGCAATTCTTCTGGCCACCGACAGCATCTCTTGCACGCCCCTGTCGTTTTTAAAAAAATTCTGCACCACCAAATTCAAGGTATGTGCAAAACATGGGACGTGCTGGAATTTGCCCATATTTAATGCACACACAATATTGCTGGTGTTGTCCGATGCCACAAATCCACAGGAGAGTCCAATTGGGGTAAGCCATTCCGCGATGATCTTCCTCAGTTGCCGTAAGAGGTTTTCAGCTGTGTGCGTATTCTGGAAACCGGTGATACAAAGCGTAGCCTGCCTAGGAAAGAGTTGGCGTTTGCGAGATGCTGCTACTGGTGCCGCCGCTGCTGTTCTTGCGGCGGGAGTCCATACATCTACCCAGTGGGCTGTCACAGTCATATAGTCCTGACCCTGCTCTGCTCCACTTGTCCACATGTCCGTGGTTAAGTGGACATTGGGTACAACTGCATTTTTTAGGACACTGGTGAGTCTTTTTCTGACGTCCGTGTACATTCTCGGTATCGCCTGCCTAGAGAAGTGGAACCTAGATGGTATTTGGTAACGGGGGCACACTACCTCAAGAAATTGTCTAGTTCCCTGTGAACTAACGGCGGATACCGGACGCACGTCTAACACCAACATAGTTGTCAAGGCCTCAGTTATCCGCTTTGCAACAGGATGACTGCTGTGATATTTCATCTTCCTCGCAAAGGACTGTTGGACAGTCAATTGCTTACTGGAAGTAGTACAAGTGGGCTTACGACTTCCCCTCTGGGATGACCATCGACTCCCAGCAGCAGCAACAACAGCAGCGCCAGCAGCAGTAGGCGTTACACGCAAGGATGCATCGGAGGAATCCCAGGCAGGAGAGGACTCGTCAGAATTGCCAGTGACATGGCCTGCAGGACTATTGGCATTCCTGGGGAAGGAGGAAATTGACACTGAGGGAGTTGGTGGGGTGGTTTGCGTGAGCTTGGTTACAAGAGGAAGGGATTTACTGGTCAGTGGACTGCTTCCGCTGTCACCCAAAGTTTTTGAACTTGTCACTGACTTATTATGAATGCGCTGCAGGTGACGTATAAGGGAGGATGTTCCGAGGTGGTTAACGTCCTTACCCCTACTTATTACAGCTTGACAAAGGCAACACACGGCTTGACAAATGTTGTCCGCATTTCTGGTGAAATACTTCCACACCGAAGAGCTGATTTTTTTGGTATTTTCACCAGGCATGTCAACGGCCCTATTCCTCCCACGGACAACAGGTGTCTCCCCGGGTGCCTGACTTAAACAAACCACCTCACCATCAGAATCCTCCTTGTCAATTTCCTCCCCAGCGCCAGCAACACCCATATCCTCCTCATCCTGGTGTACTTCAACACTGACATCTTCAATCTGACTATCAGGAACTGGACTGCGGGTGCTCCTTCCAGCACTTGCAGGAGGCGTGCAAATGGTGGAAGGCGCATGCTCTTCACGTCCAGTGTTGGGAAGGTCAGGCATCGCAACCGACACAATTGGACTCTCCTTGTGGATTTGGGATTTCGAAGAACGCACAGTTCTTTGCGGTGCTTTTGCCAGCTTGAGTCTTTTCATTTTTCTAGCGAGAGGCTGAGTGCTTCCATCCTCATGTGAAGCTGAACCACTAGCCATGAACATAGGCCAGGGCCTCAGCCGTTCCTTGCCACTCCGTGTGGTAAATGGCATATTGGCAAGTTTACGCTTCTCCTCCGACAATTTTATTTTAGATTTTGGAGTCTTTTTTTACTGATATTTGGTGTTTTGGATTTTACATGCTCTGTACTATGACATTGGGCATCGGCCATGGCAGACGACGTTGCTGGCATTTCATTGTCTCGGCCATGACTAGTGGCAGCAGCTTCAGCACGAGGTGGAAGTGGATCTTGATCTTTCCCTAATTTTGGAACCTCAACATTTTTGTTCTCCATATTTTAATAGGCACAACTAAAAGGCACCTCAGGTAAACAATGGAGATGGATGGATACTAGTATACTTATGGATGGACGAGCGACTGCCGACACAGAGGTAGCTACAGCCGTGGACTACCGTACTGTGTCTGCTGCTAATATAGACTGGATGATAATGAGATGAAATCAATATATATTATATCACACTAGTACTGCAGCCGGACAGGTAGATATATTTATTATGTAATGACTGATGACGGACCTGCTGGACACTGTCAGCTCAGCAGCACCGCAGACTGCTACAGTAAGCTACTATAGTAGTATGTATAAAGAAGAAAGAAAGAAAAAAAAACACGGGTAGGTGGTATACAATTATGGATGGACGAGCGACTGCCGAGTGCCGACACAGAGGTAGCTACAGCCGTGGACTACCGTACTGTGTCTGCTGCTAATATAGACTGGATTATAATGAGATGAAATCAATATATATTATATCACACTAGTACTGCAGCCGGACAGGTAGATATATTTATTATGTAATGACTGATGACGGACCTGCTGGACACTGTCAGCTCAGCAGCACCGCAGACTGCTACAGTAAGCTACTATAGTAGTATGTATA
Organism: Pseudophryne corroboree; assembly: GCF_028390025.1. Lineage (NCBI taxonomy): Eukaryota > Metazoa > Chordata > Amphibia > Anura > Myobatrachidae > Pseudophryne > Pseudophryne corroboree. Next base: position 338,118,243 of record NC_086444.1, on the reverse strand, counting down.
AAGAAGAAAGGGAAAAAAAAAAAACACGGGTAGGTGGTATACAATTATGGATGGACGAGCGACTGCCGAGTGCCGACACAGAGGTAGCTACAGCCGTGGATTACCGTACTGTGTCTGCTGCTAATATAGACTGGATGATAATGAGATGAAATCAATATATATTATATCACACTAGTACTGCAGCCGGACAGGTAGATATATTTATTATGTAATGACTGATGACGGACCTGCTGGACACTGTCAGCTCAGCAGCACCGCAGACTGCTACAGTAAGCTACTATAGTAGTATGTATAAAGAAGAAAGAAAAAAAAAACCACGGGTAGGTGGTATACAATTATGGATGGACGAGCGACTGCCGACACAGAGGTAGCTACAGCTGTGGACTACCGTACTGTGTCTGCTGCTAATATAGACTGGATGATAATGAGATGAAATCAATATATATTATATCACACTAGTACTGCAGCCGGACAGGTAGATATATTTATTATGTAATGACTGATGACGGACCTGCTGGAAACTGTCAGCTCAGCAGCACCGCAGACTGCTACAGTAAGCTACTATAGTAGTATGTATAAAGAAGAAAGAAAAGAAAAAACCACGGGTAGGTGGTATACAATTATGGATGGACGAGCGACTGCCGACACAGAGGTAGCTACAGCCGTGGACTACCGTACTGTGTCTGCTGCTAATATAGACTGGATGATAATGAGATGAAATCAATATATATTATATCACACTAGTACTGCAGCCGGACAGGTAGATATATTTATTATGTAATGACTGATGACGGACCTGCTGGACACTGTCAGCTCAGCAGCATCGCAGACTGCTACAGTAAGCTACTATAGTAGTATGTATAAAGAAGAAAGAAAAAAAAAACACGGGTAGGTGGGATACAATTATGGATGGACGAGCGACTGCCGACACAGAGGTAGCTACAGCCGTGGACTACCGTACTGTGTCTGCTGCTAATATAGACTGGATGATAATGAGATGAAATCAATATATATTATATCACACTAGTACTGCAGCCGGACAGGTATATATATTTATTATGTAATGACTGATGACGGACCTGCTGGACACTGTCAGCTCAGCAGCACCGCAGACTGCTACAGTAAGCTACTATAGTAGTATGTATAAAGAAGAAAGAAAAAAAAAACCACGGGTAGGTGGTATACAATTATGGATGGACGAGCGACTGCCGATTGCCGACACAGAGGTAGCTACAGCCGTGGACTACCGTACTGTGTCTGCTGCTAATATAGACTGGATGATAATGAGATGAAATCAATATATATTATATCACACTAGTACTGCAGCCGGACAGGTAGATATATTTATTATGTAATGAATGATGACGGACCTGCTGGACACTGTCAGCTCAGCAGCACCGCAGACTGCTACAGTAAGCTACTGTAGTAGTATGTATAAAGAAGAAAGAAAAAAAAAACACGGGTAGGTGGTATACAATTATGGATGGACGAGCGACTGCCGAGTGCCGACACAGAGGTAGCTACAGCCGTGGACTACCGTACTGTGTCTGCTGCTAATATAGACTGGATGATAATGAGATGAAATCAATATATATTATATCACACTAGTACTGCAGCCGGACAGGTAGATATATTTATTATGTAATGACTGATGACGGACCTGCTGGACACTGTCAGCTCAGCAGCACCGCAGACTGCTACAGTAAGCTACTATAGTAGTATGTATAAAGAAGAAATAAAAAAAAAACACGGGTAGGTGGTATACAATATTATATATATATATTATATACAATTATATATATATATATATATATTAAACTGGTGGTGATTATTAAACTGGTGGTCAGGTCACTGGTCACACTATCAGCAACTTGCAAGTAGTACTCCTAAGCAGACAATCACAATATATATTATACTGGTGGTCAGTGTGGTCACAATGGCAGTGTGGCACTCTGGCAGCAAAAGTGTGCACTGTACGTTATATGTACTCCTGAGTCCTGCTCTCAGACTCTAACTGCTCCCCACTGTTAGTGTCTCCCCCACAAGTCAGATAATACAGTCACACTCACACTATCTATCACTTCAGCAAGTAACTAGTCTAGTACTCCTCCTAATGCTCCCCAAAATTACTACTGTGTCTCTCTCTACTGTCTCACTCTCTTCTCTATAAACGGAGAGGACGCCAGCCACGTCCTCTCCCTATGAATCTCAATGCACGTGTGAAAATGGCGGCGACGCGCGGCTCCTTATATAGAATCCGAGTCTCGCGATAGAATCCGAGCCTCGCGAGAATCCGACAGCGGGATGATGACGTTCGGGCGCGCTCGGGTTAACCGAGCAAGGCGGGAAGATCCGAGTCGCTCGGACCCGTGTAAAAAAACATGAAGTTCGGGCGGGTTCGGATTCCGAGGAACCGAACCCGCTCATCTCTATTTACAGGCTGTGTTTGTTTGCAGTGGGGAGGGTGTAGAGATGGTAAGTGTTTACCAAAATGGAGGTCTGTCACCTTTGTTTTGTTGTAGTACAGAGGCAAGTGCTTCCATCTTCTGCAGCATATTTATTGGCCTCTACAGCATGATTTTTTTGGCCATTCTGAGCAACCTGAGGGTTACTCAGATGGCTGATGTTCATATGGAATGATCCAATTCTGCATCTACAGATGTAGGAGTGGATCACACAAGCATGCAGGAAGTGTCTGTTAACACCCGTAGCATTAGCATATTTTCACATAGCCGCTATGTCCAAATACGTAGCTATTGTGATTTTGCATCCATCTCTGAATTAGGCTCTTTGACTATTATAGGATCACAAATGATCAATTTAGTGAAACAATTTTTATTGCAACTGAAATTTCCTGTGGATCCTGAGTTAGTATATCATTAATCCCTTCAGCAACTGTCTGTGACACTTAAAGTTGATTCATGTTTGACTCACTTTTTATGAGTACAGTAGCATTCACATTTTTCAGTTTGTCCTATCTTATGAGATACATAGTACCTGTACTTGGATTTTCTCTGCTTTACATCTTTAGTGTGTAATTCAGTATTGTCAGTATTAAATTCCACTGGTACACAGTTGAATTAAATACTGATACTACTACTAGGAAATCAAAATTCAGACATTAAGGCCCACATGTATTAAGCCTTAACAAGTGACAAAGTGGAGATGGATGAAGAGTGTTAAATGACCATCCAATTAGTGTCCTAACTGCCATATAACAGGCTGTGTATGAAAAATTACAGTTAGGAGCTGACTGGCTGGTCATTTATCACTCTTTATCCATCTACACATTATCACTTGTTAAGGCTTAATACATTTGGGCCTACGTTCTGTAGCATCACCATAGCAATATCACCATTGTTTTGGATTCCCACAAACATTAATTGCTGAGATATGGACATCATCTTATCTATATGGTCTCTCATATAGTGCATTCACTTAACTACTGTAAGTATTATGCAGTATTTTCCTTGGTTTAATTATTCTCAGCTCTTAATCCTCATATGCTGCCTGCAGGGCTGTCCAGATGTCACGTGCTGACATACAGTATTCCTGTGTTTGATAGAATAAACATGTTGTTCTACACTTAAACCTATGGTTCCCATGGCTTTATTGACATTATCAGGATTTGGATTGTCTCCTGGGTTAATAGTACGTTTACAAAACCTCTCACTCTTACGTTGCTTTTCAATTTTGAACTTCAATGTGAGATACTGTAGTTTTCTGAGCTCATGAGTTTATGAAGCTCACTGTGGATGCAGCTACTGTGTGCATGTTGTGTGCAGTTTTCTTCTCTCTCATGTTCAGCATTCTATGGTGTCTGGGGTGTCTGGGTGCTTGGGCCCATAACCTGTTGATCTGTATGTACTATTTTGTGTTGTACACAGGTGATAAATAGTAGACACCTGACAAAAGAAGTATTTGAGGCACAACAGGCAATGAGACTTAAACCTGAGATTGGATTTATTGCAGCGTACAGATTGTGTAGCAGTACTCACAGTAAAAGCAGTAGGCGGCTGAGATGGAACAGAGCATTTAGTGGCTGTCCAGTTACAGTATGTATGTAAACTGCAATATGTAGTAAATGTGTAGTCACCCTTGTGGCCGTGCATTACCACACACCATATGCCAACATATTTAACTAAGGATCCTCTAATATTGGCCTGATGCATGGCTGCAAGAAACACTGGACATACTGTATAAGCCTCTGAAAATTTGCATTTTAGATGTATGCATCTCAAGAAGCAAACACTTCTGCATTCCTTATTTACTACCAGTCATCATTAGAAAGAATGCATCTAACCTAGGGCCTAATCCATTAAAGATTGCAAATGGCAGCAGCTTTGCATTTGCAGTCCTTAGCATTTGCGCTGCATTCGCATCTCAGATGAACATCATGACCATTAGTGGTCACATTATACACATTGGGGGTCATTCCGAGTTGTTCGCTCGTTGCCGATTTTCGCTATACTGCGATTAGTCGCTTACTGCGCATGCGCAAGGTTCGCAGAGCGCATGCGCTTAGTTATTTTACACAAAAGTTAGGTATTTTACTCACGGCATAATGAAGCTTTTTCATCGCTGTGCTGATCGTAGTGTGATTGACAGGAAGTGGGTGTTTCTGGGCAGAAACTGGCCGTTTTATGGGAGTGTGCGGAAAAACGCAGGCGTTCGAGTTGCAAAACGCAGGAGTGGCTGGAGAAACGGAGGAGTGGTTGGGCAAACGCTGGGTGTGTTTGTGACGTCAAACCAGGAACGAAAAGTACTGAGCTGGTCACAATGGCTGAGTAAGTCTGGAGCTACTCAGAAACTGCTAAGAAATTTCTATTCGCAATTCTGCTAAGCTAAGATACACTCCCAGAGGGCGGCGGCTTAGCGTGTGCAATGCTGCTAAAAGCAGCTAGCGAGCGAACAACTCGGAATCACCCCCATTATGCATCAGCCTTATAGTGAGCAAGTAAATAGGTCCCAAGGAGTGATGGAGATGAGAAAAAAGGTATAATCTCCTGATATTGGATTAAATGCTCTCCATGAATCAAGGAGACCAGTCTCAGTCATGCAATTATATAATGCTTTGAGCTTGTTACTGATGGAAAGGTGTTTTTAGAACTGGGTCTGTCTAGGTCTGGTGACAATATAGCATTAAAGTTACCTCCCACTAGGAGCAAGTCATTTTGAATTTAGTGTCATTCTGGGAACAAAGTGTTAAAGGTCCTGCTTTATATGACATAGGGGCATTACCATTAGCTACTAATCTTGTTATACAGGTTGAGTATCCCTTATCCAAAATGCTTGGGACCAGGAGTATTTTGGATATCGGATTTTTCCGTATTTTGGAATAATTGCATACCGTAATGAGATATCATGGCGATGGGACCTAAGTCTAAGCACAGAATGCATTTATGTTACATATACATCTTATACACACAGCCTGCAGGTAATTTTAGCCAATATTTCTAATAATTTTGTGCATTAAACAAAGTGTATCCACATTCACACAATTAATTTATGTTTCATATACACCTTATACACACAGCCTAAAGGTCATTTAATACAATATTTTTTATAACTTTGTGTATTAAACAAAGAATGTGTACATTGAGCCATCAGAAAACAAAAGTTTCACTATTTCACTTTCACTCAAAAAATTCCGTATTTCGGAATATTCCGTATTTTGGAATATTTGGATATGGGATACTCAACCTGTATTATCTTGCCTTTCAGGATAATAAATCCACCTTAAGGATTAATTTTAGAATCAAATACTGAAATAGGGACAGTGTTATATATATAATTAGGGTAACCTCACTCTTCTCATTCTTCTGACGACAAGAAAAGCATACTGTACAGAAGGGAATCAGCGGGAGGTCAGGGAATGATGGCTATTCCTCCTGAAATGGATTTCCTGTAAAAATACGAAATCACTGTTAAGTTTCTTTATAGTGTTGTATAAAAATGAACATTTGTCCGAGGTAGAAAGTCCTTTAGCATCTATCAAGTTTATACTGGAGGACATTTGTAAAAATTGCTAGAAAATTAAAAGACTTAAAGCTAGAGATTGTATAATTGAAAAGGAGTGTGGTTATTTGTATTTAGAATGTTGGTTAATAAGTGAAGTGGTTAGCTTCTTGATAAGAACATTAAAGAGATCTTTATGTGAAATAGGTACAGTTAAGTACTGAAATAGGATAGGGGAACAATATGGTAAAAAGAATTGGGTGTACAACCGCAGTGTTGCGCAATAAATACAAGCAGCCTTGCTTCTACACACCAAGGAAAAAACACATAAATTCCATAAAATACGAGAATGCAAGTGGGATGGTGTAGTTAGCACTGGCGCTCAAAATTTTATAAAGGATGTATCCCTTTTTGTTTGGAGGGATATGGCGGCCGCCAAAGCAATTAGGCCAATTGAAATGAAAATATGAAATATAAAAGCTTTTATTTGTGACATAAAATGATACTGACATCAACATACATAAAGTGCATCTGTGGGGCTGGACCAGTTTTACAGGTGAATATACAAATTAGAAAAGATGTCTCTCACCATGAATCAGTGCTGCGGTGGGCTAGCTTTTGAATAAGCAACAGGGTCCCAGGCTGAAATAGCCTAGGCACCACCGCAACAGATTTTGTTCAGCTTGTGAGTCCTTTGTGTCCACCACTGGTCCTCTCCCCTTGTCGCCTCCGTCTATGAACAACGCGTTTCGGTCACTAGACTGTGACCTTCTTCAAGTTCCTGGATGGAGGCTATGTGTTCCTGATGGTGTATTTATACCCCTGTTCATTTGTTGTAATGATTTCACCTGCTGGTAAATTGCACCGCAATTTCCGGACATTCACTTCCGGAATTCGCGGTTTGCGTTCCAACTGCTACCGGAAGTGACGTCGCGTGCGTTCCAACAACCGGAAGTTGTGTGATCGCGAGTCCCATACATTGTGTCTGAAGGTTTTCAGGGTTTCTTTCCTCTATACATTCCGGATCGGTTTCACATATTGTAAACACCTATTTTAGATCCCCATACTTTCGGACCAGATATGTCTTTTTAGGAAATATCATTTTTATAATGGATGAAGTTTCTTTTAAACGATACCCGTTCCGCCATCTTTCTTCAGGGAAAATTGCCAGTAGTGGTGATTTTACCCTTTGAAGGGAATTTTTGGTGTATCGCTAGGGTTCATTTCTCCTCATATATTCAGGGACCCTCTCTGACCAAACTTTGTGGTACTTTTTGTTCCCACCAGTCCATCCCTATTACCCGAGTAGGGTCCCTGTTTTCTTTATGACGGAGTTCATCCAGGAGGTTATTATCAATTATAATTCATCATAGTTGTTACATGAAAGAAAGAAGAGACATTTTTTGTTAAAAAAACAGTAATAACAACAATTAAACGTGGATTAAAAAGAAAATATGTGAAATATATAAAATGTATAAAAGATATATATGTGCACACATTTCATAGAAAGGAGTCAATCTAAAAACCATTTCAGTTCGAAGTCGGCATTATGGCCGTTAGGTTTCAGGGAGTCAAGGTCAAAAATCCAACGCATCTCGATTTGTGCAAGACGCTTATCAAGGTCTCTATTTTTCCAATTAGTTTTAATCTGTTGGATTCCCAGGTATCTTGTAATGTGCCCCTCACATTTGTTGTGTATCTTACTGAAGTGGTCCGAAAAGGGGTGGTTATCATGGCCCTTGCGGATATTGTACACATGCTCCGCCATTCGTGTTTTTAAGGGTCGGGATGTTTTTCCCACATAAACCTTTCCACATTTACATTCAAGTAAATATATCACGTTTCTTGAGTGACAGGTTATAAACTCCCTAATTTTATATTTTTTCCCTTTGACCATGAATTCTGTAATTTTCCTTGGAATGTCTTTTTTAGTAGTGGTTTTACACATCAAACAGGTCCCACATCTATGGAATCCCTGATTACATGTTCTAGCTAAAGATTTCTCTGGAAGACTACTTTTTACTAGCCTATCTTTCAGAGACCTTGCTTTTTTATATAGGAAAGTAGGTTTTTTAGGGATAATATGTCCAATAATCGGATCATCTTGCAATTTTCTCCAGTTCTGTTTGAATATTCTTTCGATCTGCTTATGGTGTGCTCCGTATTGTGTGATGAATGCCCATTCATGTGGGTTCTCACTCGTTCCTGTGTGGACTTTCTCTTTAAGTAGAAGACTCCTCTCTGTACTCCTTACTTGTTCTTCTGCTTTTACCAAAGTGGAGTTCAGATAACCTTTTTCTTTGAAACGGTTCCCCATCTCTTGTATCTGTACATCCAAGACATTTGGATCAGAGCAATTTCTCTTCAACCGTTTGTATTGCCCCACCGGAATGTTCTCAAGCCATTTATGATGGTGCTCGCTGTCTATGTTGATGTAGGCATTCGAATCGGTTGGTTTTCGATGGGTGCGTGTCAGAATAGAGTTGTTTTCGATATATATTACTAAGTCTAGGAACACCAACTCTTTTTGGCTCTGGGTGAAGGACAGACTAATATTAAAAGTGTTATGATTAAGAATTTCTAAAAATGATAAAAGATTTTCCTCTGGTCCTCTCCAAATAAAAAATATAAAATATATCATCTATAAACCTCCACCATGACACCAGGCTCGCTCCCAGTGCCCTAATTGGGTCCACAGCCTGCGTTTCCCAATAGGCCATATAGAGATTGGCATAACTGGGAGCGAACCTGGTGCCCATGGCTGTGCCCCTTATCTGGAGGTAATAAGAACCATCGAAATAAAAATAATTATTACTGAGAATGAATTGAATTGATTCCAAAATGAATTGTCTCACCTCATCTTTGTAAGTACTCTGTTGTAAGAAATATTCTATGGCTTTTTTCCCTTCATCCCAATTGATTATGGTGTAAAGGGTACTTACATCAGCACTTACTAAAATGTACCCCTCCTCCCAGGTGATTGATTCGAGTTTCCTCAATACATCACCTGTGTCTTTTAGAAAGGCAGGGGTATGGGTGACAAGGGGTTGGAGAAATGAATCAACCATGGCTGATAAATTGGACGACAGACTGTTTGTGCCTGTAATGATCGGACGTCCCAGTGGATTCTCCAAATCCTTATGAATCTTCGGAAGGACGTATATAGTTGGAGTTGAAGGATTATCAATGTGAATGAAGTTGCGCTCTTCTATTGATATTGCTCCATTATCTACCGCCTTCTTCGTGAGTTCTTCCAATTTTTTTGCCATACTAGTAAATGGGTCTGCCTTGAGTTTCCTATACGTCTCAGGATCCCTCAATTGCCTCTCAATCTCCTTGATATACTTCATTTTGCTCATAACCACTACCCCTCCTCCCTTGTCGGCAGGCTTTATTACGATGTCCTTATTATTCTGCAAGGCTATTAGTGCTGATGTTTCTTTTTGTGTGAGATTACTTCTCTTGGATTTAGAAATTTGTCTGATCTCTTTAGTTACAATAGAATTAAAACATTCAATACTCCCACCCTTCACGTGTTGGGGATAAAAATGGGATTTCTTTTTGAACCCCTTTTTATTTCCACCCTGGGTTGCTTCCTGAACTTTTTCCCCTTGATCTTTCCCCTCGAAAAACTTTTTCAGGCTTAATTTCCTGATATACTTTTGTAAATCAACAAAAATTTCAAAGGGGTTAGGATCGTTTGTGGGGGCAAATTTTAAGCCTTTCAGAAGGACCGATTGTTCCACCTCGGACAAATTATGTTCACTGAGATTAAAGATTTTACTCGAAGTTTCAACTGGGGGTTTGTTAGGGTTATTTATCTTTTTAGTGGAATTTAATCCCTTTCGTGAGTATGGGGTATTCTTCTTTTTTGGAATACCTCCTCTTTTTCCTCTTCTAGTGGGTTTCTGTTTGGTTTTATCTCCTAGGTTTTTCTCTGGGGCCAAGCTCCCCGGTCTAAAAAACTCGAGTTCCTAGATGGTGTTTGCCATACGTTTTCTTTTCTATGGTCAAACCTACTCTGGTCGTATTGATTATTCCTATACTGTATCTCTCTTTGTGGCTTTGGTGTTCCATACTGATCTTTCGGTATCTGGTACCATCTGTCCTGGTTCCTAGAATATACATCCCTTCTATCTTCAGATTTATTTCCCCAGGACTTCCAATTTTCTCTCCTACCCATTGGATTTTTTTGGTAAGGACTCCTTTCTTTTCTAGATTGTCTATTACTGGTGATTCTTGAGGGGAAACGGAATCTTTCCTCTATTCCCTTCTCCTGTGTATGATGTACTTTTTTCCCCCTTTTGCGCCATGTGGGGGTCCTGGTGTACTCACTATTTGGGATTGTTTTAGCTGTATCCCCATTGGTATCTCCATATAAGGGTTCCTTGGTGTCTCTGCTGAATTTCTTCTTTTTCCTACTCTTCAATTCATTTGTTTCTTTTTCTAGTTTAGTGAGGAAAAATTTCTCTTTAGTTTTTACCTCCTCTAAATCACAATAGGGGTCAACTAGGGTCTTTAACATTTCAATTTCCCTATTTGCCTCCAACAAATTCTCTTTTCTTTCCTTAATAATCAGTTCCACAAGTGACAATCCACAGTGTGTGAGAATTTTCTCCCACTCTTTGCAAAAGGTTTCATTCTCATTGGAAAAGGAAGGTTTTTTGACAATCCTTAGTCCTTTGGGAATGACATGGTGGGAAAGATAATGTTCAAGTGCAGTAACTTCCCACCACATACGATTTTCCTTTAGCATGATTCTCTCTAGTTTATTTAATACCGTAGTGAGATCCTCATCTACAATATTGATCTCATCTGAATTATCATTCTGGAAGATTTTAGAAGAAGCTCTTCTTTTATCACGAAATGTAAACATCCCTGCAGCAACCAGCCGTGTACTTGTGTTTAAAACAATATGGTAAAAAGAATTGGGTGTACAACCGCAGTGTTGCGCAATAAATACAAGCAGCCTTGCTTCTACACACCAAGGAAAAAACACATAAATTCCATAAAATACGAGAATGCAAGTGGGATGGTGTAGTTAGCACTGGCGCTCAAAATTTTATAAAGGATGTATCCCTTTTTGTTTGGAGGGATATGGCGGCCGCCAAAGCAATTAGGCCAATTGAAATGAAAATATGAAATATAAAAGCTTTTATTTGTGACATAAAATGATACTGACATCAACATACATAAAGTGCATCTGTGGGGCTGGACCAGTTTTACAGGTGAATATACAAATTAGAAAAGATGTCTCTCACCATGAATCAGTGCTGCGGTGGGCTAGCTTTTGAATAAGCAACAGGGTCCCAGGCTGAAATAGCCTAGGCACCACCGCAACAGATTTTGTTCAGCTTGTGAGTCCTTTGTGTCCACCACTGGTCCTCTCCCCTTGTCGCCTCCGTCTATGAACAACGCGTTTCGGTCACTAGACTGTGACCTTCTTCAAGTTCCTGGATGGAGGCTATGTGTTCCTGATGGTGTATTTATACCCCTGTTCATTTGTTGTAATGATTTCACCTGCTGGTAAATTGCACCGCAATTTCCGGACATTCACTTCCGGAATTCGCGGTTTGCGTTCCAACTGCTACCGGAAGTGACGTCGCGTGCGTTCCAACAACCGGAAGTTGTGTGATCGCGAGTCCCATACATTGTGTCTGAAGGTTTTCAGGGTTTCTTTCCTCTATACATTCCGGATCGGTTTCACATATTGTAAACACCTATTTTAGATCCCCATACTTTCGGACCAGATATGTCTTTTTAGGAAATATCATTTTTATAATGGATGAAGTTTCTTTTAAACGATACCCGTTCCGCCATCTTTCTTCAGGGAAAATTGCCAGTAGTGGTGATTTTACCCTTTGAAGGGAATTTTTGGTGTATCGCTAGGGTTCATTTCTCCTCATATATTCAGGGACCCTCTCTGACCAAACTTCGTGGTACTTTTTGTTCCCACCAGTCCATCCCTATTACCCGAGTAGGGTCCCTGTTTTCTTTATGACGGAGTTCATCCAGGAGGTTATTATCAATTATAATTCATCATAGTTGTTACATGAAAGAAAGAAGAGACATTTTTTGTTAAAAAAACAGTAATAACAACAATTAAACGTGGATTAAAAAGAAAATATGTGAAATATATAAAATGTATAAAAGATATATATGTGCACACATTTCATAGAAAGGAGTCAATCTAAAAACCATTTCAGTTCGAAGTCGGCATTATGGCCGTTAGGTTTCAGGGAGTCAAGGTCAAAAATCCAACGCATCTCGATTTGTGCAAGACGCTTATCAAGGTCTCTATTTTTCCAATTAGTTTTAATCTGTTGGATTCCCAGGTATCTTGTAATGTGCCCCTCACATTTGTTGTGTATCTTACTGAAGTGGTCCGAAAAGGGGTGGTTATCATGGCCCTTGCGGATATTGTACACATGCTCCGCCATTCGTGTTTTTAAGGGTCGGGATGTTTTTCCCACATAAACCTTTCCACATTTACATTCAAGTAAATATATCACGTTTCTTGAGTGACAGGTTATAAACTCCCTAATTTTATATTTTTTCCCTTTGACCATGAATTCTGTAATTTTCCTTGGAATGTCTTTTTTAGAGCACACCATAAGCAGATCGAAAGAATATTCAAACAGAACTGGAGAATATTGCAAGATGATCCGATTATTGGACATATTATCCCTAAAAAACCTACTTTCCTATATAAAAAAGCAAGGTCTCTGAAAGATAGGCTAGTAATAAGTAGTCTTCCAGAGAAATCTTTAGCTAGAACATGTAATCAGGGATTCCATAGATGTGGGACCTGTTTGATGTGTAAAACCACTACTAAAAAAGACATTCCAAGGAAAATTACAGAATTCATGGTCAAAGGGAAAAAATATAAAATTAGGGAGTTTATAACCTGTCACTCAAGAAACGTGATATATTTACTTGAATGTAAATGTGGAAAGGTTTATGTGGGAAAAACATCCCGACCCTTAAAAACACGAATGGCGGAGCATGTGTACAATATCCGCAAGGGCCATGATAACCACCCCTTTTCGGACCACTTCAGTAAGATACACAACAAATGTGAGGGGCACATTACAAGATACCTGGGAATCCAACAGATTAAAACTAATTGGAAAAATAGAGACCTTGATAAGCGTCTTGCACAAATCGAGATGCGTTGGATTTTTGACCTTGACTCCCTGAAACCTAATGGCCATAATGCCGACTTCGAACTGAAATGGTTTTTAGATTGACTCCTTTCTATGAAATGTGTGCACATATATATCTTTTATACATTTTATATATTTCACATATTTTCTTTTTAATCCACGTTTAATTGTTGTTATTACTGTTTTTTTAACAAAAAATGTCTCTTCTTTCTTTCATGTAACAACTATGATGAATTATAATTGATAATAACCTCCTGGATGAACTCCGTCATAAAGAAAACAGGGACCCTACTCGGGTAATAGGGATGGACTGGTGGGAACAAAAAGTACCACAAAGTTTGGTCAGAGAGGGTCCCTGAATATATGAGGAGAAATGAACCCTAGCGATACACCAAAAATTCCCTTCAAAGGGTAAAATCACCACTACTGGCAATTTTCCCTGAAGAAAGATGGCGGAACGGGTATCGTTTAAAAGAAACTTCATCCATTATAAAAATGATATTTCCTAAAAAGACATATCTGGTCCGAAAGTATGGGGATCTAAAATAGGTGTTTACAATATGTGAAACCGATCCGGAATGTATAGAGGAAAGAAACCCTGAAAACCTTCAGACACAATGTATGGGACTCGCGATCACACAACTTCCGGTTGTTGGAACGCACGCGACGTCACTTCCGGTAGCAGTTGGAACGCAAACCGCGAATTCCGGAAGTGAATGTCCGGAAATTGCGGTGCAATTTACCAGCAGGTGAAATCATTACAACAAATGAACAGGGGTATAAATACACCATCAGGAACACATAGCCTCCATCCAGGAACTTGAAGAAGGTCACAGTCTAGTGACCGAAACGCGTTGTTCATAGACGGAGGCGACAAGGGGAGAGGACCAGTGGTGGACACAAAGGACTCACAAGCTGAACAAAATCTGTTGCGGTGGTGCCTAGGCTATTTCAGCCTGGGACCCTGTTGCTTATTCAAAAGCTAGCCCACCGCAGCACTGATTCATGGTGAGAGACATCTTTTCTAATTTGTATATTCACCTGTAAAACTGGTCCAGCCCCACAGATGCACTTTATGTATGTTGATGTCAGTATCATTTTATGTCACAAATAAAAGCTTTTATATTTCATATTTTCATTTCAATTGGCCTAATTGCTTTGGCGGCCGCCATATCCCTCCAAACAAAAAGGGATACATCCTTTATAAAATTTTGAGCGCCAGTGCTAACTACACCATCCCACTTGCATTCTCGTATTTTATGGAATTTATGTGTTTTTTCCTTGGTGTGTAGAAGCAAGGCTGCTTGTATTTATTGCGCAACACTGCGGTTGTACACCCAATTCTTTTTACCATATTGTTTTAAACACAAGTACACGGCTGGTTGCTGCAGGGATGTTTACATTTCGTGATAAAAGAAGAGCTTCTTCTAAAATCTTCCAGAATGATAATTCAGATGAGATCAATATTGTAGATGAGGATCTCACTACGGTATTAAATAAACTAGAGAGAATCATGCTAAAGGAAAATCGTATGTGGTGGGAAGTTACTGCACTTGAACATTATCTTTCCCACCATGTCATTCCCAAAGGACTAAGGATTGTCAAAAAACCTTCCTTTTCCAATGAGAATGAAACCTTTTGCAAAGAGTGGGAGAAAATTCTCACACACTGTGGATTGTCACTTGTGGAACTGATTATTAAGGAAAGAAAAGAGAATTTGTTGGAGGCAAATAGGGAAATTGAAATGTTAAAGACCCTAGTTGACCCCTATTGTGATTTAGAGGAGGTAAAAACTAAAGAGAAATTTATCCTCACTAAACTAGAAAAAGAAACAAATGAATTGAAGAGTAGGAAAAAGAAGAAATTCAGCAGAGACACCAAGGAACCCTTATATGGAGATACCAATGGGGATACAGCTAAAACAATCCCAAATAGTGAGTACACCAGGACCCCCACATGGCGCAAAAGGGGGAAAAAAGTACATCATACACAGGAGAAGGGAATAGAGGAAAGATTCCGTTTCCCCTCAAGAATCACCAGTAATAGACAATCTAGAAAAGAAAGGAGTCCTTACCAAAAAAATCCAATGGGTAGGAGAGAAAATTGGAAGTCCTGGGGAAATAAATCTGAAGATAGAAGGGATGTATATTCTAGGAACCAGGACAGATGGTACCAGATACCGAAAGATCAGTATGGAACACCAAAGCCACAAAGAGAGATACAGTATAGGAATAATCAATACGACCAGAGTAGGTTTGACCATAGAAAAGAAAACGTATGGCAAACACCATCTAGGAACTCGAGTTTTTTAGACCGGGGAGCTTGGCCCCAGAGAAAAACCTAGGAGATAAAACCAAACAGAAACCCACTAGAAGAGGAAAAAGAGGAGGTATTCCAAAAAAGAAGAATACCCCATACTCACGAAAGGGATTAAATTCCACTAAAAAGATAAATAACCCTAACAAACCCCCAGTTGAAACTTCGAGTAAAATCTTTAATCTCAGTGAACATAATTTGTCCGAGGTGGAACAATCGGTCCTTCTGAAAGGCTTAAAATTTGCCCCCACAAACGATCCTAACCCCTTTGAAATTTTTGTTGATTTACAAAAGTATATCAGGAAATTAAGCCTGAAAAAGTTTTTCGAGGGGAAAGATCAAGGGGAAAAAGTTCAGGAAGCAACCCAGGGTGGAAATAAAAAGGGGTTCAAAAAGAAATCCCATTTTTATCCCCAACACGTGAAGGGTGGGAGTATTGAATGTTTTAATTCTATTGTAACTAAAGAGATCAGACAAATTTCTAAATCCAAGAGAAGTAATCTCACACAAAAAGAAACATCAGCACTAATAGCCTTGCAGAATAATAAGGACATCGTAATAAAGCCTGCCGACAAGGGAGGAGGGGTAGTGGTTATGAGCAAAATGAAGTATATCAAGGAGATTGAGAGGCAATTGAGGGATCCTGAGACGTATAGGAAACTCAAGGCAGACCCATTTACTAGTATGGCAAAAAAATTGGAAGAACTCACGAAGAAGGCGGTAGATAATGGAGCAATATCAATAGAAGAGCGCAACTTCATTCACATTGATAATCCTTCAACTCCAACTATATACGTCCTTCCGAAGATTCATAAGGATTTGGAGAATCCACCGGGACGTCCGATCATTACAGGCACAAACAGTCTGTCGTCCAATTTATCAGCCATGGTTGATTCATTTCTCCAACCCCTTGTCACCCATACCCCTGCCTTTCTAAAAGACACAGGTGATGTATTGAGGAAACTCGAATCAATCACCTGGGAGGAGGGGTACATTTTAGTAAGTGCTGATGTAAGTACCCTTTACACCATAATCAATTGGGATGAAGGGAAAAAAGCCATAGAATATTTCTTACAACAGAGTACTTACAAAGATGAGGTGAGACAATTCATTTTGGAATCAATTCAATTCATTCTCAGTAATAATTATTTTTATTTCGATGGTTCTTATTACCTCCAGATAAGGGGCACAGCCATGGGCACCAGGTTCGCTCCCAGTTATGCCAATCTCTATATGGCCTATTGGGAAACGCAGGCTGTGGACCCAATTAGGGCACTGGGAGCGAGCCTGGTGTCATGGTGGAGGTTTATAGATGATATATTTTTTATTTGGAGAGGACCAGAGGAAAATCTTTTATCATTTTTAGAAATTCTTAATCATAACACTTTTAATATTAGTCTGTCCTTCACCCAGAGCCAAAAAGAGTTGGTGTTCCTAGACTTAGTAATATATATCGAAAACAACTCTATTCTGACACGCACCCATCGAAAACCAACCGATTCGAATGCCTACATCAACATAGACAGCGAGCACCATCATAAATGGCTTGAGAACATTCCGGTGGGGCAATACAAACGGTTGAAGAGAAATTGCTCTGATCCAAATGTCTTGGATGTACAGATACAAGAGATGGGGAACCGTTTCAAAGAAAAAGGTTATCTGAACTCCACTTTGGTAAAAGCAGAAGAACAAGTAAGGAGTACAGAGAGGAGTCTTCTACTTAAAGAGAAAGTCCACACAGGAACGAGTGAGAACCCACATGAATGGGCATTCATCACACAATACGGAGCACACCATAAGCAGATCGAAAGAATATTCAAACAGAACTGGAGAATATTGCAAGATGATCCGATTATTGGACATATTATCCCTAAAAAACCTACTTTCCTATATAAAAAAGCAAGGTCTCTGAAAGATAGGCTAGTAAAAAGTAGTCTTCCAGAGAAATCTTTAGCTAGAACATGTAATCAGGGATTCCATAGATGTGGGACCTGTTTGATGTGTAAAACCACTACTAAAAAAGACATTCCAAGGAAAATTACAGAATTCATGGTCAAAGGGAAAAAATATAAAATTAGGGAGTTTATAACCTGTCACTCAAGAAACGTGATATATTTACTTGAATGTAAATGTGGAAAGGTTTATGTGGGAAAAACATCCCGACCCTTAAAAACACGAATGGCGGAGCATGTGTACAATATCCGCAAGGGCCATGATAACCACCCCTTTTCGGACCACTTCAGTAAGATACACAACAAATGTGAGGGGCACATTACAAGATACCTGGGAATCCAACAGATTAAAACTAATTGGAAAAATAGAGACCTTGATAAGCGTCTTGCACAAATCGAGATGCGTTGGATTTTTGACCTTGACTCCCTGAAACCTAACGGCCATAATGCCGACTTCGAACTGAAATGGTTTTTAGATTGACTCCTTTCTATGAAATGTGTGCACATATATATCTTTTATACATTTTATATATTTCACATATTTTCTTTTTAATCCACGTTTAATTGTTGTTATTACTGTTTTTTTAACAAAAAATGTCTCTTCTTTCTTTCATGTAACAACTATGATGAATTATAATTGATAATAACCTCCTGGATGAACTCCGTCATAAAGAAAACAGGGACCCTACTCGGGTAATAGGGATGGACTGGTGGGAACAAAAAGTACCACAAAGTTTGGTCAGAGAGGGTCCCTGAATATATGAGGAGAAATGAACCCTAGCGATACACCAAAAATTCCCTTCAAAGGGTAAAATCACCACTACTGGCAATTTTCCCTGAAGAAAGATGGCGGAACGGGTATCGTTTAAAAGAAACTTCATCCATTATAAAAATGATATTTCCTAAAAAGACATATCTGGTCCGAAAGTATGGGGATCTAAAATAGGTGTTTACAATATGTGAAACCGATCCGGAATGTATAGAGGAAAGAAACCCTGAAAACCTTCAGACACAATGTATGGGACTCGCGATCACACAACTTCCGGTTGTTGGAACGCACGCGACGTCACTTCCGGTAGCAGTTGGAACGCAAACCGCGAATTCCGGAAGTGAATGTCCGGAAATTGCGGTGCAATTTACCAGCAGGTGAAATCATTACAACAAATGAACAGGGGTATAAATACACCATCAGGAACACATAGCCTCCATCCAGGAACTTGAAGAAGGTCACAGTCTAGTGACCGAAACGCGTTGTTCATAGACGGAGGCGACAAGGGGAGAGGACCAGTGGTGGACACAAAGGACTCACAAGCTGAACAAAATCTGTTGCGGTGGTGCCTAGGCTATTTCAGCCTGGGACCCTGTTGCTTATTCAAAAGCTAGCCCACCGCAGCACTGATTCATGGTGAGAGACATCTTTTCTAATTTGTATATTCACCTGTAAAACTGGTCCAGCCCCACAGATGCACTTTATGTATGTTGATGTCAGTATCATTTTATGTCACAAATAAAAGCTTTTATATTTCATATTTTCATTTCAATTGGCCTAATTGCTTTGGCGGCCGCCATATCCCTCCAAACAAAAAGGGATACATCCTTTATAAAATTTTGAGCGCCAGTGCTAACTACACCATCCCACTTGCATTCTAGGATAGGGGAACAGTAAGTTGAGGCCCTTAGATAGTCATGGAAGAATGACTACAGTATTTAGTTTGAGCATGCAATATACAGTAAGATATCATATAGTAAAAAAAAAAAAAGGAGAAGCAATCCTCAGTGCACATGACTATTACGGTAGTCAGAGGTGTAGCTTGGTGCCATGGTACCTGGAGCAAGGGTATGTTTTGATGCCCCCTCCCATGTACTGAATTGGGGGCCTAGCCAACATGTGGGGGCATGTTACATTTGAAAAGAAACAATATAAAAAAATTCTAAATTGGTGACATGGCCAGTTCTAGACCTAGTGGAGCTCAGAGCAAACATTTCCTTTGCGTGCCTCCCTTATTTAAAATAGGGACAGTGCTCACGAAGCGTGGCTTCACTGGGAAGCGTGTGGCCATAGAATAGAAACAATTCACATTACACTGCACAGTAGTGTCTGTCATTCACATTATACCGCATAGTAGTGTCCATTATTCACATTACACCGCACAGTTATGTCCGTTATTCTCATTACACCGCACAGCAGTGTCCGTTATTCTCATTACACCGCACAGTAGTGTCCGTTATTCACATTACACTGCACAGTATTGTCCATTATTCTCATTACACCGCACAGTAGTGTCTGTTATTCACATTACACAGCATAGTAGTGTCTGTTATTCACATTGCACCACACAGTTGTGTATGTTGTTCACATAACACAGCACAGTAGTGTCCGTTATTCACATTACACCGCACAGTTGTGTCCGTTATTCACATTACACCGCACAGTTGTGTCCGTTATTCACATTACACCGCACAGTTGTGTCCGTTATTCACATTACCCCTCACAGTAGTGTCCGTTATTCACATCACACTGCACAGTAATGTCCATTATTCTCATTACACTGCACAGTAATGTCTGTTATACTCATTACACTGCACAGTAATGTCTGTTATTCTCATACATCGCACAGTAGTGTCTTTTATTCTCATTACATGGCACAGTAGTGTCTGTTATTCACACTACACAGCACAGTAGTGTCCATTATTCATATTACACCACACAGTAGTGTTCGTTATTCACATTACACCGCACAGTAATGTCCGTTATTCTCATTACACAGCACGTTATTATAATTGCCACTATACTGGAAACTACTGAGTAGGAAAGGGATCTAGGAGTCACTATTTCAGGTGACTTAAAGGCAGGTAAGTAATGTAACACAGCAATAAGGAAGTCAAGTCAGATGCTTGGCTGCACTGGGAGAGGAATCAGCAGCAGAAAGAATGAAATATAATGCCACTGTATAGGTCATTGGTACAGCCTCATCTAGAATACTGTGTTCAATTCTAGAGGCCATATCTTCAAAAGGATATTAATACATTAGAGACTGTACAAAGAAGGGCGAATAAAATGGTGCATTGCCTACATCACAAAACATACCCAGAAAGACTAGAAAAATCTCAATATGTATAGTTTGAAGCAGAGTAGGGAATGAGGGGAAATGACAGAAATTTTCAAATATATCAAGGGTTTACAAAG
The DNA here is from genome assembly GCF_028390025.1 of Pseudophryne corroboree. Classification (NCBI taxonomy): domain Eukaryota; kingdom Metazoa; phylum Chordata; class Amphibia; order Anura; family Myobatrachidae; genus Pseudophryne; species Pseudophryne corroboree. Next base: position 338,097,664 of record NC_086444.1, on the reverse strand, counting down.
TCCAGGAGGGAAACATTCTTCAAATTAAGAGAAGCAATAAGACACGAGGACATGCACTGAGACTGGAGGGGGGGAGGTTCGGGGGAAATTTGAGGAAAAATGACTTCACAGAAAGGGTAGTGGACCAGTGGAATAGCCTTGCATCATAGGTGGCAATGGCTAAGACAGTAGAGCAATTTAAACATGCATGGGATAGACATAAGGATATCCTTACAAAGAAATAAGGATCAAATTAGGTTTGAGATAAAAATATGGTAAAAAAAAAAAGGGGCAGACTAGATGGGCCAAGTGGTTCTTATCTGCTGTCAAATTCTATGTTGCTATGTTTCACAGTAGTGTCCGTTATTCAGATTATATAGCACAATAGTGTCCGTTATTCACATTACACCGCAGAGTAATGTCTGCTATTCACATTACACTGCACAGTAGTGTCCGTTATTCACAATACACCGCACAGTAGTGTCTGTTTTTCACATTACTTTGTAAATTAGTACCTATTATACATGTTATTCCACACAGTAGACCCCATAATAGACATTATGCCACACAGTAGAGCCCCTTATACTTGTTACACTAAGGTAGAGCTCCTTATAAATGTTACACAACAGTAGAGCTGCTATGGAAGTAGGTGTATTTAATTATTACTTGTTTAATTCAAATAAATAAAAAACACTATATATGCCCCGACTGACCTGACCTCACAACACCCCAATCTCTCACTGAAAATAATGCCCCAAATGTTACCCCCCCACACAGACCTGATAACCCCCCAATCTCTCAATGAAAATAATGCCCTAACACTGAACCCCCCAGATCAGATAATCACCCAATGCCTCAAAAATAATACCCCAAATGTGACGCACCCCTCACAAACCTGAAATCCCCAAACTCTCATTGAAAATAATGCACCAAACTGACCCCCCAAACTTGATAATCTCCCAATGCTTCAATGGAAATAATATCCTAAGTGAAAATAAGCAGCTTAAGGGGCAGAGAGAGTTGTGTCGCAGCAGCTTAAGGGGCATAGAGAGGTGCTGCAGCAGTCAGGGCTGAGAGAGGTAGTGCAGCAGCTAAGGCAGAGAGAGCTGCTGTAGCAGTCAGGGCAGAGAGAGGTTCTGCTACAGCCGGTGCAGAAAAAGGTGCTGCAGCAGAGAGAGAGGTGCTGCAGCAGCTAGAGCAGAGAAAACTGCTGCAGCATCTGAAGTAGAGACATATGCTTCAGCTTCCAGGAAAGAGAGTAGTGCTGCAGCAGCGGAGGCAAAGAGTGGTGCTGACAGAAGCAACGCTGCTGCACAGCTATGAGAAGACAGAGAGACATATAAAAATGACAGCCAGAGCTCCGGCATGTGTCGGCTGTCAGTGTCTCCTGTTGTCGCCTCTGGCTTGCCTGTTCCCTACCTAGTCTCTCAGTTAGTGTGCACCCCTTCTGCTCCTCCTCCTGTACAGTGACCTGCAGGCAAGGGGGGGGGGGGGGGGGTAGTGGCTTTGTGGCCTGTAGCTTTTTTGTTTTTTGGTGCCGGAACTTGTGTTCCACCGGGACCACCCTCGCTACACCCAAATTATACTTGATTCAGGAAGCGGTAAGGATTTAATTGACCCACTTGCAATCTATTCACCAAAAAGTATAAAGTGAGCAAAATACAAAGCATTTTAACATAAACAGTTGCTAAGAAATGTTACAGATTCATTTTATAATCAACATGTTTTATTATTGTATGGGATAAAATAATGAAAAGAAAAAAGACACAATCTATTATGAATGTAATCAAAATACAATAACAATTGCAAGTTAAAATTAAAAATGAAAACCAACACAACATTACACACACTGGAGTGTATTAAATAGCCTCTAGAATTATATGATTAATTTAATATCTGTCATCCTAGTGATTTATCACTTATAAATTATTATTTATTATTTAGATTTAATATTGATTGCACCCCAAAATCATAAGAGAAAAATTATAATTTTTTTTGCTGATGAAAACAAAATTCATTAGTCTGTTAATATAACTGTATGGTAAAGATAACAATCGTCACTCCTTTCCCTATCTCTATGCTTGGGATGTACTAAGAGACATTACCGCCCATCAAAACCGATCGTCACGATGCTAATCACATATGTACTTACATATGCGTTTAGCATTGCGAAGGACAGCTCTTCCGACAAGAGCTGTCCTTCACGATATCCAGCTGCTTCCTGACTTCCGGGTTTTGGCCCCAGGAGTTGAGGGATCAGACTGGATCTCTCACACCAGCGCGCATAGGATTCTATAGGGTATTGCCAGCAAAAGCTGGTGATCCCCTCGGTGGCGTTGACCCGGTGGCTGGGGCTTAGTACATTCGGAAAATGCTGTAAATGGGGGTTTACCGCATTTTCAATTTAGTACATCCCGCCCAATCATTCTCTTGCTGTTGTGGCAGTTAAGTTCAACAACAGTAGCTTTACTCCAGTCCTAGATGTAAAAAATAAAACCAATCATGGATCAGTCAGTAGAAGAGCAGGAGCAAGTCAGTACTATGCTGCGGCTGCTGCGAGTAATAGTATTAATCTATCTTTTATCTACTAAAGGTGGTCACTGAAGTCGAAAGAAAAGGCAACTGTAATCTAATCAGTTTTTCACAATGATAAAGAAAATATTACATTCCAAATAAGAGAGGAAAATTTATTGCCACAAATGTAAAATTCTAGATCTGTCACAACAGGGAAAGCTTTGCACGAAAACAATACAGATAGCAAGATGTAATAGGGTGCAAGCTCTAAAGAAGTGCATGTTTACTGCAAAACTTGTACATTATTAGAACTCGCACAATGCAATAGGGTGCGGATTAGAGACGTGCCGCATACACTTTACAGGTTTTGTGTTTTAGGTTTGGATCTGGATCTCCATTTGTGTTTTGGATCTTGATTAGTTTTGCCAAAACCACCCTTTCGGTTTTAGATCTGGATTATTTTAAAAAACAAAACATAAAATCACAGAATTTTGGGGTATTTTGATCCTACGGTATTATTAACCTCAATAACATTCATTTCCACTCATTTCCAGTCTATTCTGAACATGTCACACCTCACAATATTGTTTTTAGGCCACAAGGATGCACAGAGGTAGCTGGATAACTATGCTAAGCGACACAAGTGTGCGGCACAAACACCTGGCCCATCTAGGAGTAGCACTGCAGTGTCAGACAGGATGGCAGTTTTAAAAACTAGGCCCCAAACAGCACCTCATACAAAGAAAAAGAAGAGGTGCAAGATGGAATTTTCTCCCACCCTCCCTTATGTTGTTTAAACAGGACATTCACAGTTTAATAAACCCATAATTTCAGCGACAGGTGGTCCCCCTGAAAAAAGTTTGCCAACTTCTTTGAATCATAGCTAGCTACAAACATACTGTACCACCTCCATATTTGATGACTTTAAACATTATTTGAAGAGGCAAGAGGAAGAGAACAGTGTCAAGAAGTTGATTAAAAATTAAAGAGGCACACGCAATCAGGAACAACACACAGGCTTTCACCTCCACTCCTATTTTGGTGTGGAATGGAAAGGACTTCAACCAAGCAAATATAGAATTACCACATTGCTGGACAAACTGAAAAACTAGGGGCTAAAGCCTCCGAATTTGTACCCCCTTCTCCATTTTCAAGGATTAAGATAATCTCGGATTTACCGCTGGGATGCAAATATACTGGTGTATACCACAGGAACAAGATTGGATATTTTTCCCCCAATAGAGTCTGGAGACTTATTTTGCGAAAATCTCATGGGTTTCTCTTTTCCATTTTTGTATTGCATTTTTATTTACGTATTTTGTGGCAGATGCCTTATTTTTGTTTTTCACAGCTCCCAGTTATACGCATGTGAGCATACCTGTGTGTCTTGTTTATTTTATTCATATTTTATTTATAAATAAAGCAGCCCCTTAGATGTTTTAGCAGCCCCTTGTGAGCCCCCACAGCAGCCCTGGATGGGGCATGTTGAGTTCGGGTGGGTTCGGTAAAGTACTAAGCAGGACTGTGCAGTAATTTTTTTTTTGTTATTGATCCCCTGCCCTAGTGGAGCTTACCACTCTACAGTCGAAACTCATTTCATACTATAAGTAGGACTGTGGGAGGAAGCTAACCTCTGTGCCCACAGCATGCCACAACCTGGAAAGCCAGACATCCTGGCTGTAAATCGCCATGAGACTCCATACTGGGCCTTATTCAGTAACTGTTTGTGCATCACATGAGCTCCTGGCCCATCTAGGGCTGCAGTGCAATGGAAAGCTGATGCAATGCAAGATCACTGAAACGCTGTTTTTCTAACACCGCAAGGTCTTGCTATAACCCTATGGAGCCCTTATGAGAAGAACCCTGTACAACAAATGCACAATTTGTAAATAAATAATCCCAAAATGTGGAACATTAATAATAAATCAAAATTAAGGTTGACTAATTGCAGCCATTCCTTTGAGTAAGTGCCTAACATGAAATAATTGAGAAGAACCTCTTTCTAATGCTGGGTAAACAGAGCACACCAGAAGATATAGATGAGCAGGTTCAGACAGGGCATCACTGGAATTATATAGCAGACATATAAACATAGGTATGTTTGGAAGAATCTAGTTATCCCTGGCAGTTGCGCTGGATTGTGATTCTGTCTCTTCTGCGTCTGGCTGACTTTGGCAACAAATGTGGTCTGATTGGAAAATACTTCATCAAAATTGCTATTTCCATGTCCACCTTTGTGGCTATATGTTTTCACAAATCTGTTTGTGATGTTGAAGTTTGTTTCATATTCTGCTCTAGGCTTTAATGTAAACCTAGGATCAAGTACAGCAGACCCCCTGGAATTGTACAGCAGCGCATCTGGATTTATACAGTAGATAGGCAGCATCCCTGAACTTATACAGCATAGGCAGCACCCCTGGAGAATTACACAGCAGACAGGCAACAGCACCCCAGGACATAAACAGCAGTGGGGCAGCTCCCCTGGACTGATAGGGCAGAGGGGCAGCACCCCATATAGGACAGCACCCCTGGAATGATGTGACAGACAAAGAAAAGATGTGCAAGATGGAATTATCATTGGAACCTTTAACCCATTCTTGTGTTGCATAAACAGGACATGCACACTTTAACAAACCAGTCATCTCAGCGATAGGGTCTACCACATGACTGTGGCTGAAATGAATGCCTTGTTTGGGCCCCCACCAAAAAAGAAGCAATTAATCTCTTCTTGCACAAACTGGCTCTATAGAGGCAAGATGTCATCCTCATCCTCAGATCCCCACCCCTTCAGTGTTTACATTCTCATCCTCATACTCACAGAGAAATAATATTCAAACAAACCACATCATTTAGGTGTCAGTGGACAGCTTATGCTATTGCCCAAAGTTTCTGAACTTGACAATGACTTATGGTGAATGCACTGCAGGTGACGTATAAGGGAAGATGTTCTTAGGTGGTTAACATCCTTATCCCTACTTATTTTGGATTGACAACAGCAACAGATGGCTTGACACCTGTTGTCCAGATTTGTGGAGAAATAATTCCACACCGAAGAGGTGGCTTTTTTTGTATTTTGTCCAGGAATGACAATGGGCTTTTTCATCCTATGGCCAACAACTTTCTCCACTGGTGTCTTATTCAAACAAACCACATCACCATCAGAATCCTCATCGTCAACTTCCCCCTTAGCGTCAGCTACACCAATATCCTCCTCATCCTGGTGTACTTCTACAGTGACATCCTCAATCTCAATATCAGCAACTTGACTGGTGGTGCTCCTCCTAGCACTTGCAGGGGGCATGCAAATGGCAATAGGAGCTCCCTCTTTCCATACAGTCTTGGGAAGGTCAGGCCCAGACATCGCAACCGTGGACACACTTGGACTCTCCTTGGGGATTTGTGATATCTCTGAACGCAGTTTTTTTCCCTGTGCTTTAACAAGCTTTATTTTTTTTAAAGTGAGAAGGGCTTCAATCATCATGAGAAGCGGAACCACCAGTCATGAACATAGGCCAAGGCATTAGCCTTTCCTTTCCACTTCGTGTCGTGAGTGGCATATTGGCAATTTTACGTTTCTTATCAGAAAATTTATTTTCTCATACATCCGAGAGGATGCTGGGGTCCAATTCAGTGCCATCGGGTATAGACGGTTCTGCAGGAGCCATGGGCACTTTAAGACTTTTCAAGGGTGTGAACTGGCTCCTCCCTCTATGCCCCTCCTCCAGACCTCAGTATAGAAAATGTGCCTAGGCAGACTGGATGCACTCCAGGGGAGCTCTACTGAGTTTCTCTGAAAAGACTTATGTTAGTTTTTTTATTTTCAGGGAGAACTGCTGGGAACAGTCTCCCTGCTTTGTGGGACTTAGGGGGCAGAAGTAGGAACCAACTTCCTGAATAGTTTCATGGCTCTGCTTCTTGCAGACAGGACACCATTAGCATCTGAAGGGTACTGAATGCTAGCTGTGGATATGTGCTCACTCCCACAGCGCGCCATCACCCCCCTTGCAGAGCCAGAAGTCAGAAGACAGGTGAGTGTTAGAAGAAAAGATCTTCAATCAAAGTGACAGCTAATGGTACCGTGTAGCTGGTGGGAGCGCAGTGCACCATGTTGCCCACACATACACAGGCACTGCAGGGTGCAGGGCGCGGGGGGCATCCTGGGCAGCATGAAACCTATCAAAACTGGCATAAATAAGGGGCATAAGTTGCTGGGGCACAGTCCTACCCCTGCCAGTATAAAAATGACCTCATAAATGCTGAGGAGAAATGCGCCATTGAGGGGGCGGGCTTCCTCCTCAGTCAGCCAGCACACTGCTCAGTGCCATTTTCTTCCAGCAAAAAGCAGGGGAAGAAATGCTGATCCTCCTCTCAGTTTCTGTTTAGTATTAGAGTACACAGAGGGGGGGAAGTGTATATTGTGATATTATGGCAATATATATATATATATATATATATATATATAGAGAGAGAGAGAGGAAAGTCTCTGTGTACAAAGTACACGACACAGGGATTTTTTATTTAAGCGCTGAGTTGTGGACTGGCAATTCATTTCTGTGTCCCTCTGACAGATTTTACTGTGGGTCTGTCCCCTATAAACCCTGGAGTGTCTGTCATGTGATTGTGCACGTGTGGGACATGTCTGAGGCAGGGATTTCTTCACCTGTGGGAGCCATGTTAGGGACACAGAGTTGTAATATGACACCAAGAGCCTGACTGGGTGAAAGGTTACGTGATAGTGTGAATCATATCAGTAAGAGGTTGGACTGAATCTCATGCAGAAAACTGAAAATAATCTGTTGAAGATGTGATTTTTAATATTTCTGCCTTTCATCCACAAGGACCCCTCTGGGTCACATACAAATTTGCACAAGTAGTACAAACTGATACCGACACGGACTCTGTTTCCTGTGTCGACACTAGTGATTCCAGAGGAATAGGGCCTAAGTTAGCGAAAAGCATTCAAAACATGTTTTAGCTATAAAGGAGGTGTTAGAAGTTCCAAAGCCCCCTCTTTTACCACAGGAGAGGGTTTACTTTAGTAAAGAAGTAATGTAATTTTCCCTCCACCTCATGAGTTGAACAGTCTTGGAGGGAGTCTGATTTAACCTGAAAAGAAAATTCAGATTCCCAAAAGGAATTCAGGCATCTTACCTTTTTCCAAAAGGTGGGAGTCACCCCACATTTTAGACAGGGGCCTGTCATAAAAGGAAAAAGGTGTTTCTCCCTTCGCCTGGAATGGCTTCACTTAAGGAGGCGGCAGACAGCAAGTTCGTGAAGTGATCTATTGATGTGGCCAATGGTACACTACTCAGCCCTACCATTGTCTGTGAGTGGGTGAATAGTGCTATTGAAAAGTGGTCAGAAAACTTGTCATTAGAGATTGACACAATAGATGGAGACGAGATACTCCTAACGTTAGGTCAAATCATAGCCGCTGCTGCCTACATGCTAGAAAAAGATATTGGTCTCTTGGGATCAAGAAACACTACCATGGCAATCTCAGCACAGAGGGCGTTGTGGATTAGGCAATAAAATGCTGACGCAGACTCCAAAAGGAATATGGAGGCTCTCCCATATAAAGGTGAGGCCTTATTTGGAGATGGGCTGGATGCTTTAGTTCTGCGGCTAACGCAGGTAGAGTCGACATTCTTGCCTAATGCTCCTGCGCCGGCGTAAAAAACACATCACTCTCAGATGCAGTCTTTTCGACCCCCCCCAAAAAAGGGTAAAGGCCCCCCTTTCTTTGTGGGTAAAGATAGGGGAAAAGGAAATAAAGTCCACAGTGTCTCAAAGGAGCAGAAATCAACCTCTGCTTATGCTAAATCTTCAGCATGAAGCTGGGGCTCCCTTACGGGAGCACGCTCAGGTGGGGGCAAGTCTGAAACTCTTCAGTCAGTTCTGGGTTCAATCTGGCCTAGACACGTGGGCCATACAAAGAGAGTCCCATGGGTATAAACTGGAGTTTCATGACATTTCCCCAGGCCATATTTTCGAATCGACCTTACCAGCTTCTGTCCCGGATAGGGAAGTGGTAGCAGCAGCAATACAGTGATTGTGTCAGGATCAAGTCATTGTCCTGGTTTCCTTGTCTCAACATGGAGAAAGGTTTTTATTCAAGCCTATTTGTAGTTCCAAAGCCGGACGGCTCGGTCAGACCATTTCTAAACCAGAAAAATCTGAATCTCTACCTGCAAAGGTTCAAGTTTAAGATGGAATCTCTGAGGGCAGTGATTTCCAGTCTGGAGAATGGGGAATTCATGGTGTCAGTGGACATAAAAGATGCCTACTTACATGTTCCCATTTATCCTCCTCATCAAGCTTATCTAAGATTCGCAGTACAGGATTGTCATTACCAGTTTCAGACGTTGCCGTTCGGACTCTCCACAGCACGGAGGGTATTCACCAAAGTAATGGTGGAGACGATGGTCCTCCTTCGACTACAAGGAGTCAATGTAATTCCTTATCTGGACGATCTCCTGATAAAAGCGAGGTCCAGGGAAAAGTTGATGCAGAACATTGCCCTCTCCCTGACAATACTCCAACGTCACGGTTGGATCATAAATTTTCCAAAGTCACAATTGGAACCGACGACAAGATTGTCCTTTCTCGGGATGATACTGGACACAGAAGTACAGAGGGTATTTCATCCAGTAGAAAAGGCTCTGGAAATCCAGAGAATGGTCAAACAGATTCTGAAACCAACAAGAGTGTCGATTCATCAATGCATTTGGTTGTTTGGAAAGATGATAGGGGCCTGCGAGGCCATACAGTTTGGACAATTCCATGCCAGAGTATTCCAGGGGGACCTATTGGACAAGTGGTACGGATCCCATCTACACATCAGAGGATTATCCTGTCATCCAAAGCCAGAATTCAGCTCCTGTGGTGGCTTCACAGTTCTCACCTCCTAGAGGGACGCAGGTTCGGTATTTAAGACTGGATCCTGGTGACCACGTATGCAAGTCTCTGAGGCTGGGGAGCCGTCACACAGGGGAAGAGCTTCCAAGGAATATGGTCAAGTCTAGAAGCTTGTCTTCACATAAACTTTCTGGAGTTGCGAGCCATTTACAACGGCCTTCTACAAGCGGCACATCTTCTTTAAGATCAACCCATACAGATCCAGTCGGACAATGTAACAGCAGTCGCGTACATAAACCGCCAGGGCAGAACGAAAAGCAGAGCGGCAAGGGCAGAGGTGACAAAGTTCCTCCGCTGGGCAGAAAGACATGCAAGAGCTCTGTCGACAATTTTCATTCCGGGAGTGGGCAACTGGGAAGCAGACTTCCTCAGCAGACACAATCTCCATCCAGGAGAATGGGGCCTCTACCAAGAAGTCTTCGCAGAGGTGACAGGTCTTTGGGGAGTTCCTCAAGTAGACACGATGGCATCTTGTCTCAACAAGAAGCTTCAGAGATATTGTTCCAGGTCGAGAAAACCCTCAAGCAATAGCAGTGGATGCACTAGTGACCCAGTGGGTGTTCCGGTCGGTATATGTCTTCCCTCCAGAAGTTCTCAAAATCATAAGAAGAACAAGGGTTTGAGCAATCCTCATTGCTCCAGACTAGCCAAGGAGGGCTTGGTATCCAGATCTTCAAGAGTTGATCATAGAAGATTCTCGGGCTCTTCCTCCTCGCGAGGACCTGCTACAGCAGGGGCCATGTGTGTATCATGACTTACCGTGGCTACGTTTGACTGCATGGCTGTTGAGTGCTGGATCCTAGCCCGAAAAGGTATTCCCAAGGACGTCATCCCCACTCTTATTAAGGCCAGGAAAGGAGTAACGTCTAAACATTACCACCATATTTGGAAAAAATATGTGTCTTGGTGTGAATCCAAGAAGACTCCTACGGAGGAGTTTCAGGTGGGACGTTTTCTCCATTTTCTGCAGGCTGGTGTGGATGCGGGCCTAAGATTGGGGTCAATCAAGGTCCAGATTTCGGCCTTATCAGTTTTCTTTCAAAAACAATTGGCCTCCCTTCCAGAAGTTCAGACGTTCGTGAAAGGGGTGCTGCACATCCAACCTCCATTTGTGCCTCCAGTGGCACCATGGGACCTTAATGTGGTGTTGCAGTTACTTCAATCGGATTGGTTTGAACCTCTACAGGAGATAGAATTGAAGTTTCTCACTTGAAAAGTGGTGATGCTTTTGGCCTTGGCATCCGTAAGGCAGATGTTTGAGTTGGGGGCTTTGTCTCACAAGAGCCCTTACCTGATCTTCCATGAAGATAGGGCAGAGTTGAGAACTCGCCAACAATTCCTTCCAAAGGTGGTTTCATATTTCCATATGAACCAGCCTATTGTGGTGCCAGTGGCTACTGACACTTTAACTGAGTCAAAGTCTTTTGATGTGGTTAGAGCTTTGAAATTTTATGTTGCAAGAACAGCTCGGATAAGGAAAACAGAGGCTCTGTTTGTCCTGTATGCTCCCAACAAGATTGGGTGTCATGCTTCTAAGCAGACTATTGCGCGCTGGATCAGAGGGACGATTCAGCACGCTCATTCCATGGCAGGATTGCCGATACCGAAGTCGGTAAATGCCCATTCGACTAGAAAGGTGGGCTCATCCTAGGCGGCTGCCCGGGGGGTCTCAGCTTTAAAACTTTGTTGAGCAGCTACTTGGTCAGGGTCAAACACGGTTGTAAAATTTTACAAGTTTGACACCTTAGCCGATGAGGACCTCAAGTTTGGTCAATCAGTGCTGCACGGTCATCCGCACTCTCCCGCCCATACTGGAGCTTTGGTTTAACCCCATGGTACTGAAGTGGACCCCAGCATCCTCTAGGACATATGAGAAAATAGGATTTTAATACCTACTGGTAAATCCTTTTCTCCTAGTCCGTAGAGGATGCTGGGCACCCAACCCAGTGCATACTTTAACTGCAGTTGTTAATTTGTAGTTACACTAATGTTGTGTTACGATTATTTCAGCATGTTGCTGCAATTGTTTATGCCCATTGGCGTGTGTTATGTTGAATGCCATGTTGTGCGGCATGGTTGAGGTGTGAGCTGGTATGAATCTCACCGTTAAATTAAAAGTAAATCCTTTCCTCGAAATGTCCGTCTCCCTGGCACAGTTCCTATACTGAGGTCTGGAGGAGGGGCATAGAGGGAGGAGCCAGTTCACACCCTTGAAAAATCTTAAAGTGCCCATGGCTCCTGCGGAACCATCTATACCCCATGGTACTGAAGTGGACCTCAGCATCCTCTACGGACTAGGAGAAAAGGATTTACCGGTAGGTATTAAAATCCTATTTTTTTTTGGTTCTTAATTTTTGCTTTTTGGATTTTACATTCCCTCTATGACATTGGACATTGGCCTTAGTAGTCGACGTTGATGGAATTGCATCGTCAATGTCATGACTGGTGGCCGCAGCAGCTTCAGCACTAGTATTAGGAACTGGAAGTGGTTCCTAATCTTTCACTATTTTTTCATCCAAATGTTTGTTCTCCATTTCATAGGACAGCACACAGAACAGTGCCCCTTTATTTTTACAGCTCCCCTGAATTTTTACAGCATATAAGACAGGGCCAGTGTACAGTTATTTTCATAGCACCCCTGTATTTTTACAGTATACAGGACAGTGCCAGCACCCCTGTATTTTCACAACACCCCTGTAATTTTACAGCATACAAGACAGGGCCAGCACCCCTTTATATTCATGGCACCCCTGTAATTTTACAGCATACAGGGCATTGCAAGTGTACATTTATTTTCACAGCACCCCTGTATTTTTACAGCATACAGGACAGGGCCAGTGTACATTTATTTTCACAGCACCCCTGAATTTTTACAGCATACAAGACAGGGCCAGTGTACATTTATTTTCACTGCACCCCTGATTCTTTACATCATACAAGACAGGGGCAGTGTACATTTATTTTCACAGCACCCCTGAATTTTTACAGCATACAAGACAGGGCCAGTGTACATTTATTTTCACTGCATACAGGAGGACAGTGCACCTGTACAGCACAGTGACAGCCAGGACAGCAACACCCATGTACAGCTGCAGCACCCCTAACAGCACATGAAACATCAGTGACACCACTTCCCACCAAGAGAGGCAGAGGTCTGTCTCCCTCACTCTCCAAGTCCAGAATAAAAATGGCAGTGACGCACGGCTCCTTATATTGAATCCAAATCCCGCGAGAATCCGACAGCGGAATGATGATGTTTTGCCTCGTTCTGGGATCCGAGTCTGGCGGGATGTCCCGAGCCGGACTCGGTTCCCGGCTCGTATCGTGAAGTTCAGGGGGGTTCGGTTCTCTGAAAACCGAACCCGCTCATCTCTAGTGTGGATACATGCAAACCTGCATGTTATCCTCAGTCCCACATCTCGCACAGTACAAAACTATCTTCCAGATGTTCACCCATTTTCAACATACATTTCGCCGAATGTAGTTCGGTGTGAGTCTTAATCTCACACATAAATCATTACCAAAACAATCTTATGAAAAATAAACTAGGTTTACATTCTGTATGTGGGTCTAAAAAAAAAAATGAAAAAGCACATTTACATTGAAAAATATTCAAAATATTTATCTAACGCTAAAAAACTATTTATTGTGATTAAACCCCTAAAAATAGTGTACCCAAATGTAAGTGTTCAAAACCCACTAATCAAACCCATTACCTATATTCTACCCTGTAAATACTGCACCTACATCTACATTTAAAAAAAATGTAATACCAATTTACACTAACAAGTTCATTTACTTTAGAAAAACAGACACAATTTATTATTCCAAAAATTCACTAATGAAGAAAAAATGGAAAAACATAAAAAGAGCCTCTGACCCTCCCTGTCAGAATCAGAATCAGAATCACCTTTATTGGCCAGGTATACAAGCATACGCTAGGAATTGTTTCCGGTTTCCAAAGCATCAGCCAGGTATTCACATAGAAAGGGTAAACACATACGACACAATGCACTAAAATACATATGTATCTTGCAGCCTTTTCAAAGGTATGCTAGGGTATTCAATTATCCGCAAATTCGCGGCAATTTTTCACCCGAAAATTTTTCGCGCCAATCGGGCAAAAATTGCCGCGAAAAACCCTCCGTTTTTCGACCTATTTAATTCCAAATGGGTTTCACGTGAAAATTCTTGCAGTGAAAAGTGCAGGTGAAAATGGGGAAATCAGCCTGTACCCCAAAAAATGCTAAACTAACATAGGAAAACAGAAGAGAAGTGTATTAGAGATCACATTAGAGAGTTTTTGGGGACTTAAATTGTGTGAAATGGCTGTAATATGCATTTTTTTAAAAAATGCAAAAAAATTATAGAAAGCAAGTTTTTTTGAGCAAAATAAATGCTCTCATTAAATTTGGGGTACATGAAAATGGGTATAAGTATATATTTGGGTCATTTTAGGGTACTTTAAAAAAAAAGTGGAAACAGACCGATTACTCCCATCTGCAAGTCTAAAAACACCTGTCCCACTCATAAAGCACCCCAATATACCTGTCCCATACCTTGAACACCAATTTCCATCACTTTGTAGTTTTTCACCCCAAAAATGACATGTCATTATTGGCCAATTAAAAATAATTAAAAACCTCAACGTCCCTAATTAGTCATTAAGGGGGGTGTCCCAGGAGTTCTGTACCATATCCAAACATTTTTACCTTAAAATAGTGACTTTTCCAAACTTTTCACCTGCTTCAGAGTAGGTGAAGTGAAATTAGTGAAAACATGATCACCGATAAATTTTCCAGAAAAATTAAATAGGCTGTAATTGCGTTTCGCGGGAAAAGTCCGGTTTTTCGCGCAAAAAACTGACTTTTTACGCGAAAAGTTCGTTATCGCTGCTAATTGAATATACCCCATGGTGTGTTGTCTGTGTTTGGGGTTTATATACCCCAAACAAAATGGAGGCTTAATTAGCACCTGAGTGTATGATTCCAGTAACCAAATAAAAAATGTATAAAAACAACTAAAACATATATAGGAGACAGACCAATCCCTGCAGAGGGACAACCTATGCAAACAGATTGATGTTTTGTAGTTTTATTAGTATTTTACTTATAAAAAGAATACAGTTCAACCAATCATTGATTTTGTTTATCCCAGTGTAGCCTTTGCAACAGTTCCTGGAACTCCACAATAGGCTAAGAGAAGGATCATGTGGTAGCACTGTATCATGTGATAGCCGGTCACGTGACCGTACCAGTATTTTAATTCAGCGCATAGAGAGCAAAGATAACCACTGCAATAAAGTAAGCATCCAAAGCAGAACAATCCCAGTACAACAATGTGATACCACTCAAATTTTCTAGTGAGACATTCTCCGCTTTGCCTTGTTTGCCCCAGCTAGTTGTCATGGCAACGCGGCACAGCAGCAACGCCCCAGAGCCTCTGGCTATAGGGAGCGCTGTTTGTGTCATCGCGCCTGTCACAGGAACATCTCCATGGCTGTGCAGTGACGTGGCTAATCTTTTAACAATGTAGACACTGCCTCATCCACCCGGAGCCGGTAACCATGGTAACGTGGTGCATCGGCAGTGTTCTAGCTCCTGGAAACAGTGTCAATCTATGGGCGGGATAGCCAGCGCCACCGCACTTGCCACGATTAAGTTGTCATGGTGACGCAGCGGCGCGGGGCATGTGTCGATGTCCATAGAGGGGTGCTTAGAATAAAGCTGGTGTACACAGTGTCAGTTAACATTTAATTAACATAGTGGGCATGAGAGGACTGTTGTCATAAAAATATTTGGACAAAAACACATGCTTTAATGACAGACATAGATGGCTAGAGAGAGGAGGAATTAATAAAGATACACTTATATAATAAAAAATTATAAGTATATATTGACCAGAATTTGATAATTAAATACAGACTCATTAGCAAAATCGTCAATAGTAAGGAATGAGGTATAGATTCTAATTACTTGTTCTTATGAGTAATTATTCCTAGGCTTATACAGAACATAGCATATTGGTCTAAGGAAAAAGAGAGAAGAATAGGCAATGTATTGGGAAAGGGGAATTTTTTCAGATACCAATAAATTATAAAAGATCATGAGTACCACATACAGTACAAGTAGTGGAGCCACCAAGAGTGTAAGTATTTCTGTAGGTATATATGGGCGTGTAGGTTGTGGGATGATCATATTTGATTTTAAATGTCAAATGATCATGTTTAACTCCACTGCTTCATTTAAGCCCTCTGGATAGATGGACCCCATCCTAAACATCCAATATACTTCTTGTTGGCATAGTCTTTTAAAACGATCACCCCCTCTATTTGTAAGTGGGATATATTCTATCCCTACCAGTTTAAGACTCTTGGGATCACCATTATGAAAATCACTAAAGTGCTGTGAAACACTATGTGAGGCCAGTCTTTCCAGAATATTCCTACGGTGTTCAAGGAATCTGGTTCTAAGTTTCCTTGTGCTGCGGCCTACATAATTGAGTCCACATCCACATGATAGGATGTAAATAACCTATGTAGAGTTACAGTTAATGTGACTTTTAATTTCATACTGTTTTTCTCCTCTATCGGTTTTAACATATTGTGTTTTATTATCTATATAATTGCAGGTAATGCATTTGTTGCCCCCACATTTGACAAAAACTTTTATGGGTGAAAGCCAAGAATCTCTATTGGTTATTGGTTTCTTTTCAGGTCTCAAATAGCTGGGTGCATGTGAATTCCTCAAGGATCGACCCTTTCGTAAAATAAACACAGGTTCTGCCGGAAGTGTGTTGTTTAATAAGTTGTCCTGTTTAAATATATTATAATTTTTCCTAATGATATATTTTATTTTTGGGCAGTAATCATTATATGTAGTGATAAATGCTAGTTGTTGTTCATTATTTATTTCAGGGTTCTTATCCAGCTCCCTTTTTTTGGACATTAACAAGTTTCTGTCTATCAGCTTGACTTCTTCAAATGCCTTCTGTAATAGGGGCATACGGTAGCATCTCTGCTCGAAGGCATTTATTATCTCATTAGCTTGTAATTCAAAAATTGTAAGTCGGAGTAATTTCTCCTGAGGCATATTAATTGGCCCCTTGGGATGCTTTTTTTCCAAGGGGGATAATGTGCGCTGGAGTAATGAAGATATGCATTTGAGCCCACCTCTTTAACATAGTTTGTAGTGTGAATTCTCCCATTCCGTGCCTGTAAATTTAGATCCAGGAAGTTCAGATGGTGGGAGTGATATGAGTGAATGAATTTTAAATGAAATGTGTTGGAGTTCAATGAATCAACAAGTGATTGTGCGGAAAGTGAATCCCCATCCCAAATAATAAAAAGATCATCAATCTCTATGTGCTAAATTAAAATACTAGTCATGATACAGTGCTACCACATGATCCTTCTCTTAGCCTATTGTGGAGTTCCAGGAACTGTTGCAAAAGCTACACTGGGATAAACAAAATCAATGATTGGGTGAACTGTATTCTTTTTATAAGTAAAATACTAATAAAACTATGAAAAATCAATCCGTTCGCATAGGTTGTCCCTCTGCAGGGATTGGTCTGTCTCCTATATATGTTTTAATTGTTTTTATTCATATTGTATTTGATTAATGGAATCATACACCCATGTGCTAATTAATCCATTATTTTGTTTGTGGTATATAAACCCCAAACTCAGACAACAGACAGATTTTTCACGTGCTGCTACCTTTCTTTGGAATTCTTTACCTCTCCCCCTCAGACTCTCCACCTCTCTACAAAACTTCAAATGGGCTCTTAAGACCCACTTCTTTACCAAACCCAGCCAAATCTCATCTTAACCCTCTGTTCCACGCTCTCTATGTACCCCATCTGTGTCACCCATGTCTGTCTACCCCTCCCCTCAGAATATAAGCTCTCACGAGTAGGGCCCTCTTCCCTCATGTGCTTATCCTTTTCTTACTTTAATAATCCTCAACTGACCAAATACCGCAGATTTTTGGCCACCTTGGAACTTATCTCTATGTCGTTTACTGGTGTAGTTATGCTTAGTTACCCTGTACTTCTCCTGTATTGTCTTCAACTGTAAGTCACTGTTTTCCTGTTTTGATTATGTGCATATGTACTCTGTAATTGGGCGCTGCGGAACCCTTGCGGCGCCATATAAATAAAGGATAATAATAATAATAATAATAATAATAACACACCATACCTTTGAAAAAGCTGCAAGCTACATGCAGCGAAACACATCAGGTGTTACTTATTGGACCAGGACAACCTTTCTATTTGGATCCGAACCAGCCCTTGCCATTTGCCAGACAACCAGAAGAGTTTTAGAGAGGCTCCATATACTCCAAACACATATTGCATGAGGTACCCACCAACAAAACGGGACAACTCCTCTAACGGTGCACATATTTATCTACTGGACACTCCACAGAGCCCTATATTGCCTGCCTGATGACAACAATTTGAGCAAGTCGTCACCAGGATGTAACTGATCCTTTGCAATTTTCCCTGCATGCTTCTTAGCTCTGGACAGGTACAAATTCTTGGACAGAGGGTAGGTCAGTCCCAACAATCTTTTCAGCTGTCCTCACCACCTTTTGTAGCCTGCTGATCGAAGAACATAGTACAGGCTCAACAATGGCTGAATTAAAGAGCAGCAGCAGCTTTTGTGGGACATTGAACTTCCTAAGTTGCCTGAGGAAGAACAACATGTGCTGCGCCTTTTTTAGAATAGAGTCGATGTTGAAACTCCACTTCAGGTGCCGAGAAATTTTGGTACCCAGGAACTTAAAGGAGTCCACCAACGACACCACACTATCAGCAATCACAAGTGGGGGTACAGTAGCTAGCTTCCTCCTAAAGTCTGCCACCATCTCTACTGTTTTGAGTAAATTTAACTTGAGGTTGTTACTGCTGCACCACAGTGCCCGCCAGTCTACTTCCCATCTATATGTAGACTCGTCCACATCCTTTATTAAGCCAATGACTGTGGTATTGCATGCAAATGTTATGATTTTTACCGATTGTTCATCCGAGGTGCAGTCATTTGTGTATAGAGAAAAAAGCAAGGTCGAAAGGACACATCCCTGGGGGGGCACCAAGTGCTGATCATTAGCGCACATGAGGTAAATTCCCCTGCTTTAACGACCTGCTTTCTGTCTGACAGAAAATCGACAATCCAGGAGCAGATAGATTCAGAGACCCCTAAATGGAGTAATTTGTGGTGCAGAATGCTAGGGACAATTGTGCTGAACGCCAAGATGAAGTGGACAAACAGCACCCTTGCATAAGTACCTGGATGGTCCAAATGCTGCAGAATGTAATGCAGCCTCATATTTACAGCATCCTCAAGACACTTATTTGGCCGATAGGCAAACTGCAGAGGGTCCAGGTGGTCATGTAATTTGGTACAGACTTTTTGGAATAATGTGCAATCATATATTAATGACGTATTACACATTTATTTTACGGTTCGTATGGCCTGGGCTTTATGGAACCATTATCCTTCTTCTGCTTCTTTCCCTATCTCTGAAGGTAACCATCTTTTACAAGCAAGGGTGGCCGCTGTGTAAAAAGAAAACGATTCTATCACAATGTATTACGGCTGAACCTGTCCCCTTCTCCCTTATGACTCCTTGTCTTCTGTATTTATACCAGATAAATTGGTCTGAGTGTTTTCTAGACATGGAAGCCAAAGCCCAATTTTTTTTCGATATATGGCTACCATACTTACCCTCCTTACCATCTTAGACCAAAGAGTTGGTACGGAAAGCTGTTAGATTGGCCACTTGGTATAATTTAGAAGTCCTAGACAAGGACACACCCCCTTTTTAGCTACTTCTGAATTCTAATTAGTTTATTCACTATAGTTGATTTATGTATACGTACTGCTTTATGGCTCTGTTTTGACATGTCTCTTGATTCTCACACTCCTCCTTCACCTACGGAGTGTTATTTTATTGATTGTACCCTGTTTTTCCCACTACCTACTACATTATACTCTACCCATTTGGAATGTACCTGTGGTGCCTGTAACAACGATATGTTTGTCTTTTCAAATAAAAAATATTTTGGGAAAAAACATTCTTGTACTCTTCAAAAAATTATGATAGCAGTAATGTTGACCACCTAACAATGCATGGTTGTTAAAAATCTATTCTTGCTGACAGGTGCATTCAGGAGGGACATTAAATTAATGTAGACACCAATAATGTACTATAAATATGCTTTTTTCTTTCATTTTTCAGCAGAATATTGTATACAAAAAAGACTTTGCATATTTGTGTCTTTTAAGCATGAGACAAAAAATAAGTCATTTATATGTTTTTCACCTAATTGCATTATGTAATGTTTGCAGGCCTTAATGTCACAATGCTAAATAAATTAATGTTATGTGACATTACACTGTCTTTGCAAGGGCCTACAGATCTATATAATGTGTGTAATGGACATCATCCATTATGTGCTATTGGCCTTGCAAACATACATTTTTTTGTGATGGTTGCAGGGCACATACTGCACACATTAACAAATGCCCTCAAACTGTGTTAGGGTCTCACACAGTCATTAAAATTAAAATACAATAATCATTGAAAGGATTTTTTTTAAAACAACATTGCCTGTGTCAATGCTGACATGTTTCAAGACTGGGGGTGTTTTCTTCAGGGCTTAGATGGTCTAAGGTTGTCCACGAGTCCAATGTCTCAGTCTGACATTTCTGATTCTGACACTGTAATTTTAGAGAAGACGCCTTCTACCACTTCTGGACTCTCTGCAAATATGAGCTAATATTGTGTGGTGACGATGATAATGATATTAACAATCATAAGAGGGTGATGATGAGGATGATGATGAGTCTTACATGTTCCAAATGTGACTATGGCTAACAATACAGTTAGCTGCCTTAAGCCTGTGGGTAGCTTGGTGTCACCAAACCTTTAAGATGTGGTCTTCTGTGGGGGCCTAAACAAACCAAGTAAGTGTGTCAGTTGCTGTTGCTGAAATGCTTGGTTTATTAAACTGTGCATGTCCTTTTTAATACACAACAAAGAGTATTAGGGCCCAAGGACAATTCCATTGTACACCACTTTAAATGCTTTTATGGTTCATGGACTTCATTATCATCCTCTCTTGTGTGTGTTTGACTGGCAGCATTTAATAAATAAATAATAATAATCATCATCATCATCATCATCATCATATTATTATTATACTCTCTTTTTGGGGGGGCATTTTTGACATTCTTCTGTCTCCCGCAAGGCCATTTGAATATCTTGTATTGTACTGACTGCTGAGGCCTGATACTTGGTGCCTTGATAAATTTGCAATTGCATTACAATTTAAAAATCAAATCTCACACTATCATTGTATTTTTATTAATTTGTTCCAAATTCCTCTTTTAATTGTCTTTTCTAATCAATAAGAGTTAATCAATCACAATGAATCAGTCAGAATTAATAAGTCAGATTTAAGCAATCAATAAACCAATGCTGTATCTGCCTTCCACTACATACTCCATCTTACTTTACCTGTATTGTCCTCAGGCCTCTGATCTAGTTCCTGATGAATGAAAACATTCTTTCTATTGGGTCATATAGTTTATTACACTGCCACCCTGTCTGCTATTGCTGTACCGCAATGTTTCATAGATGTGCTATATTCTTTTAAACTGCCATGTGTTTGTGCCACTGTTCTGTCACTTCATTTAGCCTGCCTGATTGCTGCAGCCTTTGGCTAATATTGGTGAATAATATTGTGAGCTGTAAAGTGGTCATAATTGTCTACAAATGACAGGAAATTATTGATATTCAAAAAACTGTAGTAACAAATATAGGTCCAAAATAAATTATTTTAGCTGTTTTTATCAATTTTCAAAAAAAACAATGACAATTCAAAGACAAAACACTTGAGGATGTTTTTGCCCAATCCAAAAAAGAAATCCAAAACATGAGGGTCAGCACACATCTCTAATACAGTAAATATCTGTTCTGCTGTTATTCATTACCTGTCACCATTCATGTTTTTACTGTATTCCTGAACATTGTATTGATCCACAATGCATTCTAAGTTCTGAATATTATTATTCCTGCACTATTATCATTGCTGACTCATTTGAATCCTGTTTAATAAAACTGTTTCATTCCTGTTTATGTCTCAACAATTATTCTGCACTAGTACTTTGTGTGTTAATTTACCTTTTGGTTTTCACAATACAACCAGTGTTTCATATTATTATTGCAAGCATACACATACAGAGTGAATTCCCATGAGTTGTGGCAACAATAATGTAAAATAACATTAGTTTTAAAATACCATTATTGCTGCATAAAGAAAACTGAAGCTTTATTAACTTTAATGTATTGTAGAGTAAACTAAACAGTGCAATCAGGGCCAGTGCTAGAGAGTTTGGCGCCCCCTGCAGACTATAAATTTGCGCCCTCCCATACTTTACAAAGACACAGCACACATAATGCCCCCTGGAGCAGTGACGCATATACACATAATGCTCCCTGTAGTAGTGACGCTTACACGCGTAATCCCACCCTGTAGCAGTGACGCTTACACGTGTAACGCCCACCGTAGCAATGACATTTACACAAGTAATGCCCCCTGTACCAGTGATGCTTAAACACTCCTGTCCCCTGTAGCATTGACGTTTATACATATAATGTCCACCGTAGCAGTGACACTTACACACATAACGCCCCCTGTACTAGTGACGCTTACACACGTAATGCCCCCTGTACCAGTGATGCCTAAACATGTAATGCCCCCTGTAGTAGCAACGCTTACACATGTAATGCCCCCTGTACCAGTGACACTTAAACAGGTAATGCCCCCTGTAGTAGCAGAGCTACATGCATAACGCCCCCTGTAGTATTGATGCTTACACATGAAAACCCACCCTGTACCAGTGACCTTTACACACATAATGCACCCCGTACCAGTGACGCTTACACATGTAACACCCCTTGTAGTAGTGAAGCTTTCACACGTAACGCGCCCTGTACTAGTGATGCTTACACAAGTAATGCCCCCTGTAGTAGTGACGTTTACACATATAATGCCCCCTGTACCTGTGATGCTTACACATGTAATGCCCCCTGTAGTAGTGGCGCTTACACATGTAATGCCCCCTGTAGCAGTGATGCTTACACACATTATGCCACACAGTCACAGATACACATACACACAGATCACACATACACACACACACACACACACACACAAATATATACACAAATACTGTATACACACAGACTTTCACTCACTCTCCAGATACTTAACTAAGGAAGAAAAAAAGGCATTTTGTTTCCCCCAGCACCCTGAATGATAACAGTGACCAGATTTAAATCCCACACAATATTAGAATTCAGAGATCTCTGTTACATATATTTGCGCAAATGTATGAATTAGCCCCAAGACCCAGATTGCCCCAAGACCCAGATTGGGGTAATGGAGGTGTGGAGTGTGGTGCCCCTGGACTGGCTGAGCTGGATGGCTTTAGTGTGGCATACCTTTACATTCTATTAACACTTATCACTTACTAATTTCTATAACACTATTTCTCCATTTTCATTACATCTCATTTTTGTATCACTTTCTTTATAGCTTTGGCTTCCTAACATTAATTTATTAACACTATAGTTTTTTCACTGGTATGCTGCCCCGGGCTTTCTGTCTTATGCTGATTTTTTTGGGTGCCACACCTTGCACCTAGATATAGTGCTAGGGACCCCAAATATACAGAGAGGCCTTGACGTGGCTTTGGGGCTTATTCATACATTTGCGAAAATATATGTAACCGAGATCTCTGAATTCTATTATTGTGTGGGATTTAAATCTGGTTACTGTTATCATTCAGGGTGCTAGGGGAAACCAAATGCCTTTTTTCTTGCTTAGAAATACCCCTCCCTTTCAAGCACCTGAATGATATCACTAAGCTAATTGAGCATCTGCCACTATATATGTCTGTTGTGAGAGTCAGAGAGGTTCCTGCATTAGGAGGAGGTGCAGGCCCTGACATGCCATATGAAGCATTATGGGGTTTCTCCAAGGTAGGTACCTCTTAGCTTAGATATATTTAAGTAAGGACCCATAATCATGTGGCACTTTGCTGGTTAATCATAGACTCAGATTGGGGTAATGGAGGTGTGGGGTATGGTGCCCCTGGACTGGCTGAGCTGGATGGCTTTAGTATGGCATACCTTTACATTCTATTAACACGTATAACTTACTAATTTCTTAAACACTATTTCTCCATTTTAATTACATCTCATTTTTGTATCACTTTCTTTATAGCTTCGGCTTCCTAACATTTATTAACACTATAGTTTTTTTCACTGATATGCTGCCCTGGGCTTTCTGGCTTATGCTGATTTTTTGGGGTGCCACACCCTGCACCTAGATATAGTGCTAGGGACCCCAAGTATACAGAGTGGCTTTGGGGCTTATTCATACATTTACGCAAATATATATAACCGAGATCCCTGAATTTTAATATTGTGTGGGATTTAAATCTGGTAACTGTTATCATTCAGGGTTCTGGGGGAAACAAAATGCCTTTTTTTCTTGCTTAGAAATTCCCCTCCCTTTCAAGCACCTGAATGATATCACTAAGCTAATTGAGCATCTGACACTATATATGACTTACGTAAGGAAGTCTGGTTGGCCAGTGCTGTAGCAGCTCATCCTCCTGCTGCAGCCTGGTCCCATGTAGCACTACCCCTTTTCCGTATGTAGCTCTGCCCCGTTTTAGGTCTGCACACTGCTGCACACACCGTCACAGGGGAGGGAGGGGGAGAGGAGGCTTTGTGCTGCCGGCGCTGCTGCCTGTCATAGAGTGTGAAAGGCGCAGCAGACGGCAGCAGCAGGGAGTGGGACATCAGCTCCGCACAGGGATGTAGAGCAGGGAGAGTGCCTCTCCAGCCTCCCTGCACTGCATCCCTTTGCTGAGCGGCTAGCACTGGGCCTGAGTGCAATACTATGATAAATTAGAAATAGAATAAATACATGTTGCCTCCACTTACTGTACCTATAATCTTATTTCTCTCTTTTATATGCCATAATTTAATGGGAAATTTATAATCTTAGAGAAGTTAAAAAGAAAACGTGTAAAGTCTTGTGAGTCAGTCATTCTGGTGATTACACACATGAGGTATATTTACTAACAATTCTAAAACAGACATTTTCAAGAATGCAATATAGAAATGATAGTTAGGGGTAAATTTACTGTCAGTTTTTATTATAAACCAAAACCAATGGAAAAAATGGTTACAGAATATGTCCAAACGCCTGCTATTTATCATCTGGTATGCGGTTAGCAAACCACTCATCTGGATGCTGGCTGTCTTAATACCGACACCGGGATCCCGACAGCGGCACCATACCACCGTTGCAATACCGACGAATAAGGTGATTCTCCCTCTATGGGTGTCCACGACACCCATAGAGAGAGAATAGAACTGAGCCCACAATAGGCTTCATTGTGCTCGCCCCCCTGCTGGCATTCTGCCGCACAGGATATCGGTGTTGGTATACTGACATCCAGCATCCCTTGCGCCGGGATCACATGCCGATCCCTATCACCTATAGGGTTTCAGCTTAAATTGAGACCCAATGTCAATGACAGTTGGTTTTCGCATGCCCAAATGCCATCTGTTTTGATCTTTTAGTTCAAAACTGACAGCAAATAGAGGTTAAATAATGGCTCTTTTTCTAAAGAGGCTCTTGAGGCTAGGATCATTGTTATCCCTAAAGAAGGGAAAGATGCCTCCAACTATAGACCCATCTCTTTGCTGAAAACCGGCATTAAGTTCTATGCAAAGATCCACACTAATCACTTGAACTTGGTCATACTCAGCTTGGTACACAGTGATCGGGTGGGTTTTATACCTGGGAGGCAGGCTCAAGACATTACCAGGCAGGTAATCTGTCTCATCCACTCTATAAACACTACCTGCATCCCATCCTTGGTGCTGTCCTTAAATGCTGGGAAAGGATTATACTGGATCAGCTGACCTTTCATGGTGCAAGCATTATACGCTTTTGGATTAGATTAGAGATGATCGGGTTCGGATTTACTCAGATTTACTTGAATTTCCTTATTGGCTCTCAGATGTCATGTGTTTTGGTTAGCCAATAAGAAAAATCCTAAAAATCTGATTTTGTGATAATTCTAGCATTAAGAACTGAGTAAATCTGAACCCGCTCATCTCTAGATTAGATGTCGACTTTCTCCAGGGAGCCAAGCTCTCTACCTTTAGCCAGTGTCTCAGTGAACAGTTTTTTTTCATTCCCCTTTCCTATATCAAATGGCACTAGACAGCAGTGCCCTTTGTCAACCTTCATCTTTGTCTTGGTCATCAATTTACTAGCAGTTCAGATTCATCTTGACCTGGATAATAGCGGGGTGTCACTTGGCAAGGAGGATTGCAAAGTGCGCCTTTTTTCTGATTATGTATTCTAAACCCTAACCTCTCCTTATACATCTTTTCACAAACTTGTCCAGACCCTGACTGTATGTATATGGAACTCTTTCTGGCTATAAGATTAACCATGGTCTCAGATCTCCTACACCACAATTATAATTTCTCCTGGAAGTCCCCAAAAATCAAATACATGGGAGTTTAAATAATGTGTCAATATGAATCTCTCTATGCCAGCGGTGGCCAACCTGTGGCTCTTGAGCCTCATGCAGCTCTTTCTTTATTCAAATGTGGCTCCCGACACTCGAAGTCACGTGACCACAACAGATCCAGAAACTGCTGCACTCCAGCCAGACAGGCAGCAGCAGCACTACGGAGACTGAGAACCAAGAGAGCCAGATACTAGAGGTGAGACACCCACTGGCAAACAGAGGACACATAAGGGGGGGCTGTAGTGACACATGAGGGTCCCGGCAGGAGTGACTCAGGAGAGTGCTGCAGGAGTGACTCATGGGGGAGCTGGCTGTAGTGACATACTGTAGGAGTGTGCTAGCAGGAGTGACACATGAGGGTCCCGGCAGGAGTGACTCAGGAGAGTGCTGCAGGAGTGACACAGGAAGTAGCTGGCTGAAGTGACACAGTAGGGTATGTGGAAGTGGCTTTTTAAATGTATTTTATGTTGGATCTGGCTTTAAAAATGTATTTTATGTGGATCTGGCTTTTTGAATGAATTTTATACCAGAGGTGTGGCCTAGCAGGCACAAGGCCACACCCCATTTTTGAATGTGCGCCTGTGGCTTGATGTCGGCTCTTTGACGTGCCTAACAAGATTTTTTGGATCTTTATTTCTAACTGGTTGGCCACCCCTGCTCTATGCAGTGAACTTTACCCTTATGCTAAAAATGAAATTAGACCTTCTCTGATGG
Organism: Pseudophryne corroboree; assembly: GCF_028390025.1. Lineage (NCBI taxonomy): Eukaryota > Metazoa > Chordata > Amphibia > Anura > Myobatrachidae > Pseudophryne > Pseudophryne corroboree. The sequence goes on along the minus strand of NC_086444.1, from coordinate 338,070,900 downwards.
CGGGACCACATTGGGGGTTATTCCGAGTTGATTGCTAGCTGCCGGTGTTCACAACACAGCGATCAGGCTAAAAATTGGCATTTCTGCGCATGCGTATGCACCACAATATGCACGCGTGACGTACGGGTACAAAGACCTTTGTGGTTTTGCACAGGTTCTAGCGAAGCTTTAAGTCACATGGCACAACGCAAGAAGATTGACAGAAAGGGGGCATTTCTGGGTGTCAACTGACCGTTTTCAGGGAGTGTTTGGAAAAACGCAGGCGTGCCGGGGAAAATGCAGGCGTAGCTGGGCGAATGCTGGATGGGTGTGTGACGTCAAAAGCCAACCCTCCAACGTTAGAATCAATGCACACAAAGAGTAACTACAGGGCTGGTCTTGTTTTGCCCAAAATGTTTTTGCATGCACTCTGCTGCACAGGCGTTCGCACTTCTGCAAAGTGAAAATACACTCCCCGGTGGGTGGCGACAATGCATTTGCACGGCTGCTAAAAACTGCTATCGAGCGATCAACTCGGAATGACCCCCATTATCTTTTATTTGGGTAGGATAGTGCTGGCTAAGATGAAGCTCTACCCTGATTGCACCGCCTCTTCTAGACCCTCCCTATTACTGTCGACTACAATTGCACTGATGGTTCAGTCAGTTTGTCTGGAGATGCAAGCCAGCACAAGTTAGCTTTCTCAACCTTCATTGCCCTACCATCAATGGTGGCAATGGGTTTCCTGACATTCAACTCTACTATTATGCAACAGACTTGAGTGAGATTGTAACCTGGTTTTTGACTTCTCATGTACCTAGGTGGGTCACTGTAACATTCCTTCTATGTCTTCCATTGTTGGCGTCTCTGCCTTTGATAGACCCAAACCGGCATGAACCCATCCGGTTATAGCTTTTACATGTTCTATCTGGGATTACTGTATCATTTACTACGAATCCACCTCCTCTCTGACCTCATTACTACTCTCTGGCAAAATCCAGCATTATGCCCAGTTTCAGTCATACTCGAGAGTTAACCTGGATTAAGTGACGGTTAGGTTAGTATCCTCGATTCCTGCAGTTGCAACTCAATGGACTGTTTGCAGAGTAAGTTTGGTATACCTATCATTAGCTGTTTTGCCTACATTCAAGTCTGACATTTTATTGACCCTCTCCTCCATAACTCTGTTACTAAATCTTTGACTCCATTTGTAATAGGGTATGCATTGTAAACTCACACAAATTACTTTGAAAAAGCTCACAACAATAGATCAGCTTCTAGTAGGCAAGTTCAATGTGACACTCAACTGAAAAAAAAATAAAGTCACAGAAGCCCAGTTACAGTAATTAAATATATCTAAATACAAATACAAGTTTAAAAATCTATTTACATTCATTTGACCCTTAAATAGTGTGCCCAAATTTAATTAAAAAAAAAACATTGCCAATAATTTGCACACTAAAGAGTGTACCCATATTTAAGTAAAAAAACAAACAAAAAACAATAATGTACCCCATAAAGAGTGTACTCACATTTAAGTTAATAACCCACTACCCAGAATGTAACCTGTATTTAGACAAATAATTTACCATACATTAAATATAATGACAGACACAATAATTTTTAATAAACATTTTACTAAACATCAAAAGGGTAAAAGTCAAAACAAACACAAATATAAAATAAACAATTATGTTTTAGAGTCAACCCCCTCTGCCCCTACCTGCCCCTTTAGGCACACCTCCACTTGTACACACTGTGGCTAGGGGGAGTGACTGGTGAATCTGTTTGGGAGGAAGTCTTCTGGCTGCTAACACTTGACATATAGGGAGCTTTTTCTTTTGGCCCTTTGGGATGCTAACTCTTTTAGGAGGCTGATTAGCCTTTTGTGTCCTAATTGCCTGAGTCTTTTCAAACATGCGCATATCAAAGATATGTGCCATCCTCAGGGCCACCATGGGGGGGGGATGTGGGAACTGGTGTTCTGGGCCCTTACAGAGAGGGGGGCAACCGCCAATACTTGTAGAGCTGCACCAGTCTGCGAATCAACAGCAGTCTTATGTACAAGGAGGACTTCTTAAAGCTAGCCTTATCTGCACATCAACTCTCTGTAAACCATTCCTTAGGTCCGCAACACACCACCTTTATGTAACGTCACAATTAATGACATCACATAGGGATGGAGCAATGCAGTAGAATCTTTTTTTGTGACAAAGGTTCCCTATTTATTTTGTCAGTCATGGGCCCCATAATTTCTGATGACAGCCCTGGCCATCCTAGTTCAGGCCCCCTGGGCCACTCTAGTCACATAATTCAATCTGCGCAGTTGGTGATGATGGCATTTATCTGCACAGTTTGAGTCTGCATAAATGTGGCTTTGACTTGGTTAAAACAGTTCAGGGACTGTGCTACAGTATTTCCTCCACAAGTGAGGTGCTCTGAGATGTGGCCTGTGGCAGGGCCTACTGCTGCTGTTTTGTCTGTTTGGTGATGGCTGCTGCTGAGTGGTCGGCTGGAACCACCAGAACAACTAGTGTCAGGGTCATCTCCTACTTCTCATTCAAATACTTCACCAGGACGACCAGTCTAGGTAGAAGCACAGAAGAAGTACCTGGGATGAGGCAGCAGAACAAGAGAAGTACCTGAAAGAAGATATTAATGGTAATTGGTAAGTGAACTTGTACTGTACAAAATACACTGTTACTAGTCATTTTGACTACCTAACAATGCATGTGATAAAGATATCTATGCGTGAACAAAGGAGCATTACATTTTCCAATTCCCCACAATACAAGCTTTTTTTTTAGGGGGAAATTTGAATGGGCAGTTTGTTATAAGTTACAGTACTACTTTACGTATCAGTATAATTTAAGTATTGCACTATAATTTTTTAAGAATAAAAACACTGATTATGTTTGTGGCAGAATTACTACATTATTTAATGATTGCAGATTTTAGTGTCACAATGGTAATGGAATTAATGTTATGTGACAATATTGTTTTATTGCAGAGGCCTGCTGACCCATAAGATTATTGTAATGGTTTTTTTTTTTTTGTTTGGCACTCACCAGTCTCATCTTCCGCAATTTGAGGTTGACACCTTTTGGCAGGAGCCTTCTTCCTTTGTGGGGATGCTGATAAATGCAAAACATATAATTAAGGGTATTTCAAGGTATTACAAGTGAATTCTTGTGCAGCCCTGCTATGCTAAAAAAGATTCCTGTAAAACAAGACCAAGGTAAGAGTTACTTAACCTGTGCGATCGACACGCCTGCGTTGGACTCACCACTCCCCGAAAATGGTGAATATCCACCCCGAAATGCCTCCCTGCTGTCAATCTTTTTGCGATCGCGCTAGCGATCACTTTCTTCTTTCTTCTGGTCATTGCCCGGTGACTGCTGTCGCTGGGCAATGATGTGCATGCACATTGCGGGCGCCGCGCAGCCGCAGTCCCGACCCGTTTGCACTGCTGTTAAAACCAGCAGTGGGTAAATGGGTTGGAATGACCCCACTGTCCCACATCGCAGACTGACAAATAAACTTAAAAGCTTGGGATTGGATACTAAGATGGTTGAATGGATAAGTTGCAGAATAGAAAACAGAGAGTTGTAGTAAATAGAGTGCATTCACAGGAGGAAAATGTTACCAGTGGAGTACCCCAGGGATCTGTACTTGGACCAGTTCTTTTTAATATCTTCATAGGTGATATTGCAAATGGCATTAAAGGGAAAGTACTGTATTACCTTTTGCAGATGACACAAAGGTATGCAACAGGGTAGACAGTAGACACACCAGGAGGGGTAAAACAAATGATTGAGGATCTAGAGGAATGACTTGAGGAATGTCCAATAGCATGGCAATTACAGTTTAATGACAAAAAAATCAAAATCATGCACTTGGGTCTCAAAAATCCAGAGTCACTATTTCAGGTGACTTAAAGGCATGTAAGCAATATAACAAATCAATGTGTTAGGCTAGTCAGATGCTTGGTTGCATAGGGAGAGGAATCAGCAGCAGAAGGAAAGAAGTAATAATGCCACTGTATAGGTCATTTGTACGTCATGATCTAGAATACTGTGTTCAATTCTGGAGGCCATATCTTAAGAAGGATATGAATACATTAGAGTCTGTACAAAGAATGGCAACTAAAATGGTGCATGAAATACGTAACAGAACATATCCAGAAAGACTAAAAAATCTCAATATGTATAGTTTGGAACAGAGAAGGGAAAGGGGGGACATGATAGAAACTTTCAAATGCATCAAGGGCATCAGCAAAGTCCAGGAGGGAAACATTCTTCAAAAGAACATGCACTGAAGCTGGAGGGAGGTAGGCTCATGGGAAATTTGAGGAAAAATTACTTCACAGAAAGAGTAGAGGACAAATGGAATAGCCACCCATCAGAGGTGGTAGAGGCTAAGACAGTAGAGCCATTTAAACATGTATGAGATAGACATAAGGATTTCCTTACAAATAAATAAGGAACAAATAAAGTTTGAGGTAAAAATATGAAAAAAAGGGGCAGACTAGATTGGCCAAGTGGTTCTTATCTTCCGTCAAATTCTATGTTTGTATGTTACATTCTGTAACAGTTTTTGAAATAAAAAAAGGACAGTTCACACTGATTTGGGTTAGTACAGTTAAAAGGGGGGCATTTGTTTGTTTACTCACCAGGATGCCTATTGGGATGGTGAATGGTCGTTGTCCTCTATGTGGGTGCCAGACAGTATCTCAGATGGGATGACCTACTTGAGTTCCTCCTCATAGCTGGTAAAATGGATGTGAACTGCTTGCCCCCCCCCCCCTCTCCATTCTTGCCCTCGTTGTGAAGCTCCTTGGTCATCTTTGCCGTAATATGCACTTCACATCATTGAAATTTATCTTTACATTGCCCACTTCACGACAGCAGGAGCTGACCGCATTCATTGCATCTGTGATGGACTGCCACATTTGCTTCTTGTGGGCTGTGGTGGTCTTGAGTGCATGAGCACCAAGAAGTTGTGGAGTACAGCCATCATAGCATAGACCAGTGCACAGTTATCTTCATATGAAAAACGTATACGGTATTTCTGCCAGTGTGTTTCTTTCCAGGTGAACAAACAGGTGGCTCTGAATACACCACCTCCTCCTTCTCCACCTTCTCCCCCAGCTCCTCAGTACTATCCTCCACCTCACAATCATGCTGGGCGAGGATCACCTTTTCCTCCTCCTCTTGGCTCTCCTCACTCCTTGTTCTCAGTCTGAAAGACATGCTGCTGGTAGCAAACACAAAGTAAACTCTCTTATCTTTTAATTGGCAAATAATACTCCACTCCTACCCTGTCTCCTACAAATAACACTCCATTCCTACAAACCTATCAAATATCAAAATGACCAAGATGTGACTTATAAAGGGGCTGTAAGGTACAACTCAAGTGACTTTTGGGTGCCAATGGTGGACTTTCTTTTAAACTGTACAACTCACAGCATTCTTGCAGGCTTCCCCATGCCAAATCTCACCTGATGTTGCACATGAGTTATGTAGACCCCAGAAAACTCACACCCTATTACATTGTGCGAATTGCGGGACAAACTAGCACCAAACTTGAACTCTATTATATCTAGCCCTTGGTATGTGATGTGGGAAAGGATCTCTAGGTCTCCAATTGATCCATGATTAAGGGAAATGCATATAAGATCTACTATAAATCATACCTGGTACCTGCCTGTATAGCGAAATGTACAACTCTGCCTCAGATCAGTGCTGGAGGGGATGGGTACTTTCATACATATCGGGTGGTCATGCCTGAAGATAGCCCAATTCTGGGATGAGATTACCTGTTTTTTTTCTCAGAAGTTCACCCTGGTTTTTTCTCATTGGCTGCCCACTAGATGGACTCAACGCGTATGCTGATAAACTCTCCCTGCATATTGTACATGTGGCTCGATGTTTGATTGCTAATTATTGGAAGCGTAGTGACACATCTTCTCGTTAGCAACTCATGAAAACTGCTAATAAATAATTAATAAAATTTGTCATTTTGCAGCCATGAAGAAAATATGTGCTTACTGCACTTATACAATTCCTCCCCTAAATTGATAACGGTTTAGTGTGACTGGTTTAAATATAACAATTTTACAACTCATGGGCTTTTCAGACCTCCTGCTTTAATGCTAAAGGACCTCCTCCGTGCCATTGTCATTCTTGGGGAATTTTTTACCTTTTCTCTCCTCTGTAATATGGACAAGGATTAGGCTTCTCCCTCTTCCTACCCATCCATCCTCTCATTTTCTTTTCTCCTTCCTTCTCCTACAGGTTTAGTATGAAATACCTAGAGTCAAAATCCAAACAACAATTGACTGACGGTCAAAATCCCGACAAGGTCAAAATACTGACATTTAAAATACCAACAAGGTCAAAACACTGACATTTAAAATGTTGACAGGTCAAAAAGTTGACACAAGTTTTTCATTGTTTATTATGTGTGTATGTCAACATAGGTCGACATGGACACCATATAAGTGTACCGGGTCCCCTCATGTGGCTCGCTTCGCTCACCATGCTTCAGGCACGGAGCCTCACTGCGCTCGGCACACTCTTATATTCCCCCTCCAGGTCCACTGGGATGGTAAAGTATGAACTAGTCGGTTTCAATGAAAAAAATTATGAAAAACTCTCATCAACTTTTTGACCTGTCAACATTTTAGATGTCGATATTTTGACCTTGTCGGTATTACATATGTCGGGATTTTGACCATGTTGGGATTTTGAACTTGTCGGGATTTTGACCTCCGGTCAATGGTTGTCGGGATTTTGACCGTCGGGATTTTGATTTTAGATAAATTGACCACATCCCTTTTCCTACACATCCTCCTCCATTTTTCACATTTCTCTTATATTTTCATTTTATGATATGCAGTGTTACTTTTGACCCTTTTTACTTCATGCCCTATTATTGAGTGATTTCTTATCTCTCTCTACCCATTGCATTTTAGCTCGATACTACAATTGTTGATTCATATTTCTACTGTATGTATTTTTCTGTATTCTATTTTGTATGCTGCTGATGTTTTACTTGCTTTCACACATCTCTGTATCATCTTTTAAGTATATTATTAGAACTTTAAATAAGGCAAAAAATTGATACATATGGTTTAGAAATAGAGTTTTGCTTGTTATATTATGTTTTCTGCATTTTTCTTTATCTACTATTCAATTATCAAGAATAAAACATTTTTAAAAATCAGGCAAACCCATCCAAAACTTTCAGAGGAACTTCCATGAACCTGACTGCACTATTTTTCTTGAGTCAGAGATCCTTCACCTATATCAAGGAGCTAAAATAAGTGGGACATTGTGTCCTTTGGATTACGGATTGCATAATCCACTGTCCAACTAAGCCTGATCTGCTTTATGCAGGAATTGTACATCCTGAGAATATTTCCTTTTTTTCATCCCTAAAATGTCCTGTTAAGTCCTTCTTGGTATACCTTGGTTGTAATGTCATTTTCCATGTCTGAACTGGAGCACCTAGCGTGTTCTTTTTGGGGGCCCAGCTATTTTTGCTTATTGTCTTCAAGCGGTAGTTTCTATCTGGTCTGCCCTCTGGGCTCAAGTAACCCTTCATCTGGCATACCTCCATAATACCAAGAATTCTAGGACATACTGTATTCAGCAAAAATGAAGCTGTGATTCTTTCTCCTCACTGTATTTATAACTATCCTATTGACTGAGTTCTTGGTAAAAATCCTTCCAGGGTATTGGTTTATCCAATCTCCCTTCACAAACCCTAGTCCATGTTGGATTATATAAAGGAATATCTCCAAAATTATTCATCCTTCCATCATCATCCTGGCTGGAGATTGATTCTTCTTTGTGAAGAAGGATATAGATGTGTCCACATATACTTTTTCTATTTTGCTCAATTAGGCACGCCATGCATAGCACAGCTAAGCTTTTTTCTATGAGTAGCAAGTGAATGAATTTTACATTTTTTTTTGCCATAATAGAATATGTATAGTGTAACATATTAAAGAAGCAAATTAAGTAAAATCCCAAAGCATGGCTAAATCTCATAGTCTATGGGATTCCAAGCTGTGCCATGCATGGCAGGAAAAGGGAAAGGTGTATGTGGATACATCTGTAGGTCATGTCAATCTGGCATCAAGTACAGGGTCTTAACCATATAACCATCACAAATTGCTACCTCTTTTCCTCATAACTGAATTCATCAATCAGAACAAAGGTGATGCAATAATCACAAAATTGGATCTATAGGCAGTATGCAATCTCATTAGAGAAGTGGATGAGAGGATAGCAGCCTTCAATAGTCATGATGGCCACAGGTATCTACTGTAGTTTTTGGACTTTGTAATGCCCTAGTCATCTTCAAAGCTTTATTAAGATTTGCTGTGATTTATTTCTCAGTAGTGGTCCATCTAGACGGATATCTTATCCTCCCACAGGAACAATATCAGAGAAGTCCTCTCCCAGTTACTGTATAGCAGAATAAACTTTACTGCAAACTCGACAAATGCCTCTTTGAATTAGACTCCAATACTTTGCTGGGTTACACTTGCAGTGGTATCTAAATGGACCCATAGAAGATGTAAGTCATCATAAGATAGTCCCAATCCACAAATAAGAAATCACTACAGTGATTTCTAGGGTTTGACAATTACTTTCGAAAGTTCATACATGTTATTCCTTGCTGGTAGCTGCCATCATGACCCTGACAAAAAAGGCTTCCAACTCAAGTATACAGCCAGAAGAAGCCATCTTAGCTTTTCTAAACTTGAAGATAGCTTTCACTTCCACTGCAGTGCTGAAACAACCAGATGTGTCTCATCCCTTTTACAGTACATTGAGGTTAATGCCACTGATGAAAGTGTTGGAGCTGCCCTTTTCCAAAGGTTGGGTGGTGAAAAACTCTTTCCTTGTAGTTTCTATTCCAAATTCCTGCCAGATATACAAAAAAATTACACCATCAAATTAGCCCTTATTCAACCTTTCTGCAAGAATGAAAAGCACTATGTTGCTCCCTCATTTGGAAATGTTCTAGTATATTAAAGGTCACCTACTATAGCTATATTAGAGTGTATTCTGATATACAGTATGTTAAGACTTTGGTATTTTTCACCTAACAACTGTGCTACATACAGTTACAGGCCAATTAGTATGAAGAATATAACTTTTTAGTAGTGTTCTGGCAAAGGATATTATTATGTTTGTCAGATGCGTGTATAAGCAGTTTCTAGCTCATTATTATGTATTAGTATATCACCTTAATATATTACCATACAATTGTACTGTACTTCTCTATTGAACATATACAATATAAACATCTTTTTATAAATCTAAATCTCAGAATATCTTCAGGGCTATTCATTGTAACTATTAGGGAGTCATAAAATATATGTATTTACTAGATAGTTATAGTGTACAGTATATGGGTAAAGTGCATTTTGTGTCCAATTTAATTGATTAGTTTCTCATATCTGCATATATATTGGAATCCCTCTGAAATACTAATGGATTAATCATATAAAAATTGTATCAGTGTTTGACTGTCATAGATTTAAAAGTTTTTAATAATATGAACATGTGTAAATTATAGAACAATAAATCCCAAAAATATTTAAGGAGTTTTAGTTACTGAGATGAGCTTTGAGAAAGTCTCTTTTGATAGAGATGAAATGCGTCAGTGATGACATGTTGTTTCCCTGAACATCAGCTTACAAGTGATTTTATCTTTTAGCTCTCTTGAGCAAATGTAGAATGCAATTGTGGCTATAAGGCCACAGGTAGACCTTTAGGGTGGTGAGGATAACGATACAAGCATGCCATTTGTTACAGGGGGACACATTGGGGTATATTTACTAAAAGTAGATTTGGGGTATAGTTAAAATTGACCAGAATAGAACCAACATCCCCTACAAAATTGAATACAGCGTTTCTATTCCAAAAAGCTCATTTACTAAAAGTCAATTTTGAATTTCATTTTAAAATCACTGGGTGATGGGAGCTCTATTTGTAGTACTAAATGTGTATTAGTCACAAGAAATTAGAGATGACCGGTTCGGTAAGTTGAGATCCGAACCCCCCCGAACTCACGTGGTTTACAAGGGTCCAAGGCAGCCTCGGTTCTTCCCGCCTTACTCGCAAAACCTGAACGGGGGAAAACGTCATCATCCCGCTGTCGGATTCTCGCGAGATTCGGATTCCATATAAAGAGCCGTGCATCACCGCCATTTTCACTTGTGCATTGTAGATTGTGCGGAGAGGAAGTGGCTACATTCTCTGCCTGAATAGCCCAATATCAGCTAAATATCAGCTCAATATCTGTGCTCAGTATCAGTGCTGCATTGTGGTGACCAGTATATAGTAGTACAATACAGAAGTCCATTGCTATATTTTGCTGCTCCGTGTCAGTTCTAGTATCCTGAACAGTGCTCAATATCTGTGCTCATTATTATCATTGTTGCATTATGGTGACCAGTATATAGTAGTACAGTACAGTAGTCCAGTGCTGTTCTCGCTGCCCAGTGTCAGTTCTAGTATCCTGAACAGTGCTCAATATCTGTGCTCAGTATCAGTGCTGCATTGTGGTGACCAGTATATAGTAGTACAGTACAGTAGTCCATTGCTGTATTTTGCTGCTCCGTGTCAGTTCTAGTATCCTGAACAGTGCTCAATATCTGTGCTCATTATTATCATTGCTGCATTGTGGTGACCAGTATATAGTAGTACAGTACAGTAGACCAGTGCTGTTCTCGCTGCCCAGTGTTAGTTCTAGTATCCTGAACAGTGCTCAATATCTGTGCTCATTATCATTGCTACATTTTGGTGACCAATATATAGTAGTACAGTACAGTAGTCCAGTGCTGTTCTCGCTGCCCAGTGTCAGTTCTAGTATCCTCATCAGTGCTCAATATCTGTGCTCAGTATCAGTGCTGCATTGTGGTGACTAAAAGTCCAGTGTCTTGTGCTGCATCTTGCTGCTGTAGGGTGCTGTGGTAGTGTCCTGTCACTGTGAATAGGTCATCATCATTCCAGTCACAGTGGTATCTGGTATCTATCTAGTGGTATCTAATTCCAGACATTACTGCCGTCTAATTCCAGATATATTACTGGTATATAATTCCACACATTAAAAAGAGGTTTTGCCAAAACGCGTCCGAATCCAAAACACGACCGCGTAACCGAATCCAAAATCAAAACACAAAACCCAAAAAATGCCCAGTGCACATCCCTACAAGAAATCGTCCAAAAATCAACCAAAAATTTATAAAAATCAATCAAAATTTTGACTCAAAATAGACAAAATTATACAAAAGCATTCCTATTGGCCACATGCATTGTCACATGCACTGTATTACCCACAAATACCGTTATTCCTGTGCTAATTTGGGTATCCACATTTTTTTTAATCATCGCTGTGTCTTTAAATGCCATGATTTATGCAACCAGAGTGCCCCTCTTGCTTCTCTCTCGTGTTTTTTTTCCTACATCTTAAGGTTTCAGACAATTTCACATGATTTAAAATCAAATAGACTTGTTTCTGGTGGTTCTATTGAAAATGATGATTTTGGGTCGATTTTAAGTCTATGTTCAAATCGACTATTAGTAAATATGGGGTAGGAACTGAACTCTATGTTAAAGTATTGAAAGTTCTATTGTAGTTCTATTTAAGTGTAAAGTTCTATTTCAGATGGTTTTGAGACAAATTTGAGCCAGTTTTGCCTTTAAAAAATACCTTACAGTCAAATGCACCACCAAATTACCTCAAAATCACTTCAAAATGGACTGAAACTGAACTGAAATTGACTTTTAATATATATATCCCATGGTCTACTAGACATGCCAACAAGCTAGACACCCTCTAGGAATTTTTTTATTTTTTGCAAATATTATTAAATAAGCTGTTAGATATGTTTTATGTGCCTAATCATTTAATACAATCAATTGATAATTCCTGTGGAATTTTTCTACAGTTCTAAAATATTATATATGGTTCATTCTGTTTACTCTGTGATAGATCTGTTGAATGATTTTTTAAATATAATGTTTTTGTATGATTATATTGAAATCTATGTTTATTTGATCGCCCAATATTCTGGAAATCTGGGGTGGTGAAGTAATAGACTACATATACTGGCCCATGTCAGCAACCAGTGACACATTTCACTGATATACAGTTCTTTAGAGCTTTCCTTTTATATTTTTAATTTTACTCATATTTTTAGAGTAAAAAAAACTTGTTTTAATTGTGTGTTATGTTTTAAAGTTGTATTACTAATTGCTGCTAGATATTTTATTGGTTCAGAAGCATATTTACTTTCAGATACATCTTTTGTTTTACCTTGACAAATTTGTGTCTGTTCATTGAGTGAGGAAGTGAATACTCAGCATAAAAAAACATTTCACCAATTGTTCCAGAGTGAAGAATTGAACCCCCAGATATTGCACTACCATTTACATAAACATTTATACATTCTTTATCCTACATATTGGGCAATCTCAAATATTTATTTACTCCTTACACAAAAAGATAGTGTATTACTATTCACCATCCCTAATTAGAGCCCTTAATAAACCAGGGTGGCAAACTGTATATGTTAATGCTCACTTAGAAAAGGAGTTTTTTTTTTCAACACAAATATCTCATTCACTAGCATTACTTGGGATTCTCTTGGAAGGTTCCTTATTTTTAAAGGGCTGCAGTATCATTTAACCTCACACCTGTACTATGTGGTTTCACTCTAGAGGAGCCAGTCAGACCTTTTTCATTCACTTGTGCACATGCTGTAGTAATTGGCATCGCACACTGTGGGGAACCCAGAAGAACACAGGACCATAGGAATATGCACCCCCATTCTGCCAGTGCTGTGGACTGCTTCTGAATTACAGACAGAGCTGTTTACATCATTATCATCAGCACATATGGGCCCCATTTTTCTCAATGGTCCCCTCATAAGTGCAGCCCTTGTACTCACCTGAAGGTGGTCCTGTGACTTTTTCAGGCCAGATGTGTTCGCACAGGAAAATAAAATATATTATTATGTGTACCAGCATTGTGGGTATATTAAAACGGGTGTGGTATGCGTGACCGGCACTCAGGAGACTGGCGGTCAGCATAACCATGCCGGTATCCTGGCTGCAGGCTGCCGGCGGTGGGGGGTGCGAGCACAACAGTCCAGTTGTTGGCTTGCTGTGCTCAGCATGCTGCAAACTTGGTGGTGACCTGCAGTCACCACAGGTTCTATACTCACTCTATGGGTGTCATGGACACCCACAAATGGGAATAGTCCTTGTTGGTCAGCATGCCGACCATCATGATTGTGAGGGGGCTGGATGTAGTGGGAGGTATTGTCACCGGCGGTCTCCTGACCACCGTTCACATAACTACATCCCATTTAAACACATACATATAAAGGTGAGATTTAGATACCTACTATACCATAATCAAAAATAATATTATATGTAGCTTGAAATACGCACATCATCCCATCAATGAATACTTTACATGTATTTATAAAATACTGTATATGTATTTCTATGCACATGTGAAAAGGCCCTTAAATCCCAACTAACAGGCATTATATAAAAATATTCTGCTTCAGTGTTAAATTCAATATACATTTTTACATTTATTCAGATACTTACTCCTCCACAACTTAAACAAAGAGTTAATATAGTTTTTGAGCTCCGTTTTCCTGTTTAGGAAAGGCATGCTGAGTTTAGTGTACAATTCTAATCTCAATCAGAATGGAAATCATCTGCAAACCATGGTTAAGTTGGCTTCTTAATATGATGTTGGGAGATCACCTACGGTTTCCAGTAAAGAAAAGTAAATAGCTACTTGAAGTTGCATATTAAATTGTTGATTTCTGTACACACATCTGAGTTGGCTGACATAGATAGACTATTTTATGCTTCAGTAGCTTCCAGGTTGTTTATATTAGATGTGCCTCTTTCCCTGGAGACTGGAAAAAGATAATCCATTATAAATATATATCTTCTTCTAACAAATAGGAAAGGATGCACTGGCATGACACTTAAATCTTGGCGGTATCTTACCACACGTTTGTCAAAAATGAACTATGTATTTTAAGGTCCCTTGCTGCAGCTTAGATCACCCATGCCTTTATATATTTCAAAACTGTTACATAATAACATAACATTCTTAATACTATCCTGGCAGTTCATGATTTCAGAACAAATGCATTACCTACCTTTCTACAGAGTGAGTATTAATATATCTGCAAACGTTTTATACAAGGCCGTAAGTCTTTTTATACATGACAGCTACTAACAATAAAGGGACACTGGTTCATGCCTACTGGGTAGAATAAGGTACATTTAAAGCAAGGTGATACATTAAAAGTATTGTTAGTATTTGTACCAAATTCTACAGTTTCTAACAAAAAAATTGTGATTGTATTATTAAATATCCTTATGTTATTCTTATTTTCCAAGATTGACATACTGTAGGAACAGTGCAAGAACAGAAGTGGCAATCACCCTACCCAACACACATACACAGATGAAATGACATACACATATATGCATGCACTGGGGCTGTTTCGTGACCCCCATGTTTTGGTTTTTAATCTGGACTAATTTTTGCATTTTGGTTCTGGTTTTGCAAAAACACCCTTGTGTGTTTTGGTTTTGGATCTGTTCTATATTTTTTTAAATGCTAAAAACAGCTAAAATCATGTAATATGCACCTGTTTTGGTTCCTACAGTATTACTAACCTCAATAACATTAATTTCCAGTCATTTCCAGTCAATTTTCACCACCTCACAGCTCACAATATTGTTTTCACTAATATTGGCCAAAGGCTAGCTGGCTAAACTAAGCAACGGAGCACAAACACATGGTAGTTTATAATATATCTATGAAACATTGCCACACAGCAGTGGCAGACAGGATAATGGCAGTTTAATAAGCTATATGACACCAAAGAAAGTAATCAAGATTCTTCACATTAATCAAGAACTAGCTCAGCCACCCTAGAGCAGCAGAGGGAAATGGAGGTGGAGTATGTAGTGGACTGTAAGAGAATGAGTAAGAGAATGATAGATTGATCGAATAGATTATTAAAAAAATAAAAGTGAAATGTGGACTATATCTACATCTGTTTTGCAGCAACTGAAAAGAGAAAAGGCCACAAAAGAATACAAGTAAGTTTGCACAAGGGCCTCCATATTGCCTTTCTTTGCTCCCAGTAATAAAAGTGACTGTCTGAATTACCTATTTGTGCACTGTCATTAAAATAATCTTCCAATATGCTATGTGACCGTATCAGATGGAGTTACAGTAGATGTGTCACTGGAGTTACAGTAGTGGTGTCACTAATTTTGGGCAATTCTTTTAGACTCGACCCAGTGAGTCACTGTATCAAATGGAGTCACAGTAGAGGTGTCACTGGAATAACAGTAGAGGTGTCACTAATTTTGGGCAATTCTTTTAGACTCGACCCACTGGGTCTTTTGGGAATGCTCAGTTTTTTCTGGTGGCAGCAGTTGCAGGAGAAACTGAAGGAGAAGATATCATCATGTCACGTGCCAGTTCAGCTCACAACTTTCTCACCAGGAGCCTTTTGCATCTCATAAGATCTGGGTCAGTTGGAAAAAAACACATGACATATGACTTAAACCTAGGATCAATTATGGTCGCCAAAATGTATTGATCCAATACCAAGATGTTGACAACCCTTAGATCCTGGCAAAGTGAAAAAAAGGTCGTGATCTACAAGTCCGACACAATGGAATCCCTTTGTTCTATCTCCTTCAGTTTCTCAAGCTGCTTTTCCAAAAGTCTAATTAGGGGAATTACTTGACTCAAGCTGGCAGTGTCTGAACTCACTTCACAGGCGACTACTTGGTTTCAGCACCTTGAATAACACAGAAAGTATTCTCAAATGCATTGGACTAAGGTACATTCCCCCTGCTCTCCCTATGTCATGGCTTGTTGTGTAGGTTTGGATGACTTTTTGTTGTTTCTCCATTTGCTGAAGCATACTGTATAAAGGATGAGATTCTACATTATTAGTACCTCTTGCTTCAGTTGGTGGCATGGCAAATTGAACTGCTCTTGCAGTCACTGGAATCATCTACATGCAACTGCTGAATTCTGAAAATGGAGTGAAATTTTTCGGACCACAGACAGCATCTTCTGCACAAACCTGCATTTAAAAAACAAAATCTGTACCACCAAGTTGATTATGTGAACAAAGCACTGGACATGTTTAAATTCAACCATCTGTAATGCTCTCACAATATTTGTGGCATTATTAGAAATGACAAGTCTGAGGAGAGTCCAAGTGGGGTAAGCCATTTTTCTATGACATCCCCTAGTTTTCCTAAGAGTTTGCACTGGTATGCCTATTAGTGAAGCCGGTGATATGGAGAGTAGCCTGCCTGTGAATGATTTGGCATTTTGAATTACATGCTGCTGCTGCTGAAGGCATTACACCCACTCATTGGTCTGTCACAGTCATGTTATCTTTAGATTGACCAGTACTGCTTGTCCACATATCTGTGGTTATGTGTACAGTGGGAACAATGGCATTTTGTAGGCCAATAATTAAGGGATGTTTACATCCTGGTACAGATGATGAATTAATTTTCTAGTAAAATGAAATTGAGATGGAATTTGGTAGAGGGACACATGACCTCAATTAACTGTCTAAAGCATAATGCTTTAATGGGGAACAGCAGCATTAGAAGTCCGAGCACTGATGGATTCTTATGATAAATCCTGGATAGGGGAGACAATTACCCTTGTCAAATCAGATGATGAAGATGTCGGTGGTAGAGATTGCAGGTGCAGGCATCTAGCTGAGAAAAGGGAGCTAACTGATGCTGGACTGCTTGTTGTTATTTTTTTAGCATAAGTTTCTTATTTTGCCAAAAACTTTGCATGAACTCACTGGAAATGGAGGTTCCTAGACAGCTAAGGTCCCTCCCTCTACTTACTGTGGTTTTACAAACACTACAGATGGCTTGACAATTGTTGTCGGGATTTGGATAAAAATAATTCCACACATAAGAGGTGGATTATTTGGTTTTATGCCAAGCATGATAAGGGCCTTCTCCTTATCATGGGCAGTAACTGCTTCCACTGGTGCCTGACTTACAAAAACAACATTCTCATCATCAACATCCTCATCATCAACCTACTCATTAGCACCAGCTACACTAATTTCCCCCTCATCCTATTGCACTTACACTGTAGCATCCTCAATTTCTATGACAGCATTTTTACTTTGCTGCTCATCCCCATATTTGCAGAGGGTGCTGAAATTGTGGAAGGAGTGCAGTATCAGAAAGGTCAGGCTCACACATAGCACTTGTGGACAACCTTTGTGCCGTTTCTGAACACAGAGTTTGTTCTTCTGCCTAAGTGTTCTTTTCAGCAGAGTGTGAAGGTTTTGCATTGTCATGTAATGCACAACAAAATGTCTGACTGACAGTATTGCAGACTCAGCAGTTGCAGACTCTGCCACTCAGAGATAAAGGCCAAGGCCTGAGCCTTTCTTTGATACTCTATGTGCAGTATATAGCACATTGGAAATATTATGTTTTTCTGCAGGAAAATTCACCTTTATAAGTGCTTTTTCTACTGAGCATAAGTGTTATTAAACACTGTATCACTGCTTGCCTGAAGTTTGCTGAACATGCATAAGTTTAAGCAAGTGCGCACCAACTGCGATGCACTGTGCAGATATTATTAACATGGTGACTCCGCCTGGACCTAATTACCATTAGTGTTCTTAAAAACAGTATTACTGCCTGCCAGTTTGAAGTTCAGAACTCACTCAAGTTTAAAAAAAATATATTTATTTTTCAGTATTTTTTTCAGCAACTGTTACTCACTGCACAGATAATAAGGCAGTGGCTTTGGACCTACTGGATCTACTGACCATTAGTGTTCTTAAATAAAGTATCTCTACCTGTCTGTTTGGAGTTCTGAACACATACAAGTTTAAAAAAAAAGTTTTTTTCTGCTAGTTTTAAACAAGTGACCACAAACAGTAGATCACTGTCCAAAAAAAGTTTTGTTTTTTTAGTTAATAGTACACAGTGTACATTCACACAATTTTCTCCAACCTCCTAATGTTTTTATTTTTATTACAGACTGTGTGACAAAGACAAACTGCTCACTGCCCCTGCTTAAGCCTTGAAAACACAATGCTCCCTCTACCTCCACACAGACACTGCAGCCCTGTCTTATTTAAAGACTTTGAGGGACACTGGGGTATATTTACTAAAATTCGTATTTTCCCGTCTGAGGTCAAAGTTCAATCACGAATGACATCGAAAGTGTAAAGTTGCAACTTTTTGAATTTATTACGACTAATTTACTAAGCTGTCGTATTCTGCATTTTCGGATTTACCGATGTCGATGTCATTCGTTTTTTTTTGCAGTGTTTTACGTGAGTGACTTGTAAAACACTGCCGACTTTAATACAATGAATCTCGGCCGGATCTGAGAGATCCGTGCTGGGCTTCATTGTGCACATTTTTTAAAGATGAAATCAGTGTTAAAATAAAAAAAAAATTGTGTGGGGTCCCCCCTCCTAAGCCAAACCAGCCTCGGGCTCTTTGAGCCGGTCCTGGTTGAAAAAATATGGGGAAAAAAATGTCAGGGGTTCCCCCATATTTAAACAACCAGCACCGGGCTCTGCGCCTGGTCCTGGTTCCAAAATTACGGGGGACAAAAAGTGTAGGGGTCCCCCGTATTTCTGAAACCAGCACCGGGCTCCACTAGCCAGATACATAATGCCACAGCCGGGGGACACTTTTATCTAGGTCCCTGCGGCCCTGGCATTACATACCCAACTAGTCACCCCTGGCCGGGGTACCCTGGAGGAGTGGGGACCCCTTCAATCAAGGGGTCCCCCCCCTCCAGCCACCCAAGGACCAGGGGTGAAGCCCGAGGCTGTCCCCCCCCCATCCAAGGGCTGCGGATGAGAGGCTGATAGCCTTTTTGTCAAAAAATGAATATTGTTTTTAGTAGCAGTACTACAAGTCCCAGCAAGCCTCCCCCGCAAGCTGGTACTTGGAGAACCACAAGTACCAGCATGCGGAGGAAAACCGGGCCAGCTGGTACCTGTAGTAGTACTACTACTAAAAAAATACCCCAATAAAAACATAAGACACACACCTTGAAAGTAAAACTTTAATACATACATCCACACCTCCATATACACATACTTACCTATGTTCACACGAGGGTCGGTCCTCTTCTCCATGTAGAATCCATGGTGTACCTGTTGAAAAAATTATACTCACAAAATCCAGTGTAGATGGCTCCTCTTTTAATCCATTTGTAATCCAGGTACTTTGCAAAATAAATAAAAAACGGACACCCGACCTCGCACTGAAAGGGGCCCCATGTTTTCACATGGGACCCCTTTCCCCGATTGCCAGGAACCCCCTCTGACTTATGTCTAAGAGGGTTCCATCAGCCAATCAGGGAGCGCCACGTTGTGGCACCCTCCTGATTGGCTGTGTGCTCCTGTAGTGTATGACAGGCAGCACACGACAGTGTTACAATGTAGCGCCTATGCGCTCCATTGTAACCAATGGTGGGAACTTTGTGGTCAGCGGTGAGGTTACTTTCGGTCAACCGCTGACCACAAAGTTCCCACCATTGGTTATAATGGAGCGCATAGGCGGTACATTGTAACATTGCCGTGTGCTGCCTGTCATACACTACAGGAGCACACAGCCAATCAGGAGGGTGCCAGAACGTGGCGCTCCCTGATTGGCTGATGGAACCCTCTTAGACATAAGTCAGAGGGGGTTCCTGGCATTTGGGGAAAGGGGTCCCATGTGAAAACAGCTTGCTGAAGCTTGCTGGGACTTGTAGTACTGCTACTAAAAACAATATTCATTTTTTGACAAAAAGGCTATCAGCCTCCCATCCGCAGCCCTTGGATGGGGGGGACAGCCTCGGGCTTCACCCCTGGCCCTTGGGTGGCTGGAGGGGGGACCCCTTGATTGAAGGGGTCCCCACTCCTCCAGGGTACCCCGGCCAGGGGTGACTAGTTGGGTATGTAATGCCAGGGCCTCAGGGACCAAGATAAAAGTGTCCCCCGGCTGTGGCATTATGTATCTGGCTAGTGGAGCCCGGTGCTGGTTTCAGAAATACGGGGGACCCCTACGCTTTTTGTCCCCCGTATTTTTGGAACCAGGATCAGGCGCAGAGCCCGGTGCTGGTTGTTTAAATATGGGGGAACCCCTATCATTTTTCCCCCCATATTTTTTCAACCAGGGCCGGCTCAAAGAGCCCGAGGCTGGTTTGGCTTAGGAGGGGGGACCCCACGCAATTTGTTTAAAAAAAAAAAAACACTTTCCCACCCCTTCCCACTGAAAAACATGCATGGATCTCATGGATCCGTGCATGCCTATCCAAACACGGGGAAAAAAAGCAGGTCTGGTTTTTTTTAGCACTTTTTCACGAATTGTATTTCAGCACAGCAGTGTTTGGCTATTGTCGGCAGTGTTTGTGATTTGCACTTTTTAGTAAATGACCAATTTCTACCAAATTGCAGGCGTATTTGACCGATGGTGTATTGATTCGTAATTTTTTCCTAGGACTTCCAAAATATTACGAATGCCCTCATCACTGCCGTGATTTGAGTTTAGTAAATTCCCGAGATGACACTTTGAAGAAAAAACATCATCTCGGTCAAAATCGGGACCTTAGTAAATATACCCCACTGTGTGACTCTGCAGTAGTTATCAGGTGCTACTTAGCAAACTTAATTTGCTTTCACTAAGAGCCCTGACTGCCTACACTACCTTTCCATTTGATCTCCATCATGAATTGGCACCCAACGATGAGAGAGGGACATTTATATGCAGTCCAATATAGGCAAGATCCAACACCAGGAAGATGACATTTTGTTTCATTTTGGGATCCGAGTCAGGCAGGAAGGTCTGCTTGGAAAGCTATAATTCAGTTAGGTTCAGTCTTCTGAAAACTGGATCTGCTTATCTCTAGCATGCACATTATCTGAAGCACTCCACCCCATTCGGAACCAGTGCCCTCACTTTCTCTTACCTTGGAAGACAGAAGTTGAAGTCTGCATCCTTTACTCCTCAGTCTGGTATTGAGCACTTGGCTGTGACATCATAACCAAGTGCCACACCCCCAGAATTACACTGATATGAAGGAGCAACGGCTATTAGTTATCCATGTAAAAAACCCTTCATGCTAGCAACTGGCATTCCATGTGTGAGCACCTTGAAGCAATCAAATTAATAGAAGAGTGGCATCTCACTCATTCATTATTATACTTTAGAAGTCCTATAACATTTGGCACACTAGGCAACTTTTCCCCCAGCACACTCAAATGTATGAGCATTTAGACTTGAACACTACATGATAATAGAAAATTCAGATATTTAATTGCATATACTGTATATGCAAAGATATGGTTAAGCCCTAAGTCACATCAAGGCTTCTCTGATTCTGGTGGTCCCTAAAACTGATGATAATAGCACCCACTCTTGGTCATATAATTGCTTATTGTTATGCTACATAATGATAGCACATACAAAATATATCTAAATTTAGAGTCAGCTGATCTGGAGTCACTATAAGATCCTCCAAGTGGCACTACAAGAATTAGTATACCCTCCAAATGCTGTTACCATCTACAGTATGTCTCTCAGCATCTGAAGAATACGGGATGTGGTTATGTGACCAGCGGTCGGGAGACCAGCGGTCACAATACCGATGCCGGCATCCCGAACCCTGAATATAATTGGCCTGTCAGCATGCTGACCAACAGGGACTATTCCAACTCGTGGGTGTCCACGACACCCATAGAGTGGGAATAGAACCTGTGGCGAGCGCAGTGAGTGGGCTTTGTTGCACAAGGGGGCTTTGTTGCACTCGCCCCCCCGCCAGTCACCTAACAGTCAGTATCCCGGCGTCAGTGTGGTGACCAGTGGTCTCCTGACTGATGGTCACACAAACCCAACCCAAAGAATACAGTACTATAATATCCAACTCATCCTTCCACCATAAATGTGCCACCAGGAAGGATTGATTATCTACTTCCGTGAGGTTGGTTCAGATGTTCCAAACAGTCTTAGTGAAGATAAGTGCACCCAAAAATACAAAAGCAACTCCAACCTAGCCTTCCAAAAGTCAAATGAATGACCAACAATCCATAAATCAATACATCATCAGAAACATTGTAAACACTTAGGTCAATGGGCAAAGGAAAATAGTAAAATAAAGTTAATAAACTTGAATTGGGATCATTTCTATGATAATGATTTTAAAAGCAGTATACAGTACATATAAACATAGTTACATAATGGAATGTATTAGGAAAATGGAGGGTAAGTGTGTAGATTGGGAATTTCAGAAAACACAACATAAATCAGTTAGCTGGACTATTATAAGACAGGGAAACAAAATAGATGATAATGTACAAGAACAGCAATAACAATATTATACCAAAAACAATACTTCAACAAACATAAAAAAGTTGTATCTAGTGCTTATAAAGAGAACATTTCTATTGGATAAGTGACATGATTTGTGGGATGCATGATTTGTGGGACAGAAAACCAGATGGATGCTGCAATGCTACTCCAAAATTAGTTTGTCCCAAATTCATGTGGAGAGAACCCAGTGCAAGCCATGCAGAGCTCTAAAATTAAATAAGGTAAGTGGCCAACCCTCTTCATATAATAACCAAGTGCCACCAACAAATGCTCTAAAAGACAATAAGAACTATCAGAAACAATAGGAACCTCTGGGAGCCACTAGTAGGAAACAATGGACTTCACCTAGCTGGTCACTTTTAAAAATATTTTGCACAGCACAGAACTCCCACCAATAGAAACAGAGCATGACTGCCACTGCTGTTTTAGATGGTGCAACCATTTCTGAAATTATAAATGCTCCATGAAATGCTGTTGAAAAGACAATAATTCCATTAGAAACACATCATTTTGTCCCCAGCCCCTCCCAATACACCTGTGAATAGATAGAAAATGCCATTATTTATCCTCGACTTCCTGTTTTAAAAAAATTACAGTTTTGGGGGTATTTTTAGGAAGGCATAACTCTGTGAAGAGGTTTATATAGGAGTAGGAAGACAGCTTTTCTTTCAGCTTAGGGCCTTTTAGGGTTAAGGTTTTTGAGAAAGTTATGTATTTCTTTTCATTTGGTAAAATATCCCCACATGTCAAAGAAGCAAAGATCTACTATGTTGTATAGCGAGATTAGTTCATCGAAATCAGTGGGTAAGTCCCGAGCAAATAACTCATCATTCAATTTTTCCGCTATGCCTTGCCAAAGGCTGCCAGCAGTGCCTTGTTATTCCACTTAAATTCTGTAGTTAATGTGTAAAACTCTATTGCGCACTGGCCCACCATGTGAGACCCCTGGCACATGCGCTGCAGATGTAGTTCTGACAGACTCATTAAAAATCCTTCAAGAGGGGGGGGGGTCACAAACTGAGTGTAATCAAATAGAATAGATTTGAATCTTTCCCAAAGTTCGTGACTCAGATACTAAAGTTTTTCCAGATAGCAGAGACACAACATAAGCAATCTTAGTTCTAGAAATGGGAATGTTTCTGTTTTGTAACTTAAAATGAATCCCACAATGATTGAGAAACCCCCTGCAGGATTTTGGGTCCCCATCATACTTGTTAGGAATGGGAAGGTGGTGTTGAGGGGTTGAGGATGTAGAGCTGTAACTCTTTTGTTTTTGGTCTGGCTTGGAATAAGGACCCTATCTATAAAGGGTGACTTCAATAATTTTTATCCAAGAGGAAAGTTCTTGGAAGAACTGTATCACTCGGCCTTGAGTTGCAACTTGCTTCTCCATCCATTCAGGCAGATTCTGTAACGAGTACATTCTTTAGGTTTGTCCACCTGCCAAGTCCATCGTTTCAGAACAATCTGACAAATCCTATGAGCTAAATACTGCAGCCATTGGCAAGCAATGTACCCTTGGTATCACCACCGCTCGCACACCCCTAGTTTCCACACTGATTGGTACCTAGAATTCTTAGTCTATAGGGAAAAGTATATTCATGGATAGATAACTTACTTGCAGACAGAAAATAGCTTACATATACATTGTGGGTAACACTGGGTCTTGGATTAATATTTTTATTAAATACTTTACAGATGGCTAAGTAATATAATTGAATATTTATTATTAAAGGGTAAAGGTATTGAGGAGCTCAAGTAGAAATGAAATTGAAGTGAAGCGCATAGCCTGCAGATTTTCAGTGACTTTGGCCTCCAAAACTCTGGATGCTAGCTGCTGTTTTAGCGGGAGGCAATTGCTAGACCACCTGTCAGGATCCCAGAGTTCACAATGCCGATATCCCGACAGATGGTGGAATATCTCCTCCGGAATCCGACCGCAACAGGCTTTTCTCCTTCTATGGGTGCCATCAACATCCATTTATTATTATTATTATTATCATCCTTTATTTATATGGTGTCACAAGGGTTCCACAGCGCCCAATTACAGAGTACATAAACAAATAATCAAAACAGGAAAATGGCAACTTACAGTTGACGATAATATAGGACAAGTACAGGGTAAATAAACATAGCTACATCAGCAGATGACACTGGAATAAGTATCAGGTGGCAGAAGACTGCTGGATTTGGTGTAGTTGAAGATTATTAAAGTAAGAGAAAGGATAAGCACATGATGGAAGAGGGCTCTACTCGTGAGAGCTTACATTCAAAACGAGTAGGCAATAGAGGGAGAATAGAACCTGTGGCAAGCGCAGCGAGCCACTGTGCCCGCAGCATGGTGTGCGCAGCGAGCCTGCAAGGGGCTTTCTAGCACTTGCCCTGCTGCTGGCATACTGGTTGCCGGGATCCCGCTGTCGGGATCATGACAGCTGGGATCCCGGCCACTGGTAATACATATAAATACTGTTTTAGCTTGGCCTATTGCAGTGTTTTGACATAAATAATTAAAAAAAATAGTATCTCCCTTCCCTAAAGTGTAGCCAGCATTAGCTGGAATATGCTACAATGTAATGCTTTACAGAGCTATCTAATGTATCAAATGAAAAAGATAAAAAAAATTATAAAAACTATTTAGATTTATTTATCGATTTATGAAACAATGAACATATCTAATGTGAGCATTCACAGCATTGGCAAAACCTGAATGAAGAAAATTACAACCAAGGGGAGTATTCAATAAGAGTCAGATCCATTCTGATATTCATTTGTCAGAATGGATCCAACATGCCTTATTCAATGAGAGGTCGAAAATGACTGTCGGATTTGTCCGTTCCCTGGGGGTCATTCCGAGTTGATCGCTATTTGATGCGCACACAAGCAGCGTTCGCACATCAGCTAATTCATCGCACAAATGCAAACAAACGCCCACCACGTACAACTGCAAATGAGCATGCATCAATGCACAACGTAGGTGTTTACTATTGTGCTTCGCATGGTAGCGGTGCATTTGCATGACTGCCAAACGCATCGCTACCATAACGAAGACTGTCGTACATGTGCTATTCCTTCGTTGGCTTGCACATGATCTTGTTGTTTTGCAAATATTCGCACAGTGGTGGTCATTCCGAGTTGTTCGCTCTGTAATTTTCATCGCAGCGATTTTCCGCTAATTGCGCATGCGCAATGTTCGCACTGCGACTGCGCCAAGTAAATTTGCTATGTAGATTGGTATTTTACTCACGGCATTACAAGGTTTTTTCTTCGTTCTGGTGATCGTAATGTGATTGACAGGAAGTGGGTGTTTCTGGGCGGAAACTGGCCGTTTTATGGGAGTGTGTGAAAAAACGCTACCGTTTCTGGGAAAAACGCGGGAGTGGCTGGAGAAACGGAGGAGTGTCTGGGCGAACGCTGGGTGTGTTTGTGACGTCAAACCAGGAACGACACGCACTGAACTGATCGCACTGGAAGAGTAAGTCTCGAGTTACTCAGAAACTGCACAGAGAAGTCTTTTCGCAATATTGCGAATCTTTTGTTCGCAATTTTGATAAGCTAAGATTCACTCCCAGTAGGCGGCGGCTTAGCGTGTGCAATGCTGCTAAAAGCAGCTTGTGAGCGAACAACTCGGAATGAGGGCCAGTGATAGGTTTTTTGGAAGTTTATCATCCCATTCCTTTGTAAATTAAGAAACCAATTAGGCAAAGGATTTGTAATGTGATTGTCCAATTAAGTGTTCAAAGTCTTCAAAATGAAGAGTTTGACAACCTAATTGCACAATAACAATTAGCAATTAAGGCCTCAAATTTGTGAAAACTAAATATTTTTAGGCCTCTGCTCAATACCACAGAATTAATCTTTGTAAAATCCCTGACTGACATAATGTACATTACACAGTTTCCCATACAGTATATGCTTTATTGTTTAAAATGGGGAGTGATAAACTACCAAACAATCACTCCTGTCATGTCACAGCCTTTGGTTTTTAAGTGTCAGTGTAGTTGATTAGCTAGTCATTTATCACTCTTCATTTTAACCCTTTACAATTGATGAAACAGCACTAGATATAAATGTTATTTACCTTGTACAGAACACAACACAACAATTTTGGAGTCTAACGTTTTATTTTTCCAACATGTTATGACAACAATCCAAAAAAAGGAACTTGATTAAAAAAAATATATACAGGTTGAGTATCCCATATCCAAATATTCCGAAATACGGAATATTCCGAAATACATACTTTTTTGAGTGAGACTGAGATAGTGAAACCTTTGTTTTCTGATGGCTCAATGTACACAAACTTTGTTTAATACACAAAGTTATTAATAATATTGTATTAAATGACCTTCAGGCTGTGTATAAGCGGCGCTGTGTATATGAAACATAAATGAATTGTGTGAATGTAGACACACTTTGTGTAATGCACAAAGTTATAAAAAATATTGGCTAAAATTACTTTCAGGCTGTGTGTATAAGGTGTATATGTAACATAAATGCATTCTGTGCTTAGATTTAGGTCCCATCACCATGATATCTCATTATGGTATCTAATTATTCCAAAATACGGAAAAATCCGATATCCAAAATACCTCTGGTCCCAAGCATGTTGGATAAGGGAGACTCAACCTGTATATATATTTAAACATTGTCTTCAGGGCAATTATTTCCTGAAGGAGGCCATGGCAGTAGTGCTCCATCCTGTCCATGATTACACGCATTCCCACATTGGGATCTCCAAGTGCAGTATATGTAATGAATGTAAACAATACAAAATTATTTACTCACATTACACAATATAGTTGCAAGGCACAAAGCACACTTTAACTAGTCACTGGCTAGGTCATGGATGTGGTACGTTTGGAGGAGGAAGATTGATGGAGATCGGGTTGTTGAGAGGGGGAGGAGTCTTGATGCGGGGGTGGTTGTTGAGAGGGGGAGGAGGATTGATGGGGAGGATTGCGGAGAAGGTGCGGATCCCTCGGCTTCTGCGGACTGCCTTTGTGCTCTCCCTACAGAGATAGAAACACACAAATATGTAATTATGTTTACTATACTTTTTTAAACCATTTAATTTATGTTATAGTATTATATGTTACCATTGGGTTTTTTTTTATTTTTAAATGTTATATAGTTGTTTATCAGAATGTTTTATTTTTTTGTAAAGTACTTTTTTTGTGGCAACACAACTAATGGAATTTCACATACATGCATGAATCACTGTGCTTTGGCCCGCCACCTGCACCTCAAGGGATAATGCTATAACTTGTGCACTTTAATTAGACAGAACACATATGTAAACGTTGCCTACGCTGGCCTCTGTTTATTTGGATCCATTTGTTTGCTATTAACATGCTAGCAGTACTAATGTTTACTGCATATATATCTGAATGGCCACAGTCCTTGCACTCTAAACAAGTTTCAAATCCCAAAGTGTCATCTGTCTACAGCCTCAATGGAGACTGGCCACACCCCTACACATGGGTCCCTACCACTGCATTACCCAGTGTTTTCTGCTTGGCCTACCCCCTCCGCCAATTGTACACTCCACTAGCTGCCTAGTGGCTGTAAGCGTGGAACAAATATGTCCAGAAAAACATAAGTTCGGTTTTAACAAAAAAACATGACGCCAATACAACTCACCCAATAGTCACATGTCTTGGCCTTCCATCTGTCTTAATTTTTGCCAGATCCCTGATTGCCTAATGACATGGGAATCATGTGCACTGCTGGGGTACTTGGCATTCAGGGACAGGATCTGGAGGGATGGGCCACAAACAACCATCACATTCAGAGAGTGGAACATTTTCCGGTTCCGATATATTTCCTCATTATGTTTAGGCGCCACAAGTGGGACATGTGTCCCATCCACAACCCCAATAACATGTGGGAAGCGACTACCTCCTTCCTGGAATTGCCACTTCAACACAGCTAGGGCCCCCACATACAATGGCATTGATATGAACTGCTTAATTCTTGCAAAAAAATCACCAATTATGCATCTCAGGATTTTCGAAAAGGCTGACTGAGGCATTCCTACCAGCACCCCAACCATGTGCTGGTAGGAACCTGTTGTGCAGGAATGTAACACAGCAAGGAATTGTGTCAATGCTGGTATTCCTGTAGGATACCTAATTGATGTATCTAGATCACTCTCTATTCTTGAGAGAGTTTCTAGGATGACATGAGGGGGAAGCCTGTAGTGCCACACGACCTCATCATCTGGCATACCGAAAATGCTGACACAGGTACGGAAAATACTAGGCCTTGCACGCCACCGTTGCCTTCGAGGATGAGGGGCAGGTTGGGGTTGGACAGTTTCGGAGGCTAGATATGTGGCAACCAGCATCTTGAAAATTTACAAAACTTGTATCAAAACAGCATCCAATGTGGTTCAAACATTACAACATTTAAATATATGCATCATGAAAAAAAACACTTACTTCTGTCTCATAATCCATATCTAAATGTAGGACACAGGAGGCAAGGAATTGTAAGAATTAGCCATTAAAAAAAAATTTGGATGCAAAAAAACAAACACCAATAACACTAAAAAAACACAGCATGAATATACTTACCTTAAACATACAATTAACATACAAATATACTTACATAGGTAACTAGAAACACAAAAAAATGAGCCAACACCCCACCACCCAAAACACACCAGAGAACATGCATATACTTACCAGCAGATAGATATGCAGGCTCAAAAAATAGGCAAAAGACCAGAAGAAAATAAAGCAAGCCTACTTTGGCAAAATAAACACAAACTAAGCTGATCCCTGGAGAAGGAAAAGTGACACAAGAATTAGAAGCATCCTCCGAGAATACTACACTCCAACACCCAAAACACACCAAAGAACATGCATATACTTACCAGCAGATAGATATGAAGGTCCAAAATATAGGCAAAATGCCAGAAGAAAATAAAGCAAGCCTACTTTGGCAAAGTAAACACAAAATAAGCTGATCCCTGGAGAAGGAAAAGTGACACAAGAATAAGAAGCATACTCAGGGAATACTACACTCCAACACCCAAAACACACCAAAGAACACGCACATACTTATCAGCAGATAGATATACTGTTGGCCCAATTAGAATAAAGGAAAACACAATCCAGTTACAATGTAGGCCCGCACCACCACAAACATCAAAACAAAACACAAAAAATACAAACAACATATAAGTAAAAAAGAATGTTTAAGATATTGATTAAAAAAAACCACTGTGGATTCGCTAAACAACAAATAACTGCAATGCAATATGATGGAAGCATGGTTTGCTTCAAACACAAAACTTACCTAGAATGACAAACAACTCCAAATTCCAAAACTCCTGCATACACCCACAAACACAGGCTGCATGGAAGATGCTTAAATAGTGTGTGTAATCACAGCACGTGAACCACTTGTGTATGCATCACCTGTGCGGGTTCACGCAACACTCTGCATACACAGGTATAAAACCACATCAAGATTCATGCGCACATGCAATCAGCATCATGGAGCAGGATCCAGTGACTGATCCAGTGGATGCTGAGATGGACATGCTCTATCAGCAGATGCGTACCATCTTGGCAAGAAGAAGGCAGCTGGCTGAACAAGCACAGCAGCAACAAACACCTGCCAGTGCAGAGGAGGAAGTAGCAGGACCCAGTATTGGGCAACCCCATCTACTGGTCCACTAACAGAAGAAGAGACTGGTGTGAGGGCCCTGCCTGAGGAAGTTTCTGGCCCAAATGCCCACACCCAGAAAACCCATCCACAAAGTGAAGAGGAAGGTGGGGACACTCCTCAGGCTAATGGTTCACAGGCAACAGTCAGAAAGAGAAAACGGCAACCCCCATTTTTAAAGAGGGAGCTGGAAATCTTGGTTCCACAGGCCATTGATAAAATCCATTTTGGGCCGAAAAACATGGGTGCTGGGGCAAAAGACCGGATCTGGCAAGAAATGACAGACCGTGTGAATGGAGTTAGCCCAATTGTCCGCACATCACAGGAAGTCCGAAGATGGTAAGCAAATACTGAGACACAAGGACAAACACTATAGTATGCATTAATTAAGATTTAAGCAGCAGTTTTCAAGTGAGATTGCCTTTAGCAACCAATACCATGTCATGTGTTCAAAAAGTAGGCAACACATTTACTTACATTTTCTTTCTTCTCCATTCTCCCAAACCACAAAACATATGTAGTTGGGCTGACTTCAAGTCCCGCCTGAAGCTGAAAAAGTCTGCGAACTGGAACGCTTCGAGGGCAACAGGGGGAGGCCCAGTCCCTGAGACTGTGGATTATTCAGAACTGGAGGAGCTAGCGATGGTGTGTGTGCCCTATAAGGAGGTGGCAGGTGTGTCCAAAATGGACACCGACACACCTGCCATGGAATGTCCACATGGCTTGGCAGGTAAGTTTTCAAGCATATATTGGCAAGTGCTTTCTGTATCATTGTATAATTTTTTTTTGTTTTTCTATCTTCTTTTTGCCAAAACACAGCACAGGGAGGGCATCTCACTGAGGCTGAGGATGTGGGAGGTAGTGTCAACTCCAGTGTGGGGCAGCAAATACCACCTGCTGAGCCCAACACTGGGCCCCCCACCCAAACCAGTCTCCCGGTGATTTTGGCTGAGATAGCCAGTCATGGGGGTATATTTACTAATATTCGTGTTTTAGCCGTTTTTAAGGGTGTTTGAACTCAAATGGTATCGGGTGCATTTTACTGCAACTTTTTGAATCCTGATACGGTCATTTACTAAGCTGCCGAGTTTGCAACATTCTTTTCCGATGTCGATGTGATTCGTAATGTCAGGCAGTGTTTTACGGGAGTGATGAGTAAAACACTGCCTGACAAAACCCAAGGAATCCCGGCCGGATCTGTGAGATCCATGCAGGGCTTCATTGTGCACCTTTAAAAAAAAAATTAAAGTGTTAAAAATCAAGAAAAAAATTGCGTGGGGTCCCCCCTCCTAAGCACAACCAGCCTCGGGCTCTTTGAGCCGGTCCTGGTTGCAAAAATCTGGGGGAAAAATTGACAGGGGTTCCCCCATATTTTAACAACCAGCACCAGGCTCTGCGCCTGGTCCTGGTGCCAAAAATACGGGGGACAAAAAGCGTAGGGGTCCCCCGTATTTTTAACACCAGCACCGGGCTCCACTAGTCAGATAGATAATGCCACAGCCGAGGGACACTTTTATATAGGTCCCTGCGGCCCTGGCATTAAACCACTAACTAGTCACCCCTGGCCGGGGTACCCTGGAGGAGTGGGGACCCCTTAAATCAAGGGGTCCCCCCCTCCAGCCACCCAAGGGCCAAGAGTGAAGCCCGAGGCTGTCCCCCCCATCCAATGGTGGGAACTTTGCGGTCAGCGGTGAGGTTACTCGCAGTCAACCGCTGACCGCAAAGTTCCCACCATTGGATACAATGTAGCGCCTATGCGCTACATTGTATCTTTGCCGTGCGCAGCCTAACTGACAGCTCAGGAGCGCACAGCCAATCAGGAGAGTGCCAAGACACGGCGTTCCCTAATTGGCTGAAGGGACCCTCTGTGACAGGAGTCACGGGGGATCTCAGCAGTCGGGAAAAGGAGTCCCATATGTAAACATGAGACCCCTTTCAGTGCGTGGTTCAGGTTTTTCGTTTGTTTTTTTGCCAAGTACGTGGATTACAAGCTCAGAAGAAGACCGATCTACACTGGATTTTTGTGAGTATAATTTTATTTTCAGGTACCCCATGGATTCTACTTGGAGAAGTGGACTGACCCTCGTGTGAACATAGGTAAGTATGTGTGAATGTAGGTGTGCATGTATGTAATAAAGTTTTACTTTCAAGGTGTGTGAGTTCTGTTTTTATTTGGGTATTTTTTTGTAGTAGTACTACAGGTACCAGCGGGCCAGTTTTTCCACAGCATGCTGGTACTTGTGGTTCTCCAAGTACCAGCTTGCGGGGGAGGCTTGCTGGGACTTGTAGTACTGCTACAAAAAACAATATTATTATTTTTACACATGGCTATCAGCCCCCCATCCGCAGCTCTTGGATGGGGGGGACAGCCTCAGGCTTCACCCCTGGCCCTTGGGTGGCTGGAGGGGGGGACCCCTTGAAATAAGGGGTCCCCACTCCTCCAGGGTACCCCGGCCAGGGGTGACTAGTTAGTGATTTAATGCCAGGGCCGCAGGGACCTATATAAAAGTGTCCCCCGGCTGTGGCATTATCTCTCTGACTAGTGGAGCCCAGTGCTGGTGTTAAAAATATGGGGGACCCCTACGCTTTTTGTCTCCCATATTTTTGTCACCAGGACCGGGCGCAGAGCCTAGTGCTGGTTGTTAAAATATGGGGGAACCCCTGTCAATTTTTTTCCCATATTTTTGCAACCAGGACCGGCTCAAAGAGCCCGAGGCTGGTTGTGCTTAGGAGGGGGGACCCCATGCTATTTAAAAAAAAAAGTTTTTACACTAAACGACCCTTTCCCATAGATAACCATGCACAGATCTCACTGATCCGTGCATGATTATCCAAACTCGCCAGGAAAAAGCAGGTCTATTTTTTTGCTTCTTTTTTTAACGAATCGCAAAAAAAACACCAGCACTTGAGAATTCAGAGACTAACACCCAAATACGAATTAATAGTGAATACCCGTGTTATATGAAATAACAGCCACATTTGACCAATGGTCTATTCATTCGTATTTCTGAACTTAGCCTTGAAAACCATTACGAATAGCCCAAACACTGCAGAGATTTGAGTTTAGTGAATTCCCATGTTGGGACTTAGAAAAAAAAAAATCTGTCAAACTCGGATTATTGGTAAATATAGGCCATGGAGTTTAAAACACCAAATTCCATGGCGAGATGATCCGGGAGGTATGTGAGATGTCCTGCCAGCTCACTGAGCTGAACACCTGTGTTTGCCAAGGCATGAGTGGCATAAACTCCTCTATTCAACACCTGCACAACACCATAGGACAGAGCTTCCAGACCATCACTGGACTCCTTGGCCACAGTCTTAGGGATGCTCCAACACCTGGCCCATCCCCTACCCCTGCCCAGGAACAAAAACTCACTGGGCAGAGCCCTTGAAGGTCAGTTCACAGACCGACCAGTGACCAACATCCACTTCAGGTGGGGCACAAAAAGAGAAGAGAAGGAAGGAGGATACTTCAAACCTAGGGAATCCTTTGGAGAGAGGTGGGATTCTTCATGTGACGAAGCATTTAATCGATTAAAACAGAGTTTGGTGAAGTCGCCGGTATTGGCGTATGCCAACCCCATGTTGCCTTATGAAGTGCACATTGACGCTTCTTATGCTGGAATCGGGGGAGTCTAATATCAAGTACAAGATAGTCAATTAAAGCCCATCGCTTATATTAGTAGGGGATTATCCATTGGAGAGAAGAATTACCCCGTCCACAAATTAGAGTTCTTGGCACTAAAATGGGCTATAGTGGATAAATTCCATGATTATCTGTATGGGGTCCCCTTCACTGTGCATACAGATAACGACCCTCTAACATACATTCAGTCTACTGCGAAACTGGATGCCACGGGACATCGTGGCTGGCTGCCCTGTCGAATCATGATTTCATAGTCAAATATCGGCCTGGAGTATCCAACATAGAGGCAGATGCGTTGTCACGAAGGCCGCATTCAGCGATGGATCATCACTCTGATGACTGGATAGAAATACCCGCGGCCATTGTGACTGTGTCACCAAGTTATGCTACTGGGTCAGTCAAAGAGCCTAGCTATAACATCACTGGGAGTATCTGACCTAGTCCTTCCACCGTTGTATTGTCACCTAAGTAAAGCAGATATGAATGGACTGGAGATGGTAAACTCTGAGCAAATGGCTAGAGAGCAAGAATCTGATCCTGAACTGTTGCCTATCCTGCAGAGACTGGGATGCTCGGCAGTGCAAGGATGAACTATAGTAGAGATGTCCATCAAGTCAAAGGTGTTAGCCCGGTAGTTTAAGAAATTAACGGTGATACAAGGAGTAGCATACCGCGGTACACGGAGGAGTGTTGGCACTTATAAGTTACAACTAGTACTGCCTGAAAAGTATAGGATGCGAGTGATGCATTCCTTGCATGATGATCACAGACACCTGGGTTATGAAAAGACCCAACCCCTGATCCAGGATAGATTTTATTGGCCCTTTATGAAACAAGATACAGATGTGTCCACATACATCTTTGCTATATCCCGCCATGTATGGCACAGTTTTGCATGCCATAGACTCAGAGATTTAGCCATGCCTTGTGATTTTTCTTAATTTGCTTCTTTAAAATGTTACTTTATACATATTCTATTATGGCAAACCAAAATTTAAAAATTCATCCACTCGCTACTCGTGAAAAACAGCTTAGCCGTGTTTTGCATGTTGGGCCAAATTTGTAAAAAAGCAAAGATGTAAGTGGACACATCTGTATAGAGAAGTATTGTAAGACCTGCGGGAATTGTGTCATGCGGAAGACGTTGTGTCATGCTGCACCCCTGGTGAATATTGGCAGTTCGGGCACTATGGACTTGGTGTGCATTGATTTTCTTGCTCTAGAAGGGCCTGAGGGAAAGGACAGTAACATTCTCGTTATCACTGACCACTTTACCCGATATGCCCAGGCCTATGTTACACCTAATCAAAGAGCTATCACAGTTGCCAAAACACTCTGGGAGAAGTTCTTTATACATTATGGACTGGCGGCTCAGATACATTCTGATCAGGGCCGAGATTTCGAGAGTAAATTAATTTGTGAGCTATGTAACTGTTGTGGGATCCGGAAATCACGAACAACCCCGTACCATCCACAGGGAGATCCTCAACCTGAGCGATTTAATCGGACAGTATTGAACATGTTAAGCACCTTGGGGTCTAAAAGGAAACAGCATTGGAAGCAGTATTTATCTCACCTGGTACATGCGTACAACTGTACCAGAAATGATGCCACCGGGTATTCTCCTTATTTATTACTATTTGGCCGAGAGGCTCGGTTACCAATCGATATCAGTTTGGGGACGAAGCAACAACCTATGTCATCCACAACCTCTCATAGTCAGTACATTAAGCGATTGAGACAACATCTGCAAGAGGCCCATCAGCTAGCACAGCAGGAAGCTAAGAAACTGGGGGAGAGAAATAAACTTGGATTCGATAGGCAAGTGAAGGAACACTGCTTGCTACCAGGAGATCGAGTATTAATAAAATGGCTAGGATCCTGTCGACGACAGAAACTTAATAACCGGTTGAAATCAGATCCTTATATTGTAGTGAAGCAATTATTTGATCTTCCGGTCTATCAATTGAGGCCCGAAAGTAAGATGGGTCCAATATTAACTTACCACCGCCAGCATTTATTACCAATTGCACAGGACATGAGATGGGAAATTGGAAAGGTTGGTCGCCACAACTCAGAGTGGATGATCTTCCTAGCATGTCCTCGGCAGCAGAACCAAAAAGGAAAGACAAAGATGAGTTTGGTAATACTGGAGGTTGTGATGAAATTTAGTCACCGTGACCTGGATGTTATTATAAGAACTCTCCTCTAGTAACTAACTGTGAATGCCAAATTGTTTCCTCACAAATATTTAAAATGCCTGCTCTAATATATATTGTAAACGCCTGCACATCTTATTACCATTTGCCATGAATGTGCTCTGTACATCGCAAAACACTGCATCCCATAAGAGAAAACTATACACCCACACATTATCTGAGTTCCAAAGCTCATTGATGTATATATTTGTTATTAAAAGGATATGGATTCAATATATTACAAAGTACAGTATACCTATAGTTACATGGTTACACTCACACAGTAAGCAGTTAAAACATACAGTTACATACAGTTACATACGGTTAGTTTCAGGCCAGCATACAATACCATTCCCTCAATGCATCTTATCTTTCTCTCTCTCTTTGTAAAATCATGCAGGCACTGGTCTGCCAGCAACTCCATCATCCTCTGGTACAAAACAGGAACTGAACTCCTGTGTGATCAGCAATGTGTTATCTAGTTTGGGGGAGGGAACTTACTAATTCATGATGAGTCACTAGTCTCTTTGTATATGCTAATCAGGTTCAGCCTTGAAGACATCCAAAGGGCTGGCCTGAGCTTCCTGTCCACTACCTGTTTGGAATATCTATTGTTCTAATAAAAGTGATTTTAGCTTTTATACATTTAATCATAATTATTTGTTGCAATGTCCTACAACTTAATAGCAAGTATCAAATGAATCTACACATTAATCTGCTTGCTTTAATACCAAATATGACAGGTGTATCTGGTTTCGTTCAAATAATACACATACATGACATTACTTCATTATATAATTTTAAATCATCATGATGCCTGGCGCTTGATATTATTATAATTATGTACTGCATAAAATAAATGTCAAATCCATCTCTGTGGCATGTCCGTGTAAATGCGCATGTTACCATATATTGCTGTGCTCGCTGCGCGTATTTGCAAGTATAGCGACTCATAATGTGTGTAGTTTGTATGTTCTTTTTATGTAATATTTTTGACTTCGACAGTCCACCCTTTGGCAGCAAACAATAACTGCCATCAATTATTAACATTAGAAAAAAAAATATTTCATACAATAATCGGTGACTCAGACACAAGTATGTATGCATTTCATAAATCAGACACTTGACTATATTTGGGGAAGACAGGGAGGAGGATGAGACATCCTCTATATGCACTCAGCAGTCACGGGAC
Organism: Pseudophryne corroboree; assembly: GCF_028390025.1. NCBI lineage: Eukaryota > Metazoa > Chordata > Amphibia > Anura > Myobatrachidae > Pseudophryne > Pseudophryne corroboree. The sequence goes on along the minus strand of NC_086444.1, from coordinate 338,033,745 downwards.
CACTGGTTGGGTGTGGGACAACATTCAACCTATAGAGTATGCTAGGACAGTGCTTTGGCCTATAATGTCTGATTTGTGACGAACATTTCACACATACATGTACCTACGTCTTTGTACACTGATGTTTGGATTCGATTGAGGTTCTGCTGGGTAGATGAAGAAGACAAACAGATCGTGACAGTGACATATAAAATTTTCATGATCTACATATTCCTATAATTTTCTGAACATTGTTTCCATTTCTGGAACATATGCTAGGTCTGTTTAATAATTGAACAAGGGTTATAAGTAGTGTCCTTCCTAAATAACATAAACCGTTGGAGTTCAGGGAGAGCCACTCATAAACCTTTCTTCCACATATATTAATGAGCTCTTTATCTACAATGTGTGAATAGCCATTGTCTGATTGTTCCTGATTACCTCCGAACTCCATAACTACTAGACCTTAGATTTTCTCTGACTTTAACAAACTGATCGGTTAATCCTGGGATCCTATAAGGAAATCACTCCTTCCTCCAGAACCAGTTCCAGTCCCACACTCGACTCCTCATAAAAAAAACCTCGCAAAAAAAGAATATCCTGAAAAAAAATGTTTGTCAGCAGGAAAGAGAAAAGAGAAATAGAACAAAACAACTCTTGTTCATAACAAATCAATTACAATGACTTGTCTTTCTGCAGTCCTTTAGTACGCTCAGGTAGTGTTCAACAGTGCCGCCTCTCAGTCTTCACGGAACAGAGTCTCTGGTGATACTTTTGCGATCTCACTCCATTTACGAGTTCCTTCCGGACTACCGACTTTCCTGCAATGGGAATCGTGGACCCAAGTCTCTCTCTCGGCTACTTTCACTGGGATAGTGCTGTCAACAAAACTTGGTATGGTCCTTCCCACCTGTCTATTAGGCAACCTGAGCGTAAGAACAATCACACAGTCTCTTGGTTCACAATCAAGACAGTATTTGGCATACCAGCAATCTACAGTTTCAAGTTCTTTTGTCAAGTTCTAAAATGCTGGCTCATCTCAATAAGGTACTGTACTGTCACCTCATTGGTGTATTTCTGATCATTGTGCGGATCAATCATGACACTGGGTTGTCTTCCAAAAACAACCCAAAAAAGACACAAATACCAAAACAAAAACAAATTTCGAAGAGGGTGATTTGTTGAGTGAAGATCTGGGAGTGGTTCCGAAGCTACATAATACTAGTGGCAGTATCTATGATCACAATAGTACAATTTCAAGCTTTGCTCCTACTTCTAGGGGTACCATTATCTACACACAAATTTCTGCGCAATTTTTCTTTGCGGTAAACACAGCAGCATCCGTGGTGGCAGGAAATGCCTCTACCCAGTTTGAAAAAACATCAGTGCACACCAATACATAACAATAATTCCTAAAGGGTGTTAACTGTACGAAGTCGATTTGTATTTCCTGCAAAGATCCGTCTGCAGGAGGGATATGGGAATGGCTCTGTTGGTATTGCTTTACCAATATTCTTCCTCAAGCAAGCAAGAGAGGTCATTGCTCTCTTACCTGCATGAGAATAGAATCCTGGCACACACCAGTAGACTCTCATCAGCCTGCACATACCCTCTTTGTCTAGATGAGTCAGACCATGTGCCACCTCAGCTATACTTGGAAGGTATGCTCTGGGGGCTACTGGCTTACTGTGTCCACCTGTCCACAGTCCTGAGGACTCCAGGGCATACCCCTTTGTCCTCCAGACTGCCTTCTCCTGTAGGGAACACAAATTTTTGTATCTTAATTTAACTATCATGTGTTTGCAATGTAGAGTACCATGAGCATAACTCAAAAAAAAAAAAAAGAAACATCTCTAGAGGAGAGAAAGAAGAAGAAAATAAAAAAGAAAATGTCAGGTTTTCCATTCACCAACAGGCATATCAGTGTCTATACAAAATTTCCCTTCACCAGTATTCCCATTCTCCACCCTTTGTGCATGACAAGGCACACTGCAGTAATACTGGTGTCATCATGCTTTTGGGATATACTGGTTTCGGGAAGAACTCTGAAGGACCTAGGCAGTGGAGTTTGAACTGTAATTGGGTCCATGTATTGTACAACCCTGTGTGAATGCAAAAGATGAAGAGGAAAACTGTAGAGAAACAGAATAGAGGTTGGTGACAGATGAGTTTATAGAGTTGAAGAAGATTTTATAAAAATTTGACAACTGTATTGGGCACTACAAGGAAGTGATTCTCTACTTGGCCTACTCCCCTTAAAAAAAATTTCTGTGTTTGTCGTTTCGCTATTGGGAATATCCCAGCCATCAATCCAGTGTCCTGTCCATCCTAAGTTCATAGGGAACCCGGTATCTGTGAGGTAATTTCTTCTACCTGTGATGGACATGCATCTAGAACAGTAGAATGCGACATTAGTCTTCGTGGGTGTCTAACATACTTTGTACTTCCTGAGCGGGAGCACAGTATATGTATATCATATCTAACAAAATTAAGTTAATCAGGGGCCATTTCTGCTAGGAAAAAGAAGCAAAAGTTTAGAGGCCCCATCTTAACCCCAGCAAGTTTTGTCAAAGGGTAATATTGCATTTATTTTGTTCTTCCCATTAGCCGAATCTGTGTTTTCTATATAGTTTATGATTCCTTACTATATGTCCCTTGGTCCCGTCTATGTGTTTAATAATGTGGCTTGTGTATTCTGTCTAGGGGATCTATATTGACTATGTGTCCTACTACTCCTACAATCTCTAGCAAAATGCCCTTCCTTCCTACAAGTGTAACATATCATTGACCATTAGGGATCTGGGGTTTGGACTGATGGGTCTTTCCTGTATGTGCCAGTAAACTTACCGTCCTCAACCTCTCCACCTGTTGTTCTCTGCGCCTAGCACTATTCTGGTGATGTTCAATAGCACACTGTCTAAGATTAGCTACTGTGACCCCTTTCCAATTTTGCAAAGAAGTCTGCATGCTGACACTCAATGCCTTATTGAGCCCATCCATTTGCACAGAGACAGCCACCTCCCATTTGCTGAATTAGTGTTTACCAGTGATCTTATCAAGATGGAGAGTTTTCTATTACTGCAAGAGACAAAAACAAAAAAAAAAGTTTAACAAGCTTGTAGGTCATGCAAAGTATTCATTCAATCCTGCTCATCCCGTATTAAGGGTCTGTACATGGTCCAACAAACATTTCCGAGCTCATCTTGACTAGGGGCATTACTAGGAATGAATACTTCTTATATGGTAACTGAATTAAATACCCGGGGGTTACCTTGTCTCTGTCCGCTTTCCTACTGGCAAATACTAATGTGCGGACAGGTTTTTCTCCATTTCTGACGTTACTTTCTTGATTTTTTTGTGGGGTTTTACTATATATGTACACGAATGATACCATACTTACCTGTTCCACTGGTCTCAGCCACTTCCCCCACAGGCTACTGCTCTTCTTTTACCGGTTGGATACTCCTCTGGGTACATGAGAAATGGCTGAAAACAATCAGGTCACCTTCTCCTCCTAAATAAAACTTCAACATTCATTAGTACATATATAGGTTACAGTCATATTTTTCATATTTTTATTATTTCTATAGTTTGTATGCTGGCCGTAACTGCTTCTACATCTACATATGGCGGTGTACTTGCATTCTCTTTTTTTTCCCTACTTGTTTATTGTTGCTACAAGTTCAAACAGTTCTTATATTTCCATTCCTGTCTTATATGACTTTGGTTAGACATATCACCTGCAATACCTTAGGATCAAACTCACCAACCCCTCTTACTGCCACAGGTTTAAACACTTTGTATGTCTGACCCTTTGTTTTCTGGATTTTATCAGACATATCCTTATCCTTAAGTTCTGCAGTATGTCTGGTTCAAAGCTGCCCACCTTAGGGAATGGTACCCTATCTTTGTCAGTCATACGTAACCATTCATTGCAAAAAGCCTCCGTGTGTGAACCATACTTTTCACACATAATAAACCTTGCTGACCCTCTCGGTCGCAATTCTGACCTTTTCGGTCCCACTTCTTCAGCCTGAACCCTAGCTACTAAACGCCCACTGCTTGTGCAAATGGATCCCACTGCGGACTTTTTGCCAATAAACACAATCCCCAATGCACACCACAGATAGACGGTGAAAGACACCTAGCGCTTTCACTCACTCCTTCTCCGCTGAGTACCACGACTCACTCCAATAGTGAACACCACGTACCCAGTGAGGCCCTATTAGTTTCTATTTACTGGAAGTGTTAGGAGTGACTTACCTTTTCCAGTAAATATCTGCTGCTGTAGATTTTCCTGAGAGAGACCAGCGAAAACTTCCTATACACTTATACACAAATCACGCTTGCGTATGCTCTATACAGCGCTAATGATATCGCGATTCTACGCAAAAAAACTCGTAAAAAGGGTATCAAGTTGCGCTATCTATCGCACCCACAAACGCGCGGTCCAATTGCACAGCGTATAGGTACTTGTTACCTATCTGCCGTACAACCACGGGTCAATGTACAAACTGTGACCCTCAGCTCGGAGCGTAACAAAAAACCTTTTTACTTCAATACTACACAATGCACAATTCCCTATTACGCTCCTCTGCAAATCTCCTCACGATTTGCGTATTAAACCTTATTAACGTGAGTCAGCCGCCTCACGCTACCAAGCCTCCACTTACTTGGTGTACCACGGGACCCGATTTCTGGGGTTCAAATTCACTCACTCCTACGTTCGCTCACTCAAATACACTTTGTTTTTTTCTGTACAGAAAATTTAAATTCATTCAGATAGGCAGCTTTACCCCAGAGGCAACACAGCTTAAACAAAAGTTTTATACTGATCTGCTTTAGAAACCGAGTAGTTTTGTGCTATTGCATTAAACGTCTACTATCCCACCTTTGAACTAAACAACACTATTGTGTAATTTGTACTTAGCGCCCGCATTCTTATGCACTTTGCATAAACACGCGACCGTGCATGTCTCTTACGCTGCGTGTGCAGTCCTTTACTTTGTCCGAGACACGTGTACAAAACCCTGCGTCCGCAATACAACAAATCACAAAGCTCTTTAAATGTGAACAATACTAATTACTATTACCCACTAGACACAACTTGTTCTGTATAAACTTTTATGCAGACCTGCGTTTGTGTCTTTACACTTACTTCCTTAAAATACTGTTATTTCAAATTTACCTATGTAGCAACAAATGTATCCTATTTCACACAGATCTATAATGACTCTAGCAATAATCAATAATTTAAATGATATGATTCAGATTGGATAGCTATCTTGCAGAACATACACTGATATAAATATACAAATAATTATAATAATATTATATATATGTATATTTCACTAGCCTTCTATGTGACACCTTACCTCTTATTTGCATATCAAAGCTATTTCTTTTTTTACTGCTAAAAAAAAGCAGTTACACAGGTTAATTTGCATTTCAATGGCTATCCTCCCTGTAAGCAGATTCTACAAGGTTTGGAAGGAAAAAAACAAAACCAACTCTTTCTTTCCTTTTTCTATCTGTGTGCAACCCCCTCACTTGATGTAAAGTAATTACGCACAGACAAGAAGGACAGGGGAAAAAAAAAACTTATCTCTCCATTTACTCTCACTAGGCCCAACTGAAACTATTTGTAATTGACTATGGCATTGGTTAAATAAATGCATTGGTAACTCATAAATTGTGCTTGATGTGACCAAGGAAACTGATTATTCTGAGCAGACTGAAAATCAGCTATTTAGAAAATGACCTTCCTAAAATGGCTACTGCTCCTCCCCCTTCCACATCCACAAGGTTTTCACAAAATGGTGGACAGGCCATGTGGCAGGTCCAAAATGGAGGACGATCATGCGGCTTCCTTTGTCACAAAGAAATCACACATTATACAAGCACCAGAAGTTATTTTAGGCCTGAGTTAAAAAAAAAACTATATCAAGGCTATGCAGCAGCTTTTAAATGTACTTTTAAACCTACTTAACAGATAAACAATACAACCTGAATCAAACACAATATGACTTATTTGAACTTTGTTTTGCAACAATAAAAATACATTTTAGCATCTTAAATATTATGAGAAACACATTGTCCCTATAATTTTCATATCATTGGCTTACTGATAACACAACAGAACACACGGATATGATTTTCTCAGCGTCAGGATGCGTCCATCACAAGCTGATCGACCACAGCGTCGCGTTTATAATGTACAGTGCATCATTAAGACCATGATATCCCGTAAGAGCCCTCATCTGTGAATGCCAAATTGTTTCCTCACAAATATTTAAAATGCCCGCTCTAATATAGATTGTAAACGCCTGCACATCTTATTACCATTTGCCATGAATGTGCGCTGTACATCACAAAATACTGCATCCCATAAGAGAAAACAATACACCCACACATTATCTGAGTTCCAAAGCTCATTGATGTATATATTTGTTATTAAAAGGATATGGATTCAATATATTACAAAGTACAGCATACCTATACCATGGTTACACTCACACAGTAAGCAGCTAAAACATACAGTTACATACAGTTACATGCCAGCATACAACACCATTCCCTCAATGCATCTTATATCTCTCTTTCTCTGTAAAATCATGCAGGCACTGGTCTGCCAGCAACTCCATCATCCTCTGGTACAAAACAGGAACTGAACTCCTGTGTGATCAGCAATGTGTAATTTAGTTTGGGGGAGGAAACTTATTCATGATGAGTCACTAGTCTCTTTGTATATGCTAATCAGGTTCAGCCTTGAAGACATCCAAAGGGCTGGCCTGAGCTTCCTGTCCACTACCTGTTTGGAATATCTATTGTTCTAATAAAAGTGATTTTAGCTTTTATACATTTAATCATAATTATTTGTTGCAATGTCCTACAACTTAATAACAAGTATCAAATGAATCTACACATTAATCTGCTTGCTTTAATACCAAATATGACAGGTGTAACTGGTTTCGTTCAAATAATACACATACATGACATTACTTCATTATATAATTTTAAATCATCATGATGTCTGGCGCTTGATATTATTATAATTATGTACTGCATGAAATAAATGTCGAATCCATCTCTGTGGCATGTCCGTGTAAATGCGTGTGTTACCATATATTGCTGTGCTCGCTGTGCGTATTTGCAAGTATAGCGACTCATAATGTGTGTAGTTTGTATGTTTTTTTTATGTAATATTTTTGGCTTCGACATAACAGTAGAGAACAGGAGAGTGTTCAGAGTGATGACAAGGAGCAATTTAATACTTCTGAGAAAGATTGGATACTGAACCAGGATAGTGAAGATTGGGACGGGGTTGATAAGTGCCCTGAACAACTTGCTGACCAAGATTACGGATATGAAGGTGAAATGGGGGAGATAAGTAGTAGTAGGACACCCCGACCACAACGGGAGCGTAGACCTCCTAACATACTGACTTATGACCAGCTAGGGGTCCCTACAGAAATTTCATTGGTGTACCAGGCTGGAATAGTAATGTCGTGTCCTTATTTTGGATATAATATAGGCAGTTATAGAGAGTTATAGACAGTAATTATCATAGGAAAATGTTAACTCACGATAGAATAAAAGGTAGGTGGTGATCCTCATGTCAGGGACTATGAAATCACCAGGGGGAGAGTGTAATACCCGGTTGTATGTCGGGTGCTAATTCCGATGCCATGGAATACATATGTTGTTTAGCTTACTCAAATGTTTAATGGGACAGCCATTGCATATTAATTTGACAGGTAATGCCTTATGTTTACATTAAGTATCTGCATTAATTATTTATTTAGTAGAAAACAGTATAGTAAGAAGTAATTGTGCAAAATTGATTTTATATATTTATTATTACTTGTATCAATAAGTTTATTATGGTGGATAGTGCTTATATGAGATATATATGCACTGTCAGCCTATGTATTTGTGCAAGCGTGCTCGCGGGGGAACGTGAGGACCGGCGAGAGGGAGACTGGGTGACCGCGAGCGGAGAGGAGCGCAGGGTGAAGCGGCGGTTGGTGGCGCAGGAAAAAAGAGAAGAGCAGTGCTGATTTAGACGCGAAGGGAGAGAGAGCGGAAAGAGCGGGATAGACAGCCGGAGCGCTTGGTGAGCCGAAGGAGTGAGGCTGACGGGAGAGTGGTGAGCAGCCGCATACCAGAACGAGGAGCAACAACTACTGTATATCAGAGCCACTTCCCCGGAGCCTTGGTGGAAGATATCGGAGCACTGGGACAGCCTGGATGCTGGAGGCAGCGGGTCGCAGATGTGAAAGTGCAAGGAGGAGCCGGAGAGGATGCGATGCCCCGGTCCAGCCCCTGAGACAGAGCAATTGTAGAAACCAAGGATTGAGGCCGCCCAGCAGGAGGGGAATTTGGTAAAGAGCCAGCCCTTTCAGTGACTGCTCCTAATGCCGGTAAGCATTGGAACTTGTGAGTACCTTAATTAGGGAGAGCAGAGCAGGCTTACTATTACCAACCACAGAGATAGTGGATCGTCTAGACAAAGAGTCCTCACCCTCAGCTGTCATATATCGGCTCTAGGGATTTCAGGTGAACAGTTGCAATTACTTAGCCACTTATACAGTGTGGCAGGCATCCAAAGGACACAAAGAGACACTCCAGCAGTCAAAATTCTAGAGAAAGCTGTTTGATAGTTAGCTCCGGACAAGCCTAAGGAATTTAGGAATATATATATGGTAAAAGACAGGTGCTGCAGGTGTGTCCTTGATGTGAGATAGTATTGTGGGCGTAGCAGAGAGGAGATTCGCCCGTTATCTTGAAGCCTGCAAATTATTGTCAGCGTGAATTAACCATATAGAATTCAGCTCGGCTGTTAACTATGAACTGCATCTAATAGACATTATTACCCATATTACTACAGTAAGGGACTTGCAGCTATACAGAAGTGACTAGTGGTAGTATACTTACGTCCGAAGTGGTAGCCTGTATTACTACTTATTGAGGCAGCATGTAGTATTTGATGCATCAGGGGATGAGGAAGTGCCGCAATACACTGTAGCTATAATATTATATTTAAGCTACCCGAGGACATCTCTAGTGACTATCCCTATAATATACTACAGCAGCGATCACGAGGGGAACTGATATATACTACTTTTGCATCCACTCTGAGGATAGGCTTATCACCGTCCATTGTATTCTGTAAATTCACTATTCTAGTTGAGGATACAGTGAGGAAAGGAGTCGCAGTTGGGCGAGACTGAGGTCACACGCCCCACGCAACTAGAGGAGTCTGTGCAATACTAACATCTTTGTTGCACGGTTTGAACTAAATGGAGGTGTTACTGGAGCAACTGAATCACACCTCCTCCATAGCATAAGGGAAGCATCACAGTATTTTACACTGAACTATACTACTGGAGTTTCTTCTTCTGCTCTATTCACATGTACAAACTGCCTTTGACTTTATACCAATCTGCAGTAAACTAACTGGAGTTAGCATCCAGTACTTCCCGTACTTCATGTAGCTTTATTTACCGATAATTACTCCACAGCATAATACCCGGGTACTTACTAACAATGACCGTTGAACTTAATATTTTTTTGGTACCAAGGTAACGTTTTTTTTGTATTTGCATGCATTAAACTCTGTATAGGACTGGTATAATATAATATTTTAATTTAAATGTTTGAGAGAAGCGATTACATGTAATGTTTGAATTCTATGCTGACTAAATAAATGTATGTTACGTAGTTACTTACCTGGAAAGTGGTTTATAGATGAACAGAGGTTTGTACACTCCTAAGAAAAGAAGACAGAGAAGTATTAAGTAAGTAACACAAAGACACGGTACTTATAGTAAAACGGATTGGGTTTTCCCGAGCTGACCCATTGTAATTGCGCATAAAAATAGCACGGGTGGAGGCACTAACAGGTGAGACCATTTACCTACCCTGGGACCGAAATTAAAAGGACCCAACCAGTATAAGGGTTACACGAAGTTCACATAAAGATCTCTGTTCCTTATAAGCATAAAGTTAGTTAGTTCACCTGTCAGCTGGCCAGCTGTGGTAGAACCTGAAATTTCTTATGGCGGGGTGTCCGTCAAAGGCTGCAATGTTAACAGTCGAGGTGGATTGGGATGAAAAACCAGCACGGGAAATTTATGGAAGCAGCACTAATGGGGGTGTGGTCTTATGAGGGATGGGGTTTGTGGAGAGGGACCTGATTGTATGCAATTGCGGCCTTCCTCGCGTCTTTTGCTGTGGTTGTGTCTAGGACCGGGAGCAGATTTGGAACTAAAAATAGCCCTGTAAAATTTTGTAGAAGTGGCCCGATAAGGGCAGTACAAGAGGTTTAACATACGGGTGGTTTTCAGTTTGCTGGCCGCCTGGAGCCCGGCCACTGGCATACCATACTACCCCCAACATACCGTGTAGCCATAGCAGCATAACCATAGGCATGCGCAGGAGTCGACACGGGAGTGCTGCATTGGGACTTCCACCCTCCGCCGGGTAACGGACTACCTCTTCAACCTCTTGCTGTGGGACATAGACTGTTCACCTGGGCCGCCCAAGTAAGCAGTCAATGTCCTGGATGAGGGGGGGGGGGATGACCATAATGTGGTGGAGGGGGGACGTCCCAGAGTGGCACCCTCGTGTTGGCTATATGCATTACTGGATGGCAGAGTTGCTGTACTACAGAGATGGAATAACAGAATGAATGGGGACAATGCAGTGTACGGAGTGCGGTGGGCTGCCTGTCATGTGGGGGGTAGGGCCACATGACAACACACAAAACAGCCAATCTGCCTCTGATAATGGTACAGGTGCAATGTAACAGTAATGTTATTATATCCAGCCGCTTAATCACTGGGATCATTCGTGCTCTGGAATTCCAGTCCAGCAAACTGGTGACACTAACCTGTCCTGTATACTCCCGGCTCAAGGTACTCGGACTGGCAGTGTACAGTAATTAGCCAGTCCATTTGGCGGTTTCCTCCTCTAGGACGCTCTCCCATTTGGGAGATAGCCACAACCAATGAATGAGTAGATGGGTCAGACTGCAAAAATGTAGTGGCTCAAATCACTTTCTTTCCTAATGCATTTCTCGACCCATGAGACTGGTCGTTTCTTCCGAGGATAGCGGTATGGAGAAAACCTGCCCTGCCCAAACTTTTAAAGGTTAGGGATAATTATTGTAGTCAATTCATACCTGTTGAAATCTGTGACACCTAGTTAAGTAAGAGGTCTGAAAGGGACTTGAATGTTCATATGTCTGAAAACGGCACAATCTCTCAAAAAAACAATACGCAGTACTATAATCACACAGACATTATAATTTTTTTAAAAACTAATAGTAAATATTTGGACAGCAAAAGACACACAATTAAATTTACATAGAAGTAATAAAAATAAATGTAATTCAACTATATACTTATATGTCATATCTGACTCATTCTCAACAGCTTGAAGTCAATAAAAAAATGGGGAATATATATCCTTATTGATACTAAAAAATGCATCCACACGATAGACAAACTACTTGTAGGAACAAGTTTGACTCTGTAATATAATAAAACATGAAAGGGACAAAGATGCTGTTTAAATAATTTGTCTAAACAACACCAAGAAAAGAGGAGGGGGGAAGAGGAGGAAACACAGGAATGGAAAACTGAATACATATTAATACTACACTTTTAAGTCTATGACGGGTTATATTTTGATCGATTAGAATCAGAAGCTTGTATAAGTCTAACCACAAGGTCAATTGGGGCTAACCCTTGTGATTAGACCAATTAAGTGGTTCCCACCATAGGAATGAATGGAGCCAAACGTCTCCATTCACTCCTATGGGCTAATTGCGATTTGCTGTGCCCTGGGAGAACAATGCCAATCAGGAAGCTACTGCTATGCCAGCGGCTCCTGATTGGGTGGTGGGTTAATTCATATAATAGGAGTGTATGTGTAAACATGCACTTCTACTAGTCCATTATGGTCCAGGTTAATGTGGTTTGTTATTTTTAAACCCCTAGATGCCTACATGGACAGAAAAGGACCGATCTACACAGGATTAGGTGAGTATAATTTAATTTTTTTTACAGGTACCCCATGTATTCTACTAGACAAGGGGACCAAGAGGCTCTGTTGTACATTTGGTAAGTATGGGGGTAATTCTGAGTTGATCGCAGCAGCAAGTTTGTTAGCAATTGGGCAAAACCATGTGCACTGGAGGGGGGGCAGATGTAACATTTGCAGAGAGAGTTAGATTTGGGTGGGTTATTTTGTTTCTGTGCAGGCTAAATACTGGCTGCTTTATTTTTACACTGCAATTTAGATTTCAGTTTGAATACACCCCACCCAAATCTAACTCTCTCTGTACATGCTATATCTGCCCCTCCTGCAGTGCACATGGTTTTGCCCAATTGCTAACAAAATTTCTGCTGCGTTCACCTTGGAATTACCCCCATATATCTAAGTGTTTGTTTGTGAGTATGCATGGATGTTTTATTAAAGTTGTACTTTTGAAGTTTTGTGAGTCCTGTGTTTATTGTAATATTTCTTTTGTTGTGGAACTACAAGTACCAGTAGGCCCTCTAATGCCCTGTATGCTAGTACTCATGGTTCTCCAAGTACCAGCATGCGGGGGAGGCTTGGTGGGGCCTTTAGTTCCACAATTAATAACAGTATTATTTCCTATATTTACACTTAATGGCCATCAACGCGACTCCTACTGCCCAGGGGTGTCGGGGACAGCCTTGTGCTTCATCCCTGGCCCTTGGGTGCCTGGAACGGGGGACCCCATTATTGGGGGGATCCCCACTCACCCAGGGAACCCCAGCCAGGGGTGACTAGTTGGAGGGTAATGCTACAGCCGCAGGGACCTATATAAATGTGTCTCCTGGCTGTGGCATTATCTTCTTGACTAGTGGAGCCCAATGCTGATTTTTTTATAAAAAGGGAGTCCCCTACGTCTTCCCACCCACCCCCCACCCCCATTTTTTTGGAACCAGGACCGGTCCAACAGCCCGGTGCTGGATTTTAAAATACTGGAAACCCCTACACATTTTTCCTTGTTATTTTAACAACCAGGACTGGCTCAAAGAGGAGGGGGGACACCACACAATTTAGTTTTTATTTGTAACTAGTTAAATACTGTGTCTTACTGATATGGCTGGGCTTCATTGTGTCATGTCCAGCAGTGTTTTACTTAACTCCCCATAAAACACTGCCTGACAGCATGAATGACATTGACAACGGTAAACTCGTATTGAAAAAAACATGGTAGTTTAGTAAATTACCATGATATTTTTTTTCAAAGAATTGGAATCTCAAATGGCCAATATTAGCTGAGATCAATCACAATTGTTAAGGCGGGTACACACTACGTGGCGGGGAATTGCCGGTGATGGACGACTATATAATTGAAAGATATTGCTGTCAACAGTATAGTACGTACACACTAAGAGTTATCGTTCAACAATAACATTCAGTGATGTCATCACCGGCATTCCCAAACATGCAGCTCAGTCCGACATTGGGGGTCATTCCTAGTTGATTGCAGCGAATCTTTGCATCGCAAGCCATGGAAACTAGCCAAATGCGCACACGCAAAGCGCCTAATGCACATGTGCCAAGTACGCCGTACAACGAATGTGCAGAAATACACATGCTTTTTGAGTTTGCAGCCACGCAACAACAAAGAAGCGTGTTGAAGGCGGTGCGGGGGTATGGCTATGCAGGATATTGAAAAGGGGCATGAAGGTGGGTGTCTTGTGGGGGAGTATGCTAAGAGCTGCAGGCGTGGTTATCGCACCGCTGCAAAGGTGATCGTTGTCATTACACACCAGGCATTCGCAGCTGCCGAGTAAGTCTAGGGCTGCGCACAGCTAGCGAACGCTCGGCACAGGTGCCCGAAAGGGCGCACCTAGCTAATCATTGGCAATGGAATGCAGCTGTTTGCAATGCAAATGCATCAAGAGGCAATTGCAGCTCTGGCTCTCTCAGAGATGTTATGTACTTTTACACTCCCTGGAAATGGTATTATGTTAAACTTTGCCAAAAAATGTCAAACTCACAACCAGCACACATGTTTATTATTAGCAATTACATGATTATTGCATATGTCCAACATCTCTTGTTTGTGTTGTGTATCATTTTGAATTTTTATTTATTTAAATAAAATGTAAATTTCTTTAAATCCCACATACGTGGAATGTTTCACGGATTCCTACATTTGTTGTGTATTTCATATAACAACATTCCCACCATAATGCACACTAACCTATCATGTTAGTAACTCATGCTTTAAATAATACATCCCTATGGATTAATTAGGTCAGATGTGAGTTCTATTTAAGATGGAATGTTGTCCATAGTAACCAAACAGATTACTGGTCTTATATTGTCTAAGGAGCAAGATACATGTGAAGTATAATTTTTGTGTTATCTATTCGCAACCTCCCATGTTTTTTGGGACTTGACACAAACATAATTTTTTTTGTATATTTAGCTACAATAAAACACTTGACCAACAACCACAAAAATAAAAACACAATTTGACACCAAAATATCTTGGTTAAAATTATTGTTACTATGCAAAAGAATATTACATCATATTTTGTAAAGGAAAAAAAAATATTGTTACATACAAACATAACATGAAACAGCAACAACCACCTGCCTGTGCACAAAATAGGTACCCAGTAGTGAAGTCCCCCCCATCTACTGGCCATCAAGCACAACAAGAGACTGGTCTCATTACCTTGGCTGAGGAAGATGTTGGAAGATGTTGGGCAAATTGAGGAAGAATATGGCCACAATACCCAAACCCAACTATCAAGACCACATTATGAAGAGGAAGGTGGGACAAGTTCACAGGCTAATGCATCACAGGCTGGGAACAAAAAGAAAAGATGCCAAACAACATTCAGCAGGAGGGAGTTTGACATTCTGGTCCCACAAGCCATTGATAAAGCATTTTAGAACATGAACAACATGGGTGTTGGGCAATGTGTCCGCATCTGGAGAGAAATCATTTTTTCTTCTTTTTTTTCGGCCAACCTGAAGGGGATGATGCTCAATGGTAGGTCTGCGCACTGACCTTCGAGGGCCCTGTCCTGTGGGTTTTTGTTCCTGGGCAGGAGTAGAGGATGGGCCAGGTGTTGGAGCCTCCCTGATACTGTGGCCAAGGAGGCCAGCGATGGTCTGTATGCCTTGTCCGATTGTGTTGTTGAGTTCGAGGACAGAGGAGTTGATGTCGCACATGCCTTGGTGCACACAGGTGGTCAGGTCAGTGAGCCTGTAGGACATCTCACATACCTCCCAGATAATCTGGTCATGGAATTCAGTGTTTCTTACTCCATGACTGACTATCTCAGCTAGAATCTCCGGGCGAGTGCTTTGGTGGGGGGTGCCAGTGTGGGGCTGGGCTGCTGGTATTTCCTGCCTCACACTGTAGGTGTTACTATTTTTCCCCTCCTCAGCCTCAGTGAGATGCCCCTCCTGTGCTGTGATTTAAAAAAAAAAAAGTAAAATTGAAATCATATTAGTATAAATGTTCAAATTTATACAGTAAACACTTGTCAATATATTTTTCAAATCTTACCTTCCAAGGCATGTGGACATTCCTCCAGGTCTGTAAACTCCACAGTCTCAAGGGGTAGCCCTCCCCCTGTGGCCCTCGAAGCGTTCCATTGAGCAGCTTTTTTCTGCTTCAGGCGGGATTTGAAGTCAGCCCAGCTACATATGTTTTGGTGTTTGGGTGAAAGGAGAAGAAATTAACCGTAAGTAAATGTGATGCAAACTTTTTGAGCACATGTCATACTGTAGTATTGGTTGCTATAGGCAACATGACCTGGAAATTGCTGCTTAAATCTTAGTTAATGCATACTATAGTGTTTGTCACTGTGGCTCAGTATGTACTTACCATCTTAATACTTCCTGGGGTGTTTCGACAATTGGGCCCACAGCATTAACCGAGTCAGTAATTTCTCTTCTGATACGGTCTTTTGTCCCAGCACCCATGTTTTTAGTTCCAAAATGGATTCTATCAATGGCCTGTGGGACAAGAATTCCCAACTCTCTCTTTGTAAATGGTGGTTGCCATTTTTTTCTTTTTGCCTGTTGCCTGCGATGCATTATCCTGAGAAGTTCTGTATCTCCACCTTCCTTTTCACTTTGATTGGTGTGTTTGTGTAGTTGGGCCAGAATCTTCTTCAGTTTGTGCCACATGTTCCTCAACCAGGGACCTCACAACAGCCTCTTCTTGTCTTTGAGGGCCAGTAGATGGGGTTTCATCACTACTGTGTCTTGGTTGTTCCTCCTCTGCAGTGGCAGGTGTTTGTTACTGTTGTCTTTGCAAAGCCAGCTGTCTACTTCTTTATAGTATTGCATTCATTTGGGCATTCAGCCTGGCCATCTCCTCTGTGACTGAATCAGGCTCCATGATGCTGGTAACATGTGCGTATGAATCTGGGGTGTGATTTCATACCTGTGTATGCATGGTGATGCATACACAATTGTTACATGTGCTCTGATTGATTATCCTATTTAAGCATGTTCTATGCAGTCTGTGTTTGTGGGTATATGCAGGAGCTATTGAGTGAGGAGTGTTGCATGTTGTTAGAAGTTTTTGCCAGTTACAGTTAGAGATGAGCTGGTTCGGTTTCTCTGAATCCGAACCCGCCCGAACTTCATGTTTTTTTACACGGGTCCGAGCGACTCGGATCTTCCCGCCTTGCTCGGTTAACCCGAGCGCGCCCGAACGTCATCATGACGCTGTCGGATTCTCGCGAGGCTCGGATTCTATCGCGAGACTCGGATTCTATATAAGGAGCCGCGCGTCGCCGCCATTTTCACACGTGCATTGAGATTGATAGGGAGAGGACGTGGCTGGCGTCCTCTCCATTTAGATTAGGGTTGAGAGAGAGAGAGAGAGATTGACCTGAGGCTGTGATACTGTAGAAGAGAGTGCAGAGTTTAGTGACTGACGACCACAGTGACCACCAGACAGTGCAGTTGTTTGTTTTATTTAATATATCCGTTCTCTGCCTGAAAAAAACGATACACACAGTGACTCAGTCACATACCATATCTGTGTGCACTGCTCAGCCCAGTGTGCTGCATCAATGTATATATATATCTGACTGTGCTCAGCTCACACAGCTTATAATTGTGGGGGAGACTGGGGAGCACTGCAGTGCCAGTTATAGGTTATAGCAGGAGCCAGGAGTACATAATATTATATTAAAATTAAACAGTGCACACTTTTGCTGCAGGAGTGCCACTGCCAGTGTGACTAGTGACCAGTGACCTGACCACCAGTATATATAATATTAGTAGTATACTATCTCTTTATCAACCAGTCTATATTAGCAGCAGACACAGTACAGTGCGGTAGTTCACGGCTGTGGCTACCTCTGTGTCGGCACTCGGCAGCCCGTCCATAATTGTATATACCACCTAACCGTGGTTTTTTTTTCTTTCTTTATAGTCATACTAGTTACGAGTATACTATCTCTTTATCAACCAGTCTATATTAGCAGCAGACACAGTACAGTGCGGTAGTTCACGGCTGTGGCTACCTCTGTGTCGGCACTCGGCAGCCCGTCCATAATTGTATATACCACCTAACCGTGGTTTTTTTTTCTTTCTTTATAGTCATACTAGTTACGAGTATACTATCTCTTTATCAACCAGTCTATATTAGCAGCAGACACAGTACAGTGCGGTAGTTCACGGCTGTGGCTACCTCTGTGTCGGCACTCGGCAGCCCGTCCATAATTGTATATACCACCTAACCGTGTTTTTTTTTTCTTTCTTTATACATACATACTAGTTACGAGTATACTATCTCTTTATCAACCAGTCTATATATTAGCAGCAGACACAGTACAGTGCGGTAGTTCACGGCTGTGGCTACCTCTGTGTCGGCACTCGGCAGCCCGTCCATAATTGTATATACCACCTAACCGTGGTTTTTTTTTCTTTCTTTATACATACATACTAGTTACGAGTATACTATCTCTTTATCAACCAGTCTATATATTAGCAGCAGACACAGTACAGTGCGGTAGTTCACGGCTGTGGCTACCTCTGTGTCGGCACTCGGCAGCCCGTCCATAATTGTATACTAGTATCCAATCCATCCATCTCCATTGTTTACCTGAGGTGCCTTTTAGTTGTGCCTATTAAAATATGGAGAACAAAAATGTTGAGGTTCCAAAATTAGGGAAAGATCAAGATCCACTTCCACCTCGTGCTGAAGCTGCTGCCACTAGTCATGGCCGAGACGATGAAATGCCAGCAACGTCGTCTGCCAAGGCCGATGCCCAATGTCATAGTACAGAGCATGTCAAATCCAAAACACCAAATATCAGTAAAAAAAGGACTCCAAAACCTAAAATAAAATTGTCGGAGGAGAAGCGTAAACTTGCCAATATGCCATTTACCACACGGAGTGGCAAGGAACGGCTGAGGCCCTGGCCTATGTTCATGGCTAGTGGTTCAGCTTCACATGAGGATGGAAGCACTCAGCCTCTCGCTAGAAAAATGAAAAGACTAAAGCTGGCAAAAGCAGTAGCACCGCAAAGAACTGTGCGTTCTTCGAAATCCCAAATCCACAAGGAGAGTCCGACTCCAATTGTGTCGGTTGCGATGCCTGACCTTCCCAACACTGGACGTGAAGAGCATGCGCCTTCCACCATTTGCACGCCCCCTGCAAGTGTTGGAAGGAGCACCCGCAGTCCAGTTCCTGATAGTCAGATTGAAGATGTCAGTGTTGAAGTACACCAGGATGAGGAGGATATGGGTGTTGCTGGCGCTGGGGAGGAAATTGACCAGGAGGATTCTGATGGTGAGGTGGTTTGTTTAAGTCAGGCACCCGGGGAGACACCTGTTGTCCGTGGTAGGAATATGGCCGTTGACATGCCTGGTGAAAATACCAAAAAAATCAGCTCTTCGGTGTGGAAGTATTTCACCAGAAATGCGGACAACAGGTGTCAAGCCGTGTGTTCCCTTTGTCAAGCTGTAATAAGTAGGGGTAAGGACGTTAACCACCTCGGAACATCCTCCCTTATACGTCACCTGCAGCGCATTCATAATAAGTCAGTGACAAGTTCAAAAACTTTGGGTGACAGCGGAAGCAGTCCACTGACCAGTAAATCCCTTCCTCTTGTAACCAAGCTCACGCAAACCACCCCACCAACTCCCTCAGTGTCAATTTCCTCCTTCCCCAGGAATGCCAATAGTCCTGCAGGCAATGTCACTGGCAATTCTGACGAGTCCTCTCCTGCCTGGGATTCCTCCGATGCATCCTTGCGTGTAACGCCTACTGCTGCTGGCGCTGCTGTTGTTGCTGCTGGGAGTCGATGGTCATCCCAGAGGGGAAGTCGTAAGCCCACTTGTACTACTTCCAGTAAGCAATTGACTGTTCAACAGTCCTTTGCGAGGATGATGAAATATCACAGCAGTCATCCTGCTGCAAAGCGGATAACTGAGGCCTTGACAACTATGTTGGTGTTAGACGTGCGTCCGGTATCCGCCGTTAGTTCACAGGGAACTAGACAATTTATTGAGGCAGTGTGCCCCCGTTACCAAATACCATCTAGGTTCCACTTCTCTAGGCAGGCGATACCGAGAATGTACACGGACGTCAGAAAAAGACTCACCAGTGTCCTAAAAAATGCAGTTGTACCCAATGTCCACTTAACCACGGACATGTGGACAAGTGGAGCAGGGCAGGGTCAGGACTATATGACTGTGACAGCCCACTGGGTAGATGTATGGACTCCCGCCGCAAGAACAGCAGCGGCGGCACCAGTAGCAGCATCTCGCAAACGCCAACTCTTTCCTAGGCAGGCTACGCTTTGTATCACCGCTTTCCAGAATACGCACACAGCTGAAAACCTCTTACGGCAACTGAGGAAGATCATCGCGGAATGGCTTACCCCAATTGGACTCTCCTGTGGATTTGTGGCATCGGACAACGCCAGCAATATTGTGTGTGCATTAAATATGGGCAAATTCCAGCACGTCCCATGTTTTGCACATACCTTGAATTTGGTGGTGCAGAATTTTTTTAAAAACGACAGGGGCGTGCAAGAGATGCTGTCGGTGGCCAGAAGAATTGCGGGACACTTTCGGCGTACAGGCACCACGTACAGAAGACTGGAGCACCACCAAAAACTACTGAACCTGCCCTGCCATCATCTGAAGCAAGAAGTGGTAACGAGGTGGAATTCAACCCTCTATATGCTTCAGAGGTTGGAGGAGCAGCAAAAGGCCATTCAAGCCTATACAATTGAGCACGATATAGTAGGTGGAATGCACCTGTCTCAAGCGCAGTGGAGAATGATTTCAACGTTGTGCAAGGTTCTGATGCCCTTTGAACTTGCCACACGTGAAGTCAGTTCAGACACTGCCAGCCTGAGTCAGGTCATTCCCCTCATCAGGCTTTTGCAGAAGAAGCTGGAGACATTGAAGGAGGAGCTAACACGGAGCGATTCCGCTAGGCATGTGGGACTTGTGGATGGAGCCCTTAATTCGCTTAACAAGGATTCACGGGTGGTCAATCTGTTGAAATCAGAGCACTACATTTTGGCCACCGTGCTCGATCCTAGATTTAAAGCCTACCTTGGATCTCTCTTTCCGGCAGACACAAGTCTGCTGGGGTTGAAAGACCTGCTGGTGACAAAATTGTCAAGTCAAGCGGAACGCGACCTGTCAACATCTCCTCCTTCACATTCTCCCGCAACTGGGGGTGCGAGGAAAAGGCTCAGAATTCCGAGCCCACCCGCTGGCGGTGATGCAGGGCAGTCTGGAGCGACTGCTGATGCTGACATATGGTCCGGACTGAAGGACCTGACAACGATTACGGACATGTCGTCTACTGTCACTGCATATGATTCTCTCAACATTGATAGAATGGTGGAGGATTATATGAGTGACCGCATCCAAGTAGGCACGTCACACAGTCCGTACTTATACTGGCAGGAAAAAGAGGCAATTTGGAGGCCCTTGCACAAACTGGCTTTATTCTACCTAAGTTGCCCTCCCACAAGTGTGTACTCCGAAAGAGTGTTTAGTGCCGCCGCTCACCTTGTCAGCAATCGGCGTACGAGGTTACATCCAGAAAATGTGGAGAAGATGATGTTCATTAAAATGAATTATAATCAATTCCTCCGCGGAGACATTGACCAGCAGCAATTGCCTCCACAAAGTACACAGGGAGCTGAGATGGTGGATTCCAGTGGGGACGAATTGATAATCTGTGAGGAGGGGGATGTACACGGTGATATATCGGAGGGTGATGATGAGGTGGACATCTTGCCTCTGTAGAGCCAGTTTGTGCAAGGAGAGATTAATTGCTTCTTTTTTGGGGGGGGTCCAAACCAACCCGTCATATCAGTCACAGTCGTGTGGCAGACCCTGTCACTGAAATGATGGGTTGGTTAAAGTGTGCATGTCCTGTTTTGTTTATACAACATAAGGGTGGGTGGGAGGGCCCAAGGACAATTCCATCTTGCACCTCTTTTTTCTTTTCTTTTTCTTTGCGTCATGTGCTGTTTGGGGAGGGTTTTTTGGAAGGGACATCCTGCGTGACACTGCAGTGCCACTCCTAGATGGGCCCGGTGTTTGTGTCGGCCACTAGGGTCGCTTATCTTACTCACACAGCTACCTCATTGCGCCTCTTTTTTTCTTTGCGTCATGTGCTGTTTGGGGAGGGTTTTTTGGAAGGGACATCCTGCGTGACACTGCAGTGACACTCCTAGATGGGCCCGGTGTTTGTGTCGGCCACTAGGGTCGCTTATCTTACTCACACAGCTACCTCATTGCGCCTCTTTTTTTCTTTGCGTCATGTGCTGTTTGGGGAGGGTTTTTTGGAAGGGACAGACTGAAAATGAGTGGAAATTATGGTTTTTGAGGTTAATAATACTTTGGGATCAAAATGACCGCCAAATTCTATGATTTAAGCTGTTTTTTAGGTTTTTTGGAAAAAAACACCCGAATCCAAAACACACCCGAATCCGACAAAAAAAATTCGGTGAGGTTTTGCCAAAACGCGGTCGAACCCAAAACACGGCCGCGGAACCGAACCCAAAACCAAAACACAAAACCCGAAAAATTTCCGGCGCTCATCTCTAGTTACAGTGTTGTCCATTATTGAAGGTAATATATGTTTTGGTTAATATGTGAAAAAGCAAGCAGTGCTTCCAAGCAGTGGGTCCATGTTATGCAGCCACATGAACTTGTTTACTATAAGAAGTGTATATAGTTTGTTGTATGTGATATGAATGCAGCACTTCCTTATGTTGTGCGTGGTGGGTTTTTATTTTTGTGTGCGTACGTACTGGGTTTTGGTTTAAATGGGTTTTTGATCAAATTGTGTTTTTTTGTTGTTTTTTTGTTAAGTGGTTTGTTTGTGTTGATAAAATTAATTTTGCTTTAGTTTCTTGTAATTGGTCCAACAATATATTTATTTGTGGGTAAGTATGTGCATGTTATTTGTTGTGGTTGGTATGTTGGGGTGTGGGTATATATATATATATATATATATATGTGTGTGTCAGGATTTTGGTACTTACCAATAAATCCCTTTCTCTGATTCCACAGGGTCCATTGGAGTGCAGATACAATGGGGATATAGTAGGCAGTAACTAGGAGTTGGCACTTTAAATTTACAACCATGTGACTAGCTCCTCCCCTACTATGTCCCCCCTCCAAGCCAGTCTAGTTAAAACTGTGCCCGAGGAGAGCTGGAAAAGACCAAAGTTAAAGTAGAGGAGGTAGCCAAACCCTTTATGACAGGATAACATCAAGGAAACCTGGAAACATAGTGAAAGGGTAACATGAACAAAACGAGCAGTCACACACTGACCTGAAAACAGATAAGTGAAGTAGTAAGAAAGACAGCGCAGGGTGGGCGTCCAGTGGCCCCTGTGGAATCGGAGAAGGGGATTTATCTGTAAGTACCAAAATCCTGATTTCTCCTTCATCCACTAGGGGCCACTGGAGTGCAGATACAATGGGGACGTCCCAGAGCTCCCAAGATGGGAGGGAGAGCGCTGAGAATCCTGAAAAACAGCCTGGCCGAACATTGACACAGAGGCCGCAGAAGTGTCAAATCGTGACAAACGTAAGACGGACCGACCAAGTGGCATTGTGACATAAAGTAGTCATGGAAACCCTGCGGGTGGCCACCCACAAAGGTCCCAAGAGCACGTAGAGTGCACCGAAATGGAAGACGGAGGTTCTCGAGCAACCGCCAAATAAGCCTGTCTGATGGTCAGACGTATCCAACGGCCCAACGGCTGCTAGGAAACTGGCCATCCAGGACGGGAGCATCGTACAGAACAAATAAGAAATCAGACTTTCCGAATAGGCGAAGTCCTCTCCACTGAGAGTTGGAGCGCCCTGACAACATCCAAAGATCTCGAATTCGGGGAATGCGCTGAGAGGGCTAGAACCACAAGTGGCTGATTTATGTGAAAAGCGGATACCACCTTCGAGAGATACGACATTGGAGTTTAAAACTCAGCTATAACCTCATGGAATATCAGGTAAGGAGGCCGACAAGAGGGAGAGAGAGAGAAAGAGAGAGAGAGAAAGAGAGAGCCCCAATTTCCGACACCCATCTGGCCGAAGCCAGAGCCAGGAGAAGACCACCGTCCAGGTGAGATATGTCATCTTCGCCAACTCCAGAAATTCAAATAACGGAGACTGCAGAAAAGTGAGAACCAGTTTGAGGTCCCCCGGTGCCGTTGGAGGGCGAAAAAGGAGGCTGCAATCAGAGAACTCCCTGCAAGAAGGTCTGAACTTCCGGCAGCAAGGCTAATTTCCTTTGGAAGAAAACCGAAAGAGCAGAGGCCTGGAACTCAGGTGAACCTAGCCGAAACTCTGCCGAGACAACCGCCTGGAGAAAATGATGAAGACGGCTGAAAGAAAAACCGAAGTGGAAACCTCTCATCGTTCACACCAGGCCACATAAAGTTTCCAAAAGTGGTAATAGTGAGACGAGATGACTGACTTCCGAGCTCGGAGCATAGTAGGAATAACCTACGAGGAAACTCCTTCCTTCTTGGAAGGTCTTGTTTATAGCCACGCCATCAAACGAAGTCTGCGTAAGGCTGAACAAAGAAAAGGACCCTGTTGAAGTAGATCAACCCGGAGAGGCAGGAGCCAAGGCTACTCTACGGACACAAGGTGTAGGGCGGAGTTCCAAGTCCTGCATGACCAATCTGGAGTCCAAGGATGACTAGCGTGAATTCTCCCTTTATGCGTTGCAGAATCAGAGGTAGTAACAAGAAAGGAGGAAAGATAAACTAAACAGAAGTCCCAAGGAGCCATGAGGGCATCCACGGCTACTGCCGCCAGGGCTCTCGTCCGGGAGCAGTAAAGAGGCAGATGAAGAGTCAGTAGGAATGCTGTGAGGTCAATCAGAGGTCTCCCCCATCAGCGGACCAGCTGGCAAAACACCGGGGATTGAGTGTCCACTCACCCGGGTGTCTGATCTGGCGGCTGAGATAATTGGATACCCGCTTGACCACCCCTGGAATGAAGAATGTCTTCCACTGCCCAGAGGAGGACGTTGCTGACCTCTCTCAGTGCCACACTGGTGTGAAGAGAGAGAGCTTTTCCTGAGGAAGGAAAAATCTTCTGACGGACCGTGTTGAGAATCAGCCCCAAGAACAGACTCTGTGCGAGAGGCATAAATGAGACCCGTACCGAATCAGAAGATCCTGGGTTATCCGGATATTCTGAAGCAACAGGTCTGCAGAGTTGGTCTCCAGCAGTAGATTGTCCAGCTAGAGGACAATCGTCACTCCCTGCCTTTGAAGTAGGGCCATCATGAGCATCCCGTATTATCGGAGAAAAGCCTGATGAGGAAGCCAAATGGTAACCTGTAAGCAGGCATCCTTGATGTCTAAAGACATCAAAACTCGTTTTGCTCCGAACTGGCAATAACAGACTGAAGGGATTCCTCAAAAATGGAATGAGATCCTTTAAGTACAGAATAGGCCTGGCCGAGCCGTCCAGCTTTGGCATGGGAAAAAATACCTGAGAAATAGCCCTGCTTCCGATTTTGTGAGGAAACAGGGATCAGCACCCTTGCAGATAGAAGCTTCTGTAACTCCGCCTGCCGGACAACCCTCTTGTCGTCGGAACCCGGCAAACCCGTGGTGAAGAAACACTGAGACGGTTGGATTCTAAAATCGTGCATGTAACCGCGAGTGATGAGAAACCTAAACCAAGCATACCTAGGCCTCCCTGAAAATCCACAGACAAGCGCCCACCGTGGGATCCCTCAGGTGGGAGGGAGGCCCATCAAACGGTGCGTGTGGTGGAGGACCAACCATCAGTCTGGGCCGAGGTTGTTGAACCTCTGCCTCGGCCTCTTACTTCGAGATCCCCGGGTGATGGAGGTACCGCTCCTGCCATAGCCTCGAAACCTGGAAGGGGCAAGAAAGGACCGAAAGGAAGTACCGGTATAGGTCCGTCATGGAGCTGGAGCAACACTGGAAAGATAAATGGACTTACCCCCAGCAGCCTGAGAAATCCAGGCAGTAAGATCCTTCCCGACCAGGCCCGTAAAGGGCAACACCTCTGCTGCCCTCTAGGATTCAGTATCCGCCTGCCAGTGTCGCAGCCAGAGAGCTCTTCGGGTCAAGATAGCCAAAGCGGAAATTCAGGCTCCGAGGATACAGACGTCCTTGGAGACCTTAAAAGGATATAAAGCAGATTTGTGAATATGAGCTGCCAAAGGTATCAGTTGATTCCAATGTAAACCGTCCTGTAACCCTGAGGACAATTGTTCCCCAACAACCTACCTGCGCCGGGCAAAGTGGAACCCCTGCTGCTGCATATTTCACTCAGACTGCTCCTTCAGCCAAATTGCATCAGAAACTGGCAGCTTCTTGGACCAGCTATACATATATATATATATGCTTATTTATTTTTATTTTTATTTGTCCCCTTCTCAAGGAAGATTGTATTTTTTTTATTTTTGGGGGGAGGTTTACCTCTTTTTTTGGTTGCAAGGCCTTTTGCCACATTCCAATCTATTTTCATCTGCTGGTAAATATGTGCATGCTCATAGGTGTGTGTTGTATGTTGGGGTGTGGGTATATATATATATATATATATATATATGTGCTTATTTAGTTTTAGTTTTATTTGTCCCCTTCTCAAGGAAGATTGTATTTTTTGTACTTTTTGGCGGAGGTTTCCCTTTTTTTGTTGCTTGGCCTTTTGCCACATTTTTGTCTCCAGTCATCTGCTGGTAAGTACAGTATATGCATGCTCATAGCTGTGTGTTGTATGTTGGGGTGTTGGCTTTGCTTACTGTGTTTTTGTTTTACTTTTGTTGTTTTGACCACTCAAGTCTTTTTTTTTTCTTTTTTTATCGTAAGTATATATATTTTTTAATTATAATTTTTAAGGTAAGTATATGCATGCTCATTGTGTTGTTGTGGTTGATTTTGTGGGGTAGGTTTTGTAGTGTAAATTGTGTTCAATATTTCCAAATATTTTTTTTCCTTTCATCCTGGTGTTCTACATTTAGATATAGATTATGATACAGAAGTAAGTGTTTATTTAATTATGCATATATTTTAATGTTATTATTTGTTAATATTGGATGTTGTTTTACACTATTTTTTTTTACATTTTAAGATGCTGGTAGCAGCATATCTAGGCTCCAAAGCCAGCCATCCACAACCTGCCCCTCATCCTCGAAGGCAATGGAGGCATTCAAGGCCTACTATATTCCCTACCAGTGTCAGCCTTTTTGGAATGCCAGATGATGAGGTGGTGCGGCGCTATAGGCTGCCTCCTCATGTCATTCTAGAAACTCTCTCAATATAGAGAGTGATCTAGACAGATCAATTCTGCATCCTACAGCAATACCAGCACTGACACAATTCCTTGCTGTGTTACATTTCTGCTTCACAGGTTCCTACCAGCACATGGTTGGGGTTCTGGTAGGCATATCCCAGCTTGCATTTTCTAAAGTTCTCAGGCACGTCTTTGGTGCCTTTTTTTAAAGTAAGTGAAGCAGTTCATTAAAATGCCATTGGATGTGGGGTCCCTAGGTGTGTTGAAGCGGCAATTCCAGGAAGGGGGTTGTCGCTTCCCACACGTTATTGGGGTCATGGATGTGACACATGTTCCACTTGTAGCACCAAAACATAATGAAGAAATCTTTAGGAACCGAAAAATGTTCCATTCTTTGAATGTGATGGTTGTTTGTGGCCCATCCCTCCAGATCCTTTCCCTGAATGCCCGGTACCCAGGAAGTGCCCATGATTCCCACATGATAAGGCAATCAGGGATATGGCAATAATTAAGACTGTTGGAAGGCCAAGACACATGGCTATTGGGTTAGTTGGATTGCCATCATATAGTAAAGGTTTTTAATTTTTTTATGTTGGACATATTTTATACTTATGATTGTATTGTGTTTTTACAGTCAATCGTGGATATCCTTGCACCCCCTGGCTCATGACTCCTTACAGCACACCCACAACAGGGCCACAAACGTCATTTAATTCTATGCTTACAGCCACTATGCAGCTGGCGGAGTGCACAATTGGCGTAAGAAGGCGTGTGGAGCTTCCTCAAAGTGAGGAATTGTCCCCAGAGGATTTGAAGCCAGGGGTTGGCCAGACAAGAAGCCGGGACTCTGAGGCACAGTGGGGACAAGCCCTTAGGGCACGAATAGTCACACAATATTTCAGGTATGCTTGTTAGCAACACATTAGACAATTGTTTATGGGAGTATTTATAGTGATATTTGTGCAAGGTATAACATGTCATTCCAGATTTGATATTTAAAAACATTATTTAGTTAGTTTGTCATATAAATATTATATTTGTATGTGTTTTGAGTTGCTAAATAACCTTATGTGAATTTTATATGTATGTAAATGGGTAATGAACACTAGTATTGTTGTGGTGTTAACATATATCCTGTAGTGTATATATCATCATTTTTATTTATATTTTCTTAACTTTTTTATGGTTCCAAGTAAAATGGAACATTGTTTTATGTTATAGTTTTTTTTACATGCAATCCTCAGTTTTAATATATGGTTTATTTTTCTCTCAACATATCCACATGTACACACTAATACAACACTCCTGGATTGTTTAGCTGAATGATGATGAATGATGTCATGCACCGCCGCGTAGGCCATATGTCCCAAATGCTTAGAAGACTGTGGGTGAGGGTCCGCACAAGAAGGACCATTGTCCAACTTAAGCGGCGCTGGTCTGACCTCCGCCGCCATCAGCCCCAATTGTTGGTGCAGCTGCGCCAGCAAATAAGTGCAAGTGAGTAATCCACACTACCATTTGTGTTTGCATGCATGTTTTTTTGCATTAAAATGTTTAGCAATATTAGCAAATATCATAAAAATATTATAAAAAAGGTAGTGTATGTATATAGACTGTGTGGGAGTGGCCTATGAAGGACACACCGGGGAATGCAGTGATAGGGGTCCATGTGTAGAGGTGTGGCCAGTCTCCTGAGAGGGTGAAGACAGACACCACTTTGGTTTGCAAAACAAGTTTCGAGTGCATGGACTATGCACCTTCATAAATATATGCAGTAAACATTACAAATGCAAGCATGATAATAACAATGCAATGCTGAGAAATGCCCATATGTCTTATGTATAATTCAAGTGCACAGCCTGGAGCATGATCCCTAGAGGTGTAGGTGGTGGGCCAAGGCAGAGTGAGCCACTGGGGAACTCCCGAGTACTCCTGTGGCCCAGTACATTCCTGTGTTTCTATCTCCTTAGGCAGAGCACATAGGCAGGTGGCAGGACCCGCAGAAGAAGGTTCCTCCCCCTCTCAACCACCCTCCCCCATCAATCCTCCTCCTCCTCTCAACAGAATGTTGAACCTTTGGCACTCCAGATGTTGCTGAACTACACATACCAGCATGCCCTGCTACAGTTTTAGCATGGCCATATTGAAATTAATTTGCAGGACATGCTGGTATGTATAGTTCAGCAACAGCTGGAGGGCCATACATTCACCATCCCTGACCTAGCCCTTGAGCTGTTGAAGTGTGCTTTCTGGCTTGCTTGTATATTGCGTAATGTGTGAAATGAATGTTGTTTTGTTTACAAACATTGATTACAGATGCTGCGGTTGGAGATCCAATGCCAATTTGAGGACAGTGGTGGCTCAGATGGAGCAGAATTGTCGTGCGCTGCTGGAGGCAATTGTGTGCCTAGTAAGAATGCTTCCTTAATTTTGTTCTTTAAAAAAAAAAAAAAAAGGTTTGATTTACTTCTTTCTACATTTTGTGTGTTGTGTTCTGTCAAGGTAAATAAAATATGTGTCATCACTTGTAAAGTGTTACAATGACGAGTGAAAAATTACTAGATAATCAACTACTAACTGACATTTAAAAATCAAAGCCAGTGACATGACAGTTAGGAGATGATTGTTTGTTACTTTATCACTTCCCATTTTAACACATTCAACACAATGAAGCATATATGCTAAACTGTGTAATGTATAGTATGTCAGTCAGGTATTTTAAATTATTACATTTTGGGGTATTGAGCAAATAAGCCAACAATTTTTTTTTATATTTGTTGCCTCAATTGCTGAATGTTATTGTGCAATTAGGATGTCAAACTCTTCATTTTGCAGAGTTTGATCACTTAATTGTACAATCACATTACAAATCTTTTGGCTACTTGGTGTCTTAATTTAGAAAGGAATGAGATGAAAAATGAAAAAACAAAAAACAAATTACTGTGCGAATATTTGCAATCTAACGAAGGAATAGCTCACGTACAACAGTCTACGTGTTGATAGCGGTGCGTTTGGCAGGCATGCGAACGCATCGCTACCATGCGAAGCACAATAGTAAACACCTATTTTGTGCATTGCTGTACACTCATTTGCAGTTGTACATGGTGGGCATTTGTTTGCACTCTAGCGGAGTGTTCGCTGCCGTGCGAACGCTGCTTGAGTGCGCATTGAGTAGTGATTAGAGATGAGCGCCGGAAATTTTTCGGGTTTTGTGTTTTGGTTTTGGGTTCGGTTCCGCGGCCGTGTTTTGGGTTCGACCGCGTTTTGGCAAAACCTCACCGAATTTTTTTTGTCGGATTCGGGTGTGTTTTGGATTCGGGTGTTTTTTTCAAAAAACCCTAAAAAACAGCTTAAATCATAGAATTTGGGGGTAATTTTGATCCCAAAGTATTATTAACCTCAAAAAACATAATTTACACTCATTTTCAGCCTATTCTGAACACATCACACCTCACAATATTATTTTTAGTCCTAAAATTTGCACCGAGGTCGCTGTGTGAGTAAGATAAGCGACCCTAGTGGCCGACACAAACACCGGGCCCATCTAGGAGTGGCACTGCAGTGTCACGCAGGATGTCCCTTCCAAAAAACCCTCCCCAAACAGCACATGACGCAAAGAAAAAAAGAGGCGCAATGAGGTAGCTGTGTGAGTAAGATTAGCGACCCTAGTGGCCGACACAAACACCGGGCCCATCTAGGAGTGGCACTGCAGTGTCACGCAGGATGTCCCTTCCAAAAAACCCTCCCCAAACAGCACATGACGCAAAGAAAAAAAGAGGCGCAATGAGGTAGCTGACTGTGTGAGAAAGATAAGCGACCCTAGTGGCCGACACAAACACCAGGCCCATCTAGGAGTGGCACTGCAGTGTCACGCAGGATGTCCCTTCCAAAAAACCCTCCCCAAACAGCACATGACGCAAAGAAAAAAAGAGGCGCAATGAGGTAGCTGACTGTGTGAGAAAGATAAGCGACCCTAGTGGCCGACACAAACACCGGGCCCATCTAGGAGTGGCACTGCAGTGTCACGCAGGATGTCCCTTCCAAAAAACCCTCCCCAAACAGCACATGACGCAAAGAAAAAAAGAGGCGCAATGAGGTAGCTGACTGTGTGAGAAAGATAAGCGACCCTAGTGGCCGACACAAACACCGGGCCCATCTAGGAGTGGCACTGCAGTGTCACGCAGGATGTCCCTTCCAAAAAACCCTCCCCAAACAGCACATGACGCAAAGAAAAAAAGAGGCGCAATGAGGTAGCTGTGTGAGAAAGATAAGCGACCCTAGTGGCCGACACAAACACCGGGCCCATCTAGGAGTGGCACTGCAGTGTCACGCAGGATGTCCCTTCCAAAAAACCCTCCCCAAACAGCACATGACGCAAAGAAAAAAAGAGGCGCAATGAGGTAGCTGTGTGAGTAAGATTAGCGACCCTAGTGGCCGACACAAACACCGGGCCCATCTAGGAGTGGCACTGCAGTGTCACGCAGGATGGCCCTTCCAAAAAACCCTCCCCAAACAGCACATGACGCAAAGAAAAAAAGAGGCGCAATGAGGTAGCTGACTGTGTGAGTAAGATTAGCGACCCTAGTGGCCGACACAAACACCGGGCCCATCTAGGAGTGGCACTGCAGTGTCACGCAGGATGTCCCTTCCAAAAAACCCTCCCCAAACAGCACATGACGCAAAGAAAAAAAGAGGCGCAATGAGGTAGCTGTGTGAGTAAGATTAGCGACCCTAGTGGCCGACACAAACACCGGGCCCATCTAGGAGTGGCACTGCAGTGTCACGCAGGATGTCCCTTCCAAAAAACCCTCCCCAATCAGCACATGATGCAAAGAAAAAGAAAAGAAAAAAGAGGTGCAAGATGGAATTATCCTTGGGCCCTCCCACCCACCCTTATGTTGTATAAACAAAACAGGACATGCACACTTTAACCAACCCATCATTTCAGTGACAGGGTCTGCCACACGACTGTGACTGATATGACGGGTTGGTTTGGACCCCCCCCAAAAAAGAAGCAATTAATCTCTCCTTGCACAAACTGGCTCTACAGAGGCAAGATGTCCACCTCATCTTCACCCTCCGATATATCACCGTGTACATCCCCCTCCTCACAGATTATCAATTCGTCCCCACTGGAATCCACCATCTCAGCTCCCTGTGTACTTTGTGGAGGCAATTGCTGCTGGTCAATGTCTCCGCGGAGGAATTGATTATAATTCATTTTAATGAACATCATCTTCTCCACATTTTCTGGATGTAACCTCGTACGCCGATTGCTGACAAGGTGAGCGGCGGCACTAAACACTCTTTCGGAGTACACACTTGTGGGAGGGCAACTTAGGTAGAATAAAGCCAGTTTGTGCAAGGGCCTCCAAATTGCCTCTTTTTCCTGCCAGTATAAGTACGGACTGTGTGACGTGCCTACTTGGATGCGGTCACTCATATAATCCTCCACCATTCTATCAATGTTGAGAGAATCATATGCAGTGACAGTAGACGACATGTCCGTAATCGTTGTCAGGTCCTTCAGTCCGGACCAGATGTCAGCATCAGCAGTCGCTCCAGACTGCCCTGCATCACCGCCAGCGGGTGGGCTCGGAATTCTGAGCCTTTTCCTCGCACCCCCAGTTGCGGGAGAATGTGAAGGAGGAGATGTTGACAGGTCGCGTTCCGCTTGACTTGACAATTTTGTCACCAGCAGGTCTTTCAACCCCAGCAGACCTGTGTCTGCCGGAAAGAGAGATCCAAGGTAGGCTTTAAATCTAGGATCGAGCACGGTGGCCAAAATGTAGTGCTCTGATTTCAACAGATTGACCACCCGTGAATCCTTGTTAAGCGAATTAAGGGCTGCATCCACAAGTCCCACATGCCTAGCGGAATCGCTCCGTGTTAGCTCCTTCTTCAATGCCTCCAGCTTCTTCTGCAAAAGCCTGATGAGGGGAATGACCTGACTCAGGCTGGCAGTGTCTGAACTGACTTCACGTGTGGCAAGTTCAAAGGGCATCAGAACCTTGCACAACGTTGAAATCATTCTCCACTGCACTTGAGACAGGTGCATTCCATCTCCTATATCGTGCTCAATTGTATAGGCTTGAATGGCCTTTTGCTGCTCCTCCAACCTCTGAAGCATATAGAGGGTTGAATTCCACCTCGTTACCACTTCTTGCTTCAGATGATGGCAGGGCAGGTTCAGTAGTTTTTGGTGGTGCTCCAGTCTTCTGTACGTGGTGCCTGTACGCCGAAAGTGTCCCGCAATTTTTCTGGCCACCGACAGCATCTCTTGCACGCCCCTGTCGTTTTTTAAAAAATTCTGCACCACCAAATTCAAGGTATGTGCAAAACATGGGACGTGCTGGAATTTGCCCATATTTAATGCACACACAATATTGCTGGCGTTGTCCGATGCCACAAATCCACAGGAGAGTCCAATTGGGGTAAGCCATTCCGCGATGATCTTCCTCAGTTGCCGTAAGAGGTTTTCAGCTGTGTGCGTATTCTGGAAAGCGGTGATACAAAGCGTAGCCTGCCTAGGAAAGAGTTGGCGTTTGCGAGATGCTGCTACTGGTGCCGCCGCTGCTGTTCTTGCGGCGGGAGTCCATACATCTACCCAGTGGGCTGTCACAGTCATATAGTCCTGACCCTGCCCTGCTCCACTTGTCCACATGTCCGTGGTTAAGTGGACATTGGGTACAACTGCATTTTTTAGGACACTGGTGAGTCTTTTTCTGACGTCCGTGTACATTCTCGGTATCGCCTGCCTAGAGAAGTGGAACCTAGATGGTATTTGGTAACGGGGGCACACTGCCTCAATAAATTGTCTAGTTCCCTGTGAACTAACGGCGGATACCGGACGCACGTCTAACACCAACATAGTTGTCAAGGACTCAGTTATCCGCTTTGCAGTAGGATGACTGCTGTGATATTTCATCTTCCTCGCAAAGGACTGTTGAACAGTCAATTGCTTACTGGAAGTAGTACAAGTGGGCTTACGACTTCCCCTCTGGGATGACCATCGACTCCCAGCGGCAACAACAGCAGCGCCAGCAGCAGTAGGCGTTACACGCAAGGATGCATCGGAGGAATCCCAGGCAGGAGAGGACTCGTCAGACTTGCCAGTGACATGGCCTGCAGGACTATTGGCATTCCTGGGGAAGGAGGAAATTGACACTGAGGGAGTTGGTGGGGTGGTTTGCGTGAGCTTGGTTACAAGAGGAAGGGATTTACTGGTCAGTGGACTGCTTCCGCTGTCACCCAAAGTTTTTGAACTTGTCACTGACTTATTATGAATGCGCTGCAGGTGACGTATAAGGGAGGATGTTCCGAGGTGGTTAACGTCCTTACCCCTACTTATTACAGCTTGACAAAGGGAACACACGGCTTGACACCTGTTGTCCGCATTTCTGGTGAAATACCTCCACACCGAAGAGCTGATTTTTTTGGTATTTTCACCTGGCATGTCAACGGCCATATTCCTCCCACGGACAACAGGTGTCTCCCCGGGTGCCTGACTTAAACAAACCACCTCACCATCAGAATCCTCCTGGTCAATTTCCTCCCCAGCGCCAGCAACACCCATATCCTCCTCATCCTGGTGTACTTCAACACTGACATCTTCAATCTGACTATCAGGAACTGGACTGCGGGTGCTCCTTCCAGCACTTGCAGGGGGCATGCAAATAGTGGAAGGCGCATGCTCTTCACGTCCAGTGTTGGGAAGGTCAGGCATCGCAAACGACACAATTGGACTCTCCTTGTGGATTTGGGATTTCAAAGAACGCACAGTTCTTTGCGGTGCTTTTGCCAGCTTGAGTCTTTTCAGTTTTCTAGCGAGAGGCTGAGTGCTTCCATCCTCATGTGAAGCTGAACCACTAGCCATGAACATAGGCCAGGGCCTCAGCCGTTCCTTGCCACTCCGTGTGGTAAATGGCATATTGGCAAGTTTACGCTTCTCCTCCGACAATTTTATTTTAGGTTTTGGAGTCCTTTTTTTTCTGATATTTGGTGTTTTGGATTTGACATGCTCTGTACTATGACATTGGGCATCGGCCTTGGCAGACGACGTTGCTGGCATTTCATCGTCTCGGCCATGACTAGTGGCAGCAGCTTCAGCACGAGGTGGAAGTGGATCTTGATCTTTCCCTAATTTTGGAACCTCAACTTTTTTGTTCTCCATATTTTATAGGCAGAACTAAAAGGCACCTCAGGTAAACAATGGAGATGGATGGATTGGATACTAGTATACAATTATGGACGGACTGCCACGGTTAGGTGGTATAAAAAAACCACGGTTAGGTGGTATATATTATAATAATAATACAATTATGGATGGACGGACTGCCTGCCGACTGCCGACACAGAGGTAGCCACAGCCGTGAACTACCGCACTGTACACTGGTTGATAAAGAGATAGTAGTATACTCGTAACAACTAGTATGACACTATGACGACGGTATAAAGAATGAAAAAAAAACCACGGTTAGGTGGTATATATTATAATAATAATACAATTATGGATGGACGGACTGCCTGCCGACTGCCGACACAGAGGTAGCCACAGCCGTGAACTACCGCACTGTACACTGGTTGATAAAGAGATAGTAGTATACTCGTAACAACTAGTATGACACTATGACGACGGTATAAAGAAAGAAAAAAAAATACCACAGTTAGGTGGTATATATTATAATAATAATACAATTATGGATGGACGGACTGCCTGCCGACTGCCGACACAGAGGTAGCCACAGCCGTGAACTACCGCACTGTACACTGGTTGATAAAGAGATAGTAGTATACTCGTAACAACTAGTATGACACTATGACGACGGTATAAAGAATGAAAAAAAAACCACGGTTAGGTGGTATATATTATAATAATAATACAATTATGGATGGACGGACTGCCTGCCGACTGCCGACACAGAGGTAGCCACAGCCGTGAACTACCGCACTGTACACTGGTTGATAAAGAGATAGTAGTATACTCGTAACAACTAGTATGACACTATGACGACGGTATAAAGAATGAAAAAAAAACCACGGTTAGGTGGTATATATTATAATAATAATACAATTATGGATGGACGGACTGCCTGCCGACTGCCGACACAGAGGTAGCCACAGCCGTGAACTACCGCACTGTACACTGGTTGATAAAGAGATAGTAGTATACTCGTAACAACTAGTATGACACTATGACGGTATAAAGAATGAAAAAAAAACCACGGTTAGGTGGTATATATTATAATAATAATACAATTATGGATGGACGGACTGCCTGCCGACTGCCGACACAGAGGTAGCCACAGCCGTGAACTACCGCACTGTACACTGGTTGATAAAGAGATAGTAGTATACTCGTAACAACTAGTATGACACTATGACGACGGTATAAAGAAAGAAAAAAAAATACCACGGTTAGGTGGTATATATTGTAATACAATTATGGATGGACGGACTGCCTGCCGAGTTCCGACTGCCGACACAGAGGTAGCCACAGCCGTGAACTACCGCACTGTACTGTGTCTGCTGCTAATATAGACTGGTTGATAAAGAGATAGTATACAATACATACAACAATATACTACTATACTGGTGGTCAGGCACTGGTCACCACTAGTCACACTGGCAGTGGCACTCCTGCAGCAAAAGTGTGCACTGTTTAATTTTAAATTAATATAATATTATGTACTCCTGGGGGCTCCTGCTATAACAACCTGCAGTGCTCCCCAGTCTCCCCCACAATTATTATAAGCTTTGCCTTTTATACATTGATGTGCAGCACACTGGGCTGAGCTGAGTGCACACAGACTGAGTCACACTGTGTGACTGGCTGCTGCTGTGTATCGTTTTTTTTCAGGCAGAGAACGGATATAGCAGAGAACGGATATATTATATTAAAATAAATAAAAGTTAACTAACAACAACTGCACTGGTCACTGTGGTAAACTCTGTCTGACTCTGCACAATCTCTCTCTCTCTTCTAATCTAATTTCTAATGGAGAGGACGCCAGCCACGTCCTCTCCCTATCAATCTCAATGCACGTGTGAAAATGGCGGCGACGCGCGGCTCCTTATATAGAATCCGAGTCTCGCGAGAATCCGACAGCGTCATGATGACGTTCGGGCGCGCTCGGGTTAACCGAGCAAGGCGGGAGGATCCGAGTCTGCTCGGACCCGTGAAAAAAACATGAAGTTCGTGCGGGTTCGGTTTCAGAGAAACCGAACCCGCTCATCTCTAGTAGTGATCAGGTCGGAATGACCCCCATTCAGTGCCAGATTAAGGCCCACATGGGCCTGGAGCTGAACTTGCTGAAGAGCCTATTGTGTGCCACCAGGGGTGTAACCACTGTTGTGGGGGTGTGACTAGTGATGTGGGGGTGTCACTAGTGATGTGGGGGTGTGACCTGTGCAGTGAAGGTGTGACTAGTAATGTGGGGGTGTGATCTGTGCCGTGGGAGTGTGACCTGTGCTGTGGGGGTGTGAACTGTGCTGTGGTGGTGTGACCTGTGCTGTGGGGGTGTGACCTGTGCTGTGGGGGTATGACTAGTGATGTGGGGGGGTGACCTATGCTGTGGGGGTGTGACCTGTGCTGTGGGGTTGTGACTAGTGATTGGGGGGTATGACCTGCGCTGTGGGGCAGCATCCAGGGGAGCAAAGTCATTCCAGTGGCAAGTTAGAATTTGGAGCTCACGTGGTCCTCTATGTCTGTATGTGCTCCTCTATGTCCATATGTGTCTATGCCTGTATGTGCTCCTCTATGTCCATGTGTCTATGTCTGTATGTGCTCCTCTATGTCCATATGTGTCTATGTCTGTATGTGCTCCTCTATGTCTGAATGTGCCCCTCTATGTTTGTACATGCCTGTATCCATATGTGCTCCTCTATGTCCATATCTGCTCCTGTATGTCCTTATATGCCTGTATTATGCCTATACATGCTCCACTATGTCTTTATGTGCCTATGTCTGAATGTGCTCCTGTATGTCAGTATGTGCTTTGCTATGTCCGTATGTGCCCATGTCTATATGTGCCCTCTATTGGTTGGGTATAGGATCTCAACAGTGAGGATGCTGGCAGTCAGAATACTGACACTAAAGGATGGAAAAAGGGGAGGGGGGTGCGCTATCAATAGCAGCTGGTGTGGGGATGGTAAATCCCCTAGAGTAATGCAAACAAAATGAAAAGAGAGATTACCAGCGCTGGCTGATCATGCTTATAAATATAAAAAATATTCTATGTTCCAAAAGGCTTATAATTAAAAAGACATATTTATTTCACATGTATAATCCTATAAATAAAAAATGATAAAAGGTGAATAAAAATACTCAATAAATTTTGCCACAATATCTTAATTGTTTATATATCCACATTTGGCTATTTGTAGTACTCAAGGGGACTGGAATCACTTGGAGATGTCCATCACTAATCGGTTATTTGCATAAAGCCGATAATTTGCAGATGTGAGGTATTTACCCGCGTTTCGCTGGTTTATATAGTCCAGCTTCCTCACTTGCTCCTGAGGAAGCAGGACTATATAAACCAGCGAAACGCGTTGAGCTTTTAAACCTATTTGGACACTCAATACCACTATCTCCACTGGCTTTACGGATACTCTGGTGCATACCATTTGGGACAATTTACTAGCAGCATCCACCCTCTGGACCTAATCCTCCATGCCAAAGAGGACAATCTGATCCAGTTACACATCAAGTGGACATTACCTGCTCTCAGGATCACGGGTAAATACCTCACATCTGCAAATTATCGGCTTTATGCAAATAACCGATTAGTGATGGACATCTCCAAGTGATTCCAGTCCCCTTGAGTACTACAAATAGCCAAATGTGGATATATAAACAATTAAGATATTGTGGCAAAATTTATTGAGTATTTTTATTCACCTTTTATCATTTTTTATTTATAGGATTATACATGTGAAATAAATATGTCTTTTTAATTATCAGCCTTTTGGAACATAGAATATTTTTTATATTTATAAGCATGATCAGCCAGCGCTGGTAATCTCTCTTTTAGAATACTGACACTACTTGGTAAGTAAACTAACCCTACACGTTACCCTCTCCCTAACCCTCTCCTTATGCAGTCTAACCATAACCTTCCCCTTCCACAGCCTGTTTCTAACCTCTCCCTCCCACAGCCTAACACTAACCTTCACCCTAGTGCCTAACCCTAATCTCCCCTCCCAAACCCTAACCCTAACCCTCCCTGCCATACTTATATTAGTGAAAGGGGAGAAAGAGAGAGAGAGAGAGAGAAGGGGGTAAAGAAAAGGGGAAACAGTGACAGAGAGAAGGGGGAGACAAAGAGAGAGCAGGGAGGTAGACAAAGAGAGAGAGAGAGAGGGGGAGAATGGGAGCGAGAGAAAGGGGAGAGAGTGGGATGATGAGGGGGAGAGAGAGCGGGGGAAGAGAGAAGAGAGAAGGGTGAGGTAGACTCAGAGAGAAGTAGGTAGACACAGATAAAGACAAGTGGTAGACACAGAGAGAGAGAAGGGGGAGACACAGAAAGGGCAGGGTCGAGACACAAACAGAGAAAAGGGAGACACAGAAAAGAAGGCGGAGAAGAGAGAGATAAGGTGGAGACACAGAGAGAGAAGCAGAGAAGAAAGAGATAAGTGGGAGACACACAGAGAGAGAAGGGGAAGACACAAAGGAGAGAGAGAAGGGGAAGAAGTGGGAGAGAGAGAAGGGGGAGAGAAGAGTGATGAGAAAGGGAGAGAGAGGGGAGATACACAAAGGAGAAGGGGGGGAGACACAGAGATTAGATGAAAATGTGGGAGACAGAGAGAGAGAAGAGGGAGACAGACAGACAGAGAGAAGGGGAAAACAGAGTGAAAGAAGGGGGAGACAGAGAGATAGAAGGGGGAGACAGAAAGAGGGTGGACACAGGGAGAGAGAGAGGGGGAGGGAGAGAAGGGGGAGAGAGTGCGAATTGGGTAGACACTGAGAGAGAAGGGGGATACAGAAAGAGAGAAGGGGCATACAGACAGAGAGAGAAGGGACGAGACACAGAGAGAGAAGGGGGACACACACAGAGAGAGAAGGGGGGGAGACACAGAGAGTATAGGAGAAGGTGGGAGACAGAGAGAGAGAGAGAAGAGGGAGACAGACAGAGAGAAGGGGAAAACAGAGTGAAAGAAGGGGGAGACAGAGAGAGAGAGAGAAGGGGGAGACAGAAAGGGGGTGGACACAGGGAGAGAGAGAGGGGGAGGGAGAAAAGGGGGAGAGAGTGTGAATTGGGTAGACACTGAGAGAGAAGGGGGATACAGAAAGAGAGAGGGGGCATACAGACAGAGAGAGAAGGGACGAGACACAGAGAGAGAAGGGGGACACACACACAGAGAGAAAGGGGAAATGCACAGAGAGAGAGAAGGGGGAGACAGAGGAGAGAGAGGGGGAGAAGTGGGAGAGAGAGAGGGGGAGAAGAGGGAGAGAGAGAGGGGGAAGAAGTGGGAGAGAGAAAAGTGGGTGAGAAGGGGGAGAGAGAGGGAAGAGAGAGAAGGGGGATACAGAGAGGGAGAAGGGGGGACACACAGAGAGAGAAGGGGGAGACAGAGAGAGGAGGGGAGAAGGTGGGAGACACAGAGAGAATGTGGGAGACACATAGAGAGTGAGAAGTGGGAGACAGAGAGAGGGGGAGAGAATGGGCGAGACACAGAGAGAAGGGGGGAGACAGAGAGAGTGAAGTGGGGAGACACGGAGAGAGAAGGGGGATACAGAGAGAGAGAGAGAGCAAGAAGGGGGAGACATAGAGAGAGAAGGAGAAACACAGAGAGAGAGAGAGAGAGAGAAAGATAGGGAGACAGAGAGAGAGAAGGGGGAGACACAGAGCAAAGAGAGAGATGTGGGAGACAGAGTGAGGAGAGAAGAGGGGGACACATAGAGAGAGGGGGAGGGAGAGAAGGGGATGAGACACAGAGAGAAGGGGGAAACAGAGAGAGACAGAGCGTGAAGTGGGGATGCAAAGAGAAAGAGAAGGGGTGAGACACAGAGAGAATGGGGGAGACAGAGAGAGAGAGATACAGAGAAAGAGTGAAGTGGGGATGCATAGAGAGAAATAGAAGGGGTGAGACACAGGGAGAAGGGGGGAGACAGAGAGAGACAGAGAGAGAGAGTGAAGTGGGGATGCACAGAGAGAAGAGGGTGACAGAGAGAGAGTGAAGTGGGGATGCACGGGGAGAAGGGGGGAGACAGAGTGAGAGTGAAGTGGGGATGCACAGAGAGAAAAAGAAGGGGTGAGATACAGAGAGAGAGAGAAGGGGGTACAGAGAGAGTAGGGAGGAGACACACACACAGAGAGAGAAGAGGGGGTAGAGAAAGAATGGGTTGAGACAGGTATCTCCTACCCCTTACAGGTGCACCTTGGTATCGTGTGACCAGGCATCCACTAACCCCCCTCCTCTCCCCGTACCCCCCCCCCCCCACCCCCACCTCCTCCTCTCCCTGTACTGATGGCACTTTTTACCTCCTAGCAGTGGATCACCATCTTTAGTGCAGGCAGCAGCGGATCCACGTCTTTAGCGCCAGCAGCAGCGGTTTCCCTTTATTAGCGCCTGCAGTAGCGGGTCCCCGCGACAACAGCACATGGCAGTGTCCGAGAGGAGAGGGAGGAAACATGAGTGGAGGGGGGAGTTGCCTTGGCCCGTGGCCAGCCTCTTAGCACTGTATCCACGCACAGAGGCGCAGGCAGGGAGTGCATTCAACTGAGCTGCACTATTGGAGTACATACATGTGAGCACTAAGTGGGGTGGACAGGGTGAGGGAGGCAGTGGGCAGGACTTCAGGCGGCCACTGATTATGGTGACAGAATTTATTTATTTTTCTTGTCACCAATGTCTACCAATACTGTCTGGGCCTATTTTCATGGAAGGCCTGGAGCTGCAGCTCCACCCGCCCCATTGTTAATCCGGCCCTGCCTCCATTGACAGGTTGAGCTGCATATCAACTCAAATTAGTGCTCGCTGAACGGCGCGCGGGAGTGCGCATCTTTCATCAGCCCCAATAATGCCCCCATACACACTGGTTGATATAAGCTTAAAAATGCACAATAACGACATTTATGTTGTTATCGTTTATTTTTTAGGCTAAAATTGCCTAGTGTGTAACCCCTTTATTAAATTTACCCCCCAGCAATCTCCCTGAGGCAGGCTGTGTGGGTGAAGCACAGTGATGATGTAATCACCCTCCTCCCACCATTGAGGAAATACTGTGAAGGATAAGAAAAATGTGTGCTCCAAGAAAATTGGTGCTGCTCTCCAACACACAGATGGTTACATTAATGACTAAGGGGTCTATTTACTAAGCCATGGACTAAGATAAAGAAGACAGTGATAAAATACCAACCAACCAGCTCCTAACTGTCATTTTTCAAAGACAGCCTGTGACATACTGTAGCAGTTAATTGCTGATTGATTGGTACTTTTTCTCTGTCCACTTTATCTCTCTCCAAGGCTTAGTACATAGACCCCTTAGTGCTCAAACTTGTGCAATGAATTACAAGTAATCTGTGTCTAAGGAATTGTGCTGCATTTTAAAGGATGAGTGTACAATTGCATGAACCTTGTCAATAGAGAGATTAAGAGGGGGTAATTAAAGATTCTTGAATATAGTAGAGATGAGCGCCGGAAATTTTTCGGGTTTTGTGTTTTGGTTTTGGGTTCGGTTCCGCGGCCGTGTTTTGGGTTCGACCGCGTTTTGGCAAAACCTCACCGAATTTTTTTTGTCGGATTCGGGTGTGTTTTGGATTCGGGTGTTTTTTTAAAAAAACCCTAAAAAACAGCTTAAATCATAGAATTTGGGGGTAATTTTGATCCCAAAGTATTATTAACCTCAAAAAACATAATTTACACTCATTTTCAGCCTATTCTGAACACATCACACCTCACAATATTATTTTTAGTCCTAAAATTTGCACCGAGGTCGCTGTGTGAGTAAGATAAGCGACCCTAGTGGCCGACACAAACACCGGGCCCATCTAGGAGTGGCACTGCAGTGTCACGCAGGATGGCCCTTCCAAAAAACCCTCCCCAAACAGCACATGACGCAAAGAAAAAAAGAGGCGCAATGAGGTAGCTGACTGTGTGAGTAAGATTAGCGACCCTAGTGGCCGACACAAACACCGGGCACATCTAGGAGTGGCACTGCAGTGTCACGCAGGATGTCCCTTCCAAAAAACCCTCCCCAAACAGCACATGACGCAAAGAAAAAAAGAGGCGCAATGAGGTAGCTGTGTGAGTAAGATTAGCGACCCTAGTGGCCGACACAAACACCGGGCCCATCTAGGAGTGGCACTGCAGTGTCACGCAGGATGTCCCTTCCAAAAAACCCTCCCCAATCAGCACATGATGCAAAGAAAAAGAAAAGAAAAAAGAGGTGCAAGATGGAATTATCCTTGGGCCCTCCCACCCACCCTTATGTTGTATAAACAAAACAGGACATGCACACTTTAACCAACCCATCATTTCAGTGACAGGGTCTGCCACACGACTGTGACTGATATGACGGGTTGGTTTGGACCCCCCCCAAAAAAGAAGCAATTAATCTCTCCTTGCACAAACTGGCTCTACAGAGGCAAGATGTCCACCTCATCTTCACCCTCCGATATATCACCGTGTACATCCCCCTCCTCACAGATTATCAATTCGTCCCCACTGGAATCCACCATCTCAGCTCCCTGTGTACTTTGTGGAGGCAATTGCTGCTGGTCAATGTCTCCGCGGAGGAATTGATTATAATTCATTTTAATGAACATCATCTTCTCCACATTTTCTGGATGTAA
Organism: Pseudophryne corroboree; assembly: GCF_028390025.1. NCBI lineage: Eukaryota > Metazoa > Chordata > Amphibia > Anura > Myobatrachidae > Pseudophryne > Pseudophryne corroboree. Next base: position 337,990,162 of record NC_086444.1, on the reverse strand, counting down.
CCTCGTACGCCGATTGCTGACAAGGTGAGCGGCGGCACTAAACACTCTTTCGGAGTACACACTTGTGGGAGGGCAACTTAGGTAGAATAAAGCCAGTTTGTGCAAGGGCCTCCAAATTGCCTCTTTTTCCTGCCAGTATAAGTACGGACTGTGTGACGTGCCTACTTGGATGCGGTCACTCATATAATCCTCCACCATTCTATCAATGTTGAGAGAATCATATGCAGTGACAGTAGACGACATGTCCGTAATCGTTGTCAGGTCCTTCAGTCCGGACCATATGTCAGCATCAGCAGTCGCTCCAGACTGCCCTGCATCACCGCCAGCGGGTGGGCTCGGAATTCTGAGCCTTTTCCTCGCACCCCCAGTTGCGGGAGAATGTGAAGGAGGAGATGTTGACAGGTCGCGTTCCGCTTGACTTGACAATTTTGTCACCAGCAGGTCTTTCAACCCCAGCAGACCTGTGTCTGCCGGAAAGAGAGATCCAAGGTAGGCTTTAAATCTAGGATCGAGCACGGTGGCCAAAATGTAGTGCTCTGATTTCAACAGATTGACCACCCGTGAATCCTTGTTAAGCGAATTAAGGGCTGCATCCACAAGTCCCACATGCCTAGCGGAATCGCTCCGTGTTAGCTCCTTCTTCAATGCCTCCAGCTTCTTCTGCAAAAGCCTGATGAGGGGAATGACCTGACTCAGGCTGGCAGTGTCTGAACTGACTTCACGTGTGGCAAGTTCAAAGGGCATCAGAACCTTGCACAACGTTGAAATCATTCTCCACTGCACTTGAGACAGGTGCATTCCATCTCCTATATCGTGCTCAATTGTATAGGCTTGAATGGCCTTTTGCTGCTCCTCCAACCTCTGAAGCATATAGAGGGTTGAATTCCACCTCGTTACCACTTCTTGCTTCAGATGATGGCAGGGCAGGTTCAGTAGTTTTTGGTGGTGCTCCAGTCTTCTGTACGTGGTGCCTGTACGCCGAAAGTGTCCCGCAATTTTTCTGGCCACCGACAGCATCTCTTGCACGCCCCTGTCGTTTTTTAAAAAATTCTGCACCACCAAATTCAAGGTATGTGCAAAACATGGGACGTGCTGGAATTTGCCCATATTTAATGCACACACAATATTGCTGGCGTTGTCCGATGCCACAAATCCACAGGAGAGTCCAATTGGGGTAAGCCATTCCGCGATGATCTTCCTCAGTTGCCGTAAGAGGTTTTCAGCTGTGTGCGTATTCTGGAAAGCGGTGATACAAAGCGTAGCCTGCCTAGGAAAGAGTTGGCGTTTGCGAGATGCTGCTACTGGTGCCGCCGCTGCTGTTCTTGCGGCGGGAGTCCATACATCTACCCAGTGGGCTGTCACAGTCATATAGTCCTGACCCTGCCCTGCTCCACTTGTCCACATGTCCGTGGTTAAGTGGACATTGGGTACAACTGCATTTTTTAGGAGACTGGTGAGTCTTTTTCTGACGTCCGTGTACATTCTCGGTATCGCCTGCCTAGAGAAGTGGAACCTAGATGGTATTTGGTAACGGGGGCACACTGCCTCAATAAATTGTCTAGTTCCCTGTGAACTAACGGCGGATACCGGACGCACGTCTAACACCAACATAGTTGTCAAGGACTCAGTTATCCGCTTTGCAGTAGGATGACTGCTGTGATATTTCATCTTCCTCGCAAAGGACTGTTGAACAGTCAATTGCTTACTGGAAGTAGTACAAGTGGGCTTACGACTTCCCCTCTGGGATGACCATCGACTCCCAGCGGCAACAACAGTAGCGCCAGCAGCAGTAGGCGTTACACGCAAGGATGCATCGGAGGAATCCCAGGCAGGAGAGGACTCGTCAGACTTGCCAGTGACATGGCCTGCAGGACTATTGGCATTCCTGGGGAAGGAGGAAATTGACACTGAGGGAGTTGGTGGGGTGGTTTGCGTGAGCTTGGTTACAAGAGGAAGGGATTTACTGGTCAGTGGACTGCTTCCGCTGTCACCCAAAGTTTTTGAACTTGTCACTGACTTATTATGAATGCGCTGCAGGTGACGTATAAGGGAGGATGTTCCGAGGTGGTTAACGTCCTTACCCCTACTTATTACAGCTTGACAAAGGGAACACACGGCTTGACACCTGTTGTCCGCATTTCTGGTGAAATACCTCCACACCGAAGAGCTGATTTTTTTGGTATTTTCACCTGGCATGTCAACGGCCATATTCCTCCCACGGACAACAGGTGTCTCCCCGGGTGCCTGACTTAAACAAACCACCTCACCATCAGAATCCTCCTGGTCAATTTCCTCCCCAGCGCCAGCAACACCCATATCCTCCTCATCCTGGTGTACTTCAACACTGACATCTTCAATCTGACTATCAGGAACTGGACTGCGGGTGCTCCTTCCAGCACTTGCAGGGGGCATGCAAATAGTGGAAGGCGCATGCTCTTCACGTCCAGTGTTGGGAAGGTCAGGCATCGCAAACGACACAATTGGACTCTCCTTGTGGATTTGGGATTTCAAAGAACGCACAGTTCTTTGCGGTGCTTTTGCCAGCTTGAGTCTTTTCAGTTTTCTAGCGAGAGGCTGAGTGCTTCCATCCTCATGTGAAGCTGAACCACTAGCCATGAACATAGGCCAGGGCCTCAGCCGTTCCTTGCCACTCCGTGTGGTAAATGGCATATTGGCAAGTTTACGCTTCTCCTCCGACAATTTTATTTTAGGTTTTGGAGTCCTTTTTTTTCTGATATTTGGTGTTTTGGATTTGACATGCTCTGTACTATGACATTGGGCATCGGCCTTGGCAGACGACGTTGCTGGCATTTCATCGTCTCGGCCATGACTAGTGGCAGCAGCTTCAGCACGAGGTGGAAGTGGATCTTGATCTTTCCCTAATTTTGGAACCTCAACTTTTTTGTTCTCCATATTTTATAGGCAGAACTAAAAGGCACCTCAGGTAAACAATGGAGATGGATGGATTGGATACTAGTATACAATTATGGACGGACTGCCACGGTTAGGTGGTATAAAAAAACCACGGTTAGGTGGTATATATTATAATAATAATACAATTATGGATGGACGGACTGCCTGCCGACTGCCGACACAGAGGTAGCCACAGCCGTGAACTACCGCACTGTACACTGGTTGATAAAGAGATAGTAGTATACTCGTAACAACTAGTATGACACTATGACGACGGTATAAAGAATGAAAAAAAAACCACGGTTAGGTGGTATATATTATAATAATAATACAATTATGGATGGACGGACTGCCTGCCGACTGCCGACACAGAGGTAGCCACAGCCGTGAACTACCGCACTGTACACTGGTTGATAAAGAGATAGTAGTATACTCGTAACAACTAGTATGACACTATGACGACGGTATAAAGAATGCAAAAAAAACCACAGTTAGGTGGTATATATTATAATAATAATACAATTATGGATGGACGGACTGCCTGCCGACTGCCGACACAGAGGTAGCCACAGCCGTGAACTACCGCACTGTACACTGGTTGATAAAGAGATAGTAGTATACTCGTAACAACTAGTATGACACTATGACGGTATAAAGAATGAAAAAAAAACCACGGTTAGGTGGTATATATTATAATAATAATACAATTATGGATGGACGGACTGCCTGCCGACTGCCGACACAGAGGTAGCCACAGCCGTGAACTACCGCACTGTACACTGGTTGATAAAGAGATAGTAGTATACTCGTAACAATTAGGATGACACTATGACGGTATAAAGAATGAAAAAAAAACCACGGTTAGGTGGTAGGTATATAATAATAAATAATACAATTCTGGTCGGACGGACTGCCTGCCGTGTGCCGACACAGAGGTAGCCACAGCCGTGAACTACCGCACTGTACACTGGTTGATAAAGAGATAGTAGTATACTCGTAACAATTAGGATGACACTATGACGGTATAAAGAATGAAAAAAAAACCACGGTTAGGTGGTAGGTATATAATAATAAATAATACAATTCTGGTCGGACGGACTGCCTGCCGTGTGCCGACACAGAGGTAGCCACAGCCGTGAACTACCGCACTGTACACTGGTTGATAAAGAGATAGTAGTATACTCGTAACAATTAGGATGACACTATGACGGTATAAAGAATGAAAAAAAAACCACGGTTAGGTGGTAGGTATATAATAATAAATAATACAATTCTGGTCGGACGGACTGCCTGCCGTGTGCCGACACAGAGGTAGCCACAGCCGTGAACTACCGCACTGTACACTGGTTGATAAAGAGATAGTAGTATACTCGTAACAATTAGGATGACACTATGACGGTATAAAGAATGAAAAAAAAACCACGGTTAGGTGGTAGGTATATAATAATAAATAATACAATTCTGGTCGGACGGACTGCCTGCCGTGTGCCGACACAGAGGTAGCCACAGCCGTGAACTACCGCACTGTACACTGGTTGATAAAGAGATAGTAGTATACTCGTAACAATTAGGATGACACTATGACGGTATAAAGAATGAAAAAAAAACCACGGTTAGGTGGTAGGTATATAATAATAAATAATACAATTCTGGTCGGACGGACTGCCTGCCGTGTGCCGACACAGAGGTAGCCACAGCCGTGAACTACCGCACTGTACTGTGTCTGCTGCTAATATAGACTGGTTGATATTTAAAGAGATATTAGTAGTATACAACAATACTATACTGGTGGTCAGGCACTGGTCACCACTCCTGCAGCAAAAGTGTGCACTGTTAATTAATATAATTGTACTCCTGGCTCCTGCTAACAACCTGCAGTGCTCCCCAGTCTCCCCCACAATTAATTATAAGCTTTTAATTTATACATTGATGACTGTGCAGCACACTGGGCTGAGCTGAGTGCACACAGACTGAGTCACACTGTGTGACTGACTGTGCTGTGTATCGTTTTTTTTTTCAGGCAGAGAACGGATATAGCAGAGAGAAGTGAACGGATATATTATATTAAATAAAAGTTAACTAGCAACTGCACTGGTCACTGACTGTGGTAAACTAACTCTGTCTGCGACTCTGCACAATCTCTCTCTATCTAATCTATCTATCTCTATTCTAATGGAGAGGACGCCAGACACGTCCTCTCCCTATCAATCTCAATGCACGAGTGAAAATGGCGGCGACGCGCGGCTCCTTATATAGAATCCGAGTCTCGCGATAGAATCCGAGCCTCGCGAGAATCCGACAGCGTCATGATGACGTTCGGGCGCGCTCGGGTTAACCGAGCAAGGCGGGAAGATCCGAGTCGCTCGGACCCGTGGAAAAAAAAGTGAAGTTCGTGCGGGTTCGGATTCAAAGAAACCGAACCCGCTCATCTCTAGAATATAGTAAAGTGATGCATGTTTAAAATGTACTGTAAGTTAATTATTTAACCAGCTTCGGAGCAGTACACTTCAACATCACACGGAAAGGAGGACACATGGGCAGCCCAGTTGTTCAGGAAGCACTGTGCATACTTACAATGTGATAAAAATTGGGTGTGAGCCAAGCAGGAAATACCCCATATCATGAAGAAAATGTATGCCGCATACAGGGGCACGTCCCTTTCTGTCTACACTTTTTGTGTCCTCCATCCCATTTGTTCTTCCTCCTTCTCCTTTCAGCCCCCCCCCACACATCATCTTACACCAGCCTTCTTATCCTCTTCTTAAATTTCTCTCAGCACACCTTTTTATTCTCTCCATCTACTGATGTTTGCCAAAATAGAGGAATAACTGTGTTTAATACCATTAATTATTCCTCAGGATGGCAGCTAAACAACATTTTCTGATTGTAATAATTTCTGTTATTTCTGAAGCTCAAACCCCATTTATGGCATGTGGTGATCAGGCAGCACTTTAATAAATATCCAGGGCTTTTCTCACTTCAGCAATAAAACTGCTGACACCTCTGATCTGGCTGCATTTACACAAGGATGCCTGTTTATCAGGTTTCTCTATGACGCTTGTACCTGTTCTGTTATTGCCATCCTTAAAATAAAAAATAATGTATTTTTTAACTTTTATTTATTATACTTTTTTTTCACTGTTTCGGTATTTCTAGTATTTCAGTTCCTCAGACATGACCAATCATGCTCTCTGTTTTTTCATGCACTGTTGAGGGTCTGGGATCCCTCCTCATATGGCCTGATTGTACGCAATTGACGCCTTCCTTGCATCTTTTGTTGCAGATCAGGGGTAGATTGAAAACTAAAAGTGGCCCTGTAAAATGTTGTAGACGTAGCCTGGCATGGGCAGCACAAGAGGTAACATACCATATAGCCATGGCGGCATCAATGGATGCCAGAGTTGCTGTGCTGCATAGATGAAATAACAGAATGAATGGGGACAATGCAGTGTACCGAGCAAAGCCGGATTAAGGCAGGGGCAACAGGGTCGGCCATCCCACTGCCCCCACACATTAGGGCCCCCCACATCCTGCGTTTTGAAATGTAGTATTCTTCTTTCGGCAGCTCACCTGATCAGTAATAGCAGCCGCCGAGGCGCTCCTGCACAGTCAGTCTCATGGGACAGCAGTGTGCAAGTAGATAGAATGTGTTAGTGGTACTGTGTGCCCGCACCGAAGGAGCACAAACAATGGTTGTGGCTACATGGGGCATGGTTAATGAAAGTGGGGGCGTGATACACATATGACCCGAATAGTGCAGAGCCAGATGCACATATGCCCCAATAGCGCCAGATACACATATGCCCCCAATAGTGCCAGATACACATATCCCCCACAGTACCAAATACATATATGCCCCCAGTAGTGTAGTGCCAGATACAAATATGCCCCCATAGTGCAGGTACACATATGCCCACTAAGTGCCAGATATGCCCCCACAGTGCCAGATATCCCCGCACATTGCCAGATACACATATGCCCCCACAGTGCCAGATACATACATATATATTGGTAGATGCTCAATTAGCTTAGTAATAAGTGAAAAGTGTTAATAGAATGTAAAGGTATGCCACACTAAAGCCATCCAGCTCAGCCAGTCCAGAGGCACCACACCTCACACCTCCATTACCCCAATCTGGGTCTAAGATTAACCAGCAAGGAGCCACATGATAATGGCTCCTTACTACAATATGTCTAAGCTAAGAGCTACCTATCGTGGAGCAACCCCATAATGCTCCATGTGGCATGTCAGGGCCTGCACCTCCTCCTAAAGGTGGGTACACACTATTAGATATATCTGCAGATCAATTGATCTGCAGATATATCTATGTACGGATCTGGCAGTGTGCTGTGCATACACACAGCCCGATCCGTCGGGGGACTGACGTCATGAACTGGGCGGGCGGGCGCTCGCACCCGCCCAGTTCACCTGTCAATCACCGCCGGCCGCCGCAGCATGTGTACGGGCGGTCGGACGACCGCCCCATACACACACAGCGATGGGCCAATATATCGTTAGATATATTGGCTGTCGGCTGTGCCGCGCGGCCGACGCGATACGTCTGTGAACGACGGAGTTCACAGACGTATCGCCCGTACTCACTGGCCGACGGTCCCGCGATGTATCGGCCGTTCAAGAGAACGGCCGATACATCGACCAGTGTGTACGGGCCTTAATGCAGGAACCTCTCTGCCTCTCACAACAAACATATACTGTATATTGGTAGATGCTCTATTAGCTTAGTGATATCATTCAGGTGCTCGAAAGGGAGGGGTATTTCTGAGCAAGAAAAAAAGGGCATTTGGTTTCCCCCAGCACCCTGAATGATAACAGTAACCAGATATAAATCCCACATAATAATAGAATTCAGAGATCTTCGTTATACATATTTGCGCAAATGTGTGGTTAAGCCCCAAAGCCGCATCAAGGCATCTCTGTACATTTGGGGTCCCTAGCGCTATATCTAGGTGCAGGGTGTGGCACCCCAAAACACCAGCATAAGCCAGAAAGTCCAGCGTAGCATACCAGTGAAAAAACTATAGTGTTAATAAATTAGTATTTAGGAAGCCGAAGCTATAGAAAAAGTGATACAAAAATGAAATGCAATTAAAATAGAGAAATAGTGTTACAAAATTAATAAGTGAAAAGTGTTAATAGAATGTAAAGGTATGCCACACTAAAGCCATCCAGCTCAGCCAGTCCAGAGGCACCACACCTCACACCTCCATTACCCCAATCTGGGTCTAAGATTAACCAGCAAGGAGCCACATGATAATGGCTCCTTACTACAATATGTCTAAGCTAAGAGCTACCTACCGTGGAGCAACCCCATAATACTCCATGTGGCATGTCAGGGCCTGCACCTCCTCCTAATGCAGGAACCTCTCTGCCTCTCACAACAAACATATATATTGGTAGATGCTCAATTATCTTAGTGATATAATTCAGGTGCTCGAAAGGGAGGGGTATTTCTGAGCAAGAAAAAAAGGGCATTTGGTTTCCCCCAGCACCCTGAAAGATAACAGTAACCAGATATAAATCCCACATAATAATAGAATTCAGAGATCTTCGTTACACATATTTGCGCAAATGTGTGGTTAAGCCCCAAAGCCGCATCAAGGCGTCTCTGTACAGTTGGGGTCCCTAGCGCTATATCTAGGTGCAGGGTGTGGCACCCCAAAACACCAGCATAAGCCAGAAAGTCCAGCGTAGCATACCAGTGAAAAAACTATAGTGTTAATAAATTATTGCCAGATACATATATGCCCCCACAGTGCCAGATACACATATTCCCCCAGTAGTGTAGTGCCAGATACACATATACCCCCAATAGTGCCAGACACATATATGCCCCCAGCAGTGCAACTCACCGTTGCTGCTGCTGCCTGGGGCCAGCAGTGCAGTGTCACTGTCAAGGAAAGGAGATTGCAGCAGCTGCGTCCTGTATCTCAAATCAGGAGCCAGTCCGTGAGCCAATCATATCTCGCGGTCTGGCAGCGAAGGCTCTCGATTGACTGCCGGTCCGTGAGCTCTGATTGGAACACAAACCGGCATTTGATTGTAATACACTCTGCTGCTGGACTTGGACAAAGAAAGACCGGTCACTGGGCTGATTGGGCTGGAGAGGGACAGGAGAGGAGAGGCACATGCTGCACTCTCCTCTCCCCGACTCACTGGCTGCAAGGTGGCGGTCCGGCGGTACTGTGTACCAGGTGGGAGTACCGCCCCATACCGCCATACTTGCAGCACTGCAGGACATGGAAATCCCATGAGACAGTGACTGCAAACTGCCAGTGTCTGCTGCTCAGCCTGCGCTCCATGCTGTTATGTAAGTGACGCTGTGTGTGTATATGTGTGCGCATATGTATGTGTGTGTGTATGAATGTGTGGGCATGTGTGTGTATGTATGTATGTATGTATGTGCACGTGTGGCCTAGGGGTTGGGGGACTTGCCATCAATTGTAGGTGGGGGCCCCCACGGTCTACGTTGCCCTAGGACCCTAACACCCTTAATCTGGCCTTGCCTGTCATGTGGGGATGGGGCCACATGACAACACACAAAACAGGCCCCACAGATATGTCACCTTACCAGAAATCTTCCTGGAGAGCCCTATGATCAATCCGCCCCTGCTTGTTGGTATGCTTGGTGTTGAGTGTTCAAACTGAAATATAAATTGCAATGTAAAAATAAAGCAGCCAGTATTTACCCTGCAGCCAATATTCACCAATATAACCCACCCAAATCTAAATCTGCAGTGCAACATGGTTTTGCCCAGTTGTGTGCTTCTTTGCTTTGCTTACAAATCTGAATCTGGCCAGTAGTGCCCATATGAATGCTGGCATGCCTGTAGGCAGAGCCGGCGCAAGCTGCTCAGCAAAGGTACGCAGTGCAGGGAGGCGCCAGGAATGGAGAGGCGCTCTCCCTGCGCTGCATCCCTGTATTGATCTGATGTCCCCCTGCTGCTGCCGGCTGCCTCTGCGCCTGTCACACTCTATGACAGGCAGCGGCGCCGGCAGCATGAAGCCTCCTCTCCCCTCCCCTGTGTCAGTGCAGTGTGCTGACCTAAAAGGGGGTAGAGATACATGGAACTGGGGAGGCGGAGCTACACGGGACCAGGCTGAACAGGAGGATGATCTGCACCAGCCTGCCAGACTTCCCTAGGTAAGTGGATGGAAAGAGAGTGAGTGAAAGTGTGTGTGTGTGTGTGTGTGTGTGTGTGTGTGTGTGTGTGTGTGTGTGTGTGTGTGTGCATGTATGTGTGTGTATGTGTAATATATGTGTGACTGTGTATGTGTGTAATGTATGTACAGTATTTATGTGTGTGTGTGTATCTGTGTGTGTGTGACTGTGCAGCATAATGTGTGTAAGCGTCACTGTTACAGGGGGCGTTGCGTGTGTAAGCATCACTGGTAAAGGGGGCGTTGCATGTGTAAGCGTCACTGGCTCAGGGGCGTTACGTGTGTAAGCATCACTGGTACAGGGGGCGTTACGTGTGTAAGCGTCACTGGTACAGGGCGCGTTACGTGTGTAAGTGTCACTGGTACAGGGGGCGTTACGTGTGTAAGCGTCACTACTACAGGGAGCATTATGTATATACGTGTCACTGCAACAGGGGGCGTTATGTGCACTGTCCCTTTATAAAGTATGGGAGGGCGCAAATTTATAGTTGGCAGGAGGGCGCCGAACAGCCTAGCACCGGCCCTGCCTGTAGGTCTGTGCTAGGTTGGTATTACTGTATTTTATTCATTTCTACACTTGGAGGACTGAGATTATTCTGATTATTCTACAACTATAGAAAATGGATAAGGGGGGATTTTGTTTTCCTCAGTAAATGACAGGTGAAATACATTTCATTCTCAAGCAGCATGCAGTTTGAGATATATAACCTGACTGAATTACAGAACATCCTTTTAATTTGACTACTATATGGGAGCATTTGTATAATGGCCCTCATTCCGAGTTGATCGCTAGCTGCTTTCGGTCGCAGTGCGGCGATTAGGTGAAAAAGCGTCATTTCTGCGCATGCGTACGGGCCGCAGTACACACGCACGAAGTACTTTCACAGAAAACTATGCAGTTTTACACAAGGGCGAGCAACGCTTTTCTGTAGCTCTGTTGATCGGTGTTTCTGGGTGGTAACTGGCCATTTTCAGGGAGTGTGCTAAAAAACGCAGGCATGACAGGTAAAAACGCAGGCGTGTCTGGGGAAACGGGGGAGTGGCTGGCCGAACGCAGGGCGTGTTTGTGACGTCAAAGCAGGATCTAAACTGACTGAGGTCAGGGCCGGTGCAAGGTTTTTCGGCACCCTAGGCAAAATGTCTTCCTACTGCCCCCCCCCCCCCCCTCCTTCCCTTGCCCAAACCCACAAACTGCCCCTCCAAAAATATATGGAAGAAAAACCACACTATGTGTGACATATTGCGGTGACTCCAGGCAGGTAGTAGTGGTGTATGGGGGAGGAAAGGGGGAACACAACTCAGCAGGATATGTACTGTAGATAGATACATACATGCATACATTACATACATAGACAGACAGATATGTGTGCAGGAACTGGGGGGTATATTCAAATTTTTATATGGAGATATGTGTGTGTGTATATATATATATATATATATATATATATATATATATATAGAGAGAGATTTATAGGGATGTAGTTATGTGACCGGTGGTCACGAGACTGCCGATCACATTACCGACGGCTACATCCCGCCCCCCTCTAAATCCTGTCAGTCGGCATGCCGACTAGCAGGGACTATTCCCACTTGCGGCGAGTTTGTGTGTGTGTGTGTGTGTGTGTGTGTGTGTGTGTGTGTGTGTATGTGTGTGTATACAGTGGTCGAAGTGGAAATTTTGAAGTGGGGGTATGCAAAAGTCAAGGATGCAATTATGTGCGCGCCAAAGGCGCCCGCGCTCCAGGAAAAGGGGGCGTGGTCACCTAAAATGGAGCGTGTCCAGTGTAGTAGAACCCCTTATACCAGGCATGTCCAAACTGCAGCCCCCCAGCTGTTGAGAAACTACACATCCCAGCACGCCCTGACATAGCTTTAGCATTCTCCGACAACAAAACTGTGTCAGGGCATGCTGGGATATGTAGTTTCACAACAGCTGGAGGGCCGCAGTTTGGACATGCCTGCCTTATACTATCTAGTACTGGTGCCCCTTTCACCTTATAGCACACGGTACGAGCTGAAATTCACCTTATAGCACACGGTACGAGCTGAAATTCACATTATAGCACACGGTACGACCTGAAATTCACATTATAGCACACGGTACGAGACAAAATTCACATAATAGCACACTGACTGAGCCGATAGTCACATTGTAGCACACTGACTGAGCCGAAATTCACATTATAGCACACTGACTGAGCCGATAGTCATATTGTAGCACACTGACTGAGCCGATAGTCACATTGTAGCACACTGGCTGAGCCGACAGTCACATTGTAGCACACTGACTGAGCCGACAGTCACATTGTAGCACACTGACTGAGCCGAAAGTCACATTGTAGCACACTGACTGAGCCGACAGTCACATTGTAGCACACTGAATGAGCCGACAGTCACATTGTAGCACACTGACTGAGCCGATAGTCACATTGTAGCACACTGAATGAGCCGACAGTCACATTGTAGCACACTGACTGAGCCGATAGTCACATTGTTGCACACTGACTGAGCCGACAGTCACATTGTAGCACACTGACTGAGCCGACAGTCACATTGTAGCACACTGACTGAGTAGACAGTCACATTGTAGCACACTGAATGAGCCGACATTCACATTGCAGCACACTGAATGAGCCGAAATTCACATTATAGCACGCTGAATGAGCCGAAGTTCACATTGTAGCACACTGAATGAGCCGAAATTCACATTGTAGCACACTGAATGAGCTGAAATTCACATTGTAGCACACTGAATGAGCTGAAATTGTGACACCAGTGACAGCCAGAGTGACAGCAGGGACAGGGAGAGAGAGAGTGACGACAGGGAGAGAGAGAGTGACGACAGGGAGAGAGAGAGTGACGACAGGAAGAGAGAGAGTGACGACAGTGACAGCAGGGAGAGAGTGACGACAGTGACAGCAGGGAGAGAGAGAGTGACGACAGTGACAGCAGGGAGAGAGAGTGACGACAGTGATAGCAGGGAGAGAGAGAGTGACAGTAGGGACAGTAACGACAGGAAGAGAGGGTGACAGCAGGGGAACATTACCTGACTGTGGTCGGCGGAGGCACCCATGGGCAGCGGCAGTGATAAGGAGGCCTTTGGTGGGTTAGGTCCCTCTGACCGCCATTTGTTGCGGGTGAGCGGCTGGCGGCGGTGAGCAGCGGGCGGCTGTTGGCTGGTGGTGGTGAGTGGCTGGTGGCGGTGAGCGGCTGACGGCGGTGAGCAGCTGGTGGCTGGCAGCGGTGAGCGGCTGGTGGCGGACGGCCAGAGACGAAAAAGATCATATTGCCCCCCCACTCGGTCCAGTTCAGGTATACACACAAAACCACATATACACGCATACACACACTTACATATATAAAAATACACACCCAGCCACATTTACACACAGCCATATACACATACACACACACACACACACACACACACACACACACACACACACACTATATCACTTATACACACATAGCCACATATCTACATACTCACAGTCACACACGCAGCCAGATTTACACACACACACACACACACACACATCACAGACACACACACACACACATGTCCCCACACTGACACTCTCTTACATCAGTTCCAGACTGAGCTGGGCAGCTGCGCTGTCAGGGTGGCGGGAGCCAGGCTGGCGGCGGCTGGGCAGCTTTGAGCCGTGGAGTGTCACGCGTGAGCCGGGCTGGCGGCGGCGGGTGGAGGGCGGCTGGGCGGCTGTGAGCTACAACAGCACTCTACACAGCCGCTGGCCATCGAGCAGGGACAGGAGCACAATGTGCAGCAGGATGGCGACTTCCCTCGCCTCATGCTGCACATTTTCATTTCCGGGTCAGTGGAAGAAGTGGCGGCATACCATACCACTGTATACTGCCCCACTTCGACCACTGTGTGTGTGTGTGTGTATGTATGTATGTATGTATGAATGAATGTATGTATGTATGTATGTATGTATATATATATATATATATATATATATAGAGCTGTGGGGATATACTGTACATATATATATATATATATATATATATATATAAAATGTGTGTGTACATCCCCACAGCTCTATATATATATATATATATATATATATATATATATATATTACACCCAAAATCACTACAATCAGCCCATGAACATGTATAGTGGGGGCCAGGCCAAGGAGAACAGATTGCAGGCTGCAGGAATTGGTGATCCACGCATGGAACAACAACAGCAGGAGGCCGCCTGCAGTCTCCTCTGTAGCCGCTGTCTCTCACTTACCGAGAGCAGCTCAAGCTGATCACCCCCTCCGGAGATGTTACCAGCAGGACGCAGAGACGGGCGGCAGCAGGCGAACACGGACAGCGGCACCCGGGAAAGCGTGAGTGGAGCAGCCCAGAGCAGATTACAGGGGCTCTTAACTCACACGGCAGAGGCGGCGCTTGAGGGACTTCCCTTCAGTTACTGCAGTAGAGCGGGAGCCGGCGGAGCTGACGGAAAATGTGACCGTCACATTTGCCGGGGAGGCCGCTCACTCATACTTAATTTTTTTTCACAGACAGCCACATGCCCCAGCGACAGCGACCCGCCCCCTCAGGTTCTGGCGCCCATAGGCAGCTGCCTAAAGCTGCCTAATGGAAGCGCCGGCCCTGACTGAGGTGATCGCAAGGTAGGAGTAGGTTTGGAGCTGCTCAGAAACTGCATGAAAATTTTTACGAGCAGCTCTGCTAACCTTACGTTCGCACTTTTGCTAAGCTAAGATACACTCCCAGAGGGCGGCGGCCTAGCGTTTGCACTGCTGCTAAAAGCAGCTAGCGAGCGATCAACTTGGAATGAGGGCCACTGTACCTTGAGACCATGTGGTTCCAAATAACACATTTCAATGTGTTGTTTCACTAAAACACAGATTAATAAATCTCTGAAACAATCTTTTCCTGTAATGTTTTCCTTTTTCATCTATGGTGAATACCTTAAGTTTTCGCGATCAATATACAGTAGGTAAGACCAGTCTTGAATGGCTCTCTACTTAGTAGATGGTCTTACCTGATAGAAACTCATTGTGTGCTGGTCTGTGTAGGTTATCATTTTCATTCCATGTGGATGATATTGGAACAACAACAGAAGAATCCAATTAAGTATTTTCACTACAGAGAAAAATATGGACACTATAATGTTATCAATTCTGAAGCAGACATAATAATTGTTTTTATTTACAATACTATGAAAACATATTTTTATTTATTTTTGTTTATAATGAGGCATAGATCCCATTTTTATTAATAACGGTTACAGATTAGTCATAAGGGGGCACAGTATGCATTTTTATTTTAAGGACACATCTCTATATATGTTCGTCTGAATTTAAAGTTTAAATTTAATTACATTAAGGAGACACACATTATTTTATTTTCTCCTAAGTGTAACCCCAGTTTGTTGGCTATGCACAAATAGTACTGTATATGTATTACAACCAGGTTACTACTAGAAGTGTATTCTATGCCTGGGGTGTGGTATGGGTGACTGATGGTCTCCTGACCGCCGGTCAGCATTTTGACGCTGGGATCCCAGCAGCATACCGAATCCAGGATCCCGGCGGGGAGGGGCGAGTGCAGGAAGCCCCTTGTGGACTCACTGCGCTTGCCACGCTGCTGGCTCGGTGGCGACCTTTGATCACTCTATGGGTGTCGTGGAAATCCACGAGTGGAAATAGTCCCTGTTGGTCGGCATGCCAACCGTCAGGATAGTGAGGGGGCGGGATTGTGGGGGAGGTCATGTGACAGTCGGTCTGCTAACTGCCGGTCACATGAATACCACCCCTATGCCTGATAGTGCCTCCTCCCAAGCTCTAACTCTTCCAGTCCAATCAGTGTTAGCTCAGGTAAACCCAAGATATAGGTAACACAGTGGGTGGATGGATGCAAAGTATTTAATTTATATTCTTAATTTATTTTGTTTATTCTTGCAGAAATACAGTAACTAGCATACTGTAAATAGAGATGAATGAAGAAAGCACAGGTTTATTGTACCAGATACAACTGCAACAATGGAACTTCAAAGTTACAATAAAGAAAATATAATTATCCATTATAAGATATTATTTTAAATATTATCTTCTGAATTCTGAGTTTCAAACAATCTGCACTCAATGCTAGTGTTCACAAGTGATGATTTGCAACTGTGCATGTACGTAAAAGTCTGCCACATAGTGTATGCACAAAAGGTGCTGTTGCTTTCTGGTCAAACTTTTTCTGAAATGTGGCAGAAAAGTGATGGGTATTACTGGCCGGTGACTAGGAGGTGGCTACTAGTGAATGCAAAAATGGTCCATTTAGTGGGTGTGTTATGTGAGTGTTGGGGGCCTGTCAGAGCAAACTGTGGTATTTAGAGATGCATAGCGGTAAGCCAAAAAAAGGGATACGGGGGGTCATTCCGAGATGATTGTAGCTGTGCTAAATTTAGCACGGTTCCGGTATGAATGGTCGACCATGTTATGGTCGACAGTCATTAGGTCGACCACTATTGGTCGACATTGACATGGTTGACATGGACACATGGTCGACACATGAAAATGGTCGACACATGAAAGGTCGACACATGAAAATGTAGACATGAGTTTTTAACTTTTTTGTGTCGTTTTTTGCGTAAAGTGACTGGGAACCCCAATTAGTGCACCGCGTCCCCTCGCATGGCTCGCTTCACTCGCCATGCTTCGGGCATGGTGCCTTCGCTTCGCTCGGCACAGATTACCGTTCCAATCGTAGTCCACGTGGATCGTAAAGTATGGAAAAGTTCCCCAAAAGAAAAAAAAGTTAAAAAACACATGTCGACCTTTTCATGTGTCGACCTTTCATGTGTCGACCATTTTCATGTGTCGACCATGTGTCCATGTCGACCATGTCAATGTCGACCAATAGTGGTCGACCTAATGACTGTCGACCATAACATGGTCGACCATGTGAACGGATACCATTTAGCACAGCTACGATCATTCACACTGACATGCCGGGTGACACCCAGCACAGGGCTATCCAGTCCCGCATGTCAGTGCTGGCCCCCCTGCAGAAGTGCAAAGGCATCGCACAGCGATGATGCCATCGCACTTCAAGAGTATCTCCCGACCAGCGCAGCTTTAGCGTGCTGGCCGGGAGCTACTCATTGCTCCCCGGCCTGCAGTGACGTCACTTAGCCGCTGCGGCCCGCCCCCGTTCGGTCCAGCCTCGCATGCGTTGGCCAGACCGCACCCATGAAACGGCGGCCAAACGCCGCCGTTCCGCCCCCCCCCCTCTCAGTGAACGCCTCTGCCTGTCAATCAGGCAAAGGTGATCGTAGCGGCCCGACGGCCTTCGGCCATCTGGCATGCGCCGGCGCACTGCGGCGCCGTCGCATGCGCAGTTCTGACCCGATCGCACTGCTGTGATAAACTGCAGCATGCGATCGGGTCAGAATGACCCCCATGGTTCGATGAAGAAATTGCACCTGTAATATTACTGGTGCAAGTTTCCAGCAAGTGTGCCAATGGTGGCATGTAAAGACACGCAAATCATGGGCCTGGTCAAAGTCCCTAAAAATGTTCATGGGCTCCTAAAATGGGCATACCCAGGTTAACATAGGAGATGGAATGGTGCTTATTAGATCTATATGGTACTTAGAAGCATACAGCAAATACTGAGGATTCTGTGAATAGCACTCAACTAGACTGATTAGCACTTGAAGAGAATATAGATTAACACAAGAGTTTCTAAATAGAGTTTAGCAGGACTGAGTGGAACTTGGAACAAACAGCAATGCACATGAGACTGTGGGTAGCACTCAGTAGGACTGGCTAGCGGTGGATACGTACACAGCTTTACATAGGAGTCCTGAATGGTGTTTCGCAGGACTGACTCAAATATATATGGAGCATACAGCAATGCACAGGAGACTGTGGGTAGCACTCAGTTGGACTGGCTAGTGCTTGAGAAATGCACAGCTTTACACAGGAGTCCTGAATGGTGATTAGTAAGACAGGTTAGAACTTGAAGCATTCAACAAAGCACAGCAGCTGTTGGAACTCACTGAACTGTGGAACCAAACTCTGGATACTACAGTCTAGAACTAGCAGACAGGATACAGCAGTACTTGTTATGACAATGAGTACTGGCGAGGGAGAGACTTATATAGGGAGCCCTGGCTTCTGATAGTTCTTTGGCGTTATGTGCAGAGAATCTTGTCTGTCCAGGATTGGTAGAACAGCAGTCAAATGATCTCAGGCAAGATGGCAGCACCCATGCCTTGGTGGCATCTGCTCCACATGAAGAAAACAGACTCAGCAGCACAGCGTGGAAAACATCCAGTGGAAAGCAGCTGCACGGCAATTAAGTGACAGTGCCAGGTAAGATAAAGGAACAACCAATATGGCATGTGACAAAGATTTCCTTCTTCCTATGTTACAGGAGTCCACTCTGTTTCTAATCCATTTCACTCTGGCCACCCTTCTATACTTCAACAGGGTCACCAAGGACCATCACATCAACTATCACTTGAATTCTGGCCCTGGATTGTGATGGCAATTGCTTGGCTCCGTAACAGCATTCACACACTAATGTTGGGTACACACTGGATGATATATAATTCATACAGCCAATGAACAATAAATTACCCGACCACCTGCAAGTGGTACACACACTGTATCTGTGAGCAATGCCTTGCACAGATATATTGCATTGACCGTGCTGTCTGGCATATGTGATATATTGAACAGATATATTGTTCACATCTTATTGTGTGTACAGATGACCAAACAACCAGAGGATACTGTGCGCTGGCATCAGGAACAACCAAAAATGACATCATAACTGGGCAAGCATATTTAAATGGTATTGTCTGACTAGACATATTTTGTGGCTGATTTGTCATTGTGTATTCGCAATATTGTTTTGTACATCCCTACCAGCATCGTTATGTTGGACAGTCAATGGGATAATCCGTCATTCAGTATGTACCCCACATTACAGACAGATGATCAGCTCTACTTCAGATACCCTATGCTATATATATTACTCCACTGCACTCGCCATTCCTAGGTGTGGCATGCGAAGTAGCCTGTGACCACATTGTATACATAAAAATCACAGAGCTCAACACTCATCATAATAAATTCACTCACCATAATAAACAGTGGGGTTTTAGTTTATGAATTGATCAATGTATTTAAGCTTGCTGCCCAACATTGAGGGACCCCATTTCACTACATGCCTACTCTATCACTCAGAATGATGGACCTGGTAACTGCTATCACATCAGAATTAAACTTAAGGTATACCAACTGGTTTAAAGCTCACCTGACAGCTAACTTATGGCTTTTAAAGGTAAGACAGTCACCAGGCATAGCTGCTGCAAAACTGCTAGGAAAGTACATGACACAGGTTCAAATAAATAAACTTGCACAGGGGTGGATGAGAAGATGTGATCAAAAAAGGTTAATTAAAAAAATGGTTTTGCCTTGTGCATGATTGCCACTTTAAAAAACGTCCAAGTTCGGCTGGGAACTCGCACCTCCTGCCAACTCGGACTTCATTACATCTAGCCTATTGTGCGGCTAATTGGTCATTGTGTATTCACAATATTGTTTTGTGCATCCTTATGATTATGGACGGTTAGTGCTGAACTCTGTGAATTTTATTTCTACAATGTGGGGAATGGCAAGTACAGTTTTAAACTCTATTCCTGGGAATGGTGGATGCGGTGGACTAATGTTTTCATATATTTTGGTTAATTTTTGAATTAACCTTTTTGTAATGGGATCTTCTCATCCAAACCTGTGTAAGCCCATTTATTTTAACTTGTGTCAGCTGATTTGCTATTAGTTTTGCTGCACCTATGCTTGGTGACTGTCTCACCTTTAAAAGCCATAAGTTAGTTGTCAGGCGCAGCAATGTTTCATAGATGTGCTATATTCTTTTTAACTGTCGTGTGGTTGTGCCGCTGCTCTGTCGCTTTATTTAGCTAGTCAGCTCACTGCAGCCTTTGGCCAATATTGCTGAAAACAATATTGTTTAGCTGTGAGGTGGTCAAATTGACTGGAAATTATAGGAAATTAATGTCATTGAGGTTAATAATGCTGTAGGAACAAAAACAGGCACAAATAACATGATTTTAGCTGTTCAATTTTTTTTAAATTAAATATACAGAACCAAAACCAAAATACATGAGAGGGTGGTTTTGCAAAACCAAATGCAAAGATAAATCCAGATCCAAAACCAAATACCAAAACCAAAACAAAGGAGCAGTCACGGACCTACATTTTTGGGGCCCTGAAGCTTGAGCTGTTACCAGCAACTATAGGGCAAAATCCAACAAGGTCCAAAGGGCCTTGCTGCTCTTGCAAGGACCTCGAGGACCAAATGGTGGAGAATGGGGTGGTGGGGTGGAGTCCTTCAAAATTGGCCATAAAGTGAGCCCCTTCTCACCAGCCTGTGTCTGCAAGGACAGGTCATGTATTTGGCATGGTGAGAGAGTCTGCAAGGGCAGATGTGGTGGGTGATGGGGTGAGAGAGTCTGCGGGGCAAATATGGTGGGTGACAAGGCAAGAGTCTGTGGTGCAGGTATGGTTACAGCACCCCCATAACCCGGCCCCTTTAATGTCTACCTCTCACAGCACTCCCCCCTTGAGTAATAACCTCACAGGCATCCCCCTTTCAATAATCACCTCACAGAACCCTCCACTTCATCAATCACCTCACCGTATTCTCTTTCTCTCTTCTTTAAAATAAACACGATAGCACAAACTGCTCAGCGCCAGCATAATATTCTTAATAGATGCCTCCTTGTCACGATCTCCTTCTAACCTTTCATTGCTCCCAGCCTCCTTCCTACCAAGGGTCCTCTCAGGCTCCACCATTCCTGGGATTGTCACAAAGAGAAGTTCTGCAGTCTGATGGGAATTGTATTTTAAAACAGGTACAGTACACGGTATGCAGTTATATTCCCAACTGTCAGGATACTGGCGGTCAGAATCCTCATGCCAAAATCCCAACAGCAATTGAAATGCCGATGTCCGGAATCCCGACCGCCGTCCAGAAACCTCACTTGGGTGGTGGTCCACGCCACCACCCGAGGGGGAATAGAACTTTGTGTCGACTGAAGGTCGCCACTGGGCCCAAAGCATGGTGAGCACACACGGACACGCTGCGCTCGAGATCGGGTTTCCGGCTGTTGGGATTCCGGCATTGGGATTTCGACCACCGGGATCCCGTCAGTCAGGAAATCATACTCATCCCTAATACACATTTTATGGTATTTACAGAGCACAAATCACAGAGCTAGACTACAACTCCCACGGTACTAAGCGACGCACATCCAGGCTGTAAAGCAGCTATGCTGTACTAGAAGACTGGTTGTCATGGTGTTATTGGTGATGAGCTATAACCATACAGTACATAAAAACAAGAGGTGAAAATGGGCACCTCTGGGATTAGATGCTCTGAAGCTTAAGCTTCATTAGTTTCATAGTAGATCCACCCCTGCACAGGGGTCAGCGCACATCTCTAGGAGTGACAGAACTTCCTGATATATAAGTATATATATATATATATATATATATATATATATACACGGTTGAATAAACTGAAACATTGCTATACACACGTGCAGTGTGTGTGTCTGTCATTTGTAATTATACAAACACAGAGTGCCGCTTCTAATTGGAGTTTGTTCTGTAAATGTAAGTTTACGGTTGAAGGCACCTGGGGAGCTAATACACTACCTGAATTGTACAATGCATTTAAGCTTGCAGCCCACATCACGGGACCCCTTTTCATTGCAAGTCCTACTCTATAACATACATTGTTTGGAAACCTGGCAACTGCTATCCAATAGGAGAAAATATGCATACCTGGTTTAAAGCTCATCTTTCACTCTTCCTAGCAGTACATTGGATAACAATTATCTCTTTTACAACAACAGAAATATGTATTTTAGATTATTTTAGATTAAAAGCACTCAAAGTACATTTGAAATTCAAAATTATCAAGGGCAAAATATTATTTTCAGACTGACTTTAATACTAAGAAAGCAGGCATAATAAGTGGAATCTGAATTATTTAGCCCAGTTTGGAAGTTTCATTATCTCAAAACAAACACTGACACTTTTACTAGAAAATACGGGAAAGTAATTTTTACAGCACACAAATCTAGTTTGTATTGCTAATACAGCTCTTTCAAGTAAATTACTCTTTAAATAAAAATTTAAGGGCATAACTAAAAATTATCCAGCCAATTGAAATGTTTATCATATACAGTATGTCTGTAATTCCTAATCTCTAATGTCTAGATTATTGTATTTCCACTGATTTATGAAAATGCAGGAAGTCCTACAGTCCAGGTGTACATCTTTGTAGTCTGCAGTGGGTGCTGAGAATAAACAGTCACAGTAGTGAAGATTAACCTTTCCATCTAGCGCAATACCAGACCAGCTTCATGCAGGGACGTAAGTAGTTAGGGCCAGCGGTGCCTGGCACACAGCATATATGCTCTGTGAGAAAGCACCACTGGCTGGCCATTAATTCAGCAGCCGCTGCTGTCCAGGGTGAGACTTATCTTACATTTCAGTCTGACCCATGCCTCCAGCTGCCCAGCAGTGCCTCCTGCTGCCTCTATATTTAATCCTCACTGGCAGAAGAGCTGAAGCTGGCGAGTTCTCCTCTTCCCTCACACCATCACAGAATGCCGGTGAAGGTGCGATGTCATCACACATAGCATTCTGGGAGTGACCGCAGGGGAGAGAAGAAGACCGAAGAGCAGAGCAGCAGCACGGTGCTGGCAGCGTCACGTGGTAGCATGCACAGCAGCCCGCCCACAAGCACCCTTTATGCAGCCTGCCCGCCATAGCTCCTGGTCATGTGGAGGAGACCCGCCACCCAGGCAGTCCCAGATCCCAGCCACAGCAGCAGCACAAGACCAGATGCAGCATCACCACTGCAGGAGAGTGCTGCTCCACGGCCATGGTGAGTGTGGGTGCATTTTTGCCTGGTTGACTCTCTCTCTCTCTCTTGTTCTCACCCCTATCTCTCTCTCTTTCTCTCTCATTCTCACCTATCTCTCATCCTCACCTCTCTCCCTTGTCCTCACTTTTGTCTCTCTCTCTCTCTCTCTCTCTTGTTCTCACCTTTCTCTCTTGTCCTCACCCCTCTCTTTTGTCCTCCCCTCTCTTCTTGCTTGTTCTCTCTTTTTTTCTCTTGTCATCACCTCACAGCTACTTTCATGCTGGTTCTACTGTGGTGTAACGTGTATAAGGGGCTGTACCATGGCATAATGTGTATAAAAGGCTCTACTTTGGTGTAACTTGTATAATTGGCTGTACTGTGATGTAATGTGTATAAGAGGCTCTATTTGGCATAATGTGTATCAGGGTCTATCTGGCATAATGTGTATCAAGGGCTCTATCTGGCATAATGTGGACTTTGGCATAATGTGGGCTCTTAATGGCATAATGTGTGTCAGGGGATCTACCTGGCATAATGTGGGATCTACCTGGCATAATGTGGGCTATATCTGGCATACTGTGTATCGGGCTCTACTTTGGTTTAATTTGAATAACAGACAATACTGTGCCATGTAATGCGAATTGGTGCTATTCTATGGCCATGTCCATTCCCCATAAAGCCACACCTCTATATTTTGGCGCACTGTCCCTATTTTGAATATGGGGAGGAGGGGGGCACTAATTCCCTTTCTGACACAGGGCACCAAAATGTCTAGTTACGGCACTGGCTTCATGTTTTTGTTGTTGAGGTCTGATCATATGGACTTGTGCGATGCCTCAGGACACTTCTATGGACTTCAGACCTTCTTTGCATAGTATGCTCCTGGTCTTCCCTCTCCACCATAACCGACTACTGCCTTATACCCAACAGCACCAAACATCACTCTGAGTGATCGGAGGTATGGCATTCCAAATCTACAATTTTAGTTGTAGCAATATGACAGTTCTCCCCACACGCTGGCCTTGTGATCTTTTAGTTTGTGCTAGATAGCGTCTCCATATACTGTAGATCTCTCATGTCTGAACTCTGTAATAGCAGTTAAAACCACTTTAATGCACCAGAAGCTGAATTGAAAAAAATTCGGATTGTTTAAACAAATACACAATTTTTCACTGGGTGTTAATAGATGTGGATACTTGTATTTGGTAGATGATATCTCTCGCAAACTGGCTATTCATTCAAATTACTGTATATGCTGCTCCCTCTGTTTTTATCGAACACATGGTCAGTCAAATGAAATCTTCCTGCTAGCTGGTTGCCAACTCTATATAATAAAAGGCAAACACTAATCCTCACCTCTACAGAGGGGGGGGGGGTGTAACGTGCAGAGAGAGTGAGATTTGGGTGGGGTGTGTTCAAACAAATCTAATTTGCAGTGTAAAAAAATATCAGCCAGTATTTACCCTGCACAGAAACAAAATAACCCACCCAAATCTAACTCTCTCTGCACATGTTATATCTGCCCCCCCCTGCAGTGCACATGGTTTTGCCCAATTGCTAACAAACTTGCTGCTGCGATCAACTCAGAATTACCTCCAAAGTCGGCAGCGCTGACATTACCAATATGTTATTCTGTCATTTTGATAGCCTGATAACTAGTTAACTATAACCACAGTAAGCAACCTCTATGGGGGTCATTCCGAGTTGTTCGCTCGTTGCCGATTTTCGCAATGCTGCGATTTGTTGCTAATTTCGCATGCGCAAGGCACGCAGGGCACATGCGCTTAGTTATTTAACGAAAAACTTAGCAGTTTTGCTGTGGATCCTGCTGCGCTTTTCAGTCGCACTGCTGATCGGTGAATGATTGACAGGAAAAGGGCGTTTCTGGGTGGTAACTGAGCGTTTTCCAGGAGTGTGCTAAAAAACGCAGGCGTGTCAGGGAAAAACGCGGGAGTGTCTGGAGAAACGGGGGAGTGGCTGGCCGAACACAGGGCGTGTTTGTGACGTCAAACCAGTAACTAAACGGACTGAGCTGATCGCAATCTGTGAGTAGGTCTGGAGCTACTCAGAAACTGCAAAGAATTATTTAGTAGCAGTTCTGCTAATCTTTCAATCGCTATTCTGCTAAACTAAGATACACTCCCAGAGGGCGGCGGCCTAGCGTGTGCAATGCTGCTAAAAGCAGCTAGCGAGCGAACAATTCGGAATGAGGGCCACTGTTTCAAAGCAGGAAATATATGTGCAGCAATGCTTGATAGTCTTTCACATGGGTGGTCTTCTGTTTGCCGGCGGTCGGGCTCCCGGCGCTCAGTATACCGGCGCCGGGAGCCCGACAGCCGGCATACCGACAATTATTTTCCCTCGTGGGGGTCCACGACCCCCATAGAGGGAGAATAAAATAGTGTGGCGCGCGTAGCGCGCCACCGTGCCCGTAGCGTGGCGAGCGAAGCGAGCCCGCAAGGGGCTCATTTGCGCTCGCCAAGCTGTCGGTAAGCCGGCGGTCGGGCTCCCGGCGCCGGGATGCTGGTCGCCGGGAGCCCGACCGCCGGCCAGCCGTAGTGAACCCTTTCACATAGATATCCATTAAATATTTTAGCAACCAGTATGATTATCCTATTAACACTGGCTCAGAATCTGTTATTTGAGCTCCAAATCTAAACAAACTTATCTCAACAAACACTTGAGTAAATCAGCCCAGTCTTTCAATGATGTGACAGCTTGGTATAGAGATAAATTCATTAATGTGATTAAGGGGTCTGTTTACCATTGGTGGCAATGGGCCAGCAGTAACTATCATCGCTGCATATAGAAGAGGCTATACATAATAATGCACTGCTGCAAGTTACCATGCCAAGGCTCCTCTGGGAGATTGGTAGAAAACTGATCTCAATAAGAGCATTTTCCCTGCCCCCTGCTGCTGGTAAAAGGAAGACGTTATACACAGCTAATTCTGCACATGCACATGCTTTCTTGGTCAGTACACTGGAGTAAAGCTGACATGAACCTAAGAGGGCATTAGAGTGCAGTGAAAAGTTAAGCTTCTAGCAATTTGGTAAATTTAGTAGAGGTCTAAAGGAATGGCGGTATGCAGGGGAAAGTGAGGTACACTGCAGAAATTAGATTTCTCAATGGTTAACCCCTTAAGCAAAGCAGTGCCATAGCCGTTCTCCAGAGTTTTCTAAAAAATAAACCCTTCAGTGTGTTGCACTCGTGTAGCTCAGTCTTCGAAACAGGTATTTAATATGAACAATGATTGTTGATAATATAGTAAAGTTGGTCTCTAAAGGCTGAATACCTGATTGCTCTTTCAACGACATTTAATAACCATAGGTCCTGCTCAATAGTCCGAGGCCTCTGGTACCACTGGTACTGGCATTTGTCTCTTTCCAGCTTCAAGATATCTGATCCTCCGAATAATTTATTTTATAGCCAACAATGATACATGCAGTACTCTAATAGGTCCATGGTTTTCTCCTTCAATATACTCATTCAGCTTCTATCTGATATACTGGTTACACTTGAGAAACCCCAATTGTACAACGGGTATACAGACATTCCTTACCAGTAGCCTTTGTGAGATGGATTTTGGGGGGACACTTTATTCCCACCTGCCGTTCACATCAAAGTGCAGTAGGAGCCCTGGAATAGTCCAAGCAGATGCTGCATCAGTACTCACCGTTTTGTCACATGTCATATGCCGCTAATGGTTTTGGAAAGTTCTGAAATACTGTAATGAACTTCTGGATATAGATATGCTTCCTGTAGCACCATCATAAATGTTGTAAATGATATACAGTACAGGGATGGGGCAAAAAAGCCCAAAATTGAGTTAAGACCGTTATACATTCTTACAAGATAAAGTTGTAACATATTAGTTAGAGAGAAAAAATGCTGATAGAATTCTTTCTTGGGAATATTGAACTGAAGGAGGCAGCAGCTATTCTTTTACTCTGTTATCCTCAAT
Source organism: Pseudophryne corroboree (assembly GCF_028390025.1). Lineage (NCBI taxonomy): Eukaryota > Metazoa > Chordata > Amphibia > Anura > Myobatrachidae > Pseudophryne > Pseudophryne corroboree. The sequence goes on along the minus strand of NC_086444.1, from coordinate 337,963,163 downwards.
GACCTCGTCAGTTTCATATTTCTAGATGTCCTCTATTTAGCACTAGCTTCCAAACATGTGCTGCACTAAAGCTCTAATATTCCTTTTTCTTCATTACCAATCTTGTTTGGATTTGATTACTAAGACAGTTCTCTAAAGAGAACTACCACTCTTGTAGATATAAAACAAATGAACAACCCTGAAAGTGCACTGGAGATGATTATAGTCATTCAGGCCTGAAACATTACTTATTATTATAAATCAGCTACAAATCCCCCCTCTCCCTCAAAGTCACCCCGTGGATTGCACGATATTCTCTGAGAGATACCAGAATCGTGCTCTGTTTGTTAACACTTTCAGAGAAAACTCACAAAAGCAGCTCTTCTAAGGTAACCCAACACCTGTAAAATAAGAGTTTGCTGTATTTTAGTGGATGTCGTTTTTCTATTGAATAATAACCATTTTTATTGCTTACTGCTGAAAGCAGAGTCTTCAGTTTCGTATATTGTAAATACTTTTAGGATTTAGATGATGAGAAACAGTAATTAAAATGCAAAGGACAGATAATCAGTATACAGTATCTCACTTTGCTGGCAAAGCTGTTAAGTATATTATCGTAGGCCAGAAGACAGTGACAGCTAAATGACCCAAAGCTCAGGTACAAAATCTGATTTTGAACCTAACATCTCCTGACCATTAATAATGCTTATCACATGCACAAAAGTACACCCTCAAATGGACTTCTTTTGGAACACATACTACTGCAATTACTGGTGGCAGGATGCCGGCTATCAAGATCCTGACTCGGCATCCCGCCTGCCAGAATGCCGGCAGTGGGGCAAGCATTATGAGTCCCCTTGTGGGCTCGCTGCACTTGCACTCTGCGAGCTCACTGCGCTGGCCACGATGCGGGCTCGGTGGCTTGCTGCGCTCGCCACAGGTTCTATTCTTGCTCTATGGGTGTCGTGGACACCTACGAGTAGGTATAGGCCCTGTGTGCTGGGAATCCGACTGTCAGTATTGTCATTTTTTGGGTTTCTGGCATTGGTATCCTGACCAATGGTATCCCGACTGCCAGCATATCGATTGCATCCACTTCTTTGGATCAAGAGAGGGTCACAGTTGCAATCAAGATTACTTATTGGCTGTCATTAGCCTCACATAAAATAAGGGTCTGGAAGCATCATGTAAAGTGCAGAGGAATATGTAAGAAACTGTTAATAAATAATAAATAAATACATTTTAGGATCTAATAAAAAAAAATCCAATGAAGCTTTTGCATGCCTTTTACATTTTATTATTAGTTTATGTATTATTTACTGCTCTGGGCTGAGACGCCCTGTATTTTTCATCTTCCTTTGCTAGGACTTGTAGTTCCTTAGCAAAGATTATAAGTGACTTGTGATGGGAGGCAGGAGCTAGATTTATTTAGTTTACATTGCATTATAAGACATGCCTTTAAGCACAAGAGCACTTCCTGACCACTTAATGTGGTGAACGCAACACAAATGAAATAAGGGTCACTTGTGATAGTGGGATAGTAGTAATGGATCCTCATGAGAGGTCATAATGAATGACTAATGAATGAAAGACTTAGAATGGATGGTAATATACAATATACCTGAGAGGTCATAAGGAATGACTAATGAATGAAAGACTTTGAATGGATGGGAATATACAATATACCTGAGAGGTCATAAGCAGGGCCGGCTCCAGGCATGTTCAACTAGAGCGGCCGCGCGGGGCGCCACCCTTAATGGGCGCCGCACGCTGCGGCCGCCATATTCCTGCCTGGAGCCAGCCTTCATTCAGTGTCCCGGCCGCTTGTGTGCGCGCTATGCAGCGCGCTGTGCGGCGCCGGCGTCTGACGTTAGACGCCGGCCGCGCAGCGCGCATAGCGCGCATACAGAAGTGTTCATCCGTCCGCCCACCCGCCCGCGCCCACAGCAGTACTCCCCCTCCAGGCTCCCAGCACTGCAGTGACATGTAAGTGAATATCTGGCACTGTGGAGTCATAGCTGCACTGTGAGGGCGTTTATGTTTCTGGCACTGTGGGGGCATTTATGTTTCTGGCACTGTGGGGGCATATCTGCACTGTGGGGGCATTTATGTTTCTGGCACTGGGGGCATTTATGTATCTGGCACTGTGGGGGCATATCTGCACTGTGGGGGCTTTTATGTTTTGTAGCACGGGGGGCATTTATGTATCTGGCACTGTGGGGGGGCATATCTGCACTGTGGGGGCATTTATGTTTCTGTATATTTCTAAAATACACAGCGCTTTATGATAATACCACCAAGAAATCTGTTAATTACTACCCATAATTGATTAAAAAAACACACCTAATCTCTACTGCTCCCACCGGTGGTACTGTTCCACCAATTACCAAAAACCACAAAATATATTTAAACAAGGGAGCGCTAAGAACAGGGTCAGTTTAAATCACACATTTATTACAATCCACATATAAACAGCAAATAAAATCAAGGATAATATCCGGATATTAAAAACAATATAGTGCACTCTTTATTTAGTCCCATGCCCTGAGCTCGAATTAGTAATTGTCTATTCACACAGATAGATCCGTACAATCTCCACTGGTACGCATTAATTGTGTCCAATTGTAACCATGCTGTCTTGATAATTAATTGGCTTTAAACAAGGCAACCTTCTTATTATTTGTATCCAGCAAAAATGTATCAGTCACTGGAAGGCTCCTTAATAGATAGCAGTAGGGGGAGAGTGCTGTGTAGTAAATGGATGCACAGCGGTATGCTACGACCCCTACGTCCCAGCCGCGGCACGTCTTTTGAAAGGTTACTCACAGCCGCCTCTGCTTCCCTCGGGGTGCAGACCGTTTTGCACTCGGTCCTGCTGTTGCTTTATCCCCGGTCAGGTTTCCATTGCGCTGCGTGCGGTAGTGGGATCCGTTCGTGAAAGAGCTCCGGGCACCGGAATCCAAGTAGTGAACGCCCCTCTTATGCGTTTCTCCGCCCACGGGGCCAGCGGTTTCCTCAGAGAGTTATCCCAGCAGTATAACCAGTCCCTTTTTATGCTGGGATCAGCCAATCATTATACTGATTGATTAAATTACACTCTGCTGTTATAAATACATGAAACTTACTTAATATAATTGTTTGAAAGCATTTAAATCATATATAAAAAGTGTCAACAGTTTCTTATGGTGGTACAAACATCATTCAACAATCATATATGCATATGTTCGATTTAAACAAAATAAATCATTTTGATTTAACCTAATTGAACCCAATTATCTAAAACTGACCAGGAGAAAGTCAAATAAATGTTGGAAGCTCATTCTCAAGTGAACTGCTCTCGTGGCTCAGAGGGAATTTCACCAGCTCATAGATTACACAGCCTCCAAAACCACAGGATCAATTCCATCATATACCTAATTTTCTATCAGAATCATATTTCGGATATTTATAGCTTAATTAATTTTTATTATTAGGTTTTCACACCTCCATCATCCACTACAAATATCTCTTCAATGATTCAATAGATACCTGATGATATTTGTATCTCATCATTCCATTGTTATAATGTTAAGAGATTATTCACCCTTTTTTAAAAAGTTATAATTAGGGAATTATTGAATCAAGGTAAAACAGAAATATAATTATCACTATCTGCAAACTAAAGTACATTTTAGTATACAAATTATAAGAAGGTTGCCTTGTTTAAAGCCAATTAATTATCAAGACAGCATGGTTACAATTGGACACAATTAATGCGTACCAGTGGAGATTGTACGGATCTATCTGTGTGAATAGACAATTTATGTTTCTGGCACTAGGGGCATTTATGTATCTGGCACTGTGGGGGCATATCTGCATTGTGGGGGCATTTATGTTTTGTGGCACGAGGGCATTTATGCATCTGGCACTGTGGGGGCATATCTACACTGGGGGCATTTATGTATCTGGCACTGTGGGGGCATATCTGCACTGTGGGGGCTTTTATGTTTTGTGGCACGGGGGGCATTTATGTATCTGGCACTGTGGGGGCATATCTGCATTGTGGGGGCATTTATGTTTTGTGGCACGAGGGCATTTATGTATCTGGCACTGTAGGGGCATATCTGCACTGGGGGCATTTATGTATCTGGCACTGTGGGGGCATATCTGCACTGTGGGGGCATTTATGTATCTGGCACTGTGGGGGCATATCTGCACTGTGGGGGCTTTTATGTTTTGTGGCACGGGGGCATTTATGTATCTGGCACTGTGGGGGCATATCTGCACTGTGGGGGCATTTATGTTTCTGGCACTGGGGGCATTTATGTATCTGGCACTGTGGGGGCATATCTGCATTGTGGGGGCATTTATGTTTTGTGGCACGGGGGGCATTATGTATCTGGCACTGTGGGGGCATATCTGCACTGGGGGCATTTATGTATCTGGCACTGTGGGGGCATATCTGCACTGTGGGGGCATTTATGTTTCTGGCACTGGGGGCATTTATGTATCTGGCACTGTGGGGGCATATCTGCACTGTATGGGGCTTTTATGTATTGTGGCACTGGGGGCAATTGTGTATCTGGCACTGTGGGGTCATTGATGTATCTGGCACTGTGGGGGCACTTATGTATCTGGCACCTGGGGGCATTTATGTATCTGGCACTGTGGGGTCATTGATGTATCTGGCACTGTGGGGGCACTTATGTATCTGGCACCGTGGGGTCATTGATGTATCTGGCACTGTGGGGGCACTTATGTATCTGGCACTGTGGGGGCACTTATATATCTGGCACTGTGGGGGCACTAATGCATCTGGCACTGTGGGGGCACTTATGTATCTGGCACTGTGGGGACACTTATGTATCTGGCACTGTGGGGTCATTTATGTATCTGGCACTGTGGGGGCACTTATGTATCTGGCACTGTGGGGGCACTTATGTATCTGGCACTATGGGGCACTTATGTATCTGGCATTGTGGGGGCATTTATGTATCTGGCATTGTGGGGGCATTTATGTATCTGGCACTGGGGGCATATCTGCACTGTGTGGCCATTTATGTATCTGGCACTGCTGGGGGACATATCACGTGTAGCTGGCATTGCTGGGGGGTATGTCACGTGTAGCTGGCACTGCTGGGGGGCATGTCACATGTAGCTGGCACTGCTGGGGGGCATATCATGTAGTGTATCTACTAGGCGTCTGTGGCTAGGCAATGTGTCTAACGTGCTCTGCCTGGCGCAAAGTGTATAGGAGGTTCTACCTGGTACAATGTGTATTAGCTGCACTACTATGTGGTGTAGTGCGAATTGCCACTATTATGTGGTCATGCACCTTCCCCACGAAGCAACGCCCCTAAATTTTTGCTGCGCGCCTTCGGCGCGCACTGTCCCTGCTTCTGCATGTGGGTGGAGGAGCACCAAGCATTACAGTATGTACATCATTTTGCCCTCCTAACTTAAAAATGTGACCTCCTTGTGATCAGCACCTTGCCCTAAACCGTGAACACTATCATGTGTAGCTGGCACTGCTGGGGGGCATATTGTGTGTAGCTGGCACTGTTGTGGGGCATGTCATGTGTAGCTGGCACTGCTGCGGGGCATGTCATGTGTAGCTGGCACTGCTGCGGGGCATGTCATGTGTAGCTGGCACTGCTGCGGGGCATGTCATGTGTAGCTGCTGCGGGGCATGTCATGTGTAGCTGGCACTGCTGCGGCGCATGTCATATGTAGCTGGCACTGCTGCGGGGCATGTCATGTGTAGCTGGCACTGCTGGGGGTATATCATGTCTATCTGGCACTGCACATTATGTGTATCTGGCACTACACTGGAGACATTGTGTGTAAGGAACACTACTGAGGCTGTTCTGTGTAAGGCTGCTAATTGTGTGCATAGAGGGGGTGTGAAAATATATTTATTTATAGTTTGATAATATGAAGTTACGAGGCCATGCCCACTTTCCCAGAGGCCATGCCCACTTTCCCCGTGGGGGTTGGGGGGCGCTTTTACATTTTCTCGCTCAGGGTGCTAGTAGGCCTGGAGCCGGCCCTGGTCATAAGGAATGACTAATGAATGAAAGACTTTGAATGGATGGGAATATACAATATACCTGAGAGGTCATACTGAATGACTAATGAATGAAAGGCTTTGAATGGATGGGAAAATTGCATGTTGCCTCCATAATAGGAAGTATCATGGACTCGTAGCCTTATTTGTATTTCTGTAAGCAGGTTGCTTTAGCCGAAGGATTTAAGAGAAATAAACTTTTTTTTACAAACTGTCATTACAGATTAGAAATACAGTATAATGCTTCTTTTAAGTCAACACAGTCATTTCTAAGTTCGATCAAGGGTAATTGCTTCCCTTTGGATCCAGTGGGACAGAACTGGTTTGATTTTGTGAATGCTTACATAATAAATACATTGCAAAAATTACGTTTCAATAAAATTGTGCCATTTAAAGACACTCTCTTAAATGTTCCCAGCGAAGATCACCTACATTTGCTTTAACTAATGATTCTACACTAATGTATTTTTTTACCATATAGGGAAGTGCTTGTTATTAGAGAAAGATGAAATAATATTGCTGAAATTGCTTCTTTTAAATGCTCTTTTGACAGCTTTAATACAGGTTTCAAATCACAGATGATAGCTTTATGTCTTCTGCCCAGGGGATTTATTAAGAGAAATGATAACCATGCTGAATAGAACAATTCTTTATGTCCCCTTTCATCAGGCCCCTATGTTCTCCCTAAGCGCCTATTATGTATTTTATAAGAAAACTGAAAAGGTTACAATGGTAACACAGTTTCAAACCAGATAACACTGTCTTTGCTGTCAACATGCTGTCACTATGCTCTTTAATCCTACACATCAATTGAGTAGATGGGGAAAATATACTAAGCAGCGGTTTTTAGACCCAAACTCAAACCACATTCAGTACTATCTGTAGTTTTCAGTAGAAAAATGCATGTTTTTGAAACATTTTTTTTTCATTTGCCCAGTTCAGTTAGCTCACCAAAAGTGCAGAATTGTAACCTCAGGTAAAATATTAAAACCTTTTCACTTCTCTTACTATCTTTTAAAAGGGACAGAAGAGAGAGATTAGTAATTAGGGAATCCTGCAAGTTGTGTTTTTTTCTTTTCTTGTTATATATAGTTTGTGTTATTATTACTGTTTTTTTGTGTTTTTATATGTTAAATCACTGTACTGAATAAAATAAACACAAAGATTCGTACAGTATTGAAGCTAATATAAATATTGTATGAATATGCAGCTTTAGAGGTGTACTGGTACCTTTTTTTCTGAGTACCGGTTACTTTAGTCATAGAAAAAAAGCAATAAGTGTACCTAGGGCCAGTGCTAGGGTGTTCTGCGCCTCCATGCACATTATACGGGCCTAATTCAGATCTGATTGCAGCAGCAAATTTGTTGGCTAATGGGCAAAACTATGTGCACTGCGGGGGGGGGGGGGGGGGAGAGTTAGATTTGGGTGTGGTGTGTTAAAACTGAAATCTAGATTGCAGTGTAAAAATAAAGCAGCCCCTCCTTTCTACTCTGCTGTACATCACGTGAGCTCCGGGAGCAGCAACATCGCGGTCCTGCGCTGTATCCCCCTGTAGCATGGTGACATGGCCGGCAACAATAGAGGCAGTAGCTGGCAGTGGATGTGGGCAGTGTCGGACTGCGGCATGTAGGGCCCACCGGAGGAAGGCAGTGCTAGGGGCCCATGTTTAGGGGTGTGGCCAGTCTGCTGAGTGGGTGTGGCCTGCCACCTCATTGGTTTGACTAAAAATTAGAGAGTGCAACGTCTAGGCCCCTTCATAAATATATACAGTAAATTCAGCTGCTGCATGCATGATAATGTGCCAGATTAATAACAGCAATGCACTGTAGAAAATACACCATAGCCCAGTATAAGGTAACATATGTACTATGATGTATAATTCAAGTGCACAGTCTAGAACCTGATCCGTAGAGCAGGAGGTGGGGGCCCCAGGCAGTGGGGCCCACCGGTGGTTTCCCCTGTACCCCTCTGGGCCAGTCCAAGCCTGGATGTGGGAATCAGCGTCCGGCTCTCTCAACACTGGCAGAGGTGCTGCAGTCTGCGGCCATGGGGCTCCTCAATGTGTGGTGTTTGGCCCTAAGTAGGAGGGAATGGAGGTCTACAGGGGCATCTGAGAGGGTGACATCCCATGCAGGGAACTCGCTACTGTGTGCGGCCCAGGGCTGTGATAATATGTGTGAATATGTGATTGTGAGTGTGTATATGTGGCTTTGTGTGTGCATATGTGGCTGTGAGTGTGCATATGTTGCTGTGAGTGTGCATATGTGGCTGTGAGTGTGCATATGTGGTTATGTGTCTGTATATGTGGTTATGTGTGTGCATATGTGGCTGTGAAAGTGCATATGTGGGTATGTGTATGCATATGTAGCTGTGTGTTTGCATATGTGGTTATGTGTGTGCATATGTGCATATGTGGCTGTGAGTGTGTATATGTGGTTATGTGTGTATATGTGGCTGTATTGTATGTATGTATGTATGTATATATGTGGCTGTGTGTGTTGGTGGTGAAATTGAAGAGGGTGGGCACCATTAGTCTGTTTCGTCTCCTGGCGTCTGATATAAACTTACACCCATGAATACTAGCCCATCTGGGCACTAACTATACACCAGGCTGTTCTCTCTAAGTGCGGTATCCTATTAGCAGCAGTACTTTACCACTGCTAATAGGATCACCTGGGGTAATCCTATTAGCCCCAATGCCATCGAGTTCAACCTGTATAATAATTCTTACGCTATTCTGTATTAAACTATAGTTTAATTATAATGACCCAGATAAAATTATGTTATTAGTCTAACTAACAACTATAATTTGTGCTGTACCTAAAATATATTCATTAAATGCTATATCCTTGGATATATTTTTCAGTTAGAAATGTATCTAATCACTTCGTAAACTTTGTGACTGACTCCATAATTACTACCTTCTATGGCAGAGAGTTCCAAATCCTTACTGCCCTTACTGTGAAGAACTATTTCCTTCATTGGGTATGAATTTTTTTCTCCTCTAACCTCAGAGGATGTCCACATGTCCTGTGTAGAGATTTTTCAGTAAACAAGTCGCCTGATAGCTCCATGTATTGTCCCTTTATATATTTGTAAATATTAACAATGTCTCCTCATAGATGCCTCTTTTGGGGCTCGTCTCTGAATCCTTTCAAGTTCCAAGATATCTGTTTTATTATAGTGCAGTGCCCAGAACTATACACAATATTCAAGGTGTGGCCGTACCAATGATTTATACAGTGGCAGGATTACACTCTCAACCCATGTTTCAATACTCCGTTTCATGCATGTTAACACCTTATTTGCCTTCGTTTCTGCACTTTGGCATTGGGTACTACTACTAAGTCTATTATCAATGAGAAAACCCAAATCTTTTTCAACTACCATTTTCCCTTACATTTTTCCCATTTAATTTATAGGTAGCATCCTTATTTTTAGTCCCACGGTGCATAACTTTACATTTTTCTATGTTAAACCTCATTCTCCATTTGTCTGCCCAAACTTCCAATTTAAATAAGACGTTCTGTAGAGATTCAACATCCATGTCTGAATTAATTATCCTACACAGTTTAGTATCATCTGCAAAAATTAACACTGTGCTTTCCAGATGTGTGAGAAGGACTTACTGTCCAACTCAAACAGCAGCACTCAATTCAGGCAGTAACTCTGCAAACCAGCAGCTTGCTCCCCAGGCAATGAGCATCTTCCTGTCTAGCCTGACAGGCTTTTATAACACTCATGCAGGTATTAGCACGAAATAGCTTTCTCTAATTATGTCTGCTTTACAGAAACAGACCTTTTATTGGGGTTTTAAACTCATAGGACAGAAATCTGGACATATATACACGGTTGAGTCACTTTATTATGACCACCAGCTAATATCCAGAGTAACCACTTAGGAGTCCCATACGCTGTAGGGTTCGCAGAACTGTCATTTTTGACAAGCGATTGGTAGCCCCAAGGTTCATGTTGACGGTGAGCTGCTCCACTGTAGTGTGTTGTTTAGCCATCAAGAACCTTCATAGTCGACGATCACCTCTCTCATCAATGGCATGTGGTGCTCTGCAGTTTCAACATCGGTTATTCGCAGTGGTGCCATTTGTCCAGTCACAATACACCTTCACCACAGCAGCATGCGAACTGTGCGGTTTCAGAGATCCAGCTACCTTAGGCCCAAAAGATGATAATCGTCCCTTTTTGCAAGCCAGATAAATCGCCTCTTTTACCCATGACAGCAATGAGTGATATGTGTGCAGATAGCCTATCGTACACCTTATATACCCACCAAGCCAGCGCACGACATGTGATGTACTTCATAGACTATGTGCTGGTGACATCAAATGTAGGAGGTGGTCATAATAATGTGACTGTGTACCTGCCTTCAAACACAATTCCAGTGCTTTTATCACATATACCCCCCTCCTGTTTCAACCTGTGGGAAGGAACACTTGAAACACCTATGCAGCAGATAAGAGACAGTGAATCTGCATGAGCTATTTGTGTACCAGGCCTACAGTATGTTCAACAGATAATGTATCATTTTGTAATGCCGATAACCATCTTGTAATTCTTCCATTACTATCTTTATTTTCAGACATCCATTTTAATTGAGCATGGTCAATAATTAATATGAACTTTCTACCCAAGAGATTGTACCTCAAAGTTTCTAATGGCCACTTAATCACCAATGCTTATTTTTCAATAGTGGCATACTGTAGATTCTCTTATGTTTGTTCATTTTTTTACTTAAATAAATCAGAGATTGCTCATCCCCATCTTTATTTGGTGACAGGAGAGCGCCTATCACTATATCTGATGTATCAGTTTGCACAGCAAACTCACTTTTAAAGTCAGGTGTCATCAACATTTGTTGGGTGCACAGAGCTACCTTCAATGCGTGAAAAGCTTTTCGGAGTCCGTATTCCACTTAACCATAAATGACTGTTTACCCTTAGTAAGGTCAGTTAAAGGGATAGCAATAGTGGTAAATTTGAGTATAAGTCTTCTGTAATACCCAGTTACTCTCAAGAAGTATCTTATCTGCTTCTTAGTCAAAGGTCAAGCCATTTCTGTATTGCCTCAATTTTAATGAGTTGGGGTTTTTATAAAACTACGGCCTATGGTATATTCCAGATACTTCACTTCTTCCATCCCCATACAACATGTTTTTGGTTTAGCTGTTGCACATGCCTCCCTGATGGAGTCCAACACTTCTTGAACCCTTTGAAAGTAACCCAAATGGAAACATTTTGCATTGGAACAACCCCTCTAGTTTAGATAATGCTGTATTTTCTTTTCACTGTCGGTCAATTGCATTTGCCAGTACCCCTTGGTTAATACTAAAGTGGTCAAGAATTGTGCTATTCCCTGCCTTTCAATGTCTCCTATCGATTTAGTTTCAGGTTAATGTTAACTGCTGGTTCAGTGATTATGTCATGCTTAATGAGTGACATTTTACCCTTGTACCTCAGAATACACACTTCTATTTCTTACAAGAAATTCTTTGGCCTATTATTGTTGCCTATTTGAGAACTTGCTGGCTATTGTCACTTCAGGAACCAAAGGTGCTGAGGCTGCATGAGGGACCAGGGTTGCTGACAGATCCACTCTGTCCTTCCAAGACTTTATAAGATTTACATGTTATATCTGTTTCGGTTTTCTTTTCCTGGGCTGGTATACTTTATAATTAAACTCACTCACTTTTTCCACTATTCCAAAGGGTCCTTGCCATTTTGCCAAAAACTTACTTTGTAGTTTCTACAGTGGGAACCAATATAAGCAAAAGTGCCTACATAAGCATTATGATTATACACCTTTTGTTACGCCTGCTCCAAGTGTCTCTTACTATTGGCACCACTGCAGCTATTATCTCCTGCATCTGAGATACATGTTTAAGAACTGTTTTATAAGGGCTGGGATGCTCCTGCCATGTCTCTTTTGCAGTATCCAGCTAGCACATTTGGTGTCTCCCATCTACTGTAATAAGTTAAAAGTAGAGAACTCTGTGGAGGATTGTGGAACTTCTCTAATGGCCAGCAACAGATAGAGTAATAGATAGTCCCAACACTTCCATCCTTATCTACCACCTTTTTTTTAACATGTATTCATATACAGAGTTTTATTACATCTTTCCACCAAACCATCATTTTGAGGATGATACACAGAGATCTATAGCTGAGTAACCTTAAACAGGCGGCACGATTCTTTCATGATTTTGGACATAAACAGGATACACTGATCCCTTTACATTTTCTTGTGTATTCCTACTCTGCTAAAGACATGTAACAGTTCTGTAGCAATCGTCTTTGTTGACATATTGCACACAGGTATCTCTTCTGGGTATCTGGTTCCATAATCCATAATCTCCTATATAATTGCCTAGATCTGTCACTCTGTGACTCTGTGGCTAAAACTGGGCAGAGTCACAGTCACAGAGTTACAGAGCTAGAGCTAGGCCACTAGGAATAGGAGGAGGAGAATGGCGCCCCTCAGTCAGTCAGTGCGGCCGCTGTATGTATGGCCGCTCTGTCTCCCACCCCCACCTCCTCCTCTCTCCCCAGCTCCATCTCCACCTCCCCGGCCAGCGGTGACTCCCAGGCTGAGGCGGAGAGAAGCCGCCCAGCCATGGTCAGTCTTACTACCGCCACTGGGTGCCCGCCGCTCCCCAGAAATCTGCAGTCAGTTCTTAGCCGCAGGCTACCTGTCGAACACTGCCTTCAGCCCGTGGACAGCTCTCACTGCTGCCGTGGCCCGCAAGCTCCCCTAATTCGGCCGTGGACAGTTCTCACTGCTTCCGCAAACCACACGGCCCCTTAATTCGTCTGCGGACAGCGCTCACTGCTGCCGCAGCCCGCACGCTACCCTAATTCACCCATGGACAGTGCTCACTGCTGCCGCGGCCAGCACGCTCCCCTAATTCGGCTGCGGACAGCGCTCACTACTGCCGCAGCCTACACGCTCCCCTAATTCGGCTGCGGATATCACTCACTGCTGCCACGTGCCGCACAGCGCTCCCCTGTTTCAGGCACAAAATTGCCAGACCGCGGCTCACATACAAATGGTGGGGGGAGAGTCATGGCAGCGATTCACACATTACATATACAGTTGTGGTCATAAGTTTACATACCCTAGCAGAATTTGTGATTTTCTGGCCATTTGTCAGAGAATATGAATGATAACTCACAAACTTTCTTTCACTCATGGTTAGTGGTTGGGTGAAGCCATTTATTGTCAAACAACTGTGTTTACTCTTTTTAAATCATAATGACAACAGAAACTACCCAAATGAGCCTGATCAAAAGTTTACATACCACAGTTCTTAATAACGTGTATTGCCCCCATTAACATCAATGACAGCTTTAAGTCTTTTGTGGTAGTTGTGGATGAGGCTCTTTATTTTCTCAGATGGTAAAGCTGCCCATTCTTCTTGGCAAAAAGCCTCCAGTTCCTGTAAATTCTTGGGCTGTCTTGCATGAACTGCACGTTTGAGATCTCCCCAGAGTGGCTCAATGATATTGAGGTCAGGAGACTGAGATGGCCACTCCAGAACCTTCACTTTATTCTGCTGTAGCCAATGACAGGTCGACTTGGCCTTGTGTGTTGGATCATTGTCATGTTGGAACGTCCAAGTATGTCCCATGAGCAGCTTCCGGGCTGATGAGTGCAAATTTTCCTTCAGTTAAGGGGGCGTAGCACCTTGTGATGGTGTTAAGAGTGCCCGTAGGGCGTGTTGAGTCACCTTGTTACTAATATGTATTGATGACCTGAGGCAGACTTTAACAGAGGTCCTACCAAATTCATAGCAATTCTTTAAAATTGGACCTCAATAATGGGTAATGGGACATGTGCACTTTAATAGTGTGGTCTAGGAGCATGGGCAGGAGGCACATTATTCCTTTTCATCTTCATGTGTCCCCAGCCAGAAAAACGGCTGTAAGATTTTATCAGCAGTTTTCTCTTTCCCTAAATGCCCAGCAATTATGTGAATATGAGCCCAGTCTAACACAGTTTTCTTATACATATTAGGGACTATCAATTGTTCCCATTATCTGCCCCCCTTTTAGACACTTGGTACAATAAATCTTGATGTAATGCCACGTGGGGGTAGGCCAGCCTACTATTCAGCTCCACTGGCTTTCCAGTAATCACTTTTACATTCTTTCTAGCCCTCACCAGAATAGGGTCGTTTAACTACTCTGAGCAAAGATCTCCTTACTCACTTCAAGGTCAGGCATACAATCAACTGGTTCAAAATTTCCTACTTCAGTAGAATGTACATTAATTTGCTCCCCACAAAAAGAGAACACTTCAAACTCGGGAGATACTCCTACTGTCTCGGTATGAGTAATATTTATCAAATGGGTATGGGGTAATAACTTCAGTAATATATCTGTTTTCCCACAACTTCCAAAAGTAGGAAAATCAGTCCCCAATATTACATCAAACATTAAATGTCGAACTAAGCCAACCATGACTACAGTGGGCCCACAAGGGGTTTCTATGTTTACTTCTGCGGCAGCATAATATTGAGCATCCCCATGTATGCATCTTATCCTAACAGTCTTCTGCTGCCATTTTGAGGGGTTTGCAAACAAACAGTGGTAGCAGCTCAATCACTCTGGAGATTCTTATCAGGTGCTAGAAGGGGGGAGGGGTCACCAGAAACAGCAAACTGAGAGGGTGGATGATCCCCCCCCCATTCACACCACCCCGGTTTCCCCCCAGCACACTGACTAATACCTGTACCAATACTTTAACCCATCTGGTAATAGAATTTCAGAGATATTTATTACATGAATTTGCAAAGACATGAAAAGCTGCTGAGCCACTTAACAGTTTCTCTGATATAAGCAGTCCTACACTACATAATAGTAGTGCCCACATAGGGCCATGTGATTTTATACCATAAGGCCTCATGATAAAGGCTCATAAAAAACATCCAGATTAAGGGCTAGCTTACCTGAGAGCCACCCCTAAGATTTTCCATTAGCACTACAAGGACAGGCATGCCTTCCAAATGCTGCTGAGAAGTTGTGCTAAACACATATCAAACTGCCAGAAAGAAATCCAGAAATATTTGATGTGTTCTGATTCAAGATTGCGCAAAGTGCATGTCATTGTTCTGTTTCTGTACACCAGGGCTGGCCAAACCGGTCCTCGAGATCTACCAACAGTTCATGTTTTCCAGGCCTCCTGGATATCTGTAGAATTGTCAGTTAGGAATGAATGCAGCACATCTTAATTAGTAATTACTACACCTGTGCACCAGCTAGGAGGTCTGGAAAATGTGAACTGTTGGTAGATCTCGAGGACTTGTTTGGCCAGCTCTGCTGTACACTATAATTAAGTTTAATTGCAATATGTTACAAATATCAATAGCAAATACTGTAGAGCCTCAGTAAGATTATAAGACTTATTATTTTTGACACAAATAAACATGGGTAGAACAAAAACAGACAACAGCAATAGGGGGAAAGGTGAGATGTGTGATGCAGGCAAGTCTCCTTTACTTTGTAATCATTTATAAGTCAAAACCAGCCTATGCTTGTCTTTTAAATGGTTGCACCTTTTAAAAGATCAGGCAGACTCACCGGAAATTGTGTTGCTGCCTCCACCTCACTGGCTATTACATTTCCCACAGGGGTAAATTAAGAGAAGCAAATACTTCTGTATCCATAAGCTCTGGTATAATCACAGTAAATGACCATTGGCCACTATGAAGTGCTGAAAGCCGTTAATAAAAAGTAAAGAAAAAGCAGCATAGGATAAACCCTCCCATGTTGAAAAAAAGATTACTCACTCATGTGTTATTATTATAATTATTTTCATTTTTTATTTATAGGGCAAAAATTGTGTCTACAGCACTGTACAGCAATAAGAACAATTATATAAATATAACATAAATACATAGAATACAATTGAAACTACTATGACAAAACAAAACACAGTGGAGTGTTGGGGTGAGTAGAGTGTAGGATAGAGAGATGCGCTAAGACTTGTAGAATCAAGCAATGATGAATCTCACAGGGGAGGGGGGCATAGGGAGCAAACAGCAATCAACAAGCCTGTACTCTCTAAGTGGGCGGACAGGCAGAATCATTGGTCTGAATAATGTACTATAGACAAAGGAACAAATGTGCACTAGTGACAGGGATACTACTTGGATGAGAGCACAAGCAAAGAATGCCCTGACTGTGAAAGCTTACAGTCTAAAAGGCAGGGGACTAACTAGGAAGATGAACTAGGAAACAGAGTAGCAAGTTGAGGGTTGATATTTTTGTATGAAGTAGTGAGTCTGGAGAGCTTGTTTAATGGAGTGAGGGTTCACAGAATGTTTGGGAAGAATTAGGAACTGAAATGAGGTCTGAGATGTACCATAGAAGGGAGTGGAGTAAATGAGATCTTTATAACTGAGGGTAAGATGTAGGAGGGAGTGGAGTGATTGAGGTCTCTATAAGTGAGGGTGAGGTTTTTACACTGTATTCTTATTAGAGATGAGCGGGTTCGGTTTCTCTGAAACCGAACCCGCACGAACTTCATGTTTTTTTCACGGGTCCGAGCAGACTCGGATCCTCCCGCCTTGCTCGGTTAACCCGAGCGCGCCCGAACGTCATCATGACGCTGTCGGATTCTCGCGAGACTCGGATTCTATATAAGGAGCCGCGCGTCGCCGCCATTTTCACACGTGCATTGAGATTGATAGGGAGAGGACGTGGCTGGCGTCCTCTCCATTAGAAATTAGATTAGAAGAGAGAGAGAGATTGTGCAGAGTCAGACAGAGTTTACCACAGTGACCAGTGCAGTTGTTGTTAGTTAACTTTTATTTATTTTAATATAATATATCCGTTCTCTGCTATATCCGTTCTCTGCCTGAAAAAAAACGATACACAGCAGCAGCCAGTCACACAGTGTGACTCAGTCTGTGTGCACTCAGCTCAGCCCAGTGTGCTGCACATCAATGTATAAAAGGCAAAGCTTATAATAATTGTGGGGGAGACTGGGGAGCACTGCAGGTTGTTATAGCAGGAGCCCCCAGGAGTACATAATATTATATTAATTTAAAATTAAACAGTGCACACTTTTGCTGCAGGAGTGCCACTGCCAGTGTGACTAGTGGTGACCAGTGCCTGACCACCAGTATAGTAGTATATTGTTGTATGTATTGTATACTATCTCTTTATCAACCAGTCTATATTAGCAGCAGACACAGTACAGTGCGGTAGTTCACGGCTGTGGCTACCTCTGTGTCGGCAGTCGGAACTCGGCAGGCAGTCCGTCCATCCATAATTGTATTACAATATATACCACCTAACCGTGGTATTTTTTTTTCTTTCTTTATACCGTCGTCATAGTGTCATACTAGTTGTTACGAGTATACTACTATCTCTTTATCAACCAGTGTACAGTGCGGTAGTTCACGGCTGTGGCTACCTCTGTGTCGGCAGTCGGCAGGCAGTCCGTCCATCCATAATTGTATTATTATTATAATATATACCACCTAACCGTGGTTTTTTTTTCATTCTTTATACCGTCGTCATAGTGTCATACTAGTTGTTACGAGTATACTACTATCTCTTTATCAACCAGTGTACAGTGCGGTAGTTCACGGCTGTGGCTACCTCTGTGTCGGCAGTCGGCAGGCAGTCCGTCCATCCATAATTGTATTATTATTATAATATATACCACCTAACCGTGGTTTTTTTTTCATTCTTTATACCGTCATCATAGTGTCATACTAGTTGTTACGAGTATACTACTATCTCTTTATCAACCAGTGTACAGTGCGGTAGTTCACGGCTGTGGCTACCTCTGTGTCGGCAGTCGGCAGGCAGTCCGTCCATCCATAATTGTATTATTATTATAATATATACCACCTAACCGTGGTTTTTTTTTCATTCTTTATACCGTCGTCATAGTGTCATACTAGTTGTTACGAGTATACTACTATCTCTTTATCAACCAGTGTACAGTGCGGTAGTTCACGGCTGTTGCTACCTCTGTGTCGGCAGTCGGCAGGCAGTCCGTCCATCCATAATTGTATTATTATTATAATATATACCACCTAACTGTGGTATTTTTTTTTCTTTCTTTATACCGTCGTCATAGTGTCATACTAGTTGTTACGAGTATACTACTATCTCTTTATCAACCAGTGTACAGTGCGGTAGTTCACGGCTGTGGCTACCTCTGTGTCGGCAGTCGGCAGGCAGTCCGTCCATCCATAATTGTATTATTATTATAATATATACCACCTAACCGTGGTTTTTTTTTCATTCTTTATACCGTCGTCATAGTGTCATACTAGTTGTTACGAGTATACTACTATCTCTTTATCAACCAGTGTACAGTGCGGTAGTTCACGGCTGTGGCTACCTCTGTGTCGGCAGTCGGCAGGCAGTCCGTCCATCCATAATTGTATTATTATTATAATATATACCACCTAACCGTGGTTTTTTTTTCATTCTTTATACCGTCGTCATAGTGTCATACTAGTTGTTACGAGTATACTACTATCTCTTTATCAACCAGTGTACAGTGCGGTAGTTCACGGCTGTGGCTACCTCTGTGTCGGCAGTCGGCAGGCAGTCCGTCCATCCATAATTGTATTATTATTATAATATATACCACCTAACCGTGGTTTTTTTATACCACCTAACCGTGGCAGTCCGTCCATAATTGTATACTAGTATCCAATCCATCCATCTCCATTGTTTACCTGAGGTGCCTTTTAGTTCTGCCTATAAAATATGGAGAACAAAAAAGTTGAGGTTCCAAAATTAGGGAAAGATCAAGATCCACTTCCACCTCGTGCTGAAGCTGCTGCCACTAGTCATGGCCGAGACGATGAAATGCCAGCAACGTCGTCTGCCAAGGCCGATGCCCAATGTCATAGTACAGAGCATGTCAAATCCAAAACACCAAATATCAGAAAAAAAAGGACTCCAAAACCTAAAATAAAATTGTCGGAGGAGAAGCGTAAACTTGCCAATATGCCATTTACCACACGGAGTGGCAAGGAACGGCTGAGGCCCTGGCCTATGTTCATGGCTAGTGGTTCAGCTTCACATGAGGATGGAAGCACTCAGCCTCTCGCTAGAAAACTGAAAAGACTCAAGCTGGCAAAAGCACCGCAAAGAACTGTGCGTTCTTTGAAATCCCAAATCCACAAGGAGAGTCCAATTGTGTCGTTTGCGATGCCTGACCTTCCCAACACTGGACGTGAAGAGCATGCGCCTTCCACTATTTGCATGCCCCCTGCAAGTGCTGGAAGGAGCACCCGCAGTCCAGTTCCTGATAGTCAGATTGAAGATGTCAGTGTTGAAGTACACCAGGATGAGGAGGATATGGGTGTTGCTGGCGCTGGGGAGGAAATTGACCAGGAGGATTCTGATGGTGAGGTGGTTTGTTTAAGTCAGGCACCCGGGGAGACACCTGTTGTCCGTGGGAGGAATATGGCCGTTGACATGCCAGGTGAAAATACCAAAAAAATCAGCTCTTCGGTGTGGAGGTATTTCACCAGAAATGCGGACAACAGGTGTCAAGCCGTGTGTTCCCTTTGTCAAGCTGTAATAAGTAGGGGTAAGGACGTTAACCACCTCGGAACATCCTCCCTTATACGTCACCTGCAGCGCATTCATAATAAGTCAGTGACAAGTTCAAAAACTTTGGGTGACAGCGGAAGCAGTCCACTGACCAGTAAATCCCTTCCTCTTGTAACCAAGCTCACGCAAACCACCCCACCAACTCCCTCAGTGTCAATTTCCTCCTTCCCCAGGAATGCCAATAGTCCTGCAGGCCATGTCACTGGCAAGTCTGACGAGTCCTCTCCTGCCTGGGATTCCTCCGATGCATCCTTGCGTGTAACGCCTACTGCTGCTGGCGCTGCTGTTGTTGCCGCTGGGAGTCGATGGTCATCCCAGAGGGGAAGTCGTAAGCCCACTTGTACTACTTCCAGTAAGCAATTGACTGTTCAACAGTCCTTTGCGAGGAAGATGAAATATCACAGCAGTCATCCTACTGCAAAGCGGATAACTGAGTCCTTGACAACTATGTTGGTGTTAGACGTGCGTCCGGTATCCGCCGTTAGTTCACAGGGAACTAGACAATTTATTGAGGCAGTGTGCCCCCGTTACCAAATACCATCTAGGTTCCACTTCTCTAGGCAGGCGATACCGAGAATGTACACGGACGTCAGAAAAAGACTCACCAGTGTCCTAAAAAATGCAGTTGTACCCAATGTCCACTTAACCACGGACATGTGGACAAGTGGAGCAGGGCAGGGTCAGGACTATATGACTGTGACAGCCCACTGGGTAGATGTATGGACTCCCGCCGCAAGAACAGCAGCGGCGGCACCAGTAGCAGCATCTCGCAAACGCCAACTCTTTCCTAGGCAGGCTACGCTTTGTATCACCGCTTTCCAGAATACGCACACAGCTGAAAACCTCTTACGGCAACTGAGGAAGATCATCGCGGAATGGCTTACCCCAATTGGACTCTCCTGTGGATTTGTGGCATCGGACAACGCCAGCAATATTGTGTGTGCATTAAATATGGGCAAATTCCAGCACGTCCCATGTTTTGCACATACCTTGAATTTGGTGGTGCAGAATTTTTTAAAAAACGACAGGGGCGTGCAAGAGATGCTGTCGGTGGCCAGAAAAATTGCGGGACACTTTCGGCGTACAGGCACCACGTACAGAAGACTGGAGCACCACCAAAAACTACTGAACCTGCCCTGCCATCATCTGAAGCAAGAAGTGGTAACGAGGTGGAATTCAACCCTCTATATGCTTCAGAGGTTGGAGGAGCAGCAAAAGGCCATTCAAGCCTATACAATTGAGCACGATATAGGAGATGGAATGCACCTGTCTCAAGTGCAGTGGAGAATGATTTCAACGTTGTGCAAGGTTCTGATGCCCTTTGAACTTGCCACACGTGAAGTCAGTTCAGACACTGCCAGCCTGAGTCAGGTCATTCCCCTCATCAGGCTTTTGCAGAAGAAGCTGGAGGCATTGAAGAAGGAGCTAACACGGAGCGATTCCGCTAGGCATGTGGGACTTGTGGATGCAGCCCTTAATTCGCTTAACAAGGATTCACGGGTGGTCAATCTGTTGAAATCAGAGCACTACATTTTGGCCACCGTGCTCGATCCTAGATTTAAAGCCTACCTTGGATCTCTCTTTCCGGCAGACACAGGTCTGCTGGGGTTGAAAGACCTGCTGGTGACAAAATTGTCAAGTCAAGCGGAACGCGACCTGTCAACATCTCCTCCTTCACATTCTCCCGCAACTGGGGGTGCGAGGAAAAGGCTCAGAATTCCGAGCCCACCCGCTGGCGGTGATGCAGGGCAGTCTGGA
Organism: Pseudophryne corroboree; assembly: GCF_028390025.1. Classification (NCBI taxonomy): domain Eukaryota; kingdom Metazoa; phylum Chordata; class Amphibia; order Anura; family Myobatrachidae; genus Pseudophryne; species Pseudophryne corroboree. Next base: position 337,941,775 of record NC_086444.1, on the reverse strand, counting down.
GCGACTGCTGATGCTGACATCTGGTCCGGACTGAAGGACCTGACAACGATTACGGACATGTCGTCTACTGTCACTGCATATGATTCTCTCAACATTGATAGAATGGTGGAGGATTATATGAGTGACCGCATCCAAGTAGGCACGTCACACAGTCCGTACTTATACTGGCAGGAAAAAGAGGCAATTTGGAGGCCCTTGCACAAACTGGCTTTATTCTACCTAAGTTGCCCTCCCACAAGTGTGTACTCCGAAAGAGTGTTTAGTGCCGCCGCTCACCTTGTCAGCAATCGGCGTACGAGGTTACATCCAGAAAATGTGGAGAAGATGATGTTCATTAAAATGAATTATAATCAATTCCTCCGCGGAGACATTGACCAGCAGCAATTGCCTCCACAAAGTACACAGGGAGCTGAGATGGTGGATTCCAGTGGGGACGAATTGATAATCTGTGAGGAGGGGGATGTACACGGTGATATATCGGAGGGTGAAGATGAGGTGGACATCTTGCCTCTGTAGAGCCAGTTTGTGCAAGGAGAGATTAATTGCTTCTTTTTTGGGGGGGGTCCAAACCAACCCGTCATATCAGTCACAGTCGTGTGGCAGACCCTGTCACTGAAATGATGGGTTGGTTAAAGTGTGCATGTCCTGTTTTGTTTATACAACATAAGGGTGGGTGGGAGGGCCCAAGGATAATTCCATCTTGCACCTCTTTTTTCTTTTCTTTTTCTTTGCATCATGTGCTGATTGGGGAGGGTTTTTTGGAAGGGACATCCTGCGTGACACTGCAGTGCCACTCCTAGATGGGCCCGGTGTTTGTGTCGGCCACTAGGGTCGCTAATCTTACTCACACAGCTACCTCATTGCGCCTCTTTTTTTCTTTGCGTCATGTGCTGTTTGGGGAGGGTTTTTTGGAAGGGACATCCTGCGTGACACTGCAGTGCCACTCCTAGATGTGCCCGGTGTTTGTGTCGGCCACTAGGGTCGCTAATCTTACTCACACAGTCAGCTACCTCATTGCGCCTCTTTTTTTCTTTGCGTCATGTGCTGTTTGGGGAGGGTTTTTTGGAAGGGCCATCCTGCGTGACACTGCAGTGCCACTCCTAGATGGGCCCGGTGTTTGTGTCGGCCACTAGGGTCGCTAATCTTACTCACACAGCTACCTCATTGCGCCTCTTTTTTTCTTTGCGTCATGTGCTGTTTGGGGAGGGTTTTTTGGAAGGGACATCCTGCGTGACACTGCAGTGCCACTCCTAGATGGGCCCGGTGTTTGTGTCGGCCACTAGGGTCGCTTATCTTTCTCACACAGCTACCTCATTGCGCCTCTTTTTTTCTTTGCGTCATGTGCTGTTTGGGGAGGGTTTTTTGGAAGGGACATCCTGCGTGACACTGCAGTGCCACTCCTAGATGGGCCCGGTGTTTGTGTCGGCCACTAGGGTCGCTTATCTTTCTCACACAGTCAGCTACCTCATTGCGCCTCTTTTTTTCTTTGCGTCATGTGCTGTTTGGGGAGGGTTTTTTGGAAGGGACATCCTGCGTGACACTGCAGTGCCACTCCTAGATGGGCCCGGTGTTTGTGTCGGCCACTAGGGTCGCTTATCTTTCTCACACAGTCAGCTACCTCATTGCGCCTCTTTTTTTCTTTGCGTCATGTGCTGTTTGGGGAGGGTTTTTTGGAAGGGACATCCTGCGTGACACTGCAGTGCCACTCCTAGATGGGCCCGGTGTTTGTGTCGGCCACTAGGGTCGCTTATCTTTCTCACACAGTCAGCTACCTCATTGCGCCTCTTTTTTTCTTTGCGTCATGTGCTGTTTGGGGAGGGTTTTTTGGAAGGGACATCCTGCGTGACACTGCAGTGCCACTCCTAGATGGGCCCGGTGTTTGTGTCGGCCACTAGGGTCGCTAATCTTACTCACACAGCTACCTCATTGCGCCTCTTTTTTTCTTTGCGTCATGTGCTGTTTGGGGAGGGTTTTTTGGAAGGGACATCCTGCGTGACACTGCAGTGCCACTCCTAGATGGGCCCGGTGTTTGTGTCGGCCACTAGGGTCGCTTATCTTACTCACACAGCGACCTCGGTGCAAATTTTAGGACTAAAAATAATATTGTGAGGTGTGATGTGTTCAGAATAGGCTGAAAATGAGTGTAAATTATGTTTTTTGAGGTTAATAATACTTTGGGATCAAAATTACCCCCAAATTCTATGATTTAAGCTGTTTTTTAGGGTTTTTTGAAAAAAACACCCGAATCCAAAACACACCCGAATCCGACAAAAAAAATTCGGTGAGGTTTTGCCAAAACGCGGTCGAACCCAAAACACGGCCGCGGAACCGAACCCAAAACCAAAACACAAAACCCGAAAAATTTCCGGCGCTCATCTCTAATTCTTATTGATGGGGAGTCATTAAAAATGGGGGAGTCGAGATTAATGTCCAGGCAGTGGAGTTAATAGCCAGGAGACACTGTAATGCTATCAACAAATGGGGAGGTGAGGGAATGTTGGGTGTTCATAGAGACACAGAGATCAAAATACTGGAGTGTGGTCTACACTATAAAAGGATGTAGATATGTCAAGGAGCATTAGATAGAACTTAACAAAGGAGATTAAAGCAAGAAGATCATTAGTGAGCTTTGTAAGAGCCATTTCTGTGGAGGGGGGCAGAAACCAGACTGGGACAAGGAGTGAATGGGAGGAGAAGAAAAGAGGAAAGGGTTGAGGTGGCTATAGGGAAACTTTTCAAGGATCATGAAGATAAAGGAGAGAGCATTCAGTAGCTGCATACATAGTTTGTGTCAAGAGTGAGTATTTTGATGATGGGATTGTGATGAGACCATGCTTGGGAAAACAGGTACAGGGACAGATTTTAGACCTAACCCCAGCCCTTTTAATTAAATATATATATTTTTTAAGTATGCATATTTTGTAGGATCCCAGACTAGTTCCAAACCTGAAAAAAGGTATTTTTGGCTGCTATACTAATTGGCAATAACAGCCTTTTAAATCCCTTTGATATTATGTTGTTTTTGTATGATTTCTGAGATCGTCCATTTAGGTGTAAAAAGGAGGAAATTAACTAAATAATCCATGGCAAGTGTGCAATCCCCACGGATGCAGCAACTGGAAGAACTACATCTCCCAGCAGCCCCTGAGCCTCCCAGATGCCCCCTCCAAGTGCAAAGATGGATGGGAGACCAGTGGGTGCCACAAAATCCACCGAAGGGGTAAGTATTTTTTTTTGTTTTCGAGCAGCAGGGTTTTCAACCCTGGATACCAAGGGTTTCGGGATAATGATGTAATCCAAAATTAGGCACGAGGTCCATACATTGCACCCAATTGAATTCCCCCTATATGGGTGTTCCAAAATAGGGGGTTTTCTTTTATACAGGTGAAACTCAGAAAATTAGAATATTGTGCAAAAGTTCATTTATTTCAGTAATTCAACCTAAAAGATAAAACTAATATATTATATAAACTCATTACATGCAAAGTGAGATATTTCAAGCCTTTATTTGTTATAATTCTGATGATTGTGGTTTACAGCTTAAGAAAACCCCAAATCCAAAATCTCAGAAAATTAGAATTTTTACATAAAACCGATAAAGAAAGGATTTTAAATACATCAATGTTGGCCCTCTGAAAAGTATAATCATTAGAGATGAGCGGGTTCGGTTTCTTTGAATCCGAACCCGCACGAACTTCACTTTTTTTTTCACGGGTCCGAGCGACTCGGATCTTCCCGCCTTGCTCGGTTAACCCGAGCGCGCCCGAACGTCATCATGACGCTGTCGGATTCTCGCGAGACTCGGATTCTATATAAGGAGCCGCGCGTCGCCGCCATTTTCACACGTGCATTGAGATTGATAGGGAGAGGACGTGGCTGGCGTCCTCTCCATTAGAATAGATTAGAAGAGAGAGAGAGAGAGAGAGAGATTGTGCAGACAGAGTTTACCACAGTGACCAGTGCAGTTGTTGTTAAGTTAACTTTTATTTAATATATCCGTTCTCTGCTATATCCGTTCTCTGCCTGAAAAAAACGATACACAGCAGTCACACAGTGTGACTCAGTCTGTGTGCACTCAGCTCAGCCCAGTGTGCTGCACATCAATGTATAAAAGCTTATAATAATTGTGGGGGAGACTGGGGAGCACTGCAGGTTGTTATAGCAGGAGCCAGGAGTACATAATATTATATTAATTTAAAATTAAACAGTGCACACTTTTGCTGCAGGAGTGCCACTGCCAGTGTGACTAGTGGTGACCAGTGCCTGACCACCAGTATAGTAGTATATTGTTGTATACTATCTCTTTATCAACCAGTCTATATTAGCAGCAGACACAGTACAGTGCGGTAGTTCACGGCTGTGGCTACCTCTGTGTCGGCAGTCGGCACTCGGCAGGCAGTCCGTCCATCCATAATTGTATAATTATATACCACCTAACCGTGGTATTTTTTTTTCTTTCTTTATACCGTCGTCATAGTCATACTAGTTGTTACGAGTATACTACTATCTCTTTATCAACCAGTGTACAGTGCGGTAGTTCACGGCTGTGGCCACCTCTGTGTCGGCAGTCGGCAGGCAGTCCGTCCATCCATAATTGTATTATTATAATATATACCACCTAACCGTGGTTTTTTTTTCATTCTTTATACCGTCATAGTGTCATACTAGTTGTTACGAGTATACTACTATCTCTTTATCAACCAGTGTACAGTGCGGTAGTTCACGGCTGTGGCTACCTCTGTGTCGGCAGTCGGCAGGCAGTCCGTCCATCCATAATTGTATTATAATATATACCACCTAACCGTGGTTTTTTTTTCATTCTTTATACTGTCATAGTGTCATACTAGTTGTTACGAGTATACTACTATCTCTTTATCAACCAGTGTACAGTGCGGTAGTTCACGGCTGTGGCTACCTCTGTGTCGGCAGTCGGCAGGCAGTCCGTCCATCCATAATTGTATTATAATATATACCACCTAACCGTGGTTTTTTTTTCATTCTTTATACCGTCATAGTCAGTCATACTAGTTGTTACGAGTATACTACTATCTCTTTATCAACCAGTGTACAGTGCGGTAGTTCACGGCTGTGGCTACCTCTGTGTCGGCACTCGGCAGGCAGTCCGTCCATCCATAATTGTATTATAATATATACCACCTAACCGTGGTTTTTTTTTCATTCTTTATACCGTCATAGTGTCATACTAGTTGTTACGAGTATACTACTATCTCTTTATCAACCAGTGTACAGTGCGGTAGTTCACGGCTGTGGCTACCTCTGTGTCGGCAGTCGGCAGGCAGTCCGTCCATCCATAATTGTATTATAATATATACCACCTAACCGTGGTTTTTTTTTCATTCTTTATACCGTCATAGTGTCATACTAGTTGTTACGAGTATACTACTATCTCTTTATCAACCAGTGTACAGTGCGGTAGTTCACGGCTGTGGCTACCTCTGTGTCGGCAGTCGGCAGGCAGTCCGTCCATCCATAATTGTATTATAATATATACCACCTAACCGTGGTTTTTTTTTCATTCTTTATACCGTCATAGTCAGTCATACTAGTTGTTACGAGTATACTACTATCTCTTTATCAACCAGTGTACAGTGCGGTAGTTCACGGCTGTGGCTACCTCTGTGTCGGAACTCGGCAGGCAGTCCGTCCATCCATAATTGTATTACAATATATACCACCTAACCGTGGTTTTTTTTTCATTCTTTATACCGTCATAGTCAGTCATACTAGTTGTTACGAGTATACTACTATCTCTTTATCAACCAGTGTACAGTGCGGTAGTTCACGGCTGTGGCTACCTCTGTGTCGGAACTCGGCAGGCAGTCCGTCCATCCATAATTGTATTATTATAATATATACCACCTAACCGTGGTTTTTTTTTCATTCTTTATACCGTCATAGTGTCATACTAGTTGTTACGAGTATACTACTATCTCTTTATCAACCAGTGTACAGTGCGGTAGTTCACGGCTGTGGCTACCTCTGTGTCGGCACTCGGCAGGCAGTCCGTCCATCCATAATTGTATTACAATATATACCACCTAACCGTGGTTTTTTTATACCACCTAACCGTGGCAGTCCGTCCATAATTGTATACTAGTATCCAATCCATCCATCTCCATTGTTTACCTGAGGTGCCTTTTAGTTCTGCCTATAAAATATGGAGAACAAAAAAGTTGAGGTTCCAAAATTAGGGAAAGATCAAGATCCACTTCCACCTCGTGCTAAAGCTGCTGCCACTAGTCATGGCCGAGACGATGAAATGCCAGCAACGTCGTCTGCCAAGGCCGATGCCCAATGTCATAGTACAGAGCATGTCAAATCCAAAACACCAAATATCAGAAAAAAAAGGACTCCAAAACCTAAAATAAAATTGTCGGAGGAGAAGCGTAAACTTGCCAATATGCCATTTACCACACGGAGTGGCAAGGAACGGCTGAGGCCCTGGCCTATGTTCATGGCTAGTGGTTCAGCTTCACATGAGGATGGAAGCACTCAGCCTCTCGCTAGAAAACTGAAAAGACTCAAGCTGGCAAAAGCACCGCAAAGAACTGTGCGTTCTTTGAAATCCCAAATCCACAAGGAGAGTCCAATTGTGTCGGTTGCGATGCCTGACCTTCCCAACACTGGACGTGAAGAGCATGCGCCTTCCACTATTTGCATGCCCCCTGCAAGTGCTGGAAGGAGCACCCGCAGTCCAGTTCCTGATAGTCAGATTGAAGATGTCAGTGTTGAAGTACACCAGGATGAGGAGGATATGGGTGTTGCTGGCGCTGGGGAGGAAATTGACCAGAAGGATTCTGATGGTGAGGTGGTTTGTTTAAGTCAGGCACCCGGGGAGACACCTGTTGTCCGTGGGAGGAATATGGCCGTTGACATGCCAGGTGAAAATACCAAAAAAATCAGCTCTTCGGTGTGGAGGTATTTCACCAGAAATGCGGACAACAGGTGTCAAGCCGTGTGTTCCCTTTGTCAAGCTGTAATAAGTAGGGGTAAGGACGTTAACCACCTCGGAACATCCTCCCTTATACGTCACCTGCAGCGCATTCATAATAAGTCAGTGACAAGTTCAAAAACTTTGGGTGACAGCGGAAGCAGTCCACTGACCAGTAAATCCCTTCCTCTTGTAACCAAGCTCACGCAAACCACCCCACCAACTCCCTCAGTGTCAATTTCCTCCTTCCCCAGGAATGCCAATAGTCCTGCAGGCCATGTCACTGGCAAGTCTGACGAGTCCTCTCCTGCCTGGGATTCCTCCGATGCATCCTTGCGTGTAACGCCTACTGCTGCTGGCGCTGCTGTTGTTGCCGCTGGGAGTCGATGGTCATCCCAGAGGGGAAGTCGTAAGCCCACTTGTACTACTTCCAGTAAGCAATTGACTGTTCAACAGTCCTTTGCGAGGAAGATGAAATATCACAGCAGTCATCCTACTGCAAAGCGGATAACTGAGTCCTTGACAACTATGTTGGTGTTAGACGTGCGTCCGGTATCCGCCGTTAGTTCACAGGGAACTAGACAATTTATTGAGGCAGTGTGCCCCCGTTACCAAATACCATCTAGGTTCCACTTCTCTAGGCAGGCGATACCGAGAATGTACACGGACGTCAGAAAAAGACTCACCAGTGTCCTAAAAAATGCAGTTGTACCCAATGTCCACTTAACCACGGACATGTGGACAAGTGGAGCAGGGCAGGGTCAGGACTATATGACTGTGACAGCCCACTGGGTAGATGTATGGACTCCCGCCGCAAGAACAGCAGCGGCGGCACCAGTAGCAGCATCTCGCAAACGCCAACTCTTTCCTAGGCAGGCTACGCTTTGTATCACCGCTTTCCAGAATACGCACACAGCTGAAAACCTCTTACGGCAACTGAGGAAGATCATCGCGGAATGGCTTACCCCAATTGGACTCTCCTGTGGATTTGTGGCATCGGACAACGCCAGCAATATTGTGTGTGCATTAAATATGGGCAAATTCCAGCACGTCCCATGTTTTGCACATACCTTGAATTTGGTGGTGCAGAATTTTTTTAAAAACGACAGGGGCGTGCAAGAGATGCTGTCGGTGGCCAGAAAAATTGCGGGACACTTTCGGCGTACAGGCACCACGTACAGAAGACTGGAGCACCACCAAAAACTACTGAACCTGCCCTGCCATCATCTGAAGCAAGAAGTGGTAACGAGGTGGAATTCAACCCTCTATATGCTTCAGAGGTTGGAGGAGCAGCAAAAGGCCATTCAAGCCTATACAATTGAGCACGATATAGGAGATGGAATGCACCTGTCTCAAGTGCAGTGGAGAATGATTTCAACGTTGTGCAAGGTTCTGATGCCCTTTGAACTTGCCACACGTGAAGTCAGTTCAGACACTGCCAGCCTGAGTCAGGTCATTCCCCTCATCAGGCTTTTGCAGAAGAAGCTGGAGGCATTGAAGAAGGAGCTAACACGGAGCGATTCCGCTAGGCATGTGGGACTTGTGGATGCAGCCCTTAATTCGCTTAACAAGGATTCACGGGTGGTCAATCTGTTGAAATCAGAGCACTACATTTTGGCCACCGTGCTCGATCCTAGATTTAAAGCCTACCTTGGATCTCTCTTTCCGGCAGACACAGGTCTGCTGGGGTTGAAAGACCTGCTGGTGACAAAATTGTCAAGTCAAGCGGAACGCGACCTGTCAACATCTCCTCCTTCACATTCTCCCGCAACTGGGGGTGCGAGGAAAAGGCTCAGAATTCCGAGCCCACCCGCTGGCGGTGATGCAGGGCAGTCTGGAGCGACTGCTGATGCTGACATCTGGTCCGGACTGAAGGACCTGCCAACGATTACGGACATGTCGTCTACTGTCACTGCATATGATTCTCTCAACATTGATAGAATGGTGGAGGATTATATGAGTGACCGCATCCAAGTAGGCACGTCACACAGTCCGTACTTATACTGGCAGGAAAAAGAGGCAATTTGGAGGCCCTTGCACAAACTGGCTTTATTCTACCTAAGTTGCCCTCCCACAAGTGTGTACTCCGAAAGAGTGTTTAGTGCCGCCGCTCACCTTGTCAGCAATCGGCGTACGAGGTTACATCCAGAAAATGTGGAGAAGATGATGTTCATTAAAATGAATTATAATCAATTCCTCCGCGGAGACATTGACCAGCAGCAATTGCCTCCACAAAGTACACAGGGAGCTGAGATGGTGGATTCCAGTGGGGACGAATTGATAATCTGTGAGGAGGGGGATGTACACGGTGATATATCGGAGGGTGAAGATGAGGTGGACATCTTGCCTCTGTAGAGCCAGTTTGTGCAAGGAGAGATTAATTGCTTCTTTTTTGGGGGGGGTCCAAACCAACCCGTCATATCAGTCACAGTCGTGTGGCAGACCCTGTCACTGAAATGATGGGTTGGTTAAAGTGTGCATGTCCTGTTTTGTTTATACAACATAAGGGTGGGTGGGAGGGCCCAAGGATAATTCCATCTTGCACCTCTTTTTTCTTTTCTTTTTCTTTGCATCATGTGCTGATTGGGGAGGGTTTTTTGGAAGGGACATCCTGCGTGACACTGCAGTGCCACTCCTAGATGGGCCCGGTGTTTGTGTCGGCCACTAGGGTCGCTAATCTTACTCACACAGCTACCTCATTGCGCCTCTTTTTTTCTTTGCGTCATGTGCTGTTTGGGGAGGGTTTTTTGGAAGGGACATCCTGCGTGACACTGCAGTGCCACTCCTAGATGGGCCCGGTGTTTGTGTCGGCCACTAGGGTCGCTAATCTTACTCACACAGTCAGCTACCTCATTGCGCCTCTTTTTTTCTTTGCGTCATGTGCTGTTTGGGGAGGGTTTTTTGGAAGGGCCATCCTGCGTGACACTGCAGTGCCACTCCTAGATGGGCCCGGTGTTTGTGTCGGCCACTAGGGTCGCTAATCTTACTCACACAGCTACCTCATTGCGCCTCTTTTTTTCTTTGCGTCATGTGCTGTTTGGGGAGGGTTTTTTGGAAGGGCCATCCTGCGTGACACTGCAGTGCCACTCCTAGATGGGCCCGGTGTTTGTGTCGGCCACTAGGGTCGCTAATCTTACTCACACAGCTACCTCATTGCGCCTCTTTTTTTCTTTGCGTCATGTGCTGTTTGGGGAGGGTTTTTTGGAAGGGACATCCTGCGTGACACTGCAGTGCCACTCCTAGATGGGCCCGGTGTTTGTGTCGGCCACTAGGGTCGCTTATCTTACTCACACAGCGACCTCGGTGCAAATTTTAGGACTAAAAATAATATTGTGAGGTGTGAGGTATTCAGAATAGACTGAAAATGAGTGTAAATTATGGTTTTTGAGGTTAATAATACTTTGGGATCAAAATGACCCCCAAATTCTATGATTTAAGCTGTTTTTTAGTGTTTTTGGAAAAAAACACCCGAATCCAAAACACACCCGAATCCGACAAAAATAATTCGGTGAGGTTTTGCCAAAACGCGTTCGAACCCAAAACACGGCCGCGGAACCGAACCCAAAACCAAAACACAAAACCCGAAAAATTTCAGGCGCTCATCTCTAATAATCATGCATATGTACTCAGTACTTGGTTTTACATGAATTACTGCCTTTTGCATGAATTACTGCCTCAGTGCGGCGTGGCATGGATTCTATCAGCTTGTGGCACTGCTGAGGTGTTATGGAAGTCCAGGATGCTTCAATAGTGGCCTTCAGCTCTTCTGCATTGTTCGGTCTCATGTCTCTCATCTTTCTATTGGCAATGCCCCATAGATTCTCTAAGGGGTTCTGGTCAGGCGAGTGTGGGTGAGCTTCACAAGGAGTGTACTGAGGCTGGAGTTAGTGCATCAAGAGCCATTACACACAGACGGATCCTGGACATGGGCTTCAAATGTCGTATTCCTCTTGTCAAGCCACTCTGGAACAACAAACAACATCAAAAGCATCTTACCTGGGCTAAAGAAAAAAGAACTGGCCTGTTGTTCAGTGGTCCAAAGTCCTCTTTTCTAATGAGAGCAAATTTTGCATCTCATTTGGAAACCAAGGTCCCAGAGTATGGAAGAAGAATGAAGAGGCACACAAAGCAAGATGATTGAACTCCATTGTGAAGTTTCTACAGTCTGTGCTGATGTGGTGAGCCATGTCTTCTGCTGGTGTTGGTCAACTGTGCTTTATTAATTCCAGAGTCATCACAGCCATCTACCAGGACATTTTAGAGCATTTTATGCTTCCTTCAGCAGACAAGCTTTATGGACATGCTGACTTCATTTTCCAGCAGGACTAGGCACCTGCCCACACTGCCAAAAGTACCAAAACCTGGTTCAATGACAGTGGGATTACTGTGCTGGATTGGCCAGCAAACTCGCCTGACCTGAACCCCATAGAGAATCTATGGGGCATTGCCAAGAGAAAGGTGAGAGACATGAGACCGAACAATGCAGAAGAGCTGAAGGCCGCAATTGAAGCATCCTTGTCTTCCATAACTTCTCAGCAGTGCCACAGGCTGATAGAATCCATGCCACGCCGCGTTGAGGCAGTAATTCATGCAAAAGGGGCCCGAACCAAGTACTGAGTACATATGCATGATTACACTTTTTAGAGGGCTGACATTTCTGTTTTTAAAATCCTTTTTTTATTGATTTTATGTAATATTCTATTTTTCTGAGATTTTGGATTTGGGGTTTTCTTAAGCTGTAAACCACAATCATCAAAATTATGACAAATAAAGGCTTGAAATATCTCACTTTGCATGTTAGTAGTCTATATAATATTTTAGTTTTATCTTTTAGGTTGAATTACTGAAATAAATGAACTTTTGTACGATATTCTAATTTTCTGAGTTTCACCTGTATTTAAAAGGACCTCTTGCTCATAAAGTTCTAGAACAGAAACAATAATCATATCAGGGGGAAAAAAACACTACCCTAGGAGAGCATCAATGTACACTTCAGAACCTTCAACCAAGTCTAAAGCTGTTTCTCTATTCTGTTATTAGGTTTAACAACACAACATTTGTGCCTTGTTGTGTAATACTGTTTTAAACGAGATGCATCATGCAATGCAGCCAATTCAATATAAATGCTTAAGCTTTTTATTTTGCTTAGGTCTTTTTTCAACAAATGTTCAGAGCACAGTTACCAGCAAATCTTAATAAGCTTATATATGTATATTTTTTATATTATGTATAGTTTTATCATGATTACTGGACTCTAGGAAATTGTCAAGGCTATTGCCTAAGGTATTCGGTACAGCATTCTGCAAGCATATAAGTACCTGCTTGGGAAATGCAGATTCTTAGCTAATAAACCACAAAAAGACTGTAGCTCTGTCCTTAATTATACAATACACAACCAATCTTATGAACAAAACTGCTTATTATTTGAAAGTATATTTTAGAATGCTTAATATCTTTTCATAGATTTCCCTTAAAGAGATATGTGACAATGTGAACTGTTACAAAAAACAAATATGCAAAATATAAAAAAAACTGTTTGAAAATATTCATCAGGCACCTCTCCTGCTAAAAGCAATTTTAACAAATTGATTTTATATTACTGGCCTCTCAGGAAGCATTAAAAATATATAATCTAATACCAGCAGCACAAAATGTTCCCACCAATTGAATACTTCACATATTAAAGATCTGCACTTTTAAACATATCTATAACTGGAAATTCACTTCTTTAATTAATATATGTAATCTACATGGGAAATGCAGTAAATAGCATAGTGTTGCAACAGTTTAGGGGTAAATTTGAATAATCATACCACCTTATTGTTATTCTTTATCTCCTGTGGGGTACGCGGTTAGCATACCGCTCGTCAGGATCCCAGCAGTCTTAATATTACCACCAGTATCCCGACAGGGTCACCATACCACCACCGGAATTCCAGTGAGGTAGGTGATTGCCCGTCTATGGGTATCCATGACACCCATAGAGGGACAATAGAAATGAGCCCGCAAATGGCTTCATTGCGCTTGACCCCCTACTGGGATTCTACCGCATGGGATGCCGGTGTTGGTACACTGACAGCTGGCATCCCGTGCACCAGGATCACATACCGATCCCTCCAGCGGGTCATTATGTCCAGAGTTTTGAGGTAATGGGAACCGTGTCAAGTGCAGCAGACAGATCTAGAAGAATAAGAAGTGAGCAATGGCTTTTAGACTTTGCACTGACCAGATCATTCACTACTTTAGTAGGTGCTCTCTCTGTGGAGTGTTGGGAATAAACACCTGACTGAATTTGGTCTAATTAGTTGTGTGTGTTAAGAAAGTGTGTGAGATGATTGAAGGCATACCTCTCATGTAGCTTGGGGGGTGGGGGGGGCATGGGAGCTGAGAGATGGGACTGTAGTTTGAGAGAGTGTCTGGCTCAGTATTTAGTTATTTCAGTATGGGAGAAATCATTGCATGCTTACATTTTGAAGGAAAGAGACAAGTAGAGAGGTTGGGATGATCACAGGAGATAAAGCTTTACTTATTTGTGAGAGTATAGAATTAAGAGCAGAGGTAGAATAGGTGGGATCAAATGAAGAGAAGGTGCCAGAGGGTTCACGTAGGTACCTGAGAAGGTCACTGGCTGAGGAAGAGTATACCATTTCATCCGGATCTTATCAATCTTGTTCTTGAAATAAAAAGTAAGATCTTTCACATTAATACTGGCTGGTGGGTTCGGTGTAGGAGTGCTCAGAAGCAGTGATGTGCACCGGAAATTTTTCGGTTTTGTGTTTCGGTTTTGGATTCGGTTCCACGGCCGTGTTTTGGATTCGGACGCATTTTGGCAAAACCTCCCTGAAAATTTTTTGTCGGATTCTGGATTTGGGTGTTTTTTTTACAAAAAACCCTCAAAAAAAGCTTAAGTCATAGAATTTGGGGGTCATTTTGATCCCATAGTATTATTAACCTCAATAACCATAATTTCCACTCATTTCCAGTCTATTCTGAACACCTCACACCTCACAATATTATTTTTAGTTCTAAAATTTGCACCGAGGTCGCTGGATGACTAAGCTAAGCGACCCAAGTGGCCGACACAAACACCTGGCCCATCTAGGAGTGGCACTGCAGTGTCAGACAGGATGGCCGATTTAAAAAATAGTCCCCAAACAGCACATGATGAAAAGAAAAAAAGAGGTGCACCAAGGTCGCTGGATGGCTAAGCTAAGCGACCCAAGTGGCCGACACAAACACCTGGCCCATCTAGGAGTGGCACTGCAGTGTCAGACAGGATGGCACTTCAAAAAATAGTCCCCAAACAGCACATGATGCAGAGAAAAAAAGAGGTGCACCAAGGTCGCTGGAAGACTAAGCTAAGTGACCCAAGTGGCCGACACAAACACCTGGCCCATCTAGGAGTGGCACTGCAGTGTCAGACAGGATGGCACTTCAAAAAATAGTCCCCAAACAGCACATGATGCAAAGAAAAAAAGAGGTGCACCAGGGTTGCTGGATGAATAAGCTAAGCGACCCAAGTGGCCGACACAAACACCTGGCCCATCTAGGAGTGGCACTGCAGTGTCAGACAGGATGGCACTTCAAAAAATAGTCCCCAAACAGCACATGATGCAAAAAAAAAGAGGTGCACCAAGGTCGCTGGATGACTAAGCTAAGCGACCCTAGTGGCCGACACAAACACCTGGCCCATCTAGGAGTGGCACTGCAGTGTCAGACAGGATGGCACTTCAAAAAATAGTCCCCAAACAGCACATGATGCAAAGAAAAAAAGAGGTGCACCAAGGTCGCTGGAAGACTAAGCTAAGTGACCCAAGTGGCCGACACAAACACCTGGCCCATCTAGGAGTGGCACTGCAGTGTCAGACAGGATGGCACTTCAAAAAATAGTCCCCAAACAGCACATGATGCAAAGACATGATGCAAAGAAAAAAGAGGTGCACCAAGGTTGCTGGATGACTAAGCTAAGCGACCCAAGTGACCGACACAAACACCTGGCCCATCTAGGAGTGGCACTGCAGTGTCAGACAGGATGGCACTTCAAAAAATAGTCCCCAAACAGCACATGATGCAAAAAAAAAAAGAGGTGCACCAAGGTCGCTGGATGACTAAGCTAAGCGACCCTAGTGGCCGACACAAACACCTGGCCCATCTAGGAGTGGCACTGCAGTGTCAGACAGGATGGCCAATTTAAAAAATAGTCCCCAAACAGCACATGATGCAAAGAAAAAAAGAGGTGCACCAAGGTCGCTGGATGACTAAGCAAAGTGACCCAAGTGGCCGACACAAACACCTGGCCCATCTAGGAGTGGCACTGCAGTGTCAGACAGGATGGCACTTCAAAAAATAGTCCCCAAACAGCACATGATGCAAAGAGAAAAAGAGGTGCACCAAGGTCGCTGGATGACTAAGCTAAGAAACCCAACTGGCCAACACAAACACCTGGCCCATCCAGCAGTGGCACTGCAGTTTTCTAGCGAGAGGATGAGTGCTTCCATCCTCATGTGAATCTGAACCACAAGCCATGAACATAGGCCATGGCCTCAGCCGTTCTTTGCCACTCCGTCTCGTAAATGGCATATTGACAAGTTTACGCTTCTCATCAGACGCTTTCAATTTTGATTTTTGGGTCATTTTACTGAACTTTTGTAGTATAATTGATGTCACAGAGGTAGACCAATGGACTACTGTACCGTACTGCTATATATATACTGGTGGTCAGCAAAATTATGCACTGTCCTCCTACTATATAGTATACTGCGCACAACTAAAATGCAGCACAGGTATGGATGCATAGTATACTTGACGACACAGAGGTAGAGCAGTGGACTACTGTACCGTACTGCTATATATATACTGGTAGTCAGCAAAATTCTGCACTGTCCTCCTACTATATACTGCGCACCACTAAAATGCAGCACAGGTATGGATGCATAGTATACTTGACGACACAGAGGTAGAGCAGTGGAATACTGTACCATACTGCTATATATATACTGGTTGTCAGCAAAATTCTGCACTGTCCTCCTACTATATACTGCACACAACTAAAATGCAGCACAGGTATGGATGCATAGTATACTTGATGACAAAGAGGTAGAGCAGTGGACTACTGTACCGTACCGCTATATATATATATATATATACTGGTGGTGAGAAAAATTCTGCACTGTCCTCCTACCATATAGTATACTGCGCACAACTAAAATGCAGCACAGGTATGGATGCATAGTACACTTGATGACACAGAGGTAGAGCAGTGGACTACTGTACCGTACTGGTATATATATACTGAAGGTCAGCAAAATTCTGCACTGTCCTCCTACTATATACTGCGCACCACTAAAATGCAGCATAGGAATGGATGCATAGTATACTTGTCGACACAGAGGTAGAGCAGTGGAATACTGTACCATACTGCTATATATATATTGGTGGTCAGCAAAATTCTGCACTGTCCTCCTACTATATAGTTTACTGCACACAATAGAAATGCAGCACAGGTATGAATGCATAGTATACTTGACGACACAGAGGTAGACCAATGGACCACTGTACCGTACTGCTATATATATACTGGTGGTCAGCAAAATTATGCACTTTCCTCCTACTATATAGTATACTGCGCACAACTAAAATGCAGCACAGGTATGGATGCATAGTATACTTGACGACACAGAGGTAGAGCAGTGGACTACTGTACCGTACTGCTATATATATATACTGGTGGTCAGCAAAATTCTGCACTGTCCTCCTACTATATACTGCGCACCACTAAAATGCAGCACAGGTATGGATGCATAGTATACTTGTCGACACAGAGGTAGAGCAGTGGAATACTGTACCATACTGCTATATATATATTGGTGGTCAGCAAAATTCTGCACTGTCCTCCTACTATATACTGCACACAACTAAAATGCAGCACAGGTATGGATGCATAGTATACTTGATGACACAGAGGTAGAGCAGTGGACTACTGTACCGTACTGCTATATATATATATATATATATATATATACTGGTGGTCAGCAAAATTATGCACTGTCCTCCTACTATATAGTATACTGCGCACAACTAAAATGCAGCACAGGTATGGATGCATAGTGGAGGTCATTCCGAGTTGTTCGCTCGGTAAAAATCTTCGCATCACAGCGATTTACCGCTTAATGCGCATGCGCAATGTCCGCACTGCGACTGCGCCAAGTAAATTTGCTATGCACTTAGGAATTTTACTCACGGCATTTTCATCGTTCTGGTGATCGTAATGTGATTGACAGGAAATGGGTGTTACTGGGCGGAAACAGGCCGTTTTATGGGCGTGTGGGAAAAAACGCTACCGTTTCCGGAAAAAACGCAGGAGTGGCCGGAGAAACGGGGGAGTGTCTGGGCGAACGCTGAGTGTGTTTGTGAAGTCAAACCAGGAACGACAAGCAGTGAAATGATCGCAGATGCCGAGTAAGTC